>NC_079292.1:91351189-92828689 GCF_023638135.1 Falco biarmicus
AAGACACCCTGACAAGTTTATGTGATTCTAAATACATAAATACATTGAATACTTTAATATAAACATATGATTATAAATTAAAAAATATTAATCACTCAAATATATAAATAAGAACAGTGATGGTGTCTGATTCCTAGCTCTTGATAGAAGTTATGATGACAAGCACACATGGTGAGGACAGAGTTAAAAATGGCTCACTTTTGAAAATGAAAAGGAAACAGCTGAACTTGGGTTTCTGGATTTCAGCTGTGCATGTCTCATTTTTTGTCTCCTAAGTACAGTTTGAGCATTGTCTCTTCCTGATGGTCTTAACATGTGCACAGTAATATATTTGGGGACACGTACCCAACTCCGTGCTTCAGTCAAGATAGACAGAAAATCACTATCTGTTTTTAAAAACACCCTGGATATGTATGTCAGTCAGTGGAAAATTTCGGCAGCAGGACAAATTTACTGGCCCAAGAATATAGCAGGCTTGCAAAAATGATTTTTTTTTAAAGTAATGATGAATAGTCATAACAGTAAGAATATTCATAGCTAACAATGACACTTATTGGTAGAAATCTGAAGTCCTTTCGTTTCAATGCTTGAACAGCTTATAACTGTTGGAGATGAAGGTGAGACCTGGGGTGGGAGGTTAATTATCCCAGCTCAGCGTGTCTTGTTCTGAAATGACCAGGAATGATTTCTAATGGCGGGAGAACATGAGCAAGTTATAGAAAGGTGGATCCATTTTTTTTCCTGTCTGTACACATATTTTGGTGCTCTTACTAAGATGCTGATAAACAAAATAACGTACTCTTATAATATTCCCTTCTTACTAACCTCCCTCTAAAGTAAATAAAGAAATCTTTTCTGTCTCTCCAGAAAAACCTTTGCTGACTTCCTCTGAACTTTGAAGACACTTAACTGTCCCTTGATACTGATGTTCCAGACAGAGCTATTAGTGCTGAGCCTCCAGACAGAGAAATTTAATTTACAGGCTTGATTTTTTAAGGCATCAAAGAGCTGAAGGGGAGGAGAGAGGCTGGCATGAAGTAGTGTACTTTTCCTGATTTCACTTTTGGGAAATTAAATAAACACTTACAAATAAAATCATGAAAACATTTTTTTTTAAATTAGGTGTACAAGCATTAGCTGTTCATTGTATTCTCCCACTTGCGAACTGTAGTGAAGAACCATTTGTCTTCCAAAAGTGTGGTGGCAAGGCTTAATTTAATGTTTGTTAGGAAGTCTTGGATCCTTGGAGAGAAGGTATGAGAGGGGTATGCAATATCATTATCATAATTTTATATATAATATTCTGTGCTTTTATCTAGCTGAGGAACAATGATTCAGTCTCAACATCCTCCATGCTCCACAGAAGAGGTCAAAGCTAATTGTTACCTCTCTCTTTACTGGCTAGAGAAGCAGAGATTTCATTCACTGCATTCAGCATTGCACAAGAAGTCAATGACTGAGCAAGAAATGAGGCTGGCAAGAAATAAGGCATATACAGTGACCACTCGAAATCTTACTGGTGTAGTTGTTTACTGGAGTACCTCCTACTACTGTTTTCTTAGCGGTGTTTTTGTTACTAATGGATTAGGCTCAGAAAGAGATTACAAATGCTAACGTTAATTTTGTGCTCTCCTCAATTCCTTGCAGAAGGACCAATAGGGTGAGTGCTTTGTTTTGTTTGAAATTGTTCCCTTCAGCTTTGCAAACAGCAAGTGTTCCCTTCAGCTTTGCAAACAGCAAGAGAGGAATATGCTGTCTTCTGAAGGTTTAGGAGCAGTCTGCCTTGACATTTTATCATTTGAAAAGGTGATTGTGCTGAGTCTTTAGCAAGGCTTTTTAACAATGTTACCAGACATAATGAAGAAATAGAAGAAAAAAGAGAAAAAGAAAAAAAAAAAAAGTTGAACAATTTGATTTGCTTTGATTTGCTGTACCCAGCCACTTTCTACATGTTTGTTGCCTTGACTGTTGTGGTGGTACTTCTTCACTGTCTGTCTGGTAGTTTTCTAGTTTACAGAAATACATATTTGCTCAAGTGCATTTCTGTGGTACACCTTAGGTCTGCCTTTTCAGTAGGGGGAAGGAAGATAATATGACCATTTTTTTCCATCAATAGATTAATTTTAAGAGTATTCCCTTTGACTTTTTGTCTTTTCGCTGGCTACAGGTCTTGTGGACTTAGGCTTAGCAAGGACACATTTTGAGTATTTAATCTGTACTGTCAAAAAGAGGAGAAAATAGGACATCACTTTAGTGAGAAGCTTCACGAAGGTTTGAGAGGAAGTTTTCAGGTGCGGTGTTGGCACTTTCCCTTGTAAGTGGGGTGGTTCTCGTAAAACTGAACTATCAATGAAATGACCTCTTGCTTGTCTATATTTATTCTCCTTTCGAGACTTTGTCTTTGCTCTCTTCAGTTTGTAAGTCAAAACAAAGTATCACACCGTTGCTAACACTGCAGGTTTAGCCTGCTATCTGAACATCAGTCCAGGTTTGTTCTGCTTCACTACAGTAGCACCCACAGGAAAAGGACTCTGATCTGGAACTTATCAGGGTTTTGTGTTTATGCTCGAGACAAGTATACATGTGACCTAGACTTCAACTTTTACTGTGCTGACGCTGTAGGAAACACTTCTCTTGTCAGTAAGTTGATATGTCAGCACCAGAAGTTGTTACAACAGTTTCAACAGGTGGGTACTTTTGTAGCTGGTTTTCTGGTCATTTTTTTAGATACTTTTAGGAGGACTGCCCAAAGAGCTGAACCGTAACAGCTCTGCTGAGTTAATGCCTCAACCACCAAAATTTAGATTATCTGCAGCAGCATTCAGTGTCACATCATGCTCATTTTAGGACAGTGACACATCTGTAGCACACTGTACAGACGCTGGCTTTTGTTATACCCCAAGGCTTGTGTCATGCCCCGAGCAGCTTGCAGCAGAACTGTCAGGAGATATATAACATCACATATACCCTTCCTTTACCCAAGTATGAGGCGTATCTTTTGCCCCACTTGTACTCAGAACAAACAAGCCTCTCTGAGTCATGCAGTGTTTGCATCCCCTGAAGAAATATGTTTTATATTTTTAAGATCTTGTAAATCTGTCAAATCTCTGGGTTTAAATCTGTTATTTGCATCTCCCTGTGCAGGTCTAGGGAGATAGGAAGATAAAACAGTGAGTTAGCTGCACTTGGGATTCTCGCCAGTCTTTGTGGGATGGAAAATTCCTTCCTAATTCCATATCTGACTTTAAATTTGACCCCTCAGCATGTGAGCAAGATAGACCAACACACACACTTCAGAAAAAAAAGATCCTTTGTGTCCTAGCAGGACACTGATGCAACTTTTCCAGGGTCCCAGTCTAGCCGCTGCCAATCAGTGAAGCTTTGTCTTCCCTCAGGCATCCTAGAACATGTGGGTAAATTGGGCATCAGAAGAAAGAACTGTCCTGTCCCTCCTGCAGGCTGTCAACAGAAGCCTTGAAACATGAGATTTGGTTATAGAGGTCACTCAATGCAGAGCTACCAGAAAGATGAGCATGTTGAGCACGATACAGAAAACCACTGGTCCCCAGGGGAGACTTTTCGTTTTGTATATTCCAACATCAGTGATCATTTATGCATTATAACTGTCAGCTTTACTGCTAGCTTTTGTGTTGTCCTCAGTTTTTAACAAACAGTTTCATTTTATTATCTAGAGGACTGATTAAGAAATACTGAATAGGTTCAGAATGAGATTGATTTCAAGTGACGTCTTTAGAAATTACTCCACTCATTGATATCATCTCTTTAATGAAACCTTTGAGATCTATCCATAAATCAGTTTTTAATCTTTCTGTTTATTGCAGTTTTTAAATTTGTATGGTCAAATGCCTTGTAGAAGTCCATGTTGTACTCTATACAGTTGCCTTTATCAAGTCAGCTTCCCATAAAAACAACACTGGGGTTTTTTTTACGGGATGGTTCATATTAATTTTATTTTACCCTCACTGATTTTTAGAAAGAATGCTGACTCATTTCATTATTGTATCCAAATTTATATGGAGGTACGGTGCCTATAATTTCCTGGGCCTTCCTTCTTTAGTAGTTATTTAATACACTTGCAGTTCTCTGACCCTTTGGAATTTTCCCATTTTTCCATGAGTTGTTCAGTATCAACACTAGTGGTTCGGAGAACTCCTCATTGAGTTTATGTAAGACTCCAGGCCTGTTGATTTGAAAACATTTAATTTTAGCAGATCTCATCTCACATCTCCTTTTATTGCCTACAGTGAATTTTGTTGTGCTGATGTAATATGGGATGATACATTCTCCAGCTTCATTCCAAGGACAAAACAATGTGCGAAGGACAAAATGTTTATTGGATATTTCCGCCTTTTTTTGATTGTCATTTACAGTTTTATCACCCGCATCTAGCAATGGGCTCATGGCCAATCTCAAGTGCACTAATATTTATAAAAATATCTTTTTTTTCCTCTTTACCTCTTTTAACTGTTAGTACTTCCTTGATCTTATTAAATTCCCTCGTAAGTTCCCTGCATATTGTATCTTAGGAATTGTTCTTAACTTTTACTTTCCCCTTTCTTCTATGCTATAAATAAGTGATTTTTAGTATGTTTTATTGCCATCCTTTGTCCCAGACAGCTTCTTGTTTAGTATAAATATTCTTGTGCTTGGAAGTGCATTTTTAGCCCATGATTGGATAGGCTTAACACTTTATTTTACATTTCCCATTTTATTTTACACTACGAGTCAACTGAACTGGTGATTGGTTTTGACTTTCAAAGTCTGTCCTGTTTAAGCTCCAAGCCTGTGCTGTGGAACCAGTCCTCTCTTACTGGCTGATGCCGCATTTTGCTTGCATGATGCAGTTGTAACCACATCACCCATATGGGTACCCAGGCAATGGCCAGTTCGAGGGAAGCACTTAAAACTTCTAGTCCATCAGAAACAAGTCGGTGTCTGAGCTGTTTGAGCTTCCACATGGAAACTTTCATGTGACCACTAGAGCCCCAGGAAACCAAACCATTGTTTTGTTACTGGCCATTTGACAGGTGTAGCACATACTCTTCACAGGAGCACGTCCCCCATGACACAGTTTTACTTCAAATTAAGACAGTTTATTTCAAGGTAGCAAAGAAATTGGAATAAGAAGCAGGCAGGAAATGTGAGTAAAAAGTCATTAGGAACAATTCCAGTGAGTTACCCAAAGGAAGCATGAGGGATTGCCTGAAAATCCTTGGCTTTTTTTAACTCCCACTGGCTGCTCATGCTTGCTCCATGCTATTTGCCACCCTTGCTGTTGTGCTTCTGGAAATGTTTATAGGGCTGTGCTGTAAATAAGAGCACCAAAACCCAATCAGATTTTTTTAAATGTCACCAATGAAGATGCATTCAGATTTCTATCAGGGTCCCCTAAAAGTTTTATCAGTCAAATACCTATTCTTGGCAATTTTAATACTAGACTGAACAAAGTACAGGATAGTGTATTTTGTACCAGTCCCCAGGGCAGAGACCTCAGTGGATATAGGTTGTCCTTTACACAGCGGCAAGTATAGCTTTCATGCTCACTTCTCTAACTTGAGTGCTGGATGAGCAGTCTTGGCTCCAGCTTAAGGAGGCTCCTCTCTGCGATACTATAGTGCTCCCCCTCAGAAAGATAAGGGAGAAAAAAAAGTCATTTAAATACCTGGGGTCTTGTTGGGAGTGGTGAAAGCACATGAAAAAAGGACCACCAGAAGGGAAGGCTGTCCTTTCCACCATGAAGTACATTTTGGGTTTATCTTTCGGTGAAGGGCAATCTGCTTCGTCCCCTGGTCTTGCACTTGTGTCGTTGCTGGAGAGCAGATCCCTAAATGAAGATGCTTCTCACTTTTTGAAACTTAAAAATGGTCTGTCTTTCCTTTCTCCAGTTCTTTTTCTGAGATTTCCCGAGGGCAGAACTAGAATTTCCTTCTTTGGGGGGTTTATAGGCTGCCAGGAAAAATTATAATAGTAGCTTCAGAGAGGGCAGGATGGTTTTCTTTTGGCAGGGAGCAAAATTCCTCCCAAGAGAGGGGAAAGTATGGCTAAGAAATGGTGAATGGTCATTTGATAAATGGCATGAGCTTCTTCCATTCCTGTGCCTGGAATAGTGACTCTGGTCACTCACCTTTCCCCTCCCGTGTAGATAATGACAGCACCCATTAGCTCTACCCCTACTGAGAGCCATGCAAGGATGGAGCGGAGCACTGTGGACGGGGGTGTGTGTGTGTGTGACTTCCATGGAAAATGTTTCTGGAAGTGAAATAAGTGAAATGCGCCCTCAAGTCTGGCCCTCTCCAGACATACCTTCATTTGGCACGTTAACCCTGACAGCCATATAACTAGTCAGCATAATGCCCCATTACAAAGATACACACATAAATATCTAGTCAAGGTAGGAAGTGTGGGTTTGGGTTTTTTTTTTTCTTTTCTATTATTTTCTTTTCTTTTTCCACTTGCTTAAATAAGCACAGCAGAGCTGGTTTTTTATCACGCTCCTGCTCCTGCATTTTTCCAACCCAATTAGGCCATTACCAGGGCTAAATGAGGCATGGAGCCTCCAAAAGTCACACCGTCGTCCCGGAGATGAAGCGCGTATAGCTGCAGAGTTGGCAGGCAGGCGAGGTGGCTGGGGCTCACCGGAGTGTGACCCCAGGTGTTTTTCTGTTCCAGAAAGATCACCTTCAGAAAGGAGGTAGGGGGAAGTCAATTAAAAAGTATTATTTTAAAAAGCCCAGTGTTAACAAGGCGTTGCCACATTGTGGTCAATTCCCGTGGCTATGTTTCCTAAGGATATATGGAGAAAGTGGGTGGCCACAGTGTCTTCTGGTGTCTGGACAGCATGGAAAAAAAGGGTGTGAAGACTGTGAAAGCCTTCACGTGTCTTCCAGTGGTTCTGATACTGGTTTTTTCCTCACTGGTCAAGAGCTTCTGCCCTGCCTCAGCGTGCCCATGGGTCTGTAGTTCTGCTGGGGGACAACTGGTACTCCACTGGTCAGGCTCCCTTTCCAGTTGAGGGCCTTCAAGTCATGTGTACCAAGCCAGCTTGTGCCATAAAGCAGGGCACTCTTCAACTCTTTCCATGACACAACCCCTCTATTTGCTTCTGTTCCCAAGCTGCTGGGAAGTCTTCATGCTAGATGTAGAAATTATGCAGAGGAGGGGGTCTTCTGTCCTGCCCTGAAGCTCTGGAAGCCCTCACCAATCATTCTTAAATTATAAACTGCAAAAAATTATGTTGTAAGTGTCCAACACAGGAGGAAAAAAAGGGTCCATTTAGAAAGAGAGAGAATACAAAACCTGGCAATTAGACTCATCAAAGACAAGCCTGGGATGTCCTGTTTTATTTCAGAGAGCAGAGAGGAGTTCTTCCAGAAAAGATGGTAATTTTCTGTCATATACTGTTTTAAGCACTTAATTTTTATGTGCTGAAAGGAAATGAACACATGCACTTTTATGAATTTCATTCTTGTACAGTGAAAAGAATGGATGAAGTCCTTTGCTCTAAATACAGATTATTTTAGAAGCTGAATAGTTTTCCTTGTCACTACCTTCACCTCAGTTCTGCTGTCTTCACTCACACTGAGCAATACCTCAGTTATCAGCTAAATCACATGAAACTTCTTGCAGAATATGGTAGTGGAATCAGATGCAATACTGAATTCACCAGATAAATGAACCTGGAAGTGAGAAAGATACAATTCCTAACCTTTTTGTGGTTTAAAAGTGTGATAATACATCTGTTGAAATTAATGTAGTCCAAAGTAGCCCACACTTGACCATAATTGGACGTGTTCTTTTGGATCTAGCTGCAGTGGTTTGAGGTGTTACTCTTACACCCGCACGCTCATCACCTGGGCAGGCTTCCCAGCAGGAACCACGCTCCTGATCTGCTTCAGTGTCAAATCTAGGTGATCTGGTCAATCGCATCTTCACGGCAGTTTGAGCTAAACTGCGGGAATATGCAGGAAAAGGCTAAGGTGAAGGCTCAAGATCTATTTTGATGACTCTTTGGAGATCCTGATGACCTCCAATAGTGGTGCCATAAAAAATGACAGGTGAGATTAGGATATTTTAGGTGATTAAATCATCTGAGGGAGTGACAGGGAATTTCCAATAGGGAAATATCACTCGGAAAGAAAGATATATTTTATTCACAGGAATATGTCTCAGTTGCAGGGAGAAATGAGCTTGAAAAAAGCTGAGGTGTTGATTGTTTTATTCTAGGGCTGACTTTTACAAAATTAGGGCTGTTTTTCACAAAACTATTTGCTTAGAACATTAACCAAATGCTAAGTAGTGAGGCTAGAAATGTTCCTTGTAAGACACGAATGCTGTAATTGTCAGGCACAACATTTTTAAAGCAGGTGTCACTGGGTGCTGCTAGAGGCAGGCTCTTGTACCCAGTGGACTGCTGATCTTAATCTGGATGGCAATTTCCCTCATCCTCATATGTTACAGGACAGAAAACATGCATCTGTAGGGTTCAAGGTGAATACTGCAGAGTCTTAAGTGAGATTATTGAAAAAACGTTTACGCTTGTCCTCCCCGTCTTTTACAATTTATTGAGGACAGTTTGCTTCATACGAACCTGTAAATAATATTGTGCATCCCTGAAGAGGGCAGGTGGAGCAACAGGGGAGAGCTGCACTGGGTTCTTGCCCGTTGCTGCGTTGGTGCTGCTGGGTGCTGGTCCTGGCTGTATGTCCTGGGTCTGTGGTATCATCTTACTGATGTCTCCAGCAGGGAAGGGCAGCCCCACAGGCCCAGCCAGCATTTCTGAGGTGAATAATATAAATAATCATAACTGATAAACAAGTCCTTGCATATCACATTGATCTTCCAGTGCATTGCATAGGCAGATAAGGGTCACTGTGCCTGTTCAGGGGTCAGTATATAGCATATCATATTGTGTTCCACCCCGTGCTCCATCCCCCATGAGACATGCTAGCACAAGCCAGCTCTGTGAGGGAGTCAGCAAAACCTGCCTTCTCTCACCGTAGGTCTGGAGTAGGACACATGCGTGTCCGTGCCTGTTACTCACCCCTCCTCATGCCTGCATTTCTACTCTTGAGATTCTGCTCTGCTTTCCACTGATCTATGTTTAGTGATTTTTATGGTTCAGCAAAACTTCTTCTTTGCTACAGTCCAACATTTCTGATAAGCTTATCAAGGCTCCCTTTATTGTTGAAACTATTTTCCTTTTCTGAGGACCCTATTCACTCCTGCCTTCTTTAACAGGAAGAGCTTACACATAGTATACAGGGGAAGGAAAAAGTAGGAAAGGGTGTTTTGGTATTAGAATGAAAGAGGGAGAGAGAAGAAAGCTGGAGAAGGAACAATTATTATCCTGTTCAGAAAATCATAAGGAAGAGAAAATAAATAATGGAATAATAGGAAAACAAGACATCCCAAGACAGTAGAAAACTAGAAATGTAAGAGAAAGAGTAGGAAAAAGACCATAAAAAAATCCACAAGGACTTATTAATAAATCATGCTGGACTTTATGTAAGAATAAACCATCCAACACAAAGAAAGTGTTTATTTGTTTTTAATAATAGTATAAATGAGAATGGAACAGTCAGCCAGCGGCTACTTTAGCCTCTTATTCAGCAAACCACTAAAGTACATGCTAAGCTTTTAGAATCTACTAAATTTCATTAAAGTCAGGTCTCACTAAAGTTGAGCACATACTTAAGTGTTTTTTCTGAATTGGATTTATGTTGAAATTGGCTCAGAATTGCAGTTGTCCTTATTGTTTGGTTCACTGAGGATTGTGCAGGGAAAAAACGGGAGCAAATGAAGTGTTTTGCTTCGGACACAGACGTTTAAGAAAAAATCAAGTAGAATTAAAGGGAATTACTTAGCAAGAGATGTTTTCCCCTTGTAAGCAATTTGACAAAGTTGAATTGGAAAAATTGTTCAACTCTCAAATCCGTATTTTTTTTTTTTTTTTTTTTCTAGAGAAAAGCCTGAATCAGCCTTGATTCAGTTGATATTCAGTTTGACATCTGTTGACATGGATGAAGCATAGTTGCAACATGTTTCTGAAGTTATTTCTGGCCACTAGTACTAGTTGGGAAGCCAAGTCTAAGACAAAGAAAGTGATTGGCATAAGGCTGCCCAGCCAGACAGGGGAAAGAAGCAGGTATCATGTCAAGCATCCTTCCCCACACCAGCTCTGGGACAACATCACTTTCAACAAAACCATTCCAAGCTGTTACCAGAAATCTGTTACCCTTGTTTATTTAAAAGCCGCACTTCACAGACAGATTGACTTTTCTAGCAGCTTGCACCTAGTACTGATACATCACAGAAGGTTTTGGAAAGAAGAATGTTGCTGATACAAACCAGATTCTCTTCTCATGTTTATTTACATGATCTGAGTTTATTTGCTCCTGCTATTTTGTAAAAGAATGATCAAAAGCTGGTTCATTAACTCAGAGAAATACAGAAAGAAAATTATGCTTTTCCTTATTCTAGTGTCCTTATCCTGTAATTTCATGTTCCCTGACCTTTTGGCTTGCTAACTAGCAGATCTTACGCTGACTAGTCAGAAAGTGTGGCATCTCTTCTTAATAACACTGCACTAAATTGTGTGATTTTAACTACTTACAAATGACTGACTACTTTGGCATCTCCCCCACCACTCCCCTGTTCTTTTCTGCCTCAGGATGTAGCATAGAAAGAGAACAGTTCAAAATGGGCTGATCCTAGCGACCAGTTCTTCTAACCTCTTATTTTCTAAGCAGAAGAGAGACAAAAATTAAAAGAGAAATGTAAGAGCATCCAGGAGTTCATAACAAGGATAGTTCTTATTCTTCCCAAGAAAGACTAGAGCAGCACAGTTTCATAAATTATGTTCTTGAATTGGAATTTATTGGTATTCAAGAGTTGAGCTGAAGCCTCTCTTCGTTTGCTTGTAGAGAAGTGCATCTTAAAAAAATGCCCTGATGCAAAGAGCATAACACAACCATATTGGTTCTGGGGTACACCTAGCAAGGGGGAAGGGCTGTGCTAGGGGGATTGAGCCCTCTTGTCAACCCCAGAGATGTTTCTTGTGAGAGAGGAAGAAGTTAGACTAGGAGCTGGGAAAGGTGGAGAAACTTCCCGGTTACCTATGTAGGGTTGTTCTGTAGAGCCGTGGTGGACTTGACCTCTGTGGGCTGTGAACACAGCACCCATTAACACTTCTGTATCTTCTAAGGCCAGCCCCAGAAAAGCTATTAATCCTGTAAATTAGGAATTAAGAGCAATTCAGTTGGGTGACACTTGCTGGCAAATCTTCTGCAGGAGATGTAGGAGGAAAGGCTTGCTTGAGATGCAGGAATGTATGTATGATATGCAGGAATGTACCCTAAAAGGCACACAGGTTGAATGCCTGGCTGTTTAAGCTGCAGGCAAAATTCTGAACTCAGATTTTGCAGACAACATCCCAGTGCCACATGCACCATCCAACGAGGATGTAGAGTGTTTTCATTCTGCAGATCATTCCCCAGGCATTCTTTCTCCATCTGGCCAGGACTGTCTAGTCACTTCCCAGAAATATGGGGTGGGGTAAAATAGCTGTCACTGTAATGCACCCTCGTTAGCATGGTCGATAGGGCTTTCTTTAGAAGCAGGGAAAGTTAGGGAAACCAATTTCATAAAAAAAGATACCTTAGCAAAGTCTTTCACCTCCTATTTTATTGCAGCTCTTAAGGGACCTAATCTCCCCTGTACACGAAGACAAAAATCACTGAAACTACCAAGAAACCTTAGGCTGGTGTTATATCTAAGGCATCTTTTCACACACTTTAAACAACTGATAAGATAGTAGGCTTTTGATGGGAAGGGTAGGAAACAACCAAATTAATAAACCATGACACAGCAGTCAGAGTCTGGAACATAAAAGGCAAAACAGGACACCTTTAAGATGTAGACCAGGTGGATTCCCTGGTATCTATGTCCTCTACATCTTGAGATTGCTTGAGGATCCAGTGTAGCTCCCAGCATAAATTAGGGTAGTCAATAACTGGTGGGTTTGTGGCAACTTCCCAAAAGGCTGCTGTGACTCTGGAACTCCCTAGGACTTGGAAATCCTTCCAAGCCCTGCTGTTCTGCCATGGCCCTGTGTGGTGCTGTAGCTCCTCAGCATTTCTTAGCAGTTCATTAAGCAATCTAATGAATTTGTCAGATGTTGTTTCTCATCTAGTCATTTCCCAGTGAGCGCTGGGGGTGCGGCAGAATGCTTTGCTTGGTAGATGCTTTGATAACCTCATGCATTTCAGCACTCCCTTTTATGTATAAACACATGCACTTTTGCTGCACGTGTACTGAACAAAGCATAGGAGTGCAAAGATGAGAAATTGCAGAATTGTCTTATTTGCTTCTGGTATTTGTTTCAGAGCTTTGTGATATGTCTTGTAGAAATAAGCTTTAGCTCATTGCAGAAAACTCTTACCCTTTAGAGGAATAAAAGCAGTCAAGTCTATAAGGCCCCTAGAGCTGCTTCTCAGGCTGGCTTACAGCCACACCTGTGTAGAAATGGCTCCAAAGACACAGGTCACCCTCCACATAGATTTCCACCAAGCGCTCACTACTCAGAAACCACATAGAGCTCGGTGTCTGCTAACGCATCCCTGTGTCTGCCAATGGGGTTTGCTGAGTGCATTCAGTGAGTCTCTAAGGTATTTTCTGTTACCACTTCTGTTTCTGTTTTTTGCTTCCCACCATCAGCAAACACAGAATTATTTCTACAAAGGGGTATTGGTTCCCAGGACCCCAATCACACTGATCAGGGGCTTTGAACATGATACTGGTGGCACAAGTTACTTGAGAAGTGTTACATGAATCCCAAAGTCAAGTACAGTCCTGATGGAAGGGTGGTTGCTATAAACCCGTGCAATCCCAGCTACACTGCTTGGCATGTGATCACCTGCACTTTTTGACCCAGTGCTGAAGTGGAAGGGAGATCAGAGGTCTCATAATCCTCCATTAAATCCACACATGGTAAATGCTGCCTGTGGGCAGGTTTGGGGTTTTACCTGGTTGTGAAAGACGCAGGGTCTGATGTTCTTTTGACTGCGGTTGCTAGAGTCAGATTTGTTTAAGACTTCTTGAACCAAAGTGTTCCGGTTAGTCCTGGCTCCTTTTTCTATGTCTGCATTTCCCCAGAGGCTGAGACATCAGCCTCTGAGATTTGAGCTTCCCCGTTCTCAAGTCGCTGCGTTGAGCAGAATACCAGCAGTGGTGCCCTAGGCATAGTTCTGCCACGCTGGTATTTCATGGTGCTAAACGGGGATCAGGGTGTGACTCCACACTCTCATAGTGGGCTTTTTATTTGGACACTAGTACATGATCTTAGGAGTAAAGAAGAACTAATGATATGACTGCTACATGAAAATAATGTTATAGGTACAAAAATTCTAGAAACTTAAATGGTAACTCACTGATGAACTTAACAATGTTGGGCATATCAGATGTAGCAGAATTAGATGTGACACAATTGCCTGGTTTACTATATTTTTTTAAATGTTTAGTTTATCTTGGACAATTGAGAATGTTACTTTAGGACAAGTGCTCAGGTTTTTCATGGCCAACTTAAACACGTCGTTAGGCTTACTTTTCTTTCTGCAGACTATTCCTCCCAGTGCTAAGAATATGGCCTTTTTCATTTGAACTGGCCAGGTCTTTTTATTTACGAGCTTCAGCAGCTTCTTCAGTACCATGGCTGATGTGTATACAGTATTTTTGGCTTCCTCTTAGCTTTTCCAATGCCATGTTGCATAATAGGATATTAGCATCCTTCTTCCTGCCAGCAAAATTCCATTTATAACAAATAACACCCCCTTAAGCTAATAGCAGGGCATAGAAATACTGTCCTGGAGATCCTGTGCTGATGGTCTTTATAATTTTGTAAAGTCTCATTCTTAGTAAAAGCTCGAGCATTCATGTTTTGTATTTAGTTCAAAACCAAGTGTATGGGTAGTGTTTTTAGAACAGAGTCATTATTCTAGATCTGAATTTTGCTCTACACTCCTCTTGTCTCTCAAGTCTCTAAACTTTTCTGAGGCTGAGATTCTGTTTCCCCATCATGCTGTTGATCCAGACAAAAATCTCCTGTTTTGGGGAAGTGTGATGGGTGAGAATCCTGTCTTTCAGCACTAGCAATTAGTGCTTTATAGTAATTTTCAATTAATGCTCGCCTTCTTCAAAGACATAACAGTTTAATTCCACAGACAAAGTTCAAATACAGGTCCTCCATTTGAGAGCACTAGCAATCTGGTTTTGACTGCATCTTTGATGTACTCATCCCTCATTTTGGCCAAAGAGGTGCAAGAAGGCTGAGCTAATGCCTACTCTGGTGACATATGTGAACAATTTACTTTTTCCCATATTGTCATGGTACCTCAGCACTAAAAGTCTTGTCTCAGAACTATTAAGACTTGTGTCCGGTGTCCATTGTCCACTTCACAGAAGTGCCCTCCTTTAGCTGCCTTGAGCAATTAGATTGGACACAAAGCTGACCACGAATATCCTCTCTGATTTCTGTTCTACCTGAACCTCTTCCTTGTCTGTTGAGGGCAGTTGTGTTGCTCATGGCTTCAACTTTACTATGATCTAACTGTATGCCTTGTGTTAATAAGAGAATTGCAAGGTACAGCGGGATATCTGCTGAGGAGTTTCCATCACTTTAGCAAATTACAACTCCTTGTTAGTGAGGCTTAATTTAGAACCCACAAAAAAAGCTAATGAATTATTCTGGCACCTGCATTGCACAAGGTATAGCTTTCCAGCCAGTAATTATTTTTTCAGATACAAAGCTCCTGAGCTATGCTGGATCTTGTAGAAAAGTACAGAAACTTTGAAACTTCAACAAGCAAAAGCTGAAGAGGGAGTGCTTGAGCACCTTCTGACAAAGCACTTAATCAGAAAACAGTGATTTGAAAAAAGCAAGAAGCTCTGTGGAAGTCTTCCGGTGGGGCAGTGCTTTGCTGAAATGCAGCAGGAGTTCCCACAAGTTTTTGCTTCATGCCTGACAGGCTGCAAGGGGTGGGTGAGCAGCCTGGCTCCTCTAAACCACACAACATTGCATCTCTAGGACAACCTCACCTGCAGGCTGTGCTGGCTGTGGGACATCCAGGCCTGCCAGTGGTGGGACAGCACTGCTGAATAGGCTATGTGGGAATCTAGGGTCTTCTGGGGTCTGGGACAGCACTGTTGCCATGGCCGGGATCAGGAATCTTCCCCAGCTCTCTGCTGTAAAAAGGTCCTGAAAGCTCAGGAGACTCAGCTGAGCTTGAACTCAGGTTGGCATCCAGGTTGATCACGTGAAATTCAGTGGGTTCTAATTGTGGGCTGAATGGGAGGGAAAAGCTTTTGGAAGATGAGAATTCCTTGTGAGGTTTCATGGCCTTGTGGATATAAACATATGCAACTTTGCCTTGTGTTCAGCGGATGATCTACCATAAGTTAACAGTATCATGCTGTTCCAATAAAGACAGGTGCCACGCTGAGATGTGTAAACAGGGCTGCAGCCTGCAAGAGACGCAAAGTGATCCTGCCACTCTGCTCAGTGCTGGTGAGGGCCTGGCAAGGACGCTGTGTCCATTTCTGGCCACTGGTCTGCCTTAATGTGGAGGCATGCTGGAGAGAGGCCAGGGGAATGAAACAAGAATTATCTGAGCTCAGGAAAGCATTTTATGAAAAAAATAAAGATTAAATTAATTTAGTTTGCTAAAGATGATTATGAGGAGGGAGGCACTGGACTGTATGTGGTAGATGGGAGAAGACAGGCTTCAGTTGCAATAAAAACCATTCAAGTTAGATGAGTGAAAACATGTGCCTCAGTAAGAGCAGACAGACGTTGGAGTAGGCTGCCCGGAGTGTCTGACAGGTTTTCTTCCTCAAAAGGTTTTAGAGAAAATATGCCAGGAACAGCACTACTATTGCTGAGCCCTTGTTGAGCTAAGGGGCAGGCTGCATGACCCCTTGAGGGCCTTTCCAACGCAGCTATTATATGAACTTCAGCAGCTGCTGTTTAAAGTTTAAGAAGTGCTTCGTAAGTGATATATGCCATGAGTGTGGCACTCGGCTCCTTTTCACCCGAAGAACAAAGATCTGTTGAACATTTCTGGCTTTTCTGCACGATTTAGTCTGACGAGTAAAACATTAATTCCACTAGCAAGATGGCACTGCTTGCTGCAAGCCTTCCCGACACCTGCAGCTCTGCCCTGGGTACCGTCTCTCCCTCCTCAGGTGCTGTTTCTGCCATGGCAGCAGTGGCCTGATGTCTCCCTCTGTTCCTGGAACCACTTCAAGTTCCTCCACTGAAGCTTATGTGAGAGAGCTGCTACTTTACTTCCACTTCCAAGAGAGTTCAAATTCAAGATGATTGATAGTTACAAAACAGAGTGGGGTAAAAGTATTGAAGAATCTTTAAAAATGGGGAGGGGGATTAAAAAATAGGGCTCTGTCAAAAAAAAAAAAAAAAAAGGAACCAACTGCTTACTTTTTCATTTTTTCTTGCAAAAGAAATCTTAGAGAATTGTATTTGCTGGAAGGGAAAATGTGTTCTGCATCGAAGAGTTTATAATCAAAGAATTTATGTGCTAATACTAAATAATGGTTTAAATGTAAAAATA
Organism: Falco biarmicus; assembly: GCF_023638135.1. Lineage (NCBI taxonomy): Eukaryota > Metazoa > Chordata > Aves > Falconiformes > Falconidae > Falco > Falco biarmicus. The sequence continues at coordinate 91,367,833 of NC_079292.1, forward strand.
TTTGCAAAGGAAAAAAATAGCAATGGATTCCAGGCTTCCTTCTTAATTCAGTTGCTTGTTAATTTAATCTTTTTAATTTATTAGCTGAAAAGTGTAGGACCACAGTAATTTGTTCTATTAGTAGTACAATTTCCACCTATATTTTGCTAAGTTTTATGTCTTCAGGCATGCGTTAGCAGGTAATTCAATCTTTGGCTACATAATGCATTCCTTTAATAAGGAAGAGGCCATAATCTTAATCCAATTAAAGAAAAAAGAACTGAAGGAAGATTTGCCACAACAAAAGATGATGCTAGAGGATATTATCTTGGCGCACTGGCAGCAAGCTAATAACTGTTCATCAGGAAATCAGTATCTTCCAGTATTTTCAGCCTCAGGCATGGATAGTGCTTGAAAGCAGCTGGGAGACCTGTGTATCTCCTTTTAATGAGTTTGAGATACCTGGTTTCCCAGCTATAGTTTAGCCTTTTCTGGATATAATTTGTGCCGTGGCATCTTCAGACATCTATCCCTCAGTTTGCTGCTTCAGGGATGTGCCATCATGTCCACAGACAGCACCTCTGATATTATTTCAATTCTGTGTCCTGTCCCTGAGAATAGCTCATTCCAAATTATTCAGGGGGATACCAAGTAATACCCTATACCATGAATGAGTAACTTTGTTTTCATTGTCTAACCCCTTGTCACGCTCCTGAAGGACATCTTGGAGTACTGAGTGCTGTAAATGCTGTTTTAAAATTAACCCTATTTTACCAGTTTAGATCTTTCAGCTTTGCCTGCTGTGAGAAAAAAGAATTAAGAATGTGAATTTACGTTTTCTACTTTTAATACTCAAGCCACGTATTGTCTGGTGGCAAAAGCTGGTTCCTAAATATTCAGTAGCATCAGCTCAACCCCCTCCATAGCATTCCAGCAAGCTAAATTACATTGTCTATCTGTTCATGGTGAAAATCGTTTCCTTTTTCATAAGCAGGGAGCCCCAAAGGTAAAAGAAAGCCTTATTAAAGGAAAAGCAGAAAAACAGAGTAATAAATCAGCAGGCTATAGTCTGGAGCTCACCCTCTTCCATCCCACCTTGGCTAAGTCCAATGAACGGTTTCTTGCCCAGGCCCAGGGGACTGCATTGCTGGCCACCTCCATCCCTGCCCTGGCAGGAGCATGCAAGCCCCCAGCCCTCTTTGGCAACTGGGAGGGATGCAGGGGAGGGGATGCCTGAGGCTGAGCAGCACTAGTCAGACCAGACCATCCCTTTCCAGCCTCTCTTCAGAAATTACCCTCCCTGCTTCAAACCTCTAAGTACTGGCCCCACCTGTGCTGGCCCTCACCTCAGTACACTGTATCACCTTTTTTCCTGCTTCTTTTTTTACTGCTGACAAAATGAAAATCCTCTTCTTCTTGTTTCCCTTTCCTAGGACCCCTCCCTGCTCTCCTGGAAGGCTACGTTGCTGGCTGGGGGGACGACTCAGCCCTGGGGGGACCCCTCAGCCTGCCCTTGGTCTGGGCACAGCAGGGTTTGTCCATTGCTTACCAGATGTGATTAGCAGGATTTTATTCATACTACCCTCAAACCCAGTGGTATTTAAACAAGAATGCTCTGCCCTAGTATGACTGCTGCGCCTGTGATGCCGGCTCCCTCGGACCCCCTTGCTCCCTAGCAGAGGCGGGCAGGGAACTCCCCACAGAAAGTGGTCTCTGGCCAGAGCTCCAGGCTGCTCTTCTTTCCCTTTGCCTGCGTCAGCCATGAGCTCTTGCCTGTCACATCAGCTCCATGTACCGTTTTATCATTTCAGATCTTTTCTGCTCTTCCCTTTCCTTCATATCCTCTCTTAATTTAAACGGTGCCCACCCATCTAACCGGGAAATCGCTCCTGGACCCTCAACTTTTTTGCGGACTTTCCGAGCTGATTTCATACATGCTATATGCTACACTGGGACAGGTTTATCTGAGCTAACACTATCTGCAAGCATATTTAAATTTACTTTAATAATGCCACCACATTATTTCCTGGTTTTTAATTTTGCTACACAGCAGAGCATTTAATTTACTTTTTGTCTGCTGTTCCTTACTGAATTGTCCAGAAGAGGACCCAGGTTTGGCCTGCTGTTGCTGACTTTCTTGTGACTTTCTTGTGACTTTGTTGTGACTGCTCATTCTGGAACATATACAGAAGCTAATCAAAATGAGTGTAAAAATATTTGGTTTAACTCATGGTTGCTTGTAAGAACAGAAGCTCCCGGCATAGCTTTTCATGCCTGTGCCAGACCGAAAAGGTGGTTAAGCGGGAGATGTATCTGCTCAGATAGGCCAATGAAGCAGTCAAGGTGGCAAGTGCAATCAGCTGCACCAAAGGCAGGGCACCCTGTGTCACTGCTCTGTGTCATTCACACTGGGACCGGCTGGACCAGAGCTCATGTGCTAGCCCTCACTGGTCAGCCCCAGTCTCTCACAGACCATTTGCAGGCCTCAGAGCAATTTGTGAGGGCCTTACCCACCTTTGGATGTGGTTGAAGGTCAGACTGCAAAACAGGTGAGGCAGTTCAGCTGGGGAGCAGACTGCTCTTTTTCTCAGGGACCTCCCGCTATCGGTTCACCCAGTGTTGGGAGAGTGTCCTTGGAAAGATGGCAGCAAGGAACAGACCGAAAGTAGTAGAACGGTTTGACTGCGCTTCTCCTGGCTGCCTGACCTGAGCAGTGCTTGCGAAAAAGGACAGGCAGAGTGGTGGCAGGGATGCGCTGGCCACTGTCCTCCATGTGGGTGGGAACTTTCCTAAGTGGTCCTCACACTGGGGCAGGGAGTACGCTGTGAGCACTGCAGACAACGTGCATGCTATACTTGACCTCCCCATCTGCAATAAATGTAATGCGCTCCTGAAGTGCTGAGCTTGCTGCACATTCACCATCTGTCTGGCTGTATGCACAGCAAGGCTAGCTGTGTGTCAAGGCAGCAGGCCACAGCATAAAGCTCTCTTCTCAGCTGGCGGTCCATGTCTTTCTTCTTGCCACAAGACCAGACACCCGTTCTGTAGCTGATGGTAGGTATTTCCATGGGGCGTCAGGTAGCAGGAGGGCTTTGTGAACCAGGATGGAGTGGAAAGTGTCTGCAGCTGACTGCAATGATTGTTTGCCTTTCAGTAATTCGTCCCATAGGACCTGGCAGACTTAGCCTCAGCCAGGTGGAGAGAGAGAACATCGGTCTAAAAAATGTCTGAAATGCTTTTTCATATCTTTTCTGAATCCATAAGCAGCAGGAAGAAGATAAACTTTCCCTGGCTAAAATATGGCAAAGTGTTTCCTTCCTTATTTTCTGTTGGGCACCAAAAAAGCAAGAACCAGCATCCATCTGCCAGGAAAAATGAGAACCCAAAATCCAGGGGACACTCACTTGTTGCACTACTTTGTCACCTCCTAATCCTGCCTCCAGTTAAAATTCTGTCATCCTGCTGTCACAGGGCCACATGCCAATACCAGAGGCTCCCCAGTAAAAGGTACCGGTCAGATGTTAAGACAACACGCTCACAAGTGATAGATGATACCGCATCCTGGTTAGAGCAGTGTGACATAACTCCAACTGCTTGCCAGAGGAGCATCCCAAAGTGTTTTCAGACTGCCACCATCAGCAGCTGCTGGTCATTTCATGTCCATCTTTCAGATGTTGAGCATGGTGTTGAAATCTTCATTCAGGAGTAGGAATCTAGCAGTCAAGTTTGTGGGAAAAAAAATAGGAATTTCTGACTTTGGATTGAGTCACTTGGATGCTGCAAACTTGAAATTCATATTTTTCCATATGAAACCATGAAAAAAATCCTACAAAATCTTTCAGTGTTAACTCCACATTTCCTGGTAGAAAATCATTTGCCTAGATGTATTTTGAACTCTGGCCAAAGATCTGATTGCCCTTGCCAATAAACACATGCTTGTTCAAGCCAGGACCAAAGAGTAGTTTAGAGTGGACCCACTACAGAGAAGTGCAGCATCTACCCAGCTCTCTAAGTGTGTTGACCACAGAGGCATGAGAATGATGTGAGCTTTGTCTCTCTTCTCCCATTGACTGCTGCATCTGGACCTTCATTTTAACAAAAATATATGAGATATTTCCAAACACTTGGTGGTCATATAGCATGCATAACCATTAAGGCTGGCTACTAGAAGAACTCCCACAATCACAGTGTTTCCCTGCAGTAGCTCCTTTTTTGATGTAGGTAGAGGTCAAATCTGTCTAGATACATTTAGTGCATAGTAAATCATCCTCATAAAAAGGTTCTCAGCACTTGAAAAGTCTTGATGACTTTTTCAGAAATTAACTGTCCTCAGGATTAGCAATGTATGCCTAGCTTCTGTTCTGAACTTGACTAACTTCAGATTTTTACTGCTAGCTTTTAGACCTATTCCAATAGGCTCAAGAGCTGTTTATTGTGAATTTTTGTGCTGCCTCCTCCCCCCTAGCCATAGCCGTTTTCATATGCCGTTAAGTTAGTTCTTCATTTGGCAGGCATGTAGACGTGCTGCAGGGAAAATGTATTGGGCACAGAGAAGCTGCAATATTTCTCATCCCCGGGATGCAGCCTTCAAAGTTCTACAGCTAAGCCTGCAATGACATGATCACCGAAACTTTCAAACCTTTATGATTCATTATGGAGAAGTATCTTGATTTCAAATGATTCCCTGGAAGTCATCCTCACTTTCAGTGTGAAAGAAGTCTTTCTTGTGACCTTGTTTCATTTTTAGCAAGGATAAGTTCAAACCAGAGAGTTAAAAACAATCAGTGGAAAGGAGGGGATGGACCAACCCCAGAAAATTATCAATTATTTGCTTGAGAGAAAGGTTTGATCCTTACTGCATTTGATGCTTCCTTATTCCCCACTTGCCCATCCCAGTCTCTCATGGTGTGCTGTGTTCTTGGATGTCTGGATCACAAGTTTTACAGGGTCCCCTGTGACCAGAGTCACACAGAACCATAGGAAGATTTAATAACCTACCTTACATGAGTGATAGAGAATTAGGCATCTGACACTTGTTTGAGGAGGTGTGGCTGGCATCACTGGGGTTGGCTGACTTACTCTGTCAGAGTTGGTGTGTGTCCCAGTGAGCTTGTTGAGTGGCAGCAGCCTTGGGGGCTTGCTGGGGGGCTGATTTGACAAGCAGAACCACTGTGGCAACATGGGGCCCTGGTGTGTAGCTGGAATCACTTTTCATGTCTTTCTTTTACAGTTCTCAGACATGGGCTCTCCATAATGTTTTGGTTATGAAGAAAGGACGGCTGAATTGTTCTTTTGCAATGGAGAAGACAGAGGGAGAAACACCAGCACTGTGGCTCCCACCTTGTTGCTTATCTCCCTGCAGACATGTGTCTCAAATCCTCTCTGTGCTGTATTAAGGAAAGGGAAAGCTTAGATATTACAACACCTGCTTTCTTTTCCAATTTTGCATCCTATAACCCCCTGGTGAAAAGAGGAACAATGACTTTATATAGCTGCTGCTTGATTCTTTGGCTATTTACCTGGAACACTGCTGCCTATGGGCCAAACCAACGGGCACAGAAGAAGGGAGACATTATTCTTGGAGGATTGTTCCCCATTCATTTTGGAGTGGCTGCTAAAGACCAGGATCTAAAATCAAGACCAGAATCAGTGGAGTGTATAAGGTAAGCCACAAAAATGGAAAATACAAAGTTTCGGTGGGGAAGTCTTGACCTTTCTTTACTTCAGGTGACATGCTATACTTCGTGTAAATACGGTCTGTGACTGGATGCTTGTAGAAGCAATGGAAAGATATAGTGTAAATAACAGAAAAAACAAGGGTGTAAAGACAGGAAGGGCGTATGTTAAACAGTAACATAAAAAATACTTGGACAGTGAAAGAGGGCAATTTTTGTATTACCCAAAGCTGCCAAAATGTGAATATACTGATCTGTCTGGCCATTCACAGTGGACATTTGAATAGTATCTGAGAAGTAGCTTTCCTAGCAGAAGGATGGAAAATAACCTGTAGTGCCCTTAAGTTCATTGGATTGCAGTCATGCATAGCAAAATAGCTTAGAAATCAAATTTTGGCGTTTTTTTCCAGTTCTGCCTTTCATCTTATGGGACTTTACAAACTGTTTAGTTGCCTAAACAAGTGAATAGGTGAACGTGAGATGGGTCACTGCTTTTGAAAAAATCCCACTGAATGCGCAGATGTCTCTTTAGGACCTTTACAAAGTCCCAGACTTGAACTCCTTACCCAGGCTTTCCTCAACCAAAGTTCTTTTCATCTGTGTAAACAGTGCATATAGGTTTTGTCTTAAGTCTTTGGCAATTAACCCCGAGGGAGAAATGCACATGAAAACAAATTCTCTTATTATTGAAGTGTAGCCATTTTTATGATTGAATATGGGGAATTTTTAACCTTACGACCCTGCACATAATACACATAACAAGTTGAAAGTGTGGCAGAAACTGATGGCAAAATGAAATGTCGTATAAACAAAATACAAGTAATTGATGTGGAATTTTGTCATGACCATGCATGGGAAAACACTTCAGTGTTATAAGACTTCTTCTATAATCATATGTGAAAAATTATATATCTGGAATTATGCAGACCTCTTATCCTATTCTGGGCATCGAGTACAGTCATGCTGCAGATAGCAATGAGGACCGGCTGCCAGCATCCCTGCTAGGATGTCAGGTGCGGTTTCCCACTGAGACACTGAGCAGGACACATCCATCTAAGTTGTGAGATTGTCCTCAGATGCTTTCATAGGGAGCACACAGACAGAAGTGTAATTAAACAGGGGTCTTTGGGCTTCTTCTGTGCATGCACAGGAAAATCATGAACTAAATGTATGTGAAATGTCTGCTTCATGGAGAAAGAAGCTGTGCCAGATTTTCAGCATTTTTTTCTTCCTCAGACGCAGCATTTTACAAGTGGAATGCTGCAAGATGATGAACATTTTTAGCTACCTTGTCTCCTTCACCTGCTCCAGGTGGCAGGCAGACAGTGCAGTTATTTGCAAACTGAACATAGCTTTCATTTCTGTCAGCGCTCGGTCAGCCTCGGTGACTGTCTCGACATGGTCACATTATTAGAACGGATCACAGGAGAATGTGCCCTCAGGATTACTACAAGTGTGTGGCTGCCAAAAGATTTGCTAATGAGGTAGCACTGCCAACAACAGGCAAATCCTGAAAAGCCAGACCAGCTGTTTTAAGGACACAATGGGAGATCTTTCTGGGTGGCATTTGATCTGCTAGAAAGCATCCTCCACCTGAAATCTGCCTGGTTAAAACCCGTGTTCCTCTTAACCCCGGCACCAAGAAGCTGGAGGTGCAAAAGAGAGGGGTTGACTGAAGAGACAGGCATTTGTGGTGCTTTGCTGCACTCCAAGGAACTGGATTAATTGTGAGGTGATAGCGTAATGCAAATGGGGAGAATACCGAACAAAGGTCAGAGATCTAGCTGCACAGGAAGTAACAACTACAATAGGAACAAGGGGATGATTGGACTGGAAGTTCCTTAATTGCACATGTCTTTACCAGAAAATATCCATTTCCAGGAAAGGTTTACTTCAAAAGAGATTGGGCTGAGAAGCCTTTTTGAGACTGGTCATCAGATTTTCATGATGAACAGAATTAATCCATGGGACAGTTTATGTGTATTCCTTGTTATCGTTACATGTTAAATTGAGAGCAGATATTTTTCCTGAAAGGATTTTCTATTTTAAGCAGTATTTAAGTCATAAAATTTCTCTGGCTGGACCTGTACAGAGATCTCTCAACATGACCATGGTGTTCTTTTAGGTTTGGGGCTCTGTGATTAGGTAGTAGCCTGCGGCAGGGTTGTACATGCCAGCTCTAAGAGCCCAATACATTCTTCAACTCATGAGCTAGAGTATTTCGTATCATGTTTGAGTTTCCTTGGTTCTGGGCAACTGGCTAGTCTGGAATGATCAAACTCATATTTTCAGGGAGGAGGGTAAATTAAAAAAAAAAAAAAAATTGAAAGATAGGTTCTATTTCTTCCCAAAGTAAAGTCCTCCCAATCTTGTACTTTCAAAAACTTTTGTAGGGTGGGAAATCTGCTAGAGGAGCATAAGTGTGGCTGTACCTGGTCAGACCAGAGGTGCTAAATCTGTACCATACCTTTGACTGCCCTTGTTGCCCTTTAAGCCTTCTGCAGCGCTGCTGTATCTTTTCAAAGCAGGGGCTAATCAGTTATATACTTGTCCCCTTTTTAGATGGCTGCGTACAACTTTTAATCTCTTTATTACATAGGAAAATGTGTCTCTCATCTTATAAAAAAGTTAGACCCAGGTGGCCCTAGGAGCATGGGTGTTTTCTCTCTCTCCTCATATTCTCCTCCATTAGGCAGCTGCAGCAGCAAGTCATCAGACTGTACGAAAAGTTCCTGGCTTTGAAACCAAGGCAAGACCTAAGGGTGCAACTGAAACCCTGTGCGTGGTTTGCCCCAGTCTCTTCTGGAGTTCAGTATCAAACAATTTAAGATAACATGGCTTTCCTTTCTTTTGAGGGCTGTTCAACCTGATCTGTGTGGCTTGGACGTTTTCCCACACATTTAGCTGTGTTCAGTGCCGTACCTATGCTCCCAAACAGGGCTTCGCAAAATGGGTAGGAGAATTTTCTCTCCACTTTTTCAGTTTTCACACTCTTCATACTATTGCGGCACCGCACCTTTCTCCCCAGCTCAGCCCATGTACTGGCCTGAACCTACTGTGCATACCTTGCACATGATTATTTGGAAAATTGTATCCATATATCCAAATTATATCCATAACTCAGCAGTGAAAGGAAAAGGGAACAGTAATAACCTGTTCTCTGTTGGTTTTGTGCTGTTTCTACTGATAATGCATCTTCATGCTTTAAGCACTGAGTTGTAGAGTCCAAAGTGAAAATTTACTCATGATTTTGCCACACCAGATGTCAGATGGGAGTACAGAAAGCCAGACCAAAAATTCCTGTTTATTGTTTAAGCAATCAAGTATCCCAGATCTGGTATAAATACACCCTCTGTCTTTGTATGCCTCAGGTGCTGTTGCAGCAACTTTCCTTATAACGTTTGCTGATGCAGATCTGATGTGTGCAGTGGAGGCAGAGGCTGAGAGCAGCACAAGCAGTCCTGGACCTCCATTCCCTGTCAGCACCCACAGAGGCCTATTCATAACCTGATTTCACTTGATTTCTTGATTTCAGGTAGATAAGCAGCAGTGGTGGTGATGGTATCATTAGCATTGATGTTAATTGTTGGCATTATTGCACAGATGGGCCGTACCCGTGTATTCCCCTTACTCTAACGACCTGTTTGCAGTGAGGATGTATCTTTACTGAGCTGAGATACAGTGCTGCCAATGCAGTGTCGCTAGGTCATCACTTCTAACGCATATTTCCTGTTCAGGCTGTGAAACTGTAGTGAGGCATCATCCCCATGCCTTAGTGCAGGACTTCACAGAGCATGGCTCCAGGACACATTAGCTCACCAAGTCTGTCTGAGAGAACAGAGAATGTTAATTCTACCCCTTAAGGGCATATTTGCTAATCCCACTGCAGAACTGAATGCATAACATGATATTTAGAATTTTCTCCCTAAGACCAAATTACATCCTTTTCCTCTTTCTCTTCCACCCACCTTCTGAATTTTAATTTTTTAATTTTTAATTTTCTTTGGTCTGCGTGATTCCCCTTACCCGCAGCCCTGGCTTGTAAGAGTCATAAGCAACTTGTTACACCTACCGACTGCAGGAATCCAACAGAGGACTGAAGGTCTCCCCTTTGCATAGCTTAGTAATAGCAGTGGTAGTAGCAGCAATAACATGTAATTAATGTACTGGAAATCTAGAGAGCACAGAGAAATTAGTATGTGCATACAACCACTAGAGAAAGAGGAACACTGGTGTGAGCCAAGAGACGTGTGCAGGCTTTGCCACCATTCTTGAATGAAAGTACCTGTCAGGTATGGGAGGGTAAGTGAAAGCTGTATTTAGAGCTTTCACATTACTTTCTCCTTCTTTTCCTTCATGTTATATTGCTTTTAGCTTAGTGCCTTGCCAGCGTTGATAAATGAAGGTCATGAATTCACATGAGGTTGTGAATTACTCCTTTATGGAGACCAACAGGGAACATGACTATTTTCTGGGCTGGATCCAGACAGTAAGAGCTGTTCAAACCAAAACAGACAAACAAACAAACAAGGGATGGAGCTATGGGGAGCTGAAACCCTGCGGTGAGCTCATGTCCCTTAATTTACATACCCTGGCTTCGTAATGTTGACTGAGACATTTAAGCCGTCCTGAGCACCCCTTGACAGGCACATTTAGACCAACCAGAAAGAAACCTGTGGGAATCAGTGAGATCTTTTGAGTTTACTATCTAGCAAACTGGACTGCCACAAAGATAATGTCCCCTGCAGATGTGTCAATTGAAATGAGGATTTGCGGAGGAACTGACTCTGATATCTCTGCCTGTTTGTGCCCCTGCCTGGGAATAGGAAGGCCAGTGAGCTGCGTACTCTGACAGGTGGGAGACCAGGCATCAGAAGGTAAAGCTTTAAAGAACTGTGTGTAAATAAAAATTCCTATCTACACCTTTGGGCACTGAATTATTTACATTAAACTCTCATTTAGAGCTTAATGCCCACTTTTCAAAGCACCACATCTCAGAAATGTTAAAATACAAGACTACACCTATGCACCTGTAAAGTAATACAGCAGAAAATAAGTTTTGGAGGCTCCTTATTTTCCACCAATAAAATATCAGTGGCTATTTAAAAATTCTGGAAATCTGAATAAAAGTTTGCTTCTGTTAGCAAATCCTTTGCAATTTCTTCATGGAAATTACCAGTCAGGTTTCTGCATGGTTGACAGAGCATTCCAGTCACTAGTCGTATTAGTCATAGCAGCAGCATAGCACAGGTCAGCTGCATCAGTGTAACCTGCTGCCAGGTTCAAAGGCTGCTCTTAACCATCACCCATGTACGCACCAAGCCAAGAGGAACCTGTCTGCAGCCCCTTGCTGGGGTCTTAGAGCAACAGGAGAGAATTTACCCAGACAGTTTCCATTCACAGGGATTGAAGGAATTGTGTAACTTCGCTTCACTTAGACCAGTTTAGTGGCACTGCCTTCATCTAACCGTATCTGTGTTACAGTACTGATAACAACACCGTATCAGTTAAGAAAATGAGACTTTGTCTAGCTCTATCAGGTATGAGAGAAGACAGAGCGAGGTGTGTTTGTCCCCACCCCCTCTGATCCTCTTCTCTTGATCTGCTGATGCGGCTGTCAGCACAGGTGCAACCGAAAAGAACTGCAGGTCTCCTGCCCAGGCTAGCTTGAGGTGAATTATCAAAATAATTTCAAAGACATTTTGGAATCTAGCTTCCAGAAAAAAAAAAACCAAACTACCTGCCTTTCCCCTCCATAATAAAACCAACCCAAATTCAAGTCCCTGAAGTACGGTCCTTATGCTGTAAATAAATGTTCATGAGGAGCATATGTCAGAAAGGAAAAAAAAAGCAGCTGTGTTAACATGGACCTTAGTCTGCCTTTACTGAATTAAATGGCAAATGCCTCCTTTGAAATCAAAGGGAAGACAGTCCAGCTCTTAGTGCTTTTAAACATACCATCTGAAGATACCACCTTGTGGTCTTTAAAAAAATATTAAGCCAAAATGCTGTCAAGCAGGCAAAATAATTTTGTGTCATACTCCACCCATATAATTTAATGTGAGCAGGATTAAATATACTTCTACATGTACTCAAATGTGTGAAGCTTTTCAAGGTAGTACAGTGGTACCTTTGAACTTCCCAGCTTCTCAGCAGTCTTCCCTTTAAATAGAAAATGCTTTCGTATTTTTCTCTCCTACATGAGGAGCCTGAATATAGTTCCTGCTTCAAATCCTATTTTCATTTTAATTAGAAGTATCTGTAGACACATTTAGCTTTTTAAGAAGTGTCACAAGACCCTGCTTTGCTGCCATTCATCCCAGTGTGCATTACTGACCACGTGAGGCAACACGATGTGCCCAGCATGTCTTTTTTCTGTACACGACACTCACTGCCTTGCTCACATTGAGACTTGCCCTTTTATTTCAGGGTTCTTCTGTTGCATCTTTCTCCTTAATGGTTTGGAGATAGAGCAAAAAATAATCTAAATGACCAAGTCACTTCTAACGGTAACGCACACTCCTGTGTTCTAAAGGGTGTCTGTTTTCTAAAGAGTGATCTTACAAAAGCTAGCTGTCCCTTTGGTCATAAGATATAACTAAGGATTTGCATTGGCCTCAAACTTTTCAGCTTGAAGAGATCTGTACTAAAACCCTGCTGTCTGGACTTTGAGGTGCAGCATCAGGGCAGAACCTCATTTGGAAGTTGGCAAAAGATGTCTGGAGCAGGTGAAATCGAGTTGAGTAAATGCAGTTTTTAAGACTTAAAGATAAACCTTAGATGTGATATCTTTAGACATTCTGATCCCGGATGAATCAGATATAACTCCTGGAATGGAAATAATGTGGCTATGTTAATTCAGCTTTGAAGAAGTCAGACATAGCTAACATCAACTTTGGAAGCAATTAGTTTAATCCAGCAATTTAAAAATCTTCAGGTCATGCATCTCAGAGGTTGAAAGTCTGTGATTTCATGAAGCTTATCTTTAGAAATCTTCACCTTGGTAATGGAAACATCTCTCAAAGCATTTCAAAATGGCACTCGTGAAACCTAAAATGTACCATTTCATATAGAATCAGTTCTTGGGCAGGCTGTTTTCCCAGGCTTTTCCAGTTCTGGGACCCATCAGCTTTCCCAGTGGATCTCAAGCATAACAGCTTTGACACTTTCCTGTTTTCAGCTGCAACTCAACACAAAACTGCAAACTAACTGCTATCCTGACGCATAGTGCATTACAAGGAAGGGCAGGTTTCAGTTCATGAAAGATCCTGCCGTTCCAGCTGAATTACCCTAAAACATGGCAGCTTCACAGGCACACAGCTGGTTGCTTATGCAACTTTACGGGACAAAACACAGTAAGTAAAACCTGCAAATTAACATGTATCAAAGCTACTTTCTTCCTGCTGCTTTACATGAAGGAGCTTCTCTCTTTTTTGGATAAGTAGTCATCACTCAGCATCAGCTTCTTTTGCTGCCAGCCCATGCAGTGCTCCAACCAGGGACTCCCTGGTCCTGCAGCACACTTGCCACTGCACCCCCGCTGTGGGTTAGTTCCATGCACAGCTGAGAGTCAGAAAACTCAGCTTCTCCATTTTAGAGAATAGAAGAGGCTTCAAAAAACACAGTTTCAGTTTCACAGGCCAGATCTGAAGGCATCTTCTGAGCTCATGTCTAAAGGAAATGTATGAGGGCACCATAATAATGAGAAAAGTTATTCCTTCAATGAAAGCACTGAAGTATCTAATTAACAAGTTAGCAAGTTACAGTGGGATTTACATGTATAGCATGTCTGTGTTCACTGGTACAAACAGGTTGACTGTGCTTTCTCTCACTATGTGAAGTGTGTGATGTGAGGCCAGATTTCTGTGAGCTGAGCTGCCAGCCCCCTGTGCACCCCGCAGCACGCCAGCGCTGTGCCTCAGCTTGCTCTGCCTGCCTAAAGCCATGAGGAGCTGACATGGAGCATGGCTGAGCCCACCTCCCTGGCAGCACCGCGCAGCACAGGCTTAGCAGACACTGCCATCTGCATTCAGAAACATGTCAGGGGAGCCTGGAAGGAAACCTGGTAGGTGTAGCTTTGTGTCAGAGCATTTGCTCAGGGTCCTGAGCACAAGGGACAGGCCAGAGCCAAGACCCCAGGAATGCTCTCATTCAACTCTCCCAGGCTGTAGGGGACTTTGAACTAAGTTCATCTCATCCTCACAGCCTCTGAAGTGAGCTCCCAAACTGAAAAGCTGAAAATCAGAACAAAATCTTGTAGCACATGCACGCCTCTTCTGCAACCACTGAAGACAAAAGCAAATTTCCAGAATTGGTAGGATGCAAGAAATAGTGTAAGTTGCTTTTGCCTTTTGTGTCTAGAATTCTTCACTCTGTCTCAGCCCTGGTCTCCATTTCTCTGTTTCCCTCCTTCTCACTCTATTTTATTTTTATTTTTGCTCCTCCAGGTATAATTTCCGAGGCTTCCGCTGGCTCCAGGCTATGATCTTTGCTATAGAAGAAATAAACAGTAGCCCAACTCTCCTTCCCAACATGACCTTGGGATACAGGATATTTGACACTTGCAATACAGTCTCTAAAGCCCTGGAGGCCACCCTGAGTTTTGTGGCCCAGAACAAGATAGACTCCTTGAACCTGGATGAGTTCTGCAACTGCTCAGAACATATCCCTTCCACCATTGCAGTTGTGGGGGCAACCGGCTCTGGCATCTCTACCGCTGTGGCCAATCTGCTGGGACTCTTTTACATACCTCAGGTACGCTTTCACCTCGCTAGTCTAGGTTAGAGAAGAGGCCTGCCTCTCTGCTCTGCAGACATTGAACAAAGCTTGTTTAATCTTTGCCATTTCCAATAGAACCTCAGGGAGAGAAACAATACAAAATGGGATGGGGGGTAGGGTGTGTGTCTTATGGTCAAAATAAGTCTTGCTAGCAATTTCCAATTCTCAAACACAAAGGTTACGAAGCAGCCAGTAACAACATTCAGCCAATAGCAACTTAATCTAGGAGGACTACAGTCCTCTAGAGTGGTTTAGTCTGTGAACGTGGGTGGTTTAGGTCAGTCATTGGCAGTTGCCAGCCTTGATATGTTAGTTGTGATGTTCCTTCACCATGGTCACTGTCTAGTCATGCCCAACTACCACAGAGCCCATGTAAGGCAGAGCTCAGTCATTGCCAGCTATTCTTAGGTCACTCAGCATCTCTGATCATTCAAGTAGGTGGTCTCTAAAGTCGTTGCTTGTGCTGTTCAGGTGCTGCGAAGGTTTCTTCTGGGCTGACCCATCTTCTTTTGCTCTAGGGCCTCCAAAACAGAGGTTGTGAAAGCATGTGGATATGTCCCCCCCTTATCCTGGGGTCATCTGTGTGGTGGTGTAGTTCTGCCAGCTCGTGTCGCAGCATCCTTCTCCCTGTATGCTGGCTCTACTGGGGCCAGTGCCAGCATCTATAGTCCCATCCTTTTGTTTAACAAGTTTGCTGCTCTGCCAAGACCCTAAGCAAAGTATAAGGCTGGTATACTATAGCTTAACGTTGTGGCTCTTGATTTTAGATTTCCACACCAAGAAAAACTTTGGCAAAAGTGCTTGGCCTTGTATAGCCTAACATTTCCAGTTCCTCTTCTAAAACAAATACAGGTACCAGAGCCCACAAGAGTCCTTGTAACAAGATTGTGTCACACTGCACTCTCAGTCTGTCCTGAGAGGACAGATCTTTGCCTCAGTCGGGGCTCCAGTTCCCATCTGCACCATAGGTGGAGAAGGAAGGATTCTTGACTGCCTGGTACACACCAACACATCTTGTCTATTTAATGTTATCAATCTGACTCTTGCACAGAGTCTGAAAAAATGGACCGAGCAGGGCAAGAATAGTTTAAACTAAGTCAAATATTTGTTATCTAGGTATTGCCCAGAGTGGCACTGGAAGGTGATGTGTGATAAATACCATGATGGCATTTTAAGGGATATTGTTGACTTACACATCACATTGCCAGGTGAACAAGGGCAGCTAAGACAGGTTGGTGGGCTGGACTGAACATAAGAGGTGTTTGCGGTTCTCAGACTTTCCCTTTGAACAGGGAACAGTATCTGTGCTACGAGGCAGCAGCCTTACCCAGAGGTTGCAGAAATGGGTAGGTGTCAGGAGGTTCAGTTCTGGCAAGAAATCTCAGCCAGCTGGCCAAAGCATGGCAACTGAAAACAGGCTTTTAAACTGGGAGCTGTTGTGTGGCATTAGAATTTGTATTATTGATGTCATTCATAGCAGGGCCATTAGCAAATGCATGTGTAACAGATCCTGCATTTCAGTCCAGGTTGGAGGTATATTTTACAATTAATGTAAGGCTCATTACTCATTCTGTTGACATAGAAACTGAAAATGTTATGACTTCTGTTCTGTTTCTCAAAATCTCACCTCAGTGTACCCTCACAGCCCATGTGGGAGCAAGGTACCTTGCAGAGCAGGGGGTACCTTGCCTGTACCTCCTGGCAGGAGGTTGTAGGAGATGAGTAGCACTGCTCCTGCAGCCTTTGAAACTGCACCAGGAGACCTCCTCTTTGTTCTCCTTGCAGGAAAATTAAATGCCAGAGTTTAAGGAGGAGATAAGGTTTTCTGTAAATTTCCACTTTGTACAAATTGAACTGTTTATGGAAGACTTT
Organism: Falco biarmicus; assembly: GCF_023638135.1. Lineage (NCBI taxonomy): Eukaryota > Metazoa > Chordata > Aves > Falconiformes > Falconidae > Falco > Falco biarmicus. The sequence goes on from NC_079292.1 coordinate 91,384,137, forward strand.
CAAACAAAAGTCAGTCCTAAAGAGTTCAGATACCAATCTCAAAATGCAAAGATAAATGAGTTTTAAAGGTTCTCCGGATCTTTAAAATATTCTTTTCTGGGTTTTATGGGTTTTTTTCCTACTTGTAGAAAATCCAAATTAAATCTTAAGAGCATATGGCAGTCGTTCTGATTAGGAAAAAAATATATATTTCTTGATAGTTTTAGAATAGGAAATAAAATCCCATTTTAACTGTAAAACACAGTGGCTCATGGGGCATGGAATAATGCCTACTGGCGTCTTTGCTGATTCTGGCCAGCATCAGGGAATACTGCTAAGGTAGCATTGACAAGCGTTAACATATGCTCCACCAGATCAAGGCAACTGATATACATCACATTCTTCTTACCTCAGCTGGCAGGGATTGTATATAACGTGTATAGTACCTGGTGGAGCCTGTTTAAGCATGGGGACAGCCGTGTGTGGCAAGAAAAGACAGAGTAGGTTCAGGATGGCGGTACCAACCTGCTGTCTCATGTCTGGTTCAGGACAGAGGAAGCTTGCATTTGTCCTCCTTTATCTAAAAGATATATTCTTCTTGTTTCTGGATTTGGCAGGAATTGTGGTGAGGGTTGTGTAGGCCACCCGTGACTTACCTTTTTGACATTCCTCCAAGCTAGTGACAGTGTCTCTCTCCTTTAGATCCTTGACCTTACAGATGGACACGAGCTTGCTGCAGCCTCTCGGGTCCAAGCTCCTGTAGGTCTACCTCTGTAAGAGAGTCACAGCTACACGAACACACAGACTCTCAGAGTGGATCATGTGCAGCCCCAGGCTAAGAGTACATGGCTGCCAGTGTGGTGCTCAGCTTGCCCTTATCCCCTCCGAGGTTCCACAGTTGCTCAGCTTTCTCTTATCCCCTCCGAGGTTGACAGTGATGCTAAGTAAAAGTAGGCAATTTATTCCCAGGCAGTTCACTCATGGTGTGTTTTACTTGTTTACTGTGCTCTCACAGGTCAGCTATGCCTCATCCAGCCGTCTCTTGAGCAATAAGAACCAGTTCAAGTCCTTCCTCCGCACGATCCCCAATGATGAGCATCAGGCCACAGCGATGGCAGACATCATCGAGTACTTTCGCTGGAACTGGGTGGGAACAATTGCAGCCGACGATGACTATGGCCGGCCAGGGATTGAAAAGTTTCGGGAGGAGGCAGAGGAGAGAGATATCTGCATTGATTTTAGTGAGCTTATCTCTCAATACTCGGATGAAGAGGAGATCCAGCAGGTGGTGGAGGTCATCCAGAACTCTACAGCAAGGGTGATTGTTGTTTTCTCCAGTGGCCCAGACCTGGAGCCTCTCATCAAAGAGATCGTCAGGCGGAACATCACTGGCAAGATCTGGCTGGCGAGTGAGGCCTGGGCCAGCTCGTCCCTGATAGCCATGCCGGAGTTCTTCCGTGTCATCGGCAGCACCATTGGGTTTGCACTGAAGGCAGGACAGATCCCGGGCTTTCGTGAGTTCTTGCAGAAGGTACATCCCAAGAAGTCCACTAACAATGGCTTTGCTAAGGAGTTTTGGGAGGAGACGTTTAACTGCTATCTCCCCGATGGGTCCAAAAATTCTCCAGCTTCACCTTCCTTCCACAAGGGCCATGAGGAGGGACTGGGAGCTGGAAATGGAACAGCTGCCTTCCGACCTCCATGCACAGGAGATGAGAACATCACCAGTGTGGAGACACCGTACATGGACTACACGCACTTGCGGATATCCTATAATGTGTATTTGGCAGTATATTCTATTGCCCATGCCTTGCAGGATATATATACCTGTACCCCCGGGAAAGGGCTCTTCACTAATGGATCCTGTGCAGACATTAAGAAGGTTGAGGCATGGCAGGTAAGTCCTTCAGTTGCACGCCTGTGCAATATGCTTGCAGAAAAAAGACCCGGATGCCTTTTTAGGGTGCCTTTCATAGCCCTGGGTCTTGGACACAGCATAAGGCTCCTGGGATGTAGCATATCATTCACTGTGTGCGAGTCAGGTGCACGTCCTCACCCTGCAGGGAATGTAAGGTAAGTTGTGTTAGGTTTGCCTGCAGTTAGGGCTTACACTAAGTTAGATTTTCTTGCATTCACTATGGGCCAAAAGTGCACACACAGACAATTTCCACAGCCTGGCTGACGCAAGGTAACTTGATCATATATTGAGACTTACATAAACAAGAGGCCCTGAAGAGAGCACATAAACAAGGAAAACAGTTTTTAGAGTTCATTTTGTTTGGCAAGCTCTATGTCTTTTGCAATCCCACAGCAATTTTCCATACAGGCTCTACTTTAACCCCCCATTTTAAGCTTATATAGAATCAAACTAGGTCAGGTTGGGTAATGAAGGAAAATAACATGTGGCTATTGAGCAAATAATAGATAGCTGCTTTGATTTGGCAGTGATATTTGTGAACTGAGAAAACGATACTAATGACTTAGTCACATTTACCCATTCATTCAATGCGCTCTGTCCACTGGCACATGGGTGGTATTCTGGCATTTTGTCTTCTGATCTGTTATGAATACTCTGTACCTTACGATATGTTTGTTTGTGCTATCCAGTGTGATTCACTGTGTGTTTTTAATATCTACTGCATTCTCAAATAACAGAATGAGCTTGTAAAGCTATCAAATGAAGACATGGCAAATACATAGCAAATTCTGTCTGCCCCATTCCAGTCATCACAGGAAACTTCAGCCCAAATGTGCCTGAGATCAGAACAACATGGGTGAATATAAGGATCATCCTGTTCACCTGTGTAATTTCCTCTGTTCAGGATATCCTCACCAGAATAAAGGCTGTGGGTGCCACAGACTGCAGATGGTGGGTCAGCCTTCACCTGTGGGAGCTGCAGTTTGGTTCCTGCCCAGTCTCGGTCAGCCCAAAAGCACCGGTCAGATCAAAGCAAAAAGCTTTATCTTGGCATTTATGGGAAACCTGCATTGGTATAGGTGCCTGATTTGGGTTTACCGAAACCACTTTACTCAAAGTTGATGAGTGTGGGGGTTGACTCCGGTTTAGTGGCCGTCTGTGAGGTTTCTGTCTTTGGCTTTTCAGGAGCGTGCTGGCAGAAGTGGGCGAGTGACAGACAGATTTAGCTTTCACTGTGCGGGTAAAAATGATCCAGAATAAATATATTTTTAATTTGTTCCCTTATATCTTGTCAACTTGGAAAGTAAAGCAGGATATTCATACCATAGCTAAGTAAAAGAATGTGATGTTTGTTGAGGATTCCACAATCGAGAAAAATGTCTTCTCATTTCTGTGTTGCTTATCTGGTGCTGAAGGATGGCTGTATCAAATGTAAAGCATCCTGCTGATCTGGACTGTTGGGTATGCATACTTGCCTTAAATGAAGCAATCGGCATTGAGAAAGAGTATGTGGGGTTAACAGGACTGGGCAGGAATAGCGGGTGACACAAAGGAACAGGCTATACTTGAAATGACCACCATTAGGTGGTGTTGGCTGTCAGGCATATTTGATATTTGTGCATTTTTTCAGTTCATTTCAAAATCAAACACATGAATAGCAGGTAAATGCCAAATCTGTGTGCACACCTACTTCATATCAGGCATTGCGGCTCATTACCCTTGGGAAGGTTTCCTCAGCCCTGGGGACAATGAGTTCAACTCACATTAAACGTGCATCCTCCAGCATCTCCAGAGCCGTATCTGACAACCAGACAGAAGAAAATCTTTCTACTAAAGACAATCTCATTTTGAGGGGTACTTCGGCCAGTGGTCGGTGCCTGCTCCCTCTTCTCACAATTGGCTCAAGGGTTTCTTGGTAGGAAGCGACCTGAGGGAGGGAGGGCAGCGCTGGGAAGCCTCTGTGCCTGGGGCTGGAGGCAGCAGCTGGTGGTGGTGCCTGCTATCGCTGTCATCACTGCCATCACTGCCATCGCTGCCATCACTGCCACTGCTGCCATCACTGCCATTGCTGCCTGGGCGGTGCGTGGCACAGATAAGGCAAACCCAGTGAACCCGTGGTTCCATTAGCCTGAGCCCCTGCCTAGAGCAGCCCTTGCCAGTGGGGTCGGTGGCTGGAGAGGGCACATGGTGCGTTTCACAATTTAGTTATGTACCATATAATTTTGTTGTCCTTCAGTGGTGCTACCCTATTAACACATATGAGTAATTATTTACTTATTGTCTGCTAATTGTTAATTTTATGTACTCATAATACAAACCTTTTGGAGCAATGGTTTTATATAATTAGTGGAGGGTGTTTGTGTGGGTCTCTATATAAAAATAACATTTTTTCCTCAGTGATCAGTTTGTTTGAACTGGACAGCAGGAAACCTAGCACAGTATTTCTGTGAGTTGGTTAAACTGGGTGCAGTTCTCCTGTTGAGAATTCACCATCTCCAGTTTAAGAAAGCACTGTGTATGTTTCAGCATGGGGAGCACGGCATTTTTCTGTGTCTCCCAAGCTGAAATATCAAATACTAACAACTTCCTTCTCTACTTACTTATAGGTACTGGTTTAGGAAGCTGCTTACTGATTTTCTCCACTCAAGTTGGTGGTCTGCAGCAGACCCTGTCCATAAACCCAGTCCTGTTTCCTTTTGTTTTACCAACACCTCTGAAGCTGGCTGCAGGCATCCCCCCTGGAGACGGGACCGGTGAGCCCCAGCTCGCAGGCTGCCGCAGCAAGTGCGGAGATGCGGGCGCAGGCAGAGCTGGTGAGCAGGCAGGGCAGCTTCCAGGCAGCAGCTGTGCCACTCACTCCACACATGGTGGTGCCCGCGGGGTTTGGAGCCCTGTGTCTGAGAATGGGAAAACTGACACTTCTGTACTCTACAGAAAATTACAGACTTTAATAGGATGTCTGTGCTGCCCTTCTTTGAGTAATGTATATGGCTGCAGCTGTCACATTCTAAGAACCTACCCTGCTGCAAGGCAGAAGATAATCCAGGGGCACACCTTTGCGAGATGCCTGCAAAGAGCAGATAGCATTCTCTGCGCATGCCGTTATCATGTCCTGCACAATACCAATCAAGATCAGATTAATTACTTCTTTTTGTAGTGTTTTGTTCAGGTAACAAAAAGGTGCAGAGCAATCCAGAACAAAATGTATAAGCAACTTCTGTTATGTTTGGAAAAGGCAAAATTTTACACAAAGCACCAAGGATTAAAGCACATGACTACAAATAGTACAACAGAAAGAATCCTCTTAAAGGAACACATCACATCTGATTATCTGATGCCCATTCTCTTCGGCTGGTGGGCTGTGGGGTTTTTAGGAGTCTGTAGTGAGTAGGGCTATTTCTGTGTGTGGCTCTGGTTCATGGACTGGCCTCCCCCCAATACAGGCTCTCCCATAAGCTACAGAATAGCAGTGGGAAGGTACGGCAAGAGATGGGACAGGACTCAGGATCCCTGTACTGATGCTGCCTCTATCGACATTCCCTGCCTCTTTGCCCTGTTTCTCCACAGCAGCTCAAACAATCTGCTTTTGAAGCCCTTTTTTCTTAATATCTTCCTAGATGAAATTTCTTGTGTCCCTCAAGTTCCTTCATTTTTTTGGTCTCTGCTCACATGGCTGTTCCCATGTTCATGTCTAACAGCAAGTCCATCTGTTCTTTCTTCAGTGCCCCTCTGAGCAAAGATTTATAACCCTTTGGGGCATTTGCAGGAGCCTCTCTGGTGTCTCTCTCTCATTTTAAACAGTCCTGCAAAAAATAAGGGTAAAACTAGTAGGGGATCCTAATCCGTCCTTCAGAGCAAATATTTACTACTTCACATTCTTTCTGTGCACGAGGAGGACAAACCTGTCTTTTCTTCAGACATAGTTCACTCTGTGTTTCAGCCCCTTCAGCTGGCTTCTTGCTGATGGCCCTCAAGCAGTGGGAGGACCTCTCCTTCTGTCTCACACAAAAGCATTGCTGCCCAGCGTGGACGGCAGGCTCCTCTGGATTCGGGAAGGCAAAGGTGCGCAGCCCCAGGGTGACGTAGCAGAACACCCTGCAGCACACTCCCGGACCATTTGTTAGGTTGTGGTTACCTGGAGGCTGTGAACTTTGGCAGGTTCATAAGTGAAAAACGAGATAGCTCTCCTAGGCACCAAGGCAAAGCATGCTGCACAGGCTGAAAAATGTCCTTTCTTAATGATTAGCAGGTTAAAGACTGTGCTCATGTAAACTATTCTATGCCTAGAAATTTGATTGACCTCAGACTTAGTGAAAAGCTGCTATATGCTGTTCCACAAAATAAAGGCAAATAGAAATTGACTTCACCTAGCAACACCTAATGTTTTTTATGACACCTGTGCACCTCCCAGCCAACTCCTCCCTCCCCTGCCCTGGTGATACACCATATGAAGAGGCAAAAATGGATTGGTGCATTCTCCAGCTTTACATTCAGGTATGTCTAGCTGGCTGGAAATCGATTCTGCGAGGCTTTAAAGAAGTGGATGATGCCTTAGATTACATACATCTCTCCAGACCTTTGAGCCTAACGACTTACCTAATCAATTCTGTGTCTGTTGAACTATATAGGCCTATTGGAACAATTAAGGTGGTGCATGGAAAACAGCTGCTTTGTGGTATAGTGAATGAAACAGTATCAGAACTGAGGCTGGCGTGACAATTCGGTTCAGGCAGAACTGCAATGAAGACAGTGGAAGCTGGTGAATATCAGGCAGCTGCAAAACCTCACCTAGTCCGCATTACAAATACACTGGAAATAGATGTGTTATGAACAGAAAGCAAGCATTTCACCAGTGTGCCTTTGCTGTGGGAGACCAAACTGGGAGGCAGACAACCTGAGCCACACACAGAAATGTGTGGGCCGATAGAGCAAACACAGCTATTTTCCCCACAAGGGCAATAACAGATGATCACTTATTCATGCTTATTTGGAGATAACAGCTTGCCGTCAGCTGAGAGCATCGCTTGTGAGCTCTTCAACCAAGCAAACAATCAATGGAATATTATTTAGATGTCTCTGCAACTAAAAGGAGAAAGACTTAACTGGACCTGACTGAAGGGGGGGTCAGGCCTGTAACATCACCAATAGAAAATGCACAGTGAAACCATCGCCCCAACAGAGTTGCTAGAAGAAAGATAAATGAACTGCATGCAGCAAATACACAACCTCTATGTCATGAAGTAAGCAGCTGTGGTTATTAATTACGTGGTGAAGAATGGCTGAGATTCTTCCAAATCAGGGTAGCATACACTGCCTGATGACAAAACCAGCAGTATTCCTGCCGACCCCCAAACATGCTGAATTTTTCATAAAAGTAATTTTTAATATAGTCACTTACACGCTGCAATACAACAAAAGTTGTATTTGAAAAGAAGCATTTTAAAATATTTATGAAGCTCATTTTCACTTGGGGAAAAGAAGTCAGTTTTGCAGCCTATATTGGACCTGGGAATTTCAGGGAAGGCTCCATGAGATGCTTGCATAATGTCTCTATCTGTAATGACTTCAGATAATAATTGCCCCTTGAATTACCAAGACACCAGTATCTTTTACTAAGGCACAGCATGTCTGTTACACAAAAAGATATAAAGTTGCTTCTAGGACTGACCTTTCCTGATACTACTCACAAACGGACCTGGTGACAAAGGGCACCTTGTGAGCCCCCTAAAGGCACTCAGAAAGTGAGGTGAGGAAGCAGTGGATTTATAAAAAATTCAGTTTCATGTTGTATCATTCCTCTGACTTGACTGATTTCCATTTATCCCAAGGTGGGGTTGAAGCTAACTTCAAAAGCATGATAATTGTAGCAGTTTTATTCTTTCTTTTCTTTCTAGGTGGTCAGCCATCTTCACAGATGCTTTACTAACTAGCCACGTAGTTTTATCCCCAAAGTGAGCTTCCATGCACTATCAAGGACTGGTATTGCTCCACACAGTGGGTGAAGTTTGGAGGAAGGAGAAAAAATTACCTGTTATGGCAGATAAAGGACCCTTTTGCCTTGTAGAATTAAAAGAATGATCTCCTCACTAGACCAGAAGCAATACTTTGCTCAGAAAGGACTTTTACCTGTGTCTCTGAGAGGAATTACATGAAGTTATTTAGGAACTGTAGAAATCAAAGCTTTGATAGGAGATTTCTTTGTTGGCCAAGAGTTATATTGGTAAAGGAAATGGAAAAAAAGTTTTAAGCTAGTATCCAAGTGGAACGTGTGCCCAATCACAGTTAGAGTGAATTCACTGGAACTTCAGCTGACCATTGATGGGAACTATGCCTGTGCTTGCAACAGATGCCCAGTCTGAATGTCCAAAACAGTTACATGAATTCAGTCAACAAATTGTGACTATAGGAAACTTTAGGACTTTTTTTTTCTTTCTTTCTTTCTTTTCCCCTAAATTGATAATAGATCTTGAATAGATTATAAGTAACCATTGAACTCAGATTTGATGAATGACCATCATTTTGTTACAAGAAATGACACCAAGTACGCAGTATCAGTTGCTTCTCTAACAGAGAAAGGCAGCTTACCCAAGCATTGAAGTAATTCATCCTATAGTTCCAAATAGGAGCAAATTTACAGTCAAAAGCTATGAATTCCTCCTGGCCTAGAGAAAGGGGCAGTTCTTCAAATCAATATCAGCAGTGTTCTGTGCAGGATGCAGTTTCAGACCTTGCTGGGACTTTGAAGCGACCGATCTGTAACGGGCTGTTAGAAGGAAGCGACAGCAAACGGCTGCAGAGACACATACGGTTTCATTCTCTGCACAGCTGGGTAGAGACAGCGTTAAACACCTCCCGGAAGACATTTCAATCAGATTTTGATCATGCAAGATATTATGTGTGAATTATGCTAAGTGAAAACACTGAGCTTTTAGGATAACCATTGGCTCTGTTAGTAGATTTAATAATTGGACAATTAATTATCTATTATTTAGTATTAAATTTTTACTTACATTAATATAATGAGCCCTATGTTAAGCTTTCAGGTACTTCACCATAGCAGTTACCATGCAGTACTATGACCTCCCAAGAGCATCATTTACTCAGTCAGGACTTCTGCCAACAGATCTGCCAGTAGATCCTCCGCCATTATACATACACATATATATATATACATATATATATACAATATACATACAGCACCCTGGGCCATTGTAACAAGTGGATTTCTCCATATTCTATTTGTTACAAGTGGAAAAACAAAGCAATTGTGGCAAGTCTAGACTAGGTCACCATGATGGTTCTTTCGTATCCTGGCTGTAGGTAAGACAGCAGCATACAGTACAGTACAAAATACCATCTGACAGCACTGGCAGCTCCCACTGTACCTGTGCCTCGCCTTTGTCTGTCCAGAGACCATCTCTGTCCACAAAACCTTAATAGGAACCTAAAAAATGTTCCAATGAAGTTACTTTCCAAATGGTCAGGCAGTTTGAAATCCTTTGTATAATAAACTATCTAAATTTACAACACATTCAGGAAAGTAATCTCGATGAAGCTGAGGGATGCTTCACATTGGGCATAAAGCCTGGGTATTTCCCTTCTGAAGGGCTGTGTTTGCCAGTCAAGCTTGTGTTTAGCAAGATTTATTTTCCCCAAAGACATGCTGACTAGTAGACTTTTTTTTATTAGTATGATCCATGGCAGGTCACATCTCTTGTCACAGATCTTGTCTTATTTCTAGCTGGGATTTAACTGACCTTTAGTTTCATTGGTCCTTACTTGGCCATGCTCTATTAGATTTAAAAGTCCAGATGAAGTACACATCACTTTTCTCTATACGGTATTTATGTACATAGATCAAATTATTCCTTTGTCTTTTCTTGATAATTTAAACAGAGTGGACTTTTAGTCCTAAGATATGTTTTCTGTTTTATTTCTGTATCTTGTCCAGTTACTCATCCTTCTTTTTGGCATATATTCAGTATTACTTTTAACAGGCTCAGCACAGCCAGACAGTAGGAAAAAAAAAATCCCACATTTACATACTCTTATTACTTCCTCATTTATGCGTGCAGCAGTTGCATTAGCCTTCCTTGCCGCAGCGTGCAAGGGAAAGGTCGCGGCAAGTTGTCAGTAATACTTTGCAGGATGTGGTACCCTCCCTGTGCCAGTGGCTTGAATTTCTTACGCCTTGATGTGTAGGTCTGAATTTCACTGTATTAGACACAGATGTTTGAGAGCAATCTGAGGGAAATGCTTTGTCCTGATTATTATTTACCATTACCTTAATCCAGGCATTTTCTGCAAATTTTCCCAGCACTGCTTTTGTATTTGCTACCAGGTTATGGATGAACATACTGGGTAGCAGCGAGTTGTTTACTGGGGCTGGAGGAATTCCCCACGAACTGATGATCTGTCTCTGTTGAAACCTGTTTTTACAAATCTGTTGGGCAATTATTGATCCAGGAATGTTTGTTCTACATTAAATGTAAAGCTCAGATATTTCACTTCTAAAGGGGTGTGTTTGTTAACCAAACTTGGATTTAACAAGATCTATACTCCTCAAAGCCTTATGTCCTGGCAGAAATTATGTTTCGGTCCTAGAATTTTGTATTAATTGATCCTCAATGCACAACTCTTGTTTTCCATTGTTTTTCCTGGGATTGATGTCAGGCTAACCAGCCCTTGGTTAGAGAGGACATCCCTCTGCCTTTTACAATACCGTCTTTGCTTGGCAGCTTGCAGCCCGTCAGAGGCTGCCCCTGGAGCAGCTCACTGGGCAGAAACACAAGCCCCTGTAAGAGGGGTCAGCTCTGATCCATGCCCTGCACGGACTGATGTGGAGGGAAACTTGAGGCAGGCTGTTGGGAGTGCATTACTGCCCACGTGTACCAGAGAGGTGGACTGGAATTGCTGTGGAATAACATTAGGTATCATATTGACTTTGTCATTCAAAGCCAGTGGCATTTTTATGCGCATACCATAAACCTACAGTATTAGCGTTCTTTTTATTGCCCATGGAGTGCTGTGATGAACTGTCTGGTTTTGTCAGCCTTTTAGATCCAATTTAAATGCTTGGGCTGTTCTCTAATGTCTTTTTAAGGACCTTCTACATTCGTTAATGTCACATTATGGCTCCAAACCAAGTGCCTTTGGGATAAGAATGCCCAGGGTTATTTTGTGATAGCAGGGGCAATAACTTATTCATTTAGGTTTCCTGCTCATCCTTCTCTTTCTATCTTTTATCTCTTTAGCTTTCCATCCTCTTTAGCTGTCTCTTACAGCCTTACATCATGAGGATCTGGCATACATGACACCTTTCCATTTTAATATATTCAAGAAATCCCTTAATATGTTGCTGGTAATTTTTTTCATCTTCTCTTTTATGTTCTACTTTCCGTGAATATAATACTTGTGTTTCACCTTGTTTGAATGGTCTGTGTTGGATTAGTGCTTTTAGAGCACACCCAAATAAATACTGCTGTTTGAGGTTTATTTGTATGATGGGAATAGCAACATATCATTCCCCCTTAATCAATGAGCTTTTATTTTAATGAACACAGACAAAATTTCTGAACTGATAATAGGTTTATCATGCATGCAGTACAGTCATTCAGTCCTTCCCCCTAGCTCATCCATTCTGTTGGATACAGAGACTTCCATCATCACTGACCTACACTTGTACATCACTGGGGCAGAGACCTGTCAGAAGCGGTTGATTTTGTATAGCATTATATTCCACATCTAGGGATCCTCCACAGAAATAATTTTTCATTTCATAACCATGATTTTTGCCATGATTACTAGGAACTGCATAAGTGCTCACAGTATTTGTAAGGAGGGGAGAGATGGTGTCACTGCAGCCATTTCTCTCCAGAATAAATCTGTTGCAGTCAGTAGATCAGCCTGGTCGGGATGGCACTGAACTCAGACTGGGGGTACCCCAGATGCCTTAGTTCCTGAAGCTGCTTGTAGAAGAAGGGTTCTTTTGGACTCTAGGGAACTAATAGTACAATATCATGCTTTGGGCCATACAAATCTATTGGGGTACCATCATACAGCTGGATCTTAACTGAAAACAGAAATAGGGGGAAATGTTAGAGGAAAAAGCTCTTTTATCTTCTCTCTTCTCCCCTGCAGTCAGTCAAACTCACTAATTGCAGTTAACTGAAACAACACTGTCCAAACAAGCATTTTGACAGTCAAAGTGTTTCCTCTTTTTCCCATTAAAAAAGGAATTGCAATTAAAAATGGAACTGTGACTTGAAGGTCACATTTTAAGTTTAACTTAAAAAAAATGTATTTGCACTGAATTTCAGTTGACTGAATTTCACATTAAGTTTTCCCATGTAAATATTTGGTTTCAAAAAACCCTGTATTTGAGATGTGTGCAGAGGATGTTCCCACTCTGTTTATCATGTATCATGTGGATCCAGTCAAAGCCAAGCACATGAAAACTTTCTTGCTATATTTCCCAGTCATATCGCATTTAGCAAAATCATTATCCTTTATCACAGCGTGCTTAAGTGATGTGCCGTTAGCTATCAGCTTTGCATTAAGCAGTACAAACCCAGGACGTGCACTATATAGAGAAGTGCAGTTGGAACAGCAGGTGTGCACATGGCCTGTTTTGGATGTCGTTGAGTTTTGGAGGACCTTCAGGAAACAAAATATTGGGGTCTCATCCTTGCTGTGTCCTGCGGCCTCCTAACTGATAGTTAAATCAGTCTGGAAAACCAGCCACGTGACACCAAAATACTGTAAGATAATTTCTTGATTACTCTGAGAACCTCTGTGACTCAGCAGACAGGTCCTCCTGAAGCATTTTAGACCCATTTTTGTAATGGCACTGGGGCCTCTGCAAACACCAGTAAATACCTAATGGGATTTTCTAAAGTGTCTCAGTTAGACCTGACTTGTGCAGCCTCTGTTAGGAAATCCACTAGGCTTGTGGGTTTGAGTTTTTTCTGGGCATCCTTGTAAACATAGTAGTGTAGTAAATCTGACCCTAAACCAGATTAGTCCCATTTTGAAATGCATGCCCTTGACATTTTTGGTTTAAGTTACTTGCTCCTGTTGTAGTAGCTATTAATTTATTACTGCTGTCACCTTGCACTGTCAAGAAAGCATCGAAACTGCTGCAGCTTTGAATCAGCAAAGCCATGTCCCTTGGTTGCTGGCTAGAAAGCCTCAGAAGCTAACCCATCAAGCCCAGTTACAGGCAGTCCTGCCAGCCCTAGCTGTAGGAAGCTCTAGGCTTCATCCGATTCCAAGCATACTGAGCATGCACAGCATAACCTGAGAGAAAGGAGGCACCAAGCACCTTCCACTGAGCAGCGAGTGAGGTGTTTCCAACACAGTCCGTCCGAGTTCCTCCCTCTCCTAATTCCTGCAGGTTTCTCTTGGAGGGCCTGCTCCTCTCTCACAAAGAAACCAGCATAGGCATGGGGGTCCACATCAGCACCGCTGCTGCCCCTCCTTGTGCAGAGGGCACTGCTCAGTAGAAGAGGAAGATATGAGATCTCTCATCTGCCTAGGGATCTCATATCCATGACAGAAGCAGAACCAAACAAAACCAAGTATCAGTTAAAATATGCCAATCAGCGCACCTTGTCATGGCAGCTTGATGTCCTGTACTTCCCTGGAGACTTGAATAAAGTCGGTTGGCTTTGCAGAGAGAGGGGTCTCTGCTTTCCCACAAATCATTACATATGTCATAAACAATTAAACAATCCCACAATTTCATTTCTCTTCAGGTGGAAATCAGACTGACGATCTGAGTTATCATCACCACCTCTGGACGTCTAATCTTCCTTTAATTTTATGCTTCTTTTCTGATCAAGTGACCAGAACTAATGGTGTTTTCCAGGGGAAACTGTACTATCAATGTATGTATTGGCACCGTATTTTCAGTGTAATTTTCTTAGGGTTTTATCCTACTGTATTTTTTTGCTCTTTCAACTGCATAATCACAGAGTGGTTCTACTGAGCTGCCTACAACAATGAACATGTCTTTATCTTGAGTGGTTAGATAATTTAGTTTCCAGTAAAGATTATGAATAGCTTAAATTATTACTTCCAACATATGGCACATTGTATTTGTCATACACATTTAGCCTTCAGTCATGCTGTCCAGTGACCTACCTAGCTTTGCAAGGATGTTGTTCAGTTCTTACCAAAGGATAACAACTTTCAATGTTCTTGAGTTATTTTCAGCCTTTGTACAGCTATTCTTGAGCCAACTCAATTCTTTCTTTCACCCAGTTTTTCAAGTCACTGGAAGATCTAGTGTTTCACCAGAGCTGGGATGCCCACCGCATCCTGCCAGAATTCTTTTGCAGTGTTGTCAATAAATCTCTGGCTGACTACCAATGTCCTCTCTCTTCAGCTCTTTGACACCAGCCCTTCTTCCAGAGTTTATCACCCTTTGTACATCTACACTGTTACCGACTGGATAGTTTCAGTCCTGGAGTACAGCCCAGTCCTTGTACAGTAGGTGGTGATTAGTCTTCATTATTTTATGAAGTGCCCAGTATCCCAGCTACAGACCAGGGACTCCTTGTGCATGGGGCTGGACACGTGTAACAGAAAGACATCCCTTTTTGGTTTTTTTAGAGGTGTTTACAGTGAGAATCCCAGCTCTGTTCCTGAGTCTCTTTCAACTTCACCTGGGTTACCTTTATAGTGACAAACAGTATGAACAGTCACTTCTTCAGAGCAGAAAGCCAAGAGAAATCAGGCAGCTCTGGGTGGAATGTTGCAGGTGGTGTATGGTAATGAATCATACCTTCTACTGGCTGAAGAGTTCTGACATCTTCTGAACAACTTTCAGAAAAAGGCAAGATTAATCGTTTTGGCGTATCCTGGCATGTTGGTTTTAAAAAAACCATCAGCACAGCATGTTGTGCCCATTGGTGCACAGTGGGCAGCAGGGGAGGAGGAGAGATCATAGAGGGCAAGGAAAGTTCAGCTCCTGCCAGCAAGAAGAATGCTTTGGGCAAGAGATCTGAGGCAAGATTTGGGCAAGAGCCTGCCTCAGGCTTCTGGAAACAGGTATTACTGACTCCAGGGACTAGGGCCAGTGCCCTCCTGCCTGCTCAGGTCCTTTGTGTGAGAACTGATTGATAGTGTGATGGCAGCACTGGCTTTGGGAGAGCCTAAGAGTTGGCCCTACATAAAAAGCAGGCAGAAAAAGATAATCCAAAGCAGAGAATGCAGCAGAAATCAAACATTGATACAGACAGTAAAAATTAGAGCTTTGCTAGCATGTAAATAAAGATTGACACATAGAGAGACGGAAACAAAAGGAAGAAAGACAAGAAATCCTATTGTTTCAGGGAACATTCCTCTTAAAGTATTTTACAAGTGGCTCTTTCAGAACTGGCATGGGCATATTTCCTCCTGGTACGTGACCACTGGCAGAAACCAAATCCTGTATACCATGACTACTGGGCTAATGTGATAGCTGAGCTCTCGAGTCCTATTGCAGCATTATGAAAGTATCTTCTCTCGGTGCTCAATTAGGAATCCAGAACAGGAGGGGAGGATGGGCCCTCAGCAGTTCAGAATGAAAGGGTGGACTTACCATCTTCAGTACAGTTGCCAGCTTTTCATCTTCACATCAAGCCACGAAGCGGAATTCTTTGCTCCTCTCAGCATGGGCACTCTATCAAAGCAAAGAGAAAAACATTGGGTACCCATCAGTCCAGAACTGTTTTACAGGTGTGGATATAGCTAGGAAGACAGAAGTTAAAACTCAGTGTGGGAAAATGTATGTTAACTGTCAAGACAGGTTTCCTTGCAACTGCATGTTGGGAGGAGGAATTGTTTGTCTTTTATGGGGACAGACACCTACAATGTGTCCGGCTTCGCTTCCCTTGCAGCACCATTTGACCTCGTGAGGAAACATGTTAGAAACAGCAGAAGGAAGCCAAGGATATTAAACCTTTGCCAACTAGGAGACTAGTTAAGGACCTGTCACAGCTGAGACAGAGTAAATGACAACCCACAGCAGATCTGGATACTGACATTTATTGAAGAATTAACCTAGAGCCTTTAACCTGCTTGGAATCTCATGCACTCGCTTGCTTTCCCCACGGTGTTACAGTCACTAGGTCTCGCCCTCACTCCCCAGCAGGGACACTGTGTGTGGTCTGTCAGAGTGGAACTCATCGGTTCATGCTGTGTAGCTCCACAGTGACCAGTCTCAAGCATTACTGGCCAAGGTCACTGGGTGCCCCCCAACATTCACCTCCACACATCTCCTTCTCCTCCAGGATCTTTCCCCACTTCCAGTGTTCTTCATGCAGATATCTTCACCTTCTTCCTTCTAGCCCCGAGCCCTAGGTTTTGGCTGCAGTCAGCCTCCGAACTGGTGGTTCTGTCTCACGTCTTGTTACTAATTGCAGGATTCAGGACATGCCACTTTAGTTTAGCTGCTCTCAGTGTGTACAACCAATACCTCTTGATCTCAGCGAGCTTGTGCTCCACAGAACAGAAGTTCAACTCTGGACATTCATGCCCACACAGTTACCTGCTGCCTGACAGCCTTTACAATTTAAGTGGGTTATTTTGCTTGCTGCTGGCCCTAATACTAGTGATACAAAGTAAGTGTCTACTGCAGATCAAGAACAGGTGGAGAAAGGCTAAGGAAGCTGCCAAGGCAAACCAAGTTATTAAGTGGTATTTATTAAAAGTGAGACAGCATCTTTCAAACAGCTGAGTTATGTCTAGCAAGTAAAATTAGAAGGATCATAAACTCTAGCAAGTTAAATGTAAAAATAAAATAAGGCAGGACAAAAACCAGAATGGGGAACAGGCAGTAAACGGGGTAAAAATCTCATAAATCCTCTTTTAAACGCTTCAGTAGTAGGGCTGTCTGTTGAGCCGTAGATTATCACTGCAAAAGACAAGGTAAGGCCATGATAGAAGAAAAGTGTGCTCTTTATGGACAGACTTGAGAAGGCTCCTGAGTTTGCTTAGTTAGAGGGGACTTGCAGAGGATGTAATGGTGCTGACTGTAGGAGAAGCTGTGGGACACAAAAGCAAAATGAAGCTTAATACTTCTGTACAGGCTACAGTGACCAACCCCTCACTTGAAACAGTCTTAGGCCCTGAGGCCTAGGAAGTTGACAGATGTGACATCAATTTTCTAAAAGGGTTCTGGAGGAGTTCCAGGGAACCAGCAGAGCCTGACTGAACCCATTATTAGAAACTGTAATAAAAAAAATAAATAATAAAAGGATGGAAAAATAGTATACTGAGGAGGAGTCACCATGACTTTTGTAAAGAGAAGCCCCACCTCACAAACCTCCTGAAGTTCTCTGAAGGCATTGGGATGTATGTGGGTAAGGGAGTCCTAGTCATAGAGTATGCTCAGTCACTAATTCAGTCCTCACATGGATTAGTAGTTGGTTGAAAGATAGCAGAGAATAAAAATAAATGGTGAGTTCTGACTAATCAAGAATGAGATCCTCAAGCTTGAACAGGTCCTTGGGTGGACCTCTCAGTTCTGACTGAGTAGTTGTCAGAGAAGCAAATGCAGTGTTAAGATCAGTCATGCTGGAAAAGGGACAGAGAGGTAAGCAGAGTGTCCTGGAGCCACTTCATTAACTCTTGGTGCATCTCACTTCAAGATCTTAGAATTGATGAAGGAGACTGGGGAAGTCTGGAGAAGGGTCAATGGCACAGCTTCTGTACAAGAAGCAGCAAAGTCAGGGAGGTCTCATCAGCCTGGGAAAGAGGTGGCTGAAGAGAGATCTGGCAAAGGTTCGTAAAATCCTGGCAGGCATGGAAAAGGTGACTAGCAAATGACAGTTCCTTGTCTTTTCCAACATAAGCATGAAGGTCATCAGAAGAGGTTAGTTAGCTGCTCTGTTCAAACAGGTGAGAAGAGGTGCTTTTCTCATAAAATGTGGTTCTCCTTGCTGTAGGAGGCTGTGGATGTGAAAAGTTCTCACAGGTGCAGAACACAAATGTGCAACGTCATGGAAGAAAAATCCACTCCAGGTTATCAGGTACAAAGACCTTTGGCCCAGGAAGTCACTGAGCTGCAAAATGTGTGAGAGTGCTCTGGGGAGGTGTCACAGCCCCTTCACTCTTGTGCAGGTGTTTGCTCTTGGCCACAGTCAGAAACAGGTCCTGGGGAGATGGGCTGCCAGTCTGACCTGACAGAACTGCATTTCTGTTACAGTTTTATGATCCTTCCATAAAAGTGGAAACCACATGACCCAGAATAACTAGCCTGGATAAACGATGGGATGGTACGTGGCTGGGAATGGCCTTACCAGGAATAATGGGAGGGCGAACTCGAGAACAGCTTGCCAGTCCTTTCTGATAATAGATGTTTTAATTGAAAGTCATTGCCATTCCACATGAAGGCTGTGACAGAGGGGGGGAAAAAAAAGAAGGAAAAATTATAGACAGAACCGTCTGAAGACAGCAGCTTGCACAGTGCTCTCCCCGCAGGCTTCCACCAGCTGCCAATGGTGTAGTCAAGCCACAGAGTCAACACTTCTTTTGTAAACTCTTGTTTCGAGGGTATGATACAGGCACTCCTGGCATGTATGCTTGCCCTCGCTGCAGCAGGGTCTTTTAAGTCTTTGTGGTTTGATTCCTGGGTATTTATGGTTCTATCTTTAGTTACAAAACACAGTGACACATTTTTAACTGTAAAGCCCTTAGCTAATTATTGATAGACTGTGCCTATAAAAGAGTACTGTAGTTATTCAGAGTCTAGAACTTCCTTTTTTAAAGTTTAGTGCTTATATATTCCTTGGCTGTTTAAACCATATTTTCATCCTGTAGAGCGGAACTTGGGGATTTTCTTACCATCTAATACAGGAACACGTCCTAGTAGTCATTCAGTTACCATTTCACAAGCTGCCCCTCAGAAATTTAGACTTGAAGGCAAACTTTGGTATTTGCTGGAAGGAGAAAACTGGCTTTTTACTGCTGTTGCCTCTCCATTTGGGATTTTAAATAGGGCATAGGTCTTTCCTGCATGAACTGATAGACCTGGGCTCTCCTGCTCCCCAGCTATGGCTGCATCACTGAAGCTGCTGTTCTGTGCCTGGGGAAAGACAATATTAAGTTCAGATCAGTGCTTTTATATGAATATTTACCCACCAGATAGAGATGTCAGCTCATACATGAAATGATTTATAACCTGAATCCTCTGGAGTTGTGTGTGTGTTGATCAAGGGAAACACGCTTCTAAACTAATCCCACAAAAACCCACCAGTAGCCAGGGGGATATATTATTTTCAAAGGCGGCTAATGTCAGGAGGTAAGGCAAAGGAGTAGACTAATTGAGGTGAATGACATTAACAAATTTATTATTTTTTTTTAATTTATGAAATTAAACCCCCAAAAAACGGCATCCAGGGAATCCAGAAGTTTCACCACCATTCATCTTGCTGACCTGGCCGCTGCAGCTGGCCAGGAGAGACAGGACTTGTAGTGAACAATCTTCAGTATGGCTCTTGCAAGATTGTCTCCTAATGTGTGGAGTAAATATAACCATAAGAAGTACAAGTTCTGCACCTCCTGTCTATACAGGTAACACTCAACCCAGCAGCGATATCCAGTCAGGATATCCTAGTGTCGTTCAGCAGAGCGCTACAGTGCTGCATGAGAGTGCAATGCTGAGTTGGAGTGAGCAGAAACATGGCATTCAGCTCAACTTAACAGCTCAAATCTGATCAGGATGTCAAAGCTGCAGGTGTCACGCTGTGGAGGTGCTGCAGCCTGCAGAGCAGTGTGGGTTCGCTGCTTGGCACCTGCACTGCTGATGGGCAGGGCTCCTGCTAACGCCCAGGATTGCAGCCCCGCTGCAGGTGAGGCCAGGGTGAGCTGATGCAGTACAGCCATCACTGTGGATCTGCAGCGTCACCCGCTCTGACCTCAGAGCTGCTTCTGCTCTGTCCTTGCTATTCCTGATGGAGCTGGGCAAGCAGCGTCTTCCTGAGTGCCCCTCAGGGATGAGGGGGAGGAGAAGGGCACAGCCTCCTCTTTCCTTCCCCACAGCAGGCAGGGCCCCGACTGTCCCCATCAAAGTGCCAGAGCACAGCACCTTCTTTTGCCATGTCCATCAGCAGGTGAGGTCTCCCAGAGACAGGCCCTGGCTCTTCAGTGAGATCATTTCAGCTGTGCATCTTGCAGGGGAGCTGGTCTACAGATGAGGAAGATGGGAAAAAAAAATTCTGCCTCCACCATCACACCCATTATTCAAAGACTGACTGCTGTGGCAATATTTTGATGTACTTCCATCAACATCACACAAAGCTGAAAAGGTATTGCCAGCCACGTCCTGCGTAGTGCTGCTATGATTTTTTCAGACTTTCTCAGGCTGGCATTGATATGGGCAGTGAGACGAGGGTATCTCTGTAGCTCTGGGGATTTTAGCTTGAGATAAGAGGATCCCAAAAGGAAACAGAGAAAAATGAGACAATTTAGCAAAACTGACAGGAATTAATAGTGTGTTTCTGTTGCCCTGTCCCTGTGTTCCCAGATGAAAAGGTTTCATCAAAACAATACTGTCTGTTCTGTGTCTGTGCGGTGAGGAGGGCTCTTCCTGCACTGACAAATTGATTACGTTTTGGGTTTTCTTACATTTTGCCACCCAGGATTGTGCATTTGGGCACTCGCAAGCAAGAAAGAGGACTGGGCTTACAAGCTGTCA
The DNA here is from genome assembly GCF_023638135.1 of Falco biarmicus. Lineage (NCBI taxonomy): Eukaryota > Metazoa > Chordata > Aves > Falconiformes > Falconidae > Falco > Falco biarmicus. Next base: position 91,404,716 of record NC_079292.1, read on the forward strand.
CAGGCACTAGAAGGACAGCAGCAACTGTGCCGCAGTGGTCCAGGGGCAGCTGCCAGCCAGGTGCCCTCAGGTCGCCTCAGCTCTCCATAGATGAGCTCTGCAGAGAAACTCACTAACAACATCCACTGAGTGAGGGGGGAATCTGATAAGTACATAATCCAGCATAAGTTTTGAAGAAAAATACAGTGTGGGTGAATTGTATCACATTTGCTAGTGCAGGCTTTCTTTCATGCTGCTGTTTCTCAGGTCTACCTGTCAGGCTATCTAGATCATGAATTTTGCAGCTGCAGTTGTCTGTGAGATTAACTGCTCTACCTGCAGCATATGACAGTTTAAGGCATGAGGTAAAAACCACAGGAGTCAACTTGTGGGGTCAGGCAGAATGTGATTACTGGAAACCATGCAACCAGGAGACAGGAGCCAAAAAAAAGCCGTATGAATTCTCCAGGCCTGCCATGCAATGAACGAGTTTGATTTGTTGTTTTTTTTTATTGAAGTGCATTGAGCTTGAGGTTTTCAATGAAAAGGCAAATTTGAATTGTTTCTCAAGCATTCTCGTTTCTGAGTGATTGATCGTTCAGAGGTGAGCAATGCCAGCTGAGAGCATTTATGCAACATGGTTGCAAGAGCAGGGTGAGAGGGATGTGTGGGTGACCAAAATGCTTCACTGGCTGCTGCCACTTCTCTGCCCGCTTGCAGAGGTGGCTCAGAGGAGCTGAAGAGGAATGCTACCTGGCCGATGGGGTAGCAACTGGTACGTTACAGATGGGTGCCAACACCTTGAAGGCATGGTACCTTGTGCTGTCTGCGAGATTTCTACAGGCTCTGTGTATGCATGTGATGTCTATGAGAGAAAGCCTGCTACTGCTGTGATTAATTGATTTTTAAGAGATTAAGGACAGTAAAGTGATTATTTCCAGTTCACATCATAGTGGATGTGTTCTGTGGTTGGGTTGTGACATGAAGGCATTCACAGTGTCTCTTTATCTCTCTCTAGGTTCTCAAGCATCTGCGACACTTAAATTTCACCAATAACATGGGGGAACAAGTGGATTTTGATGAGTTTGGGGACCTGGTAGGGAATTACTCAATAATCAATTGGCATCTGTCTCCGGAGGATGGCTCAGTTGTCTTCGAAGAAGTCGGGCACTACAATGTGTATGCCAAGAAAGGGGAGAGGCTCTTTATCAATGAAAACAAGATCCTGTGGAGTGGATTCTCTAAGGAGGTAAGTGCTTAAATCCTCACGTTTCCCCCAAGTTTCTGCAAGCTGAAATTTTAACTAAGCCTGCACACTCCTTATATTATGGCTCTATATCTCATTAAAAGATCCATTCATCTTACTATATATGTGGTGTCAGCTGTAGTCTTTCACACCCTAATTACACATTTCTGGATGTAACGGGCAGCTGTTTCTCCCCTGCTATACATTTGATGAGCGTGGGTATTAACGGTTTAAAAGATGCCTTTTTTCTGGCCCATGTAGATAGCTTGGAATTTTGCAATGCTGTTTCCACAAGGATAAGAAATTCATTACCTAAGTCTGGTTGTTGAGTAAGTCAAGTCCTCCTGAGCTCACAGCTTCACTGCTGAAAGCAGCCATCTCCTCCTCTCTCGGTATCTCTCTATCAAGAAGTGTCTCTTCCTGCTCCTAGTTAAATTCGCAGCTCTTTCTGCTGGCTTTACCCTCCCAAGTCCCAGAGCCTTCCTCACACCCTTGCCTTGCAAGCCAAACAGAACAAGCCCTGTCAATCTCCCCAAGTTAACTTGGACACGGTGTTCCAATAGTGGGAGATGCCAGTACCTGCTACCTTGCCTTAAGCTACCCGAAGGGGCTTCTGCAGCCTCAAAAGTATGTGATGCAGCCATTGGCTTTAGTCAGGCCCAAGCCCTTCTCCACTTTCTTGCATATGTTAGATCTTTTCAGCGTAACTCTACCATCACTAGCAGCCAGGGCTGTGTCTCCCCCAGGTGATGGGAACATGGGTGCAGAGATCTCCGGAGGAGAACCAGCTGCCCACTCCAGCCTAGGCAGAAACCCCAGCTCCCAGTTGGCACCTGGCTTGTGGCCTGGGAGGTGACACAGGGAGCACTAGCTTAGAAATGTCATTGCCCTGCTGCAATGTTTAGATGTGTTAAATCAGCACCTGATTAATGAACAAGGCAATTCACTTCCAGGTGATTATTCACATTGGCTGACAGATCAGGGAACTGCTTCTGCAATAGCTACACTTGCCTAATACACTTACACCATCAGTTATGCCTTGCCTTTACTCCAGATACCCCACCTTCACTTATGGTTTAAATCCAGAGCTCTCTGAAGGAGGCATGGGTCAGGCAGGACACATTATTGCAGAAATACTGAGCTCAGGCTTTTCTAAGCCCGGCTGGAGTCTCTGAGCACAAACCACAAGAGAAATTAATTAAAACCCTTGGTATTCTAACCCCTCCTTCTGACCATTGCAAATACCACTGGCAGCTTTTCCAACAGTTAGGGGTTTACTGGTTTTTACTTAAACTGAGTAATTGTGTTCTTTTGGTCTAAATTCCTCCAACAGTGCAATATTTATCTTCATGCTCTGTACTATTCTGTTAAAAATGCAACCAGGTGTTGCTGAGTGTCATGCCAGGGTATGTAAATTGTGTGCCAGTGGAGGGGTTTGTGATCGCTGTGTCTGCTGCAGCCCTTTTTCCAGTTTATAGAGTTTGAATTTCCTCTGGATAAAAGGCTCTGCTGTAAGAGAGTAGCCAGTACTTCACTCACTGAAACCTTCTGTGCCTCTGTCATCCTCAAAAAAAGATTAAATGTATGTAGTTAATTTTAACACAGGAACTTCAGCATTGGCCAGACTTGCAAAAGAACAAGTTAAAGAGTAGGTAAGATAGACAGATTCATTTTGGCAGAACTTGATGAAATTCCCCCCAGAATACTTAAGAAGGCAGCCAAAGCAATCTCAAAAGTACTAGCACTTCATCTTTGAGAAATGTGGAGGGTGGGTGATGTCTCAAAGGATTAGAGGAGGGTAATCGTAATACCTGTTTTTAAAAGCAGGTATAGGAGAGCCAAGGGAATGACACACAATTGAGTTGAGTTTCAGTAACCTAAAAGAAATGATAAAAAAAAAAGATATTAAACAGTTTATAAACACCTAGAGGATAATAAACTGATAAGAAAAAGCCAACTTGGATTTGTCAAGATGAAATCATGCCAAGCCAATTTAATTTTCCTCCTTGAAAGCTCAATCAGCTTAGTAGATCATGGGGAAGCAGTGCATGACTTCAGTCGCGTCTTTGATTCAGCCCTGTTCAAAATCATCAGTGGCAGCCTAGGGAAGGACAGTCTAGACTGATGGAGTCCTGGTGGAGGATGCACTACCTGCTGGCTGTCCTAAGGAATAGATCATATAATAATACAGCTGATAATAATAATAATAATAATAGCAGCAATGATAATAATAAAAATATTAATAATAATAATAATACGGAACACTGTATTAGTAGCAATAGGCATTGACAGCAAAGAGTGCTTCCAGTGGGGAGCTGCAGGGATTTGTCCTGGATATGTCTGTCCAATTAATTATGCAATCCTGATTAACAGCTAAGAAACAGGATTCCCAAACTGTGCTGCAGCTACACTTCAGCAACAGCAACCGCTCTCAGTGGCAGGCGACCTGAGACACAAAATGGGCACCTCCACATAGGAGTTGCCACTGCCGAGGACTTGCTTACCCTGTGGAATTGCACACAGGCAATTCCCAAACCTTACCCTGGACTCGCTGCCCAAGTGCATCCACACAGGAGGTTCCTGGAGGTCAGCGGGCTGGCAGCACCTGGGCAGACTAGCAGCAGCCTTCCAGCAAGGCTGACTGGAGGCTTCCAGCCAGAGCAGCCCTCAAGTATGTACAGATCATGGTCCCCTGCTGGCAGTGGAAATTGTGGGTTTAACTCCCCTGAGCTGAGAAAGCCATGTTCTGTGTCAGCTCTTTTTCTTAATTTTGTTGGGAAAAGGTGAATTCAACCTCAGGTTGTGCATCTGTGTTAAAAAGGCCCAGGCTTTCACTTATCATGTTGAACTCCTTGTTGTCAGTGTGCGTCAGGAGCACCGTGAGCATGCCCATGCAGGCACCTGCTGCTGGGATATGACGGTGCCCAGGAGGGCTCACACACAGCGTAAATGCGCAGCCAGCAGGGGACACAGTTCATCATTTGCAGAAGCAGAAGTCTGGAAGCCTTTGGACCAGCATATGGCTGCTGATATGCATCTTTAGATGCTCAGTGTTCTAAAAACAGGGCCTTTCTTTTTTTCTTTTTCTTTCTTTCATATGAAACCTCCTTGTTTAGTTAATTTACCTTTTTGTTTCTTCGTTGAAGAGGGTCTTCAGGAGGAGAATGTGGGTTTCAAGAAACTGTTTGAATTCCCACAAATCACTAGCAGTCAATATGCAATATATAGGATTAGGGATCAGCAGTCAGAGTCCATCATTTCCAAGGCAGACTCAGATTCCTGCCAGTAGAGATTGTTTTCTTTTAACCATTTAATGACTGTTTTCTGGTATGTGTGTCATGGGTCACATACAAGTTTACAGTGCCACAACACAGTAGAGGTTACAAAGATCTGCTGATCCTCCGTACCATCCCTCGTTGTGTTCTTTCTTACAAATATCACTGCAGTCAGCTGGGGAAGCACTATTGTGCAAAATGTGTCTGTTCTGTGGAGGGAAGAGGTAAGTCTCTGAGGCTCTCCATCCAGCGTGCTAATCAAGTAATAATACTCCTGGAGGAAGTCCAAGGGCCTGCTGTAGAAAGGCTGCATGTGAGGCACTGCCACCATTAACCCTCCTTGGGCTCTTTTCTTGCAGGTGCCTTTCTCTAACTGCAGCAGGGACTGCCTCCCAGGCACGAGGAAGGGCATCATTGAGGGAGAGCCCACCTGCTGCTTTGAGTGTGTGGACTGCCCCGATGGGGAGTACAGCGATGAAACAGGTAATACCCACAGAGCGGCTCTGCGGTTGGCACAGGACCATGCGAGCCCTTCGGGCATCACCTGCAGTTGTGCTGGAATCGCTTCCCTGCAGTGCTGAGCTGGAGGCTGCCTTGTCAGGGGCTTCACAGAAGGTCTGGGGGGACTTCTGAAAAGCTTACAGGAGTTGAGTCCTGTCTTCTGCTAAGCCTGCTTGTCTCTTCTGCTCTAAGTTAGGAAAATTAAGGCACAGAACTTGGAAAAGGATTTGCATATAGGAAGCCTCTCAGGCAGCTACAAGCAAACTCCATTGCACTGTAGCAGTAGCTTTTATTCCTCCAAAAACCTGCAGGAAGGAGACACTCCCTATCCTAATCCTAAATCCTGTGGTTATCTGTCTGCCTCCATCTTTTCCTCATGTGGTCAGGGTTTTATTTCATGCTTTACAAAGAAATAAAGTCCATTCCATACCCGACTGCACAAGCAGAAAGGAATATTTCCCTTTATGGCGTCACCAACCACAGCTTCTGTTGAGCACTGGCACTGCAAGGGACCAGCATCTCTGGGTCCTATCAAACACCCATGGACATCTTTTTTGTTGGTTTCAGTGGGAGCTTGGATGAAACCACTCAGGTTCTGCAGTGGAGGGGAAAGGTAACCTCAGTTTTAGAACTAGCTGAAAAATTCTGAATCTCCAACCTGTTAGTGCTCCATCAGTGTTGGGCGTCCCCAGGCAAGTAAATCCTTTCAGAACAGCCAGCCCCTCTGCACCACAGAGCACTCAGGATCTCCTCACACCCTCGCCAGCAGCACTGGTCCCAGTGCGCACTGCAGACCTTGCCTGAGATGAACACTTCAGTAAGCTGCTTGCAAAACTGAACAAGCATTCTCCTTTGGGAGAATCTAATTTGCGCCCTGTCAGATAGGAATGGTAATTTACTATAGGATGCTTGGGAGCAGCGTTTTCAAATTAAATAGAAGCAATTCTGGTCACTTGTAATAGGGATCTTTTGGTGTTTTCCACTTGATTTTGGGAGCAAGCACTGGTGTGCTGGTGAAACCTGTGGGGCTGAGGGGGTGACTGCCCTCTGACTCCACAGTTTCCTGCTGAAATTTCAGCTGACAGTAATGCTTTTTATTCTGTGTGCTTGCCAGCTTTATGGGCATAGAGAGCAGCTTTACAACCAGTCTCATCCAGCTGAGACAGTGATGTCTCCTTTGGTAGCAATCTGTCGTGTCCTCGCCCAGCTGTTTGCTCCCACCCTTGGTCTGGGAGCAGTGCTGGTACTCGTGCAACCATAGAGTGAGTTGGATCGGGTCTCTGGTCTTCCTGAAAACAAACTCTTGGCAGGCTGAGTTTCCAGCTACAAGGAGAAGCTGTATGACCTCCAGTGCTATGACAAAGGAGGGGGCAGGAAAGAGCAGCCCTGGGGGAGGAGGGAGATCTGGTTTACTCCCCTCAGTGGCAGCATGGTCTCTAAGTCACCTCAAGATAACAGCAAAAGCACATCTTTAGCATGTAGTGCTAAACAGCTGCCCCTGTCTCTGGTAGAGGTGGCCGATCCCCACCACATCAAGCTAGCTCTGCCTGCTCTGCAGTTTGCAATAGGCTTCCAGGTAAAAGGCACAATAAAAATAAAAATTATTGTGTGTGTATATATATATATTTATATATATAAAAAAATATTTTTAAAAATGGACATAAGTGAAATGACTTGCGGTGGTGGGAGTTCCTGACTGAGCTTTTGCATCTAGTGCCAGTTTTTCCCATGAACAGCTTTGGTGAGGCAACCAGTCCTTAGGAAAGCAGTATTGTATCAGGTCACAGGTGCTCCCTCCAACCACCCCTCCAGAATGAGAAAGCTTGAAATCCTCTGTCCTCATGAGCTGGGCACTCCTGGCTTTCTCATTAGCATCAAGCTCACTCCAGAAGCTGTGCTCTGAGTCCCTGCTGGTGCTCAGGTGCGAAGCTCAGAGGGAGATGGCTGCTAAAGAAGTTTCCTGAATGTTTGTTCCCCAAACTCACTGCAGCCCATTGTTATCCTGCTGGGACCCCGAAGACTGAGGTAGGTTGTGACTTCCAGCTCACTGCTCTCAACCTCTGTCCACTGCCATCAAAGGGGTCATGACCCTCACCACTGGAGCACAAGAGCCATTTGGGTCAAAGAAGAGCAGGAGCAGCAGGTCCTTGATTTTTGGTCATGGCAGCCACTGGTGACGTATGTTGCCATCCCAGTAGGCACAACTAGTTTCATGTAGAGGAAAGAGAGGGAGGCACCAATTTTCCCTTTGCCAGTATGAGTGGGACGCTTTGCTGGGTGTGAGGAGAGTGAAATCATTAAGGCATATCTTCTCCTGATGTTCCAACATGAAACAAGAGTGTGCTGGGAGTCGAGGGCATTGCCTGCCTTCAGGGAAGAGCAATTTAAACACATCTAAGGCTCGCCTCCGTGGAATATGAAATAGGCTTTCAAAGCACTTAAGGAGGCAAGCATGGTTTTAATTTTCTCTGTAATAGAGACAGGCAGGATGTTTCAAATAATGCTAAAAGTGGGAGAGGTATGAAGACAGACAGAAATAGATGACAAAAATGAAGACACAAGAAAGAGAGAGGAACAGAGCCTGTGTAACAGCTGACAACAATCAAAGTTTGCAAAGTTTTACCAAGAAATGGATTCCAAAAACACGAGTGCAGGGACAGGAATGTTTTTAAGCTGGAACTTAGCATGCTTTGTGTTTTGCTCTATAGCCTGTGGGAGGCTGGTTGTTTCAGTGTAAAACACTCTGAGACACCAACGTAGGATTCTGAGAAACTGCAGACACCTAAAGGGAACACCCTCTGTGTTTAAGATGAAGGCCGGTGTGTAGCGTCATCCCACATTTCAGCCTCTCATTCTGACAAACCTTCCCTCTCTCCCTGTTACTCCTTTTTCAGATGCAAGTGCCTGTGACAAGTGCCCTGAGGATTACTGGTCCAATGAGAACCACACATCCTGCATCCCCAAGCAGATAGAGTTTCTGTCCTGGACCGAGCCCTTTGGGATCGCTCTGACTCTCTTTGCTGTGCTGGGAATTTTCCTGACTTCTTTTGTCCTGGGAGTCTTCACCAAATTTCGTAATACACCCATCGTCAAGGCCACAAACCGGGAGCTGTCCTACCTCCTCCTCTTCTCCTTGCTTTGCTGCTTCTCCAGCTCGTTGTTCTTCATTGGCGAGCCCCAGAACTGGACTTGCCGTCTGCGTCAGCCAGCTTTTGGAATCAGCTTTGTCCTCTGCATCTCCTGCATCCTGGTGAAAACCAATCGTGTCCTGCTCGTCTTTGAAGCAAAGATCCCCACGAGCCTCCACCGAAAGTGGTGGGGCCTCAACCTTCAGTTCCTCCTGGTCTTCTTGTGCACATTCGTGCAGATTGTCATCTGTGTGATTTGGCTCTACACAGCCCCGCCATCTAGTTACCGAAACCATGAACTGGAGGATGAGATTATCTTCATCACCTGCCATGAAGGCTCCCTGATGGCCCTTGGCTTCCTCATTGGCTACACCTGCCTCCTGGCAGCCATCTGCTTCTTCTTCGCCTTCAAGTCTCGAAAGCTGCCTGAGAATTTTAACGAGGCCAAGTTCATCACCTTCAGCATGCTGATATTCTTCATTGTGTGGATCTCCTTCATCCCTGCTTACGCCAGCACATATGGCAAGTTTGTCTCTGCCGTGGAGGTGATTGCAATACTGGCTGCCAGCTTTGGGCTTCTGGCCTGCATCTTCTTCAACAAAGTCTACATCATCCTCTTCAAGCCCTCCCGCAACACAATCGAGGAGGTCCGCTGCAGCACAGCTGCCCATGCTTTCAAGGTGGCTGCCAGGGCCACACTGAGACGGAGCAATGTGTCGCGCAAGCGCTCCAACAGCCTGGGGGGTTCCACCGGCTCCACCCCTTCCTCCTCCATCAGCAGTAAGAGCAACCACGAGGACCCTTTTCCTCTGCCCGCTTCCGCTGAGCGGCAGCGCCAGCAGCAGCGTGGGTGCAAGCAAAAGGTCAGCTTCGGGAGCGGCACGGTCACCCTGTCGCTGAGCTTCGAGGAGCCGCAGAAGAATGCCATGGCCAACAGGAACACCAAGCACAGGAACTCCCTGGAGGCCCAGAACAGTGACGACAGCCTGATGCGACACCGGGCCCTGCTTCCCCTGCAGAACAGCGAGCCCCTCGGCACCGAGCCCAGCTTCCAGGCAGCTTCAAGCCCAGAGACCAGCTCGCAGGAGTCGGTGGTGGGTGACACCAAAGAAGAGGTACCAAGCCCTGAGGTGGAGCCTTCCCTGCCATCGGCTAACTCCCGAAATTTTATAGGCGCTGGAGGTGGCTCCGTCACAGAGAACACAGTACATTCCTAACAAAAGAAGATTGTGAGAAGCACACCAGCCCCCAAGAGGAACTTGCTCACCTCTTGCATCTGAACGGGAAAGACAACAAAGACACACTCCTGTGACACAGCCCCACCACACCTAACTTAGCACTGGCAGGGTAACACACGTGCTCCAGAGGAAGGACTGTGTCTGGGGAGCCTTGGACTGAATTTGCGTTTGCTTTACTGCAACCAGGACATCTCAGAAGGGCAAGTGAAGATCGTCTCTGGTGGGGCTTAGGCAGAAGTCTGCATGCTGCCTTGCCTCCGTAAGCTTTTCCTGCCAGACTGCAACTCAGCTGACTATGGGAGGCACTAGGCAATTCCGCTATACTCTGCTTTTACATTTATGTATAATATTCCTCTTTCCCAGTATGTATAATATTCCCTCTTTATCCAGTATATGTGATCTGTAACCATGTGCGTCAGGACTCTCAGCTCTACAAAAGCAAGGTACACGGTTTCACTTGGGAAAGCATGGTCACGGGGAAAATAAAAAAGCCCCCAACATCTGCATGCTGTGTACAGCCAAGGGTGTGAACATGTAAAGTATTTAATGCGACGGAGCGCCCTGCTATTTATATTTAGTAATGTCCCAGTCCTCTCCTTTCTGGCCAGCGGGAAATATTGGACAATACTTTTCACAGACTCCATTGCACTAGACCAAGCTACTAGGTTCCTACTGGTTTCCTCCAGCTGAGGTAGCTTTACCTCCAGCCTGCCTGCTTTGGTGGAGGGGGAGAACAGCTTGTAAATCCCCCTCCCCCGGAGAACGTTGCGAGAGCACAATGAGATGTATCCGTGATTGATTATGTCGCTAGTAGTTGTATGCTTAACAAAGTGTTGCTGCTGTAATATTCCACATGGCATACATGGCTAACCCTGTCACACCATAGTCAGTGTTGTGCTTTGCCACATTAATCTGCCTGACACCTACACGGAGCATTGCGCTAGTCCTGACGATACTGGTGGGCCGGACACAAAGCAAATGAAACAAGGTGAAATGGAGCAGTTAGGGATGGAGAAATAGCCCCAGATGTGGTAATACGATTGCAGGAGCGGGTGAATATGTGAAGTGTGTGTGCTGGTAGGTGACCGGATGAAGAAGACATACAGGCCTGGGCTCTGAGGCACACACAAAGGCAAATGCACACATTGAATACGTTTGGGCTCTTACAGGCCACCTAGTAGGTTATTTCCCTCCTGGCCCATCTTGAAGAAGGGGCACCTGGCACAAGAAGGGTGGACTGTACTTAAAGAAAAGCAGTAAGGACTTCAGAAAAGAGCACAGCAGAGCTTTATTACTCTTGATGCTCGTGCCACTCCCCCAAAAGCAGACATAAGTGCTTCTGGTTTTGCCAGGCATGCCTGGTTCTGCTCCATCCATGCCCAAAAAGTTGAAGTAAGAGAGTCATTAGAAGAGATATTTGTTGCAGCCTGATGCGAGAAAAAGCACCCCTCGACAGCCTGGCAGGACGGGTTAGGGTTGTGCTGCAGAATTGATTTCCCTCTTCCCAGATCCCGTGTGCAAGAACAACCATCTGACGTGAAGATGTCAGTACCCTCCCTCATCAAACATGAAGGTGGTCTGTGGGAAGGTAGATGGGCCTGCAGCCTAGTGTGAGCAGATGAAAGGACTGTGTGAATGCGTTGGGGAAAATACCACAATTATTTTGTTACTGTTTTTGCTTGGTTGTTCTTTTGCCAGGGCAGGCAAATAAAACTTACAGGCGACATTACTGCATAAAAACTTTGTTTTGCCACCTCCACTTGTTGCTGTAAAGGAAGAGTTTTGGCTTAAGAGAGAAATGGAAGTCCAGAACCCCAAAAAGCACACTATTCAGACGAGTAATTTTAACCCTTTTGTTGATCTGTTACAGCCTCAGAGTGGGCTCAAATTTTAATTATACAATGTAAGAACAAATCCAACTGTAAAGCCTGCAAATTACAGTATTTGATGAAAGCTATGGCACAGCTGGTTAAAAGAAAAAAAGTCTGAAAGCACAAATCCTTGTGGCCACAATTCTGGAAACCACCTTCTACCCCTGGGGCCAGTGAGAGTTGCTCATTGCTTCTCAAAACCCGGGTTCCTTCCCCAGGCTGCTGACTGGGGGGCCTCTAGGCTTGTTTTAGGGTATGGAATCGAGACCGGAGTCTTGTCTAAATGCATGAACAGAGATGGGCACTAGATGGCAGAAAGGGCTAAAAAAAAAGTACTTTTTTACGGCCCCACACTTCCAAAAATTTCAGTAGCCAAATAGTTTTAGTGCTACCGAATCGTTCCTATGGGCCAAACCCAGTACAGTAGCCCCTGAAGTGAAGCTGACAGCATTGAAAGCGTGGAAGAGCTTAATGAATGAAATGAAAATGACACAAGACACAAACGGGTGACTCTGCACAAACACAACGTAAGACAGAGAAAATCACCATCAGCTGCCTTGTCTGGAGAACAATGTTCACTGGCTATGCACACAGTATATGATGTTGACACTTGGGTGGTTTTCATTCTTAAGGTGTTTTTTTGTTCTTTACATCTGCTTAAAAGGAATTTGTACCATGGCACACAATGAGGCTCCAACAGCTGCCATAATTTAATAATAGCAGCAGATCAGCCGTGCTCAGTTCGCTGGGGAGCCCCCAGCCACCCTCACTGCACAGTACCTGGAGCTCTAAGCCTCTGGCTCCACAGCTGGGTGAGAGCCGCTGCTGTACCCATTGCAGTTACACACGCGCTAGGTGCAAGGGCAGGTCTGTTTAAAAGACCCCCTTCGTGAAGGTGACTGGCAACCAAACCCTTTGTTCTGTGCATGGAGGAGAGTTTGTGTTCCCATCCTGCCACGTCTGGGAGGAGCGGTTTGCTCAGACACCTGTCCCAAGGCATGTCTGTGTCACACGAGGCAATACTGATGAAGACAAGCTGGGTCACATCCTTCTCTTGAAAGCTCAAGCCTGAGAACCTCCACTGGCATGTCCCACCACAAGTTGCCCACAAGAACAGCTGCCCCATCCCACCCCCCACGGCTCAAAAACCTACTGGAAGCGTGTGCCAGTGTGGTGTTTCCCGAACCGCCTGGCTGCAAAGCAGTAACAAAGTGCATCAGCTCTGCGGTGGGATTTCGTCAGACTTGGCTGATGGCGGGGAGCCGAGCGCAGAGCCTGATCCTTACCCCCGCTCCATCGCGAGCCCGGCAGAGCTCGCAGCCCGCAGCCCCGGCGGGGCGGGGAGGCTGCCAGGGCGGAGACCCCCGTTCCGCGCCCTGCTGCGCGCCCTGCCCGGCCCCGGGGCGCGGCACCTGCTGCTCCTACGCGGAGGGCTGCTTACCGGGGGCTGCCGGGGGGCAGGTGGGCTTGGTGGGGTTTCTCCAGGGAACCTGGATGTTCAGACTGGGGGGAGGTTTAGCTAAAGACCTGCACGTTCAGGCTAAGTCCCGCCAGGGGTTATGGGCGTCTGGGTAAGGCCCGCGGGCCGCGGGCAGCAGAACCAGCTGGCACAGGGACGGGTGAGGGCAGCGAGCAGGGGCCCCGGAGCTGGAGGCCTCCGCTGCCGGGGCCAACGCGCGGCGCGGGTGACGCTGCTGGAAACCGTGACACGGGACAAGACAAAAGCTGCCGCCCGGGACAGGCCTGGCCTCAGCCGCGCCCGTCACAGCGGTGCCGCAGGCAGCACCCCGCAGGCGGCTTGTACTCGCTTTTACCTTTTATTGTTATTGATAATCGGGCACGGGAAGCCTCCCGCCGAGCCCGGAGGGAGCCGGTCCCACGGGCCCTGCCGCAGCCCGCCCCGCCCCGCCCCGCCCCGCCCCGCCCCGGGAAGGCCCGGCCCGGCCCGGCCCGGCCCCGCCCCGCCCCGCCCCGCCCCGGGAAGGCCGGGAGCGGCGGGGAGCAGCGGCCGCCATGCTGTGCGGGGGGCGCCTCCGCGGCCCGGCCCGCCACTCAGGAGACGCAGCAGATGGCGGATGAGGTGAGGGAGCCGCGCCGGGGCGAGCCCGCGGGCAGGGCCTGGCGGGCGGCGGGGCTTCTCCCGGCGCCTCGGGGCGGGCCTCTGCAGGCCGCCGGCTGGGGCGCGCCGCTGGGCCCCGGGCCCCGTCCCCCGCGCAGGGGCAGGGTCGGGGCGGCCCGGCCGGGCCCGTTGGGCCGTGGCGCTGCGGGGCCGCCGCGCCTCCCCTCAGGTGAAGCCGGGAAGAGGCGGGCGGCTGTGAGGAGCCAGCGGCCCTGCCCGGGCCCTCTGCCCGTGCGGGGCCGGGCAGCGCAGGCTCAGCGTTTTAAGGGGGCGTTTTCCAGGGATTTGGAGAGGATTTCGGCAGTGGGGGGGTAGCGGGCTTCCCGCTCCTGCAGGAACCTGGAGAGCCACCGAGCCCCCCAGCTCGATAAGGTCCCTCTCCCTCGGCTGGAGGAAAGGGCTCAAATGGTTTTTGCAAAGTCTGAACCTCGTGGTCATGGGCTTGTGGGGTTTTTGTGGGCGGAATCAGCAAGAAAACATCTGCGCTGGCCCTGCTGGGGTTCCCCAGCGCAGAAGCCGCTGCCGGCTCCAAGTCCTGGCAGTGCCCACCGTAACTTCTGTTGCTGTCCGTGTTAGCGGAGCGCACGCTTCTGCTCTGAGGCTGTGAGTGTCCAGCGGCACTTCTTTCAAAACACATGCTCTCGTTTCAGTCACGAGAACCCGGGTTCCTCCGCCGTTTGGCCGCACCAGCTGGGGCGCAGCAGGGCAGCCAGGGGGTGAAGGGAGCGCCGGCCCCTTCGCTCTGTGCGTGGTTTGGGTTTGCTCCCCGGGCTGCAGCAGCCTCTGCACAGGCACCGAGCACCCAGAGGCACAGCAGTCACTGAAACTAACGTTTAGCTTGTAGAATCTGATGATTCCATGGTGTGGGTTTTTTTTAAAAAAAAGAGATGTGCACCTCCTAAGCACTGACCTGAGGTTGCAGTAATGACTGTGTTACTGAGAGTTGCTGAGAGCCACAGTTACTGTTTTGACCTGAAAAGGCCTACACGTCACGTTAAAGGTAAGGCAAACATGCAATTAATGTCACACATGGACTGAAAACTAGGTTTGAAATCCTGACTTTCTATTCTGTAGGAGACTGCAGCGCTTTGGTAATCTAAAAATAAGATGAAGAGTATAAAAATGAAACCCAGTTGGATTCAGAAGTGAACAGAATTAATCGTTTTCATTTAAATCATATAAATACTTCAAAGTTTGTCCATCTTGTTTTGACTGCCAGTTTAAATGACTTTATTTAATGAAATACCCATGGGAAGACCCCAGACTGAAATTCAACCATGCAGTCATATCCTTGCATGGATACAGACTGTGAAGGAGACATTTGTTTTGTTAAATCAAGATGGACTTCTCCAATGGTTTTGTTTGCTTAAAATCAAATCTTTCTGTAGATTGTTAGAGCCTGCCTGTTTGCCATAAATACATTTCCTGTTCCTGCTTTTCCAGTTCTGGCCTCCGTTGTATCGTTTCGTAAGAATCCTGGTGATGGCCGAACACAGTTCAGGTTCATGGCCCAGGCAAACACCGCTGCTTGCCCAGAGCAGGTACGGCGTGAGACAGAGCAGGACAGCTTTCTTCCAACCATGTTTGGCTTAGGAGTCCCACAGGAGCTGCCTCTCCGTGGCAAGGATTTCCACCCAGGCCTGTTCAGCTTCTACGCTGGCAGCTGTGGCAGAGATTAGTCAGGGTGATTTTGAGCCATTGATTTTTAGTAACTGCTCTGGGAGTAAGCGACCAGACCATGCAAAGACACTTCAGGGCGTAATTATTTTCAGCCTTGTGATTGAATCGCAGAGGGGGTGGGAAGGGACTGCACCTCCTGCCCCAGCACAGGGTCAGCAGCACCAGGCAGCTCGGGGCTTTGCCCAGTCCGGTCTTGCAGACCTCTGAGGGTGGAAACCACCACGCTCTGGGCAATCTGCTGTACCGCAGGAGCGTCAGGAGAAAAGTTTTTCCTTACGTCCCATCTGAACCTCCGATCTCATTTATGACCACTGTGTCTCATTCTTCTGCCATCGTCCCTCAGTGAAGAGCCTGACTTCTTGTAGGTACGGTAAAGCTTTCCCCAAAGTCACCTTTTCCCCAGGCTGAGCAAGCTCATTTTCATCCTTTTCTCATGGCATCAGCGCTCCAGCTATTTAACCTCATGGTGGCCTTCTGCTGAGCTCGCTGCAGTTTTTTGACATACTGGGGGCCCAAAACTGGACACACTATTCCAAATGTTCTCCAACTGAAGTGCCAAGTAAAGGGCAGCGATCGCACGCCTCTCTCTTCTGGCTAGGCTCCTGCTGCTGCAGCCCAGTATGCCGCTACCTTTGTTACCACCAGAGCCCAGTGCTGGCTGGTGTGAGGCGCACTGTCTGCCAGAACCCCCAGTCTAGGCAGGTGATGAGCTGGCGGGTGGGCTGGTACCGGGTCTGTCAGAGGGTATTGTGCTCTGGCTCTCCCTCTCCCTGCTGAATCAGGACGCTCATTTGTCACATGCTGTGGTGAGTCACTGACAGGGTAACACCCTGACAAGCTCAGTGTCGTGCAGCTCTGAGGTGTCTGCAGTCACGGAGCCCCCTGTTCAGCTTGCTGGTGGAAATGTAAAATGTGCTGAGCCGGGGCGATTTTGAGACCCAAGAAACCAACCTTGCACAGCACCTAGGATTGCTGAAGGAGCATGGGACAGGACAGAATCAGTGGGATACTTATGTTGGCCCCCTCCTCTGCTTCTTAAAATTTGTAATAGTAGCTCTAGTGATGGAAACTGAAACCGCTTGCTCCATCCTCTGATTCGGGGTAAGGGGAGGAGGGAGGACCGAGTGAGTCACTGCACCTTCTGGGGCTGTGCCCTTGCATCTTAGAATACAAAGTTGCTGGGTGCGCTTTGATCTCCATCTGACAAAACCCGTATGTATAAAAGCATCCAAACATCATTATCTTACTTCTGATGTACTGTTCATAGCCTGGAGGAAGCACAGAGGTGTGACCTCTGAGAGAAGAGGTACAGTACAGGCACGGCTCCCAGGGACAGGATGGTCACTGATCAGCTGTCTTGGAAAGGCACCAGTTTGTTCCTCTGCCTTCTCAGTGTTGGAGAGGTGGGAGAACAGTTCCCTGTTGCAGAAATTGTTTCTGTCCTGAGCAGTGGCAAACTGGCACTTGTTTTCCCTCAAGGAAGCAGGTAGGATTCAGGCAGGAGAGCAAATATATTTATTCCCCTTGAATTTAGAAGAAGGGGAAGTATAAAACGTAGCTGGAAAGAGAAAATCTACTTGCTACTGGTACTGTTGCACTGGGGGTGGAGGGAGGGCTACACAATGATGCAGTGCAGGAGCTGAGGCCAGGGTAGAACTGCAATTGCAGCAAGGACTTCAAGACTAATTTGTCTTGTCTTGTCAACAGTCCGAGATCGTCTGCTTTCCTGACCAAGAATTTTACTGTGTAGCCATGATGTTCTAGAGAGCCAAGTGTGGGAGGGAAGAGCTGCAGCTCATATGAGTTCATGTGTCCCTATGGGGTAACGGAGAAGTTATCCTGACTTCTTCACCGCTGGTTTTACACTCTTGGAAAGTGGGATGATTTATGGCTTTATGGTTTAGTTATTTCTTGGAAAATATTTGCAGTTTAAAAACACTGTAGATTCCAGCAGACGCACTGCCAGGACTGTCAAACGAATGTTGTGCAACCTTAGGCTTGGGTGGTTTTGCTTTCAAAGCTTTATTTGTGGATGTCTGTCTGTTCTGTGATGCTGGGTCTGTAATAACTCACTCTGAATTTGAAATGGGAGCTAATGCTGAAGACAGCCCTTTTTCTTGTTGCAAGAATGATGTATATTAAAAAATTTCTCTTGAAAATATCTGTAGCCTTGTGCATGTAGATACTGAACCACTTTACATCTGTTAGATATACAGGACAGAAAGGGAAGCTGAGACATCCACGAAGGAAATTGCCTGTCCAAATAAATTTTCTAGAATAGCCTCTTCTTGGAGGCTTGGGACTTGGTGTCAGTCTGTGGTGACAACCACACGGCAGTCTTGGCTTTGCTGCCTGTCTAGGTTTCTGGTCCTGCTTTAACACAAAACTTACCATTGTTCATTTTTGATCTCTTAATAACCTGGAAAAGCAGGAACTCTGGGAATTCAGCAGCAGTGACCTGCAGGGTGCTGAGGCGCGCTGACAGTGTAGGCCTTAAGTCCTAAATACTTGAATCTTGCATCAGTCTTAACTAACCTATTGTTTCCTTAAGGTGAAACCTCAGCTAGAAGAAAAAGAAGGGAAAACCTTTGATGTCTTCACTGCAGTGGAGTTTAAAACTCAGGTGGTTGCCGGAACAAACTACTTCATCAAGGTAGAGGACACTACTTTTTTTAATTAGCATGTATAATATTTGGAATGGTGGGGTTTTTTCTAGACAGGAATGCTTATGATTTAGCCTTAATAGGAAAAAAATCTGTACATTAAAACAAAATAAAAATCCACTCTCCCACCTCCCAGCCAATCTCCCTGCTTGTATTAAATGGGAGATAAGAGTCCTTCTCTTATTCGCATAATGATTTTTACTTTTCGGTTATTTTGTGAAACTTGGTTTGGGAGATAATTAGACATTTGTGGTTTGGAGCACTAACACTGCATGAAGTGAAGTCCAGATGTGAGAGGATACAGTATCGAACCTGCTCTGACTCTGCCTGTAGTGATACCACACACAAAAACAAGCAACTGCGATCGAAGCATTTAAGTGCATGTTGTGCCAGGTAAGATCAAAGCATTTTGCACATACATAATACATTACTCACTCCTCTGCCGCTCCTGTCGGATTCCCTGCCTGTACGTTCCCAATCACAGGCACAGGGAGGATTAACAAGCGTAGAAGGATTAGGTGGTATTTCCACAAAGTCATGACTCCCAGTCTGGTTTAAAACAAGACTGTGCCTTCTGATGTGCTGCTTTTTCTTAAAGCCTCTCTGCTTCTCCATCCTCAAATTGGTTTTCATGCTTTGCAGGTCCATGTTGGCAACGATGAGTTCATGCACCTGCGGGTGTTTAGAAGCCTGCCTCATGAGAATAAGCCGCTGAGTCTCCACAGTTACCAGAGCAGCAAGACCAGGCACGATGATCTGGCTTATTTTTAGCAAGCTTATCTTGTGCGTTTTCCTAACGGTTTCTTATGTGCATTTTCTATAGGCAGCAAAATATTGAGTCCTGTGCCAAGAAAGGAGAAAAGCAAGTGTCTTTTTTTCCAGCATTAAGTTTAAAAAAAAAAATCAATTTCTTCTATGGCTTTCCCTTCCTGTGCAGCATCTAAATTTGAGTTGCGCAGCTCTCCTTTCACCTGCACTAATGCAAACCCAAGCAGCTCTGCTGACTTCGGTGCAACTTAACTGGAATGCTTGGCTGAGTCCTGTTTGTGGGCTTCCTTGGTCTGGAAACTGAAAGGGTAGTGACGCTGGCACTTCTGCATTTACAGCAAGGAGCAAGAGGAAAACCTGAATCTTTGCTGTGCTGTTTTGCAACTGTGACTAGATCTGTAGATTTAAATTGTACTGTGCATTTTATTGGCAAAGACCTAAAGAGAGACTTGAGCTGAAGCAGTTCTGAAAGCAAGAGAAAGAGGATTATAATCTTTTGAAACAAACATTCCCTTGGTAGTCGTGTCTGTCCTCTTGCAGCAGTAGGATATCATGTCCAGTAGAGGCTGTATGAATTTAAAAAAAAACCAAAACCAAACACCACCACCAGCTTGCTTACTTTCTCAGTCCTAAGGAAAAGTCATGGAAAGGAACTTAAGCTGGACATGCATTTCTGCATTTATAACAAATAAATATTTCTCTTGACTTGAGATGGCCTCTTCGACTGGTGTATCACTGTTCTCTTTACTGGTTTTCAGTATTGGTTACTATCTTGCTCAGAGTTCTTTTCCATAAGTGTTCTTCATATGGTACATAACCTTATGTTTATTCTGTGTTTTAATTAGAAATTCTTTAAGCTGGTGAGAGACATGAAAGATATCAAGAAAGTCGTCTACAGGTGTATCAGCAGCAAAAGGAACAGTATGAAAAGCGTGGCCCTTCGGTGCCGAGTGGAGCAGAGGACCTGCTGACAAAGGGCACAGAGAAGGCCGAGGCGCTCAATGCTGCCTTTGGCTCAGCCTTTACTGGCAGGACATTCGAGGTCCTTCAGGTGAGCAGGAAGGTCTGGAGAAAGGAAGACTTCTCTTGGCGGAGCTGGATCAGGTTAGGGGAGCGCTTAAACAAACTGGACTTAGTGCCATGGCAGTTGAGGGGGTGCATCCATGGATGCTTTGGGAGCTAACCAGTGTCATTGCCATCTCTACCCTTAGAAAGGTCACAGGCATCAGGGGAGGTTCCTGAGGACTGGAAGAAAGAAAATGTCATTCCTGTGTTCAAGAAGGGCAAGAAGGAGTGCTACAGGCTCGTCAGCATCACCTCAGTCCCTGGAAAGGTGATGGAGCCAGTAATGCTGGAAGCTATAGCCACACGTAAAGGACAAAAAAAATGATTGGAAGTGGTCAGCGTGGATTTAAAAAGGGGAAGTCATGCTTAACCAACCTGATAGCCTGCTATGATGAGATAAATGTCTTGGCAGGGGAGAAGGGCTGTGGATATTTCTTACCTTGAGTTTAGTAAGGCGTCTGATACTGTCTTCTGTAACGTCCTCAGAGACAAGCTGATTGATTAAGCATGTGCTAGGTCCGCGGGCTGCACGGTAGCTAACTGCTGTGCTCGGGGAGTCTAGCAGCACGTAGTCTGGTCAGAGGCAGGCCCTAGTGGTACCCCAGGGGTCACTGCTGGGACCAGCGGTGTGCAACAGCTTCACTAAGGACCTGGGTGATGGGACTGAGCACACCCTCAGCGGGTTCGCAGGTGATGCGAAACAGAGGAGTGGCTGATGCACTGGATGGCTGTGCTGCTGTTCCAGGGGAGGTCAGGGGCTGGGGAAGCCAGCAGACATCTCACAGCTGTCAGCCAGGAAGGGAGATGCACAGTCCTGCACCGAAGGAGTAACTGGTACAGGCAGGGGCCTGGGTGGCTGGAAAGCAGCTCTGCAGGAAGGACACGGGAGTCGTCCTGTTGGACACCTTGAGGCAAAGGTGGCCAGTGGTGGCCGTGGGCTGCGTTGGGAAGAGTGTTGCCAGCGGCTGGAAAGGCTGTTCCTGCCCTGCTGCTCAGCACTGGTGAGGACACCCCTGGAGGGCTGGTCCCCCCTTTCTGGGCTTCCCAGTACAAGGCAGACAGTACCACAGCAAGTCCAGCAAAGGGCCACCAAGACAACTGAGCGAGTGGAGCATCTGGCTTCACTTCTGTACTGAAAAAGAGGTGAGAAAGCTGGGCTTGTTCAGCCTTCTGGGACAAGGTGAAGGGGAGGCAGTAAAGAGCCAGGCTCTTCTCGGAGTGCTCAGTGCAGCACAAGGGCAAGAGGCAAGATAAGTAATTGATGTAAGTAAATTCCATGTAAACATGGGGAGGGGGGGGATGGGACAGATAACACGCCCCCCCCCCCCTTTTTTTTTTTTTTCCCCTTTGACAATGGTCACAATGGTCAAACAGGTGACCAGGTTGCCTGTGGAGGCTCCACTGATGGAGAGCACCAAAATTTTGCCTGCCCGTGGTCCTCAGCCACCTGGTTTAGTTACCCTTGCTTTGAGCAGAGGCACTGGTCACTTGTGATCAGCAGACACTTCCCACTACAGCCCAGCTGTGGCATTTTTATTTGTGTGCTTGTGTAACTAGTACTATTTTTACCTGCTCAGAAACTGTTGTAGCCAAGCTTGGAAGTTTTGGTGTTTGCTTTGTGTAATTAATTTGGGAATTGGACAGGGGTTGCTGCCCTCTGCAGTGGGGGGAAACAGCCCACTTCTGGATGACACTGCTGCATGTCCTTGGCCACAGACTGAAGAAATGATGAGCAGCTCTGGGAGCAGAGGGCAGGGTGCACCCACGTGCATGTTACTGGGCTCTTTGTCACAGGTGTGCTCTGTACGAGTGTGTAACTGGCATTGCGTAGAAGGAGCATGTTCTGTCTACGTCACGTCATGATTGTTGGGGGTGTGTGTTCCTTTTTAGCCTCATATCAGCCCAGAGTCCCCACACACACCCCTCCAATACGGAATAAAGGGAGAGTGCAAGTCTGGCTTATTTTGGCACTCGTTTTCCCTTGGATAAAGTGGGTTTTGCAGACGCAGGGCCTTTTTAGGTGCAGGTAACTCCCCACCCTGAAGTGTTTTCATAGTTCGAAAAGCTGAGTGTTACCTTCAAGTGCTACACTCTGAGAGGACGCTGGTGATGATAGCTTTAGCTAGGCAGGAGACCTAGACGTGACATGCAGCAGGTAACAAATAGCCTTCAAAACTAGTTTATTTTCATGCATTTACTGACATAGGCAGAATCTCTCTGCTACTTGCAGAAGTGAAGCGAGGCACTGTTCCTCATTGTCTCTCAGAAGTAGGTCAGAGGGTCATCTCTGGTTTTGCCAGTCTGAAAACTGACAAGGCTGGGACCTTTGTTCTCGTGAGGAAGGCTCTGGAACACCCTTAAGTGGACATACTCGTTGTCAGAAACTTGGACCTAGGAACCAGAACAGTGGGAAAGTAAGGTTGAAAGCAGGCTCAAACAAAAGGATGCTGTTTACATACTCCGAGAAGTATCTTTGCTCAGCAGTTTTAATTTTAGCTGTATCTCCGTTTTTTACTTCAACAGCTCTTAACCCAAGCCTGGATAGTAACTGGTGGCAGAGACTGACTGCACCTGTAGAAAACTGTAATAAAAACCATTCATTCATGTGAATGAAAAAGGAGTAGGACTGCCTGGGTGTGGAAGCACCAGAAGGCACCACAGGAGACAGGCTTTGACAGTGTCCTATTTCAGTCCGCGAGCTCCCAGCACGGCCGCTCACAGCTGCTTGGGACACTCAGGGTAGGAGACAAGAGACAGAGTAAATCTTAATGATGCTGGAGCGGGGCAAGATGTGGAGGCTGTCAGCTCCCGGAAGGTACAGAAAGGCCTGTCCAAAACCGGCACCCAGGGCTACGAAGCGATGGCAACCGGCAAGCCAGGATCCCGTGTCTGCAGAATTACTGGCCACGTCAGTGCCTGAACAGATAACCTGCCACACGTTGGTGCTTGTGGAAGTAAGCGTGAGCACCTGAATTAAGTACTTTTAAAAATAAACTCACCTTCCACTCCAGAAAGTCCTTCCACCACTTGCTACAAAGTTGCATAATTTTTGCATAATTTTGTATGTACAGAGCAGCACACAACAGGTCCTAAACTCCCACTTGGGAGGTATATGGTATTAACAGGAAGGTCAATGCCTCAGGCTCTAATAGTTGTTCCATACTTTCTGGTGGCTGCAACACAGCATGTGTTTATTTACTGGGCTGGATTACATCTCAGTTGTAAGTCTGTTGGCAAAATATTAGTGATGTGGACAATGCAAAAATATAAAAGAATGAGTCTTGTGACAGAGCTCATTCCAGTTAGTGGTAAATTGAGTAACGGTTTCCTGTCACTTGCAAGACTGGGAAAGAAGAGACAGCTCATCCATTTTCAGTGCTATAAACTGATTTCTTCCAAGTTCAGTAACATGTCAGTCTTCATTTCTGAGTAGTTTGGCCAGGAGGCTTAGCATGGAGAGCAGGCGGGTACTTCACATTGCCTAGGTCGCCCGTAAGATGGCACTAAGGGAAGAAATGCAACTGGGCATGACTTCTGGCTTTACTGCAGCCTGCCTGTAAATTGTTATCTTTGTTACTCAGTACTTGTCCACAAAGTGAAAGCACATCTCCCGGGAGCCAGGGAAGGATAAGCATCCTTCACATAAGACTCAGACGAGCCGTGTAACAGGCAGCCTGGCAGTACCCCCAGCGCCCACAGAGCAGATACAACTGTTGGGAGTTACTTTAAAGAAGGACCTGGGAAAGGTTTGGCAGTGCCTGTCCTTCCTGGGACCAACTATATAAGGGAAGCAAATGCTCGTCATGTCTCTCTGCAGCATTCCTACCCCCAAAGCCTACCTGCCAATTTATTTACTAAAAAGATTCTAACCCTTGTCAAGGGACATACCCTACCAGGCACGTCTGCACGCACACAGGGTTAAGATACAGCAGTCACGCAGCGTTTGCTGTAGTCCAGAAAGCGAGCCTGCCCCCGAGCAACACCTTCTGCCCTACAGGTGCAAAAACTGCCCAGCAATTTCTTACACGTTATTTCACAGAAAGCAGCTCAGACCCGTGGGTAAGGTTTTCTGGTAGAGGATGAATGGTGCTATCAAAGGGCTCCAAATTAAGCATTACCCATTCTTCCTCCACAACAGAAAGGGGGTTTTGAAAATAAAGAACGAGCAGGCAGGCTGTACCTCTGCAGCACGTGACGCAGAACCAAAACAGGAACACACATGCTCGCAAGCAAAACTGGACAGCAGAGTACTTGCATTACATTAAAACATTCACTCCGACTCCATCAGATCCTCAGGCTGACTTCAAATTCATCATCATAAACACAGCTGGAGGACACTGGTGCAACAGGAAAGCTACTTTGCCTTGAAAGGCAACAGCAGAGCAGAGTTATGACTAATTTAAATAATATGAGCTGATAAGGCAATCTGTAGTCTTTGAGTGAGGTGATCCTGAGAAACTTATCACTCACATCTGAAGAAGCACAGTACATGTTTGAAAGGTTTTTATATTCCTGTTCTACAGGAGCACCAAACAGGAATTTTATAAGCATCTGGAGACAGTCCCTAATGCTTAGTAACATCAGATGGTTTTCTACTACATTTGCTTCTCTGTCTTGCTATAAGCCACTATGCAAGTCACCTGTATTGTTTAACTACAAAGCTTAAGTTACTCCGGTAATATATACAAACCTTAATGAAGTAGTTTATTCCAGCAACCACCTGAGTCTTATACACTATGGCTTTAAAGATGCCACATGTTCTGTTCACCCTGCTTTCAAATTGCAGCTTCACCTGTAAAAACAAAGGGAAAAATGGTTGGCAGGTTCATATTTAGGCTTTTCTTTCACATGTACCACTCCAATTTTCATCCTTTCAAACACACACCCTCCATGCAATAAACCCAGAACCCCCAAAGTAATTCAGTTTACACCCAGCCCTCTTTCCTAATGCCTCCAGCCTTCTTTTACATCCTGTTAGAACCAGACTTCCTAGTTGATTTCCCAAAAGCTGTGCAGCTAAACTGTTTCCTGCTCAGTACAGGGAAACTGCTACCTGCTGCCCTTTTAATTCTTTACCAAAGCAGCCAGGTACCGAGCCCAGCAGGGTGCACCCCACGTCAGCGGGCAGACAGCCCCTCGCCGGGAGCCCCCATGCCCATGCCAGTCCGCCCCGAAGGCTGCAGACCCCTGTGTGCTTCACAGCTTCAGAGCTGCACTCGACTTGTTTAGTGTTTCTAAGGTCTTGCAATAAACCGGTTATTTTTAAGTTACCGAGACGACCACCCGATCAAGTAGTTCCTGAAAGGTATTCCAGTGCTGGTGGAAGCCCTGCAGCTAAAGCTGCAATTCAAAGTCAATACGTTCTTAAACATCTAGAACCGTGTAACTACAAACAGCTCCAGCAGTTAACAATGGTCCAGGGCTAAACTACGTACTTCCATCTCCCAAAGTGCAAGTACGACCTTTAGGCTGTGAGCCAGAAATCAACGCCAGACCTGCTCGAACATCCTCCCTGCCTCACCGCCCGGCCACTGGAGGGGATGTAGCTCCAGAAGCAACAGTGCTCTGCGCTGACAGCATTCACCCTCACCGCTCGGGCTGGGCTGTTTATGCACCGTACCCAGTTTAAGCCTTGTGAATCACAAAATATGCCCAATACAGACATCTACACATTTTTCACATACATATTTTATAATAAAAAGCGTAATGATTTTTCCTGAAAACCACAAAGCGTAGGGCAAGTTTTAAGTTCGGCACCAGTTACAGCGGCGCAGTCCCTGTACCCGCCAGGCTGTGAGGGCAGGGGGACAGCAAGGGAGCAGCCCCAGAGCGGCGCGGGTCTGGCCGGGTCCGAGGCATCACACCTCACGTACCAGGGATTGTTTTACTACAGTCGGTGGCATATGATGACACAAGTTCCCTACAGAAAGGCAACTGCCGCAAATGTAACCTGAAAACTTATTTCTGTCATCTAGAAAGCCCAACCGATCGGCAGGCGCCAGTGGCCTCTCCCCCGCACACACTGCCCACGCCGATGGCCTGACGCGTTCCCGCAGCCCGGCAGAGGATGCGGTGCCATTCGCAGCCCCCGGGACGGGCTCAGCACCTCAGCGCTTCTCACCACCCGCCTGTTTTGCGGAAATGCACGGAATTAATTACCTTTCTCAGCGCATCCACCTACAGCTGGCTGCCACTCCTGCAGCATTCCTTCCCAGCAGGCAGGTCCCAGAAAGCACCCTGGGAACATACACATCAACTATTTCCTTCCCAGTCAGAAATTACCACCATGTTCAGGGTCTTCAGTCTCTTACTCTGCTCTTCTTCCAAGCACCGTCCACAGGGTTTCTATCCCCGGGAGCTGACAGCGGTACTTCCAGGTCAGGAGCTGCTAACTCCAGCAAACCAGGGAAGCTTCAGCTCCCAACCCTCTTCCCGCTGGCTGGGTTGGGGGGCTCCCGGGACGCCCCTAAAGTAGCAACTTTCAGTACGTATTATCCCCCTCTCAGGACAAAACAAAACAGAGCCAGCTCTCTCCAGTTCTACGATCTCAGCTCCCAGCTTCTGACCGCTGTGTCCCCCATTCGTTATTTATAGGCAGAGCCCCCAGTGAAATCACAGGCAGAGAGCTCCTTAATCCTCAGTCGGAAAAATACAACATTCCTAAACTCTTATCTAACAGCTCCTTAAACCCAAAACGTTCCTCAGTTTTAGGCAGCAGCTGTAAAACAAGGAGACTGAATAAATCACATTCCCCAGCTCACTAAGGATGACGAGACACAGGTGTTAAGTAAATAATTATGTAATGTCAAGAGCAGATAGACCATGGGCATCCCAAGGTCAGCAGATGTTTGTCACAACTTCACCCAACACACAGGAATTGCTTCTCTGCTTAGCACAGCGTGAAATCCCACGGAACTGCATCAGGAACCGGTGACGCTGCTGCCTGGCTGGAGCCCCAGCAGCACTGCCCCAGCAGAAGGTGTATCTCCGTGACAGTATTTTCCTTACGGAACAATACCAAAGCCTCGGCAGGGGGAAAGAAGCAGGAAGAGTTCTCTCTCCTGCTCTCAGCACAAGGCAAAAATTTCAAATAAAGAAAATAAAGAGCAAAAAATAATTTGTTTTCATTTTCCTGAAGTTACTGAGAATGCAAGAACACCAAAATTAAGATCAGTCCTCTTCTGGAATCAAACAAAATCTGTACATCACATTTCAGATTCCATCTCTGCCCTGTGCTTTGTCAGCATTAACACAGCCTGACGCCAGCGTTCACTTTTTCAAGCACACACTTGCTCGCTGACGTTGAGCTCTGTGGTTTCATCTCTCCTACACACTGCGACAGGGCAGGAGCTTCCGATCACCCCCAGCCCAGTCCAGCACTAAAAACATCGCTCGGCACTTGGCTGGCCTTGCCGTGTTCAGAGGGCCTTAAGGAATTTCACAGACTCGTTAGCCACATTTTGCAGCCCCCAGCTCCCACCAGACATTGCCCTCCCCATCTTACACGTGAGGAAACAACTGCAAATCCATGAAGGTCCCCCAGGTCCCACCGAGGGTCTTCCCTCCATCGCTGCAAGGGAAACCTGATCTCTGCAAGCGCTGCTCCTTCAGCTGCTTGGGCCAGCACAGGAGGACAGTGATGCTGCCCCAGAGTAATTCACGTCCCTGAACAATTCCAGATGACCCTTCTCTGTCTGTTCTGCGTTTCCCTTTTGACTAACCTGTTACCACATACCCCAACCCCGCCCCGAACGCAGGCCCAACCCTGGCAGCACCAGCTGTGACCAGCGCAGCCCCACATGGGAGCAGGCTGGGAGCAGCTGGGCAAGGGCGACATGCCCAGGGCACTCAGAAATGAACGCCGGGTGTGACTAACACAGCCTGTGCGAAGAAGCTGACTTGATCTCAACACAAAGGGGACTGCAGGGTGTTTGCTTTAGATAAACAGCTATATCAGTCGAGTGGATCAACTGGTGGCGTAACTCCCCAAGTTCATTAAAAGAATGTGAACGCCTCCCTGAGTTAGCCAGGCCTGCAGGTTGTGGCTCTGCCCAACACGGAGTATAAAAACTAAACAATGAACAAAAGAATTTTGAAGGGAACAGCAGTCTTGAACTGGCTTCAGCCCACACCCTCCTTCCTGGTGACGGAGGATGCCAGCATCGTGACAGCCGGTGTATCAGAGACCAGGAACAGAGATCACGGTGGTGGTGTCACCGAACGACATCTTGCCATTGCTACACTGTGCCAAGAGTAACTTACACCTGTACTGTGTTACCAGGGTACCTGTAACACTGCTAAATCAGAAGCCTCATGTAACATCAAATATCTTCAAATAAGTAAATCGGATATTAAACACGACACCCTCCACGTGTGGAATATCTGAAAGAACCTGGTCAGAGCTCTGGACCCTGACATCACGCAGCCCATTTACAGGCGCCTCCTGGCTGCTCTGCCCCTCGACACGCGCAGCCCCGCTCACCTTCGCCTCGTTCCATCACTGCCTGGTCTGTGCCTGCAGGATCGCAGGAGGTGTGGAACGCTGCCGCCCCGGACCCCGTCCTCTGCGCACAGCAAAGGAGGGAGCCAGGAGCCCTGCAGCAGCGTTGGCCAACGCGTTCAGCCCCACCACCGCCTGGTTCCGTTTCCTCAAGGCAGGCAGAAATTACACTCTGTGCAGTTGTCAAAGGGGGAAGAGCTTATCTTTCAGGACTGGGGGGGGGTGGGGGGTGAAGGGGACCTGGGGGGGTGAAGGGGACTGGAAGACACAAAAGAAGCCTTCCCACGCCATGCTGCCCCCCTCCCGTGCCTCAGGATGCGCTTTATAATCTTTGAAGAGCTGCTGCACTGCAGAGCATTAGAGGATGTACAGGGCGCCCACACAGCTGCTTCCAGGACAGGACCACTGCCTGTAGCCAGCGCCACAGCCCCCCACCCCCGCACGCCTTGTGCTGAGCGCAGCGTGCCCCACCGGCTCACCCTGCATCCCAGCAGGGACTCTAGATAGATGCCAGCAGAGAACAAGCCATTCGTCCACAGCCCTGCCCCCCATCTATCTTTCCTTGGTGCATGTTTCCACATGGCTTGTCTATCCATGTCCTTCAGTGAGAAATTAATCCTACCAGGTGCCATCGTCCTCCCACCTTTAATTTCAAACAAGCGCCCTCGGCGCTGCCATGAGCGCGGTGGCCTTTGCACCACACATGAACGTTACCAAGGGCAGGCAGCACTACGCCTGGCTAGGGACAAGGAGGAGACAAGGGAAGGGGGTTGCCGCAGTCCTGCCAGCACACTGCCTGCGCGGTGCTGAGAAAATACTGGCAGCCAAGGGGATTCCCGTTCCCAGCACTAGCTTCTTCCACTTAAACACTGGTTCGGCATCCAGCTGGCCTCCCAGCCTTTGCACGGCCTCAGGAGCCAGCCGTTGCACAGAGGCTTCAGCCAGGTCACGACTCACCTGGTTGACAATATGCTGGACTTCTGGAGTAGCAGGCTTGGCCTCAGATAAGCCCCCGGGCATCATAGTGGCAGGTAACGTCTCTGAAGTGATGGGTGGTCCTGAGGAGGGAACAGCACAGTGTGAGCCGAGTCACCAGGCACCTCGTATATATACACACACATGTCATGGAATCATATGACCTGTAACATATGGAGCCTACCATCACTGAACTGGAAAAGGCAGCACATGGGGAACACAGCGGGAAAAAGCAATGTAAAGCACCGATACTATTAATACTAAACATAAAAAGCACTTTAAAAATCTTAAATGTATATAGTCTCCACATCAATTAGAAAAACAAACAACAGCCCCCAGCCACCCACATCTTAAGACAGTTGGTTTGGGCTGCAACCAGAACCTCTTGCTTTTCCACCCCTGTGCAGATGACTCGGCAGTGCACTCAGGAAATGGATCAAAGTCACACCCAGCATTTCCCAACACCATCTGAGATCAGCAGCAAGCGTGCAGTCATCTCCTCAGTGCAGGTCCCATTCAACTCGAGATTGTATCGCCTCAGCACCCTCCCAAGCGGGGAACAGGACCAGACCGCATTTCACTTGCGGCGACTTGATCCCCTCTGCCTGACCAGAAAGGTGCCAAGGTAAACACCTGAACCAGAAGGTGAAAAACATAAATCCAAGGTTCAGGCAAGCACTGCAAATACGTGATTTCTGCTTCTTCCCCATCAAACCTGTTGTTGCACCAAGGCAATCGTCACAACAGCACATGCTCCCGCTCACATGCTCATGGAAACCACTGCCACTCTCCTGGAGACCCAGTACAGCCCCGCTCACTACAGTACACGTGCACGCACAATAGCTGTTTTAATGGCAAGGTGCTTCTATTTTACACTCTGCTGAAATATGTAACATGCAAAATACACACTCAGAAGTATTTATTCTGCGGTTATGGTCACAGACACATGACATAGTCATCCTCATGACCATACATGAATGTCCAAAGCTCAAAACACATGCCACCAGCTGAGGAGAGGCCAGCACCCGCCCGGCAGCCCTGCCTGGCAGGGGAGGACTAACACCAAGGCTACAGAAGAACTTTCTCCCCTTTGCTACTCCTGCCCCCCATCTCCAGCAAACGGGAGAAGCGGTGTTCCAGCGCTAGGACCAGAGAAGCAGCAGCAGACCAGACAATTTTCAGTCCTTTGGGGCGGACACACGGGGGTGGGTGAAATGCACACAGGCAATGGACATTTCTGCTGGAATCAGCATTAGGGAATTTGCTAGAAACAAGCGTGTTCCTGGCCACAGCAATGGTGGCTGCGTGGCAGACTTATTGGTGTCCTGCTGACCCTCCTCACAAATGACAAGAGATGCAACAGACAGCAAACAAGTCCTTCGTATCTAACTTCAAGGCCTGTTCTTGGTACAAAGGACCCAAGATTGAGAAACTGAGCTGTAGGGGCCCTAAACTCAATATAGATCAAGATAAGAGCATGTTAATGATAAAGGTGTTGCAGAACTCCTCAAACATGAGCAGCAGTGTTATGGGGGTGGATGAAAGGGATCTGGGGAAAACCACGTGTCCTGAGACAACATCTTTCTGAACAGAGAGAAAAATGTTCCCAGCTCTTGGGAATGGAGGGAGTGGGAGGTGTTAAAACTAGAATTCTGCCACATTCTCCAAATTTACCACTCCAATCACTTCACAGCCCAGTTTACGGACCTAATGACGGTTCAAACTGATGAGCTCAAACTCCTTCTTTTGCTCAAGACCCTACTGATTCACTCAAACGCTGATCATCTTCTACCACGTTGCTACCGCTCATCTTACTCACACAGCAGGACAGGTGAGCTGGCTAACTGGAAGAGCCAGCTCACCTTACTGGGGCCAGCAGCCATGGAGTGCACCCAACAACCGCGCAGCACCAGTGCTAAACCAGGACACTTTATAAACCTCTGCACTCACCAGGATGCAGATCTCCCAAACTCCCCTGGGACACATTAAGATCCCCAGGGCAGCACTACCCTCCTGGAGAACTCTCAATTCCCATTAGTAAGAAATACACCAAGCACAAAGACTAGGAGGGGTAATTTATAATCTCAGGAAAACTCTCAGTGTGAAACTAGAGGTGTTAAAAGTTGTACAAAAATCATACGTTGGAGTGCATATTTCTGGGTTTGCTAGCTGTTCATTCGAAGCATAAGAACTCTTTTTATTTCCAGAATGCACAAAGCTGTGCAGAACGGAGGAAAACTGACACTAATTGTTAGCAAGCTGATGCTAAAGTATATGCAGCCAGATCAGTCTGTTTTCTTTCCATGAGCACGCTACGGCTGTCCCAAAGCCCAGTGACTGTCTCACCTTGGGATGCAGCACTCATCCTGCACACGCGGTGCATGGAGTCACTGAACCCTGACGTTTCACAGACCAGCATCACGGACAACCAGCAGCAACGGCCTATCCCCACCCACACCCTTCTCCATTGGGCTTTGGATGTAACGGAACGGCATTTGGAACACCGCCTTGAAAAGCACAGCCGGCCCTACTCCATCTCTTGCACAACACTGACAAGCCAGTGAGTTGTCTCCACTTTGGCATCTGAGATGTGCTTGGCATTAGCCACCACGCAGCCTGCGCTCACCATCCACACGGATGGCAGCTTCTCCTCACCCAGCTGTCCTGCTGGTAACCCGGCGGCGCTCTGCTGCGAGCTCAGCACTAGTGATCTCTGTGGTGTTAAAGCTGAGTAACATCTGGCACTGTGTTCCATTCCAATAACAAAGAAACAAATCTTCAGAGCTTGCAGGCCAGTACTCTCTGGTCCCGTATAAGCAATTATAAGCAGAAGCCACAGTCAACAAAACCACCAGTACAGTAACAAAACAAAGCATACAAGCAAAAAAACAAAACCAAAAAACCCAAACAAAACCACTAAGCCCCAGGTTATTTAAACCAGAAACGAAGCTCTGTAGAAATGATTGAGAAGGCTAAGTCAGCAGGTCAGTCGTCTGGTTTCACAGTGACAAGAAGCGACAAGACATGCAATTGTGACTGGCTGAAATGACACATGGTCTGCACCACTTCAGGAGCTGCTAAAGGAAAGGAGCCCTCCATCTACACACTGAAGATCTGTTTGTCATCATCACAGCGACAACAGCCTTGACTTTCAACATTGCTCATCTGCAAAAAAAGGTTTCCCCTCCTGCTACCCACCCTGACTTCAAACCTGAGCAAAGTGTCATAGCCCTGCCTACGCTGAGCCTATGGTACCAGTATAGAGCCTCTGCTCCTCTGCCTGCTTCAGGGCAATGAAATTCTATCCTTAAAAAACTTCGGTAATCGCCTATTTCATCAGTCTTCATGCCTACAGGCTGCAGGAGACAACAGCACTGAGTGCCAGAAAAAACACACCTCTGTGTGTCCCAGACGGAAACAGGGAGCGCGTGGCTGGAAGGCCTTCCCAAGCAAGCAGGACCTGCCCACCTACACTCACCAGTTCCAGGCGCTGGGAAAGGACCAGCAGAGACAAGCCACCTGCAGGAGATCTAGACTCCGGGCAGGGGCATCAGTTGTGCTTTTCGTTCAAGTGCCTCTACTTGCAGAAATAAGTTAGAACCAGGAAAGGGATGAAATCCCGGTATTAGTGCCATCCGTTATTTGATTCACATACATCAAGCAGCCCGTTAATTTTGCAACTACCTTAATGGTGAAGTTGAAGCAGGATTCAACCACAGACTAAGCACGATCCTAGAATGGACGGGGGGCACTAGACACCGAGACTTTACCTGCCTTTGCTTAGCATGGCCCACAGCTCGCACCAACGCCGTTGGCACACCGTCACAAAACACCCCACTTCACAGGCAGAGCTGAAGCACCCCAAAAATAGACAAGCCGGTTCCTCCTTCCCCGTGCCCCAAAGCATGGCATGCAATTCCAGTTACTCACCTTCATCTTCCACTAAGGTCAAAAGCAAGATTCAAACAGCCTCTGATCCATGGGATTCGCCACGTACTGTAAGAGAGATCCCTCTGTGCTCAGAGCAAACTGAGCAGTGTACTTCACCTCAGCGCAGCCCTCTGTGAACAGGCTGCCAACCCCTGGAGAAGCGATGTTTGGGACTCAGAAGTCTTCTTATGGTGTCAGAAGTTTTTCATATTCAGGTTTGTATAGATCTACTTGTTTGGCCTTATATTCAAATGAAAAATAGTGCTATGTTAGGGTTTTCTCATAGTAGTTTTCTCATAACAAACGCTAAGCTGGGCTACTGAAAAAAAAAAATTAATCTGCGTATGTATCACATCCATTGCACAGGTCATTTTTCACAGCATCTGCTTAAGTGAAGTTTTCCCACAACAGCTGAGTAAACATCTGGACGGGTAGAGGAGGACAGTAATTAATTCTCATTACAATCTACAGAAATACAATACAAGCAAATTTCAAGAGTATTGATGCCAACTCGATACACGCTGGCAGAAGTTTCTATCAGACAACTGGCTTAAAAGGAGAAATTGTCCCTGCAGTGGTAGACCCAAGCCCTGGAAAGAACAAATATTTTAGGCACCTATACTAGAAGTCAGCAGTAGAGTACCAACTTTGAAATCAAAGCTAACTGTTAACATCTCATTAGTGGACCACCTCCAGTGGAAATTAGGTTACTGGCAATTCAGCCCACGGTTCTAAACAGTACTTGATTTCCACTGGGAGGATAAATGATAAGGATTTAGCAGCTGAAGAACAAACATGTTTTCTGCTTTCAAAGTTGCAGAAAAACAGTAAGAATAAGAGAGGCACAAACACTCCAAATGGAGTAAAGTTCTGCTTTGAATAGCTGCAATACCTTGGGAAAAAATTAAGTTTGAACATCACGATCTATATCCTTAAAGACTTAAAATTTTTATGTCTGCCTTGTTCTCAAAGAAAATTGAGGCTAAATGACTTTGCTTCCTAAAAATAAAGGCCACCAAGTAGTCTGAGTCTCTGCTGGACAAAGAGCTATGAACCAGATGCCTCTGCCCAGGTTTCTGCCAGCTTTCAGTACCACAGATGCACTCCTCCACCGATTCCCACCCACACACATGCACAGCTTTTAGGGATGTGGGAGTGTAAAGCCGTTTCAGTGCTCTTACAGAATTCAAAAGTGTTTACAAGATGGGGCCTGTCGTTTTAAGGCTCCGTTCAAGTTCAATGGTTCTTAAAGACTTAGCACTAAGTAATAAAACCAGCTGGCAACCAAGCGGACCTTGTCATTTGACCATCAGCCAGTTAGAGTCAGTAAAAATTGAAGGTATAATGACAGCAATTCTGCTTTCTTTGCACTTAGTCACTTTTAAATGCTGTGTTACTGCGTTAAAGCTCTCTAAATACAACTCTATGGCCAGAATCAATAGGCCAGCTGTGCACTGCTATTTTCTCCATTCAAATGCAATTCACCTCTAGAATTAATTTGAAAGGTTCAGGAGGAGGGACAAAATAGGGTCACCAGATCATTAACTCATTCCCCAGTGAGACATGTCATCATCTCCAACCCAAAGTGGTTTTAGTCAACAACATGTGCCCTATTAAAGAAAAAATCCAGACCCTGGCAATGCAGCTGGAAGGACAGCGTGCACCAGGCGCTGCCCATCAGTGCTGCAGGAGCAACGGCGAACCCTCTCCATGGCCAGCTCGGAGCCAGTGCTGCTCGTGTTGCGCAGTTCAGAACAACGCTGGCAGCTTCTTACTTTCAGGAATGCTGAACCTATGCAATTTTTACTCCTGTTCAGATTTTAGTAGACTACTTGCACAAACACACCGTGTTCCCTGACAGTTTAGCAAGCAGAAGTTCAGGGAAAGCCCTGTCCTCCCTGCTCAGAGCCGACTTTTACTGTTTCTTCCTCTCTAGGACTGAGGAAGCTGTAGAAGTTCAAGAAATATGCCAGTTTCGCATTCCATTTCAAAATTATTTTAATACTATAAAACTCATTTGTTCACATTTTTGTACAAAAGATGAGTTGTTTTCTCTTAATTACAGGAGAATCATTTCAACCTTGAGATTTCAGCTAAGTAGGTCCAAAACAAAACAAGACTGGGTTCTACTGGTTCTGGAGGGTCCCAACACAGCTCACCCAAGGTCTCTTTGCAGTTTGGCTCTCATGGTTATGGACCATCTTGATGGAAAATACCCCACGTCATTGACTCTTCGGAGGCTTGTAGTGAATTCGGCAACGCTCATTAAATACCTGAGACACCAAAAAAGAACAGCAAAAGCGAATCAGGCCTCATCCAGGAGATGAGCAGAACTCCAAAGCTAGTTCAGACAAGCACTTTCTCAAGCTGCCCAGCCCTGCTGTACCAGTACATGGTACTTACCAAGGCACCTGTCTCCTTTCACCTTCTCTCCTGGCTTTAGTGAATCCACAGTTTGCAGCCTGACGCTGGGGAACTGTGCAGCACTAAGCGTTCTCCCTCAGATAAGGCTGGTTCATAATCCTGGTAGTCTGTTATCATCAAGGACGCTGATTTTTTTAAAAATTTTTCCCCCCCAAAGAGGGAGGGAAATTATGGAAGGCTCCTGACCAGCTGCGTTCTGTTTTGTTCACTCTGGCATTCAAATTTGGACACCATATTCTTCTCTTTCCTAAGCAAACGCATTTTAGATTGTCATGACAGCTAAGAAGAGGTGCAAGGGCTCTTGGAAGCCACGTCCACACCTTGCTACGTGACCGCAGGTGCCGGTGCTGCCAGCACTCCTACGCAAAGGGCACTCTGCTCTGGCCTCACTCGCCTCTGGAATCTTCTCCGGGTAAAATCTAGCACACAGAACTGGAGACTGAAGATCAAGTTTATTTAGTGACGCAGACCGCTTACCCCGAGGAGGGCCAATAAATGTGACTATTTAAAATAAGGCAGTCTGAAACAAAAGCACAACGCATAGGCTCACACTAAAGTTACAGGTGCTCTTTATGAACGATTGGTTATTTGTCCAGCGCACGTCCTGAGAAGTGGCACGAGCACCACCTAGCACTGAGCAGAGGCACTGGTGGTTAGTGGCTCCCCCACCAGCACTCATGCAGGAGCACGTTTTGCCAAGCTGTCCGGGGATTTTCAGGTCCATGTGATGGTCAGGACATCAAGTTTTGTGAACTCTCCCATTGCCTCCACATGCAAAGTGAGTGGTCCTGTAATTCTGGGAAGTTATGCATCACTTTTATGTAAATACGTTATTTTAAACCATGTGTTCCTAGAATCCTCTACTTCTACAGCTGATGTCCTCATTCAGAGTTCAGAACTTAGGGCAACTTCAGCAAAAGTGAACTTTAGTGCTTGCATTAGTTTTAGCATTAATTCTTAACAATTTCTGAGTAACTTTCCACTTATTTTCAAATTTCATTTGCTTTAAGAAACAGACACATATTAGAAACTGCTTCATGTTACAGAAAATAAAAGTTGTGATACAGTTTCTTCCACGGGTACAGCCAGCCTGTCCCACTACATTACCACATGTAATAGACAACTCTGGAAGAGTCGAGTTGAGTATGTAGAGGTCTGCGATCAGGTAAGTGACAGAAAGAAACCACAGAAATTAAAAGCCACAAAGAGTTCCCATTCAAAAGCATTGTAAGATTAAGCAAACTGCACCATTTTTGTCCCTTGCCTGTCAAAGACATTGTAAGGGCATATATGTCTGAAGGGGTAATGCAGAAATACAATACAATAAAATGCTGTAAAGGTCTCTTGCATCAAGTAACATGCCAGCTTGCTATCATGCAAACTTTTAAAGCATCTTTAACAGTAACTCTGCAGCCTATGGAAGGGAGATCAATGCTGCAGTCTCACTAACGCTGCCTCCTGCTTCTAGGATCATCGACCCACAGACCTCAGTGTGTTACTCAGGCCACTTATTCTCATTTTTTCAGACAGGAAAAACAGTGCCTGAGAAACTAACATTCATGTTACTATGCAGAAGTTTGATTTTGCTGTCTTTTACATATTAATATAAACACCCCAACCATAAATTCCAGTGTGGAGGTGCTGTACAGAGACTAACGCAAGTGTCTTGGTTTGGAAGTCAATTCCTTGTTCGGTATCAGCCAAACAAAATTCCACAGCACATAAAGCAGCACCTCTCTGTATGCCACTACCACTACAGCTATCCAGAGCAAATGTTTGCAAATAACTGTTCCCTACTCAGATTTTTCCCATCAGCTTTCAGTTGGTTAGGGCTGCTGTAAATACCCAAGTGTGCTTTCCAACTAGAAGTCTGCAACAGTACAAAAAGAGTGGAGGTCCTCACCTGCAAACCAATAACCACTTCATGGAATGAACTGCATTCGGTCTGCAACTGTGACTGGTTCTAATTCTTTCAGTGACATATTTTCACAGACAGCTAAATGACATTTATGCCTATATTCAGAGGGCAACAGTAGCAGAGCTGGAGCTAAAACCCAGAATACTTTTCTCTTCAACCACTAGCTGGCTAAAATATCCCTGCACCAGGCATACCTCACTATTTATAAACTCTCCATCTTCAGGAAAAATCAGATAATTTCTCTTACTAACAAAAGCTTAATGCAGCTACAGGAAATCGCTGGCATTAGCGCTAAATTTGGTGCCAAGCCTGGGCTTAGGAAGATGGGGGTGAGGATTCTCCCCCTGTAGCAGAGCCACCATAAAATACTTGCCCCTGGTGATCTGCAGCACGTTGTTAAGGCTGTGGCATTGTTTAGTCATATCTGAGCTCGTTTAACATCAAATACGCTTAAGCGCATCATTCGCTCTTCCAGACAGCACAGAGGTAGTACTGGTGGCAAAGCACTTGTGGAGAGGCACGTGAACGCTCGCCTGACCAGCCTGCACTGGGCTACTGAAGAACACCCAAGACTTACAGCTGTACTGCCTTCACACTGATGCTATCCAGGGGACTAAAATCCTGAGGCAGGGATTAAGGAGGGAGCTGCAGCTAGTACCAGCTGTTTGCAAAAATCCTTTTGCTTTTAGAGAGGGAAGGAGGTTCTCTGTACAGTGCTGAAAGCTCTGAAAGGCTACATCAAAGCAGCAAAGGATGCCAGACGTGAGGCGCTGCAGTGACGGAATACAGCCACCTCAGAATTTAAGCTCCGTGTTAAGATCCCATCATAACAAGATCAGGTCTGAGGCCATCAGTCCAGAGGGTGACCTGCCCCCTCTGTAGACACGGAAGAGCCGCAGCCAGCCCACCCTTTGCACCAGGGAGCATCCCTCTGGGCCTGCAAGCTCCACCAGGAAAAGGTTCAACTTCTACACCCACCCTCCCCGGCCCAGCTCGGAAGCGTGAACAGCACCAAACAGCCAAATCTGACAGACTCATCCCTCTCACATTGTTAGAGGCCCAGCAAAGCTTTTCAGACAGGCCACCATGGAAACATCTACAAATTCCTTAGCCACTGGGCAAGGTGGAGAAAGGGATCTACACAGGGAATACTACACTGCCCTTCCTCCCCTCTAAATCCGATGCTTTCCTTTCCTGTGCAGTGCGATTGTGCATCCAGAATGGGAAAATGATTGACCCGAAACATTTCCCGCAGCACTGCCCCCACCTATTTCTAATCAACCTGCCTCATAAGGCACCAGTCTCACGCCTCCAGTGCATGACCGTCTGTTGGGACAGAACATCATCACCATTTTAAATGACTGAGTACCTTCCAGCTTCTGTCGTTTACCACTTCTTCAACATTCAGCTCCGACTGCATCAATTTCAACTGCAGAAAGTAACAGATAAAAGAGGTTATTGTCAAACAGGCCTCCTGTCAAACAGGCCTCCCTGCACCTTCAGTACTTACTACCATTGCAACTTTCTAGATCATGATCCCAACACCAGGCGCACGTCCCCTCCCATGGTGTGAACTGAAGGGCTGGTATGTAATCATCCCGAAAGCCTGGCCCTTCCATTCAGCCAACACTCGGGCAGACTGAAGTCTGCAAGGGCACGGAGACGGCCGACCCGAACACAAACCTGGCAGAAGCAGCTCCTGATCACTAGTGCTCCCTTCTTAAATACTGCCCACCAAGACCTGCCAGTCATTAACTGGTTAACATTAGCGGCTTCACAGGCAAAACCAACTATAGCTAATTCAAGCACTCAGCACAGGGAATGCCAGTGCTGGAATTAGCTCGGCAGCCTGGACTCATCATTCTTCCACAGGTGCATTGGTAGAGCCATATAGGGAGCTGGCAGCAAAGCTAGGACTGAACACACATCTCAGATTCTGGATTTAGAATTAAGATCATAAGGAGATCCCCTCCGCTTCCTTTATCACCTACTCTGTGCACCGACCAAAAAAGGGTCTACAAGAATAGATCATGTACGTTCGTGCTATCTGAGCCAGTTCATACATTATGTGACCACAGCAGGACAAATCAGGTTCACACAGATGCAAAAGCTCTTGCAAGAACTACCCCAACACACAGGTCCTTGAGCACTCACTCCACCCATAAGAAATGTAAGAATCTCTTTGGTTTGCACCTAATAAGGAACAAAAGGGGCAGGTGTGACAGCTGCCTTCAAGTGACCTGGGTAATTTGACCCACAAAGCCCTGAAGCAATAGTAGGGGATGTAAGAACCACCTGCCACTTCAGCCTACATTTAGGATGTATTTTTGTTGGGAGCCTTCAACGCAACAGACTAGGGACAAGAGATTATCCATTTTAAATACATGGTTCCGATTCAAGAGTTGGTGAACAGATGCAAACCAAGACGGCAATCCCATCAAAAACCTTCCAGGCAAGATGTTCAGACACACAGAGCTACTACAGTTGTTGGAATGGACTTTTACCTACTCAATAGGACTCCAAACTGTTAGAAATAACAATCCGGCATCCACAGAGTGACTAGATGACCAGGATTAGTCTCTAAAAAATAACCACTCAGAAGATCTTTAGTAGTTCAGAGAAAGGTTCTTCCTGCTGGAGGATGTGAACAGCTGTACAATTATCTGGATTGTCACAGAAATTGCCTCTGCCGCCAAGCCTAAGCAAAACCACTATTTTAGCCTTTTCCTTCGAGTTGCAGACCTGAACAGCAATAGTGTCAGCCAACACGGCTATTCAGGGGGGGCTGCTGTTGTTTTTAAAACATACTCTGACACTTTAACAAGCCTTACTAATTTCCTTGATAAACCACTATGCTGTATGTTCTGGATTTCCAAAATTTATTTGGTTGGATATTTTATGACACTTCATTCGAGTAAACTAAGACAATAACAAATTAAATTAAAACATCATTTGATTATTGTATTAAGTGGATTAAAAGAATTGGCTGCTAGACTGACACTAAGTTTTCTTATTCGATGACCCAGAAGTAATATTTTTGGATAAAGTCCTCCAATTTGTAACATTAGCAGGATGAAAGAGAAATAAGAAAACAGATCTGTATTGCAACCAAGTGAATATACATTCAAAATGCACCATCTTAAGTGTGGGGTGCCTTCTGTCAAGATAGCTTATTTGAGCTGTCGGAAAAACACAGCTCTCATGAAGAACAACAGAAAAACAGAGGTGGGGGGACTACGCCTCATGAAGTCCAACTGCAAATTTGAGATCATCTCATCAAGAGGTTTCTGGGATGTTTCCATATCACGGATCAAATCATGGATTGCTTTTAATACTTGAAATCGCCTCCAATTATTAGACATCATTGCAATCCTACCAGTGGTTTCAGTTTCAATGACAGGTTTTGGGCTCAGTAACTAAACGGTTTAAAGAATTGGCTCTGCAAACAAAACCTGTAGAAAATACTAAACTATCGTTCTAGTTTTTCAAACTAATATGGGTGCTTGTTAGCAGTTCTGTAAGTGAGGCTTTAAGAATAAAACCACTCACCTGCCACCTGATTCTTCAAATCTGAGCTCACCAGAGTACTACTCTGAGGAGCACATGAACAAACAGTTCAGTGCCTGGGAAAAATCAGATGCCCAAGTTCAGACCAGCCCTCAGGGAGCTTTTACTACAACTGCATCAACATCCAGCTGCTCTTTGAAACAGGGGCTACAACAGGCTCCTCTTGGAAGTACAGCGGTTAAGTGGATTTTGGGGTAATTTAGCACCACAAAAGCAAAGTTTCAAGACCCATCTCTCCAAGTCTTACAGTACTGCAGCAGGGAAAGTCGCACCCAGGGTACAGGACCATAGATATATACGCACACATATATGATGGTGGGATGTCTGGCTGTTATAAGAACTCACCGTTACATTGGAAATTCAAAGGCACCGGTTTAGAAACACTGGCTAAGACAGTCCTCAATAGAGGAAGGCTCACTAAACTGCTGAACAGAACAGACACGCCTAGCCAGCGTATGCAAAAAAAGCAATAAGCAAACAGTCTTATTTGCTTATTTGCTATGTGCTGCAAGCATATGGCGTGGAAAAAAAACGTGAACATATGTCATACAGAGCAGGTCTGGAACAGAACCAATGGAACAGTTAAACACTCTAGAGCTACAGGTGCCAATAGAACAGTTAAACACTCTACAGCTACAGGTGCAGCATCCTTTCCCCTGCAAAGGGGGATCTGGAATGGGGGCAAGACCTCCAGCAGGGTTCCCGTCTCCACTTCTGATACTCCCCTTGACCACCTCTGTTCAGCTCCGGTGAAGTACACCGTCCAGCCAGAGGCCAGAAGGTTAAGAGGGTGTTTGCACATTAGAGTTCCTTATGCAATCCATCATAAGCTACTCAAAAATTGATCTAAGAAATACTGAACAAAAAAAGTTGAGTAAGTGGAATTCAAGGTTGCCTGGCAGCTCCTCACAGAGGACAGGAACTGCAATTAATGCACCAAGTAAGATCGATGCTTCTCAGGGCGACGATGAAAAAGGACAGCTTTAAGACTGCGTAACTGTGTGGTGCCCAAGACATATACAAAAGCCGTATTTCATTACCTTCTGGTGTCTGCATCTTGGCACCCATGCTTGCCATTTGCAGACAGACTAGTTTTACAAGATCTCAAAAAGGAAAAACGAACCATCAGGCGTTTTGAAAGGACTAAGCAAGCCCCAGGTAGGTTGTACGACAAGTGGCACCAGGCAGTGAAGGTTAGAGTCCACCATGGGGAAGCACAGCTGTTTTTCTACGGCATTTGTGTAGCAGGTTCTCAGAAAACGCCCCACTTGCAGCATAACAGCAGCCCTGTCTTGAGGGCTAGGGGAAATGTTGCTCACAAACAAAGCCAACAAGAATCTTGGAAAACACTGCCCGAGTCAGGATCTGCTCCAGGTTCTCTCCACCACACTGGTCTTTCCATTTGGGAAAGATACCCTCTTCTTCCTCTCTAAGTAATCTCTAAAAAGCTCCACCACTCACCTTTGTCTGTTCTTTCCTGAGTTGCTTTAATAATGCTGCATCATCCTGGGCCTTTTCCCTCTCTTCTCTGAGAGTTTTCACTACGCTGGAAGTCTGAGCGATGCAGTTTTTGATGATTCTCTCTCTGCTGGTGTGAGCATCTGTCAGCTGAGCAGGGTGAGAAAGAAAGTCACAACTCAGCAGAGAATAAAACCCTCCAAGCTTCAAGTTAAAAGAGAGACCTTCTAAAGTCAAGGTATTGCTGTGCCTATAGAAAACCCTCTGACTCTATAACCTCCCCATGTGGGAACCAATGCCGCTTTGAGTAGCAGCTACCCACTTGATCAAAAGTCAAAGATACACGAGCAGGAGTCTTGTAAAGTAGTGCAAGAAGTGTGATAGCACCCATTTCTAAAAGAAAGCAGCGGACTGGACCAACACCATCCACTGCAGCCTGAAGCGCACCTCAGCGGATCGGGACTGCAGGAGAAACAAGTTCCCTGCGTGGTTTTAAACTGAAGCAGCTGTTGCATGTGTGAGGTTCGGGTGCGCAGAGAAGTTGAGCAGAGCAGTCACAGATACGAAAAGCACAATACACCAAGGCAGCGCTTCCCTTAGAAACTGAGGGTGTTTTCCCGGCCACGGCAGGGGACAGAGCCCTGGGAAGTGAGCAGAAGGAGTGCACACTCACAGACTGGTACAGCTCCTTACACGTCTGGCCGGCATCCACCTTCCCCGCAAAGGACGCTGTGGGAATCGTAGTGTTTAACTCGTGGACGATTCTGTCATCGATTGTCCTCATCACCCTGAGCAACTCCTGCATTACAAAAGAAAAAGAAAAGAATTGCTTTACCTCTGAGAAAAGCCTACTACAACGACAAAATTTACACGATTGATTTTTTTAATATAAAACTGAGTGGATGGCTTACACAGAGCAAAAAACCGTATCAAACAATTTCCACAGGTGTGTGCGGGAAACCCTGTAGCTCCCTCAGAGCCACGGCCGGAGGCAGGGAGCCCCCCGGCCTGCCTGGGGCCCCGTGTCCCCCCTCCCCGCTCCAGGCGGCAGCGGGGCCGAACGGCACCAAACCGGCGAACCCCGGTTTCTGGGGGGCACCGAGCTTAGGGCACAGCCCGGTTACCGCCGCCCGCCCGGGCCCTGCTCAGAGCCGGGGCGCGCCTGGCGCCTCACGCCCGACCCGCCCGCGGGAAGGCGCCCGCGGAGCCCCCGACCCGGGGTGGGGGAAGCCCCGGCTCCGCCACCAGCCCGGCCCGGGGGGGGGGGGGGAGGGGAGGCCCGGCCCCGCCGCCTCACTCCGACCGCCGCGGGAGGGGTGACCCCGCCGCCCCCCGCGGGGCGCGCTCCCTCGCTGCCAGGAGA
The DNA here is from genome assembly GCF_023638135.1 of Falco biarmicus. Classification (NCBI taxonomy): domain Eukaryota; kingdom Metazoa; phylum Chordata; class Aves; order Falconiformes; family Falconidae; genus Falco; species Falco biarmicus. The sequence continues at coordinate 91,448,384 of NC_079292.1, forward strand.
CGGCGGGAGCGCGCACGGCGCCGAAGGGAGGCGGGAACGCGCGCGCGCCCCCCCCCCCTCCCCCGGCCGCCCCCCCCCCCCACGCGTGTTACCTGGAACTCGGCGAAGTCCTCGCAGCTCGCCGCTCCGCTGGGCGCCGCCATATTGGAAAGGCCGAGGGCCACGGCGGCGGCCAATCCGGTGAGGCGGGGGGGATGACGCGCCGGCGGTGGGCGGGGCGAGGCGGGCCCTGCGCGGGGCGCCCCCTGGCGGAGCCTCCTGCTCCTCGCGCGCCTCCGCCGCCCCCCCGGTGCCCCCCGCAGGCGGCCCCGGCGCCGGTGCGGGCCGAGCGCTCCGCCGCGCCTCGCCAATCGCGGCCGGGCCGGGCCGGGCCGGGGCGCCGCCTCCGCCTGACATTGAGGGCGCCGGGCAGGGCTGGGGCAGGCCGCGCCATGTGGGGCCGCGCCGGTGAGTGGGGGCCGGGGGGCCGGGGTCGCCCGCTCACCGTGAGGCAGGGCTGGCCGCCCGGGGCGGGGCGGGGGAACCGGGAGCGGGGGGCCCTGCAGGCCCGGCCTGGCGGCGGCTGTGCCCGGGGCCGGTGGACCCGCGCCCAGCGGCCTCCGGGCCGGCCGTGAGGAACGGGGGACTTTGTGCCCTTCTTGCCCTCTCCGAGACCCCGAGGGGGGGGTTCCTTGGCGGCGGGGGGGGGGGGTTGGCCCCTATAAATCCAATTTATATTTTTTTTCGGAGCTGGAACATCTTATGCCTAGAAAATAAAGGGCGAGTTTTCCCTCACAGGGACATTTTCAGCCAGCATAAAGAAGAAAAACCTCAATTTGTATTTTTTTAAGTGCTCTTTCGCCTTTCAAAGTTAGTTTTTTCCCCTCCGAATGTTTTCATTATATTAAACAATGAATTGAAGGCTCTTTCTTGAGAGTACGGCCTCATACCTAAGGTGCCCTGCCCTCCCCAAAGCAGGTGTCGCGGTACAGCAGAATTCTGCTTTTTTTGGCTTTCTTTTCTTGACCCTCTGACTTGCATTTGGGAGGCGACGAGGCCGGTGGAAAGTCGGGGGCTCCGAGGTGGCCGGAGGGTGTCTGCAGCAGTGCAGTACGTCCATTCTGTGGTCCTGTGATGTGCGTTGTGGTTTAGAAATTGCTTGCAGGCTGTAATCCTGCATCCCCGTTTTCCTAAATCAGGTTAATGGGAAGCTCACACCGAAGCTTACACAGAAGCTTTAATTTCCTTGGTAGCTTCTGTTGCAGCTAAATCTGGTGTTTCTTGCATAGTATTAGATTTGTACTTACTGCTTTTCTTTTTTTTTTAACTTCTGTGTTTACAAGAAAAAAACCCCACACTTCTGTTTAATTTAAAAGCGACTGTTCTCATCTTCTGTTGTTCTGGGTTAGAGTTGGCCCCTTTGCTTCTTCTGCTCTCTTTTCCAGATAGGGCTGTTAAACTGCTGGGAAGAAATATTCCCTCAGTTCTGAGGCTAACTGAAGGAGTGGATCTGAAGATAAGCAGAAGGCTTTGCATTAAATCCCAGGAAGAAAGTCAACCTCAGCCAAGAAGTAAGTGTTTTTGATAATTGTGCTGCATTTCATGCCACAAAATACTTGGGAGATCCAGGCTGCAAACGTCTGAACAGGAATTTGGCTGACAGAGATGCTAATATCCCTGATTTTGTGAGAGGGAATTCTGGTCTTTAGACTGAAAAATGGAGCATTAAATTCAGCAGTAAAATCTTGGGGTTTAACAAAGCCAGGGGCCAGTATCTCTTCTCGTGGCAGTAACGCAGCTTTCGCTTTGTAGCAGGTCCCTGGTACCTTACCTGACAGGCAGTCCTACACCGAGGCTTTTCAGCCGTGCTCTAGAACAGACTGTTCAGCCCTACTGGTGTTAGGAATGTCATACGAGCTGAAGCACTTCTGCAGCTCTTCATGGTACAACCAGCTGCAGCCGCTGGCAGAACAGAACGTGCCCTGACAGGGGCAGTCGGTCTGAACCGCCGGCTTGGTCACTCTTCGGGCATGGAGTTGGACAGATACAGCTCAGGCCATGAAACATATTTTTCACTAAATGTGGGATGGTTATGATGCTGCAATCGGACCTTCTGTACAACAGGTTCCCTTTGTGGCCTCCTGACGCGAGTTAAACGGAGCACACAGATGTGAGGCATTTTGCAAGCTGCCGTGCTAAGAACACAATGCAGCTGTGCTGGGTAGGACCAGAGGTCTCCTTAGCGGCAGGATGTCTCCAGCAGTGGCCAGTAAAGGAGCTCCCTTACGTTTTTGTGAAGACTAATAGGAATGGTGACCAACAGCAAGGACCTAAGGAAAGGGTATGGAGAGGGCAAACCTAGTGTTTACCCCTAGATGTCCCAGAGATGGCATCTTTGTGTTTAAGGGTCCTCACTGGATTTTTCTTTCATAAATTTGCCCAGTCTCTTGAAGCTGGATGTATTTTTAGCATCCATATTCTCTGAGAAGGAATTCCTCAGCTGAACCATGCTGTGAGAAAACAAGTACTCTTGTGGTTGGTGTTGAACCTGGTGCATGTTTTTTTTAAATTCAGTTTTTATTCCATAACCTTTCCAAGGCAGAACCTGTTCATTATAACCCCCGGTCCTGATGTCACTGGGGATTCTGGTGAGCTGAAGGGAGCTGCAGCTGCTGCTCTTCCAGGCCAGCAGCCTGTCTATGGTACTGCTTCTTACGTGGTGGCCATGCCGTACCTGCAGACGTCCTCACCAATTTTCTCTGTTCCCCTTCCATTTCAACTGTTTATGAGATGAGGGGGGCAGTGTTTCACATGCTTTTCAAAATGCTGGAGCCATAGTTTTATGCGATGGCATAATAATGGTTCTGTGTTAGTCTGTGTGCCTCATCGCTGCCGGTAATGCCGTTTCCCTTTCTGACTATTACTGAACACTTTGCTAAAAACTCTGTGAAACCCCGAGGACTTTCTCCTCCGCAGTAATGGTTGGGTTAGAGTCTGTCATGTGTATGTCAACTGGAATTGCTTCCCGTCAGTATCCATGGGGTTCCACTGGCCATCCCATTGACTCAGGACTCCAAAGTCCTGTGCTTAGCTCTCTTTACATTTTTGAATAACTTGGTGTTGTCAGCAACTGTGTATCCACTCCCTAGATAATTCATGAATCCACTGGGCACCACACATCCATACAGGATACCTCCCATTGTTTAAAAAAGAAAAAAGCTGTCTATCTTTGCCAGATTTTAATGGTACGTTACATACGGAAACCTTCCCCTGTTACGTTCTGAATATTTTGTATGTGGGGTTTGAAAGACTGAGCTGAAAATGAAGGCTCTAATCTTTGCCTATGGTCACCTCTTTGTTTATACCAGATAAAATCTTACACTGCCTGGAAAAGTTAACATTCTGTGATGTAACGGTGCAGCATGTTGGCTTTTCTGTAGCAATTCTGGTTATTTTTTAAAAAAACTATTTTAAGTGTAATAGCAAAACTATAATATTTTAGCACCTTTCAAAGTTTAGATGCTGAAGCAGGTTCTGCAAATTTAGCTACAAATATAGAGGTTTTGAGCAAGGTCAGGCTTTCCTTACACAGCCTCTGTTTAATCCATATATATTTACAGGTTTGTTAATCTGACTGTGATATGCTTTTTGTTGCCTAACCACCTCTAGCAACCATATTTGACATTTTGTGCTGCTCACCCTAACTGGTTTCATTACAGCTGTGGCAGTTCAGCTTCTCTGATCATTTGTTTTGGTGTTTTTGTTTGTGTATTTTGTTGGGTTTTTTTTAGGTCGGTCTCCTTTGAGGGTGCCTGGACACAAACCTACAGACTGGGAAAAAAGATTTTTATTGTGGGCAGGCCATTTCAAAAAACCAGAGGATATACCAGAGACTGTCTCGTAAGTGCCAGTTTTGAAGCTGTAAAAGAGGCATTGTCTGCGCAGGAATAACTTACTTGAATGCAACTGTGGGAAAACTTTTCTTAAATGGAATGGGGCTTCACAGCTGAAAAATCTTAACACTGCTCTTTGGCATATTGTCTTGCAGATGAGCTGACCTAAGCAATTTTGTATTGCTGAGGTAATACATCCATTTTCATTATTGATTTTTTTTCTGAAGGGATGATGAGCATTTACCAGTTGTTTCACTAGAAAAACATCATAAATCAGTTAATTTTTACTCTTCTCTCCCAATCAAAAAGGCTTTTTGCAGATACTTGTGTGAGCTTTTTCTGTTTTTTTTTTTCTTTATACATCTGTCTTTTGTTGTGTGACATTTTCATGAGGAAGTTGTAAAATAACTGAAACTCATTTAAAATACTTAGTTATTAATATCTAGAGGGAATGGGCCAACTTTCTTTACACTTGGAATTTACACTAAAAAACAGTGAAAAGGCTCCCTAACAAAAAATATATATAGCCCCATTTTCCTTGTTGCTGGTGGAGTCCAAATGTCAGTGCTTTGCCCTGTGTGAAAAGCAGAAAATAAAACTCGATGTTCTAGTTTGCCTATCTAAAATGAAGATCAGATTTAACAACAACAGGCAGTTACTAGTTGATAAGACATTCCTGGTGGTAATACAGTTATCTTTTAAAACATGCTTGTAATGCTTTAAATATATGTATTTATTTAAATCAAAAAGATAGAGTAAAATTTGTACTACTTGGGTTAGCTGCGCTCTAAAGATACTGTGTTCGTTTGGGTGCACCATGCTGGAGTTGAATATCCACCCATGTATCTAAGGGGTTTTTTTCTAAATGTATCACAATGCATAAATTGTTAAAAATTAATTCTTCAATTCTGTATCTAAATATTTTTCTTAAATTACATTTGAAATACCTAAAGGTGGAAATTATTAAAACTTAGGAAATAGTCATTTCATACATTTTTGCATACCCAAGACTTTTGATGAGCGTTTTTAAGAAAACAGAGTTAGCAGAGGGATTGAAGTCATCTCAATGGTTTATTGAAAGGACACACCAAGTTCTGATAAAAGCTGACCTGTTTTGCAAGTGCATAGGGAGTTCTTGGGTTTTGTTTAGGCAAATAGTTCAGCCAGAGCTGAGAAGACAATTGAGAACTATAAAAGCACAAGAGCTCGTTTTCCTGTTCTGAGCCGAGTTAGAGGGTTGTAAGGGCTTGTGATATAACCCAGATCATCTTGCAAGATGCAGTGATCAGAAGTAACTCATTTATTAAACAAATGTTAATCTTAGCCACTGAACTGATATTAAATGCAAATTGTGTTCAGATAACTGCCTTTTCCTCTTGCATATTTTAACACACCTAAGGTACTTCAAAAATTAACGAAGTTTTTAAATCCTACTTCTGGGCATTTCCGCTTAATTGCAGCCTGCACCCAAGTTGTTCATCATAGATTATTAGCAAAAACAAACAACCCGGAAGCTAAATTTAACTATTAGTTTCATGGTAGATGGACACGTTCCCTATAATCAGAAATCTTGTACTCTGCTCAATACTCTGAAATAGTGATCAAATCACTCTTGCCCTCCTCTTCAAAAACAAGAACAAAACTCTTCAGTTCTCAGGTCCTATGTGATTTGCTATGTTGAAGTGTTGTGGATCCTTTGATATCTTTTTTCCTTCAGGTTTAGGGGTCAAAATGTGGTAAAAGATTCCCATTCACTCATAACACTCCTTTGTGTACAGTGAGAATTTCGCAGTTCCATTAAATCCACTATCCATGTTAGTTCTGGGGTGTAATTACTTAGTTTGATGCATTTATTCTTTCATCACAGGATGTTGATGCTTTCCTAGTCATCTGTAATTTTATAATGTGCCAGATTTAATCAGTGAGAGTATTAGGCCTCCTTGAGAAGGGAGTTAACAGCTCTAAGTTCTGCAAGGAGAGCTGAATACCAGGTACAGGTCTTTGGTTGCCGTAGAAAGCGCAGCATTCTGCTTCACTGGCCCTTCCTGCATTGGCACCTCTCATATAAACTTTAACTTTGCTGTAACTGAGGTGTCACTTGGGTAGAATAATCTTCAGTTTAACCCAACTTAAGATAAATTACTTTTTGTTTTAACTCATCCAGTGTACAGCTGGAAGGCTTTAGTAACTGATAGTCTTCTTGTGGAAGATTTCTGGTTTTTGAAAGATAACAGTAGCCTAGGCAACAGGTTTCCCAAAGGAGTACTATAGCTACTGCTGTGGCTAGATAAGTCCCCTGAAATAAGAAAATAATTTAAAAACTACCAGATTTAAAGGGGCCCTCTGTCCAAAGCTGATGTTGGAAAGCTTACAATCTTCCATGGCTCCTTAATTTCTTAGGAAAACAGATTACCTTAAGATGATTTACTCTAGCAGGAGGGAATTGGTAACCACTGGTCTTCTACCAAGTCCTGTTCAGAATGTCCGAGGAGTGTTACATTCAGCAGCCTGTGTGTAACCTGTAGTGCTATCAAATCCTGTAGCAGAGGCAGCCTTCTTGCTGCAAAATAGACGCTGTCATAAATGAACCTGTTCTGGCAGAAAGAATTGGTAAGCTGTTTGCGATAAACCCTCCCTCTGTCCGAGAAACTCCAGCTGTTAAACACTGTATTTGATTCCTGCTGACAAATGGGGTTTACCACACTTCTGCCACTGAGGGGAGAACGCGTGTTTTACACTGTTCAGTACAGCACAGTTCTAATGTGGATGGAATGCTCCTGGCTCTGCAGGTAGTGGAAGGCAGTAACGAGCACAGCATGGAGCAAACACGAAGAAAAACATTGTATTAGTAAAGCCATCCCTCCCTTTCCTGCCCTCTCCATAGTGAACACGCATAAATACTGGAGCCTTCCTCCTCTGCGTTGAGTCCAGTGGCCGGGAAAGCAATACTGTCACTTTGCTATTAAAGAACCAAAGGAGGAAATGTTGGGTTTGTTTCACCTTTGAAAGGAACACCTTTGTGACCAGCAATCTCTCAAGGTCACTGGGAATCAGACCTTCCCATTCTTGTAAAATCTTTTTGTGAAGAGAGTCAAGTACTGTCTGCATTATACAAAATTACCTAGAGAGCCTGCTAGGAGAAACTAAACAATTAGCCAGATTATTTGGGTCTCTGATAATGAGTCTGTTCTTTTATTATTTCTTGAGGATCGAAACAATCAGAGCAGCAAAGACCACGCTGCGTGTGAAGTGCAGCTACGTAATGATTGCTTTGACAATACTGGGATGCATAGTGATGGTGATTAGAGGGAAGCAGGTAAGCAGATTTTTTGGCCGGTGAGCACAAATCTCCACATAAACTCCTCAGCTCCTCCTGTGGATTGTTAGTACTGTTTTGTTTTGCTTGGTTTGAGGGATTTTTTTTATCAATGAGCAAAACTTAAGTCTTCCTAGTTCCCCAGAAGCGACCTGCATGGATAATTCCCCAAGTTAGAAAAGGGCGATGCCACTGTAAGACTGCATATGCTGCCTATAAAAAAGGAGGGAGGGGCGGGGCAGGGGAATAAAAATCTTTTTTTTCCCCTCAGTGCAATACTTAATTTTAGCTTGCACTGTTTTAACTCCTTAATTTCGGTGATGGGCTGCAAGAGTTCACAAGGAAAGAGCACCTTGTGCTGTGAGGCTGCGGTAGGCAGTGACTGTGTGGGCCTGCTACAGATGCCTCTACATGCTGCAACGCTTGGAGAATCAATGTAACAGAAATAGCAAATGAGTATGTTTCTCCACAAACAAGACGTGAGAATTCCCAAAATTTTTAAACCTTGAGGAGATGGTCAGTAGTAATTCTGTGCCCTTTAATTGCATTAGAAAATAATTTTCTTTTAGTGTGGATGGAACAAGTTTTCTCAAATTATTAGTTTGTTGATTCAAAAAAACTATTTCATAGAAAAGCGCCCAAGTACTGCAGATGCTGAGCATCCTTCACTTGCATAGAATTTGGCAAGGTATCAGAGTTGTTCAGCATGTGGCAGAATTAGGTCTGGAATTTGCATCACATGAAGAGGTAAGTGTAAAGTTTAAGATTCCAAGTGTAGCAAAGGTTACTCATGCTTTAATTTCACGTGTTAACATAAATGATGAACTATTATTAACGGCAAGGTATTTCTGTAAGGAAGCAAGGAGCGCTTTTTGCATACTGAAGCCAAGCTAAAGCCTCTTAGCAGCGCTAGTCTTAAAGTCAAGGAATGTGAATATAATCTGTGCATCTTATTGCCGTGTTACTTTGGATAAAAAGCACAGTGGTAGCACAAACACAGTCCGCTACATTCTTTTACAGATAACTGGAAGTAGAAAACTCTGACCTTAAAGCATCAGCATGGGCAGAACCTTACTGGTGTGCTGCCTCTCTCTAAAGCAGTTCTGATGACAACGTTCAGATGGTGTTTTATAGAGTGCTAAGTGTTCTAGAGAAACCTTAACACCCCAGCACCGGGAAACTAAAGTGCCAAGTGCCATTTCTGTCAGCATTTGTCTCGCAAAATGGAAAGGAGGTAGCACCCTGAAACAAAACAGTGGAAAGGTTTTTCCCTGGCTTTAGCAAAGAGATCAAACACTGACAACACCCAGAACATTTTCCTCTGACATTGGAGAAGTATGAATGCAAACAGCGAGAAGAGAGGAGGACAGCTGCTTTGGAACCCTTGTTTTCACAGCAGCTGGAATCTATTGTTTAGCTTCTGATTTGTTCCCAGTATCTCCGATTTCTGAAGACCAGAGATTAGTATTAAATACTGACCAGAAGCACAGAACATATCTTCCAGTGCCTTAACAAAAGGGTTTAATTTATTCCCAGAGAAGTCATGAGTTTAAGCCAAAATAGTCTCTGGCTGTTTTATTTTAACCCTCTGTCTTCCTGGCATTAAAGCTGACAGAGCTGTGCCTTGGTAAGGACAGGCCAGATCTTTTGTAAACACTACTGATTCAAGCTTCATCTCTGCAGTCCTTCAGGTGGTAATTTCTGCTCTTGCTTTGTTGTTAAATTGTAGGCTGTAAAAAGGCACGAGTCTCTCATAAGTATGAACTTGGAGAAGAAAGCTCAGTGGAGAGAAGCAGCTGCTCAGAGTACATCTGCTAAACCTTAGAGGAGGAAACGAAAAGACAAATGACTGGGGAAGAAGAGCTGAGTCCTCCTCAGCACTGGAAGGAGAATACAGTCACGTCTTTCCTGTATGTTAGTTCTGTGCTGTCGTGTTCAAGAAAGAATGAATACATTATCCTGTAATCATTAAACCCAGAAATACTGATTTCCCTTTCCTAACCACCACCCCTTTCCTCCAGACTCTCATTGTGGTTAGTGGCACAGGATAAGGTGAGCAAACGGGACAGAGTAGTTGTTTCCATCATGTGCTATGCAGTAGACTAAGCATCTTTTAAAAGGCTGCAGGAGCCGCACACCTGCGTTCATGGCACCTTTATGAAGTCTTACACGCTTGCTTACCATTTACAAGAAGGGAACTGGGACACGAAAGGACAGCCATTTGGTTTCCACTTGTACAAACAAAATACCTTCACTGGGCAGTCATCTGCTATCACTGACTAGTTCAGGTCCCTTCAAGAAGAATGTGCTGTATGTATTCTATATTGTTACTGTCCGCTTCAAATATTCCGTGTGTTCCTCTTTGTGCAAGAGAGAACAATTATTTGGGGAGCCCTTGAGTCAGGAATAATTGTATGACCTGCATTAACATCATCAAAACGGTCATAGGTTATTAGAAAGTCTTGCTTGCCTGTTCTAGGTCCAGTGTATTCTGGCTGCATTTAAGTGAAGAATTACTTTTTGTGAAGAACCGCCTGTCTCTGATAAAAAAAAGGAGGGAAAGCAATAGTGAAATGTCATTCCAGAGCACTGGTGTGTTGCAGAGGACAACCTAATGGTTTTTACCCTACAGATGGCAGTGAGATGAGAAGGTCCAAGCTAAGGGCACAGAGGTGACTATTTTGAGGAATACAGCTTCAACCTGTGCTATCAGGTTTACTATTTAGAGGCAGGTGAGTATGAGAAAGTCAGTCTGGTATTCCTGCTCTCTGCTCCTGAGCTCTTTTTTCCAAAGGTCATTTGGGTTTATGTGCATTTCCCTGCCTTTAAATCATCATCTGTGCTTTCATGATGCTAGCCCACTTAAAAGATCATCTGCCTCAAGTTTTAGAAGTGGCAGACCCAGTAATACCTGCAAAGCAAAGCGCAACTCCCAACAGTCCTATTGCTGGCATTCGTCCCAGAAGTCACGTACTGTTCATGCTGAACAGCCTGCAGCAACTGGAGGCAGTGTTTTTCCTCCTCCTTTCAGTTCATTGGGAAGGAAATGTAGATTGGAACTGTCAGATTGAAACTGTGTTATTTCCCAGGACTGCTTGCTAACTGGCCCTGGGGACTCCAGGAACAGAAGAGGCATGCATATGGGTTTGACAGATTTTAGTTTGTGAACTTCCTGACAGTGGGAGGCAGATATTTTTTTTTTTTTGAAACTTTCCTGATTAGTTTTTGTTGTACTACTAAAAATTAGCACTATTGCTGAATAAATTAAAAGCCCTACAAAAATGCAGAGCAAATTTGGCTTTATACCTGGAAAAGAGAAGCAATAAGTTATCAAGTGCAATCCTCTAGTACTTTGTCCTTTATCCTAGAGCTAGAAAATAGCTGCTGTGGTCCATCTTCCTGTGGATTGCATTTCTGGGTGCCACTCATACTGGCAAGACCTAAGCAATCAAACAAGTTGTACAGTTATTCCAGCAGAGAAGTTAAAACCTCCAGGTGATGCCACGACCTGTCACCAGAGTCTCTGTAAGGCAACAATTGCAAGTATGCCATCAAATCAAGGAGAGCAGGCTTCCACAGATCTGTCCACTCATTTAGCGCTGAATGCAAGTCACGCTTAATTCCACTGCAGGTATGTGAACCAATCTGCCGTGAACAGCTCTGTTTCTCTCCCACACCAGCGGGCACACACACCAGACAGGAACCAAACAGAAAAATCTTCCCAAACTGTGTGCCTGTGCTCAGGTACGTATTAAATGTGACCAAAAAGGAGAACGTGCGCTTCAGACGGTATTTCAGGTTACCATGAAGAGCAACTTATGATTTGATTTATGCTTGGTGGTGGCAGAGCTTAAACCCATGCATCTCAAAAGGTCCCCCTTTCAGTAAGCACCTCCAAGTGCAATCTGAACAGAACTGGCCGGTACCTCATCTAGTTTTGCAGATAAAACTATTTGGAATCGTCCAGCTGGTAAAGTATTTCGAATAAAGATACATTTCAAATAAAGATACATAAAATACCACTTAGAAAGCGACACCTCAGAGCAGCAGTGGTCACCAGTTTTCCATTTTACTTAAATTTCTATAAGGTTTATGCTGTTTACTCAAAAACTGCACTCTGGTCCAGGGGTTTGACACAAGCTCCATGCAGAAGTCCTATATCCCTTCTTCTATCACTGGTATCTCCACCATTTCAGTATCTACCATAAAAACTGCGCGTCACTGCACACCTTTGTGTTTTCTTTCAGCTTCCACACAGGCTCCAGAGTCTCGAATAAAAGCCTGAGCCACTGGGCGTTGTGCAGTCCCCAGCACGCTCCCAACTGCTGCAGTACTTTCTTTGCAAGTAGCTGGGTGCTAGGAAAGTGATGTAAATCTTTCTCAGAGAGGCAATGAAAGAAATCACGCCTTTCCTAGTGTGATGGCTTCCAAGAAAGCACTCCTAAACACAGACAACGGTTAAAAAACCAGCACACGTTTCTGGCCCAAGCAGCCAGCCTAGCTGCCTGGAGAACTTCACAATACGCCTCGGGTCACCCGGTGAGCTCACAGCTTCCACCTTCAGCCTTAACGGTGCCTGATGGAAGGAACGTACCAAGCCCTTAAACACTGTTTCATTTTCTTTCTCCCGTTGGTTTGGGCTGCAACGCCATTCAAAAAAGTCTAATTTTCAATCTCATACTGTCTGTCATACTGCTGTACCTCTTCCAGAAGCAACAAACTTCCTAATGCAACGATCCACCTGACAACCTGAGCGCTGCCTCAGAAGAGCCGCGGGAGCCCTACGGACATTGCCAAGCAGTACACAGAGATCTTGTTTATCTTCCTACTAAGACTCGGTTATCTGAGAAAAGACCTTTATGTGTACTGGCTAAAACTGGTGTGGGGAAGTGCTAATGATGTGTTATAACAATTCCAGAGGCAAAGAAACCATACTGGAAGGCATGGGGAATTACTTCAAGCTTGCCCAGAGATGCAAACTGCACAGAGGTAAGAGCTGTTCTGGAAATCCTCAGAGCAGCAGCAGTCTCGCCAGCAGCACCATCACGTGTAGGACTGGCTGGCGTGATTTGGTTCTTCAACAGTCTCAGTGCTGACAGTTAAAAGGAATGCAGGTTCAAGAACACGTATGTTTTCCAGGGTCATTGCTTTCCTCTCCTCCTTTAAGATTAAGTGAAGGGACTTTGGCCACCAGTATTTAGTTGCCATCAAGGCATCCACACAGGCATTTAAGTCCAGTGAAGTCTCGAGGCAGCAGCTGCCTCAAATGACTGTGTGTGGCTTCTTCCCCGGAGCCCCAGGCACCAGCCCTGACTCAGTTACTGAGCTTTCAGTAACCTGCCCCATCATCCGTGGTACCCTCCTGAATCCCAGAGAGTGACCCTGCCTGCAGTGTTCCACTGGGAACTTCACCAGCAGAAAGAACAACAGCTCCCGCCTGCTGCCCCCGCAAACATGCAACTTAAAAGGCATTCTAGCTCTGTGGGCAGTCCCGCATCTTCGTCTCCTTAACACCCGGTTTAAAATTAGTGTTCAAACCTGAGTGTAATAGTTCCACCTTATTACTGATGCTGCAAGCAGCACTCAAGAGATTCTTCGTTCTCAGAAATCTTTTCACCTTACCAGCCTGTGGGGTTTCTGGAAGGTGCTTAGATCAGATCTCCACAACCAGACAGAAACAAATGCATTCATTTCAATTTTCAGAATAAGATAAAAACACGTGAGATCACTTTTCTGGCACTACACACCACATGGCAGAGCTAAGAGAAGAACCCCAGAGCTCCAGCAGCTCCCTGGCCCATCCTCTGAGAGCACACTGCCTCCTACTTACACACAGAACAGATCATCCAAAACAGCATGACCTCCACACGAGTGGAAGCTAGAGGCATTCTCCGAGAGTTCCTGTTCCAGCAGCAGCACATCCCTCAGGAAAGCAGAGAATATTGGTTTCAGTGTTTCCAGCAAGGGACATTAACCCTTGTTACTCTCACGTCAGCCTATAAAAGTGCCTCATTTCTCATCCAAATGGAACTTACAACTTTTTTACAGTCGTTACTGTTGCCAGTTTTTCTACCATCCCTCTTAAACTGCTGCTAGCAATGCTGAGAGTGCTCCTGTAAGAGTTTCAACAATGCCAAATACGAAGTTAATATAAATTCCTCATTTCTGCTAAAGATCTTTTGGCACCTGTGAGCATTATACTAGCCAGACAGTCTCGTTAGGAAGCAGTGTTCAAGCGATAACATACAACGATCCTCATACTTTCAGCACCATTTTTCCTCCAAAACAGAGTCCTTCACCTTGTCCTGAATGTTATTTATTAGAAGGGTAATGTTACACTACACGTTTAGCTCTATTAAAATGCAAATAGTTTACCTGCCCTTGGCTTACCACGTAATTCTGATCAGTCTGCACCAGTGAGCTGTTCCTTTCACAGTTCACAAGTCTGATCTCCCTTCCATACTCGTATATCTGCAGCCTTTGTTAGAAGGAGATTTTGTTTCTTTTCAGCTGAGTAGTAAGGTTAAGTAAAGCAAGGCCAAGAACTGGTTGCTGGAAGATCCTGATGGAAATACACTCAATTAAGCACCATTTAAAATTAAATTGAGACCTATGAGTTAGCCACATTTTAATCCATTTAATGTGTGCCATGTTGACTTTTGTATTCTTTTAGTTTTCAGTCAAAATATTATGCAGTACCAGTCAAATGCCTTACACAGTCTAAGTATATATGACAACAATATTACCTGTGTCAACCAGGCCTGTCACTTCAAACAAACATACCAAGTTTAAAGATTTATACTTATCTGCTCTGAATTCACATATCCACAGCAAAAGTAACAAACACTGGCCAGGCTCCTTACACAGGAAGGCACACCATTCAGCTTAAATGGACTCTCTTTTTAATTCACTCATTTAGAGGCAACTGTCATTATTTTCTTGGGGGGGCAGGGAAGGGAAACGCCAATGCACCACATTGTTTTCACTAGCCTGGAAGAGAAAACACTTATATATATATAGATATATAGATATGTATATATATACACACATAGGCATGTGTGTATATATATACGTGTGTGTGTATATATGTATATATACACACTAGTGTATATATACACAGAATATACATATATGAATATACAGAATATATGCACACACACTTTGCTCAGATTTGTTTACAAAATATGGAGCATTTTTATACCATCCAATAAGAGGTACATGATTTTAAACAAATCTTATAGAAATGACATGTTATTGGAAATTTACACGTAAAAAAATCCAGCACAAAAAAATCCAAAAGCTAAAACAAGATTTTGCTACTAATCAGTGCTTCTATCACCCTTCAAGAAAAGAGAAACACAGTTATTTATATGTGATGTAAAGGCAACATTGAGGGGTTTTTTTGCTTTTTTTTTTTTAAATTAACCACCAAATTTAACCCCCTAAAATTACAAAGAATCGAAGTCCATTTACAGATCAAGTGCAGTAAACTAAATGTTCCTTCAGCACAAAGCAGCACTAGAGAAAATAACCAGGAGAGGGAAGGTGGAGGCCAACCAGCTTAGCTAGGGAGGCAGCAGGTGGCTTCTGCGGTGGCCACACAGGTCAGAGTCTCCATCCTGAAGCACAGACAGAACTGAAGACTGCATTTAAATAATGGTCACACAGAGCTGATGTTCAGGCCCTTGCCTAGCTTCTTTCAGCAGTTTAAGTGATTTTTATATTTTGATTATTCTGTATCCAATGGGCTGTTTTTGCTTGTGCAGTGGCTTGTCACTGAGAGGAGTCATTAGGAGGATCTTGCAGACCTGCCACTAATGCTGACCGCAGGTACATGACGCTGCTGTTGTCAGTGGCGATTTTGAAATGTTTACGCTGGACAAATGTGTGTTCCAAGCATCCAAAATGGCTTGAAAGAACACAGCCCGATGCAGGGGGGGAGCGGACAGCCTGGAGAACCCACTGCATTTACAGAAATGGAACCGCCACTTCTGATCAGGCGGCGTCTCCCCAGTCGTGTGAAGGGTTTGGTGTCAGCGTCAGCTGAACTCGGTGAGGAGTGGCCGGCCTTTGCATCAGACGTCTGTGATCCAAGCAGGTTGCGGAGCCAAGAACATGCTGCTAGCAGAAGGGCAGTCTACAGCTGCAGATGGCAGCTGTCATGCAGTCAGCAATGCCTTATAGATGTCACCTGTAGGAACCATGCCTTCCATGCTAATTCACCTGAAGTCCCGTAAACAGCAGAAGGGAAAAATGAAATGAAAGGGCCAGGCAGATCCGGGTGGAATATTACTATCCTTTGAATGTAGTGTCATTTTAGTTGTTAAATAAGGGACTTGGACCAGGAGGATTCTATTTGATCAGGTGAGCTGGAGAAGAAGCTCTTGTCTCGTGAAAATGAAAAGGAGATCTAACGCTCCTTGTGCTAGGCTTTACAAGTTAAGATTTCTGTATTCAGAAGGTAATTTTTCAGAAGATAAATCTGTTCAAGTCACACTGTGTAAAAATGTAAAGAGGCAGACAGGAATTTTTCAGCCATAACTACAATACCAAGGACCAGATTCTGGAGCATGAAGTCAGAAAGGGCTTGATTTGTAAGGAAGGCCCAGCTGGATCATGCTGTGCTGGCAAGCAGAAGTAGGGGTAGTTTCTCTGTTCTAGAAGCTGGTCTGGAAAGTCATGTCTGGGGAGGTGGTGAGAGAGTGACCTATTCACAGGCTCTTTTTATGTGGATGGAGAGGAAAAACTGGGAACGTATACAAATCTCCACAGTGGTCTGCAATCCAGCTTGGGAGCTCAGTGTTGAGAAGAGACGGGGCCAGATGTGATCAGTACTCTCAAGAACCAGAAAACATCCATTGCAGCCTGTTGTTGCAGGGGACAGAGAACTTATTCCATTATTTGTAACATGTTCCATATGCCAATAACCCCAGCTGGCACGTACAGCAAAGTAGATGCATTGCCATGTGAAGATTTAACACATCTCTCATAGCCATCCAAAGAGGCATCCAGGGAAGAATACGGGGAATGAATTCAGCTACGTTCTCAGAAAGTCTGAATGTCTCCCTGGACTGCAGGCACACACTGCAGCAAATATAAGAGAAAGGCAGTCTTATCTTGGATGCCAGGAGCGTGGGGGCCAGTGGAGAGGGATTATTTTCCTGTAATAGGAGAGGGAATATCTTAAAGTGTAGAAAGGTGCCTTGACTCCACAAAGATGACAGTGGAGAGGTTCAGAATCTAGAGGAGAAGGGTGATTCTGGTGACCCCTTGCCAAGGAGGGGGCATCCTGCCATGGAGAGCCAGAAGTTTTCCAGACGTATGTAAGAGCATGTGCACAAGGCAAGCGAATGAGCGCAAACAGGGTTATGGAAAACATTGAGAGAATCACTCCACGGGTGGCTTGTGGCTCGACAACAGGATTGGCTAGGTAGAGGAGCACACAGCACAGGGGCACCTCAGAGCTGGAAGCCTTCCATGGGAGCCTCACACTGCTGGAAGATGTACTGTTGCTGGTTGATATCCACCTGTGGGGCAATGCTGCTGTCTTCATCCTCTGTTCCGAAGTAGTGCTCAATCAGATCAAAGGCCTTCTGATAAATCTCTTGATTCTCATGGCTCTGCAGGAATTCGATCTTGTCCAGACCTGGAGAGAAAAGAAGCACATAGAAGTTACAGCTTGGTGAGAGCATATGCCCCTGATCATTTTCAGCCTGTTGTGAACATCAAGTTCCACGAGAATTCTCTCCACGTTCAGAAAGAACGCGTTCCTCTGTGGAGACCCTCACCCAACCTGTACTCTCCACAACCAAGAGAAAACAGGTTGAACTACAGAGTTCCCTGTAACTGTGTGATGTGCCTCAGGTTGTGTGTCTCTCTCTCCCCTTTCTCTCAAAAAATGAAATCAACAAGCTTGCA
This sequence comes from Falco biarmicus, assembly GCF_023638135.1. Taxonomy (NCBI): domain Eukaryota; kingdom Metazoa; phylum Chordata; class Aves; order Falconiformes; family Falconidae; genus Falco; species Falco biarmicus. Next base: position 91,465,490 of record NC_079292.1, read on the forward strand.
TGTGTAAAGAACAAGGCTTCAAAGACACCTTCTGAAGAGATTTTCAGGACCATGTTTCCTGAAAGTGTGTTCACAGTGCTTTGATAGCAAGGCCGATGACTACAGAATCACACAACTGCAGGTTGGAGGAGACTGCTGGCAATCCTCTAGTCCAGCCGGCAGCCCAGCCCAGCACCACTGCCAACACCAAACTGGGTCAGCTGTGTCTAGCCAAGACTTAAAACTTCCAAGGATGGAGACTCCATTAACCAACCTGCATCACATGTGCATACAATACAAGATATACACTCATGCAACCAGCTTTTGGGCAGACATTAAGCAGATGAGCAAATCTTGCTTAATGTATCAGGCCTTGTAGCCAGAAACAAATGCAAAGAACACAGCAACCTAAACTATCTCTGATACCTGGGAATGATGCTATAATGAAATCCAAGCCTTAGCTGCTCTAGTAAATCTCTAATATTGGGAATGGTAGTGGTTTTCTTGTCTGCTCCTTTAACTATGTATAAAGACTAGAGGAAACAATTCTCTCATACTCCGTAGGCACTTCTGCAACACTGACGTGAAAAGGGAGGTTAAAACCTCGAAGCAGGCAAGAAAATAAATCCTGTTCTGGTACAGCTCTTCCCTGGAAGTCAAGGTAACCATGAAGGGAACCATGGTTCAAGAAACCATGTTCAGTGATACATACTCCTATACTGCTCTTGATAACTCATTATTTTTCTTAATAAGTATTTGGCAATCAACAAGGAAACTAACCTTAAGAGCAACAGTACCTCAGAACTGGGGTGAAATCATGCTGGTACATGCCAGAATCTCAGCACAGCAAAGGCAAACAAGGAAGTTGTGGCTGCTGCCAGAATTCTACAGGGCAGCAGAGCGGGAAGGGAAAGGTCCGAAACCTGAGTGACAGAGCGCTTTTATCTGCTGTGGAGGGGGCAGATACTGAGGCAGAATGACACCCAGAAGGCTCCCTCAGGGTCAAAGGAAAAGACTTATCAAAGAACAGTTAATTTTCAGGTAATAGTGATGAGGCAATGGATAAATTGGGTCTACTGAAACTCTAATGGGTTCGTGATCATTGCTTTAACTCCTGACTTCCACAGATGTTTTGCTCATACCATACGCTTCTTCAATAAGAGCACAGTAAGGATTAATGCCAGTGCCACTGCGTTTGGATTCCTGCTCTCCGAGCCTCAGGATGTTCTCCAGCCCATTCAGTGCTACTTGCACAATCTTTGAGTCCATTACTGTAAGGAGGTCACACAGTGGTTTGATGCATCCCAGTTCTACTAAATACCTGAAAAACACCACATGGAACCCAGTAAATTGTCTGCAAAATTATAACTGGTGTAGCCATTTAAGCACTAAGCACGAAGGTCTAAAAACCAAAATGATCATGTAAAATACCAACTTGACCAGAGAAACTGGAGAAACTATAGACACCTGTTACATCTAGTCAGTTCTGCTGAAACAATGAAAATTACCTTCTCTGTCTCTCTCTCTATATATAGACATGAAATAGTAATTTGATTTTGTAAATTTAATTTATAATTCTATAACTACAGTTTATAGTTTCTATTAATATCAGCTATACTAACTTTAGATACAGGTTTAAGATTTCATACAAAACTGCATAAAAGCATGATGTACTGGTACAAGTTAAACAGCAACAACGATGCACACGATGCCCTTGTTTGAGGGGCTGAGCTGTTCCTCTCCAGACTGCTAATGCACTTTGTTACGCTGTACAACAACCACTAAGGAGTTAGTTTTAAAATTGCATTTAACTTTTTCACAGAAGAGAAATGGTTCAATTAATTAAAAAAGTATTACTACTGAAATACTTAGGTGATTTCTCCCTGAAGGAAGGAATGGCTCATTCACAACTCAAAAAGACATGGTCTCTCTGGATACCGAACACTGGAAGCATACATGCAAGGATTTCCATTCTCTAGGTTATTATTTCGATTTCTTGCACAAATACTAATTCACTCAATTGCATTGAAAGAGTTGAACTATTTCATACTTGATCTGTTCAGCAGAGCCTCCAGATGTTGCATTTGTGATTGCCCAAGCAGCTTCCTTCCTTGTCCGAAACTCAGCCGTTTGTAAAATATTTATAAGAGCCGGAAAGATATGGGCATCTATGACCGTCTGCAAAAAGAAATGACATGTCAGGGTTATACTAAAAATTAGAAATAACTCCCTCTTCCTGAGCTAGTTAACGTCTATGCTCAGCACAACACATTAAACAATCACATTACTTATCAAGGGGTTAAAATTCAGTTTTCAGCTTTACATTCAAAACCCTAGCTATCGCCAGGGTCTGCGCTTATCCCAAAACAATTCAAAATGCTTTCAGACTGAAGTGACTGCTGTATCTAATGCGCTACTTAATCACACTTTGACAGCAAAAGAACACCATACCTCCCCTTTTTTTCCAGGTAGTGAACCACTCAGCTATTAAGTCAGTAAACCACTAAGTCGTTAAGAGCCCCTAAACAGAGAAAAAAACTTCATAAGCCTGTGTGTCACACTACATCTCCACTAGGCAGACAACAAGTAAGGCGAGAATGCACTGTAAGAACTCCTCAAAAGAAGCAATCACCAATATACTCCTTCCTGATCAAAAGACAAAACAACAGATGATTCACTGGTATCGGTTAACTGCTTAGCTCAGAAAGTAAGTCAAACGTGTATTCAGTCAGCAATTCAGTTTCTAGTAACTTCCTCTGGTAGAGCCTTTTGCAGTAAGACCCAAGTAAAACCAGTTTAGTTTCACACCTGTGACAAGGATCTGAAACACGTTTATCACTGAAAGAAGCAAGGGCTTTGCATGACATTTTTAAGCTACCCTTTTAGAAACATTAAGTCATCACAGAACTGAAAGGCAAATTCAAAGAAAGCCAAAAAGATCCTTTTCAAGGAGGTCTGCAGAAGAAAACTGAGAGATGACAGTGAAAAAATCCCAACTGTTTGATATTTCTTTTACTCTTCCCGTTTGTCCCGGCACTTCGCACATGCACGCTGCCTACCAGTGGTACCAGCAGCCCCTCAACGCTGCCCCCTGCACTGCAGGACCTGCACTTCCGCGCAGCGATCTGGGGCCTCGAGGAAAAACACACACACACTTCCATCATGCCATGTTATATTAATTTTTACTTTGCAAAGAATAGTTGGCAAAAAGTCCTTAACTGAAATTTTTGAACAGGAACACGTGCTTTTGAGCATCATAAACAGAAGCCACCTACTTAAAATAAATAAATAAAAGATATCTTCAGAAAACAGAATGTTTTCCCCCCTGACATATCTACTGGGGAAAAACACAGGTAATTTTTAAAAATACACAAAAGCAACACACTGTAAGGGTATGTGGAATGCAAGAGCTTCATTAAGGTTATCAGATCAAGGACCTTTCCAGCTCCAAAGGAGATACAAATAACAGGAAATAAATAAAACAGATGGTGACACAAACCTGACAGACAAGGGCTAAGAGATAATCACAAAGGAGGAAAGGCTCCAGTTACTAATTAATGAGCCATTAAGAAACTACTGGCAGGGCTCTGCAGCCAGTAACCTCCCCCTCCAGCTAGCAGCAGAGATCGGCATGACAGCATTTGGGCCAGGAACTGGATCAGAGCTCAGCAGAAAACCCTGTCTGCAGGGCCAGCACCTGGAGTGGGTGGGGGTCTCAGCATCAGTAGCCGGAGGGGCCACGGACTAGGGAGCATGTTTCTGGGGTGCTCAGAAAAGGTGAATTCAGGGCCAACAACTGGTGTCAGACCTCGGGGGAAGGGGCCCCTGCAACTGGAGCAGATGAAGGTCCACTGGGTATGTGGACCCAGTGGCAGCTGCCACTGGGGCAGGATCACAGCCCACAGGGCCCATGTGCCTGGGTGCAGCAGGGAAGCTGCGCAAGGATCGCAGCACCTCAGCTGGAGCGGGGCTGCAGGTCCTGCATGCCTGGGCACCAGCCCCATGCAATGGGGGGATTTATGTTATCCCCCAAACCAGGAGGGCGGAGTGGAAGATCACAGCGTACATGATTTGCTGTGATGCCAAAACAGCACAGAGTAACTGCTCAGAGACAAATTTTGTCTTTAAGCAGCAAAAGTATTTATTTCGTGAAATGCTGGGGAACTAGCCAGTTCACATGGAACAAACTAACTCCAAAGTTTTCAGTGAAAAAGTCAGGTAATTATTTATACAGTTTTCATGAGAGGTTACAACATCTTTACATACAAATTCATTTGATTTTCACATCTAATCATTGTATTCATAATAGGCGGGGTTTAGGTGGAGCTTGAGGTGGAGTCTTCTAGACATCTTTTGGGAGGATTTTTGGGTGGTCGTTCCATTCTTTGACCTCATTCTTGGGGGTTGCTCAATCTTCTTCCTCACTTAAACCTTTCAACTTTCTTTGTTCACCGATCTCCTGACTCATGGTCTCCTCCTCTCCTTCAGGTGCCCACCTTATCTTTTCTAATTATTCTGAGTACATTCCTTTACTTTAACATCATCAGTGGAAGGGAACAGGCCATGCCATCTCTATCTTACCTCAACACAAACAGAGCATCACCCAGATCATTGTACCAAACTCATCCTGACTAATCTTTTTAAGACCTTGCTCTGTTTCAGCTGCCATACCGGACTAGGCAGTAAGTAGAAGCCCCAAGATCTGGGCAAGGACAGAGGGCAGCGCTGACATTCAAGGGGTCTGCAAGTGTGGGGATGCTTGAGACAAACACGTCCATCTGTTTGCTCCCAAGAATAGAGCTGAACTAGCCAGTGAGTAGGAGCCAGGTATAGCGAGTTGAGAGCTCATGATCCAGCCACAGACAACAGATGGGCAGAAAGCCCACACTGACATTCAAGAGATTGTGAATGTGCATGTGTGCTTGTGGAGAGAGTGAGGGCATGTGTGTTTTCACCAGTGAGCTTCAGTCCTGATCAGCGGGAGAGGAGGAAGAGGACTTGGCAGCCTGCACTTACGTTTCATGTGAGGCCAGGTAGCGCTATACAAGGGCGTTGTTGAGGTGGAAGCCCTTGTGAGAACAGTGTGTTACATGATGTTAAGCATTCTGTACCAAAAAAGCTTGATACAGATCTAGGATAAGATAAGGGCATTACTATTTTAGTATTCTAGCAAAGAACATAAAAAAAAGAAATCTCATTATCACTTCCTTAAATCCTCTCCCCAAAAGCAAACTTTTACATGAGATTTATTTCCTTATAAAGTGTCTTCTTAAAAGCAACTTTAGAAAATACTAAAATCAGAGTATGTTACATGATAGCATGGAACTAAGTCAGCACATCTTAGCTCACAGGCAGTAACAGACTTTAAGAACAATGGGAGGGCAGCAAGTAGGAGAATCACGAAAGATTGTTACTGCTTTCCTTCCAGCTCAATTTTAAACTCTTGGCTTCACTGCAAAGACCGGTGCATAAAATTGGTCTTCTCAGAGTAGGGAAATGTGCATTTGAATCTTTTCAGAAGGAACTGAATCCAGATCTCACATCTCTTGTGTGAGGGCTCTTACTTCTAATTCTACTTATTTTTGTTTCTTATTGTATTGCGTAAAAGGCTGTGGGCATCTTGTTCAGTTTCTGCTCTGCAACGCTATATACAGGCTACCTTCACCCAAGCAGAACCGGCTAAGGCACCACGATGAATTACAGCCTCTCATAAGGCACTTCACTGAAGGAGACTGGGTCAAGAGAGAAGCACATGATCAATCACCATATTTTTGTTTCCTACTGCTTGACATGCAATGTAAGTGTTGTCACCACCTCACCCGAACGTGAGTCCCAGGTAAAGGTACTTGACTGTACATCTGCAGTACTGCAAAGTTTTTTAACAAGCAGCCTGCTGACAGTTGAAACTGAGAGCTTAGATTAAAAAAAATAAAAACAAACCCCAAACAAAAGAAACAACCAAAACCCATGAACTAGGTCAGAAAATAGTTTGCTTTAGCCTCAGTACCTTCACTAGATTCCAAAAGCCCAGTTAAGCTCAACAAGGGTGGAAATATTAGAGCATCAATACAGCAGAAGCACTAGCAGCATCTACTACTTACACCCTATGCCTTGCAACCCTGCCCACAGCAGTCACTTGTGAAAGCAAACTAGAATGCCCAAGGATTCCTAGCTCTGTGCTATTTTATGTGGGAACCACAGTTATTGTGGAATCATGCCATGATTCCCTTTCAGTTAAATTCCTTCCAAGTGACAAAATAGTACACTACCAAAATAGAATTTGGTTTTGTTTTCTTCTTGAAGAAAAGCAAACCTCTGGCAGAGCAAAACTCTTAAGGACTGTGGCAGGATGAGGTACTTAACACTTTCTAAATCCTCAGAAGTTTTAATCCAAATGACCTTTTAGCATTACTATGCTATGTGTGCCTGACACGTGGAAGTTCATTGAAGACTAAAGTAATGTAGTGCACATAAAATGCTCAAGGAAAGGACAGCTGTCAAACAAAATGAACACAATTAAGGGATTTCAGTTCAACAACTTTAAAAACATGGAAAAAATAAAAGAGAAATGAAAAAAATCATGTTGTAAACTTAGGACTGATGTACAAACTACTGCAGAGCTCACACTGTCACCTATTCAAATGTTCCACTGTTCCTCGAAAAATGAAAAGTCACTTATCCACTAATGAAAACAGCAGGCAACTGCTTCCTTCCTGCCATAAAGTAAAGGATGTTTAAACATTCTTTTTGAGCAGTCGACACATTGTAACACTCGCACTTACACACTCTAAATGTGTCAGGAATTTTTCAAGGACAGTAACAGTAGGCCAACAGGGTAACCAAAACGTGAAGGAACACTCCAAAACTTGTATCATTTTTAGCAGTTTTATATGGATTTTTTGAATCCAAATTACTCCTGTGCTTCTGTGTAAGAACAAAACATACTAACATCCTGCTTCCACAAGCAATCAACAGCAGATGCACAGGAAAGCGTAAACTCTAATCATGCCGATTCTTCTTTTTCTCCTTTCTATGTATTCACAGCTGCAGCAACACGTTCCAGTTACACTACACCAGTATGAGAAGATATGTGCTCGTTTGTCCTAAACGCAGTGCCTAGCGATTTCTCTGACGACTCTTCCTTGATGCATTTTGCTCAAAAAAGAAAGAAACATCATTACTTGTTTACCTTCTCAGATGCCACTCAGGTTTCTACAGCATCCTGCCACATGTCCCTTTGTTTGCCTCATCGTCTACAAAGTTGTTCCTCATACGGAATCCAGTTGTCACTTTATGGTCCCTCCTTAGCACCCATTCCTACCATAATCTCTGAGGACAGATCTACATAGAGGGCAACAGTGAAGATTTATACAGGAACAAGAATAAGGATTCCTCTTTTTGGCTTTTTTTAATCCCTTTCCTGATGATCTCTAATATTCATATTGATTTTAGGCTACTACTACCAAGCACTGAGGTGGTGTCTTCAAAATACATTCAAAATTTCTTTTCTGCATAATAGGTAATCCTAAGCCCATCCTTTAATACATCAAACTAACACTAAAATTTTTGCCCAATTGCATCCATTCGTATTTGTTGGAACTGAACTCCATCTCGACTTGTAACTAAGAGTCTTTCAGAAAACTGATATTGAATTTTAATTGAAATCTGCATTTTGAAATAGAAATTGAACTGAATTGTAATGCTCAGTCCTTCAGCAGATCTGGCCCTCACTTTTGAAGTGTCAACTTTGTGTTTGTTTGGTTTTTTTAATTATTTTTCTTTTCAATTAGATGGTGTATCTTGTGCTGTGGCCCTCCAAGGGGGTTGCCTGTTTCTTGGAAAGTTCTATCCTTCTTACATGTTTTCATCAAGCTTCTTTCACTTTGTAATATTTGATTTTTAAAGCGTGAAGCTACATAAAAGTGAGTTTTGAGAATCTTATTACATCTTCATGGATGTTAGATCTAAATACATTGTACTCACTGTTAGAAAGCAGGTCTTCAGCAGTAGTATATTAAATTAGTATTTTGAGCTGGTCAGTTCCAAGAGAATTTGCTTCTCCTCCATTGGATTCCCACAAATAAATCACTTGTGGTATGCAAAACTGCACATAACCATTTATTATGCAAGTGTTGGCGTTGTGTGTCTATATATGATTCATCACATAAATGTGAAAGCAAACAAGTCTTACAGCCTGGCTGTTTTCCTGCTCCTGCGAGCTCTCTCATTAGCTTTTAACAAATCCACATTACAGTCACCACCCTAGCTAGCAGCTGCGAATACAGCCCTCTTGCTGTCATCTCCTCCTCCTGGCTGGAAGTTTCAGTTCATAAAGGCTTCCCAGTTACCTGCATTCCAGTTACCTTGTTAGTATACTGATTCAATTTGCAACTGCTTTTTAAATAACATAGCAAATATTTGTAAGCCAAAGCTACCTAATATGATGGCACGAGTAACAAAACAACTGCCATCTGAGAGCCAGGAAGGAAGCACTTCGGATCTCAGTTCTAATGGACTTCTACGTTGTTGACACAAACACCTAAGCCTATAAACTCCTAACTGCTTATAAAGCAAACTTCTACAGCCAGTTCCCACAAGGTTGCTACAGCTGTCAGGAGGAACCTGCACTGTAATGAACAGCACCTTGCTGAGGCATCACCAGCTTCCAGGGTCTGCCCCACAGTAAAAAAAAAAAGATAAGACTATACACTGCTGACTGCTGAGGTTTTCAGGCAGAATAAAGGAATTAAAGGTATTCTAGCTCTGCTGCACTCAGTATGGTATGATGTATGAGATTCAGCACACGTAGAAGCCTGAAAACAGATTTTTTGTACTTAAACAGAAACTTAAACCTGAAAGAGATTCACCTTTGACTTTCATTGGTCCTCAAACAAGTATGGCCTTGTCAGCAATGCCATATTTTGCTCCTAATCGAGACATTTTTTAAAGTTCTGCCACCACAAACAGCACATGAAGATTTTAGACCGCTTGTGCAAGCTATGGCATAAGTCAAACACATTTTATATTTGAGTAATGTGACACACAGTTTGCCTGTGTAAACCACAACTCTGTATGAATCACATCACTCCTTTTCCCCACATTACTGTGGTCTTTTTGAAAAGCCTCTGAAAATTTTTAGGTTGTATCTTTACCCCAATTCATAAACATGTATTTCATTCCAGAGTTTTTAAAACTGACAGGCAATGTATCATTTGCTCTACTTGCCCATTTCAGCAAGGATAGGAAACCCTAAAGGAGGAAAAATATGGCACAGACCCTGTTGCTACCATGCCTAGCCATACTCTGGTTTCCAGACGTTCTTGTGAGAATTTAAGGCATATTAGAAAAGAAGTGATAGTTTCTTAACCTGTCAACAGGAGAGAACTCCTATGATGTCTTCACTGTCAGATATGGAAGATTGTGTCTGATGTACTGCCTTTCATAGCTTTTCAACAGGTTGCGAAGTTAAGACAGAACATTTTCTGAGGTATGTGATAGCCTTTCATACCCTTCAGAAGGGTCGACAGTCAGGATTTAGCTTCAGCTGTGCAGTTCTCCTTCTGACTCCCAGGAAGATGTAGTTCCCCTTCTCCCTGACTGGGGAAGCTATCCACTGAAGTACAGCAAAGCTGTATACAAACTAGGAAATTAACAAACAAAAACTATACTTAGTGACAATCATGACTGCATCAGGATATATACATCCAACCCAAACCTTAAAAGCACAGAAATAAAGAGGGGAAAGACTACTGTATTCCACCACACTTTGCTGCTGCCTAGGCACTGCTGATAACACACTCAGAAAGGCTTTCACTTCCACTTTTGATGGGGAAAAAAAACCAGACCTCCTGTGCTTTAATAAGAGCTACAAAAGAAAGTTCAGCACTTACTTTCACACATCCCATGCATGTTAACTTATATTGCCTTAACACCAGAAAGAGTTTACTCGATTGTGTTTGAGTGCAAATCTAAGGGTGACAGGCTGCTGCCTTATCTTTTAGAAATGGCAGTGAAAGCCTCTGGAGTGTGCTACCAACCAGCGCTGCAGGCAGTGTGAAAGCGGAAACAAACAGAGAAGTCCTTCCCTCTAACTTTGTATTTCTATACTTCAGAGTGGGTGGATGGAGGGAGTGTAACCCAATGCAATCTTAAACAACACTAAATATAGCTCTGTCTGTTAATACTCGTTAGGTAAAATACCTGTTAGATTCATCAAAATACTTGGGTGTGCAGAAGGGATTGCTAAATTAAGACGAGCACTACCCAAAGTTTCCACAGTACTGTAACATCCTGACTAGTCTGGAGCCGTAACCCACTACTCAGATCAGCTGGTAACTTGCCATAATGTGGTTTACTATGCCAGGCAGACATTTAACTTTCAGGAAAAAAATCACCATGTGCTGAAATTATTCATGTCTGATTTCTGGCTAAAGACTGTGCGTGCTCAAAATCCAATTAGTATCAGAGGCTGGAAGAGATTTGGCTACAGTCTGTGACCTCTAGTAGGAGCTAACAAACAATTTGGAGGGACTGAGGAGAAAGGAAAATAAATTATTTCGTTTAGAGCTGCACCTAGTATTTTAGAATTCCTTCTGTAAGGAAGACCAATTCTCAGGAAGTAATGTTTGAATTCGTCACAATGTGCAATTAATTTAGAGAAAGAACAAACTCAACTCAGATGAAATATTCATCTGTGAACTTAGGTAAATCAGATATTCTTCCCAGACAGGAATCACTCTTTGTTCTCACAACCACTAAAAACACAACTAGGCTTCTATTCTCCATTTTAGCATGTGACCATCTTCAAGAAACACTTTACCAAAGCACATTTTCCAACTTCAGAAATTATTTTAAAGGGGTTTTCAGCTCAAATGTTTACAGTGATTTTGACATTGAGTAGGAGTTGTCTGAAGTAACACCTCAGAGAAGGGTTTTCCGAGAAAAGCAGACTATCAGCCCTTCAGCTGGAAGGAGGTTTCAACACACCTGGTACCTCACATGGCATTCTCTAGGTTGAGACTAGAAACTGAAGAATTAAGAACCTTTCTGGAATGTTACACATCTGTGATGATAATTCCCTTTCAACACAAGATAATTGTGTTGAAATTGTGCAATTGCCAACTTGGCTTCCAAGAAACACTAGCCTCGAAATCTCTGATCAAGCACATTGTAAAAATCCTCCAGTGTCCTTTACTTCACAACTTTCCTCTAGCAGGCCTCCTTTCGCAGTTCTAAAAATCCCAGCCCCATGACAGACATAACTGTTCTGGTAATTATATTGCAAATTATTTCCTGCTCAGAATCAGACACTATTTTTTTAATCTCTTTTATACCTGCTATATAGATTAAATTGGGTATGCACTTAGGGCAGTCAGCGTTTCATTATGTAGTATGTGCATGCTCAGGGTTCCAAGGCAGCTCAATTACTCTGAACGGGGCCTGAGGGATTCTTAAATGAACTATAGGTTTCACTTTTGAGAAGCTGCTTCTCACATTTTTTTTCCCCCCAGACTTCAGTAATGCATCAACATGCTTCCAGCCTCACCTGTGACATCCTAAGGCAGCTGCTTTAAGCTGGGTTCTTTTATATATATGTTTATTTTGGTGATTTGTTTGACACCGTTTTCTTCCTGATGCAATAACCCTGAGAAAACAAGCCTCTACCCATGCAACCATGACTATTTTTTCTGTGCATTTAAGAGGGGGTTTTGTACTTCTAAAAGAATCATCTGCTAGAAATGAAGGTGCAATACTAATGGCTCATAGCATTAATTGCCCTCTCCCTGCCTTCCCACCTCACCTTTCCAAGCAATTCTGATCTGTTCTCAGCAGAAAGGGGGCTGATCTAAACTGGTGACAAGACACCTCAAATTCTTTAAAAACTAAACACATACACATAGAAGAACCTAACAATTTTGTTTAGCTACATTAGGCAAATTTTAATGAAGGAGAGATTTCATTCTTATTTGTTTTCAAATAAAGATGTGACAACAGTTAAGACGACAGAGGATTACTAAGGGTATAGTTAAGATTCTCCACCTAAAGCCTTACTTTTACATGTCGGAGTAGTGGATACCAGGCACAAGAATACTGTGCAAACAAGGACAGGCACTTACTCCTTCACTTGAACAGGATGACTTAGTACAGTGAATACTTATGTAGAAGTCACAGAAGTAAATAGACTATTGAAATAGTTTCTGGTGCACTAGAATTTAAGTTACCTCTAGGACTCTTCACAACTGTACCTTCAGCAGATCAAGAATACGAGAACAGAGATCCTGAAGTTTTGAACAAATGCTCTAATAACAAACTTTACTTTCTGTTGCCACTTTCAATACTTATTTCTTTATGGAATGACCTGTACAGATATCTGATTTTCTCAAGCTCTTCTTTTTTTTAAGTCTGCAGCATTCCTATATGATTGTGCAACCTGAAGCAACTCTCTGATAAACTTGGGAAAAAACACAGAGTTAAGAAAATGTATTGGGCTGGACTGTTGTGCAGAAAATACTCTTAAGACTTCCCAGGAAAAGCAGAAATGGCTTTCTAGAGACAAAAAATACTTCTCCCTGTTTCTAAGGTGGTAGTAGCATGGCTAAACCAACGGAAAGACTCTTCATTGCAAGAAAAGCAAAGGCAAAAACATTTTTACCTTAGTACAAGCAGTAGTAACTACCTTCTCTGCACTGCTAATTGCACAGCAACTAGAACTGCTGACGCTGGAAAATACAGTGGTACAGTTGCTGATTTTACACAGTACTTTGTTAGAAATTCAGCTAATCCACAGATTAACACGCAAGCCACAATAAAGGCAGAATCAAAATTCTTGGAGCTCTACCAAGGTTAGATTAAGTAACCATATCATTCTCTATATCCAACAAAAAGCATGCTCTTCAGCGGTAAAAGTAAAATCTTGACTGAGAAAGCCAGAGCAAATACAAGTGTAGGAGGTTTATTTGCTCACAGTTGCACTTCCATCTTAGCCACATCCTTACATCAGAGAAGGAGAACCTACACAGCTTTCCACCTTCACAAGTTTTGGGGTTTTGCCTACTCATTTCCTAACATAAGCATCTCTGGAGTTAGATGAACATTTGCTCTTAATTCCAGCAAGCTTAGCAGAGGCTGACTTATCTTCCACAAAAGCATTAGCTTTATTTCCTATGGCTTCTGAGACGAAGACCTCATTCAAGGTGTTAAGGCTTCCTGCTGCCCCTTCAGCAGCTGGATGGTCCTTGTAAGGGAGAGCATATAACCAAAAGATTGCAAGTACCACCTGCAAAGGATGTAACATACTTTTTCCTCAGGAAAAACATGCAGCCTTCTTACAAACTCCTGCAAGTTTTCTGCAGAGAGAGAAATACTTCGATCCCCTGGGTGCAGAGGGTTAACCACTTCACACTAATTCTGATCTTACAAAATGAATAATCCAGAGCCATCAGATACTAGACTAGCAAGTGTCAGGCTGCCTTCCAAGGAAAACGATATGGAGGAAGGAAGTACTCCTCGGCCACTTCTGCCAGTACACCACGGGACTTGGTTTACTTTGTGTGAGCACGCACTGTTTCTGCCTGGTTACAAATGAGACAAATACGTATCATGTCCAATATTTCTGCTACTTATTTCTATTCCTCAAAGAACAGCTATCTCCAACTGGACTCCCTCGCATCCTCTGCAATCTCTGAAAATACTCTCTGTATCCAGCGAGGGAGAACAACATTGAGAAGCATAACTTCAGAAGAATTAAATTTGATTTACACGAGACTTCCATTCAACTGCCTTGAGGGGAACTTTGTATATTTATCAGGCAAAGGCTGGTTTCACTACAGTCTGGTTTTCTATCACTTCTAAAAGAGAAGGAATAAGGCACTGGCCTTGAAAGCCAAGCAAATATTCCCCTAGCATAGCTGTTCTGAGAAAGCTCCATATCCAGGAAAAAAATATATTTAGCAGCTGCTTCTTTATCTAGTCAAAGAACTTTTCTCTGGGGAAGAGATGGTCAGTGTCTTATTTATACCATCTGGAGACACTGAGCCCAGACTCAGAACAAAGATGTGGTCCTCTGGAGGCCTAATCATAAACGGACATAAGGGAGTGAGACTTTCATTTGCTTCTGTGTGCCATCACTTAAAATGAAGGGGGTACAAAAATTGGTATAATCAGAAAGAGTGAATCTCAGTGCAACATGTTAGATATCCTCCTCCTTTGACTAAGCACAACTTCTTGTATCAGGAATTATAAGAAAATATAAACAGGAATAAAGTATTTTACAATGTAGGTGTCCATATCAGGTGATGAAGTCAAGAAACATGTAAAGTTATTTGATTCTCAAAGTTTGTAGCTTACTTTTTTGGGGCTTGAGAATTTCTGTGTCTTAGTGACTGTCAAAGGCATGAAGCAAATTAGTTAAGACAAGGTTTTCTTGAGCTTAGCCTCATTTTGTAATTCTCTAGCATGACTATCTTCCCCCCTCCCCCCCCCTTAGAGTCTATAGATGATTATAAAATTACATAGTTTGAATTTGAGAGATGACTGGGGCATTGAAATATTCAATTACACACAAAGCCTGTAATATATTTTTGCTCGTACATAGTTATGTATCTGTGACTGCATATACATACAAATAAGCACTTTATACACAAAAAACAGTATACTGCCTGATGTGTGTTTCTTCTAGCCTGCAAGACAAATATTACTGATCATAGCTGAAAAGGTTACCTGGATCTGGGCTCTGTTTCCAGCTGTTATATTAGATATTGTCCAGCACGCTTCCTTTTTGATAGATTCTTTTGGGCTGCTTAGCAAGTGCAGTAAACTCTGCAGGGCTGAACAATTCAGAATTACCTGAATACCAAAGAAAAACAAAACAAACCAAACCACATCTTAGAGGTAATTTAGGATAAAGAATCACAGGAACAAGGAATAAGTTGTCTTCAAAACTGTAAAAGCATACCCCATCAGACGACCCCAGAAAGTTAAAAAAAAAAAAAAAAAAAACAACAAAAAAAACCCCACAAAACAACTAACAAACAAAATGAAAAACCAGCAAGAACTAAGAAGCAAATGTTGGCAGGAAAGCTACGAGCAAAACAGCTTAGTAACTCAGGTAAGACATCATGCCTTCATTATGATTTCAGTGTGACCTGAACACAAGAAGATACTAAGCCCTTTATACCTGAAGAAAAATAAGATTACAGAAAACAAGACAACAGAAAAATGCTGTCTTTTTGAACAACTGGATCTCCAGCTACTTCTGTTTTCCACATCAGCTGGCACAGTGGGGCAGACTGTTGCCAGTGCTGGGTCCATTGACATCATAAATGGGCAATTCTTAACTAAAAAATTGTCCAGAATTGTCAAAAATTGCAATTTCACAGAGCAGAAGAGTTGCAGGCAAGTCTGCATTTCCAAAATCAAAATTTTGAGTGCCCAAAGTACAAGAGAACATACCCCAGAACAGGGATGTTAGAAGACAGAATCCTCGATTAGGTCATGTGACAGTGAAGGGCTTTTTGCCCCTCTAAAAGGGCATAACAAGATTCAATGACTGAAAGATTAATTTTTTTTTTTAATTATTAAATTCCAGCTTCTTGCAAGTTAAAAAATTGGAAAAGCCTGCCAAGAAGCACTGTAGTTTTGCTTTGCATGGCAAAAGCAGACAGCTTAGAACAGCGTGGTGCAGAATGAGAAATTCTTCAACATGTCAGTGGAGGTCAAAAGGATGGCAGATTCAAGCTAAATTATAGTGATGACTTCTGATCATGGAATCTCTGGACTGAATCCCCTTGCTCATATCCACCACCATTTCCCCCCCACCCCCATATTCCTTAAACCTTTCTACTCCACATTAAGATTAAAAAAAGCAAATACTATAGTTTAGCATTGTATTGGGTATCTGCTTCAAGTATTTTTTCTTCATGCATATCATCTAAGGTTTTGGCCATCTCCAAGCACTGGCAATTATTAATAGTTACAAATGAGATCTAAAGTAAAAGCAGGTTTGTGCTCTGAGGCTACACAGAGAAGTTTTCAGGCAACAGTCTTGCATTCATATTCAAAAATGTTTCAACTACGAAAGCTGGACTACTACTATCACTAAACTACAGAATTCCAGAAGATATATTTATCCAAACCAAAAAACAAGCATTGAAAGAAGCCTCAAGACTAGGAGCCTAGATTTTAACTTTACATGGAAGGCGTAATTAACACTTTTAATGAGGAATCATAAGCTTTGTGTCTCTACACCTCACTGAAGGCATCCTTCTCCACACTCTTCACGCTGTCTCACACCCCTAGCTGCTACCACTGCCTCCTGGATGTCCATTTCACTGCCTCCACTGCACACACCTCCCCATTCACAGCTGCTACCACTTTTTGATCCCGTTTCTGCCATCAGTTTACTAAAATAACAGCCCACGACAGCAAGCCTCTTTGAGCCTGTCACTTCAATCCAATTTGGCTGTGCGTGTCAGGCAGCTCTGCACCACACAGGCATGCTTTTTAGTTTGTGATCTAAGATGAAGGCCAAGAGTCAGTAGAGTTTCAAGAGCATTAGCCTACTCTGTACTCTTCCTCTTACCAACTGAGCCTCACAAAAGGGTGTCAGAATGCACAAAGGGGGAAAAAGCGTTTAACATGAGGTACAACAGCAGAAGACCGTAACTGGAGCTTCTGCTCTACATGTAAAAAGAGATTGCCACCAGCCAGTGGATCACAGGTAGTGTATATGCAAGGCATGGACTCTCTGCTCCCACAGATGTTAAAAACTGGTGGGAGCTGCTGCCTCTCGCAAAACCTACCAAGCAGCAAGGTGACAACCTAGGGCCCCTGAAGCATCATCTTTCCTGGCTCCCAGTTTAATTTCAATACAGCAGTGAGAATCACTGCCTCCTGCCAACACTTCTCCAAACATGTGCCCGACACAACTTCATACCATCTGAAATCTGACCAGACACTCATTTTTGGTATATTACTCATAGACTGTCAACACCATCAAATGTGATTAGCCTTCAATGGCCCTATCATACAAATCATTCAGCATAAAATTCACCTAAGAGGCAGGCTTGCTTTAAATAAACCAGAAAAAAAAAAAAAAAACCAAACCCTCAAAGGGTACTGCATAGCTATATATAAATCCCAGACGTAGCTGTGTAAGAGCCACCAGCAGTTCAGGACTGAACAAAAACTATGAAAAGCATCACATGTTTTAAGGCAGTTAGTGTCATCAATCCTCCACTTTCGAACTTCAAAAGAAACAAGAGGAGTGCTTGTGAGTAAGTTATCAGAACTGACAGGAAGATGAACTCCAGTAGGACGTGTGAGAAAGTGCATCCATACCTGGGTCTGGATATCATCTCCTGTGACAATGTTCCCAACAGCTCGTAAGGCAGGAGATACAACTTTGTAGTCATTGTGCCTGAAATTACCAAAGAAAAATTTGTGTTAACCATCCTGAAGCATTTCCATCTTTACATCCTCAAGGAAAGAACAACCATCAGCCAGTGCAAAACTTCCCTGCTAAACCTGACTTAATTCTCACTATCTGAATCAGAACACTCTGATTTTGAACTAAAGGTAAGTCTTTCTAGGGTTTCTAAATATTCAGACCTTCAGCTATCATGGAGCAGCATAAAAATAAAATATGAAATCAAAAGAATACAAGTACTTCAGAGTATAGGCATCCTTGGGAGGGAAAAGTTATCAGCTTTAACTACAAAACACACATAGGTAGCGTGCACAAAGGCAGAGAATGAGACAGACAGAGGAACACGGATAGAAGCTGTGTGTTTAACCCATGCAGCTGTTTGAGCATCTTCTGTCATCATATGCATCCTCCCATCATCGTTAATCCAGGACTGGAATAGGAAGGGTGTAGTAAGGATTTTTTTTCTCAAATTAAAACACTTCTTCAAAAAAGGTACCTTAGGTAATACATTCTATTCATTAATTGAGCATCAGTTTCGCTTTAATCTGAAAAGCCTCAATAGTCTTTTATTTACATCATTGAAAATCCTTATTTCTTGTTCTTAAGTAACTGAGTGTTCCATGTCCTTCCCTTAGACCTGGAGAAATGGCTCTGAACAAGGCCGGTCTCCCTGACCCCAACTCCCACAGCTACACTTTACTGACCAAAGTGTGAGTATATTTTTGCAGTAAGATTTAAGAAATTATTTACCTTTCAAGTCCCTGGTACTGTCAATTCTAGTAAATTTTACTATTTCTTACATTTCTATCTTCGATATCCTTCAGCAATGCCATTGGTAGGCAGTTATAACATGGCACAGAGAAAATTCCAGTATATGTTACGAGTTTTACAAAAATGCAGCTGTTAGGTGCAGGATAAAAAAAATCTCTTTAAGAGAGCAAAACTAGTAGAAGAAAAGTTCCATTGTTTCTGTTAGTCATGACAAACAGAGAAGACTGAATATAGTCAAGTAAAATTAAAACTCAAATTTCGCTTTTGGAAATTACTACATTTCAAGACAGATCTAATTAAACTTCCTATTGCTGGAACTTTGATTTTAGGGACAAGAGTGGATAGTACATTTTCTCAGTAGAAATTTCTTACATCAGCAATTCCACAAGTCTTCTGCAGACTCCTGCATCAATCACAGCCTGGATTTTATCATTGGGGCCATCAGACAAATAGGACAAAGCCCAGCAGGCATCAGCTAATACATCCGTATCATTGACAAAGAGCAGCCAGGAGAGCACACTAAGACAAGGTGAAACCTGTAAGACATTAAGAGGAGATACACACATTGTGCAATTAGAAGGGCCAGAAGTTCTATTAACATGTCAGTTAATGTTGTATGTGACATTACAGTCCTAGGCACCAGCACCTCACGGTTCAATACACAAAAAATGTCAGACCTAGGCAGCACTTCCGTGCAGGACCGAGCTACGACTGCAGCTACGCAAGTCAGAAACACAACCACCATACTCTGCTGACATGTTAGCTACCAGCAAGTACCACAGAAAAGCACTATGAGAATTCCTCAGCCTCTACATACAATGTCTGGCAACTTCAACCCAGACTTGTCTGCTAAGATGCGCCATACTTCACACTACAGCAACCAAGATGTAGAGTTTTGTTCTGCTGTGGGATGGTCATCTCTAGTAGAGGACAAGTATCAAAAAGCTAGGAGGTAGCTGTATTAAAACAGTGGTTGTGAATGTCTGCCCAAAAGACTGAATACATCCACCAATTTCACCTGTAAGAAGCCCACACATTGTTTCAGAAAAATTCTGAAATATTTCTTCTATTTAAGTTTCACTACCCTTATTGCTTATTTGACTACCACCTCAGAATGAATTTCCTTTCAAAAAATCTCTTACCTTGGCAAAATCTGGGGGAGGATTTTTCCCTCTGCAGAGGTTGGATAGAGCCCATACAGCATTTCGGGTCATAGTGAGACGGTTCTGTTTTGAAAGCAATCTAAAACAAACCAACAAAAAATTCCAGCCTTTGATTTTTAAAAAGTTAAAAGCCAAGCAACCTTGTAGAGTCAACTGCATGAATCATTAAAATAAACTCAGGCCTACATTTAAACATACACCAGGGCAAAACATGCTAGGTTTATTTTTTAAAAAATACACCCTGAGGAAAATCATGCTTGATGGCTGGATACTAACACACATGCCAGACACATTAGTCCCAGTATCCCAACAAGAACTATAACCATTACACTGAAAGCATGTTCATTTAAATTGCTTAGATATTGATGTGGCAGATTAACAGTCAAAGGTGCAGGAACTGTGACAAAATTACTCTAAGTAGAAGGACGTGCAGGTATTTTAGGAGAATACTTGCTTCGCTGCGCTGCATTTTTATGTCAGTCTCAGACTATTAGCCCCACTTGTACACTTCTAGACTCTGGTATGTTAACTAGGAGAACAAAACATCCTCAGAAAACAGGAATGATCAGGTTTAGGGTTTCCCAGACAGGCAAGACAGCCACCTCTCTCCCAGCAAGTGCTGTTGACAGACCTCCTGTGCACACTGGCTCCAGCCCCTGGATATGAGAGCCTTGCCCACTGCGTTCTTGTTAGAATGGAATTCCAGACCACCCCAAACCAGTCTCTTCCCACAGTTGCTAATGGGAGGCATCCACACACCAACTGCAGGATCCACCTTCTACTCCGTAAGGCACAGGGAGCCCCCAGTGAACTGTAATACTGACAAGGCACCTTCCTGACAACCGAGAGGTGACTAGCCATGGTGCTCTTCGGCCTAAAAGGAATGAAGTATGGTGCGACCTAGTTTTTTCCACAACTGTTAACAACTCAGTTTCTTTTTCTTACAGCCATCCTACACTGTACCAATGTCTTTATGAGAGTGCTGGAGAACTCCACTGCTGCAAACAGTTTGCAAAGGACAGAGACTGAGTAATCCCAATTTGGACGTGACAACACAAGATGGTGTCACTGTTCCAGCAATCATAATAAGGTCCTCCAGCAGGGGACTGTTAAGATAATTAGCAGACTTAAGAAATAACACACAGCAATAGGGCTAGAGACCTGGATTTGCTCAGCCTTAGTAGGAGCCTTTGTAAGGGGACATAAAACTGCTGTCTACATCAGATGAACAGGTGGATACAGAAATACAGAAAAGAGGAAGCCAGATCCTCCTCAAGGGTGCACAGCGACAGGAAAGAGGCAACTGTCACAAGATAAAACCCAGAACATTGGGTTTTACCATGCCATGGTCAAATACTGCAACAGGTTGCCCCAGGTGGCTATGAAATCTACCTCTGATGTTCCAAATTTGACTGGTTAAGCAGTTGAGCAATCTAATCTGATCTCACCTGCTATGAAGAAAGGCTTTGACTAGGTGACCTCCAGAGGTTCCTCTCAACTTATTCTATGACTCTGTAATAAGCTCAGGCATCCACCCACTCTGCAGAGTAAAATAGTTCCAGCTTAGCTGCTCCTAAAACATGTTTCCATTTTAGCTCCATTACAAAAGTGGTTCAGGAGCCCCCATTAAAAAGTCTCATTATTTCACAATTAAAAAACAATAAAAATCATTATTCTTCTTCAAGGGAAAACACAAACTTCAGTCTTATCAGAAAACACGAGCAAAATTCTGGAAAACATATTAAAACAGACTTACTGCAATAAAGGGGGCAGGATATTACAGTCCAACACATAGTCTCTGCACATAGTGCTGTCTCCAGCAATGTTGCCAAGGGCCCATACTGCCTGCAATGAAAAAAAAAAAAACAGTAATTGCTTTTATTCTCACAATTCTACCAATTTAGCGTATGTATTAGAGTGGGAAATACTCTGTTCTCACTGTTAGATCCTGGACAATGTACCGAAGGGGAATGTATTCTGGTTGAGTATTACATATGTACACCCAAGCTCATTATATGACTCAGGAGTATTTACACAGATCTAAGAGGAATACCAAAACAGCCAACACTTATGTCTCCAAAGACTTTGCAGGCAGACATAACCTTGCTCTGTCCACAATATAAGAGATGAGCTTATCTCCTCAGGCTTAGTAACATACTAATTCCACACTCCTCCTGGTTCAGAGCTGGTTCAAGCCCAGACATTCATAGCACAGGTCAAGCAAGTTTCTATCTACCCAAAAATGTTTGTGTGGAACAGCCCATATTAGTATTTCCTAAGAAGCCATAAAAGCATGCGTTGTTTACACAGTCATATTAAGAATGCTGACACCAACCAAGATGAAAATGAGAATCTATATGCACAATAAACCAATATGTGGGATCAAAGAGTTCGGATGGGCATTGGCATATATCCTTTAAGAGAAAACTACACAAGACAGAATCAGCGTTGCCTATTAAGACATATGCATGCCAAAATGCAAGGACAGGTATTTTCTCCCTTTTACATCAGTATTAATGTAACCCTTCACTTTGAGAAGAAAAGATCTAAAATACCAGAAGATAATTAAAGAAGCATGAAATCTATCTTCTGTAGTATTATGAGAATAAAAGATTTAATTGCTTTTTATTCATACATTTGGGTCAAGTGGTGGTTTTGATATCACTGTCCACTAATATGAGAGCTGTAACTGAAAAATAGTAGTAGTCTATACGAAGTATAAAAAATATTTTATGAATTCCATTTGATTTACAGACAATATTTTGTCACACAAGAAACTGTATGAAACTCACACTTGCCATTTATTTCAAGTCAGCAGAGGTCTGTCAAATCAAATAGATACAGGTATCTGCTTATTTGGGAAGACCCATACAACATCTACACAACCACTGGAAATACTTCCAGTACTGCACAGAGAAGATAAAAAGGATTGCTTTTGTCATGACAGCAGCTGAATGTCCTCCCCAAATTTCTCTTCAATCGAAGACTATGTATTACTTGCAGAAAAATGTGTTACAGTGCATAACTATTTCTCCAACAGAACATATGTAAGTTCCCTCACACAAAGTAAGTACATTTTTCTCTCCATATCTCTACTTGAAATAAATTACTCCTCTAAAGAAATTGACAGCGTAAGCCACATTTGTTACCTCAAAGTAATTCTCAGATAATCTGAAAGAAACTTATTTATTCATTATCCATGTCAATTGATTTGTTGCACAAGCTTTCTACTGTAACACATTTCTAAATGGTGGCAAAAAGATGCTACCTTAAAAAAAAAATAAATAAAAAAATAAAAAAATTAAAAAAAAAGACTCCAACCACTCTAGAGGCCCAAAACCACTAGAAAATTCTGCAAGTGTAATACAGGTAGAAGCAGATGTATATAAAAAAAAATGTAAACATAGATGCCAGCTAGATACCAAATAAAAAGATAGCTCCTCTGTACCAGTATTACCAGTAACACCATAGATAGATCAGAAGTCCCAACACTGCAAGTTGTTCAGAGACTAGGAGACTATTCTGGGGAAGGATTAGTTTGTTTTGCTCTTCTATTGTTTTCCAGGCTTCTGCTGTCAGCCACTGTCAGACAGGGCACGAGGCTATACTGACCTTCGCTGTGAAACAGCACAGCCTTACTACACAATGTCCTCCCAAAACTTATCTGCACCATGAAAATCTGTAATTCTTAGTATTTTACAACTGTTGTGACAACAGTTTATCTGACACAGAAGCATGATGTCGAGTCTGGAAGCCTCATGGACTCAAGACAGAAGGCAGCTACTGGAAAAATTTAGCTTAAGAGATAGAACACCACCTCCTGCAAGATGTCATTCATATCAGAACTGGAAGAAGCCATGCCTGTGGCTCCCAGCAGTACCTGTATTTCTGCAGCAATCACAAGCCCAAGGAATGAATCAAAGATTTCAGCTAGTTCTAAATGAGTCTTGTGGGTCTTCTAAAAACATTTAGGGGTCAAAAAAGTTAGAATTTACAATAATTTCCTTTTATTAAACATGTAAGTAACTTTGTATGAAGATATAATCTCCTTGCCTGGACACCCTAACACATGTTAAAACACCCCTGGAAGCTGTATGTCACTTGTCTGTGGATTTTGTTTTTGCCATTATAGCAATATCTATTTTTAGGGTTGACAGTGATAATCACTTAATCCAAGAATCCGTTCTGACCCCGAATGACAGACTGGTTTTGCAACAGCAAATCTCACATCAAAAAGTCAGACCAGAGAAGTCAAATAGCATGTCACTGCCTTCCCGCTCTTGATTTATTTTTTTTTTAATGGCAAAAGAAGTCTGGCCAAGTAGCCTGGCATCAGAGGACCTAGCAAGAGAGGATGTTGCAAGAAATCCCTGCCATCCTATTGACTGATAGTACACAAGATGCAAAGAAATTGAAATATCTTTAGAAAAATAGACACGGTTTCATTTAACAAGGAAGAGGTCTCTCCTTAAGGAATTACTTCAGCTCTTCAGATAAGTGAGGAACATGAGTCAAGCTCATTTAAACTGTTCTCATCAGACAATGCCATAAATACAAAGCTCTGTCATGGCAACATGTGAACACTGACAAGTGTATTCAGGGTTTGTTTGTCTGAATTATGTTCAATGATTTCCATTGCTGCTTTTGTGCACTCCTCAAGATGCAAATGGCTTGCCTGCCATCACATTTTGGCTTCTTTCTGTACATCCCAAATGTTTTTATCTTCTTTTCTGGATAGCTGCAGAGGTAAAAAGGATACTTAATTCCATTAAATGTCAGTTTATTAAATCCAAAAAATACTTTAAAAAAAATCCATTTCAGTACTTTCCAATATCTACACCCAGACCCAAAGATGAAAAGAATGAGTCATTTTAAGATTTGTAGTTTGACTTTTTAACCAACATTTTACATAGCAAAGTTGTGTGTAAACTGAAAGTGTAAATGCTGCCTTGCCAACTGACAGCATCTTTTTTTATAAACGTCTACAAATTTCCATTTATTGCTAATAGTGGAGTAGGGATTGTTGCAGGTCTCCAGTTTATTAAATTCCAGTGGTTTTTTCCTGCAAGTGCTGGACAACTTCAGTAGCAACAGTAAAGTGCAAGTTTTGTAGAGTACTGTTGAGCCATATGGTGCCCTCTGTGAATAATCCATGTGCTCTCTGACAACCCTCCACCTTCCCCTGGATTCTGAAGGCCCTCAGCCACTATCTCATTAGGCCTCTGGATATTTAAGCCAAGTGCTAAACCAGCCACCAACAGTGTGTAGAGTCTGTGCCTCTTGGTGGAGAAGAGATATTATGAAGTCAGAATCAACACTGTCTCTACTTTTGGCCACTGACTTGGGAAACGGATCTAATGCTGGGATGCAGATGGTGAAGATGAACTTGCACACAATGTGACTGGAGAGCGGACACAAGGAAGTACACCAGAAGGCCAGATTCCTAGGACATGACTTCTGCTATGAACCAACACAGTAAACACCTTTCTCTCAGTGGCTGGAGTCCTCATAGTTACTTATTTCTCACATCTCATGCACCCAAACAGAGAAAGTAGCTCATACTCGTGCCTCAACTGCTCTTCATGATTTTGAATACTAAGACCTAGTTAGGAGAGCTGCTGATGGAAAAGCCAAACAGAACCTGGACACCAGATTCACGGATTCATCTGCCAAACAAACGATGGTCACCAAAAGAACAGCAATACAACCAGAAATGGAAATATGCTGAGGGGAAAAACACGTTGGTTGCTTTAGCTGAAAACACAAATGTTCCCAAAGGAGAACAGGGCAGCTGGGGATGCTCTTGCCACCGGCTGTCCAGCAGAGCACAACAACACGTATCTGTCACTGTGAGACAATCTCAGCAGGATCAGACAGGGAGCATAACGCCTTGCATGGTTTCTGAAGGAAATTCAATGTTCATCAAGGAAACCCAAGTTGACATCTGGGTTTTAAATACCTCAGCAAGGGAACACAGCAAAGAACTGAAAGAACTGCAGCTAAGACAGTGCTGAAGCTAGATCCACCTTAAGCATGTCTAAAGGGCTTTGATGGAATCCTTCAATATAAATAATTTCAGGCTGGCACAGCTGAATTTCTACATGTCTTTTGAAAGAAAAACTGTGATCAGTGGAAAAAAGCTAGGACATATGCCACTGACTAAATCTAAAACTTAGTACACCAACAACAGAAGTGGGGAGATGTAGCCGAAGTGTTTTTCACGAACAATGGAGATGTAGCTGCTGTCATAAACTCAGACTCTTTGATGGGAAAAAAGGACGCCAAATGGTCTGACCACCGATCACAGAGAAAGACTGATATACAATCCAAGAAAGACTGATACACAATACAAACAATGAAAGAGTTAAAAGATGGTAGGGTTATCGAATATCAGCCTGCACAGCTTAATGGAAAAGATTTTGTAAAAAGATGTAAGAAATAATTTCACTAAAATACATGTTGCCTAATAAACATAAAGATTCCCTCACACAGACTTCTATAAAACTGCTGATTTACAATCACATTAGACTCAGAAATCAGCATACCCAAAAGAAACAGTGCAACACATTAGATTAATACTGGCTTATAAATATGAAAAAAAAAAAACCTGTTGGGAAAACATGACCGGATAAGGTAAATCCATATCTGTTCCTGAGCCACTGCTAAAGGAAGTTTGAAATAAAAGACAAATTCAATGGTGTAAGTCTCTAAGACTGACTTACTGTAAGACAAAAGCAGTGGATAATGATTAGCCAGTAAGTCAAGTTAATATTAAATATTACTTTTTTTAAGTTTATGCTATGCTATATATTCACAATTATATTACTGCTTAATTAACATTTCCTTCTATATAATTACTATCCCACCTAGCACAAAGAATGGCTTACTAAACACAGCCTTCAACATTCCTTTTTGTCTTCACCCTTTACTGTATGGTTGTAGGGCTAGCTTCTGGCCCACATGGCCTGAAAGTGTAGTTCTATTTTCTGTGTTTCCTGTATTTTTGTAATTTGTTGCAAATATAGTAAGAGTTGCTTGCAAATAATAATCTTCACAGTACTACTGCGAGAGAAGCCTAGAATCATAATTTTATAGGGGAAAAAATTATGGTCAAATATCTCCCAGTTTCAGAAATCCAGCTTGAGAAGGCCAGGCCCAGATCTACTCAAAACCCAGACCTAACTACAAAAGTTACTTTCAGAAATGCTGAGCTGTCCTCAACTACACAATGCAATGGAAATAATTCACACTGAGCATTCAAAAGACCACGGAACTAGTATCCGCTTACTGAAAACTGACACAAGGAAATTGTCCAGCATCAGACAATAAGCAGTAGACACATTTATCTCAAACCTGCAATCGCCTTGATCGTAAGCATCTTTTTGCTTTTCTCTTTCATTAACTCTAATTGTTCCAACTTTAACAAACAGGGCCACAGTGTGACAAATAAAAGCCTCCTTTACTAGCCACTGATTTGTTACCAGGGCCACAACCTACATATACTGAATGAGGTGAGAGTGATGTGGAAAAATACTACGCAATTGTGTACTAATGCTATCCTGTAATACAAAAGTACGAGAGCTAACTTTTAAGCCCTTAATGATTTTTGGTTTAGTAGATATTATGGTGAAATGTTGGGGGGGGGGGTGGGGGGGTGGGTGTTAAAGCTGTTGGAAAAAAACCATAATTTCTTTCATGTTGGCCTGCATTAAACCCAACGTCAGCTGTAAGCAGGACTGCAATCTGTAGACATGCAGCACAGAAACCCACTATGAAAAGGTGTAGGTAACACTTCGCAGTGGTACATCTTCCTTCTTTAGCACAGCTTACTACAGAGGAATTTGTAACTGGTATTTAGAAACTTACTGATAGCAGAGAAATCACGGATTCAGCACCTGAATTACATAGAAAAATATTGTCCGGTAAATACAACCCACTCTGCCTGCCTGCAATCTGAACTTTAACACGTCAGCAGTTTATTAGGAGGCAGCGGGGGAATGAGACAGATAAACTACTTAACTGTGGCCCCTAAGCTCTTCTGTTAATTCACACATCTTAAGGCTGAAGGCTGCACAACTCATTCTAAACAGGTTCGCTCTTCCCACCTGCTCTCTGAGCATCAGCAGGGATGATAAGAACAACCTATTAAAAAACACAAGTTAGCTCTTGCACAGAAGACCATTAGGAGAAAAAAAACGGAGTAGCCCTTACCACACTCAAAGCACCAGTCATTCTGCAGAACAGCACTGTACAAGCGACGGCTGAATTTGGAAAGTAATGCCACCAATCTCAACCCTCAAAAAAAACACTCTTAAAAGCATCATCTAGGTAAGTCTGGGTGGATTTTCACATCAGCAGAATGTAGCATTTATCTGCCATTTTGGCAAGCTCCCTATCACATTTCTAGTTTCTACAACAACAGACTTATTTCCTCAATGAAGGCTAAAAAAAAGGATGAAAAAATACTTATTTCCTTTACTATCTCATTTTCTCAAGCATCTCAATTCAATTTCTCTGAAAAAAAAACCTTTCAAAAATAATTCAGCCTGAGACAGACCACTGAAAATGGGAAGTTGCACAGTGGAAGAAGTAGTAACCTATAAAACAACTGAGAAGTAAAAAAAAGATACATATGTATCTGTTTTGTGGAAAATGTTAGGCAACCTTAAGTACAGGTGGTACACTCTGAGCCAGCTATAAGAAAGAAAGGCAAGTTACACAAAGCGATCCAATGCTTCTAAATTGGGACTCCTCCAATCATGCATCTCAATACAGCCAAATGCAAGGTCAGACATCTAGGAACAGAGAATAGAAGTCACACTTACAGGATGGAGAACTGAACCCTGGAAGTCAGTGACTCTGAAAAGAACAACGGATCATATTGGATAATCAGCTTAACCTGAGCTGCAGCCAGCTTCCGTGGCAGAGTCCAGAAAGATATCTTGGATATTTACACAACAAAGCACCAAGCAGAAATGAAAACGAGGTACTATCTCTGCAAACATCATTGCTGGAAAAGTGCTACTGGAATATCCAGCGCTTGTCATTTTACCACCACAAAAAAAGATATTGAAACAAAGAAACATTCAGAAAAGAGTCACCAAAAAACAAACCAACCATCAGAGAAATGCCCTCATAATGAGAATTCAGAAGTTAATTTCATTTGCTCAAGACAAGCTTAAGCTATGGCCTCTAAGTAGCTATAGCAAAAAACAGAGACCTTGCTAACTGACTAGACAATGAAATAAAAGCAAACAACCTGGACCCAAAGCTAGTCAAATTTGTACAGTAAAGGTACATACTTTCAAGTTAGGATTAAGATTAACTGAAACTATTTGTTAACATAATTAATATTTCATCACCTTAAGCCTTCAAAGCAAGATTACATCTTTGTTCAAACAAAAGTTATGGACCTCATGTGGAAATTAGCGAGTCAAATGTTTGGTCTGTGCTTTACGATGATCTCTTTGGGCCTTAAAAGAATATTCACCTACTCTGTAACAAACTCAGAGAACAAACTATAATTTTCTCTGTAGAGCACAAACTATAATTTCCACTCATGCTTTATCTTCAGGAGAAATAAGCACGAACTTCCCATCCCTAGAGCAATTTTTTAAACAAAGCTTCTTGAATTCCTCAACACAAGAGAAAAATATTAACCCATCAGAGATCAAAATGCATTACCCCATTGGCTGTGGTTAAATACATCATCTCCAGAAAAAGAAAAATACAATACTTGCTTAGATATCTTAAGACATGCTAGGTAGAAAGGAACTGTTGTGCAAAACTGCCAAACGCTACATTTCCTGTAAAGGCTTTCTTACAGGACAGCCTTATTCCTTTCTGGGGAAGGAAAAAAACCAAAACAAAACCAAACCAACCCCTCCCCTACACACAAAAAAAAAAACCCAAACAAAAAAACCCTACAAACCACCCACCCACACACAACAAACCCAACACCATTCTTAATCTGTACCTGTTCCTGCACATCTTCAAACTCTGAACTAAGCAGCTCTATGAAGATGGGGACGGCTCCTGCTTGGATCACTATTCGAGTCTGAAGGGAATTTCCCGAGGCAATATTTGTCAGCACCCACGCAGCTTCGAACTGTAAAACAAAATACAAAAGGAAGTTTACTAGAAGCCTTCTGGGCCACACCAAAAATTAAGACTAGAAGTCTGTAAAAGACAGAAGGAACTGATGTAGGGAAAGCGTGAGATATTAACACAAACAATTTTCAAAGTAGGAATCAGAATAGTTAAAGTTACCAATATCATTTGAAATAAAAATTTGCAGATCTTTATGCGAATAACACCAGGTTTGCTGTGTTTTTCAAATATTGTTTTTTGCGATGCGATTATATTACCTTTGGCCTGTTCTACTGCCTTTCATTACCAGCTAAGAACCTATACACACAAAAATTAGTCTTCCCACAAGACATCAGATACCTGCATTCACTGAATCAGCAATGATCTTCCTGAAGATGCATGAAAAAGACATTGTTTGACAAAACTTTATAGATATAAAGCAAATAAAAGCCACTAAAAAACCCCACCACCACAACAAAAACAAACAAAAACCCCCAAAATAAATTAAAAAAAAAAAAAGGAAAGGAGGTTTCAAAAAAACCCAAACAAGTTTGTGATCACAGTCTGGTAGAATTCTGCAACTACAGCAAAGTACTTCTCTCCAACTCTTGTGATCAGTATTACTGTCAAGAATTATTAGTGCATGATGATTTATTCAAGACTTGAAGCAAAACTGAGATCCTGAATTAACACTTTGCATCTTTTGATTTAGCTGTTTCTGCAATTAATTTTTATTTTAATCTTAACTTGTGAAAGCATTAACTTTTTAAGCTGAAATGCAAATGTTAACACTACCTGATACAGAACTCAGAAAATATAGATTCTAAAAATCTAGATTTCTGGTAGATTTCTGCATGCTTTTCAGTCCAAAAATTATTACAATATGCTAGCAAATTTAAATCCTATCAGATACATTCAGAAACTAGAGAATGAAAAGACTTGTAAAAGTTGAATGAAAAGGCAAAAAATCAACAAACAATAAAACTGGAAAGTTGTATGCTATAAATGACCAACTTTGATATTACTAATGAATTTTATTAAACTGATGTTGATCTGGCAGTATTCCAGTGAAAGTCCTGATACACTTCCCAAGACTAGCTGTCTCTGAAGAGCAGCAAGAACTTACATTTAGGATTTATTAATAAAAGCACCTCCTGCTAAAGGGACATACATATTCCTGAAATGGGCCTGAAATAAGAACTCAACAATTAAGCCTATGCTTGTAAGGCTTCTGATTTCCAAGTGTTCTTAATTATTAAATATTTTAGTTTTTAAAATACAATTCTGCCCTCCTGATGAACTAAATTATCTTCTGGTAAGATGTGATCAGAATAAACAATTCCAAGATATATCGTTGTAATACACAAGGAATATGGGCTGCAATAAAGTAAACGCACACAATGCCAAAGCTGCAACACTCATCATTAACGAACCAGAAGCAAAACTCCCAGGCCAGAGCTTAAAGCCAATATAAAATGTATTTGCTTTCCTGTAATTTTACTTTCTCTGAGGTGAGTATCCAGTGTTTTGTGATGCAATATAACAGGATTATTAGTCATCTCAACCACAGAGGTTTCTTACTCATGTTTTAGAACTTGCCCTTTGGCTTCCACCAGGATGGCTGCTACCAGGTTGGACTATTCTCAACTCAGACTCACACCTTCTCCAGTCATACACCCATGACAAAGTAGAAACCCTATGCATGAAAAGATTAAAATTTAAGACCAAATAGCAGGTCTTGCACAAATCTGTACTTTCTTCAAACATTTATAAAGTAAGTTTTGATTTTGAGCTAATTATCTCCCCATCTTTCGTAGAACAAAGTTCTGTAAAACTGAGCTCCTCCCAACATCTCACTAGATTCAAGCGTGAATTAGATGATGCCCTTGCGTGAACACCACTTAACATTTCAGATGGTGTCAGTTACAGAAAGGTTAGCTAAGAGACAGCTTCTCTTCTCCATCCCCACTCTGGACACCTGATGCTCCAGGACCTATAAACTAAAGAACAGCCACATGCAAATGGTAAAGGACAAAAAAAAAACCTTCATCATAATTAAAATTAATTGACAGGAAGAAAATCTCATCCAAGGAATAATCTTGGTATCTCTGTGGCACTGTTCTTTTCAGATTTCCCACTCCATCACAAGAAGATTTTGCACAAGACAAGTTTACTTGTTCATGTATGGGTTTAAGTGATCACGGAGAAGGGCGTTTTTCTAATTCTTGAAATCGCTTGAGTAAAAATTGGGACAGAGGAATTCCAGACAAATCCTTCCTACCACTGATACCAGAACCCCAGTTTTTAATGTGTATATTCCATTGACAACACAGAAGAAAAACAGAGCATAAAGTCACACAAAATTCCCAAGTTCATCAACACGGACCTATAGTACCTAAGCACAAAAATACTTCAGCATTTCCAGGATTAGTTGAAAATCCTTTCCTTCTACAGCTAGGCTAGAGTCAGGAATGCCTAAAATGGTGAGCTCAAAATCTGTACCTGTGCCAGGAAACACTTTCGGAAACACTGACAGAGTAAAAACAAATACTAAAGAGCGAGGTCAAGGGGAAATTCCTAACGTATCACAGCAAAAAGTTCTACCTGCAGACCCTAAACTGCCAAGCAGGCAGACAGGTTTGGCAAGAAGGAGGAAAATTAAGCAGTTGGAATGGAGTATCAAAAGCAATGTACTCAGGTTTCAATGTTTTGTTACAAACTCTTTATGACAAGCTTGGAAGTTTCAACTTTGATTTTTGCAAAGAAAAAGCAAAGATCAATACTACATGTTACATCAGTAAAGCCATGATGATTTGACTCAGTCTACAGTTGCTTGTGAAGTTTTTTAAACTCAAGATGTATCTGCATTTGAGGAAGTATCTTCTACCCTTATTTTCCCTTCCTATTCAAATACATCCTTGAAGTATTAGGAGCTTGTTTCCCTGCATCTGCCTGTCTTAGGCTCCCATGCTAGCACCCTATGAAGTAATAAAAGGTATTCAATTTTTTTTTTAAATATCCAATCGCTTAGAAACTTTTCACTGGAGTTGCAAACCAACTGGCTTAAATCTGATACATACTCTTAGTTACTGTCCTCAGACTCCTCAAAGATAGCCAACAGAACTCTGGAATCATATAGGTATCAGTTTGAAAAATAATTCCTATAAATTATACCTCTTCTTTAATGTGTAAGGAGAAAAAAAAATGCCAATGTTTCGCATCTCTCCACTCACCAAAATTTGGATTTCACATGGGCATTAGCAACTTTGTTGCCTTATGCGTTTTGAAAGAACACTGATCCTAGCCTATATAATGTATCTAATGGTTACCTGTTAACTTTTTCCTTTCACTAGATAATTCTTTTTTTTTTTTTCATTTTCTACTAGCCCAGAAGAAAGAACTTAGATAAGAAAAAAAAAAAAAAAAAAAAAAAAAAGAGATAGCTGGAAATGAGACAAAGCTCCGAGAAGCAAGTCCAAGATGAATTAACCACCACTGTAGCAGACACAGTTTAGTTCTTCAAACCAGAGCAAGTAAGCTTCAAGGCTTCTGTGTTTATCTAATTTAAACTTGGTTTTTATTTCATTAGAAATTTAAGTTATAATTCTAGAGATTTAAAACCATCTTCCATTAGTACAAAAAAGACAAACACTGAAGTTTAGTTTAATAGCTTTTCATCTGTTGAGGTCTTAAACACTTTCTTACATGACAAAGTGTAAAGATCCCACCCTAGCAACCACACAATGCATCTCAAACATATCTCTCTACCCCCGTCTCCAAAGGTCTTGCTAGAAACTCTGAAGATAAAAAAGCTTTTTAACCTAGTAAAAAAAATGAAAGTACAGCTAATTAAACAAATCACTGATTTTTTTTTTTCCTAATCTGCATCACCAAATGCCTTTGTAATATAGGAAGATACATTTATTTTTCTGTACCTGTAATGTACAGTTTTCTTTTCGTTTGAGGAACTCCACAAACCTGGCCACCACTCCTGGTGTGCTTATGACTTCATCTATTGGGGGATTTGGTTCTATTTAAAACAAAAAGTAAAGTTAGATACAATTCATTTTTTTGTAGGGAAATTCTCAAATTAGTGCATCAAAATAATATTCAATGACATACTGACTCCTCTTTTCTAAGAGTGTTTTCTTTTTCTATACAATACTGCTTTACCTTTACTAAAAGACAAAGGATTCCCATCTGTCACTGTAAGAAGACTACAGCCTAAATTCTGAGGTAATGAGCTAACATTACTCAAAACATTTACGCACTCGGTAATTTAGGCAGACCAACTTCACAGCAGCAGTTCTGTGAAGTCACTCTGGCATGCAGACATGCAGAGAAACTTGGGTATATCAGCATATTTAAGCCATAGAGATACTGCCTACAATATTAAAGAGTAGACATCACATCTGCATCACCTAGCAGTTATCTACAGATTTCAAGAAAAAAGCTACTATTACACACACCTAGCTGATACTTTGCAAAACAGAGTTTCATCCAGAAATTTCTGTACAAAACTCAATCTTTATTGCTGTCAAAGTAGAAACATATGCCAGGGACACTTCTACATTTTTCTCCAAGTAATTTCAGTCCTTACCTTTAGAAAGAAGCTTTCGGAACTTCTGGGTAGCTGAAAGCTGCTGTTCTGGACTATTGGAGAAAATCATCTCAATCATATCAGAGGTGATGACTGCACTCTAGGATTCAGGTGGGGGAGACAATGACAGTGATAGAGAAAATTGGGAAAACAAAATCTGGGATTAGTGGCAAAAACGTTACTTTTGCTACACTGGTATCAAGTTCATCTCTTACTGAGTAAAAATCTAGATAAGACCATCATGGAAACAAATGAGCCATCACACATGTACATCTACATATGCAGCATCACTCTTACATGTAGCCTTTCTTTTCTGGAAGCCAAAATTCAGATTTTATTTCAGATATGGTAAGAAAATTACTCTTCAGAATCTCTCACCTGTACTTTCTTCCCCTTTTTTCTATCTCCCCTCCTCTAAAATAAATGTAAAATTGTCAGCTTCAACAAAAGGCAGTTTAAATTGTAATAGCAATTACTGTTATACAAGAACACCACTTTGATTACACTATTATTTAGATTTCTGCAACATGTACATTTTGACTCATTCTCTTACACCAAAATGTACGAGACCTGTCATTTTAGAAGAGCTGGCAAACCTAATGCTTGTCACCATAATCAAGTAAGAGTATTAAATTTTCCATAATACTGATGCTTTCCACTAATACAGCTAAATTAAATCAGTAATCTTTCTAACGCCAGGTAAAAACTGACAGTCTGTTCATCACACATGTAGATCCCTGTAAAGCAGCATGAGGAAAGTCAGATTTTTTCCTTCCACTTCTGATCTAAACCCTTAGATAGATCTGATTCAAACCCCTAGATAGACAGGGAGACAGATGACAGTGCTGAAAATACTTAAGCTTTGTCTGTAACAGCTAGCAGCTCCAACTGTTAAAATCCTGAAATTAACGACATTTTAGTAAACTGTAGTATCTATCTCATTTACCTTTTACTGTCTATTCATTTCATATAAGCTTCTACACAAATGATTAAATGGTATTTAGGACTTGTCTGACATTCAAAGACTATCTTGAAGAGCAAAACAATATATTCTATCAGTGATCTACCACACTGTTTATAGGCATTCTATTTCACAGTAATCTTCAAGGTAAACTTCAAGCACCAAGAGAAACCAAGCCCAGCCTGATTTCTATGAAAACATCATTTGCATACTCTGAATACAGGCACAAGTGTGAAAATCAGCAGTTAGACATAAGTGAGGACTGCACTTCCCTTAAACCTCTGTTACAGCCTGAATTCCTTACCGTTTTTCTTTCCAGGGACAGGACTGTGGCAAAGAAACAGGGAGAAAGCCAAAAAGTCTAATTTCCACTTAAGTTTTTTCTGTAGGATGACATTCCAGCTTGGAAAGCAGTTTAAGGACACAGGCATGTAGATAAGCTAGGTCTAGCTGTGCTTCCCACACCCTGGCTAAAAATGGTGCCACTTGAAAGTCTACTAACAAAGTTTTCCACTGAGCCCCTTTTTACTTTGTAAATTGCAATAACACAGTGCCTGGTTTGTATTTTCATGTTACAAGCACTATGAATTTCAGATTTAAAAAAACCCAACACCTCTGGGCAACAGTTGATAAAATCACCTATAATGGCAAACACCAAAACCAGGAAGTAACCAGCCTGTCTGGAGCCATGATGGTTTAGTTCATTCTCTTGAAAGCATATCCACTGAGCAACCACTCACTCTTATCCACAAGATTTTTCTCTCCTGCAATCTGTTTCAGGGCAGTACACTGAGACAGGTGCTTAAGAGCTGTCCCTAAGCGCTCTGCATGCCAGTTTTCACATTCTCCTGGAATTCCATTCCCCTCAAGTCACTGCACAACAGGCCCACCCCTTTCAACAAACATCATATTCCTTTCTGATCACTTACAGAAGTCATCTCCATGTTGTTCATCTGAGCCTCATGGAAGCCACCATCTGACATCACTTCCTCCTCCGCTTCTTCCTCAGCTGTTGCAACATTTCGGCGTTTAAACAACTAAAGAGAGAAAGTATTTAATACATATTATGCAGCCAATATACACAGCACGTCAAGTTAGGCTACAATAAAAACAATATATGCTATCACCTGAAAAAAACTAGTATACTGGCTACAGGACTCCTCCTGACAGTAAACAGAGAAAGTTTAGTCATGTAGTAAATGAAAGCAGCAATGTGCTAGAATATTGGTTCCCGACATTTCTGAAAAATTCTCACCGATATTCCCTCTTCACCATTCCCCTCCATCTACGAACTATCTCTAGCTTCCAGACAACTGCTTCATTGCAGACGATGCTGGGGCTCAAAGACCTGAAAAATTGCCGGGTATAACAATGTCTGCAGAACACCTGCAGAGGCTGGGGTAACCAAGTTGCAGTGGCAAAAAGAGAGCTTTGGAGGGTGATCACATGGGACTGAAATTATACCGGGGTGAACAGAGTTTCATTGCTACCACTTCGAGAAGGTACCCAGTTTGAGATGTCAGGAGGAGAGCTGGAGAGGCTAGTTAAGTCTCCTCTTAATCCAGCTGTCTCCCTGGAAGAAACATTAGCAATGACAAGTCTGCTCTAGGGGTACTGCCCGGCCTGCCGAGTTCGGGAAGCGAGCCTGCAGCTCTGCACCACATCAGATTTGCACCACCGCAGACAGGCAGGACAGAGCCCCGACACAGACCTGCTGTTACTCTTCTCCAGAGAAGATGGGGAGGAAACAGTACGCCAAACTGCTACATCTACAGCAACCCTAGGTCAGTGATGGGCATCCTTATGGAATGGTATTTCTTCCAACCTACTGTATGTGCTCAAATACAATCTTAAACCAAAATTTACACATTGCCAAGTTATGTGAAAATTCATAAGCCCAAGGTTGGTTTTGTGGGGTTGTTCAGCTAAAAAAAAATAACAAGCCAAAAACAAAACCAAGGGGAATTTAAACAAACTCCCATGAGCTACGTGCCAAATACACAGAAGTACCTGTACAAGGTCTGAAATTATAAAGCTGCAGGCTCTGCTTTCAACTCCACTTCTGCTCCACTGTTAGTCCAGATAGGACTAACAATTTTCCTTAACAGAAGGAAATACTGCCACACACTTTATCTAGCCAACCTGTTGTAATCAGGTCCAAGAGAGGTCAAGAGGCATACACTAGACAGAAAATGACTCATCATTTTCCTAATTCAGTAATGGCTTTGCAAACAAGACCAATATTCTGTGCTACTAGTAGCATATCTGGAAACAATACCTGCAGATAGTGAGAAAAATCAACATGAAATATTGCAATTCCCTCCCAGAACCCTCCCCACCTGTCCTTGGAAGCATCTGGTATTGACACTGTGAAAACCATCTTAAACAGATCAGACAACAGACCTGATTTACCATTCCAAACAAAAGCACATTACTATCTTCATTCTCACTCCAGAAACCTCAACATTGATGAAAAAGGCTTCATTGTAACTTTGTTTAAAATCGAACCAATCCCTTAAAGCTTCCAATGAACACAACTAAGAAAAGGAAGATCTGTCCGGTGCTACCCGTTTTTATCAGAAGATGGTTTTCACCATGTCTCTGCCACTGCTGCTGTTTCCTGATGAAACCCGCAGAACACCTGCCACTTCGCAAAGGGAATGAAGCAGTAAGAACTAGGGAAGACATGAGCAGGTAGAGAAGCTTTGTTCCCAAGCATTTTTCTCAATCATTTTATTTACAACATGCACCAATCGCACCACTGTAGGTACCACCTTTACAGGCATAAACATAGTGTGAACTTTTGTAAATTCATAAATGAACTGAAACTTAAAGATAGAAAACTAAGAAGAATTAGGTCAACAAAATACTTCTTCCATCAAGAAAATCATCACTGCAACTTATAAAGACTTGGTCAGACCTTCTCCTCCTTCAGTTCTAGCTGCATTCTTGTCAACCCAGCTTGTCACTCTTTGAACAGGGATTAAAGCCACAAGTCAGGTAGTAAAAAAAAAAAAAAAAAAAAAAAACCACGCCAAAAACAAAAACACAGACCACAAACCAAAAGCATAAACAAAAAACAAAACAGGAGTTCCTCAATCACCCTAACTGCAAGGTCAGACAGCTTTATTCAAATCACCTTTAAGCTGCTCTGGCCAAGCTTATACCGAAGCAAATGAGCAGCATGCACTTTTAAGTTTTGTAAAGCCTGCAGAAAAATCAGTAAAGTCTGCAAGTGACTCTGATTTCAGACTGACAATGTATGAACTTGGAAGGGAAGCAACTAAGAAGGGACTTGGGAGAAGCGAAGAGCCAGAACAGGGGAAGACAAGACCGTTTAAGGACTGGTTACCATTATCACAACTGTAGTACAGTACCTGTTCCTCTCTCTTCTGCTTTCGTAACTGAAGACCTTCTTCCTCTCGCCTGCGACGCATCTCATCAGGGTTTAGAGATTTGTTCTTGTAGCTTTTCAGTCGGAAATTCTCTTTTCCTGAGGTCGTCATGATTCCTTTACAACAAAATTTTTAAAAGAAGTCAGAGAAGAACTACTCTTCCAACAACACGTTATTTTATATTCTGTCTCAGTCTCTGTAGCCATGCATTTCCAGCCACTGCCCCTCTATACCCTGTCAATTAATTTTCAATAGCTTAGAAGACGCAAAGCAAAATTTCACAGAATTGTCACCTCAGCGTGCCAGTTGTTCACATCAGAGCAACAAACTTTTATTTTGCTCTCTGAGGCTGCAAGGTATGAGTTAAGTGTAATATTAAGAATGAACTAAGATCTCTAAGGCAGAGTATACAGTCTGGACTAAAAACAAAACTGCACCAATAAATCTTAATATTTCTTCACACAGGGAATTAGCCAAACTAATTATATGCCACTGCCTTCACTCAGAAGTGAAGGGGGTTTAGCTGCTTTTTAGCTTAATTCACTTTGCAAGTCAGTACAGGGGCTTTTTTGCACTCCAAATCCACATTTTAAGTTACTTCAACACAACCCTGTGTTTTATCTATCCAGACAACGCCTACAAGGAAAATGAAATGGAGAAGTTTTAGATGGGGATGGTTTAACCACTGAAAATGCTCACTGCTGCCCGTGATATTCTTGCCCTCCTCCCCACCCCCAGCCTCTAATCCCACTGCTGTTTGTGCAGAGGGGCCTTTTTTTAGTCCATGATTTCCAAGGACTCTGTCTTACGTAACTCAGTGGATCAGCATTTATAGCGACCTGTGATGATATTCACGTGCACAAAGCTGCACTTCGGAGTTACGTACCATAAAACAATAGCTACAAAGCTGTGTGGAAATACCACACTCCCCCTTAAACCAATGCACTGTGGATCAGGGCTCTACTCTTAGCACTCCATTCTGCTGCTATTTCTCTCCTTACACCTCCCCTTTAAATCCAAAAAATGTTGGGAACCAAATTCTAAACATCTTGGTACTTCCATGTATCTTCATACAGATGCAGAATCTCCAACATGTTGTGAATACCTGCAGCTTTGCAATACAAAATTAACGCTCTATAAAAAGTTACTCTAAGGTAACTGAGGGCTTCTAAAGGTCTCTTCCAAATGCTCTAATGCGTTATATTAAATATGCTACCTACCTCAAATTCCATAAGCACAGAATCACCAGATGATAAATGATCTCCTGTGTACTTTTTACTTTAAAATGGAGCAACACAGGTGTAAACAGACTCTCAACAGCTTAGGTTTCCTATTTAAAATACAAATGTAGAATAAAGTTTACTCTAACCTCCTTTTCTTTCAGTTAGCACAAAGACTTTTAAAAGATTAAAGAAAAAAAGATATCCAAATGTGCTTCTTATTAGAGCCTCTTTTAAAGTTACTGCTACCTGACAACTGTTTGTAAGAATTCTGATCAGAACTGACTCACTGAAGACATTTCAGGCATCATGTCAAGCATTACTGTATTCTGCCAACTGAGATTTAGAAAACTGTTAAGAGAAAGAACTACTGTATTCAAGCTCAGTCAATCACAGATCACACTGAATGCAACATAAAAACCTAAGCAGATCAAGCAAGTCATTCAGCAGCCTAATTCTGCCAAAAAGGCTCTTCCTGAAAGGGCTTTATTTGAAATAAAGGTCCTACAAAAAGATACACCTTAGAATGCCTTAAGCCCTACATCATTCATAACAGCTTAGAGGCTCCTTTCTTCCTGTGTTTAGGTGCTTGAGCTTAAAGTCTTCGTGTTTCTTGCAATATGCTTGGCTATAGCATTTTCTTCCCATTTTTAGTTTAAGTGACTACTACCCGTACATTAAACATAAAAACTATTTGTGGAAGGCTTGGATTTTAACTGCAAAAAGAAGTTCAGTCTAACAAATAGTCAGAACACAACATTTCTTTTGTTTCGAAAACATTTTGAAAGAAATATTTATATATTCTACAATTAGCAAAATTAACTCGAACACCAGATGGACAACCATGAGCTAAAAGGACATGCCAGACAGGACATCGGCTTTGCAGCCAACCCTAGTCAATCTGCCTTTGAACAGGAACACGGGCACACACAACAGCCCAGATAAGATCTCAGGCCTTCCCTGACACGGTTAGCAATTCTCCATTTCCATCTGAAAAACATCATCTCAGACTCATATTATATTTGCCTATATTTGGGATTTCAGGTCTTTGATAGCTCCTGTGGTCATTTCACACCTTCACTTTCAATCCCTAAAAGTTCTTAACTTAAAGAAATCTTTGCCAGGGAACATCTTCATTTCGTAACACTGAATTTCACCTCATTTCTATTATGCAGCCCCTTCATATGACGTTCCAGAGTTTCTAAACATCAATGACACCGTCCAGCTTCATCATCATCAAGTTTCCTTAGCGTATTCTTCCTTATTGTACTTATTTACCTAGTTTCCCCTCAACTCCCAACCCGTATACTAATTGAGAGAAATTAATTTTGCTTCTGACTTCAGTAATAATTTTAATTTTCCTCTCAGAGCTCTATTAGCCCTCTCCTGTCACACTTTACATCATTGTTTCATTTATTGAAAATACAGGCACA
This sequence comes from Falco biarmicus, assembly GCF_023638135.1. Taxonomy (NCBI): domain Eukaryota; kingdom Metazoa; phylum Chordata; class Aves; order Falconiformes; family Falconidae; genus Falco; species Falco biarmicus. The sequence goes on from NC_079292.1 coordinate 91,506,526, forward strand.
GGATTTACTTAAATTCTGACTTTACTTCAACCCCTCTACCTAATGGCTTCACAAGCTTTATCTTCTATTTATTACACTCTTTAGAAGCCTAGCTGCAATTTCTAGCTATGCTCATTCCTGATTTTCAAAACAGCTCACTGCTGACTAACCCCTTCTATTTTCTGAGTAATCTGTATGCTTAAAATCCTTTTAAAGTAGTATATTGTGGTTTACCTGCGAGTAAAGCCTTTCTAGAAACTCCTACCACCAAATGACTGGGAAGACAGTTTCTTCTATTAAAAGTAAAAAAAATTAAGCTCCCTTCACTATTGAGAAGTTACCAATTCAAGTAATAATGAGTTCAATAATTTGAGAAGTTGAATCAAGAAGTTACCAAGTAGTAATGAGATCACCAATTTCATACTAGTCCCTCACTGATAGTAAATAAACAGAAACCCAACACATAGTAACGTATCCATTTTATATACCTGCCTACCTAACCTGTATAACCATTAAATCCCAAACTATTTTCTAAAAGCAGTTTTTGTAATATCCTTAAATCTCCTAAAATCATTACTATTTATCATTCTTTTACTGGTTCCCTGACTATCGGTGAAAAATTCAATGAGCCCATCAAGGATTTCATCTAACCCACACCTATTTCTAGCACCTTTGACCTATTCAGTGTGAGCACCCAAATTATTTTGTTTAGGACTGAAAATACAACAATCCTAAATTACTTGTTACAGTCATCCAAGGATTGTTTGCTGTAAATCAACTCTTCCATTTCTCAGGATGTAGCCTTTCCCCTAGACTAAACCACAGAGGCAAAACAACTCCGAATTGCCTGACTCATTTCTGCAGTTTTGTTGTGGCTTAACTGAGCATCCTTCACTGGCCACTTTAAATTCACCATTGGATAGCAAACCCTGGATCTTCTCTACACGATCAAAATTAATGCTACTTCTGGTGAAAATCCGTGGTGGTTGCCATGGAAATGTTCTACCCATCTTTTCTTTCCTAAAGATAGCATAGTATTTTCCACATTTTTTGGATACTCCCAGCTACAGATAAAAACCTCTGGCAACCTGGTGAGGAGTTTCCAAGGTGTATTCTTTAGATTTTTGTGCAGCACCGTACAAACCCCATATGACACTTCCTCCTCCTCAGTTTCACTGCCATGAAAATGATCTTTAGTAAAATTAAAACCACAATCTATTCCTGGATGTCTACATTTCCCTAAGGAAATTATGATCCCCAAATTTTTTGCTGATCAAGACAAGGACTCTTCCTTTCTTCTAGAAACATGTGCTTGGAACACATCACATTTGGAAAAGTGCTGCATTTCTCCTTGCTCATCAGGTCAAAGAAATTCAGAGGCACTGGGAAAGGCAGAGTCACTTAGTGCAATGACCTGTCCTGTCCCAAGCAATCACCTAGACAGGAACAAAAATGAACTCCCTGCCTTCTTAAATCAGATATCGCTGTCACCACACTTAAGGGCTTTGCCAACAGGAATGCCATATGACTAACACTCTTGGATATTCCTCACATCAGAGGTATCCAGATGTAAAACTAAAGGCTCTACAAATCAAGACCTGCGTGATGTTATATATAATGCAAATGACTCAAACTAAGATTACCAAATACCCTGCTGATATTAAAGACTGTTAGAGACAAACTTTCCTTCTTTGGAATTTAGGGTGGGAAAGAGAGGGAGGGGAAAAAAAAAGTATTCCAGAAGTGTAGACCTGTACAAGAAGTTCTACCTTCCAATAGAAATATATCAGAAAAGGAAGACTTGAAAACAAAGGCAGACAAGGAGGTTGAAGAGAAATGGTGTTAGCCGTTAAAAAAGTTATCTTAAAGATGCCTGATCTGACATACTACTAGTCTGGTTTCCTAAGCTGCAGTTGCAGATGGAAAGGACTTACTGGAGGCATACTTAGCTCTACTACAGTCAAACTGCTGTCTCTTCTTCAGATTGTTGCCAGAAAGACAAGGGGAAAAAAACCATGTGGGGCTGTTAGCCCCGAAAGGACAACCTGCGTTGGAAACAGCACTCTCAACACAGTTCCAAGCAGTGAGAGAAGGTGGAATTATTCATGGTAAGAAATGGTTCAGCTACACTACAAAACCTTTACTTCAGTGGAGATCTATTTGCTTCTTGGCCCTGCCATAAGACTCTAGGCCTCCTAGAAAATTAAAGTTTCTTCACAATCATGCTTCTCAACATCACACCAAACATCTACAGCACAGCCTGGACAGACATTTAAGCAATTCACTGAGCCGTGATTACAGGATGCACAATCTTCTGACATTCTTAGTGAGAGACTGGAAAATCTATGCAATTTAAAAAACCACCCTGAAAGTAGCACTGGGTCATTCATTACTCTCATCAACACTCCCTAAAAATCCAACATTTTTGCCACAAATGTGTTTGGTTCCCCCCCCCCAAAGTGTAGATTTTGGGAAGTCCTAATTTGCTTTTTGGCAATTCTAAGGCAACAGGTTCAGGATGATAACAGAAATATTTAAATCTTGTGGAAGTACACTGTCAGTTTTCTTGGAGGTGACAGACAACAAAAGGTCTTATTAAGAAGAAGAATATTATAAAATAAAAGGTCATCTTAATAACAACGAATAATATAGGGAGGGCATAGAATGATAAAAAAAATCACCTGGGATTAATATTATTTCCCCAGAAAAAATTCTAGAGCAACAACCTACACTTGCCATCATCCTAGAGATGAAATCCAAGTCTCTACAGTGTTATCCGAGGGGAAAAAAGAAAATAAGAAAATCTGCAGACTTGAATTCTCTCTTCACTGCCACCTCCTGTTGTCTGAAAAAACATCTCAAACAGACAAATATTTTGGTGAAGCTGTATCTGCTTCTTTTGCAAAATTGTTTGCCAAAGCATACAGGATTACAGGGATCTACGGGAATGCCCAGCAGCAGAAAAACTTGTATCACCTGAGCAACAGGAGTGTTACTTTCTAATGTCAAATGTCTTCAGACTCTTGTAAAGCTTGGGACATCTAGAGGAAAGGATATTTAATCATCTCAACTACAACAAGCTATCACTCAAGCACAACAGCCAATTTCTAAAACCTTTGCTTAACTTTCTCTAGCTGTAAAATAGGAATTGGAAATGTCTCACAGGCACCACAAAATCAACAGTTGTATTTGTAAAGGCTGCAAACTAAGTGTTGCTGACATCAAACCCTAGCACTAAGGAAACAGAACAACCCTGTGAATTTCATTCTCTGTGGTTTGGGAAAGCTGCAGCAGCAAGCACCAGTGCTACTCAGGAGCAGGAATGACAAACTTCAGTTCATGCAGAACAGCAGGGACCCACACTCCTAGGGCAGCCACCATACAAGAATGATGGAGAAGAAACAGAACCCCCACCAGCTATCGAAAAGGCCAAAAGATTAAAGAAGCTTCAAATGTAACATAAGAGCCATAGCTAAATGCAGATTGAATATATAGCCTTGAAGGCCCTAACTTTAGGGACTTTCTGTCAAAAAATGGAGGTAAAGGGACTTCATGGGATTGCTGCCCATCCCAGTGTCTTTTAAATTTGCTTTACTTTGCAGGCTTCCTAGCCCTGTTAGGTTTTTTCCCAGGCCCAGTAGTACGTCTTACTTCACAACAGCTTCTGTTCTAGCACCTTAATAAACCTGTGAAATAGCAAACCAAGTACTAATCCACCTAATCTATAGCAAATTTGGCATGTTCTAGTTCAAGGACACCTAGCAATTTAGACTGGTACTTGTGTAAATTAAAACAACCTTAACACTTCAGAAAATTAATGCAAGGCCTGAAAAGATACACATTTTTGCACAATATGGAATGTGATATTGAAAATTAAAAACCTCAATATTGACTGACGCTCAAAGGAGAAAAAAAATCAACAGTGTTATCTGAACAGTGTTGATGACGCCTGATATCAAGCTTGTAGGGATGTCACATTTCAACAATGTGACCTCCTCATCATCAACAAAAGAAAAAAGGGCTGAGAAGGTGGTAAAAATAAAAATAAACCACCACCATACCAGAAGTGTTTCTGCAAAAAGACTAATCTTGAAGAGTCAGTTAAGTATACCACCACCCACCAACCCACCCCAGGTAATATTCAGAAAGAACTGTGCTTACAAAAAAAAACCCAGGTGTTTTTTTTAAAGCACACCTAAAGTCAGGCCAACACCAGCTTGCCAGGCCCCCTGGTCTTCCTTTTTTTACACTAAAAAACGCACAAAGAAACAAAAAAAATAAAATCAAGAAAGTATATTTCTGGCTATAACAAAACCCAAACCATAATAGAAATAGATTTACTTGATGCTCTCTCTGACACATCAGCCTGTACCACTAGTTAAGTATGCTGACAGCCACACAACCGGGCACTTAAGCAATTTTTTTTAATTTCAAAATTTAAGGATTATGCTTTCTGTCTTTTTTTTTTTTTTTTTTTTAAGAAACACCACTGAACACATTTAGTAATGTATTTACAAAGTTTATCGGAAAACAGTTTCACTGGGGAGGTGGGGGAGGAGAGCGGAGGGAAGCAGAAGCAATAAAAGATGCTATCTAAAAACTTCACTACAAATTTATGGGGTTTTTTTGAGTTCCACATTTTTAAAGGTCCCTTTTGACTTAACACTGCAGCAGATACAGCTTTCAAAGTTCCAGAAAGCTTTTAACTCAAGCAAGATGGCAAAAACCCTGACTCTCAAAGCCAGGTCAACTTAAAATTAAAACATCTTCAGATTTGTTAACTGAGCCTTTCTGATTTGAGTTGCAAACACAAAATTCCTTTGCTGCATTCGAAGTCATTGCAGTGCAATAAATCTGTTTTAATGATAAAAGCCTCACCCTGATTTCTGTAACACCACAGTCCATAATCAACTTGAAACCAAAATGTTCCCACAAGTCATAAAACAAAGCAGCTAGTGATGGTGAATTAAACTTTTCAGCTGCACAGGATTATACTAACATTAAAAAACATAACCCCACCTTCACGTGCCCACCTACATGAAAACCCAAGTGATTATTCCTGTGCACCAAACTAAAATGTAATCTGTTTTTTCTTTTAAAGCAGAGATTCATTTGTATTTTGATTAAGATTCCACCACATCCTCCCTGCACTTACAGGCCTAGCTGACCCACAACCGTATTTTTTGTGAAGTCGTATCTAAAAACGGGACCATTTGAAAAACAACAGTAGTCTCTGTCATCTGGCACAAAAAAAAAAAAAAAAATCATCCTAACATGCCCCAAACATTCTTTACAAGAGAACAAGAGTGCACCTTTCAGCAATTCATATCATGAAAATAAGAAATCCCAGACACTTTTAAACAAATTAGATTAAAACTAAACTCAATTATTAGAGTTGATGATGTAATTTCAAGCAACTTTTCTTTGAGGTTATGATTATCGGAAGGCACTGAAACCAAACCTACTTCATGCTTCCCCTGATGACAAGTTTGCCTTCAACAGATTAATTTATTGGTTGCCGTGACTCAGCATTATGGAAGATATGTGTACAAAAGCACAAAATAACTGTAAGTAAAAATTCTACGGATTTCATACTAGCTTTGGACATCAGCAACCAAGAGAGTCATATAATACTGCTGTATCAGCCCCGTCAAGCCAAAACCCACAGGAACTTTAAAGCTTGATGATACTCGTTCTGCCTCCCTCATGCCACTTACACCTAGTACCCCTCCTACCCAAAAAGCTCTGGAATGCAATATGCAGCACACTCAAAGACATCTCTTCTCTCTTCTGATCCTTTTCAATACAAAAAATAAAAAAAAAAAAAAAGAGTAAAACGAGAACAGGTAATGTGGAAGTTATACAGAAGAGTCCTGCATCTTTTAAGAGGCAATCTCATCCCGATTCAGACAAAAAACACATCACAACAATCTAATATTAATCACAACATTATTATCTGACTTGACTTACAGTTGTGGCTTGTGTGTCACCAAAAGGTGGCTTGTTTGCCAAAATGACATTCATTTATCAACAGGTGAATTTGCTTTCAAGTATAACCTTAGGACTAGATTTCATAGGCTTACAATGCCTTGTTTGGAGATAAATACATTCAGGATGTTTAGCCACAGGATATTTATTTCTAAAATCAGCATATCACTTCCGTATAATCTCAACTTTATGCCTGAGAGTAAAAAAGTAAGTAAGATCTCTGTGTGTCAAACCAGTTAGTTGTTCACAAAACATACAGATCCTGCTGATCCTGACAAGCAGTCTGAACTGCCAAATACAAGAGGAAAGAATTACCCTAAACCATAGGGCAGCTTTCAGCAGCTGGTGGCTAGCTAAATCTTAAGTCTTATGGCACACTCTGAAAACTCAATAGTCTGTTACTGTCCATATACACCCAGGAACATATTCATATTTCTTTCAGCTCTAATGGTTTCAGCTTCTGCCTCCTCGTAACACTAAGCATTAATTATGTTTCAAGAAAGTATTCACTTTATCCCAATTTACAATTTCTTCTGTGTCACTGAACTCCATTTACTCCTGTCTTTAGTGAATTAACAGAAGTGTCAATGCCATGTCCAATCTACCATCGCTTCCTACCACTTCTTCATACCTTCCTACTACTAACACCCCTTTTAAACCAATTCTGGTGAAAGGAAATTTACTGTCTGTCACCTGCCTTAGGGACTACCTCTACTTTTTATCCTCAAAATGAATTACTAAGCCTGCACAATATTTAATGCAGTTCAAGACATTCATGAGGTGGCATAATATAATTTCCAGTCCTGCTCTTCTACAGATACTATATTTAGCAGAGGTTTTCACTGAGTATTTTGTTTAAACGTTGCTTTGCTGTTTTTCCAGAGTTCCTCTACCTTCTTCAAAATAATTTAAAACCATTGACATTTCTACAGGCCTTGCATCCTACTGGTTGCACTTTGTATCTTGAAAACCCCACATTCATTCTTGGAAATAGCATAGAGCAGTTAAATCCATCACTTGCTTGGCACACTTTGAAAACTATATCAGACTGAGGATGAATATTTTTTTTTTCTTCAGAGCAGAACAAACCTGACTTGCTATCATATTGCTGCCCCTTACCTCTGCAATTTACATCAGCATTTTTTTCATTAGTATTATTATTTAAACAAGGACTTCCACTAGGCTTTAGCCCCTTAGCACGAAACTGGATAATTTTCCTATCTGTTCAGCTTCCACCCTTGTTCTCTGAAAAAGAGAGGTGGCCTCGTCTTTCTAACTTCTTTGTCCATAACATCGTTCCAGAACCTCCTGTTTAGGTATTTCAGCCACTCACAACATTTCATTGAGTAATTACTTTCAAGTCTTTTATTTTTCTTGACTCATGGCCTACAAGGCTCCCTCACACCCCTATTATTCCCTGTGGCCTTCAGAAGTACTTAAACGAATCCATTAAATTTAGCTATTTGTTGCTGCTCTTTTATTCCCCTGTACGTTTCCAATTCACATCACTCTTCTTCTTTTTTATCTGTTAAATTTTATACTTTTTCACATAGACTCAATTTCCATTTTTCTGGCGGGCACCATTTTGCATCCATTAATCTCTCACCCCTTGCCACAAAGTTACATTTTCCAACCCAGCAACTTCTTTACTGTTGCCTTTAAAGGTACAGTTTCCTTTTGTGTTCTTAAGGATATGAGTTAAGCCCTCCATTTGCCCCCTCCAGGACTTGTAAAACCTTTCAGAAGAAAAATTCCACAATCTTGTGGAGAGACAAACAGAAAAATATCAAAGCAAGCCTGCCAGATACAGGACAGTCTAAAACAAAATGTACCATTCTGTTCACTCTAGCTTATTCAACAGAAAGGAAGGGGGGGGGGGGGTGGGGGGGGGGGTGGGGGGGGTGGAGAAACAAGAACACTGTGTTGAAACACTTAAGTTGAAATAAGACTATCAAACAATCTGGTTAAATAAATATTTACTCTTAGAAGTCTCTATAAAGAGCCTTTCAGAAACTTCTACAGCATCTGTAGTACTTTTAGTTCTCACAGTGTCTTTGGTCAGTGCTGCTGCTGGCTGTTGCTGCCTTTCCTTTTATAAACGGAATTAACTGTGACTTCTCCACGGAATTAACTGTGACTTCTCCAGGTACTGGCACTCAGCTGAATATACAGGACCACATAAGTAAGCCAGCTCTGAAGGCATCAATAAAAAGAACGTATCAGGAAAAAAAAAAAAAAAATCAACTGATGGCACACTGACAGCAAAAGGTAAACATCCTGGTACAGCATTAGAATGAGAAATAGGATGTAACAAAAGACTCTGCTCAGAAGGTGGTTTGTTGTTTTTTTGGGCTGTTTTTTTGTTGGATGTTTTATTTTGTTGGGTTGTTGGGGGGGAGGGGGGGGGAGGTCCCAAGCCCCCAAAACAACCACATTTCTTGGAAGTGAAGCATCATTGCATCTGTTTGAAAGATTATGACAAGGGAATCCATTCTGAGAAAAACCTCTACAACCACACATATGTTATGTTGCCATGCCCTAAGCTACTCCTCATTTTGCCTATGCCTATGGGTATGTCTAAAGGGTCATTACAAGTTGCAACCACAGTTCAGGTAGAAACAAACTTGTTTTGAATGAGCTAGTTCAAGTGTCGATGCCGGTGGTAATGTTGCAGGGAGAACAACACAATGAAGTTACAATAAAGGACAGATAAACCAATGTTCAGCTGGATTCAAACTATTAATTTGTCGGAGGTATATGCAAAATAGCTTTAAAATAGCTAGTTTCTAGGAATAAAGCTCCAATCCCATTTCCAGATAACTCACAGACATATCCCAACTTTGTTAAGTCTTTCATTAAGCAGTCAGAGCAGAAAATGTGCCAGCAAACAAAAAAATCCAGAGAAACTGCAGCCTGAATAAAGGATAATGGGACTATTAAACACAACCATTCAGCACCATTTGGGAATTCTGCAGAAACAGCAGCCCAGTATTTTCACAGCTCATGACGTATCTTTCCAGCCCGGAGTTTCAGTTTTCATGAAACGCCCTCAAGAGGCAAAGCTCAAAACCACCGTTACATACATGTATGTATGTACGTATGCATGCATGCTGCACGGGCGGTGCGACCTGGAACTTATGAATGGGCTGAGCGGCGAGGCCTGCCGGCGGCGGGGCGTGCGGGCTGTGCGGGGCCGTGCCGGGGCGGCACAGCGGGGAAGGGCCGCCAGGGCCACAGGGAAAGCGCGGACCCGTCACCGCCCAAGGCAGAGAACCTGCAGCGGGATCGGACGAGGCGCGGGGTGAGGCAGCACCTCGGTAAGATCAGCCGGGATCGCCGGGGAGGGTGGAAGCACGAGCTTGAAGACCCAGGAGAAAGTTTCCTCCGCCCGCCCCGACGCCGAGGCCCGGCCTCCCTCACGGCCCGGCCCGCCGGCACGCAGCGGCACCGGGCAGGCCCAGTCCGGCCCGCCACGACCGCCCCGCCGGCCCCCAAAGCCGAGCGCGGCGCTCCCGCGGAGCGGGCCCGCCACCGGCACCAGCCCCGCCGCCCAACCAGCGACGCCGGAGCTCCCGGGGCAGGCACGGTCCGGCCCGGCCCGGCGCCCTCCCGCTCCCCGGGAGCTCCCAGGAGCCCCCGAGCCCCCTCTCTCCCCGCTCCCCGGGCGGGCGGCGCGGGCCGGCGGGAAGCGACCGGCCCCGGCCCAGAAGCGCGGCTCCCGCCGCGCCGGCCGGCCCCGCCCCGCCTGTTGCACGCGAGCAGGCCGGGGGCTCCCGCCGCTAGCGGCACCTCCAACCCGGACCTCCCGCAACCCCGGGCGCGGCCGCCTCCCACGGGAACCTAGCCCTCCCCCCGCGACCGGCGCGGCCCCGCTCACCGCTCTGCTCGCCGCTATCCCCCCCACTCCTCTCCGCCGGTTCAGCGAGGCGCCGAGACCGGCCCCCCCCCCGCCTCCCAGCGGCGCGGAAGGCGGCGCCCCCCAACCCCCGTACCTCCTCGGCGGCGCGGCCCGGCCCGGCCCCGCGCTGTCTCCTCTCGGGCCCGAGGCGCGCGAGCGCCGCTCCCTCCCTACCTGCCTGCCCGGCGCTGCCTGCCGAGGACAGTGCGCAGGCGCAGGGTACACGTCACTTCCGGCCTTGCCGCAGCGCCCTCTGGGAAGGAGAGCTCTTCCGGCCGGCCCGGGCGGCGGCGGCGGCGGCTCCTCAGGATGTTACACCGGGCGGCGGCCGCACTACAACTGCCGGCATGCAGCGCGGCGCGGCACGCAGGCGCATACCGGTGGGCGGCCAAGGGGCATGCTGGGAGTTGTAGTGCGGCGGACGCCGCCTCAGCCGGGAGGCCCCGCCGAGGACGCGGAGGTGCCGCCTCCCCGCGGGAGGGGTGGCGGTGGCGGCGGCCGTGGCGGCCGTGGAGGTGGTGTGCGGCCGGGCGCTGCCCTGAGGAGCGGGGCGGCAGTGGCGCAGCGGCCGCCACTGGCGGGGCGGTGTTGGGCGGCCGTGGGCCACAGCCCGCCGCCTGGCAGCGAGGGGAGGGCAGCAGTGAAAGGGACAGAGAGCCCGCACCCTCGGGGGGGCGTACGGCCCGGGATAACCTGACGAGCTGATATTTCCACTGGAATTAGCGCTTCCTGCGCTGCGGGTTACCCGGCGGAGGCCTCGGTGCCACTACAAACGGCGTCGCTGCGAGCAAAGCACCGCGCTGTGCTGCGCAGGCTGGGAGGCACGGTGGGCGAAGCCATGTCGCGGTTCCCAGACCCTGCGGCGGCAGCAAGGCCGAACGCAGCAGAGCGGCAGTGATGGATAACAGCGGCGGGCACTGGTTGTCCAGTTCGTGCAAAAAGCCACAATACAATAGCCGCTAGTCAGCCATGCGATATGTTGAGGTAGATGGTACGCTCGGTTGTGTGGCAAAAGCTGGTCTGCACACCCACAGAGGGACGGCAGGAGGAGGAGCCGTGCCCTGCCGGGCTGCTCCCAGCCCCATCCCAGGAGCCACCAGCCCACCAAAGGCCCATCTTGGGGAGCACCGGCGCACGAGGGGGGGGGACCAAATCAGGGGCTCCGGGCCCCTTCCAAGGGAGCCTCGGCCCCAGAGCACCTTTAGGGCTGGGGGGGTCACTGCATTCAAGGGTGTGGGACACACGATGGGATGCGGAGGAAGAGCCTCTGGGGATTGCACAGGACTCATTACGGGATGTCTAGTGGAGGAACTGAGGGCAGGAAAGGGAGGGATCCAGGTGATTTGTGGAGGAACAAGTGTGGGAGAACAGAGGGATACAGGAATAAAAAGGGCTGGTGGTGTAGAAATGGTTTGTGATGGTTTGGCCATGCCCTGCACCAGGCCAGCGCAGCCTGTCCCATCTTCTCATTAAACACCTTTTACACTTTGCCTGGGTGAGGGGCTCTTATTACCACATGCAGGGGGTCTGGGGGGGCCTGTGTGCCCAGCGGCACAGGTATGCATGCAAGTGTGTCAGCAGCAGCGAGGATGCAGCTGGACCAGTCAGTGAGGGGGTCTGGGAGGGGGCTGTGAGGGAGGAGGGACGGCTGCCAGGGAGAGCCCTATCCAGTTGTCCAGTCCAGCTGCTGAAAAGGCTGGGAGTCCCTGGGGGCAAGACCACCACAGAGGGGCTGGCTACTGGGTGACCAGGGGGACTGGAGAGTGGGAGAGAGGGGCAACTACTGGGCAGACTGCCTGAGCCCAGCTGCTGGAGGGAGCCATGCTGTACATGCATGTATATATATGTACACACATGTGCTCACTATCACACCTCCATCCTGCTCAGCCAGAGGAGGGGTGGGATGAGGCTGCTGATGCTGTGTTGGTGTGAGTGTTCTGCATGGCCGGCTGTGTAATCTGTGTGGCCAGCTGTGTATGTATGTTTAAGTGGTGTATGTGTGTGTTTCTGCATGTGCTACTAGGAATACAAGTTCAGCCTAGCTACTGCTCGGAGCTGGGGGCATGGAGATGCAGCAGCCTTGGCTCCCTCAGGCTACCAGATCTGGCCCGATGTTTCTGTATCAATAGATACACATATTTCTATACATATGATATGTATACGATTACACATATACCTATACATATATAAGATACATATATCATATACACAGGTATATTTCATAGGGCATCTACATAGCACAGCATTTCTACCCGTAGAATTGAGGTAAGGGAGATTAAAGCAGACAGGCAACAGCTTCCTCCCAAAGCATTTGCACCAAAAACTTAAGTAAGTTACACTTTTCTTTCAGCGACTGCACATTTCTCACACTCTGCCAGTAAGCACATCTGTAGTGCAGCAGGGGGTACAGTTACAGTATTGGCTGGCATTCCTGAGATACCTTGAATCAGATAGGACAGGTAAGGGCGGCAGCAGAGATCTGCCAGTTCTCCTCTTTTTGCTGCGTCTGATTTCAGGTGCAGCTGAGCTAATACAATGATGTGCTGCAGGCACAAGGATGAATTCCTGTTTCCTGTCGCCTTTGCTTTTCTGCTCCCTTCTCTCCACCACATACACATTTTCAGGCATGGTGAACTATGTTCATTCTGCCTGTCTTCTGATACCCTGCCTTAAAAGGCTGCCACAGGTGATGGCTTTTTGGAGTACAGCCATCACCTGCAGGCAAGGATTTGGAAGACCTGGGGGCTTGAGTGAGGCTTGGAGGCAGAGTACTGAGCAGAGTGAGGCAGGTCAAGGGCTGGCTGGCTGGGTCTGCACAAGCACTGAGTAACACGTGGAAGCAGTCAAAAGCACCACCAGTGTTCAGAATGTTTGGAAACATGGAGACCTAAAACCAGGCTGACATCGGCTGCCGGTAAAATTAAGGCAGAAGGTAGCTTCAGTTCTGACAGCAGCTACTTCTGAAGCCCTAATTATTCTAGTAATGTGGGATAATTCAGACAAAGGGAGTTTACTCCTAAACCAGTAATACAGAATTTTGGGAAGAATTTTTACTTCATGTAAAAAAGTGAGGCACACAAGTAGCATGTTTTTAAACACAGTCTAAAAAGATAATGACAACAGTGAAGGCTGAAAAATGACCCTGAACTTTGGATGGGGGGTGAGGGATGGAAGTGAACGAAGTAAACAGATCAGCAATCATGTTGTGATTGGGTGAAATTTGGATTTAGGCATATTACCACTGGCCCCCGTTTCCCCCAGTGCAATGGGATGACAGCAAATAGTATCACGATAGTACAGCCCTTTCTAAAAAAGGCCACAGAGCCAGACTGCTAACCATATTTAGCTCTACTAAATTACAATTGGCACCAGCAAGCCTTGGTTGTCACCTACTGACATTTTGTTCAGCCCTGAAAATGAAAACACAGTTGCCTGCACTGTTTTAAATGATGCGAGTCACTGGGGACTTGCAGATAGGGAAAGATAAGGCAAAGCAGCAAGTTCATTGTGACTTAGGATCTCAGGGCCACTACCACCACAGTCAAAAGATGATGTTCTGTGTTTCTGAGGTGGTGAAAAGTGTTCATGTATGGCTTCAGGGTCACAAGAGGTGTCTTTGCAGCCAGCTAGGGTGAGAACCCACCAGGGAGAAGCAGTACCTGCCCCATCTCTACCCCGACCCTCACTGACAGGTAGTAGTACCTGTACATCTGTGCTCACCATGAGTATGAAACACTCACCATGAAACTCACCGTGAAAATGCTTTAATGGATCCACTCTGATGGTAAAACATGACTGCTCTCCTTTGTGTCCTCAGGTCTGGCTGAGAAAGGGTGACACTGGGAGCTGCACCCTTCGAGTTTCCTCCTGGTGGTGGAGGGGCTGGAGCTGGGGAGCCTCTTGGGGGTCCCTGGGAGGTGGGGGCTCAGATTTGGGCCATTCCTGCTCTTTCTGCCCACCCAGGGCCACCCTGGAAACCTGCCAGCACTGTCTGCACCAGCTGCTGGAGCTGGTGGCGATGGGAGCCGGGGGCACGACAGCTCCAGCAGCAGAAACCCCAAAGCGGTCTGGGCAGCGAGGGGAGTTAAGTCATGCAGGGTAAACCTCCATCAGAGAGTGTCAGGGAGCTGGTGCAGGACTCCGGGAAGGGGGCTGGTCCTTTCCTCTCATGCGGGGGGCACAGAGTATTCTTGGTTCTGCCTCTCCCATCTCCCTGTGAAGTATTGCTCCAGAAGTGACAGTGTTAACAAATACAGTGGAGGAGACTGCTCTGTAAGCTGAGCTACACGGTCACATGCACAGGTTTTATTTTTAACATCCCAAAACTACTTGATGTTTCTGTCTGGGCTTGCTCCGTGTCCTCCCATTTCTTGTCTCTCTTTGCTTGCAGCTCTCCCTCACCCACCTCACTTCAACCCAGCGGAGCGCAGCCAGGAGGGCAAGTGTGCGGCACACACAAAGGGACTCTATGATTAAGGTAAGGCTTTGTAAATCAACTTGGAGTTCTTATTGATCAAACCTTATGCAGTGCAATGGTTACTGTATCGAGCTATAAAAATCAAGATGTCTTCAAAACAGCCTTAGTAATTAAGATGAAGCGGAATAATCAGACACAAGACGTCTTAAATGACACCCTAACACAGAGGCAGCTGGTAACTGTGAACACTTCTGTTGCATGCTACTCTAAAAAAAGTCCTCCATAACTTTTTCAGTGGATTAGCCATAGTTTGCAGCACTGTATCTGGGCTTTTAAAAAACTAAGATGTTGATTTTAAGATGGGAGCTTCAGCAGCAGGACATATGATAAATCAAAAATTCAATTTCTGTAGTTTTCAAGAAACTGGGAGAAGTGAGACAAGGAGATACAGTAAGGGTCAGAGGAGAGGGAAGAGCAATCTTGTGGCAAAATGCTGACTTAAAATCTGGTGAGTTTTGTAGAGTCAGACTGCAAACCACTTCGGTAGTCCAGGCAATGAATGATGAAGTAATAATCACAAGGGTTACAGGTACTACTGTACCATTTAGAGTTGTGGCTGCTTAGCAATTTTTATTCAGGAATCTTTTCTCCTTTGTTTTTTTATGACTTAGACCTTAACCTGTAGCTCTGAAATTCTCTATACTGGGCACCTGCCTTGGGCTGGCTTTCTTTTGTTTTGCTTAAAACAATTAACCATTCCTCTGAGTTCCTCAAGAAGTTTTCAGAAAAGTATATAAATGAGATTATTACAGAGCATAAAATAGAACCTGAGGCCAAAGAAAAAAAACCACAGTTTGGACCTTTCTGGGTTTTTTTCTCACACTGCAACTAAATTGGAACTTGTTATTTTAAAGCACTTGCTGAACTCAAACCCAACCCTGTTTCCCAGTTACCCATGCAAGGGGAGAGTTTGCCTGGCTGTCCCTACGAAGGACAGCACAGGGACCCCTGACATACAGGAGGAGCAGCAGAGCAGCTCTGTGCCACGGCCTCCCCCTTCTCCCTGTCCCATCTGCCTCCCACACGACTCCCCAACACGTGGGCTGCCCCGCACTGTACCGCCAGCCCAGGGGACCACTTCAGCACCTGGAATTTTGGGGTGGGTTTGTCTCAGGTGAGCTATGGCTATGTTGCACCAGGTAGAGAGGAACAAGAAATACTGCTGAGCCAGGTGTCACAGTGGGGAGCGCTGTGCGGGCTCTCCCCAGGCGTGCCCTGTGCTGCCCACGCCTCCCGGCTCTAAGCTGCGCCCCGCTCCTCCAGTACCAGCACTAGCGCACTTCGCTGGGCAGAAATTGCACGAGCAAGTTTTGGTGCTGCTTTACTGTGTGTAGGTATCAGGCTGGATGGTGCAACAGCTTCTCCTGAGCTCATGGTCCTGCGTGCCAGGTTTAGGGAGCTGAAGAGAAGCTGATGTCTGTGAGAGCCTGAGCAGCAGGCATGCTCTGGAAGAAAAGCAAGGAACATAGATTGAAGCCTTTGCCAGACTGATGCACTATACTGTGGACCTACTGCATCCTTGTCATTGTAAAGCGTATTTTTTCCAACCTGTTCCAACCCAAGCAGTTCCAACCCGTTCAGTAACTCTGAACTAGTGGCTATTGCCATGACACACTGCAGCCTCAGCCAGCGGATCCCCAGCTAGAAAACACAGAGACTAGCTGCCTAATTGTTACAGCTTCGTCCTTCCACCTTTGGGCTTATCTAACAGGCCAGCTGTCTCACAGAAAACCTTTTCATTCCACGTCTTATACTGAGGGTTTGAGGTTCCCCAGAAGGATTGCCCTGGAATCAAAGTGCCCCTATAAAATCCATGGGAAACTGCTCAAGGTCTGAGCTTCAAAAACCCTTTGCCTTGCACATGCTCAGTAGAAGCTTATCAGTGTTACTGATGAAGATTTTGTCTATACCTTTTATTTGCCCTTTCCACCTAACCTGAGGTGTACCATATTCACTGCCTGACTCATTTAAAGCTTGGCTGGCAACACCCATGTGCAAGATCAGTCTGAATGAGCAGGTGTGCCACAAAGGACAGTGATTCCACATGGTGGCATTCTTGGATTTGCTTTTTATTTTGTATCGAAGGACAGGACTTTAGAAAACTCAGGCCCCTGAGAATCGTGTACAAGGGTGCTATGGTATGGTTTCTAGCAGCAGTGTTTTCTTCCTCAACTCCAAGAAATAAATATATCTGTTTAGCAAAATTGAGACCCAAGCCTGATTTCTTGCTGTGATTGTTAAGTGCATAGTAATTAAGGAAGAGTGCTGCATGGAGAGAGAAGAAAAACTCTGGTTTAAGGAGACTTAGAAGCTCTCCTAAAAACCATGATTTTCCAGCTGGCTCTGCTAGGGGTTTTGTGCAGAAGGCATCCAACTGCCAGTGAAACATCAGAACCTGAGCATCCCCATGCTTGCTGTGTATATATATATATTGTTTTATATAAAATATTATATGTAATTCTATTTATTTTCATCTTTCTGTACCTTAATTCTACATCTGCTAAATAGAAGTAATAGTATATTTTAGCCTCAAGTGCACCTCTGGTGCTGCAAAGATAAATTCGTTATTCGTTGTGAACCCCCCCCCCCGAGTACTAAGATAATACGTATATTGAAAAACCCTATAAGGAAAATAACTCTGTATTCACATCAGGATTTAAGTATTATGATAAAAAAATGAGATAAACACAATATGCAGGGTAACAAGGATTAAAATAAATCAAGAATGGCTCCTATCTGGCCTATACACTTCACCAAAGCATTCACATTCCTTGAAAATATTTTTCTGCTGTAACATTATGTATAACTTTAACACTCTTGGCTCCAGCATTTGGATGCAAACTTTCCTGAGATCTTTTTAAGAGCTCCTTATCATGTTGTGAGTCTTTGAAAGATTGTTTTATGTTCATTTGCAATCTCATCTCAGAGGCACTCTTTAAGGAGATTATCTGGGGATTCTGGTGGCCCTTTTGGATGGTTCCTTGAAATGGGAGGCATCCCTTGACTCTGCGCGAAGAGCTCAGATACGATGTGTAACCTTAGTATGTCATATGTTCAGTCACACATAGCAAATGCCAAATGAGAAAAACAGTTATATTGTTCTGGCTGATTGACTGCAACTGAATTAAATACACATTTACTGAAAATAAATTGTAATTGGTGTATAAACTGTAAGGTATTGTCACTGAAAGATCTGCTCCAGACAGAGACATATCTGCAGTTAGTTAGAATAGCAGCTGTATATTTTTAAACCTTACCTGATTTGCTGTCATGACTGCCTAAAAATAAAGATTTACCAAAGTGGACGGACTGTGGGCTGCAATTTGCATCCTTTCTTTCCACACTAGCTTGAACATGATTCAAACAAGCATTTCTGGTTTGATTTTTTTTTAACCCAGCTCATATGAAATTTTGCAAGTTGCAGGGAAACAAGAAGTTTACAGGTTTAGAGAAATGTTTCATCACCTGACAGATCTGTGTGTCACCTGCCTCTGGATGTTACGTATCAGACTTACCAAGGCAAGAATTTGTAAACTTTCCACTCAGGGTTTTGAAAGCTGTAGTTTGTGCACTGACAATAATACCACCACCTAAACCACAGAGCTAACTAGATCATCAGTTAAAATACAGAGCTCCTCATTACCGGCACATCAAAATAGAAGCAGCATTCAAACCCTAATAAATATCAGAAAAATTCTCTGTCCCCCTTCCTGTCCTCCAGCTCCACAGATCTGACAATGAGAAGCATGGAAATCATTTGTCTGAAAAGAGCAGCACATGTAAGTTAGACATGAGGTAAACTCAACTGAAAAATACCTGAATAATGATGAAGACTGATTCTGGATCTGAATGCTCTGATACGGTCACTTTTTGTAAACAAAGCATGTATTTTCTTGCTCTACACGAGTGGCTGGGGTTTGTTTTGGCATACTGCAGTGTAAAAGCAGGCTCCTCTCCAGGAACTTTGCAGTCAGTCCTTTCTGTGTTTTGGAGAACCATAAGGCCTGTGCCTCTGCTGTATTTTTATTTATCAATTATTTCTCTCTGAGAGTTACTTTTGCAGTGGAAAGTATTGTTCACACGTTCATGTTTTTATTGCGATGTAATGTACCCAGCCTTCCTCTGACCTTATGCAAGTCATAGCTGGGACTATTTTTAGAGATTATATTTGCAGCAAAATGTTACAAGAATGAGAGCAGCAAGGATGCTGCCAACGCGAAAGAAACCCATCTGTATCTCCTGCTCCTCTGAGCCATGCAAGAGTAGATGTAACTGGACAGCCCAAAGCAGGACAGACACCGCTCTAAACTGCATGTATTTAAGGGCTGGATGTGGCTGGGGCCACCCTGGTCAGACCCCTGGTGTCACCCTGTGCAGAAGCCAGTGCTTCCCAAGACAGGGCAAGGAATTTTATGATGAGTAGTTATGAAATATTATTTTTCTGCATTGCTGTCTCGAGCTCTTTCCGTGCAAAGGCAAGAGAACCTGAGCCTGGTACTTCAGAGTGTAAGTTTGTCCCAGGGTAAAGGGACCGCTCAGGACGTGTTCCTGTACTGCGCAGGACCGAGGGGAAGGGGCTTGATTCATCAGGAGGTGTAACTGTTATCGGTCAGCATTGGAAGTTGCAAAGGGTGGAAAAAAGATGAGTTGAGCAATTGATGCACATCAAATTCAAGCACAAACGGGTGGTCTGTAGTGACTGCAGGAACCCACAGGCATTGCCTTTCCCAGACATCTTTCCTCCTCTGGTGTTGCCCGTGACTTCCATCGCCCACGTGTGAAAGAGCAGCAGTTAAGACAGTGCCTTCGGGAGGGGAAGCAGCTTCATGGGTGCCTCTGCCCTGAGCCGGAGCCCGCTTCCCCCGCGGCACTCCTCGGGGCAGGCCCCTTCACCTGCCACTGCAGAAGCACTTGCATCTACGTCAATGACACTGCTGTCGTTTATTTAACCTTAGGAAAAAAAGCAAGTGTAGATTATTTTACTACCAATATCTATTTTTCCCCAGAGAAAATGAGAGTTGTGGGGCCTATGTAGTTCCTACTGCATAGAAGGGTGGTGTGGGAAGACTTGTCAAAAAGCTTTTTCTCATTTTCACATTAAAAAAAAAGTAAAAAAAAAAGTGCACCAGGTTCTGTTTGGAAACAGAACTCCAGTTCCTCTTTATTGTTTCCCTTCCACAGACATTTGCAGTAGGCTGAACCAAGCCGGGGTGCAGCCCTAAAGCAAGGAGCAGAGAGGCAGAAGCTGGGAGTTTTCAACTTGCAGCAGCTCCTCTTTGGGCCAAGTTACTGGTTGCAGTTGAAGGTATCCAGGGAAGCAGCTCCAAGTAGTGCCTGAGCAGCCTCTCGTTCCCTAATCCAACAGCTGTACACAAGGGGAAGGGACCACAGGAGGTCCTACATGTTCTGCCTAAACAGCGTCTCGTACGGATGTTGTTGAAGAAGCCTGCTGGGCTGGCCGGACTTCTGGGCTGGCCCAGAACATTGTTCCTTATGCTCTTAGCTTTTTGACAACAGAAGGCATGCCTCACGCTAACCACCATCTCCATTTACTCGCTGTCAGACGCTGTGCTTCTGTTTTCTCATTTTTAGGAAGGATTAACAGCTATTGCCAGAAACTCTTGCAAGGGTAGAGATATTATGAGTGAGGGACCGGTGCCGGTACATGACTGTATGGAGCTGGCAGTCATTTGCCTACAGCCTTATTCCCACTAGAGGCACATATAAGCACCTAACATGTAGAAGCCAAGCATGGGCACGGAGGGTCTGCAGCCACCCCGGCTCCTTCGGGCAGTAACTCTTGTCTTCTTGTCTTTGCTACACAGCGCCGGGCTCAGAAAGCTGCCCTGGGCCAGCACAGGCACTGCGAGAGATGCTTCAGTCAGCACTGCCGCGTGCCGGCTGAGCCCACCGTCTCCTGCGTGGTGATCAGCTGCCGCCTCCACTGTGGGGCCACCTTCCACATGTGCAAGGAGGAGGAACACCAGTTGCTCTGTCCCCTAGAGCAGGTCTCCTGCCTCAACGCAGGCTACGGCTGCCCTTTATCCATGGCCCGCTTTAAGCTGGGGAAGCACCTCCAGGTCTGTCCAGCCAGCGTGGTCTGCTGCTCCATGGAGTGGAATCGCTGGCCAAATGTGGATTCGGACACCACCCTCCACAACAACATCATGAAGGAGACCTTGAACGAAGAATGTCTGGACACAGCCTTGGCACTCAGAGACCAGAAGATACTTTTCAGGACTTTGAAAATAGGTGACTTGTTTCCAGAGTGGAGGAAAAAGGATGTGGCGGAAGGGCTGGTGGATGAAGCTGTGGGTGGGGAAGAAGGTGCTGTGGGAGGAGCAGCCTGTGGTTCCCAAGAGGGTGACAACCAGTTGCCCGAGCTCAGCCAACGCGAGCGTGAAGATTTAGCGAAGGACAAAGAGGGAATGGATCTGGGGAGTTACAAAACCTGGGAGAACATTTTCAGCAAAGAGCTCCTGGCTTGCAAGGTAACAGGCTCGGCAACCAGCACAGAACAAGCGGTGGAGAAGGCTTCCAGGAAAACAGCATCAGCGTCGCATGCTGCCAGCTCCACGGAGAAGGCAAAGGAAGGACCTAAGGGCACAGACGAGGCAAAGGACCAAAAGCCTGAGCAAGTAACACCGAACACAGAAATGACAGGACTGGCTCCCTGGCAAGAAGGGGTCCTGGAGAGGCTGAAGAACAAAGTTGGTATAGGTGACTACAACATGTATCTGGTACATCACGGGGGAATGCTCATCCGCTTCGGCCAGCTAGCCGCTTGCACTCCCAAAGAAAAAGACTTTGTCTATGGCAACCTGGAAGCTCAGGAGGTGAAGACTGTCTACACCTTCAAAGTGCCAGTTAGTTACTGTGGCAAAAGAGCACGACTAGGAGATGCAATGGGCCACAAGATGCCAACTTCAGACAAGTCTGTGGATACCTCAGAATTGGGACTAAACCTAGAAGAACTACCTAAGGCAAATATAGTTACAGCCACCCTGCTGTGTGCACTGGAAAAAGAGCTGAAAGGCCATGAGATCTCTGAAGCAAGAGGTATCGATGGGCTCTTTGTGGATTTTGCAACACAGACGTACAGCTTTCCCCTGGAGCCCTTCTCCTCCAATGCTGTTCTAGCAGATACTCTGGATGAAGAGAGCCCACCAGAACTCCACATGGAGCTCTACACTGAATGTGTAACCAGGAGGCACAACAAAAGCAGTTCAGCTTTCACGTTCACTTGCAGTCATTTCTTCCGGAGGGATGAGTTCCCGTCCCACTTCAAGAATGTGCATGCTGATATTCAGTCATGTCTGGATGGATGGTTCCAGCATCGCTGCCCACTGGCCTACTTGGGATGCACTTTTGTTCAAAATCCTTTCTGCCCCGATGGACTTAAGGCCAAGGTTATATACAGCAAGCCCCTCAAGACATTTGCTATTAAGCCAGAGGTGGACCCGCTCCTTGCTGAGTCAGGGAAGTGCAGTCCCACGGTGGCTAATCAACAGAGGAGTAAGGACTTGCTGAGCAGCCTCCCGCTGGAAGTGCTCAAGTACATCGCGGGGTTCCTGGACAGCTTCAGTTTATCTCAGTTGTCCCAAGTGTCAGTGCTGATGAGGGACATCTGTGCCACTCTTCTTCAAGAGAGAGGAATGGTCCTGCTGGTCTGGGAGAAAAAAAGATATTCCCATGGCGGTACTTCATGGAAAGCTCACAAAAAGGCAAGTGCCTGTGACACTGGGAAACAGACAGCCAGGAGTTCTCCCCAGATAAAGCGTGAGCATAGTGAGGGACACTGTGTGTGAGCCTGCAGGTGTGGGGAAGCTTCATGAGGTCACGAATTTGCACCACAGTTGTCAGGGGTCAGGGCTGTAAGATGGAAGATGTCTAGCGAAGGTAGGAGGGTGTCATAGACACCCCTGACTAGCTGCACCTCCCCACCTGAGCTCGTCTTGGCTAACCGGTTTGCACATGCACCAGTTTTGGGCACTGGGAACTGAGAATTCCTGGTACTTAAGGGTTGCACATGGACTTTGGAAGAACTTGATGCTCATACTTTTTTGTGTTCTTTACAAGCCAATCTAGGGCATGTCAAAGCTAAAACGTGCTTTAAAACACCAAAAAGGTAAATAACAAGGAGATAGGGCTATGAAGGGAGCTCAGGCACTCGCATCGACCCCCCAGGGCTGTTGTGATGTGCCAGGAGTGCCGGGAGTGCCAGGAGTGCTGGGAGTGCCAGGAGTGAGTGCCTGGCGCGAGGGTCGTGGGCACCCAAGGGAGTAGGAAGCGCCTCCTGCGAGGCTGGGCGCCCGCGGTCTGGGCTGGAACATCACCGCCTGGACGGGCTGTGCCTGGAAAAGGTACGGACACAGCTCAGAGTCGTAGCTGAGCAATAGCTGTTATGGGGCGGCTTCTGGCCAGCTGATAGAATAGCCCGGGAGACTGGCACGAGCAAGCAGACAAGGCAGAGATCTAGGACAAATGATTTGGGGATCCAGGGAAGACTCCCAGAAATTATCTCAGGACCTGGATTTCAAGCAGACGACTGAAGATTACTGCCCATTGATTCTTATGAAATAGAAGCTTAGCACTGTTTATCACTCTTTATTAAGAGAAAGTACTTTTTATTAAGAGAAAGCATGAAGCATGGTGAGTTAAAAATCTGTGTTACACAAAAAAGTTTGGTGGCTGCAACTTGAATTAGCCCAATCCAGAACAGGAATTAGCCACTGAAATAATTTACTAGAGGATGTGGCTTCCTTCAGTAAAAGGAAAAAATTCCAGCTGAGCAATCATATAGTAATTAACTTCAGTTATTGTAGCACAATTTCAAACCAACAGCATTGAGTTTAAGGACTGTCTAACAATCTAACCCTTTTCACACTAGCTCTCTGTACTGACCACACAGGAGTCTTGTTTCCAGTGCACAGACTTTGCTCGAAAATGTTCTGTTTGTAATTAGTCTGAATTTCTTGATGGCTGTGTATAATAGCTATGATTGCTTAGGACTAGGACAGGGCCAGGTAATCTGTAGCACAGCCACCGACTGTCCTTCTTCCACAGGAAGGAACGGCTTTAGGGAGAAGAAACCTGCTATAACTTTAAAAATTCATTTGATTTAATGATATACAGCAAATATTAAAGTGACTTAATCACAGTCCTATCACTACATGCTAGTGTATCACCAAACGGTATGTGGAATCAGAAAATTTTAGCTGCACGTTTCTGTTTTTTACATTTCCCAGGCTTGTTCTGGTGCTGGGTAAATAACAACAGCGTTGTAATGTCAATTACTTTGAAGTGCTTTGGAAGGTCGTTATGAAGTCAGGTTTCTCTGAGATGCTGTCACACAAGCATGCTGTAGCCACTTTGCTTTATGAACACCCTGGATCACACTGCATGTGTGATGGAGCTTTCAGCAGAGGTGCAGTGGTCAGGTGTCCTTGTGTCCTGCACTAGATTGACACCAAACCCTGCAGAAGGACATTTTCCTGTTAAAAATGGCAGGTGATGCCTAAAGCAGCAAACCCAGTACAAGGTCCATGACAATACAGACCCCATTTTCACTTGCTATGCCACCCCTGCACGATCAGATGTTTGCTAGCCTGTCCAGTACAAGTGATGCACACCCACTATAAGCATATATAGTCTTTTCAAATCTTCTTCTATTTTTACCAGCATTCCCATTTTTTCTCCCCAATTTCTCTCCCCTTTCCTGTATCAGATCTGGCAGTTCAGCAGCCTGTTCTCCCGAGTTAACAAATGGCAGCGCAGCAACATCATGTGCATGTCAGAGCACCTGAAGAATTGTCCCTTCTACCAAGTGGAGCCCCGGACGGACCCCGTGATGCTGGCCGGCATGTGCGAATCTCAAGAGCAGACTCAAAAGACTTTGGTTTCTACCTTCAAGCGCAGAGTCTAAATAACCTGCTCCCGCTCTGCCACACTCCTTTCAGGGCCCTTGAAAAGAAGATTTGGGAATTTGGGTGTAAAGATTGTTGCTTCCAACTCTCCTTTGGACATACAAAACTGGCTTCTCCCCAGCTGTGTTTGAAATCTCCTGCATCTTTTTTTTTTTTTTTCTTCCCTTGCACTAATTTAACTGTTAAAATGTCAGCCACTCCTCACTGATATCACATGCTTTCTGTTTATGTTTCTGTTCCTTGCTTAATACAGCATCCTGAAGAAAGCAATAAGGATCTTGTGTGAAAACAGCATCTTTGCAACCTGGAAGGTAGGCTGCCGCTCCCGTCCCTTGTCCCTGCGAGAAGCAAGAGCAGTCGTACCTAGCTACGAGGTCTGAAACACCTCGGCTTTACTGGCAAAGCCAGGGTCTAGGAGCATGGGTAGACACCATCCTGCCTGGCAGACCTAGGGGCTGCTGGTCTGTCCTCAGATATGGGCAAAAGAAAAGGAGCCCCCACAACTAAGTGGATTAATTAGAACTCCAGTTCTAATCTTCTAGGCTCAGGAATTTGCTGCGCAGCCGCAGACCGTCATTTAAGACCCCGATGCAGGCAGGCTGCCCAGCTGAGCGCAAAGCTAAAGCCGAGCTCAGGGAAGCGTCCAAACCAACCCAAAGCGAACAGACTTGCTCTTTGTTAGAAATCACCAAGTAGCAAACACTTTCAGGTGTTCAATTGACTTTTTATATTTTTCAGTTAATAACATTCTCTGTTTTATTTAAAAATCCATTGAAGCCATCAAAGGCTATTTGAAGTCAATTTCAGAATGCCTCACCTGCTCAGTTGTATGTTGCGAATGGCAACTGTAAACAACATGTCAAAGAAATAACATTCTTTTCTAGAAAAGCAAAGGCACCCAGAAGCCCATTCTGTAACAGTACGGATAGTGTCTGCTTCAGTTAAATTGGCTGGAGTACAATAATAATTTTTTTTTTTTTTTACAGAGCAGAAGATTGATTAGGATTTGGTTTATTTTTTTAATAAATACACTAATTTAAAACCAGAATGTGCTTGTTGAGGCAACAGATGAGAGCAAGTGGGCAGGTTACCAACAGCACCTGTCTTACCACGCTATTTAAGCCCCTTTCGGAGGCACTAGCTGGAGACGCTGCAGTGACGGTGGTCGGGGGGATTCCCTGGAACGGCCATAAACCCATAAACCGCTCCGCAAGCCGACAGCAACTGCGCAGCCACAGCCGTGCTGACTCATGCCCCATTCTTTTTTCAGCTGGTAGCCAGAAGTGCAAGCTAGGGCCATGAGGTCTGCCTTTCACCTCACCATCTCGGGCATGAGAAGCTCGCTGGGAGCCGGGACATGTGCTGGCCTGGACCGCTGCTCCCCACGCCTGGCTGCCCGGGTGGAAGCTGGCCCCGGTGGATGGGCACATGCCACACTGGCCACCCCTGGCCCCAGGACAGACCTGGGATGAGGCAGCTGTGCAAGCAGGAGCCCTCTCTTACTGATAAAAATTGGTGATGAACCTGAGCTGGGCGCTTGGTAATTGAAGGCACAAGTTACGTGGTGAGCAAACCTGTGCCAAGAGCAGCTCGTCCTTCTCTGTGCTTGCAGCTTAAGTGGTTCCTGTGAGAATTTTAACCATACAAGGATGTTTTTCCTCTCCAGACACACACCCTCAGGAGCATATCAGCTGAGTTGTGGGGACAGTGGATTGATCTCAGGAGTAGGAGTAGCAGCAGTTACACTTACTGTCATATTTTTTTAATGCTGTTCTGTTTTCTGTCCCCAGAGATCCTTTCTGGAAAGTCTCATGATGCTTTACACATGAGAATAAACTTGTCTGCGCAGGTATCCTGTGAAAAACACAGCTAGCATGGCAGTTCTGTGCAGAAGAAACTGAAGCAAATGGACACAGGGAACGTAAGCTGGGCCAGGAGCAGTTAAAGCTGGGTGCTTGCATCCTTCACCCCATGGCTTAAGCCACTGCACAACAAACTGTCCATCCCTTAAAGCTGCCTATAAAAACTCACCTGTCCTCAAAACATCTCATAAGTTGCCTGATATTGTCACTCTGTTTTACCAGGGAAGCTGACAGAGGTGATGTAGCTGGAGCCCAACTCAGCCTCACATGGGGCACCCACTGTTGCAGCACAAGCAAGCTATCAGGCTGCAACAAGGCTTTTATGGTCAGCCAGATTCTACTGTCTGTGCCACTCTCCTTCCTCCAGAGATCAGATCCAACCCACCCCCCCCCCACCCCCCTTCAGGGCTATTCAACCACTTAGCAGGAACGAGCTACAGCTGCACATCATCCAGGTCCATCAACCCACTTTCTTCGAGGCAAGGCCACAGCTGCATATTAGCAATGCGAATCAACCCACCAACTTCATTCCTCTACAAGGTGAGAAGATACAGCCAGACTTCCCAGACTAGTCCCTACATGAGGGTCCTATACTTCACTGGTCATCTACCTGATTCTGAAAGATGCTGAGCACCCAACTGTAGCTGCAGACCAGGGCAGCTGCAAGTGCACGTCCCAAAATCAGGTGCCAGTATCTGCACTGGGTACTTAAAAACATATCCATAAAATTATGGATAGTTTGAGGAGAGGGAAAAAGAAGATGCTTAAATAATAGGGTCTCAGAGTAAGGCAGCGTTCAAGGCTGGTGTGAGAGATGGTTAGAAGGTTCAGCCTGTGCGCCATCTCCCGCTGCTCAGCCGCTCAGCTGCCCTGAAACCGGGGCTGATGTTCAGTGTGAATGGGGCTCGTGTCACCTTTAGTGCCAGTGTCACTGGCACCACTGCTGTCCTGCTGCTGGCCTCCTGTCAATGCCAGAGGATTTTGTTCTTGTATCTCCCTGCTCCTGGAGATCACTTGACTGCAGTTCCAGCCTTATTGCCACCGATCCTGCTCCTTCCCAGTGCCGCGGGTGCCGGAGCCAGCCTACAGGGAGGATGCAAACGTGCGGGTCAGAGACAGGAATGTCGCAACCTTCTCCTGGGATCAGCTGGGGTGCACATAGAACATCTGGGAGACGGGATCATTTTCCTTCTGGTACTGCTGTAGGGTACGCTGGAGAGATGCAGAGAGAGAGAGCGATTCACCCCTGTGAATATATAGATATACTTCTGTGAACTGTACATTTGGTTAAGTAGCCTTCAGCATGGATGCTGGAAACCCACGGTCATCTTCAGGCTGGTCTGGTTAGGCTGGCCCTGGAAGGGAGACAGCTCTGTGGGCAAGGGGGGGGCACCCTTCCACCAGCATAAGAATGCCGGCTTCAAGCTGCTCCTTACCGTGCCCTGCACTGAACGCTGGTGGGGGGCTGGGGGCTGGGGGCAGGGGTGATTCCATTGATCAGGACATGTGCCAAGCCAGGTCAGTGCCAACGGTCCTGCTCATTAGCAGAGTTGGCAGAAGCTTTGGGGAGCTGCAAGGAACCGAGTCTGCCTGCCCTGCTTGTCTTGGTGAGCATAACGCTGGCTTAGAAGGCAAGGGGCTTCAGCGCGGGTTCAGCAAGTCCTTGGGCTCCTCGTTTAAGCTTGTAACCAACAGGAAGTGAAAACCCTTCCTAAATTGCAGCTTGAGGGATTTGGTAAGAAGAAAGTGAGCATTTGGTGTTTTCCAGTACAGGTCTTCTGTTGTGGAGGGGTCTGAACTGGAAAAGGGGATCCAAGTCCAGCAGAGCACTGAGGTCACGCTCAGTCAGATCCCACACTCAGGACCTCCGTGGCTCCGGTCCCATTTGTGTTGCCCACAAATCTTGCAAAGGGTGCGAGCAACGCTCCGCACACCCCAGGCTGGCACGTTTTGTGGCGTTTCCTCTTGTTGGAAGAACAAGAACTGAAACGATGGTATCATGGAAATCAGAGAGGTGAGAGCAGGGCAAAAAGGCTCGGGACAAGAGAACAGGAATGGGGGAATAGGAATGCATTTGGTGTCACAAGGAGAGGCAAGTGAGACAGGTAAAAGGGCACAGAGCTGAAGGGAACCGAGGTGTGGAAGAGGTGATGCAGCTGCAAACAGTTTGGGAGGGAACAGTTCAGTTCTGCAGACGCTGGGAGGGCAGGAGCAGTGTTTAGGAGAGCAGAGGCGTAAGGGGAATGGAGACTTGATGTGATTTGGTTTGGTTTCTGCTGACAAAAGAAGAGATGTGGGTGAGCCTGGTGAACGCGGTGAGATGCAGGCTGTTCCGCACCGTCATTGACACAGCGGACTGTGTTGTTGAAACGTGGGCTGAGGGGCCATGGCAGAACCACAGAGTCACACACTGTGATGCTCCCGTGGGCTCATCATTTGCCACCAATGACAGACTTGCTGGACAAACGCTTCTTGAGGAAGGCGCTGGAGATTCCCAGCCCCTGTTATACAGCGACCTGGGGCAGATGATAATTATGAGGGGTGAAAGGGTAGGTCCCCTGCTGACATGTATCTAAGTCAGGGTTGGGGGAAGAAATTACTCTGACTCGCAAAACCAAGTAAGCCCAGATAAGGTGAAGTTTATCGAAACAGTGTTGGTTATTTTGCAAAACTCTGTAACTCCTTGTCGCTTTCTTAAGAATAAAAATGATTATAGTTTAAAAAAATGCAGCAAAATCCAAGTCTTAGCTTGTTTTCTTAATTTCATCACATTAATGTTTGTTTTGATTTCAAATCAGAACTGGTAGTTCCTGTCCTCTCATATTCATTACACTCCTTTCCTCTGCTCCACTCTCTGCTACCATTTTCCTGGTTGAAGACTATTATTTGTATTTTTTATTTAAATCTATCCTATGCTTACTTAATTTTAACAATTATTTTGATCTTGTCCTCTTTGCATAGCCACTTTCTCCTTCCTGGTTCAGTTATTATAAGAAAAACTTTCTCTGCTTACAAAAGTCCATTTTCCAGACTGATGTTACATTTGATCTAAAAACATTTGAAGAAGAATTTTCTTTGCCAATCTCTGTCCTCACTCTTCACCTTGTGGCTGTTCACCCAGGTGCTACAGAGGGATGCCTGCTTCCCCGCTTGAGGTGCAGGTTCCACAGCCACTGTGCGTCTCTCAGAAATCTTGAGTGTCTTTCACATCCAGTGTCCTTACCACTATAGTCCACTTTAAAAAAACTTCTTATTTCCTTAGGGTTTGATTTCTTTTGAAACAAGACCTGCATGTACAGGACAAGCCTATTCTTATTTAGCTTCCCACTTAATTTAGGTGTAAGGATTATGATCACACGCTCCAAATATATTTTTGATGACCACTTGCTCTATGACTTAATCACTATTTACAACCAGTGAATCTTTTGTAGGTTCAGTGATGGTTTTGTGGAGGAATTTGTCATCTGTCATATTGCGAATTATAGGCCTGGGGCCCCTTGTGATCATGACAGATTATTCTCTGGTCCGTTACTCTGCAGTTAGTTTCCCCATGGCAGCATGGTTCTTACTGGGATTTATCTCTTTTAATATTAGTTCCCTCCCTTCATATCCAGCTGTGATCCTGAGTGCTTCACAGCTGACTCTGAGCTGCAGCACTAAAAAGCCTCTTTTAACTTTCTGAGTTTGATTTAAACAGCCTATAGCATCACCCATGTGATGCTCAGGCACTATTTTTATCTTCCTTTCTACCAGTCCTGAACAGCCCAGTATTTTAATACCAGGGATGACTTATTCTACCATAGTTGCTTGCATGATAGCTGGTTTACATCCCGTAATAGCTGCTCACAGCACTTTCCTACCGATATCTGGAAGGTGGTTACAGAGGTAATGGAGCCAGAGCCTTCTCAGCCATGGCAGGCAACAGAAGCAGGGGCAGTGGCACAAGCTGAACGGAAGGAATGACTTCTGCCGGGAGTGTAATGCAGCACTGGAGCAGGGGCCTGGAGGGGTTTGATTCCGGAGACAAATTACTAGTGGCTTACTGCCCTGCGGAACAAGGTCTGCCACAGCTGCTGGAGCCCCCCTGAAGCAGCAACCCACCGCCCGCCCCACAGCCAAGCACAGGCTGCAGACCCCCCCTCAGCACCTCTGCAGAGCCGGCTCGCAGGCAGCTTGGGCTCCGCTGGAGCGGGCAGGGGACGGGGGAGGGGGGAGCCCTGCAGACATACTGCTGCTTTTGCCTGGGGGCACCAGTTGCACACATGCTCGTGCTCTGCTTCGCCAGCTGGCGGGAAGATGTGGGCCCCTCCAAGAGCGTGGAAATAACAGGTAGGGCAGGGGGAGCAGGGATAAGTGCATCCCGGACTGAAGGGGGATGCAGGGACACGCAGGGTGTGCTGGTAGGTGTGCGATACGACCCTGGTGAAGCAGCGGGAGCACTGGCCAGAGTGGCTGGCCACGTCTGACAGCTCCGGGCATAGTTCAGAAGGAAGAATTAACATTCTTTGTGAGGCTTTTCCCAGGACTGAAGTGGTGAGTGAGGATGGGATTGGGATGCAAGGGGTAGCTCTGCATCAAGGACCTGTGCCTGGCCAGCACAAGGGGTGCCTCGGGCTGGGTGCCAGAGGTTGTACTGGAAGAACCGTGGCCGGGGGCTCTCCTGGTTCCCTGCAAGTGCGCCTGCATGTGAGGGCGAGCTGGGCTACTGCACGGCTAGCAGGGCTGTGAAGACAGGAACAGACTGGCAGAGAAGGAGCCATTTTCTCTCCGTGTATCTGAAAAACAGGGAAAAACAGAGTAATTAAAATACCATCCAAGCTCGTCCCTTTCCACACTCACTGCTTGTTTTTTCCCCTGTGATGTTTTTCCCACGAAGCCACGGCTGACCTGGCAGCTGGTGGTGGCAGCTCATGCCACAGCAGAGCCACCGGCTGCTCTGCAGTTGAAGAAGGTTTTGCAGGGAAAACAACAACAACAACAACAAACCAGCTTCAACCTCCAAGTCTTTCACAAAGAGCCCATCTCTGTGAGCGCCCACCTTATGGCACCAGGTAGGTGCCAGGGGCAGAGGGGCGAGTTCCTCATCCTGCCCAGACCTCCTCCCTCCTCCCCTCCCCTCCATGGGGACCAGAACCTCTGAGTCACACCACAACTGCCTGCTTGTCCACGCTTTCCTTCTGGTGTCCTCTCACATCCATCCTCTCCATCTTCCCCTTCCCTTCCCCTTCCACTTCCTCAGCTCTTCTTTCACTCCCTGAAGCTTTTGGAGAGCAAGTATCTCATTTCCTTCAGGGGAAAAGAGATTTTATGACCGAAAGTGGAGCAACAGCTTGTATGACATGGGCTGGACCCCACTGGGCAGGCACAAGAAAACAGCCATGCCCCCAGGAGCTGGACACCCACCTGGGCTTGATGTTCTGCTGGAGACCGATGCTTCTCGAGAACTACAGCCCAAAATCCTTCCCCAGGGTCCTCACTGTCTTTGCTGATGGGAGACGGCTCCTGCATCTCCTCCTGACCCAGCAGGGAAACGCCAGCGATACTGCAGTGTAACAAGTTACAACACATCCGTCCAGCCAGTATAACTGGCCCTGGGTCTGCGTGACTTCAGTGCACATGTCGTGTCCCATTTTGTGCCCGGCAGGCAGCGGGTTGCTGGGGGGGCTGGTTTTACTGTCACAATTCACACAGCTGCCCCGGCCAGCCTAACATCACCCACCCTCCTCTTCCCCTGCAGAGCACACGGGGTCAAGACTGGCAGGGGGTTGCGTTGCTGCCATCATTTCCATCGTTGTGCTCTTCACTGGGCTCAGGAGAAGAGCAGGTAGGGAAGAGCGGAGCCACCTTGCCTGTGGTGAGATGCAGCCAGGAGCATCACCATCTGTCCAGCACCCCTGCTCAGGAGTGATGGGGGTCAGGATGTCCCAGCATCCCGGATGGAGCGGTGGGGAGCAGATGACTTGGAGGGTCATTTCTGGAGGAAGGCAGCAGGAGATGATGTTTTGCACCTCCTTGGTCTTTCTGCACCTTCTTTTTTTTCCCCCCTCTCTCCTTTTCAGCTAAACCAAAGCCTGAGCGACTTCTCAGGGCTTCAGAACAGAAGAAACCCTTGTGCTACCCACCTGCAGTCTCCCACCTCTTGCCACCCTGCTCAGGAGAGTCAGCCCTCCCCAAATGCCAACAGAGAAAAGGTCAGTGGGGGGGGTGCAGGGCTGTCCAGGGGGCTGGGTGACCGTTCAGAGGTGGGTGCACGGGGAAGGACAGCTGCGTCTT
Organism: Falco biarmicus; assembly: GCF_023638135.1. Classification (NCBI taxonomy): domain Eukaryota; kingdom Metazoa; phylum Chordata; class Aves; order Falconiformes; family Falconidae; genus Falco; species Falco biarmicus. The sequence continues at coordinate 91,538,929 of NC_079292.1, forward strand.
GGCAGGGCAGCAATGGCCCCAGCTCTTTGCTGGGATGCTGCACTACAGGCAACAGCACACGTTTTCAGAAATGCCTCTTCTCCCGTTTCAGGGAAAACTAAATGTGTATAGAAGAGTGCTTGTATTAGACATGTATGAGCATATACAGATAGATGTCTGTAGGTGGACGTGTTGTAAGTAGGAATACTACATTTACACATGTATGTATCTGTAGGTGTATACAGGTACATTTGGTTAATGCCTCTGAGGCAGGTGTGTATGTAAGATCTTTATGTACATATGTGTTTTAACTGTGAAGTTGGGCGAATATGTAGGCAAAAGTGATACCTCAAAATGGTGGAACCTCAAACAAAGAAAGTCGTGGGTTAAACTGACCACAAATCAGAAAAATATGGCTCTCCAGGAGAAAGCTACAATAAAATTTTTAGTGGAAATTTCACTGCTGCGAGTTTACAAGATGGAGATCATCTGTGGCTCTGTAGTTGTGAAAAAAGACACCGATTAAAGGCTTTTCCTGCCTAACAGGGAGTTTGAAAGCAACAACTAAAAATCATGTATATAACCAACGGGGGTGGGGAGCAGAAGGCAGGCGTGGATGTAAAGGAGGTATATGGCATACAATAAAACTGAGAGTTTATGAAGCATACAAGGTGATAAGGAGCATTCAAAATAATCTGTCTGGAAAAACTGGATTGCTGCAAGTGCTGGCAGCCCTTTGAAGGAGTTTTTTCAAAATACCTTGAAACCCAAGAAATGGTGGCAATGGCCTAGTCTCCTCCTGGGTGGATAGAGGTAAAACTCTTGACAGAGAAGAACTTTGATGGAGGCTTTTTGATACAGAGAAGACAGTTGTATACAGAAAGAAACAGAATTGTGTATTCATACTATGTGAGGATGGCAAACAAATTCCTAATCTGTTTGTGGACTAAGGAGGGTTTTAACAGCATCTCTTAAGCGTAAGTATTTTCAGATCAGTAGCCAAGAAAATTTTCATCTCAGAATGATAAAAGATTTGGCTGAGGAGGCACCTGGCCTGATGGAGTTAGGTGTTTAGACATCCTGGCATCCGAGAGAATTCCCAAGACCGGGGAAGAGCACCTTGTGCCGGTGTTCACAGAGAGAAGGTGAGAGACACCGGTGACTGTTGGATGGCTCCGTAGGAATAATCAGTAAGGTAAGAGAGTGTGAAGTTTTTACAAGTTAGCAAACAAAAGTGTCAACAACGAAAACAATGTTAATTATTTAGTATGTTTCAAAAGAAAAAAATGTTGTGAGAAACAAACCTGACCTCATTCTTTGACAAAATAATACATTCAGCTGATAAAAGCACAGGTGGAGATTTAACAAACCAAGAAATCTGTAAATTCTGAAGGAAAAATAGTCATGTGTGTATACATCATCATTCACATTATATGGATTAATTTCTAGAAGACAGACAAATGGCAAACGTTCCTTCTCCAACAAGAAGCAGCGATCACTGCTGAAAGTGTGGGCCTCTGCCAGAGCCGTGCTGTTCAATAGAGGCATCAGGAGATACAGCTGTAAGAAATGCTGTTGGCAAAACTTGCAGAGGGCGAGAGCAGTGGCTGAAGCGGAGGGAGCCCCTCAGGCCAGCATCAGCCCCGGCCAGCTGGATGCGCCCGGACAGGACAAGGCGCTGGCCAAGGCCACGGAGCCTCCTCAGGCAGGGCCACCGCCGCTGCAGGGCTGCTGGCTCCCAAGCCCCACCAGGTTGCCCGACCTGTGGGAACACCGAAGAGTGACCAGGGGCAGGGCGCAGCTGCCGGTGGAGGCACTTCGGGCTTGTACCATTTCCTCTTCATTTCTGAGGCGTTACGGGTCAATAGTCAGTCCCAGGGGCCGCTCCTGCCCGCGCACGTCCCGCAGCGAGCCGGGCAGCCGAGCCTACGGTGTGACCCCACGGCCGCTGGACGGGTGGGCTCAGCCCCACACGGGGGAACCAGCTGGGACCCAGGCACAGGAGCTCCAAGGGACCCTGGGTGCCAGGGCAGGAGGAGGTTGGTGCTGCAGAGCAGGACTCACGGAAGGTTTCGGTACTGCCTGCTGGCTTCAGGCACCCCCGGGAACGATTGGTCTGTGACAGCTGCCTCCTGGGCAGCCAGGACAAGCTGCCGAGAGCAGGAACTTCACTGGCCACCACTGGAGAAGTCACTGTCACCTGTGATTGCCAGCTCTGAGCTGGAAGTCCAGCAAAGCCTGAAGCTGCAATGCCCATCAGCAGCGCAGGCACCCACACCGGGGGGGTATTTTCTTGAAAGCTTGGAGGTGGTCCAGAGCAAAATGCCGGGACCAATTCAGAAGGTCAGAAAAACACCTTACAGGGGCACCCCGAGGCATTACTGGCCAGGTACCTCTCAGTCACACCCCAGAAAATACAGAGTATGGGGAGCACCGTAACCTGTGCAGAAAGGCACGGTGAGAGTCAGCAGCTGCAGGTCATATATAGGCACATTCAGGATCAAATAAGGCGTAACACACTCACCAGCAGGATGGTTGTCCTAGCCATCTGTCAGTGAAAGTGGTAGACTGTCTCTCAAGGTCTTCAAGTAAAGGCCAGGCTATTTTTTTCAAGCTGTTCTTTAATAATAAATTAAAAGGAAGGTTAGTGGCATCAGTCGAAAGAGACCCTGGGTGACACTCCAAGGCCTGTGTAACACCCAAAGTGAGAGCTGGTGGTTTGTCTGCCTTTTTGGCCCATAAACCGACATAAAGGAAAGAAAAATAACAGAGAGATGGAAGAAACACACCAGGGGTGGCCGCGTTCCTTGTAAGGAGAAATATACCGTGGCACTTCATTCTGTTTGATTGCCTGCTCTCCGATGCTCCCCACTAGAGCTGCTACAGGTGTCCCCGATTACTGCATCCCTGAAGGTCTCGAGGTGAATTTAAACCACAAAAATGAGTAAAACATACATCCTAAAGCAGAAAAGGTAATACTGATAAACAAAGTGACTGTGTTTAGCAACAATGTTCCTTAGATTTTAAACATAAGACACTTATTACAAAGAGGCTAAAAGGTCATCAAAGATAAACTTGATTGCATTAGAAAGACGCGGATAAATAATATTACATGTTCTGCACCCCCGGGAGACAGCCATGCTGCCTTCCAAGGTCAAATGTGCCGTGGCCAAGTGCCACATGGCATCGGTGCCTGGCCACGTGAATTGAGAAGCAGGAATCTGGTCATTACCCGATCAGCTGCTAGGCAGACCAGCCCGCTATAGGTATGCTATGTCCACAGAAATAAATATTAATGGTTTAAACGAGTCCTTTAGGAGAAGCAGTTGATATAAGAGATAACATTCAAAACGGGTTTTATCAAGATGCAAGGTTATTTTATCAAGATGAAAGGTTAAGTTCTCTGCCCTTCAGCCAACAGAAGGTTACCTGGGGGCTGGGGCCGCATTGCATCGTGAATGTGGGCGAGCCAAGACCTCTGAGGTGGCACTGAGAGCAGCCATTTGGCAAACAAAGCCAAGCTCAAGACTATCTTTCCCACACAGGTTCCCCTTGTTGGATTATGCCTCTGCACATTCAATTTAAGCTGAAAAAATAGATCCAGCAGTCCGGCTGCATTGGCTTAGATGCACTCTGCGAACATAGCTGAAGCTCGGCTGACAGGTGCCTCAAAGAGAACGTGCATTAACTCAAAGTAAAGTATTTAGATAAACCGTGTTGGCTTCAGCCTCACAGGGTACCATAACTGCACATTCTGCAGCACTTCCAAAGCAGCTGTGGACTTGCTCCTCCCGCGCAGGCACCTCGCTCAGCCAAAGCCCTTCTCTGGAAGGTGGCAGACAGTGATGAGAGGCTACTCTCGATCGACCCTGAAGGTCAGTGTGGGCTGAGTGAAGCCCTCTCCAGCCGTGCAGCTGCTGCCTACAGGCCATTGGAATTCAGTGTTAGTGGCCCCGTTGCAAGCCACCACGGTGCGGACAGGCTTAGCACAGATTGCTTTTTAAACCGTAGAGGTGGCACTCTTGAAACATTTGAGAATGACATCTCTGAAAATGTCAGAAGTCCTGAGAGCTGTGCTCACCCTTGCATCTAATTGCCAAGTTCATCACAGACCAGACCAGGAAAGGTCCTTCTCCTGTGCCTGGCAGCATACAGCGATGCAGCTCCCCGCAGCAGGGGACGTGGTCCTTTATAAAGCTTGTTCCCACCTTGGTACCATCCGCTCAGGCTGAGAAGCTTCAGATCCCACCTGCCACCCTCAGCCTCTTGCGGACTCCTTGTGAAGTGCCAATGCACGGGGACCATTCACAGCTAAAAGCCCCCTCCCTTAGCCCGCCGGGCAGTGACAGACAGTAAACTGCTCAAGCCAAGCATGCGACAGAAATTTCCACACTGCCCACAGACGTAATACCGAACCCTCCCACATCTCCCCCGTCTTGGTCAATGAACTGCAGGGAATCACGGCGACCCACTTGGCAGGGGTGGGCCAGGATAAAGCGTCAAGGCCAGCATTGTGCTCTCTGGCCATACACTTCCTCCAGAACAGAAGCCTGAAGCAGCGAGCTCCGTCTCAAGAGTTTGCCATCACAGCCCTGCTGGATGGGCACAGCAAGCAGCAGGTGCTCCAGGTGTACACACAGAACAGTGACTCCCACGTGGCTGCAGCTTCTTGGAAGCCCACCGACCTCAGGAAGCTCTTCCCAACAGCTGGATACCTCTTTTCGTAGGGAGTGTCATCTCAGCTATACAATGACTGCTTTTGCTCCCTAGCAGTGCTGGCAGGAACGCTGCCCCCGGGCTGCTCGCTGTTAACAGGGTATGAAATGCTGAGCAAAGCCACGTCTTCACTAGTGCTGCACGTCTGCTTGTCTCGGTAACAGCAATCTTCTGCACTGATCGCTCCCTCTGACCTGTTCTTCCTCTGGACTTCACTGACATGAGCAATGCTAAGCTACAGCGGGTAGTGAAGCTCCTGTAACATTCTGCATTCTCTCCCTCTCAAAAAGAAAAAAACCAAACCAAACCAAAACCAACCAAACAGAAAGGAGAAAGAAGAAAAGGGAAAGGAGAAAAAAAAAGAAAAAGGGAAGAGATAAAGAAGAAAGAGAAAAGGGAAAAGGATGGGGCTTTTCTGTTCCCAAAGCCTCCAGCTCTATTACAGCCACCCCTAACTTCTGTCCCCGACAAAGCATGGGATGCACACTCCCCTCCAGAGCACAATGTGTCACACTAAGCCAGTCCAGCTCCTGCCCAGTACCAAAACACACTCATTCTCCCTGGGCAGCTGAAAATTCAGCTTCTCCCAGCACACAGAATGGGTGGCTCCCATGCGTCTCCTTCAATGAGTGATGAGCAGATGCTGAAAAATGGCAGATGCCCTCTCCGAATGAAAAATTAACTGAGCTGCTCAAAAAGCCCATCTGGAGCGGAGAGGACTGATTCCAGCCTCCAGGAGCAGCAGGACTTGCCAGCAGTTCCTGGTGAGGAGAGGCAGCAGAGGAATGAAGCCCATCCCCACCTACATCCCCAGGTAGATGCAATGTCTGGTGCTGGCACAGACACAGCCCTCTGTCACTGCTGCTGGCCCCTCGCCACCAGCTGGGCCAAAGTGCCTGGACCACAACACCCGGTAGGTCCTACAGCAGGAGCCAGCCACTCTGCAGGTCCCAGCTGGCTCCGATGCTCCAGGCACTCTCATCCAAGCGCCTGCGGATCCTCGGGAGGTGGCACGACACACACCTCCCTCAGGCTGGCACTTGACAGGATGGGTCTCACAGCCTGCTGGGGATATAAGCATCATGGTGTGCCAAAGTCAGGCCACCCTCTAGTTCCTCCAGACCCTCGTAGATTCCAGCTGTACTTACCTCTCGTCTTTTTATTCATGCAATCTTCGTCTGAAGCCCACACAAGTCCCAGAACCTCTTGCAGCACCTTCCCCTGACCAAAGTGTCCCCCTGCAGCTCTGGGAGGAGGATGTTTGACTGCAGGGGTCTTCCTGGTGATTGCACAGCCTGTTTCTATTCCCTCGTGCAGCTACTCTATGCAGAGGATCACAGGGCATCACCCACCACCTGGTACCCTCAGATGCCTTCAGGAAGCAGTGGGTACTGCTGCAGATGCTGTGCTCTGTGACCCCTCGTAAGTTTCTGGGTTATGTTTTTACCTTATCCTCTCCCCCTCTTCACTCATTCCTCACCACAAGCATTTGATTTCCCCCTGGCTTCTCCTCCTCCAGCCTCCTCCTCTCCCCTTCTCAGGGAGAGCTCAGGATGAACAAGGCAAACGTGTCCAACTTCTCATTAATACTCCTCCCGCCTTCAAACACTTCCAGGTCAGGGGCTTCCTGACGGGATGTGGTTTCTGTGGGTTAGTCACCCTGTGCAGGTTTATTTTCCATTAAGCTGTCTACTCCCCCCTTGAGCCCATGCAGAGTCTTTACAAACTGGCATCACGTTCATCACTTCCCCCTCCTCAGGTACCACGGCGGTGGTAAGCGCGGGTTACACACTGCTTGGAGCAGCTCAGCTATTTTTTCCTTCAGTTCCTTTAAGACTCTTGGACAAAAGCCACTGCTCCCAGCAAGCTGCTACTGTTCGCTTTGTCAGTGTGATCAGCCTTTTCCACCGCTGCTCCAGCTGGCGCACCCCACCCCGCTGAAGAATAGGTTCTGCACCTTGGTCTTGCCACTCAGCACTTCACACAGGTGCAGAGATGTCTGCAGTGGCCTTACCTCCCCCGTGGGGTCCTCACACAGCCCCCCCACAGATCGTCCTTCAGAACCACTGCCAGGTTCCTGACATGTTTCCAGAAAGATCTAATGTGAGTTTGGATTCCTTTTGCTAGTCGTTCCTCAGAGCTTTGTTTGACCTGACTTACAGTCTTTCTACACACAATATGCAAAAGTTTATATCCTTCTCTACTTTTCCCGCTGCAGGGAACTTCAGCTTTTGTTGATAGATGCTTTTTGTGACTGCCCTTATCCCACTGAACAATGGCTTCTGTATCCCACAGGAAAGGTGTCCACCCCACTTTTCATGAGCATGCCTGGTTAGGAAGGATGGCAGAGGGTGACAGAGGGTAAACTCAGGTGATAAAGATGAAAATATAAAAGGGGTGTCACTTTTGGACAGGGAGAATAACACAGCTGTGGTAGGCGTTGGTATAGGCCATTGATGCTGGGCAACAGGTCAAGACAACAAAGGCTGCCAAAGCAGAATGGAAAGTGGCTCAAAACCAAGAAGAGGTAGAGGACAGGGTGTCAGCAGTGCTGAAGACAGCAGGTGGGAAAGCAGGATGATGACCCTGAGCCTTGGGACATCACATTGAGAGGAGGAGTGAGAAGAGGGAACTGCAGCGTTGCCCCAACAGTCACAGCTGGCGTGGTGATGTGGCATTACAAGAGGTGGCAGGAGGGGTTAGGGATGGCAGTGAAGAGCAGGGGCACAGGATTGTATGGGACAGTAGCATTGACACGTGGTGGGTCAAAGCAACAACCGCCAGGGAAGCAGGGCAGCACTGGGCAATGCTGGTGGACAGCCACGGGGAGGTCCCATAGGTTGGGCAACGATAACACGGTGCAGCACAGGAAGGGCAGGAAAGGCAATACATCATCACTTTAAGAGGCTGTGGACTAACTTCAGCCTCCTGTGCTGCAAACTGTGCGGCATGAGTCATCTTCTGGGAGCTGAATCACTTGCCAGCACCTATTTCAGTGACTAGGCGATGCAGGCCTTCCCACCACAGCCCACCGAGGTTTGTGCGGAAGGAGAGCAGTTTCCTCTCTTTCTGAGTTCATTCATTACTGTTCTTTCCATCCAGCTCCGTCTCCTGTTTTCAATGGTACTATTTTACCATTTTCCTTTTTTTTCAAATGCTTCTGAAGTCATGGGTTTGTTTAGCATTGATTTATTTATGAATTGCTGATTTTCTGTTCTTTTATACTGTTGTACATACCTAAACCAGTCTCACTGACCTGCCCTCCCATGAAATACCATCAACATCTTAAGTCAGTATGAAAGATCAATTGCCTCCGCTGATAAACATACGCAGCCTCTATGCTGCAAATTCTTTGGGATCCTTTACTGGCAGGGGATTTGGAAGACAAAAGGCCCTAGGCTCTGGGAAGGGGACTATTCTTCAACCTACAGAAGTTTATTTCTTTAAAAAACAACCCAGAAAGCCCATGTGTCTTACTTGAGGAAAACCCTGTCCTGACCCCAAAATTTACCCAGGAGTACAAACTTCTTGGTACGTGAGATGCATCTGAAACAGCTGCAGTCTTGATACAGAGTTAAAAGAAGAGGTGGCAGAACGGGACAGTGACTATAATGAAGAAATCTCACTCTTCTCGGTATCATCAGAAGCAGTCACGTGGCTTGACTAAGATTCATGTTTTGTTGGCCAACGTCTTCTGCTTAAAAGAAAGGAGAAAAGAAAAAAAAAAAAAAAAAATACAGGCATTCCAGGCCCTGCGGGGGACAAACCTCACATTCATCATAAAAACCCAGACAATGCCAAAAAACTTCTATCACCTAATCCTCAACTTGAATTTCTCAAGCTACATCTTGAAAAAAAAGTAGGTCCTTTGCCTCATGGGACTGTTCCAGAGCTTCACACCACTGCTAGCCTGAGATCTTGGGAGGGAAGACAAAGAACCTCTCAAGCTGAGGAATGGATTGAACATGTCTGAACAATTAAAAAGGAGATGGGAAAGGGGAGGGATGCCTTCTGCTCTGCTTTTTGGGAAGGGCGTGGTGGGAAGTGTTCCCTCAAGCCGTTTGGCTATGAAATCTGGGCTTACCCGTGAAAGAAATGGGATTTATAGATTAATTTATCTTCTTAAGGGCTTAATTCCCTGTGGATTCCCTTTTGGAGTGCACAGCTCTGGGCTGATACCCCAGGAAAGGGTGATCACCATCACCAGAGAAGGAACATGAAACCACTGAGGTGGACCAACTGAGCAGGGACACCCAGAGAATTGCACCAGGAGCGTCAAAATGGGGGCAAACATGAACTGGGCTGCCTAACGCCAGCCCCAGTGAAGTGCCAGGTGGGCAGCAGTGTCTGGCCGAGCTGCATGGGCACTGCGCCGCTGGGGCGGCCGTGGCCGAGCTGTCACCACCGCTGGCTGCCATGCAGCAGTGGCTGAGAAAAACTGGTCTGAGGTGGCTGCATCTGCCTCTGAGTTCCAGGGACAGGCAGGAGAGATGATGAAAGGGGTGGGAACACAAGCCTGGAGAGTCAGGTGGCTGTGATAATAGTTATATTGTTAGGGCTGGAATGAGGAAATTAAAGATTTCAGCCGCAAAGAACAGCGGGGGGGGGGGGGGGGGGGGGGGGGCGGGCAGAGAGGGATGTGTGCAAAACCTCCATCTTGATCGCCCCACTTACTAATTACCCCTCAGGACAAAGCAGCCAGAGAAATCAGTGCTATAGCTGTGCTTGCTGCGGTTTCAGCCACACAGCCAGCTTCCAGACAGGCACCAGTCTCAGCTCAGCCCCGGTGGGCATGTGCCCGGCAGTGGGCACAGCCCAGCCTCTCGCAGCGGGACCGGGCTGAGGCTGGTGCTGCCCACCCTGCGAGCGAGCCCACGCCAGGCCCCGACCTTAGGGAATGTGCAGCGGAGGTGCAGCCTGTGGCCCGTTGTCAGCCACGGGTGGCTAGCAGCAAAGGTGGCCAGCCGCAGAGGTGGCTAGCAGCAGAGGTGGCTAGCCACGGAGGTGGCAGCTGGCTCGGTGGCAAAGCAGCGTGGCTAGCGTAGGGCAGGCTCTAGGTCTGGGATGCTCGGGCACTAAGACTGACTCAGCGCCTGCAGGAAGCAATATCCCCCATCCTGCAATACAGGCGACAGATGGGGGTGGGCTACATCTTCCAGGAGCTAATCCAGGTTTGCCAGCTGAGGCAAAGCATGAGTAGCCACTGCCCGGGCTCTCCTCCAGGCTTCGTACGTGCTGCGGCATGCAAGCATCAGCAAGAGCATCCGTCTGGGTCCGCTTGTGTTACCTTCACTCTCCTAGGAAGAGAGACCGGGTTCCCCACACACAGTTTCTAGCAGGATTTGCTCAGTCCTATGACACTGTTTTCATGAGCTTTGCCCTGTAGCCTCCCACCTTTCATGCTGAAAGCTGCTTAGGGTTTCCCCCTGCGCTCCCTTTTGCATCACCAGAACAGCTCTCTGCAGCCACTCTGTTCCTACAAGGTAAAAATGAATAAACACATTGGGAAGCAGCCTCCTTGGGGCACAAAGGAGTGGGAGGGTGTACATGGACATGCTCCTGCTGCTGCAGTACCGCTGGTTCTTTGGGACAGACACCACTGCTGCCTGGCAGCTTACATCAGTAGCCAGGGAGAAGGCATTCAGCCTTGGTTTGCAAATCCCTGATGGCTTTTTAATAACGATCCTATTTAGAGATCATCACCTCTGCCTCAAGGGAGTCCTTGAATCCTGGGTGAATAACCCCCTGCTGAAGAGCAGCAGCGATACGCAGTGTAGCCTCACCTCTACCCATCCTTACCAGCTACTAGGCTGGTGCTTCTTTGGTCACTTCAGTTAAACTTACAGCACCATCCATGCTGCTATTCCTTGGCTGTTTGCCTTGCTAGTTTTAATGCAGAAAAATATGATCAGCTGTGGCTAATCCAGAAATAAGCACTGGCTTAAAGGAAAACACAACTGCATACAGGGATATACAAAAGAACTAAAGAGAGCGAAGGTCTTTCAAGTAGTTCAAAAACAGGTACAATTTGTTACACTCAAAATCCAAAACCGGATGGGGAGAGGCTTTTCTTTCTTTCCCACCACAGTAGCAGTGTGTTGAGAAAAGTTTGTTCTATTTTGAAGTGTTGTGGGCACTAGAGATTGTTACCGCATTCCTACCTGGGCTGATAACAGACATAGCTGGTAAGGAAATATTTCAGATTTGATGCCATAAAAAATGATTCATGTTTATTCAAAGGTTGCTCAGTAGCAATGAAAAGCAATCATGCATGCAGCTTGTGAAGATCCAATACACAGAAGCACTGCCCAAAACAACAGGGTGCTCCCTGTCCCGAAAGAGAAGGACCTAGTGACAAGTGTCTGAAGGAAAAGGACCTTTCCACTGCAAAGCTCTTTGTATTGAAATTGTTGTTAGAGGCAAAGTAAATACTGTGAATCAAAACTTCCCGAAAGGATTTCTAGTGCCTGATGGAAGGTCTTTCACCCTAATGTGAGACCCAGGGATTTCAGGAGTCCATTTATCCCATAATTGCTAGGCCAGAACAGGTTGGGGGAAATAACCATCACCATCAAAACCAGCTACATTCAGGTGTGACTCACCTTGAGAGGTCAGACAGCGAATAACTATCCAGAAACTTGTGGATGGGCAAAATGTTCAGGAGACTTTTGCGGTGAGGGAAGTTTGAGGCAGGAGCATATCTAATCACCTGGATTATCAACAGGAGGCACTTTTGCAAATGGCACTAATAATCCTGCATCACCACCTTCTGTCACAGCGAAGTGTGCCTGAGGAAAATGGTACTGTTTATGCCTGACGCACTTGGTCAAATGATGGTCACTGGAGTGATCTAGCTCATCTACACACTGAGGGGAAAAATAGAACAAAAGGTGGGAAGATGTAAGTAATCATGAAAAGCTGAAGAGTTTGCAAATTCTTATATTCTGCAAACAGAGATGGAGACTGGCAGTTGACAAGGCAACAGGAGATCTGCTGTTTGTGTTGTTTCTAAAGTATTTGGGGAATCGAGCAGTAAATGTGGTTGTAGAAATGTTAAAAATGGATTTTTGGTTCCTTTGTGTCTTGGTACACAGCACTGCACTAGCCATGCAAGAAAAAAATGAACTCTATCCCAGCCAAACGCAGGACACTCTGTGAGCTGGCTGTCACCCTGCAGCACGTTTGTGTGACTGCCAGAACACTGGGACTTCCACAAAGCCATGGCCAGAGTGTGATGTGACATGGCTGAAGTGACCTGCAGCCACCTCAGGCTGACAGGTGCCCTGAGGTGTGCCGCAACGCAGGCAACACGCGGCCACCCCAGCAGCTCCCCAGCTCCCCAGCAAGGGCACGGGCGGTGGCTTGGATCACTGCCGGCACAACCACTGGAAATGGGGTCACAGCCAGCAAGCGGGGGTTTTAATTCTTCCAAAAAAACCCCAAAAGCCATTATGGAAAAGTCTTCTGAAAAATAAAACAAATATGTACCTAGATGTGCATGTGTATATAGAGATACACAGGTACATGATGTGCATCATTTATACATGTAAAAATAACACAATTCCTGCACCCACACCCTGATTATCTGCTGTTCTTGTCCAAAGCAAAGGCCAAAAGTTCTCCCAAACAACACGGTGATGGAATTTGCCAGCCATGGCAAAATGCTGCGAAAGTTGCTTTAGACTGTCATTTGGGTGCAGCAAATCAGTCTGGATGCTTGGGTTTTAATTAGCCCCCGAGTCAAAAGAAATCAAAAAACTTAAGTTGCCTTTGTCTCACACCCAGCAAATAAGGTTTCTGAACTCATTTGCAAAGATCAGCTGAAGACAGTTTAAGATGCTTTCAAATACTGTGGAAATCAGAGAACACTTAACTACCAGCGCTACCAAATTCAGCTGTAGTTGCTTTGTGGGTGCTGTTAACTTAAATGAGTATAAAATGGGTATTTTCAGGGGCAAAATCATTTTTGACATTCCAGTAAGACAGAGGCACAATTCCAGTAAGAACAGAGGTGGTTTTGGACGATGGTCCGTCAGTGTAACTGGGTAATTTCAGGAAATTACAGTAATGTGCATCAATGAAGTTACGACCATGCTCTCTGTGAAGCGGCTAGGTTATGGCTCCATAGGTAAGTGCTGGCACAGCGTAATCGTTAGTAGCTGTGTGTATATCCACCAAGATTAACACATGGGCTACCAGGCTGGTTCAGAAGGCTGATGTGCACCTTCAGGGATCTGCCAGGTCTGTCTGAGTGCATAAAACACACCAATGGCACAAGTCAGAAGAGCTGACATCCCTCTGCTATGTGGCATCTCCTACTGGCACTGCCCGAGAGGGGCCTCGGAGCCGCGTGGACCATCGCTCTGACCCAGAAGGGCATTTCTCCTGCTCTGAGGAAGCTGCTTCCTAAAAGGTGTTTGATGCACTACTTGTTCATCCCTCCCCACCCCTTCCACTTTTTGCAACTCATCTTTGGTGAAAGCCCAAAATAAATTACTTGAGCTAGAATGAAGTTTAGAGCTGCAGGAGACGGACGTTTTTGCTTTGTGCTGCTTTTTGTCGGGGACGGAGCTAGAGGAAAGCGGCACGCGGTGGCTGCAGCTCTGCACCCAGGTGGTCCCAGGGGCGCCAGCGCCCACCTGCAGCCCCGGAAGCGGCCGGTTTGGCACCGCCAAGGCCGGCGCTTTGCAACCCGGGGCGGTGAGAGCGGTGCGTGTTCCGAGTCACTGACCAAACCGCCGGCTCCAATAAGGGTGGAAATTCGGTGGCGGGTGAGCGAGCAAGGACCGCTCGGAAGGAGGGGTTGCTGGAGGAGGAAAGCGAGCAGCTGAAACCTCGCAGAGGGCTACTGAGAGAAAACCCTCTGGAGCAGGGGCTGGGAAAGGCTGCGCCGCTGCAATGGCGGGGGCGGCAGGGGTCCTGCTCGCACTGGGGTGTCCGTTTCCACGGTCTGAGCGAACGCTGCGAGTGACGCCGGGGGCACAGATGGGTGAAACCCGCTCCCGAGTGGTTGTAGATACCACAAATGTCTCGGGTTAGTGAACCAGCAACGGCGATACTACCTCATGCGCGTCACCCCCCCGCCCCAGCCCTCTCTGCCCACCCCCCCCCGCAGACCTGGCCCCCACTCGCGGCGATGGGAGCGGGCGGGGGGGGGGGCTGGCGGCCGCCGGGGGCACGGCAGGGTCGGGGTCCCGCTGCCCTCGGGGGGAGCGCTGCCCCGCGGCGCGCCAGTGGGGGGAGGAGGAGGAGATGGAGGAGGAGGAGGAGGAGGAGGAGGAGGAGGAGGAGGAGGAGGGACAGGGACAGGCTGTTCCAGCCGGGGCTGGCCGGGGCAGGGCTCCTCGGGGCGGACTGGGGCAGCGCTCCCGCCCGCCGGGACCGCGGCGGCCGCACCTTGACCGCCGCCGGCGCCACCAAGGTCACTGCAGCGGCGCCACCGGGGGGCTGGGGGGGCCTCTCCTCCCGGGGAGGGAGCGGGGGTGGCGGGGCAGCGGCAGGGGTTAGGGGCAGGGGTTAGCGGGGCAGGGGCCGGGCCGGGCGCTGGCTGGGGCTGGCGAGGCACAGGGCGCAGCCCGGCCAGGGGTGGCAGCGCCGCTCGGGGGGAGCCCGGCAGCCCCGGCGGGGGGGGCAGCGGCAGGGACGTGCCGTCGGGGAGGCTCGGACCCCCCGGCACCCTGGGGCGGGAGGGCTGAGGGGAGGGGGGGACCTGCAGCCCGGGGCGTCGGGGCTGAGAGCACGGGGGCAGGCTGGGCAGCGGGCACGGTACCCCGAGGTGCCGTCCTGCAGGGCTGCCCCTAACCCCGAGCTGGTGCTGTAGGGTGGATCTGTGAAGACGGGGAAGATGCCAGAAGGGGAGAAGACAGGGCAATGTAAGCAAGAAGAGGAGCAGGAGCAGAAAGAAGAGGAGCGGGAGGGTCTCATCGAGTTCTACGGGTCCTACCAGGAGCTCTTCCAGTTCTTCTGCAGCAACACAACCATCCACGGGGCTATCCGCCTGGTGTGCTCCAAAAAGAACAAGATGAAGACAGCCTTCTGGTCTGTTCTCTTCTTTCTCACCTTCGGCTTAATGTACTGGCAGTTTGGGATCCTCTACAGGGAGTACTTCAGCTACCCTGTCAACCTCAACCTCAACCTTAACTCCGACAGGCTGACCTTCCCAGCCGTGACACTGTGCACACTCAATCCATACAGGTACGAAATAGACTCCTGGAGCTGTCAACTGCCTTTACTTTTGCTGTTGTAGGATAAAAGCATGTATTCCTGTTCTCCTCGTGGTCCTTGACCATCCCCTGGTAGCAGTGCGGGTGGGAAGGATGCTCTTTGACAGGCCTTTGCCGCTGCGGGGCATGCACAATAAGGCAGGTTTGTTTAGGGAGCTCTACTGGGTGCCATGTGTCAGCAGGCTGCACCATAAACCCCCGCTGGGCAAAAGCAGATGCCTTTACTTCTCTCCTACAAGGATGGTAGCCTCCAGCAAGGGGTTGGATTTGCAGTGGGGCAGCAGGAATGTCCTGAATCACCCCAGCAAACTTTGCTGAATGTCTAATTCAAGCTAAACCCTCGGGTTCCTCTCCCCCCGCCCCCCCCCCCCCTCCATCCCCGTACAGGTACAGTGCCATCCGGAAGAAGCTGGATGAGCTGGACCAAATCACCCATCAGACGCTGCTAGACCTTTATGACTACAACATGTCTCTGGCACGAAGCGACTGGTCCATGCAGTCCACACGGAAGCGTAGCTCAAGGAGCCTGCTCCACCACGTCCAGCGCCATCCACTGCGAAGGCAGAAGCGGGATAATTTAGTCAACCTGCCAGAGAACAGTCCCTCAGTGGACAAGAATGACTGGAAAATTGGTTTTGTTCTGGTGAGATCCCTAGGTATCCTGTGTCCTACCCACTCCAGTCTCTGCCTAGCTACTTCTGTCTTGTTAGACCCTTGGCCATGCCTTTGCCTACGTAGAAGTCTCATTAACCTGCGCCAGCTTTCACTGATGACAGATAAAAGTAGAGCTGAATCCTTTGCCCAGTGCAATCCTGCTCCCCAGGTCCTGTCCCTGCCCACACGGGCCCCAGGAGCCTTGTCCACATCAGTGCCCATCTTTTCCTAAGAAGAGCAGGGAAACCTTGTCCTTCCTGAAGGCTACATCAGCCTTGCCATTGCCTTTGGGGAGCCATTTATTAACATCAGGGACAATGTTGCCCGTAATAGCAAAGGGGAAAGTACTGGATGGCTGTGGGCCACCTGAAATGTGGCCATGGCCCCATTTGCTCCTAGGTAGCAGCTGCTTCGCCCCAGGCTATCTGTGCTTGCATTTAAAAAGGCACTGAAGGACTGAAGCTAATTGCTTGCCAGGTAACTGGAGTTCCCACAGGATCACAGGCCTTTTGCTGAACGCACCCTGGAGGAAGGGCTCCCCATGCAAGAATTCAAAGCTTCTGGTTTTATACCAGGTAGAATTTCTGTGCGGCAGATCATCCTGCACACCTCGCTGTGACTTGTTGCCTCCTGGGTTTTGCTCAGCCTTGCTTGTTCTCCTGGTGTTCCACCAAGGAGCTGCCCTGGGTTCACTTTTTCGCATCCTGCTGGTCACCTGGCTGAGCACATGAAGCCTGTGGAGCATTTCGCCTCCCTCGGGTTCCCCTCCTGCCCGTGCTGAGGGAGCACAGCTAGCCCAGCGGCACAGCCTGGCCTCCTGGCTACTCTGACATGGCTGGTTTTCTCCTTCTCTTCTCAACAGTGCAGTGAAAACAACAAGGACTGCTTCCATCAGGCGTACTCCTCAGGGGTGGACGCTGTGCGGGAATGGTACAGCTTTCACTATATCAATATCCTGGCGCAGATGCCTGACGCAAAAGCCCTGGATGAGTCTGACTTTGAGAATTTCATCTACGCCTGCCGCTTCAACGAAGCAACATGTGACAAGGCGTAAGTGGTGGAAGCATCCCACCAAGTCCTGCAAACACCCCTGGGTTGTGCCTGGGTCCCAGGGGAGTCAAGAAACCCACATCAGAGAACCTCTTTCCTAAGGCAGGATTGTTCCTTGTCCAGTTCATGTTGTCTCAAGTGATGTTTCTTGAGTCTTTCCCATGGGTCATGCTCACCAGGGTGACCTGGAGCTGTGTACCTTGGAGGATGGTTTCGTCTGGTCCGGAGTTTCCCACAAATGAGAGTTATCCTGGTTACAAACCCCAGAGCAGGGGGAGATGCATAGTGCAGGTCTGTTCTGCTCCCTGCAGCAGGGCAAAGTGGCAATACCGGCCCACAGACTGGAGGAGGAGAAGAGAGTTATTACAAAAAGACAGGAAAAAAAGAATCTATCTTGCTTCTCTCCTGCCATTATTGGTCAAAAAGCCCCAAAGAGGTAGCAGAATGAGACCCCTTAGCAAGGGAGGAAAAGTGACAGGAAGAGTTCAGAGTTTTGACAATATTAGGAAGATCATACAGCAATTGCTGGTACTGCTAAACCCCATTTGGGCTCTCAAGAGTTAGCAGTATGAAAAACCTGGTGTAAAAACTCATCCAGCTCCAGGACATTTGTTACAGCACATTTTAATCGCTGTTCCCGGTTCAGGCAAGTTTACACAACAAATCCTGCCTGCCTGTGTAAGCCCCCTCCCTGCAGGTGACAGACAGAGTTGTTCCTTTGGGAAAGCCCTTCCCCTTGGTCTTGCCACCCTTCTCACCCCCCCTGAACGCTTCTGTTCTCCTCCCAGGAACTACACCCACTTCCACCATCCCTTGTACGGGAACTGCTACACCTTCAACGACAACAGCAGCAGCCTGTGGACATCCTCGCTGCCTGGGATCAGTAACGGTGGGTGAGAAGCACTCTGGTGAGTAAGAACAGCTCAGCTCGGTGCTCCCCAGGAGTTACGGGCATCCTGCTGTGCTTGGCACTGGTGGTGGCAGATCGCAGCCCTGCCCAAGCTCAGTTTTCGCCCCTGTGGAGGTGGCTGCCCCATGGACCTGGCCATCCCTCACTGCTGCCCCACTGAGCTCTCTCTTTCCCACCAGAGCCTGGTCCTTAGGTCGTTGCTCCCTCTAGACCCGTGCTGGCCCTTGCTGAAGTCCCCTGTTGAGCTGTAGTGCTGTGCCTCCGAGAGCCTGGTCTTCACCCCTTCCTTCCCCATTTTGCAGTTGTCAGCAACTGACCCGTTTGTGTTCCCAAACCCCCAAGCCCAACCTTCAGGCATTCCTTCCATCTGGCTCCGAGTCGCTCCATGAAATCTCTCTCAGTTCCCGGTTCTGCTTTTGCTAAGCCACAGTGAAGAACCCCCGTTTTCTCTGGCCTCTCCTGGAGCCTCCAGCCACCCTCCGTTGGTGCCTGGCTTTGGTGCAGCCCTGGGTTGATGTTGGTTGATGTTCCTCTTCCTTTCTCTCTTACGCTCACTTCTAACCATCCTGCTCTCTCCCACTCGATGGCCAGCCATGACCTCCCGTGCTCTCTGGCATTCCCTCAGGTCTCTCTCTGGTGGTGCGCACCGAACAGAATGATTTCATCCCTCTGTTGTCCACGGTGACAGGAGCCAGGGTCATGGTCCATGATCAGAACGAGCCAGCCTTCATGGATGATGGGGGCTTCAACGTGCGCCCGGGTATTGAGACCTCCATCAGCATGAGAAAGGTGAGGGAGCAGCAGGGGTGAAGAGCCACCGACGTGTGGCTGTGGGGGAGGTTGGACTCAGTGGCTGGGTAGAGGTGGGTTGTCATGGACCCAGTGTGCGTTTAAGGGAGGGGATTAATCATGTGAAGGAAGGGAAGAACAGCTTACTGGGCTGGACGAGAAGTGTTGGGCTGCAGTTCATCAGTGAGCAATGAAATGGAGGGAAGCAGGGGGAGCTGCCAGCCCGAGGAAAGCACAGAGATGCTGATAGACAAGCAGTGTGTGGCATGGAAGCATAGGAAGGGAACAGCACCGTGCCAGTCATTCCCTGTGACCACTGTTCGATATTCTAGGAGATGACTGTGCGTCTTGGGGGCAGCTACAGTGACTGCACAGAGGATGGCAGCGACGTGCCAGTGCAAAACCTGTACTCATCCCGCTACACTGAACAGGTAACCCCACCACTGGTCCTGCCCCAGCCTGTTTCTCTACTTGCCTGAAGCGCTGCAGTCCCCTGACAGCCGTGCTGGTCCATGGGCTCTGTTAACAGCACGATGTGATGCAGGCTGCGGTGGGTTTGGTCCCCTCGTTCAGCCTTTCCCACCTCCTGTGCCCCCCAGGTCTGCATTCGCTCCTGCTTTCAGCTCAACATGGTGGAGCGCTGTGGCTGTGCCTATTACTTCTACCCGTTACCTGCCGGAGCAGAGTACTGCGACTACACAAAGCATGTAGCCTGGGGTAAGTGAGCAGGAGGAATCGTAAAGCTCATGCCCACCTGAACCTGTTTGGTCCACCTCACGTCCCAGTACATCTCCACATTGCCTTCAGTGAGCTTCCTGGTGTGGGACAGCCAGAAGACACTCTTGTCTTGGATGAATTTGCAGAAGGAAACCTCCTCTGGATTCCCCTCGCTGTCGCACGTCTCCTTTTGCATGCAGGTAACCGCAAGCTCACTGGGATTTTTACTTTCTCTGCTGCTCAGGCTACTGCTATTACAAACTCCTGGCTGAATTCAAAGCTGACGTGCTGGGCTGCTTCCACAAATGCCGGAAACCTTGCAGGTAAGTTGGATTGTCAGGCAGACTGGAAACTGCTCCTAGAGGAGCTGGAAAGCATTCGCTGGCCATGGCAAAATCCTGAGTCAGTAGCTGAGCCGCAACCCAAAAATTCTGTTTCTCCCATCAGGAAGGCAGAATGGCTGAGGAGCATCGGTGGCAGCTTGGGGCTCAGCACAAGGACTGTGCAGAGGCTTGGTGGGAAGCGGGCAGGACTCAGCACGGGAGGGCGTCCCAGGCGGGCCTGGGGCTTGAGGGACCTGTCCCCGTGACTCCGGCAGCGCCAACAGCTAACGCAGCCTCTTGTCTTCCAGAATGACGGAATACCAGCTGTCAGCTGGATACTCCCGCTGGCCTTCTGCTGTCTCAGAGGTAAGAGGGGGTGTCCCAGCCCCCCAGCACAGCTCTAACCTCCCACTTGGTCCTTCCTCCACTGGCACTAAACCTATGGGAGGTGATGGTGGCCATGTAACACAATTGCTTGTGCTTGCATTTCAGGACTGGGTTTTTTACATGCTTTCCCAACAGAACAAATACAATATCACGTCCAAGAGGTGAGACCCCCTAAATGGAAGTTGCGTCCAAACCAGAAACCATCCCAGTGGAGTGGGTGTGTGTTGGGGGTCAGAGTTAAGATTAAATCACTGATGAGAAGTAATTGGTTATGGGACCCGGGGACAATGCCGGTGGATTTGGGTCAGAGTAGAGAGACACTGAGACTTCCGCAAGGATTTGGAACCCAAGTGAAGAATTTGAAAAGGGTCAGATGCTGGTATGAAAAGGGCAAGCCCCAGGTGGCTGCTGTGTTGTCTGGAGTCATGGTCAGGGCTTGTGGACGAGTGGGAAGGAGGACAGCCACACGGGAGTTTGGACTGAGCCAGCGCAGGATGCCCTGAGCATCAGGTTTGACAGTGCAGTCCCAGCAGTGCACTGTAGGTACCAAAGGCTGCGTCTAGCGCAGAATGAGGGAACAGAGATGGGGAATAAGACCTTTGGGTGGTCTGTGTGGAAGGGGGATGGAGGGCAGAAGGGGACAGAGAGGACAATTACTCTTGGTGAAGAAATGTAGGCATTGTGGATTCAGAGTTACTGAGCCCCATCTTTCATTTACAGGAACGGAGTTGCCAAAGTGAATATCTTCTTTGAGGAGTGGAACTACAAGACCAACGGGGAGTCTCCAGCCTTCACGGTACACACTTCTCCACCGTGTCTTCTCTAGCCACCCATTTGCCCAGTGTTCCCCCATATCAGCAGGCGTCTGTTCCAGCAGCATCGCCAGCCATTGAGTATTTTCCTGTGGCAGGGTGGGAGGAAGCCCCCAGCACCACGGGGACACTGCAAGTGGGAGCAAGCAGGGAGGCAAAAGGCTCGGATGCGGGCTGTCCTCACTCCCCCTGCTCCATCCCTTGCAGGTGGTGACTCTGCTGTCCCAGCTTGGGAACCAGTGGAGTCTCTGGTTTGGATCTTCTGTCCTGTCTGTGATGGAGCTTGCAGAGCTGATTCTGGATGTCATTATCATCACCTGTATCTTGGCCGTACGCTGGTTCCGTTCTCGGCAGCAACTTTCTCCACCGGGACCCCCTCCCAACAGCCAGGATAACACTGCTTTCCAAGATGAGGTGCCAGCTCTCGGTGCTCCTCACCGCTTCACTGTTGAGGCCGTAGTGACCAAGCTGCCATCCTACAACAGCCTGGAACCACGCGGGCCAAGCAGGGACGGCGAGCTGGGACATGAGTGAGGCAGTGGCTTGTTTTGCAGTTCAGAGCAGAGGCTGCACGCTTTTTGTCTGTAGGACCTGCAGTTCCTTCTGCTAGGGTGCCCTGTCTGGGCCAGAGCAGAAGACCACACTGTGGTTGCCCTGGGTTTGTTGCTTTCACTGCTGTAGGTGAATTCTTCAGTCTCATAAAAACACTATTGCTCTGGGGGTCACCAGGGGTGAGAGTTGATCTAGTGTCTGTATGGGGGAGATGTCCACTTGGTTTCCTTACACTCCTCATGCGTGCACACCTACACGTGCATGCGTGCTTTCTCTTCCAAGCAATGAGGATGCTGCCACGGTTCTGGTCTGTCGTTAATTAGAAGGATTGGCTGCTGTGAGTGGCCACCTCTGTGGTATGGCGGGACAAGAGCATAGTCTCAGCTGGGGTACAAGCCTCTCAGCAGGCTGAGCTTTGTTAAGCTTTCCCTAAGACTGGAAGCTGGTTGCTCTTCCCTAGTTGTTCACGTCCAGCTCTGACCCCAAGACCAAGCCACCCACCTTCTCCCTGCCAAGGAGAGGCTGCTTGCATTGCCCTGGGCGACGGCACCCACGGGCAGACTCTCAGTCCATGTTGCGCACAATACTCCGGGGATACAGTCGATACTTGTGCCGCACTTGGGTTGGGACAAAACACCTGGCAGAACCGGGGCTGCCTTTTCAAGCTGCCTGTATGGTGCCAGTACACCTTGGGCGCACAGCAGCCTCCTCCGTGATACCCACACAGGGCATGCCCAGCTATTTGGTCGTTTGTCAAAAGATCCGGGATAAACAACTTTCACTTGCTTGGCCCTCCCTGCTTTCAGGAGGGAATTTTGGCAGGACTATGCACACCCTCAAAAACATCCCAAACTAGCTCTGCTGCCATGAGATCCCGCAAAAAGAGGGTCATAATAGCACTGGTCATGCAGCACCTGCTCTGCAGCATTCACCCTGCTCTGGTCACCCACCAAGGCGCTGCTGATGGCGAAGCGCAGGGGAAACGCTACAGGTTTAATCCAAAATCCTTCCGGGGAAAGCTTTAGCCGACTGGAATGGACCACATAGGCAATCAAGGCCAGGACCAGGACAGTCCCCTCAGGAGCTAATTTGGGGATCTTTGCATAGGAGCACACACTTCATTTCTTGCAGGAAGCTTGCCATGCTGTTTTATACAAATACTCGAGCCTCCCACTGCAGTGGTGTTTGTACAGCGCTTTATGGGGTATCAAAGAGCAAGGGTGATGTCCTGAACAAACAGGATTATCCACTTGACAGGACACAAACACGGATACCAGAATTGAAGCCTATAGTTTAGGCAAAGATCTGTGGTGCCATGCACCCAATCACATCGCAAAGGGCCTCTTTTGAATTTAAAAACTTTTGTAAATCAAACAAAAGAAAAGCCTCAGATATTTTAAAAATTCAGGTAGATGCACTGCCCTTGGGAAGATGGAGGATTTTACTGCAGGATATAAACTGTTGCCTAATTCTTCCCTCCGAGATGCTAAAACACATCTTGTTGCACTGTTCGTGCCTCGATTACCTACATGCATTTTCCGCTTCCCAGCGGAGAGTGATTTTCTTCCTCCTTGCAGACATGAACACTATATTCTTTATTACCCAAATATTTATGTTTTTTCAGATTTTATCCCAGTGCTCGGCTGATGCCCCTTGTTTGGAACTGAAGATGATGCCTCTCTGCTGGCAGTAGAAGGGAGCGATGGTGCGGGTTTGTGGGGGGTCCTGGGGCAGCCCAGCAGGAGGGAGAGCCCTGCAACCACCAGCACTGAGAGGTGTGGAGGCATGTGTTCCCCCTGGCAGGCCCCCACTGGAAAAAATAAATAATCAGGACTCCTACAAATATGAAAATAAAAAAAATCCACTTTCTGTGCTTATGGGTGATTTTAAATGAAGTAAAAGAGAGTGAGTAACCAAAGAATGAAATCTTAAAGTTGCCTTAATGAAGGGGCTTTGATATTCTGTAAAAATACTGCCCAAGAGGCAGAGTTAAAAGCTAGATTTAAAAAGTAGCCTTGGTCCAAATTAAGAAAAAGGAAGGCAAAGGGAAGAGTTGGGAAGCGGCAGCCCCAGCCCCGTTCTTGGTCCTGACTCCAGCGCTGCAGGTGCCACCTCAGTGGTTTCTAGCACATGAACGAGCAAAAACCTGACACTGGGCACACAAAAGCTGCTTCACAAAACCACCTCTGAGTCAGGAAAGAGCAGGTGCAATGCTTAAACCAGCCTCTGTAGATCATAAACATACGATGATTCATACCGTGAGCGTGATCTTTCCTGAATAACAAGACGCAATTCTTCACATCACGTGGGACCGTGTGATAACCATAAAATTGATGTGACCCACTGCATCACACATCGTTAAGTGGGTAATTAAAGGAAGATTAATCAGAGGCACAGCTACTTAAAACATTAAATTCTCTTCAACATCATAAAGAAATAGCTGTAGAAGGCGATGTATTCTCTTGGGGAAGCTTGCACCGTATCATCCCGCTCTTCTGTAAAAGCATTAAAATGCAAAAAGATGAGCTTTGACTGACAAACTCGGAGTAACGGCCCCACTCCGGGTAGCTGTAAATCCAGAGTTAACAGCCCCTACAAACACAAAGCTGTTACCCAAAGCTGGTAAATGGATTAGCCCTGCCTGTCCTAAGGATCTGTGCAAAAATTACCATCGTGGGAGAAATGAGGTGACCTCCCAGGAGCGTCCTGACACCTCTCGTAGGCTGAGACCAGTTCTCAGGGGCGCACGGTGAGCTCAGTCTAGCTGGAAACAGGAGGCAAGTCCAGCGGTCTGCGGCGAACATCAGAACCTGAGCATCCCCATGCTTGCTGTGCATGTATATACATTGATGTACGTACAGTATTATATTGAACTCCATTTATTTTCATCTTTCTATACCTTAATTCTACATCTACCAAATAGAAGTAATAGTATCTTTTATAGAAATACTAGTATCTTTTAACCTCAAGTGCACCTCTAGTGCTGCAAAGATAAATTCATTATTGGCTATGAAGCCCCCAGATACTTAGATGATATGTATACTGAAAAACCCTATAAGGAAAATAACAACTCAGTATTCACCTCAGGATGTAAGTATTGTGATAAAAATGAAATGAACAGGGTAATGAGGATTAAAAGAAATCGAGAATGGCTCCTATCTGGCCTATACACTTCACCAGAGCATTCACGTTCCTTGAAAATATTTTTCTGCTGTAACATGATATATAACTGTAACACTTTTGACTCCAGCATATGGATGCAAACTTTTCTGAGATTTTTTTGTTAAGATTTTTTTTCTTTTAAATGGAGTGTTTCACTGAGAATGTGAACCACTACAGAAAAGGGAAGAACGTGTGCGTTCAGAGGGCTCTGTAGGTCAGCAGAAGGCAAAGCGCAGGTCTGGGCAGGGGTGAGAGCCGAGGGGTGTACGTCCTCCAGAGTCGCAGGCACACGAAGGGGCACAGCAAACCTGCAAGGAGCAACTGCAGGTTGCAGGACACCGGAGAAAAGCAGGTTGTGTCCTTTTCGACTGGGAGCATCTGCCGTGCAGGGGGAAGGTGGAGATGCAGGAATACAAGTGCTCGCAGGGAAAAGGGAAGTGCAGGAGGAAAATCATTTTGTGGTGAAGCTGGCGCATTAAAGGGGCTTGTTTTGGGGGACTAAGCAGCACAGAAGCGGGTAGGTTCTACATGCCTAAGGAACAGAAGGAAGATGAGAAAAGGGAAGGTTTCTATGGTGGGGAAATTACAGAGGAAGAAGAGGGATGAGTTTTTAGGAGCTTAAAGAGGATTTGTGGAAGCGTCTGGTACTGCTGAAATACAAGACGAGAGGCGAGCGCTTCTGGGATGGGGAACAACGTGCAGAGATGGGGTGTGAGGGGCCCCAGGGTCTGTGGGGCCACGGTGGTGGCACATGTCTCTGAGTAGGGATAAGAGCACTGGGAAGTCCTACGCCAGCAGAGAAAGGGGTACGGACAGTCCCGGAAACGCAGGGACACCGACATTTGAGGGGTCAGGTGAATTTGGAGGGTCTAAGAACCTCCAAGGAAACGTGGAGTGGGATTGGGGGAATGGAAAGAAGTACTGGAAGAAAAGAAAGAATGGCCAGCCCCTCCAGGGAGGAGGGAAGCTGAGCACAGGAGTGAGAAGGCAGGGACCACGAGGACAGGGAGCCATGGGCAGGCACACCCTGCCGGCTGCCGAAAGCTCGCTCCTTCAGAGCTTAACAGCCACCATTTGACAGATACTAAACCAATTTTTCCCTCCTAAGAATTAGGATAATGAGGAAATGCATGGAAGATGTAAGTGTCTAGAGAAGCTAGACAAATGATAAAACCATCACTTCAGAAAATAAGCAATACATTTAGAAGAAGAAACTGCTCGCTGGAGGGCTTGGAGAAGCCAGGCAGATGGGTGCAAGGTTTGTCTGCACGGACCAAGCCCGAGGAAAGGGTTACGAGGCTTTTGGGACAGGGTCAGGGAAATCTAAGGGGTGGAGATGTGCTGCATCAAGAAATGAGAAGGGCAGCAGTGCCCTTGGAAGGAGGGGAACCACAGAGATCAGGGTGGCCATTTCCCTCTGGTAGTTCTGTACACTTACCAGCGGGCAGTATTTGAAGGTGAGCACAAGAGGGGAAAGCACCTTCAGCTCCCAAGTACATGCTTAAAGGTGATGGACTAAAAAAAAAAGCTGGAGCTTATGGCAAATTTATTTTAAAAAAAAAAAAGAAAAAAAAGTACAAGTTCTCTTCCAAAAAGCAGCCTGGCAGAAGAGAACACGAAAAGAGTCATTTTGGCCTCTGCAAGGGTCATTTAGTGGGTCTGTGCAGCGAAGAAAGGGGTGTTAAGGGGCTGTTCATCCTGGAAACCCTGGGGAGCAGATAAGGGTGTTCTAAGTATCTCCAGCAAAAGCTAGGTCAGAGGTCACCCGAAGGCTGAAGCACACCTTTATTCTGGCCTGTAAGCAGGGCAAGTTTTGTGAAGGGATCCAGTTCTCCCAAGAGGAAGCACTGTAAGCAACGTGGAAGAAACTGGGCTGTACTCACGTATCCAACAAGCACAGCTCAGCTGCCTGTTTTGTAAAACCTGTATCTTTTTCTGTTGCATCTCTCAGAGAGTAATTATTTGCTTAGAGCTCAGAAGAAAGATAAATCCTCTGTACTTCCCCATCACTGCCTCTCTACACCAAGTTAAGGCTCCCAGCCCCAGCAGATCCATCCCAGCACGGAGCCATCACTTCAGAGGGAAGCTGGGTCCATTGAACTAGCACTGATGCTGTGTCCCTGTGCCGCAGGCAAACCTTTCCTCTTCACCCCCACCACTCAGCTACCCTTCTGCTGAAACAAGGCGACACCATGCCCCGCTGGTGAGAGCGGAGCTCACGGCATCCTCCGATCAGGTTTAAGACCTGTCCATTTAAGAACAGTATAGCTGAGGCTTTTCTCCCACCAAAACTGAAGGCATCAGGATGAAGCAGATCCTCTGGGCGCTGCACGTCTAAAGACAGAGCTTGAATTCCTAAGGAGAGGTATGAAGAACTGCTCTGCCACAGTCTTGGTCTTGCTCTTAGTGTGCACATTTAAATCCAGGTTTTGTCCAGGGTAGAAGACTCCGCAGGGGCAGCAGAGACGCCGGTGCTTTAAAGGATGGCACCTCAGAAGGCAAGACCCCAGCAGAGCACGGTAAACGCCTACTGGAGGATCTGTAGCTAGACAGGCAACTCTCCGCAAACAGACTCAGGAGCTGGTTGCAGCCCTGGGGCAACTGCCAGCAGCATGGCCGGCCCAGCCCAGCCCCCTGCCCAGCGCTGGAAAGCCAGCACCAAGCCCCTAGGTCTGGCTCGGGACAGCAGCGAGCTGGAGTCAGCAGGCTGGGAACGCGTCTGTGCAAGGAAGGGCTCTCCCTGCCCCTACACGGACAAGGCTGAGAGCCAACAGGACGTAACCTGGCAGGAACTGCAGCCCAGCAAGTTCATTCTGGTCACGCAGGCCTGAGCCGCACTGCAGTTCAGGCTATGCGTGCCCACTGATCCGCCAGCCACACGGCCACCCGCCGCCCCAGGGAGGCTTCCATCCTTCAGAGAACGAGCCTTGCCGCGCCGCTCGATCCTCCGCTGCCCGTGCTGCCCACTGCCCCGGTGCGGCTTACGGCCGGGCAAAAAGCAGAACCACAAGCCCCAGCGAGTACTTTTACAGCCTGAGGTTTGTAAGAGCAGGGGCAGATAAAGGCACAAGCACCTCGTTTTAAAAGAAGTGCACTGGACAAAGCTCTGTCATTTCTTTTTGATGAGCTCCAAGCGTACAGCGATGCAAAACGAGCGGGCGCTTACCTTCACTCCAGCCATGCGCCAGGACACGCTGCAAGCAGCGCCCTACCCTCGGAGGTCTCCACTTGGATCCTGAACGCTTACCCGACAGCAATGGAGAATTGTTTTCTGGGTTTAAGGCTAGGTTATCGAAAACCAAAGGCAGCACAGCCTGAGGAACCAGAGCTACCAGTAACACTCCCACTGGGGAGACCACCTCCCCGTTCAGCACACGGAGGGTCAACACCTGGTAGCTGGCAGCGGAGCTGCTCGGGCACCCAGTCCCCCAGAGCTGCTGTTCATACAACGCGCTACAGACTTACCAGAGTCAGCCCAGCACACTGTTCCAGTGCAACTGGAACCACCACTGGTACAATGGACACCCAGCCCCTGCTGAGGGCCAGAGCTTCAGGTGGGTGTAACAGTATGGAAGCGACAAAAGAGAATAACCATGTACCAAAGAGTTTGGCATCCCCCACCCCTCCCCACCCACTGACAGACCAGACAGACTCAGTAAGGTGGTGAATCGTGTTTCTTAGAGACCATTTCAAGTACATGAGCCGATTACTACAACATGCCAGAGGAGATTACAGTTTATAGAGGAAGGAAATAAACTGCATGTGCGTGAGTGGCTGTAATGCTGTGGGCAGCAGAGTCCCTTGCTTTTTTACTCGGAGGGCCTTGGTGATATTTTTTTTTTTTTGCCCATGCACAGAGATATAAAGGGAAAGGGAGCAGAAGAGGCAACACACAACATCTAAGAAAAAGAAATGGAAAAGACAGCCTAGGGGGACCTCGGCCCCCAGAAGAACAGGAGGAACAGGGCATCAAAGCTCATTTAGAAGAGTTCAAGAGAACTGCTGGTCTGGGGGCCTCAAGCTCGTATGCCCACCCCCTACAACGATAGCAGCAAGTAGTACAAGCAGGCCCTGGCTCCTCTTCAGTAGATGCACTTCTGACCGTCCATCACATCTCAGTTCCACAGGGAATTAGGGAAGTGCTCAGGGGACGAGGGCTGCTTCACTCCAGATCTTCATCTCTGCCCTCACCCAAGGTGGAGGGGGATGGAATCGCAGGGAGATGAACTCAGCGTAAATGAAATGCTGGGGCATGGAAGTGTGCATGCAAAACCTAGCCCCTTCCCAGGCGCCCTGTGAGGAGGAAGGGGCCTCTACAGCACACCCAATGAAACTAAAAAGCATCCACTCCTCCCGCCTTTTGTACTTCACTCCCATCTGGGATCTCCAGTGATGTTCTCCCCTGCCTCCCCACGTCCCCTTAAGCCTAGACAGATCCCAGTGTATTCTAGAACTGAGGTAGAGCTTTTTAAATTAAAGGAATGCCCTCTTTCCAGTCTAGATTACAGACTACAGCTCAGCTTGTAAAAATAATTTTAAAAAAGGGAGAGACAGGAGGCACATTCCTCAGAAGACTCCACAGAAACCAAGGAACAGGGCAAGTCATTTAACCCCAAGTTTGACAACACATTCAAGAAATTCACAGCTCTTATTTTTGACAGAGGAGAACAAGAGGATTGTGGCTTTCTGTAAGCAGCTTTCCACACTGCAAGTTTACTCCCAGCAGAGGCCACCTTGGATCTAAATTCAAGAGTACCCACAGCGAGTAGGAGGATTTCAGTTGGACAGGCACGATCTCTAGAGATCCAAGCTGCCAAATGGGGACATTTGATGTCACTTTGCAATATCCATGCCCAGAGCAGCATTTCCCTTTCAATCCCTGGCTAACCGCTCCAAGTATTCTCTAACTCCTGCTGAAAGTTAGGGCTTTGTGGTAGCACAAACAGAACAGATACTCTTAACCAGAAAGCTGCATTGCTCCTTCAGTCTGATCAGGCATACCTCCAGCCTCCTCCACCTGCTGCGCAGTGGGCTTCCTTTGACATTCAACCAAGTGACACGAAAGCAACACACCTGTTCCCATTCTGCCACTACCCCAAACTCTTCCAGGAAGCTACAAGGTAGTAGAAAGCCACAGCGTCCCAGCTTGTGTCTGCATAGATGAAAAGAGTATTTGACACACTCCACCAGACTCCTTACTGTTGTTCTTTTGTTCCTTCTGGCAGGAGCCTTTACTCCCACGTGTACCGTTTAGATAGTAACAAACCTCCTTTCACTTAACTCTTCAGTCTGTTGCACTTGACTGAGGTAATCATGTAGGCTCTCCTTTATAACAACTGAAATGGCTATGTTCAGACAGCAAGTCATCTGAAAATAACGACAGGCAGAATAAATCACTTCAAGTGCTCAGCTCTCCATGGCTAGAGAAGTCTAGATCACTACCTCTAGCTCAGTCAGATGTCTCACAATCACCAACCAACATAAACTAGCCTTTATTTCAGAAGCTCAATGAAAAGCTTAAGTCATGCTACCACTCTTTTTAGGCAGAACACTAAAGCCTCATGTGCTGAAGTCCTTCATCCCCAAAGGCACTGCGTTAAGGCATTCTTATTTTGCTAGAGTCCACACAGGCACTAATTGACAAGCTCACACCCGAAAATAAACCACAAGAATTCCCTGCAGAAGAGTAGGAGCAATAGCTATCCGCTCCTCCTCTACTCCCCCTCTTCCTCTAAATGCAAGATGACCCTCCCTAAAGCTGCAGCAGCTGTTGAAGAGTCTAACCATGTTCAGTAGAGCGCTTCAGAATCCTATACGGAAGACAAATTAAAACCAATAAAGAAATCAATGAAGAAGCTAGGTGGAAGGGAAGGGGAGGAAAGATTCAGGATAAGAAGAAACAGGCAAGGTGACAGGGGACAGTAAGTTGCAGACGGAAGGAGCTACCTTCAAGTAAAAAAGTAGACTGGAGACAAAGCAATAGGAAAAAGAAAAAGGAAAGAACAAAAGGGCAAGTTACACCAAAGGTCCCTCAGAGCCCTCCAAATCCCCCACCAGGGAAGGGACTGGCCAACCCACCCACTCCAGGGTAAATGCCCCTCATACTTACAGGTTTACCTGACCCGGCAGACAAAATTTTCCATTTCTAGAGTGACGACCACCCCCAATTCCTTCTGTTATTATGTAAGGTGTACCATTTCCACAGCAAGCTGAGAGTTCCAGCACCACCATTACCTCCCTTCCCCAAGGACTGAAGGTAATGCTTATGCACCTAAGACCCTCCAGATCTCAAACCAAAAAAGGAAGAGTTTTAAGTACTCTAGAGCTGGTGCTTCTTCACCTTTGATCCTGGGCGTTTTGGTACTTACTTACAATCACCACCACCACAATGGCACAAATCACTCCCATCATGATCATCATCTGGAGAGAGAGATTGTCAAAGAGTAAAACTCAGAACAGATGGACAACTTCCCATTTTCCCTGATAGCCACCAAACATAAGCCAGACCCTGCAAGTAGGACAGCGCCATGGCCCCAAATTCTTTCCACAGCAAAAGAATCCTAAGCATTTGAAACCATTAAGTCCCAAGTATCCTCTCAAAGCCCTGCAGGAGACAGCTAGCCCAGTTTCCTTCTGACAAAGGACATGATGGTGCTAGGAAACTCACCTTGCAGTTCTTCCACCAGTACTTCCTTTTGAGTTTTGCTGCGCTACTTTCAAATTGTGAGGCACCAGCCTGAAGTGCATCTGCCCGGTCATCTAGCTCTGACAGCTTCTGGTCTCGTTCCAGCACCTTGTCTACATTTACACACATTATATCAACTACCTGCAGAGGGAAGAATAGAAGCAGCAGTTGTTTTGGTAAAGAGAGGTGAAAAAGAGTAACTTGGCCAGTAACTAACACTGAGATACTAACAAGTGGAAACCCTGAACAAGGTAAAAAGGTCAGGGGATGAAACAGCTTTCAAGTTATTGCCTACTTTGAAGTGGAGGAAAAAAAAAAAAAAATCCTAGACCTCCTGTTGAAGTATTGGCTTAAGTACACTTTAAACCGGGTTTTCAGCCCCACATTCTCCTGGTTTTAGAAGCCCTGAAATACAGCAAGCCTAAGCCACAGCCCTCACGAGGGCAACCACCCGCTGCCTCCCCAAGAACTGCAAAAATAATGTGGAGCTACATGCTGGTGTCCCAGCAAGGCACACGGGCACCACTGCACAGCCCCGCTCCACCCAACCCTGGGCACACAGGCCAGCCCCCCCCCCACAGCAGCCCTGCCGGTGGGCAGGCAGGGACCCGAGCAGCTCGGGGTGCCACACAGCTTTGCACCCACACTTGGCACGACAAAGACGCACCATACCAGCTACCAAAAATCTAACAGGGCTGCTCCTTAGAGGTCGTATCTGGATTTAAGCTGCTTTGGAACAGAAACTGATCTCTCTCACAGCCCTTTTAGAGCTCTGCCATCACACTAGGAGTATTGATGTGTCTGTGGCATTGGCGTGAGAAGAGCGGCCACTCACACAGCCACAGACACCTGTCAGGACCATCGCTGCTGCAGAGCGGGAGGTGAGGAGCCCAGGCTGCCTCCGGGCTGCCAGCGCGGCTGGCAGGGCTACCAACCTCCTTCACTTGGGCCTGCGTCTGCTGCAGCCGGCGGTTACTGCTCAGATTGGGGGGGGACTGCGCGGGGGGACCCCCACCAGGGGGACCCCCACCTGGGGCAGCCCCTTCGGGGGCCCCGGGAGCAGGCTGCTGAGCTGGATCAGACCTAGGGAGCCACACACAAAGAGAAAAAAACAGTCAGGGGGACAGAGGGGACCCCCCAAACCCCCCCACTCCCGTGCCTTCCCCTGCTGGGGCAGTGCCAGCAGCAGCCCCGAGGGCCCGCACGCCCCGGGGCGAGCTCGGGGGGGCCGGCCGGCCGGCCCCGGGGCGGGCGGGGGGGCGCGGGTAGGGCCGTGCCCGCCGCTGCAGCCTCCCGGTGGCCGGAGGTGCCGCAAGGACCAGGGAGAGCGGAACGGGACGGGCCGCACCGACGGGAAGACGCGGCAGCCCCCGGGCGCCTGGACACGGCGATGGCAGCCGGCTGGGTGGTGGAGCGACGGCCCCACGGACCACCCGTGGGGCAGAGCCCACGCACCCACAGCACCCCACGCACACGCGGGACCGCCCGGGGCGCGGGGGCGGTGCGAGCAACCTGCCTGCGGCTGCTGCAATGCGCCACTCAGCCCCGCCGGCTGCCAGGCCGCCGGCTCCGCGGGCCCGGTCCCACCACCACCCACCTCACCCACACCGCTCCAGCCGCGACCATGCCGCCCACTCACATCGCCGAGGCAGACCACGACCCCCAGGCACGCCGCAGCGGGTAGGTCCGACCCGCACCCTAACCGCACTCCACCAACCACACGCCCACCGCCGGGGCCCCTATTTATAGGAGGTGAGACCCCGCCCCCTAGAGCCAACAGCCAATCAGAAGTAGCCGCACGAAGGGAACGCGCCCGCAGCCCTATACTAGCACCGCCTTTCTGCTCCTCCGCAGCCAATCAGTGCCCCGCGGCCTTGCCGGGGGGAGGAGCCCTGTGAAGCCGAGTCCCACCCCTTCCCTGGCGCCAGACCTCCGAGAGGACAAGCCCCGCCCCGCTGTGACTCACCCTTGGGACCGCCCAATGGGAGCAGGGCCCGCCCAGCCCCGCGCGCAGCACGCTCCCTGCACGCGCCCCGCGCCCGCCCCTACGGAGGATCCCCGGGGCCGCGCCCGCCACCCCGGCGCCGCTCGCGGCTGAGCCCGGCCTTGGGAGCCCCCGGGTGACCACCCTGGACGGGGACGGGGCCGCTCCCCCCAGGGCCCGGCGGTGGTACCTCCGCAGAGACAACCGGGCCCAGCGATGGGACACCACCCGCCCCCCGCCCCCCCGGGGGGGCAAAACCTCCCCCGGGGCCCCGCCACGGGACCCCCACGGTCCCCGGCAGCCCCGAGTGAGGCCCTGCCGCCGCACAGGGGCCCAACAACACTTCCCCGCCCCACAGTTTGCTGGTGCGGTTCCGGGGGGGCTGCGGGAGCGCCTCCAGCCCCCCCCCGCAGGGTGGATGTTGGCCCCGGTAAAGCCGCTGTCCCTGCAATTAAGATATGGCACGGCTGGCTCGCTTCCACTGCGGCACAGCGCGGAGGGGAGCCTGAACCAGCTGACTTCGCGATGCCGCTGCCTGCTGGGGGAAAACAGGCTCCAACAGCAGCCCCAGCAGCAGCTACCTGCTTGGGTCTCTCCCCCCGCTGAAGATTCTGAGGAGCCTGCTGGATCAGAAGGGAGGATTCTTCAATTCAGGATGAGAATGGAGGCAGGAGCATGCTGGAACAAGAAGTCTCTGCACAGCGGTCGGTGTGGTAAGTAGGGTGACGAGCAACTGGTTTTCACTTACACTGAACTACCTCTTCCTTTCGTAAGCAATACAGGCTGTTAGTAAAGGCTCTTCACTGTGAGATCCGAGCGATTAGTAGGCACACAAGACGTACATTGTAAGTTACAGCCTGGGAGCCCAAAGACCATACAAGGAAGGTGACGACTTAACACAGGGTTGTGACTGGAGCCAGATCATTTGCAGAGGACTACCGGGGGTTAAGGAGCAATCTAGCACTAGCCTCGGCAGAACCGAAGGTTTTTAAGCTGTGCCCTCTGACAAGCTCTGAAGGGGCAAGTCATGGAAGAAGCTTCCATAGCTTGGCAAGCTTCCCACTGCAGTTTGAGGGCTGTTCCAATAACCACTGCAAATAACAGAACATGGAGCTTATGGAATTACTGCCCGGAGCCCTTGCCAAGTTGGTCCTTAGGGACTAAGGTGACTAAAGGGTACAAGATACTTTTCTCTGATGCTTTTCAAGTTTCTGACATACTTTCAGCCAAGGATTTGCTGCCGCTGTGATTTATGTACGCAGTAACCCCCAGGTGCTCTCTTCCAGGTGCTTGCTCAGCCTCCACTTCGATCTGTGCACATTTCCTGGATCCACAACACCTTCTGACAAGAGTGCCACAGGTCTGCCACCCTGCTCCCAGGAACATGAACTTCAGCTGCTTGAACAGAGACTTTGGCTTCACCTTCCTAAGGCCCAGACCTAAAGAAAGTTCTTTTCATTCCCTGCCACTTCCAACCAAGTGTTTTTGATGACAGAGTAGCACCGCTCTGTAACAAGATAGATCAGGTCAGCAGATAACTCCCCAATTACCTAGCAGCTGAATTAACAACTACTAAGACAGAGGCAAACGCCTGCTCATCATACAGATTCTTCTGAAGTATAGAATGTTCTTTGTGGTGCTGGAGTACAGATGCCAGCTTTGATTCACGGTAACTTCTTTAAATGAACCAATAATGGGTTATGGAAAGCTAGAAGCTAGTTTCTGAAAACAGTTAAGTGCCTGAATTACTTTTTCAAAGCCTGACTAAATTATAAACAAAAGGCCATTTGGTCAGTAAGTGTTGTTAGTATGGTGTTAAGTCAGAGACTTAACAGAGACAAGCTCTCCCCTTAAGACAGGGTTTGGTGCATTTCAATTAACATCTGAATGATTCACGCTTAATCACAGATAAATGGAGGGCAAGGGGGCCAAGCAGCTAGCTGGAAGACATATTAGTAGGCACTCTTAGCACTAACTTGAAAATTCAGCTGAGGAAATATCTTAAGTTGGAGCATAATGAAATTGGCAAGTAGAGAACCTAGGGCTCACAGAGACTGAAGGGATGCTAGAAGCCTGGCTTCTAGAGGACTCTCAGGTCAAGTTCAGGGATCCAGACTGGAACAGATGTCTGCAAGAAGTACATCAGAAATGATTGAGGGGGCTAAACTTGCACAGAGGAGAAGCTCAGGCCTGGAGCAGCAGCAGGACCTTGAGACTGGGCCAGAAACACACAGTGAAAGTCGCTGAAAGCACTGGGAACGCCACCGTGTGAAAACTGGCTTTATTCTGACCGTGATGCCGCAAAACCACACTCCATATGCCAAGCCCACAGCTGCTCCTAGCGGTGCTTCCCGGTGCGATTGAAGCGCTTGTACAAGTAGCGGATCCTTTTGTTAAGATTGTGATAGTCGTCTATAAACATCCGATCTCCCACCACCTGCTTCTTGCGGATGCACCTCTGCAGCTCATTACCCCGCCAGCCTCGCAGCCATCTGGGCCCCTGGATGAGGTTCTTCGGGTGGATATGGAAGCCGCCTGAGGACAGGAAAGTGGAAAGGATGAAGCCGGAGCCCCGGGGGGAGGCTGTTCCCAGAGCGGCCCGCCGCAGCCCCCCCCCCTCGCCACTGGAAGAGCCACTCGCCTGCAGATGGGTCCAGCCGCCCTCCCCTCCTGCCCCGGGGCCGCAGCGGGGGGGAGGGCGCGCCTATGCCTTACCCAGGATCCCCACGTTGTCGTAGACCCCGAACAAAGCCCGTTTTTCCGTCCACCGATCCACCTGCTTGGGCTTCGGCGGCTCCTTGATGCGGATGGGCCGGGTGAACCCTGCCAGGGGCGAGGAGATGGGCACGGGGAGACCGGGCCGTACAGGGCCGCAGCGCGCCCCGCCGCTGCCGCTGATCCTGCGCTCGGCGCGGAGCAGGGAGGCGGCCCGGCCCAGCAGGTCTCGCCCGGCAGCCTGCAGCACCGCCGCCATCGCGGTGACCCCGGGGACCGCCTCTTCCGGCCGCTGTGGCTGTCGGGAAGCGGAAGGACGGAAACGAGGCGCTAACGGTCCGAGAGTGAAAAGGGAGCCGGTGATTGGGCAGCGCCCTGGCGCGCGGCAGCGCTGCTGGCCGCTGATAGGCCCAGGCAAGGGGGTGGGGCCAGTGCGGCCGCGCGCGCTATTCGGAGCGGCGGCAGGGCAATGGCGGCGGCAACAGCCCGTGGGGCCGTGCCGGAGGCCGCCTGGGAGTTCCGCCTGCCCCTTAACCTCGCCGACCTGCTGCGGGACAGCGGCCCCGGCTGCTATGTTGTGCAGAGGGTGCTGCCCGCTAGCGAGCTGCCGCCCGCCCTCACAGGTAAGCGCTGCCCCCGGCCCGGCCTGGGCCTACTGGCGGGTCACGGCCGTGACCGCTGCCCCCCACCCCTCTCCGTGTTTCCCCGCAGCTTTCCGGAGCGCCTTCAAGGCGCACGGCGCGTTGGCGGTGCTGCAGCACTTCGATTCTCTCTACAGCTTGCTCCGGTGAGTACCGAGCGCGGGGCTGGGGCCGAGGGGAGCGGGTGCAGGGGGGTTGTGGCAAGGCTGGGGCGCCGAGGCACTCGCGCCTCTCCCCGGGGGCGTTTCTTCGCTCCCCTCAACGAACTGTGCTTGCCCTGCAGCTGCTTCCAAGCCGCAGAGACTGCTGTCAAGGAGGATGCCCTGGAGCTGATGATGTGCGGTGGGTATCCACTGTTCCTGGCTGAAGCAGAAGCACTAGAGAAGTCCCTCCCCTTTGGCAGCTCGGTGATGATATAAAGGCTAATGTGACTTGACCAGCTGGGTTGCACTTTCAGCCCATTCCAGTAATATGGGCCTGTAATCTTGGTGGACAATGCTGAGCTGTGCATGTTTGCTGTAAGGGCAGGCCGACAGAAAATCCCCTTCCCTGTGTCCCTGGAAAATACATCCTTGGGATGCATCAGCTCTGAGGGAGTATTTCTGTGAGCTGACATGGGGCTGTGGGGATAGGATGGGGCAGCGCATCCAAGGTTTGGGTTGCAGGGGGCAGCCCTTATTACAGCTGGTAAGATGTGAGCACGTCTTTGGTAATCTGATGGCTGCTTTAAGCCCTCGAAAGAGGGGATGGCTGAGGGGCCTTGAAAGGAGTTCTCATGACTTTCCACCTCTTTTCAGTGGTGTCCCATCATTCCAATGAACTTCCTGCCATCATGCATGATTCTGGGCTGAGCCGTGCGGACTGTGCTGCTCACCTCAATGCTCTAAAGATGAACTGCTATTTGCTGACTGGCCTGGTGGATGCCTTTGAAACGGAAACTTGCAGGAATGCTTTGTTGGAGGTGAATCCTAGTGGGAAGGTAGGTGAGGGGACTGTGAGAAACCACGTTGATAAAAGCAGAAAACATGAAAGCTTGCTATACTCTGTGGTATCTCTCATGTTATAGCTGGGTTTATTTAAACATGATGCCAGCAAGATCAGTGTGTTATGTGGAGTACTGGTTATTTCTGTGAAACTGTATATGGTAAATGGCCAAAGGGACAATATGTATCTAAACATCAGCAGATACTTGGGTACCCAGGCCTCTCTGGTTCACTCTTCAGTGTCTGGCTAGTACTTTGTGTGCCAGTATTTTCTCACGAGTCCCTTTCTGTGGTCAGAGGTAACGGCAACCGTCATTTGATGCAGATGCGTGAACTTCTCATACATCTTGCAATGGGTCTCTTAGTGCTGTAGAACATGACAGTCATCTGCTTTTTTGAGGGAAGCCGGGTGGTGATGGTGTTTTTTCTGCTGTCAAGCTGCTGGTGTATCGTGTTGTGTAATCTGCTTTCTAGAACAAGAAGAACCGTACCAAGACCTCTGGATCCTTCTGGGAAGAGGAGAGGGAGCCGGTTTTACATCTGCTCACACAGCTGCTGCAGCTGGATCTCCGTCAGCTTTGGGGTGGTTCAGCAGTGGATGAAGAATTTGTCAGGTATGGGGTGAAGTGGATGTAGAGGTGGGATGAGTGACTGGTTTTCTGGAGGGGAGGGTTAAATGTTAAATCTGCCAATGATGTGGTATTACAGCCCTCTGCAGAGTGCAGATTGCTGGGTAACTGAGGAAACCATCTTGAGGCAAAAGCGATGTGTTTAAGAACCACTTACTTTTCTTGTGTAGGCCTCTCAAATTCAGGTGGTGTTTGCTCAGATTTTTTAAGGATACTGGAGAATCTCTCTGGTTTGAAAGAAATGTTTGGCTGCTGTAGTGTGCTAGAATGATGTTGGTGCAAGTTGTGATAGTGAGGTTCACTCTCTTCTGTGGCTTTAGCTTGATGACAGGAAGCTGTTACCACATCCTGGAGAATCCAAGCATCGGTCTTCAGAAGTACCGGGCCACACGGGAGGCTGTGACACATCTGCTTGCTGCAGTCCTGACTCACTATGATCACATGTTCAGTGAGTTCCTGCTCCTTTGCCTTCTTCCTGAAGCCATTCTCAGTTACTGTCCCTGATCTCTTTCTTCTCACATGTGAAAGGTGCTATTGTGAAGATCACGCAGATGCTGCAGCACTTTGAACATGTAGCCCCAGTGTTTGCACAGGCCGTGAGCCTCTGGGCCACAGAGTATGGTCTGAAAAGCCTGGTGGGTGAATTGCTAAGGTGAGAAAAATACCCTGAGGCTTGTCCTTCCCTCCCTGGCTACTTGGGGCACCCTATTCCTTGTTTCATCTTTCTATGCAGGGAAATCGGACAGAAATTTCCACAGGATCTGGCTCATGATACTTCAGGAGTCAAGGGTTATGCTACCTTTATAACTGAACTGGCTGAACAGATTCCAGCTCTGGTGCTGGCCAACATGAGTGTTCTCCTGCATCTCTTGAATGGAGAGGTACGTTACTGCAATATTGTCTGTCTGGAGAAGTCAGGGGGTGGAGGTGCTGTTAACCAGCTTTTTCTGCCTGAAAAACCCAACCCTCTTTCACAGACATCAAGTAGCCAAAACCTGCTGTTTGGAATAGGTTCTGCCCTTACCTAAAAGATGCAAAGGAAATGGAAACCATGACATCTACTGTCTGGTTGTCACTCTCAGATATCAGAGACTGCTTACTGGTCTAAGATCCCAGCTGTTGTCCGTTGTTCTTCAGTACTTAATGAGTTTGTCATTGTGTTACCTTTTCTTAAGCTGCCCTTTAAAGCTTTAAGTGTTTCTTGTATCAGTTCTTGGCTTCTGTGGACTTAGTTGGATAGCAGGGTTGAATTACTCTGTCTTCCAGGCACAATCATGTTCACCCAAGGTTAATACAAAGTCCATAATGGAGAAATTCACTTAAGGCTGAGAGCCTGGGACTTGGAAGGCCCAAACTTTGGGCTGTCCTTCCTCTGGGCATATCAAATTGTGTCTTTTTGTCTGTTCCTGGTTCAACAGCTTTTCTTTTTGCAGAGTTATATGATGCGAAATGCCATTCTGGCGGCTATGGCAGAAGTGCTGGTGCGGGTGCTGAATGGTGACCAGCTGGAGGAAGCTGCCCGTGGTACTCGGGACAAGTTTCTGAGTATGCTGCAGTCCCATATCTGTGACATCCATGGCTTTGTGCGCAGCCGCGTGCTGCAGCTTTTCGCTCGAATCGTTCAGTGCAGGGTAAGTGTGCTAGGGAATTGGCTTCACATCACTCATCCCTTCCCCTGTTGTTTTCTAAAGGTATTTTTGTTATCCTGGTCTTTGTTTGCAGAGACTGAAGTTTAACAGAGAAAGGCATTGTCTCTGTGTGCTGGGGTGTCTGTAGTTCCTTTTTGCCAAGAGACCAAAGACCCTAGGGACAAGGGAACTGGGGAACAGAAATTAAATGCTGGTCTTTGTTACTGGAATAGAACAGAAGGAAGAACACAGTATGCAAGTTCTTTTTGGACATTGATATGGGAAAACATCACCCTTGGTAGATATACTAAGACTCAACAGGACCCTGGATAACCCAAGTCTTTGCTTACAACAGGGCTTGGATCAGAAGATAATCAGAGGTCCCTTCAGACCCAGACTACTTTTCTATAAGTCTAGAATCTCTGCCTTTTAGTACATTAATACATCTGCAGTAAAATAACTTTTTCTGGGCCTCTAGGCCTTCTCAATAACTTTGTCTATGCTCTCACTGTGTGATAGGTCCTGCCTTTGACTCAGTTTCAGTCTGTGGTATCAGTGGCTGTTGGGCGTCTCAAAGACAAATCTGTGATGGTAGTTAAAAATGCAATCCAGCTCCTGGCTGCATTTCTGTCCAACAATCCCTTCTCCTGCAAGGTAATTCCCACCAGTATGATGAGTATGCTAGATATCTGTTTGCAGGCTGAATATCTGCAGTGTGCTATAGCCTTCCTGTGTCTTGTGGGAGGGACAAAATAGCCTTTGACTCTGCACGTGGGAGCTTTCTGGTTTTCCCAGGTTCAGATCTTGCTTCCTCTGGCTCTTCCCTCACTTGGTGTAATGGTGAAGATGTGCTGAAGGCCAGGAGGGATGCCTTTGATTGTGGAAAAACCTGCAGTGGTTTGATTTGAATCCACTGTGGGGTTTCTTTCCTTTTGATCAGAATTAGTCTCTTAGAACATTCTGCACAGAGCTGTAGCTCTTTGTGTTTAGCTGCACCTGCTCCTGAGCCTCAGACTGATGATTTACAGGAGTTCCCATTCTAGGGTGACGTCCAGAGTCTGCTATTCCAGTTTCCAAAAACAGGGTTGTCTGAGGGGATTGACAACTTCAAGCGGGCAGTGGATGAGAAAGAGTTCTAGCATTTCAGAAAAAGGAGGGTGAGTAACATACTTCTCTTTCTGGCATCTTCAGCTAAGCTGTACCGACTTGACTGAGGCACTGAAGAAAGAGGTGCAGAAGCTGCAAGAAATGAGGGACCGTGATAGATCCACAGCAGGTAGTTTCCCTTCTTCTTCTTTCCCCTTCCCAAGACATACCAGGGTTTATTTTTCCTCATCTTAAATTTGCTCCCAGGTTCTGGTGACTTTTGTCTCAGATCTTGACTCGCATGAGATGGTGAGGCCGGATAACTGGGATTAATCTCACAGCAGATTTTCAGATTTTCATACAGTAGTATTATAAAAGGACCATGTCAGTGTCCGTATCTAGATCAACAGTCCATTTAGCTAAATATCCTATTTTCAGCATAAGAACTGAACACCCTCTCAGGCTTCCATTTTCAGCTTTCAGTTTTCCATTCAAGTACTGCTTAAGCCATAATTTTGGTTGGGCAGATGTTAATTTTAAATTGATTAGCCTTGGACCTGGTGCTGTCTACAAAATAATAAATATCCAATGATGGTTCTCTCTTACCTTTCATTTTTTTACCCTCAGTGATTGGTTTATTGCTGGGGGGGGCGGTATGCCAAAGAGTTATGGTTTATTCTTACTTCAGTCTGGGTGGGATCAATGAGAATAGTGTCTTCCAGGGCTGGCGGGGGAGAAGAAAAGTGGAATTCCTAACTTTCAGATGAGTTTCTCTTCCCATTTAGGGTGTCATTTGAGTCTCTGTATTCTTCATTCCCTCTTTTGTGTTGGGTTTTTGGTTTTTTTATAACAGCTCCAGTGATCACCTCTGAGGAAGAGTGGGAAGCAATGCTGCCAGAAGTTAGGGCTGCCACACAGCAGCTCTTTCAACCACTGCAGGAAGGGGAAGAGGAGGTGCTGGAAGTTGGGGAAACAGTGGAGAGTACATCAGAGCAAATCACTGGGCTGCTGAGGAAGCTGAATTACAAGTAAGAAGGCTCTGTAGTTTGACAGTGTTCATCCCACAGGCTGTGTTTGTCCCTTGTTCTCTGTTAAAGAAAGGTTTGAGCTCCAGGGTAGAGGGATGATTTCCAGTAACATTACTCTGTAGGAAGAGATTGGCGTGGGCACTCGGCACAAGATGCTGACAGGAGCTGCTTCCCCAGTTGTTCAGGGCAAAGTTGGATGGTTTCCCTTGCGTTCTGCCCTGACGAGTTGCTGATGTTCTTCTCATGGGCGGTGTCGTTGTCCAGGAGTGCAGCCCGCCTTACGCGGAAGGCCCTGTGTCACTTCCAGGGGAAGGAGCCCTTCAGCGGCCCTGCAGAGGAAAGTGAGGAGGCAACAATCCTGAGTGTTCTGAAGAGACTTTACACAGGTAACTGCTTCGGATCAATCTGTCTCTTCCCTAAGTCCAAGCTGATGCCATAGTTAGGCCAAAAGGCTCTGGAATGCCCTGGCCCTCCTTCTGACCTGTGGGGCTCAGTCTGTGTGTACTTGACAGCTCATAGAGCTGTGCATCTCCGGATCATCTACTTATCCAGTGGCCTGGCATTTTTACTGGATTGGATTAGTCCTGTTATTTCATTTCTGGTCAAAAAAGTTCTGTGTTCCCAGTAGAAGTGCATTTCTGATGCTTTAATTCACATAGTATCTGCTGAGAGGAGTGTAGTGTTATCCACACACCCGCTTCTGTCCTGCCTGAATTTGTCAGGAGTTCTGCTTCCTGAACAGGTGGTGGCACATAATGCTTACCCTCTGCAGCTTTGACCAAGTATCAGGTTCAAGCAACCTCTTGCTTATCTCGAAGCCTCTAGGCATATTTTTAGGACTTCACATTCTTTGTCTTTGCTGTTCGTTTCAGGATAAGGTTTCCTAGCCAATCTCCTTGAGCTGATTTCTATCAAAACTGTACCATCTAAAAATATTTATAGCCTTGTCAATTCTCCACACTTCTGCAAACTTTGCTAGGGAGTAGCAGCGTTTGCCTTCTCCCTACTCTGCCCTGATTCCCTTTCAGGGCCTCATCCATCTTTGGGGGGATGCCAAGTTCAGATTAACCCCTTCAGCATTTTAGTGGAGTTTACCCCAGCTGGACCATGCCTTTCTCCACCCCTGTATTAAGTTGGCATTTCTATGGTGCATCACACTGTAGTACTGGAACTTGCTCTACAGCATGCTGAGATTTTGTCTTTGTAGCCAAGTCTGATGGCAGAATTTGGATTTTTGTCTCCTGGCTCTTGGAAGGGGTCACTATGGAGTGGAGGGAGAAGTGTTAAAATGCTCTGAACTGTGCCTGTTTCCCTTATACCTTACATATTGCTCACCAGCGGGTGTTTGTGCTGTGCAGGTTCTTGCCCAGGTGAGAACAGTGAGGATTCTCCACGTGGCAGCAGCTCTCCTCAGGCTGAAGAAGTTGTGCCGGACAAGCAGCCTCAAACAGAGCTGGCCAAACAGGAGATGTTGGTGCAATACCTGCAAGATGCTTACAACTTTTCAGTGAAAATCACAGAAGCCCTGAGCCTGATCAGCAAGATGATGCATGAAAACTGTATCTCAGGTGTGTCAAATAACCATGGGGTCCTTTCTCCCCTGTTCAGCATTTCGAGAGCTTTCCCCTTGCTAGAGGGGAGACACTGCAGTGGTGGAGCTCCAGGGGAAGGGGGCAAGTTTGGAGGAGCTGCTTTTCACTGAGCAGATGTTAGAGGCACTTCCAGGATATCGGAAAAGCAAGCACTGGGGTTGTGTTAGGGCATGGATGGGCTTTTTAGGAATCCATGTCTTAAATATCAAGGTTGAAAATAGTTTTACAAGCCAGGTGACCAAAACTACTTTATTTATGGAAGCTCCCCTGCCGCCCATGGGAGGGGGATGCGTGTTCATCGTCTCAGCTGAGGTTCTCCCAAAGTAAGCACGGCCAGTGAAGCTGTCCTGTTACCTGCTTCGTGTCCTGATGCAGCTTCAGCTGTTATGCTGGCCACAAGAAGGGAACTGAGCAGCCTGTCTTGTCCACCTCACCTTTCCTTAAACTTGATATGCTGTAGCTAAAAGCGATCCTGATCAACAGGTTCTATGGCCTGGTCCTCTTGCGTGCTGTCACGAAAAGTGGTTATGAGTAGGCCTTTGAGTTTAATTCAGCTATTCCTATTTAATATTAGAACTACTGTATTCAGTTAGACTTTTTTGAAGTGCTTATCATAAATCAGCACCTCTGAGGACACAGAGGGGCGCAGCTCTCTCCTCTCCCATTCTCCCTGGTCCATCTGCTTGCCAGACACTTGCATAGCTCTGGGGTACAGACAGGTCTGAGCACTACAGCACCCTAGCTTCATGCACACACTTTGGAGGTTTCACCTGTATTAAGGACTCGTGTGTTAGCTGTGATAAGCATCTGGGCTTTCCCAGCCAGGTTTGGATGTCATTAGCTGTTTGCACACGCAAAAATGAACTTTTGGGTTCAGTGTCTTTACAGGTCATTTGAATTTCAAGGCGGAGTGTGTGCCCCTCACCTGATGCTTAAACACCTGGGGTTTGGTTTATTTTTTTCATGGCTGTGCAGATTTTACTGGCTTTCCACCTCCCTGTTGTCCCGTGCTGTAGTGTAAGGAAGGCACATTGAGTGTCTGAACAGCTGGGACATTTTGAGACATTGTCTCCAGTTGGAGATGGTGTGCTGCTGGGTGAGGGGGTGGTAGTAAGGGATGTGCTCAGATTTAGATTTCTTTTTTAATTAAAGATTTAAGATTCGAAGATTTAATTTTATTTTTTATGTTGAAAATATGTATCTTCTGGTGTGACTAGAGACAGGAGAAGCATACCAGCTTCTCTGATAGGGGGTCTTTATTCAGATCTATAAGTTGAAGGCTTATTCTCGTGTAAGCTCCCACTAAACCAGGGGTCA
The DNA here is from genome assembly GCF_023638135.1 of Falco biarmicus. NCBI lineage: Eukaryota > Metazoa > Chordata > Aves > Falconiformes > Falconidae > Falco > Falco biarmicus. Next base: position 91,583,491 of record NC_079292.1, read on the forward strand.
GACTCTATGAACTGTTCATTGTACAGTCCCTCCGATCATTACAGTGGCTCTCTTGTGAATGCTCTCCAAATTAATGTTTTTTCTTGTCTTATGAGCAGAAGACAAGTATATTTCAGGAGTACTCAAGCTGGAATCAAAAGCATTGTTCATTACCCCATTTACGCATCAAGTAACTTGATTTCTCTGGTTACAGCATTGCACTGGGACTTAGGTTCAGCTGCTCATCTGCTGTGACTATGAGATTTTTTTCTTCCTGTCTCCCAGAAGAGAATTTTATTCTTTCTCAAACGTGGTGTCTGTGCTCTTCTAAATGTGTCAGATTAGATTTGGTTGTAATACTGTTAACCTGTACCTGTTTCCTCCGGGACATCTACATCTTTTTACTAGTAGCCCTGTTCTGACTTGAGCCCTCTGCAGACAGTAGCATTGATCTTAGATGCTTGTAGGGCTTGCTGTGAGAACAGTATGCCTATGAATTTGTTTTAATGGCTTCTCTGGTAGGCTATAGGAACGAGCCACACTAATGCAACTGTTCTTTTCTCTGCAGTTGTGCAGGAATCCATTGAGTTCCTTGTGACAGCCTCACAGTTTGGTGTGCCCCAGGCAGTGCTTGGAGTCCGCAGGATGCTCCCCCTCATATGGTCAAAAGAGCCTGGTATTAAGGAGGCCGTGCTGGATGCCTACAGACGGCTCTATCTGAGCCCCAGCGGCAAGTCAGAGAGGTATGGCCCTTCCTAATCAGAAGAGGGTTTTTTCTCCACCCACCTCGATTCTTCTTTTGGGGAGCCGTTGGGAATGGGTTATGGGCAGGAAGAGAAATCAAAGTTGCCACCCTTCATGCTGAGCTGAAATGTAAGGTTATGTAGCTGAGTATCCCAGTCTTCCTGTGGCACCTACCACTGAGCTTCCACTCTTGGTTTGTTGTAGTGTCCATGTGTAGGAAATTCATGCAGCAAAACTCTATCTGAGGCCTTACAGAAGGAGAAGCTGAGAATTATTTTAAATTGAACTGTTATCAGGCACTGACACCTAACCATCTCATAAATTCACTCATACAAAGCACTGCACCAAGATATGTGTGCCCAAATGATCTGGGTAGGGTCTCTACAGAGAACAAGGGGTGTCTGTCTTCTCAGCAGGGTTCTTGGCTGGCAACAATTAAGTGAATAGTTTAGATGGCTATTTCAGCCCCTTTGGGAGTCAGCTGTTGTTATGGAGTCATCCCATGTCCAAGAGTCTTGCTCACTTCACCTTCTGTGGGCAAAGTTGTTGCTCAGTGTTCCCCTGGTTTGGGTTTCTTATGGCTGTCATCACTCCTCCTGTTGGGATAATGAGAGGAATGGCATACAGTATGGGCTGAAGCTGGAGCTGTCTGGCTGACGCCAGGGCTCAGATCTTTTGCTGACAGGGTATGCGTGCTGTGGCCTTATCTGAGTGTAGGCGTTCTGCTTCTGGTGTACACAACACATTCTTCAGTGTTTACTGGTTTTCTTTCTGTCAGTTTTGTCCTTGATTTTTTTTCAACATACACTGTTTCTTTATCCCTCACACTATACAACGTTAGTAGTTATTATTGTCATCTGGGTGCTTTCACACACATTTCAATTTGTATTTCATTAAGACTGATGTTAAACCTCTTTGTAACAAATCTCTACATGTGGCAGGTGAGAGGATGTTAATGGGGTCTTTGCTGATCCTTATTCAGGATTTGGGGTTGGGAACTGAGTACTGCTTGAATGCTTTTTTCTTCCACGCTAGAGAGGAGCTGTGTGTCCTCTTTGTTAGCTCTTCTTTCTTAGCGCCTGTTGGGTACACATGCACTAAGTAAGTGTGATCCCTGGTGAGATGCACCATACTTCACCCTCATATGTACCATCAGGGCAACACAAAGTATCCACTGCTGCTTATTTCTTCTTGATAGTATTGCCTGGAGATGACTCTCCTACAGTTTGAGATCTGGCCTTATTTGTTCACAGAGAGTTTCAGTTTCTTGTGTTCTAGGGAAAACAGTAATTTGACTTGTAGTTGAGAGCAAACTGGGAAGTGGCTGGTGGGTGCCTCTTGTTGAGTCTTTGAGCACAGCTAGGAGCAGCAGTGCACAAGGCAGTGGACTTCTGAGCCCGTGGCGTGCTCATTGGAACTTAAGCTGGGTGACCTGGAGGACTCTAGCTTGTGGAGGGGGAAGTCTCCAGGGATCAGCTCTATTATCTAACAGATGTCCTCGGCTCTCTGAATAGCAGAATAGAAACAGAATAAAAAACCTTTTTCTTTACCTTTACCTTTTTAAATTATTATTTCATTTCATTTTATTTTATTTTTCCCCCTTCAAAGGGCCAGAGCTCAGAGCCTGGTGCATTCTTTATCTCTCATCATGGTGGATGCATCACTAGGAACGATACAGTGCTTAGAAGAAATAGTGAGTACTTGCCTGGGTTTGGATTATGTTTGTGATCTTAATGTCTGTTATGTTAAAATGGTAGGCATTGCAGTTGATGTCTGTGTTGGTTTGAAGTCCATCTTCCTCTGCCTCTCCCTACTTGTTTTATTGCGTTTCTTTTCCAGATTTCAGAGTTTGTGCAGAAAGATGAAATAAAGCCTGCTGTGATCCAGCTGCTTTGGGAACGATTCACAGAAAAATCTCAGTGCTCGCCACTAGAACAACGTGCTGCTGTGATCCTGCTGGGGATGATGGCACGGTGAGCCGTGGGCCTGTGGTGTGGGAGGATTATGTGAGTGGGAGGATGTACAGGGAGTCAATTTTTATCGAAGAACTGCAGGTGCTGCATCAGGTGACCCTTTTGTTCTGCAGCTTCAAAAACAGTAGCCCTGTCATGGGGTAACGAGGCCTGGAATTAAACATAGTTGTGCTGGGTCCCACCAGCACAGTCTCTGAATGAGTATGACAACATCACTTTCTCTGTATTCTGAATGTCCACCCCTTCTCAGAGCTTGCCGTGCCACAGCTCTGCAGCTTTGTGTTTGGATAAGAGCAGCAATAAGCTGCTGAGTAGAGATGTCTGGAGCCTTTAGCATGAGGGAGGGAAATGAGTCCGCTTCCCTTTCTGGAGGCAAAAAGAGTGTAATTGCACTGTAAGGTTTTAATTTCTTCAGTCACCCTTTGGTATTTAGCTTACCTGCTGATTTCTTCTTGCTCTTCCTACTTCAGTTCTTAATCAGTCAAAACTAGGCCTGCATAATGATAATCCCAAAGTTCTTGGCTCTAGAGCTGGGAGCTGTTCCTGGGGCTCACAGCCAATTCTGCAATTTGACAATTAGATATTCCTTCCAAGGTATTTCTACCACCCCGTTCCATGTGCTTGTGGCAGAATTGTAGACATCTCAAAATTCATGTCCTTCCCTAAAATCCTGGGATTGAATTCTTTAGGCTTCTGAGATATCCCGTGAGACCCTATGTTGAGTCCATGGCGGGGGGATGAAATAACAGTATTGCTGCCTTCACAAATCTGCTAAGGGAGGTGATTTTGCTTTTATCCTGAAGGTGCCCCGTTATAAACTTTTTAGATCCTCCTTTTAAATACATTCAATTCTGTTCTTCACTTCTTCACCCAGTTAATTTTATATTCCTCAGATCAAGCCTGGTCTGAGGAATATGCAATTCTACCTTTCATAGGTAGAAAGAAGAGCGGGGATGTGGGCATGGGCTTTGGAGTTGGGGTGTTTTTGTGTTGTTTTGTTTTGCACAGTAGGGGAGGAAGTGGCACATGTCACCAGTCCTGAGCTGCTGGACTCTTTTCTGTTTTGCAACATTTTTCTTTGTCTTGCCCTTTTAAGCTCTTCTTCTTTCTGATAAGAAAAAGGAATCAAGAATCTTATTTCTTTGTAAAGAGACAGTGTGTCCAGTGTTCACTTTGGAGAACTTAATCTCATAGTGGAGTGAGGATTTTACAGGCTTCTGTGGAATATTGCTTGATTTGGGGTTTTTTTTCCTTCCCTCCTCTTACTCAAACCACTGCCTTCTGTAAAGCACAAGGAGTATTTCTCTTGGTTATCCATACTTCTGTAAACTTTCAGCACCAACTCACGTAACACCCCCATCGCTTCCATTCCATAGAGGGAAGCCAGAGATCGTAGGTAGCAACCTGGACGTCTTGGTGACAGTAGGGCTGTCTGAGAAGGTATGTGAAGACTATCGCCTTGCTCAAGAAGTATGCAACGCCATCTCCAAACTTGCCACTAACCGTAAGGTAAAACTCTTCAGTTTCTTCTTGAGCTCGTCCAGAAAGAGAGTTATCCAGAAACAAAGAAGGGGGGTAAATGGTTTGTATTGAGAAGAGAGAGAAGTGATTAAATTTTTACCAACTGTGAAATTAAGTAGGTTGAGACCATTCATCAGCACTGTCTGGAAAGCTTAGCACACATCAGTGAACATGTAATAAAAGAATTTTCATGAGGCAACAGGCTGAATTCAATTAGTAAAGAGTTCATTGCACAAAAAAATCTGTTTTCCTTTCAATTTTCCTCCTCAGACTCCCAGTTCTAAACTGATTTGTGTTTCCTCAACCATGAAGCCCTTTCCTCTACTGATGTTTTCTGGTGTTGTGATTCTTTTGCTCTTCCCTATTAACTGATATTTGGGAGTTGTCAGCTGTACAGCTGAATATAAAACATGAAGTGTTTTCAAACCTGTCCCTCTTGTACTTAAAACAACATGATGGTCCACAGCATCTTTGTCTGGGGAAAAACTTTATACTTTTTTTTTTTTTTTGTCTTAAATGCACTTGGGGGTAAAAAAACCCCACTATGTTTTTTGACTCAAGCATTTAGGGTTTTAGTTCAGGAGTTCCTGCATAAAAGCAGCCCTCTTTCACACAGCACCATCACTGTGTGTTTGCCCCTTCCACTGAGGATGTTACTGCAGGACCTTCATGAATTAATACACATCACAACATTCTTAATTGTTCTAAAGACAGTTGTAATTCAGTTTTAGCTTGGCTTAACTCTGCAGTAAAGTTTGTCTACACTTCAGACCCTTGTCACATACACTTGAATGACTGTGGTAGCTCTTCCTCCCTATCACCCCACACGCACAGAAATTCAGTACAGAGAGTAGGATTGTAGTGAACTGAGAGATTCTGTTTCCGGCTACTGAAAGCTGGTAAATCCTCAGGTAGCGGCTTGTTTTGGTCAAGTGTATCTTGATCAGGCAGATACAGATGTGCTGGGATATCTCAGGCATTGTCATACTTGGTTTAGTAGTTCTCTGGGTTATCTTACTCCCAACCTAAAATGTGGTGGGACTGATACAGAGTCAGCCTAAGTGTGAGGTGATGTTGGGTCCAGAGCTATCCTCTGTCATTTCTGATGATGGTTCGCTTTTAAACAAAACCTGGAGTACCCCTAGGCAAGGGCATCTGATTAACGTACCGTTGGTAACCCTGAAGACGCTCTAAACATTTCCTTCTTTGCTCATGTGGAGAATGAGTAAATAATATCAGCTTTTAAAAGAGTCATTTTGAGATTTCAAGAGTTATTTTGATTTAAGGTGAAATAGTGGAACTGCCTGGGTTGGCCTGGGATTATCATTTGGCCAAGCATTAAATCCACCCAGTGTTTGCCACCATGCCTTCAAAAGTGACAGTAATGTCCCTTCTGTGTGTTCAGTTGCAGAGCATACGGGCTGTCCCTGCCATGGGCCTTGCATGGCTTCGATTGGCATTGTGCATGTGGCAAGGTCGAGCACCAGGAAGGGCACGGGGGGATCTCTTATGTGGTAGGAGTAACTCATCTGCTCTCTCTGCAGCCAGCGCTGGAGCAGAGCAATGCACCATTTCGACTGCCACAGGACCACATGCTGTTTGCTTCCCTGAGTGAGACTCTGAGTAAAGGTGAGCCTGAGTCAGCAGTAGGTTTGGAGGGGATGAAGCTGGGCTGTGAGGCAGCCTGTGTTGTCACTGTTACATGTGGTACACTGCTCTCTCTTCTCATCAGGCTTCGCCCAGCCAAGTGGTCACTGGATCCCCTTCATGGAGACAGCAGTAACGCTCATATACAAGCTAGCAGAAGGGGCAGGGGATATATGTGCTCACATCTTGCAGATGTGTAGTCAGCAAGCTCTGGAGAAGCTGGAGGAGGCTGATGGGCAGAAAGCTGGTGAGGAAAAAATCTGGTGAAGGAAATCCGTACCCATGGTTTCTCATGCTGCGATTGGGTGGCCTAGAGTAACTGCAGGAGGAGCTGGGGGACTAGTTGGCGGTGTTGGTGTGGAAGGGTGCCAGTGCATGAAGGAGTCTGTGGAGCATGGAGGTGGGTTATACAGTGAAACTTGACAGTAACCAATGAGAGAAGAGGTCTAGATCACCACTGACCTGTAGTAATTTTTCTCCACTGGATCCAGGGGTTTCTCCCAACAGAGTCTCTGATGGTGCTGGCAGCCTCCCCACATTCATGCTGATGCACCTGCTGTCCCTTGTGGGACAGGTGGCACTGCAGCAGGTACAATATTTGGAAGTGTCAGTGAGCACAGAGCTACGCAGACGACGATGCCTCAGAGAGGAGGAGAAGTCCAAGAAGCATTCTGACAGCAGCATGAAGAAGCAGAGGCCCTTGGTGAGAACTGAGGCGTTTTTTTCCTATGGGCAGCTCTTCTAGTGTCCCAGCTACTGCTATGGCAAACTTCTGGAGAATGCACTCCTGAGGATGCAGGAGGCCTGGGGTAACGTGTGCTTTGGGAATAGAAATGGGCATGATTGACAGGGAGAGCTGAGGCCCTTGAACGATCCCATTCAATAGAACTCTCACATCAGTCTTGGGTTTTGAAGAGGCAAAATAGAGGGAATGAAGGGTGATGTCCTGGCCATGCTTATCTTCCTGCTTCAGGCAAATATTTCCGTCCCCCTCATCACTTCCTTTCTTACCAATGCAATCTTTTGCAATTGCTGCTGGTGGTGAAGAACACCCATTTGTGCTCTGAATTTTGGAAAAGGGCTTCTGGAACCTTGGTCCATAGGGTTTGAAGGTCCTATCCTTTCTCAGGTGGTAATGATGAAAGTTTAATAGTAACCTTCTTAATGGGATATGTATGATAGAAATACCATGTTTGGTTAGGGTTACCTTGCAACATTTTCCAGAGTGTAGTGAGGCTAACTTTCTAGGGTAAGAATAGAGAAAAATGTGCGTCCCTAGGTATCCAGCCTCTGTTAGATGCCTATACTGCTATGTCCAGAGAAATTTGTAGTTAGTTTCCTCATCCACCCTGCTTATCAGTGTCACAACCATTTACCAGACAGGAGGAGGTTACGATGAGATTTTCCAAGAAGCAGCAGTGGGACGCAGAGTTGGTCCTCACGCAACATCCACGTCTCTCTTCTTCCCTTGTGTTGCTTTTGCCTTGCTTTGAGGTTTCCCATAATCTTACTCACAAGACCAGCAATTCAAAGTCTGCTTTGAACTTCGTGCTTTTAGGGTTTGCGTCTCCCTGAAGTTGTGCCAGACTCTGGCATTGATGCCAGGTGTGTCCTAGGTCTGTCTCAACATACTAGCTTCAGGAGCTTCGGCTTTCTCTTTTTGTTGATGTTCTGTGACACATGGCCTGGCAAATCCTGGGGTACGCTGCACAGCTTCATTCAGTTCTCAGGGAAAAGTGGGTTATAGAATTCTCCATCAGTCTATTCTCAACTCTAGTCGTGCTGCTGGTAACCTGCATCCACCTCTCACCTGAGAGAAGAGTACTTTGTGAGGGGAGGGGTTATTGTTGCCTGTCGTCATCTTTACAGTCTTCCCTTCTGCACAGAGCACAGGAAATGAGACCACTATGGAGGAGGAGCTGGGCCTTGTGGGAGCCTCAGCGGATGACACTGAGGCCGAGCTCATCCGCAGTATTTGTGAGACAGAACTTCTAGATGGTGAGTGTGGCTGCCACCGAGGAGCACTGTCTCTGTCTGCCTGTGTGGAAGAACAGGTACAGTGGGTAACAGATCCAGAAAGAGGAAGGCTGTTTCCTTCAGAAGGAAACACTGTGATTTTTTTTGTCTGGTGTCAGTTTCTACACAGGCTGTTTCTTTGCCTTTCTGGAAGTGTTTTTTTCAATGGTGAAAGTGAGTCAACGAATTTCTGTAGTTTTGCAGGAGTTCTGGGATAAACAGAGTAATTGTTCTTAGAGGGATGCACAAACAGCACTCTCATACTTGCTGTCTTTATTCCCACTCTCTAGATAAGCACCTGCTCTCTGCCTTTGTTCCACTGGTGCTCAAAGTCTGCAAAAACCCTGGGCTCTACAGCGATCCGGCGCTCTCGGCTGCTGCAGCCCTGAGTCTTGGCAAAGTCTGCATGATCAGGTAATGGCTGGCTGTTCCGGTGCCTCTTCCCGGCCTTCCTGGTACTAAAGCACAAGCAAACGTTGCAACTCCTTTCCTGTGGAGAGAACAAACACAAAAGAGCGTTCATAGATTTTCTTTTTTTTTTTTGGTGTATGTGTCTCTGTTCTCTGAGAGATGGAATTTTGGTATGAATGCCTTCTTTTCTGTACCCTGTCTCATCAGCTCTGAGTTCTGCAGCTCCCACCTGCGCCTGCTGTTAACAATGATGGAGAAGTCCACTCTGCCTGGTGTGAGATCCAACCTCATTATTGCAGCAGGAGATCTGGCCATCCGTTTCCCCAACGTGGTGGAGCCTTGGACATCGCATCTCTGTGCCAGGTAATGCTACAGTCATTGCTGGAAGAACACAGGTGATGAGAGCTCTGGAAGGGTGACACTGGGCCTCCGGAAGGTGAGAATGACCCAGGAAAACAAATCTGAAGGTGTCAATGTAGAGAGACAAGAGACCTGGGCTGTAGAGTAGGCTGTCATGGGTACCAGTAGCTTAGAGATACTCGGCTGCTTTCTGCAGTAACTGTATGGTTCTGCCAGGTTGCGGGACCCCTGCCCAAGCGTGAGGCACACGGCTGGACTGGTGATGACTCACCTCATCCTCGAAGACATGATAAAGGTGAAGGGCCAAGTGAGCGAAATGGCAACTCTGCTTATAGACCCAGAGGAGGCAATCATGGGACTAGCTCACAACTTTTTCAGTGAACTCTCCAACAAGGCAAGTGGATGCTCACGGACCTTAGCTGACAAGAGTGGGGAGGGGCTGGTGGAAGCTGAGTCAATGATACAAGAGCTGAGTCCTGGAGAAGATGTGTTAGTGGTGCAGAGCAGCTGCCTGTCCCTCTGTGTTGCCTAGATGAGGACAGATAAAGGAAATTGTGCAACACAAGTTTTGTTTCAGCTGTGATGTTGCTGAATTTTACCTCATCCATTCGCATCAGAAGGCAGGTTCCAAACTGGTGCCTCATCCCTTTGCTTTCTTGTGTGTGCCTGGTACAGGGCTGGGAACAGTTCTCTGCAGCTTACCTTGAGGCTTTACAGCAGAGTTCCCTGACCTTAGGGCTCAGGCAGTGCACCATCTCTGAAACCTTTCAAAGTTGTTCTTGGCTGTGTGATGCTGAGACCCCTAAACTGAAGGAATTACAGCCCAGGCAGGTGAGAACAATAGCAGCAGTGCCCCCTGTACACCATCTGTTAAGCGTGAGTGCCGCCGCGGGCCCTTCAGAGTCTGAGATTTGCTGCCTGAGCAGCTGCAGTGGTACAGGGGCTTGCGCCACTAAAAGCAGAGCCAGCCGCCTGACTGCACTAATTCCTGTCTCTGCAGCGCCTGTGACAAACCCTGTCAAAGCAGTGGGAAGGGGCGTCTGGACAGGCCTCTTCAGGCCAGGCGGGAGGCAGTTCCTTGAGCTGAACTGCTGTGTGTTTCCTTTATCAGGAAGCTTTTTTGTTGGGTTGTGACGCGGCTGGAAAGCGAAGAAACTTCATCCAGGTCTGCCAAAGAGCAGAGCTGTCGCAAACCAAGGGTTGCAGTTGTTGTTAGCTTGGCAATTGGTTATTTTCCCCCTTAGCTTCAGCCAAGTAGTTCTGGATGGGTTTGGCTGGCTGTGTACAGCTAATTTCAAAAAGCTGATGTTTTTGGTCAGTAGATTTGGGGCGGGGAGAAGGGAGGTAGCTTTAAGTGGGCAGGTTATCTGGCTTGACTTAAGCTGTCCTTTGTAATTCTGTATCTCATGTAGAACCCTGTATTCTGCACAGGATAACGCCATCTATAACCTGCTTCCAGACATCATCAGTCACCTCTCAGATCCTAACTGCGGCATAGAGGAGGAACCCTTCCACACCATTATGAGGTATTCTACGGTTCGAGAAATCTCTTTTGACTAGGACTATGTTTATGCAAAGGGGGTGTGAGATCCAGGGAAGAGAAACCACAGTGACTTACACAACACGCTTTTTCAGTTGTTCTTGATCTGATTTTTTCAGTCTGTATCTGAAATGGAGTCATCCTGAGAGGAATCTGTTCTAAAGCCACCTAGCTGGGGGTGAGGAGAAGCTCCACAGAGTTTCTACTAGCTCGTTCACTCTAGAAAAGGAAAACAGTTGGGTTTATGCATGGAAACATGGATATGCAACATGGGAGAACACAACAGATTTTAAAGACTCTGCTGCCTTTGTCATTTTGGTGGCCTACTGGATTTTTTTGTAAGCAATTTTAGTAAAGTTGTAGTTAAAGTAACAGGTTTGGGTTTGCTGCTTTGGTTTGGGTTTGGGTTTTTTGTTTTGGCCTTTTTTTCCCCATGAAACCTTACTCCATAGTATAGAGACATATTGAAATAGTTCAGTCTGAGGGTATTGGTTGCTCATAGACAGCACAAAAAATGTCTTTAGTGGTAAATTATAGAAATTTTCCTCTTATATCTGAAACTTAAACATATGAGGGTTTTTCTGAGTTGCCTGAATCCCTGTGGATTACAGACGGGACTGCTGGACAAAACAAGAGTATTTCTGTTGCTGAAGAGGAGACCAATAAAATCTCCAGTGACCTTTTTTTTTCCAACTACTCTTTCCGTCCACTGGCTATTTTAGCGGTCACGTTATTTCTGGTTTACGGATAGGGAAGCATTGGTAGTGCTGGTGAGACCTTACCTGGAATGCTGCCATAGTTCTGGTCATATAAGTTAAAGAAAGATGAATTGATGCTGGAACAAATGCAAAGAAAGGACTCCTGAGGATATGGTCTCTGTCCCATATCTTAAGAACGAAGCTTGGTGTAGTGGTTGTAGACATACCAAGGACTGAATGAGGATGCGCCTAGAGCAGCTGCATTGAGTCCAGTGCAGCCTGACTGAGCGTAAGTTAACAGAAGTGTTGGTACAAGAAAAAGGGCAGCCAGCAGGACCTTCTTAATACATAGAAGTTACTCAATGATTTCTGCGAGGACATCATGCAGAATGCAGAAGTACTTAACTGTGTTGAAGACTATGTCTCTATTCCTCAAGAAACTAAGAAAAACATGATCAGGTTAGTGGTTAAGTTTTTTTGTTCCCACTTCAGTGCAAAGTAACACTCACTTTTGCATTGATTCAAAATAGAGCAGCGTATCTTCAGCAAATTAGTAACAGAGAAGTCACAAGAACGGTTTTGAAGGGGAAAAAAAGTAGTGCGTGCCACCCCACTCCTCTCAAGGCCTGCTTGTCAGACATGGTAGTCTGCCAGGGCAACGTGTGAAGTGAGGAGGTTGTCTGGAGGTGTTGCACGCTCTTAAAACTGGATGGAAGGAGCAGATCAGAAGTCATTGGTGCAGCCTTTTCAGCATCCCTCCGCCTCAGACCCTGCACAGCCATTAGCACTTCTTACTCCAGACCTTCAAGGATCTTTGCGTGAGCTGGATTTCTTAGTTTCATCCTAGGCAGGTGCTATTACACAAACATGCAGTTTTAATTGTATGTTTTGTCCTAGCAGCTGTCCCCCAACAGGGTCTGTGATTAGTATTTTAAATATGTACATATGCCTGTAGCTTCTCCTGAACTAAGTCTGAGGCACGCAGAGCTCTCTCATCATCTTTGGATGGCCACCCAGCTGATCACTGGATAGGATAGCTGCAGACATCCCATAGTGTAGGCAGAAATGCGGTTTCCTCTCTGGGCTGTAAACTTTGCCTTTTTTTTTTTTTTTTTCCTTTGCAGACATCTCTTCTCATACATTTCAAAAGACAAACAGAGAGAGAGCTTGGTGGAGAAACTTTGTCAGCGATTCCGGACTGTCAGGTGGGTTGTAATCCTAATTTTCCTGACAAGCAAGTCTGCTTCTTAGGAACTGTTGGAAGAAACTACCTTGTATATGATGGTTGTAACAGGTTCTTATCATATACTTCATGTGGCAAAGAGACAAATGCTGACATAACCTGGATTAGGTCCCTCTTTCTCCCCCTCCCCATCTTCCTCCTAAAAATACATGAATAAATATGTATAAGGATTCTTCTTTCATTACACCGTGACTGGCCCCTCTCCCTTCCCTCCTTTCTTAGGAAACAGTTTTGTGACAATGTAGATCTGCAGTACAGCTGAGCAAGGAGACATCCCACGTGTGGGTTTTAGGCACCTTTGTGGTCCTTCTCCACAGGCTCTTCCCTTGCATCTCAGCTAAGAAATCAGATCAGTGTGTCCGGCTGAGGCGTTGGGGTCCCCCAGCACCCCTGTCCAGGGTGATCTCAACCATCTAGCTGGTACCGGCCTCTCCTTGCTCTGTGTGCGTGGGCTGCTCAGTACTAATTCTATGCCTGGGACTCTGCTTTCTTATTCAAGGGCTTGTGCTGCCATAGGCTTAGGCCGTGCTTTGTCTGCGAGATGTGCGTGCCTTGCTCATGGTGCTGGTGACAGAGTATACAGTGCAGGACCCACCCCACCACCCTGGGGTATGGTTTTGCTTCCTAGGTTTCAGTGTGTGTGTGGGGGTTGCTGTTGCTTCTTTCCCCCTGCTCCCCAAGCTGTAACTTCTCTGACGTTTTCTTTTTTTAGTCTCCTTTTCTAGGAAGAAAGGCAGTAGAAATTTACCTGCCTCTCTGTCATGTACTTTCAGTGACACCTTCGTTTTACTTTCCACTGAATTTGGTGCACCCTGCCTTCCTCCGTTCCTGTGATTTTTCTTTCTCCATCGTTGTGTCTTTGCCCCTGAGGTTTAAGCTGTGCCTGCTTATCTTGGCCATTTGTACACAGTGCCTGGGCACGTGGCCTGTTCGGCTGCCTCAGGGAGTTGCATATTCCCCAGAAATATTTGGATTTTGCTTTCTGAGCTGGAGTGGAGAGTAGCCCCTCTCCAAAATTGCCTCCCAGGAACACCGGTGAGCTCGTCACATTTGTAAAAAAAAAAATGTGCATGTGTAAGCCATGTCTAGCTTTGAATAAAAACGTCCTAATATTTCTCTACCACAAAGATGATCAGTTTAATGCATGCTAGTGGTAACGCTAGAGCAAGACTCTCACTCCAGGCTAAAACAGTAGCTTAAAAAAAGACTGTGCAGCCCCCGTCACCTTATTCAGCATTTCTGGAGTTCTAAGCATAGCAACATGGCAGGTGTCGTTCAGACTGTGGATGTGGAACCAGCTGGGTGCTGCAGCCTTGTTCTCCATCTCTCTGTGTTTGGACAGTGCATTTGGAGAGACTGTGCAGGACAGACTTCTGGCCCTCTGCTGTGTGTGTATTAATAAGAGGGGCTTCACCCTGGCTCTTTGTCCTCCCATTCCATCACAGTGGGGTACATTAAGGATGTTAGTCTACTCCCCACTCCCTTTTTTCCCCCAGTGACTTTTGTTTTAAATTCAGTTGAAATGAGGCCCTTCAAGAGGAGTCCTCACCTCAGTGAGTGTATTTCTTCCTCATAGCCAGCAATAACTTTTGACACTTCTTAAGAGAGTGATTGTGTTCTTTAACAGTGAAGCCTTCTTGGTTTTCTGACGTGTCAGATCAGTGTCTTCGATGGCACACAGTGGTGGCTGTGTGCGGTGTGGCACTGCACTCTGACCTGTAACAGAGCAGCCTGGATCTGATACTCCGCAGGGCTGAAGCACCTGCAGGAAATGCTTTATCCTCGCATGCTGTAGTTCTAGGTAGGACGTGCTCATCCGTACATACCCCTTTCCATCAGAGCTAATGGCAACCTTTGTCTTTCCCAGGACTGACCGTCAGTATCGGGATCTATCCTACTGCCTGACTCTGCTTCCCCTCTCGGAACGGGGCCTTCAGAAGCTGCAGGACAACTTTGACTGCTTTGCAGACAAGCTCCAAGACCCAGCTGTCTACAGTTGTTTCCAAACTCTGCTGGCTCGATTCTCCAGAGCAGGCAGCAAACCTGAGATTAAAGTAAGGATGGGGAGGGGGCAAGTGTCCAGGCCAGGAAAACGATCGCTTTTGACATGCAGTGATTGGAAAGCCTTGCAGTTCTCCATTTTAAGCAAGCTACTCCTCACCCCCAACAATTTATCAGAGAACTTGATGGAAGTTCTGCTATGGATGTAATAATTCTCTGTCCCCACCTCTTTTTTTTTTTTTTTCTTTTTTTTTCTTTTCCCCACTGTGTTCCATCTCCGTCAGGCTCTGGCTGAAGACCTGGAGCAGAAGATGTCTGCCTCCCATAATCGAGGGCTGGATTCAGCAGTGACATGCCAGGAAGGTAGCGCAACTCCAGTGACAGAGGCGACCAAGCAGAAACCCACAAGAAGTATGTTCCTTTTGTGAGACTGCAGCCTTCCCCCTCATCCTGCAGTCCAGCAGAGACACCTAGGGACTTTTCCTCACCCTTACAGACGGAGTGGTTGCTACCTTTCTCTCTTATTTTTTTGATTTTTTGCTGGTTTGTTTTCTTGGCAGGCTCACGCCACCAGCCCCTGAGCACGGCCAACAGTGGTGAAGATTTTGTCACGCCTCACGCCTTCCAAAAACAGAAGTGTGCCCAAAAGCGCCGTCCGTGCAAAAAAGCTGTTATCACCTTCTCCAGTGATGAGGAGAACAACTCTGAGGACGGTAAGCCTTTGTACATTGTGCTCAAAGGCAGAAAGTGGAAAAAGGCTATGGGTTTGGCCCAGTAGGGATGTGCCTTTGGAAGTGGGCAGGTGTGGAACACCGCCTGGGTTGCCTGTAGATTCTGTGTTCAAGGCAGGTAAGTGCTGGTTATTGACACATTTTATTCCCTTTAGACCTATTGGCAGAATTAAGAGAGGAAGAAACCCCCACCAAAACAACTCCCATCACCAGATCTTCAGCGCGCCAGGCACGCCGAGGCAACCATCTGCCACTGTCTTTTGACTAAAAATATAATTCACTTTATGCCACAGTCGTCTTCTCTTGTCTGAGCTACCCCATAATATGACAGTGCTTTAAATGAGGACAAAAGGGATGTTACACACCAGGCTAAAGCAGTTCCAATCCTGTCTTTTGATATCTCCACAAAGAAAGGCAGTGACGAGTATAGCTGCTGCTTTGGCTGGTTTTGCCCTGCAAGATGAAAGCAAGCTGCTCTGATTAAAAATAAAAATAAAAAGTCTGGGGAAGAAGGTCTTTCTAAGAAGAGTCAAACTAACCACTGAGTATAAAATGCTCATTCCCTTCCCGTTTTGTGTGTAGTTATAAGTACACCATTCAGCTTCTCTGGACACAGGACCAATACGCTTTTGCTGGGTATAGGCCCGTTCATGTTTGAGCTGTTCCGAAGCTCCTGCCCTGCCAGCCCCTGCGGGGCTTTGGGAAGTTACCGGCATCTTTTCCTTGACTTGGGCCTACATTGTTTTCTGGGGTTTTTTATGCCAATACCTGAATGGACATAAACATGATTGATGCTTATACAAACAAGTAGATGAGGGAATGATGGGGTGACAGGTATATTTACTGGGCTGGGACACGTGGACCAAACACCACGCTCGAGTCCTGTGGCTCAATGGAAAGATCTGCCGCTTTGCCACCACTGGTGTAACAGCCAGATACCAGCGTAGACACCGTCCCCAGCTCCAGAGCGCCCCAGTAAGAACGGGACAATCCTGTGAAATACAAAGATCAGAAAGCTACAGTAATATTGCCCCTCTCCTGTCCTCCCTAATAAAATATTCAGTGAAGGCTACAGGAGACCGAGGCAGTAGCTATGGCATTCACAGCAGATGTGACACGGGCATGCGTACTGCCTGGGACTACCGCACGTGCAGTGTTGCTCACAAATGGCAATGAAAGAAAAGGACAGCGGGTACGGATCACTACCCGGGCTCGAGGCTTTACAAGTCCACGCGTATATATGAGACAGTGTGTTGATGATAGTGTGGTGAGGGAGATATGACCAGGTGGCTGGAAGAAGCAAGGTGGCCATAAAACTGCTGAGCGCTGGCCTCCCTTCAGGCCACTCTCCCACCTCCTCACTGGCCTCTCCCGGCACCGGAGGAACTGGCAATCCTGTGTCCTGGGTGAAGGAAGTCCTGCAGAAAGGTGAAACAAAAACTCGGAGGGTTTAAACAGCTACACAGAGGCTGCTGCCCTTCTCTCTCGCACAAGCAGCTATTTCACTGGCCGCCACAATGCCCGGGGGTAATCCCGCTCCCTTGCTTCCAGGAGTGGGGCTCCTCAGTGCCCAGATTAGTGATGTTTCCATTCCCTGAGGGACTCCTGCCCATGGTGGGCTCCAAACTCCTGCACTAGCAGAATGACATGAATGTCTAAGAGGCTGCAGCAACCATCGGCCCTTCCCAACGCCGTGGGCCAGGGGGTGTTCCCCCAGGGCACTTCACCCCGTTCCCAGTCCACCCACACTCTCCAGTTGTCCTGCTCCTTATAAGCAACTGTCTGTAAAAGACTGATGGTGACTCAGCAGGAGACCACTTTTCTGGTGGTCTTGCAAGCTCTAGAACCGGTGCCCCAGCATCGCAGGAGGAAGGTTTTTTACAGAGGAAACTTATTAGTGCCAGAGAGGAAAGAAGGACAATAACCTATTTGAATCTGAGAAAACTGGGGCAATCGGGGACTCATCGTCTGCCAAAGCCTTTTCACTTAACACTCGTTGCCGGGACATGTCAGAGCAACTATTTGGTTCTACTGCAGACCCAGCAAGGATCTGGGACACAGAGCAGCTGCAGCTTCACAGCACCTGAGTCACTGAGCACCTGCAATTTACCCAGGCTTTGCTGGATTTGCAAATTTGCAAGGATTTGCAAGAAAATTTGCAAATTTTCTAGAGTCCTAAAAGTTTGTTGCTTGGTATGGGACAGTGATGCCTCCTTCCCTCTTGCCAACCCCAGCTTTTGCTGGACCCAAGGAGAGGACCCATCACTGGAGAGCTCAGAGCCTGTCTGTTCCTGCAGGGCTCAGGCTGTGTGCATTCAGGCTGGAATTCGGAGCAATTGCAAACACATTTCTGGCATTCTTCTTGTGGTATGGGGGCCACCATGTTCAAGGGATGCCGGGTGAAACCACTGCTAATTTCATATCAAAACTAAAGCATTGTTGCTTTTGTACTTACCTTTTGCTGAAGAAAGAGCTGACTCCTGGAACCTGTGCATTCAACCTGAAATACATCTGCCTGCGGCTGTCTTGCCGGGAGCAGGAATGCTCTAGCAGCCTGACTCAGCTGCTTCTGGATGATCAAATGGGACCAGGAAGTACAGAACATCCTCTTGAGACATCTTGCATGTGGGATGAACATGTGCACAATTTCCCATCCTCCTTCCCCTCTTTCCCACCCCTCCGAAATTTTCCCACCCCAGAGCTCCATAGCCCCCCACATCCAGCGTGGGCAGGGGCTGGCTGTGCACACGCACCCCTCCAAACGCCCACTGCAGAGCAGCTGCCCGTGCTTTGCAGTTTAAAAATGCTGGTGTGACAGTAACCTTGTTCCCCACAAGATGTGTCGGGGGGCTGTCAGCCAGGGCTGAGGGAGCCCCTCTGTTTGCTGGCATGCCCTGGATAGCTGGCCCAGGCAAGGGGGGGCGGGGGGTGGCCAGGCAGGTTCACCAGAGCGATGCTCCAGAGCCAGCAGCACCCACGATCACAGGTATCAGGTGGAGTTAACATACTTGGGTGCCCCCGACCTGTGCAAAGCCTCTCCTGCTTCCAGCATCAGCACTCCAGCCTGAAGCCCTAGGTCACTTTTCACGGGCTGGATGCAAAACGGTTCGTAAAACTTTCTGGTTCCTTGGGCAGGGAAGGAGGGCTCACAGAGCTGCATCTGCAAGTGCAAAATGCTGGGAAGGAAGGGAGAGGAGGAGGGAAAGAAAAATGTATGAACTGTGATTTTTCTTATCTCTGCAAAAGACTTTTATTTGAATTATCTTTTTTCCTTTAAAAAAAAAAAAAAAAAAAAGCAGGCAGGCAGCAGACAGCTACCTGTCAAGTTTTGACCCAACTGCTTTGTGCAACAGTGCTGACAAAAGGGGCTGAAGGTGTCATCGAACTCCCCCGGCGCGCCCGCTACTGATCCCGTACCGGGGTACAGTCCCCCCACTCCTCTCCCCTGACAAACTTTCCTGATTAGTTTCTGCTTTCACACCCGGGCTGACTCCTGCACCCTGGTCTCCAAACAGTGACCTCATTGCCTTGTTCAGCTGGTGAGAAACTACAGTAAAATGGGAGAGGTAAACAAAGGCGGGGGGAGCTGATGGCCAGAAGATTTAGGAGGCAGGAATCTGCTCCTTGCCGTCCTGCTTCCATTGTGCGCCTGAGCTTGAGAAAGTGCAAGCTGAGCCTTGGCGAGCTCTTTTCTGTGCTGGTTCCTCTGGAAACTCAGCCCGGCCCTCCAGATGGTGGCTCAGGACAACCAGCCTGCAAGATGGACACCCGCTAGTACTAGACCTGCAGCCGTCACCGCTACCAATCCTGTAGAGTTAACGCTGGAATTCACACAAGCTCTTCATTACCAGACCAACCAGCTCGCCAAGATAAAAATATTAAAAATGGGAGGCTGGGGTGTCACAGAGCTGGTTTGTCTCGGAGCAGTGCAGCCCCAGCGTGCCTGCCCCAGCGAGCCGGGCTGCAGCCGGTGCTCACGCTGCAGAGAGTGCTCGGTACCATGCCACCAGGCAGCCTTCAACACCCTCCTCTGGGATGTGTTTCAAAGTGCCACCCCATTCCTGACCCTGATGGATACCCCCAGGTCCCGGCCAGCAGCAGCTCAACTCACATTTGTCTTCCCAGACACTCAGTAAACACCTTTGTGTCCTTTTTCTTTAGAGGAAGGGGTCTTGCTGAGCTCACCCTGAAATATATCACCCCGGACAAAAGGGCTGAAAGGTTAAGGGGCTCCGGGGGGGTAGCTCAGGAGCGAGCTGGGGGCCAGGCGCCTGCCAGAACCAAGGCTATAAAGGCACAGAGGGGGCGAGGGGCTGCATCCGACACGGATGCTGCGGGTCCTGCCTCACCTCCTGCAAGCCCTGGGATAAGAAGAAGATGACGGGGTTCCAGTTATGGCCTTGCTCACTTTTCCTCCTCTTAGTTCTGCTCTCTGCCAGCACTCGGGCTGTGTCCTTACCAGGACAGAGGCTACAGGTAGGAGGGATGGGGAAACAGCTGAGGGAGGCTTCAGGAGTGCAGGGAAAAATCTGGGGAGGTTGTGTTTGAGCCTGGGATGAGCAGTGCTCCCAAATTCCTGCTACCAGAGGCTGCTGTCTCTTCCCAGCGCTTCCCCTGCTTCAGCCCAACAGCCTCAGCTCTAGGCTGACTGCATCTTCATAACCCAGCTCCTGGGAGGCCCCAGCGTTACCAGACGGCACAGGCAGACAAAAGCTTTCTAGTGCTCTGCAGGCGGGGGCAGGCTGGCCGTGGGACTCGCCATGATGCCTGCAGAGGCTCGTGATGGACGGAGACTGGTCCTGTCCAACTGCCCTGCACCAGCAGCCACCAGAAATCACAGCCACATCCCTCGTCCTGTTCAACGCCTGGTTCTGATGTTCCAGGGGGAAGGTGCAAACCGTTAGGCTGGGGGTTTCCCTCCTAAGCCCCGTATCACCCCTCGGTAGCCCCTCTTTAAGGCCAAGAGCCACTGTCTGGATGCTGGCTAAGGGCTTCTTCACTTGGGTAAAGTTTTTCTCCTCAGCCATTACAGCAACAATGCTTCTGGCTTTCAAACCTACCCAGCTCCCCTTACCCAAACCTAACCTGAGCCCCGACACCTTCACCTTCACGTCACGCTGGGAAAGCTACAGGGAAGTAGGACATGAACTAACATCACAAGACTCGATCCTGCTATGACTCACTGCTTTCACTCCTCGCTGAAGATGCTTGTGTCTGCTTCAATGAACTCGCTACCAAAAAGAGCTGCACAAGGGCATCTTCGCCCTTGGCTCAGCACCCATGTGAGGGATGCATGCGGAACGGCCAGGCCATGCCTCTGCTGCACCTAACGCACCTCCCAGCTCTTGTCTCCCTACAGCCAAGGGCTGCCGGCGGTGCCGGGCGTGTACAGCCAGCACAGGCAACCTGCAGGATTCCCGGCAGATGGGGAGTCCCCCTTCCTCACACCCGCTCTGCTCCTGCCTCCCCCTCATCTTTAGCTGCAGGTATTAGGGGCAGGTCCATCCTCCCCACCAGCCCTCCAGAAAAGAAAATAAGAAATGCCTCACAGAGGTGCTCAGCACCAGCAGAAGGAGCAAGAACTGAAGGCTGTTCCCTTCCCAGTGCCGGGGCACACAGCCTGACGAGAGCAGGGCAACCTGTGCGCGGGCAGAGGCTCGCAGCACCTGTGCCTTGGGGCAGGGAAATCATTCCAGACTGCAGGAGCTGCTGCTCTCACCCTTCCCAGTGTCCGGACACAATGGCGCAGGCACGCTGTGTGCTGGCACCATGCCTGAGCCCGAGGCAAGGTGTGGGTGGTGGGCTACAAGGGGGGAAAGGCTCATCCCCAGCTCCCTGCTCACCCACTCTCCTCTCCATTTATCCCAGATGCTCCTTTCCCAGTTGCTGCCCCTGGAGCCTGAGGCCACGCTGGCCGAAGAGGACACAAAGGAGGGGTCCAGTTTTGGCCCCCAGTTGATCTCCTCCACTGTCCCCTTCCTCCCGGCCGGGGCTAGAGCTGCCCGCCCCTCCGTCTGGCGCAAGACCCTTGCCACTCGCAAGCGGGCACTGCCTGGGGACTGGGCCTGGAAGGCCATGCCCAGGGGCTGCTTCGGGCTCAAACTGGACCGGATCGGCACCTTCAGTGGTTTGGGGTGTTAGCCTTGGAGGTGAGGGGGCCGGCGGCGAGGGCTGCAGCCAGCGGGCAGGGAAGATGGGGGGACTTGAGAGCATGGCCAGCCCGGAGGAGCAGGAGCGAGGGGATGGGGGCTGTGGGGCCACCGCCTGCCCGCAGCCGGGGCAAAGGCTGGGATGCGGGACCACCTGTGCTACTGGGGCTGTGCTGGGAGTCCAGCTGGTGACACAGGGCTACTGTGCTACCAGGGTTGTGCCAGGGGTCCAGCTGGGGACACAGGACCACCCGAGGTACTGGGGCTGTGCTGGGGGTCCAGCTGGGGTGAAGGCTGGGACATGGGACCCCCTGTGCCACTGGGGTTGTCCCAGGGGTCCAGCTGGGACAAAGGCTGGGATGCAGGACCACCTGTGCTACTGGGGCTGTGCAGGGGTCCAGCTGGGCACACAGGACCACCTGTGCTCCCACAGCTGCACCAGGGGTCCAGGCAGGGTCATGGGACCACTCATGCTGCCAGGGTTGTGCCGGCCCCACCTGGGACACGGGACCACCTGTGCCACTGTGGCTGTGCCAGGGGTCCAGCTGGGGACACGGGAGCACCCGTGGTGCGGCGGCGAGGGCAGGCAGGCCGCATGGCGCCGGGCGGCTCACCAGCGCTGCTGCTGCTTCTCCACAGCCGGCGGAGCCCCGGGACCAGCGTGGGGAGCAGCGCGGCGTGTCCGTGTCCCCTGCGGCCCCTGCCCGAGCAGAGCAGCGGCGGCGGCGGGGAAGCGGCAGAGGAACGTGCAGCGCTACCGGGGGGGGCTGCCCAGCTTCTCGGCTACCCCTCGCCCACCGGAGCCCCCTCCCTCCTCTCCACGGCTGAGGACTCGCTTGCTAATTAAAGAGCGCTGTATGAGGTTCTGTCTCCGAGCTCGGCGGATGGCTGCGCCCCGGCTGGAGCGGGGGCCGGGGGCTGGCGGCGCGGCGGGCGGGAGGTGGCGGTGGAGCCCGGGGCCGCCAGGCGCGGGGCCGTGCGGGGGCACGCCGCCATGCCGGCTGGGGCGGGCGGCACGCACGGCTGCAGTGCGGTGCTGCCGGGGCCGCTGCGGAGGGCGGGGGGGCAGCGGGTGGGATATCGACCGCAGGCTGGGCAGCAGGGGCAGAAGGGCTCTGTCGGGTCATCCCAGCTGCACTCTGCCCCCCCCCGCGCTGCCGTGTTTGCCCAGCAAACACAGGGGCCTCTTGTGTGTGCGGAAGCTGCCCCCCCGCCCCGAGCCCTCCGGCCCCCCAGCGGTCTGGGGCACCAGGAGCCCCTCCAGCCCGCTGTACCTCGCCAGCCATCATCCCCTGGCCTTTAAGAAAAGGTCGTAACCTTGTCCAGGTCTAAACTTAGCCGCCAGCCCCTCGGCGGCACCGGGAATAGCAGCGGTATAAGGAGAGTTGGGTTACGGTCGAGCTGCGTGACCCCATGCTGCCCCCCACCCTCAGTACCTGCGTGACTCCCCCGGCCCACGCCTCCCTCCTCATCCTCAAAGCCCCGCTCAGCCGAGCGGCCAGGGGGACAGACCTGCTCCCCGCCACCCCACCGGCCCGGATCCTCATCGCCAGCCAGTGCCCCGGGACCCCCACCCCACGGACAGAGGCCTTTGGGCACGCCGCGGGCACAGCGCCCGCCGCGGGCCGGGCCGGTGGCACCCGGGCTGTGCGAGCCCCGTGCCCGGCCGGGGGTGCAGCGTGTGGGCTGCGAGCTGGGCCGTGCCGGCGGCCATGCAGGGCTGCCGGCCGCGCGCTTCCTCCCGGGCGCCGCCGGTGAAGGCGGGCCGCGGCGCGGGCCAGGATTTCCGCCGTCACGTCCCACGGGCAGCGGCCGTGCCGCAGTGCCTCATTAAGATGGTGTTCACGCTGCGGCGCGTGGGCTGCCGGGGAAGCGGCCGCCATCCGCCAGAGCACGGCTGGCTAAGCCCACCCCGGGGCAGAGGCAGGCGGGGGTCCCCAGCATGGGGCAGACGGGCTGGGGCTCCCCAGCGTGGGGGCAAGAGAGCTCCCGGGCAGCACCCGCTCACTGCCCCGCGGCGCTCCGGGGGGATGCTCGGGGAGCTGCTGCTCCCTCAGGGTGTCCCCAGCATCGCTGCGGCCCCTACCCCTGCCACCACGCCGGGGGCTCCTGCTGCACTCAGGGTGGGGGTGGGGGGTGTCTCTCCTTTGTTCCCCGGTGAAAGCAGCCCAAGCTATTCCCGCTTCCCCGGGGGGCCGGCGGCAGCGAGGCCCGGGTCTGCAGCCCATCACCGTGGCGGGGGGGTTTCTTCCCGCCTCCCCCCATCCGGATCCTCCCCTCCACCGCGGAGCGATGACCTTCCCGGGCTGGGGGTGTGCCTCAGGGGGACGGAGCAGGGCGACCCCCCCCCCCCACCGCGGACCCCCCCAGCCCCGGTGCGGGGCCTTTGTCGGGGGGAGCGGGGGGGCCGCGGCCGCACCCGCACCGCGGCGCACGTAGCCCGGGCCGGCCCCCGCGCTGCCATTCGGCGCCGGCCCGGCGGGGCGGGCAGCGGCACGGCCCCCCCCGCGGCTATAAAGGGCGGCGGAGCGGCGCTGCGCCACCTTCTCACTGCGCGCCGGGGCTGCGGGCGGCAGGTAGCGGGCTGGGCTGGGCGGGGGGAGGGGGCGCAGGAGGGAGGTGGGTGGACGGACCCCCCGCCCCGTCATCCCCTACCCCATCCCCCATCTAGGGGCCGGGCGGAGCGCGGCCGCGGGCACAAAGGCGGTGTGCTACAAGATGGAGGCGGGGGGGCGGGCAGGCAGACACGTGGAGGGGGGGCAGACTGCCCGGGGGGGTATACACATCGCGCGGGGGGAGCGGGGTGGAGGTGGGGGAGCGGGTTCGGAGCGTGTGTGTTCGTCCATCGCCCCCACCCCCCCCACCCCCCCCCCGCGCTGATGAGTGCGATGTTGGAGGAGGCGGTGGCTGCTTCCCCCGCCCCCCCCCCATCCCCGCCCCGGCGCCTCACCGCCGCTTTGTGCCCCCCAGGAACATCTCCAAGAGGCGAAGATGGTGAAAGTCGGAGTCAATGGGTAAGAACGGGGGCGGGGGAGGGGGGGGACGACGGTCAGAGGCGCCCCAAGGGCGTTGGGGTGGGGGTGTGTGAGGTGGGGGCAGGTGCGCGCCCCGCCGCGGTCCCCACGCGTGGGGCAGGGCGCGGTGCTGAGTCACTTCCCCGCACGTCGGGGGTGACTCACGGCGGAAGCGCCGCCCGCCCCGCTGCCCCCCGGGGGTCCCCGCCGCCACCGGGGGGTGCAGCCCCTCGCTCAAAGGGCGCCCGGTGGATCGTGTGTCGGTGGCGGCCCCGGGAACGTGACCCTTCCCCCGCCCCCCCCGGGTCGAGGAGTAACTGGATCCCCGGGGCCACCAGTAAATTTAGCGCTTGACCTTTGCGGGGGGTGGGGGGTGTCGGTCTTAATCGTTAACCGGAGCGTCTCGGCCTTTGGACGTGGCGGCCGGGCTCCCTCCTGCTGGAGCCGCCGCAGCTCCGGCGGAAGGCAGCGAGCCGTGCGCGGAATTCCCGCTTCCTCTTCCTCACCCATGCCTGTCTCTTCCCCAGATTTGGCCGCATCGGCCGCCTGGTCACCCGGGCTGCCATCCTCTCGGGCAAAGTCCAGGTGGTGGCCATCAATGATCCCTTCATTGATCTGAACTACATGGTGAGTGGCCTTGCAGTGCCCCCCCCGGCCTCTCCGGGTAGGGCTCCTCCCGCTCCTTCTAGTAGCTTCCCGGGAACACCGGGCGCGGGGCGAAGGCACAGCAGCAGTGGGATGGAGTCACAGGGGAGATGGGGACCAGCGACTGTGCCCTAAGCCCAGCGAGGATGGGGGAGATGGCAGCCGGGGTGACTGACCGTGCCCCCCGTCCCCTTGCTAGGTTTACATGTTCAAGTACGACTCGACTCATGGTCACTTCCGGGGCACCGTCAAGGCTGAGAACGGGAAACTCGTGATTAACGGCAATGCTATCACCATCTTCCAGGAGTAAGTGTTCTCCCCCCTTCACCCCTCCGGGGGATGGAAGCCAGAGCCGTGCAGAGCCGCTCTGATGCTTCTGTGTCCCCTCAGGCGTGACCCCAGCAACATCAAGTGGGCAGATGCTGGTGCTGAATACGTTGTGGAGTCCACCGGTGTCTTCACCACCATGGATAAGGCTGGGGTGAGTGCGCCGCCATGGCACAGGGGGGAGGGATGCTGCTGCTCCTGCCCCTGGGCACGTTGCTGTGTACAGACTTGCTCAGGATGGGGCTGGGAGGGAGAAGAGGTTTCTCTGAAGGCGTGAGCTGTTGGAGGGATTCGGGGTTATCTAATGTGGTTTTTTTTGGTTTTTTTTTTTTTTCCCCCAGGCTCATCTGAAGGGTGGCGCTAAGCGTGTCATCATCTCCGCCCCCTCAGCTGATGCTCCCATGTTTGTGATGGGTGTCAACCATGAGAAATATGACAAGTCTCTGAAAATTGTCAGGTAAGGAGAGAGGAAGATGCTCTCTGGCCTGGAGCTCTCGCCAGACGTGGGGGGGGTCTCATCTCTGGATGTGTTGCCCCTGGCTGATGTGCCTTCCTCTCTCTCTCTCCCCCTCCCCCCAGCAATGCCTCTTGCACTACTAACTGCTTGGCGCCCTTGGCCAAGGTCATCCATGACAACTTCGGCATCGTGGAGGGTCTTATGGTACGTCTGGAGCTTGGTGCTGCGGGGGGTGCCTTACCCACAGGTCCCCTCACGTGGGAGGGAAAGTGTCTGCTGTGCCCCCTGGGATGCTTTTTCCAGGGAATATTGGCTGTGTTCTTACTTGTGTGCACCCGTTTTTTTATATTTTTTTTTCCTCCAGACCACTGTCCATGCCATCACAGCCACACAGAAGACAGTGGATGGGCCCTCTGGGAAGCTGTGGAGGGATGGCAGAGGTGCTGCTCAGAACATTATCCCAGCATCTACTGGGGCTGCTAAGGCTGTGGGAAAAGTCATCCCTGAGCTCAATGGGTGAGGGGCCTTTACTGGCAGCCTGTGCTGGCGCTGACCCCACCCTGGCAGAATGGAGGGGCTGGCAGGGGGGTGCTGGGGGCTGCTCCCTGCTGACTTGCATCTCTCACAGGAAACTTACTGGAATGGCTTTCCGTGTGCCAACCCCCAATGTCTCTGTTGTGGACCTGACTTGCCGTCTGGAAAAACCAGTAAGTGTTGGTAACGAGACAGCATCCACACCTGCCCCTGCTTCCTCTCCGCTCTGCCCTGTGCCCGGGGTTGCCCTCTGCGTCATCCATTTTGTTCCCGAGATGGGATCTTTGAAAATGGCACCTGCCGTGGTGCTCCCCTGTCTCCTCCCCCCTGGCGGACATTTTGTGTGGGTCGGGATCTGACCGTCTGAAATTCGTCTCTTCTCAGGCCAAGTATGATGACATTAAGAGGGTAGTGAAGGCTGCTGCTGATGGGCCACTGAAGGGCATCCTGGCATACACAGAGGACCAGGTAAGGGGCTGTCTGCAGTTGCCTGTTTTGGTTTTTTTTTTTCTTTTTTTTTTTTTTCTGATGTTAGCAGCCTTGCTGGGATCCCAGTTTGGGCACTTCTGGTTCCAGGCCATGGGTAAACTTGTATGTGTTTGAATTTCCAGGTTGTTTCCTGTGACTTCAATGGTGACAGCCATTCCTCCACCTTTGATGCGGGTGCTGGCATTGCCCTGAACGACCATTTTGTCAAGCTGGTTTCCTGGTAGGCATAGCCTGGGGGGTGGTGGGGTGGCACAGACGACCTAGACTTCTGTCCTGCTGGTGGTGCACAGACCCCTGCTGAGTAGGGTGGCTCCATGTGACAGTCACTGGAGCTGGTGTGGATAAGAAGTGTTCCTCCCCTGCTGGATGGAGGGTGGATGGGTTGCTTACGGCTTTCTCTACTGGAAGTGGGTGGGTTGGGCTGTGTGAGATGGGGCAGAGGAGCAGGAATGGCTGAGGAAGGGACCCAAGGAATGGGTCAGTCCTGACAGCACTTGTGTTTCTCTCCCCAGGTATGATAATGAGTACGGATACAGCAACCGTGTTGTGGACTTGATGGTCCACATGGCATCCAAGGAGTGAGCCGAGCACACAGCCCCCCTGCTGCCTAGGGAAGCAGGACTCTCCTTTGTCGGAGCCCCTGCCCTTCTTCACCACCGCTTAGCTCTGCATCCTGCAGTGAGAGGCCAGTTCTGTTCCCTTGTCTCCCCCACTCCTCCAACTTCTCCCCGAACCTGGGGGAGGTGGAGAGGCTGATAGAAACTGATCTGTTTGTGTACCACCTTACATCAATAAAAGTGATCACCATCTGAAACGCCTTGTCTTGTCTGTCAGTGGAAAATGGGGAGAAGGGCTGGGGCAGGAGGGCGAATCAGGTGGCGGCTTCAGGATGGGTCCCTGCCAGCCTGGCTGCGGGTGCTGAGGCAGCTTCCCCGAGAGCGCTGCCTGGGGTGCTGGGCTGTGAACCCAGGTGGCAGAGGTAACCCTGGGCATGAGCTGCAAGTACAGGGTGGTGCAGGGCTGTGCTGGTGGGGCAGGAGGTGGCTCTACAGCTCCAGCCGCCTCCTGGCGCTCTGGATTTGCTTGTCTGATGGGTGCGTGCAGAAAGTGCTGAGCAGGTGAGTTTTAGGGGGTTTTTTACATTTGGTTTGGCAAAGAGGTGCAAGAACCAGGAATTACTTCTTCCCCCTGCTTTAGCAGAAGTGTTACAAGGAGGATTTTTTCATTTGCATTTTACCTCTTCAAATGAAATCGGCTTGTCCTAGAGGAAATGGCTGCCTCCGGACGTGTCGGAGGCTGGTGTTACTATGGTGGTGGCTAGCCTTAATTCTGGCTTAATTCTATGCATAGGAACGGGCAGTTGCAGTTAAGCTCCTGAGCAGCAAATCTCTGCAAGGTGAGTGTCAGCCCTCTGCTAGAGGCTGTGTTCCCTCCGGGAAGCAGGAACGCTGCGGGGCCGGGGCCAAGCCTCCCGCGACCTATGAGCACCAGGGTAGATGAGCAATGCACTGCACAGAATCAGGTGGCTCTCCATTTTTAGCAGCTCAGTTTACTGTCTCAGGGGTGATGTGGTGTTCTCTCCTTTGCAGGCAGGGTTGGAGCTGTTGTCTGGGATCCCCAGCTGCTTTAGAGCCTGATCTGGAGCAAGGACTTAAGCTCCCGGGATCAAGGTATGTTGGACGGAGCTTCTTGGAGCCGCTTATCTCCAGCAGCCGGGCTGCATAGAAATTCAATGTTTACTGGACTAGAGGGCAATGACTCAAAGTTGCTTTGCAAAGAGAAAAAGGTTGAATAACCAGCCTCTGGATGGGAGCTGGGGCTGCAAGCAGCTTGCCGTCCCTGGGATGGCAGCAGTACCTGGGGTTCCCTCACCTGTGGCCCTGCAAACAGCTTCAGGGACCTGGTATTAAATGGGAGCTGCCCGATGCTGGGGCTAACTGGGCAGCCCTCCTGTGGGGCTGGGTGTCTGCTGGGGAGAGGTGTAGCCTGCAGGCTTGTCAGGCTTACAAATGAGCCTCGGGTTGGTCCCATCCTGCCCTTGGGTGCTTTGGATGGCTGTCGTGGGCGTGCTGTGTGCGTGCATGGGGCTTGGCAATCTAGAAGTGCAGCGAGGCTGCTGAAACACCTTGTTGGGGTGGGGGGGGATGTCCATTTCCCCATGTAAAACAAAGATATTTTGAACTGGGTTTAAAGTGGGAACATTTCAACAAGCCACCTTTTTCCTCTAAAAAGCCTCGTGTTTTGTGAGTGCAGTAAGGCTGCCTGAAAATGCACCTGGAGCAAGGAGCCCTTGTTCTTTAGGAGGAGTCCTGTCCAGCCCGAGATCAAACTGCTGTGGGAATGAGCAAATTCATACAACCGTGGGGGTGGGGGTGAGGAAGAGTATGTGCTTTCAGGCTAACCATTGCTGGCAATATCTCAAATAAAGATTGACTGTGTTTTAAAATAGTATTTCAACTGGTTTACAATCCTGCTTGAAATTCTTAGGAAAATTATCCAGCTATCTAGGCGAGGCAAGCCAGGAATCACAGTACTTAGAACACAGTTGCTCTGGTATGGAAACGGGGAGAGCGAGTGTGGCAAACAAGTTGTGCAGCCTTTGGACTGCCTGGAGAGCTTGGTTTCCTCCCTCACATATAATAAGCTCCCAAAAAAGCACAGCTCTTCCCCTAAATCCTCATTTTGTATCCAGACACTGTGCCTGCAGATGGCACCACAGCAAGTCCCCTCCGGACAGATGGAAAAGCTAGCTCAGTGGCCAGCCTGGCCAAGAGCTGCCACCCTGTCCTAAAAATATTTTTTGTTTGGTGGGGGTTTTTTTGCTTTATTTTGGGGTGGGTTTTTTTTTTTTTTTTTCGTTTTTAGGGGTTTTTCTTGTTTTGGTTTGTGTTTTTTTTTCCCAATTTGCAAAATTGACATGACTGTGAGTGGCATTGGGACAAAAATGGGAGATCTGCTGTGGCAGCTGCTTCCCTCCCTGGAGAAGAGTTTTCCCCTAAGTAGGGGAGCTCCGGGTTTGATCTGAAAGCATTTCTAGGGAAAACCAGTAGGAATCCTTGGGAGGGAAGCCAGGCACTTGGATACAGAGAGGCTCTTGTCCAGCAGAGCAGCTCGAAGTGATGGTGCTGCTGGGCCAGGACAGCAGCTCCAAGAGCAGCTGCAGTAAGCTGGAATCCGTCCCAGTGTATGGGTGCCTTGCAAGGGGAAGGTGCAGAAAGAGAAAGACACGGCTCGGGCCCGAGGCAGGGCTCTGCCAGGCACCAGGGCTCCCTGCCTGGGCCACGGTGGGACAGGGATGCCCCAGCTACGTCCAGCCCCCTGCAAGGGCTGCGCCAGCGCGAGCTCCCCGGCCAGCCAGGGGACGATGCTGACGGGCGCCTGTCCCTTCCTATGGGTGGTGAGCTGCAACTTTTGCTTGCTTTTTTAAGATAATGTCAAGTGTTGCTGCAGTATGGTAACTAGCAGTGGTGTGGCAGGAAAATTCCCTTTTATGACAACTTTGAGTGTTTTAGAGAAATTATTTCATACTCCATTGGCATTTGCCTGCACTACCACACATGCATTACTCCCCCAGGAAATGGCTAGCTGTCCTCAGGCCACCCACTTCTCAAGACGTCAGCATGAAGCTTGAGCATGAAGGAAGATGCCATGCAGTTAAAATCATCTTGAGCAGATGAGGGAACTCATTAAGCTTGCTTGGGAAAAAAACAAGAAATCACACTGAAGTGTAATGAAATGGTGACTGCATAATAAGCACAGTAAAAAAAAAAAAAAAGTCTTGGGACATTGAAACCATACTGTCTGCTTCTGAAGGCAATGAGTCTTTGAGCAAAGCAATCAACGGATCTGTGCAAGGCAGAGGAGATACAGCTCTGCTAGGAAAGGCGATGACACAAGGTGCACCGAAGTTGTATAAGACAAGCATTTTAACCCATAATGTTCTAAACTCCTTTGTAACAGATGTCAGTCACAAATCGCAGCCTCTGGGCTGACTGGAGCTCGGTAGGGCAGTACTCACAGAACGAGGGCATTTCATCAAAACCCGAGCTGCCTGCCCTCAGGCAATGGTGCACAGCACTGCTGAAACAAATCCTGTTACTCACTCTTCTGAGCTGAAGGTAATTGCCTACTACAGGGCGGCTAACTTACCTCCGTGTATTATCTTACTATAGGAATGTCATCTTCTGGTGGGAGTTCTTCTCAAACGTTCCTAGAAGGAACGGCAGTACTGGGTTATACTTCACTGCGTAAGATTTGAAAAGGCAGCCATCAAAACCCTGAAGCTGTAGTCAAATGAAAATAGAAGAAAAACTCATAACTAGTAGCAAATTAAATGGAAGAGCCTTAAAAAAAAAAGAAAGAAAAAGGCAGACTGAGACAAGAAGCTGCCCAACGGCAGTAAGACGGTGTGGGAGCCGGCAGGGAGGCTGGGGCTGGGGCAGGGAGGTCAAGCCGATGTTTTGCCATCAGAGGAGCTTCGGGGTATTCCCGGAGATTTTCCTCAGCGGTGACGGGACAGAGCCATGGTTGCGAACTGAAGTGCCGGGACCTGAGATGGCATCTGTGCCGTGAGGAGCAGTGACCCCTCGGTGCTGGGTTCGCTCGGTGCCGGGTTCGCTCGGGTGGGCTCAGCACCAAAAGGTTGAGCAGGTACCTGTGCTGGCAGTAAGGAACCATCACACCTCCCCCCCCCCCCCCCCCCCCCCAATGAAAAGCAACCAGGTTTAGCCAAAAGCAGACTGGCAAAACTTTTCCAAGCCCCTGAACTGCCCCAGGACAGGGAAGACCACCCTCTCCGGGCTGAAAAACCAGTGGGGAGGCTGGTGGTGGCTGAGAGAGGGTGCAAGCGGCCAAGCGCCTGGGGACATCTGCCCTAGGGTCGTTCCCATCCAGCACCTTGGAGCATGGGGCACAAAGTTTGTTCGTTACACAAAATGATGATGCGGGATGCTTGGCACTGCATTGGCCTGTGGAAAGGGGCGGGGGGACCTTGTGACCAAGTGGCTGGGTTATTGAAACGGTGGGTGCAATTCAAGGGTGCTAAATGAGAATTAATGCGTGGGAGGGGACACGCACAACTCTGACATGGCAGAGCTCAAAGCCCCTGGTAATGTTGCCCAGCTCTTCACCAAACAAGTGAGCAACCTTAATTGGCCTTGCTCTGAGTCCTGGGACAATTTTAAAAAAAAAGGTGGCTTGTAATCTCCAGCTTTTTAGCTACCAGGTTAGGCACAGGTTTACGTGCTGGACCTCAAGCAGACACGCGGAACGCTCACTGAATGGCCTCCAGCTTCCCCATCTCCTCAGACCCCTAGTACGCCTCCTCTGACCCCTAGTACACCTTTCTCAGCCTAAAACTGCCATCCAGACCAGCAATACAAAGTGACATTAGGCAATGGCCAAAAATGCTTACTCGCTTTTTTTTTTTTTTTTTTTTTTTCTTAAAAAGGAGTAAACCTACTACACTTTTCACATTCAAAACATTTTTCTCCAGCCTGGAACCACAGTCAGGAGTCTTTGCTCCATCTACTCCAACTTGTGATGCGAAGGAGGACAAAGCACAGCAATGTCACATGGGGATAAAAGACATTTAGGGCTGCCCTCGGTTTCAGCACCCGGCTGGGCACTCACCCAAGGCTGCCTGCGAGCCCTGCTCACCGAGTCTTCCCAGCCCTCCTGCCGTCCCGGAGATGGTTAGTCACTATTTCGTACTCTTAGATGCACCCATTGCTAGCTTAAATATGTATGGCAACAGAACTGACATTTTGACTCTATTTAAAAATATATCTTAATGCCTCCTTGGCATGTTTGGCTGAGGTATTTACTCCTTTTGGGAGCCTCTATCCTTTCTACATATAAAAAGGTTTCATCTGTCCATTTGTCTCGTCCCTCCATAAGTCTGTGCGGATTTTTTCCCGTTGCTCCGTGATTCCCATCCTCCTCCCCTCTCCATGGTTTCTCATTGGTGTCCCTACGTGGCCTGTCAGATTAGTCACTGACGTCACCCGCTCACCCCTCCACCCCATTTTTTTATGTGCCCTCCCCAGCGCATCTGAAAATTGACATCAGCAAACCCTGGATCCCAGCAGCCGACGCTTTTCCAGCACCGCTGAGGCCAGGGAGCTTGGCCGAGCACTGTCTGCGGGCGACTGCGCTGTGCTTTGCCCCCCCAGCATCACTTGCTCTGTCTCCCCAGGCAGCTTCAGGCTTCGTGCGCGCCCCAGCACCTCCCTGCCTCAGCGCGCCCTGGGTCCCCTCGCCTGGAAATGCCAAAGTGTTGATTCTGAAAAGATCCTGTCAAGGATCCTCCTTAATTGCTCGTGGCCTGGACAGTGCTTCGTCACCCCCCTCTGACCACATTCTGCTCTTTCCCGATACAGAACAAGCATATCTGGTGAGTACTTCTCTTTTTTTGCTGCATTTGGATCATTTTTTTCCCCCAATTCCAGTCAAGCAAAAAGGCTTATATTACTGCTAGAATTGATTTTTCTTTAAATAGAACAAGAACAACCTGTTAGTGTCCTCAGCCATCTAGCTATTATTTTTCTCTTGAGGTGGTGTGAGTAGCTGAAGACCATTTTTATACAGCTGAATTTTTCTGTTGTCCTTCTATTCCTTTTCCCTCACCCACAGCTGTTGGAGTTGTTGCAAGGGTTTTTATTAATTAGGGTCAGGCTTTATTATTATTTTTATTAGTTATTCTAAGTACTAGTGTCACATGGCCACTTATTCAAGGAAGCAGTTTACTGAAAGCTATCTTCTCATCCATACTAAATCACAGCTTTTTGGATGACTGGAAAAACTCTCCTCTTTCCCAAGGTTTCCCACTTTGAATCGTACTTTTTTAACACTTCCCCTGAACAATTTCATGGTGAGAAAAGGCTACATAACACCAAGCTGTTATCTGTTATGGCATCTGTCCTGGGTGGTGTCCTGACGTGTATCTCAGCTGATCCCCCACCTTTAGGCACCCATCCATCCCATCCCAACCTTCGTCTGTTGCAAGGACACAGAAGGCCGTTGCCACCCGTGGACACGCCGATGCCACCATTTCTACATGGATCAGAAACTCTCCCGGCACAGCAGATCCTTCGGCACCCTCAGCCAAAGTCTCCCACCACAACATAATTTTCCTTTTTGCACAAAGCACAGAGGTACTTAAAGCAAATCCCTGTGCTTTGTGATTTGGGGATACAGAAGACCCTTGGATGCCTTCATGAAATTGCGCATCAGAGCACGTCGCTTTGCTGTTAGCTCTAGAGGGAACGTGATCTTTAGCGCAGCTTGCAGCCCCCAGTCACAACTGCTCTCGCCTGTCCCACCGCTACCCGAGGGGTTGGACTGGTGAGCTAGTTCTGCGACAAGGCTGTGGGTGTTAAAAATATCCATTAACCACGTTTCTTCCTACCCTGAGGATTTGTACTGGCTCTTGCCCCCTGACCAGGCACAGTCTGCTGTCCAAGCTGATAACGCTGCCCCTTCCCATCCCTCGCCGTACTGCTTCAGCTTGATTGGGGTGCCTTTTGGTGGCCCCTTGAGCTCCTTTTCCTTAGTGTTCCCTTAGCACCTTCCCAGCTCTCACAGCTGCTCCCCAAGCTGTGAAATCCATACCCTTTTTGGGCAGAAGACCGACAGCATCCTCTCCTTGTTCCCATCCCAGCAGAAAGTGGCCCAAGCACGTAGAAGATTCCTAAAACACCTCTCACAGTCTCATACAACCACTGGAAGATTCCCAGTGCTGACTGGGCATCCCTAAAGCTGTCGGCAGCCCATCTAGTCTTGGTGCTGTCTCACAGTCACTCCAGCACTAATCGCCATGTGTAGGGGCTTGGCAGACGTTTCCAGGAGCCTGTCCATGCATCATCCAGGCGCACCTCCAGGGAGGCAGCACTCTGCCATGTCCTGCATTAATTGTGACCTCTCCTCTCAAAGGGTTTCTTACCTGTAACCATAACCAGAGTGTTTGACGCACTTGATCATCATGTGCAAGTTCTGAGACGCTGTGCCGCAGGTACCCAAGAAGCGACAGCCATAACGAGCAATGACCTTCTCAAGAACTAACGAAGCTTTTCTAGCAGAGGTACGAGGCTTAGGAAAGCAAATCCCTCAACTCAAATCCAGAAATGAGACCAGCTTCCTACGCAGCTTTGATCTCTCCTACCTCTTGGCTAAGAAACAAGATAAACGGAATAATAAACAGGTTATCAGGGAATCAAAAGTTGCTCCAGCAAAGGCTGTCAGAGTAATGTTTAGGTCCATCTAAGGCCTCCTGGAACGGGGAAGAGCTGACTCACGGAAAGCCATGTGGGACAGGTGCCCCAGCAGAACCTTCCTTCCAGCAGAAGGGTGCTGGGTGGGAATACAGCACCTCAGCTGAGCGGGCCGACAAGTTGGGCTCTTTCGGCTCCGAGATACAATCTAAACTGGACAGGATCCAGGAACGAGAGAAGGGAGGGTGCAGGCTTGCTGAACACAGGGAAGATCTGGGCTACGTCGTGGTTACTTCTAGAGCCAGTAAGAGCATCCCACCCCATGCGGCAAGGTGTGAGGAGGGCGATGCTCCCCGGCCTCTCCGTGAGAAGGTCTGGGAGTTTCCATCAAGAACCACAGTGGGCTGGTCTGAGAGCTGCCTTGCCAGACGGGGTCTTGGAGGATGAGGTGACTCCTAGGGAACATCACTAGGGAAGGGGCAGGGGAGCCACTCTGCGTGCCACAGCAGCGTTCAGCAGGGAGCCAGGGCTCGCTTCTGCAAAGCCCCTGGCACTGTCTCTTGACAGCCCTTGCCCAGAGGCTGATCTCAGCGCTGGGAGCATGGGGCACAGCGGCCACGGCAGGGAACCACATCTCGCAGCACAGCTCAAAGGCTGATCACATCCCTCAGTGCCTCATGGAGTGGGTCTGTCCCACTCAGGGACAGCTCTTGCCTCAAGGGATGGGTTTTGTGCCAGCCCCACTGCTGGTCTAAAAGCTGTGCCTGCCCTCACCTAGACACAACAGCCCAGATGCTGGGCAGGGAGAAGCCAGAGCGATGACCAGCACATTTCCAGACTGCCCAGGTCAGTCTCCAACAACACAGATTGCTGCAGGGTGGGGAGGCTGAACCAGCCCACCTACATATCCCATGGGAGGACCTCACTGCCAAGCCAGAGAGACATGATCCTAAAAGGATGGTCTTGGACAAACATTTGTGGAGGTCAGCAGACAGCAGCCACAGTCCCGAGATGGATGAGGGACCACCCAGATGCATCCTGCCATGGGACTCCATGCAGTAAGACACATCCGTGCTTGGACCGTACTTGGGTAAGGAACTTTGACATTAATGCACAGACACCAAGTGAGACAGGACTCTCTCCCCTGCCTGCCATGGTTCGCTCTGGCGCACCAAGGACCATACCAGACTTGGCTGCGACACGCTCACGGGTGAGCACGGGCTGCTGGGAAGCACAACTGACCCACTCTGCCAAAGCTCGTTTCACCAACTCATCATCTTGGTCAAGAGTAGAAGGCCCACTCCATCCATGGCCAAGCTGCCCTGAAAGCAAGTCTTTCAGAATGCTTAGGCCAAACAAAGATTTTTTTAAATGGGCTGGGGTCTGAGGGTGATCAGGATACGATTGTTCCCAGTGAGATGAACACAGACCAGCAGATGTGCAGAAAGCTCAAGCAGCCAAGACCTGGGTCTTTGCTAGACAATTTCTTCTGACGTTGCTTCCTGAGCAGACACGGCCAGGAGGTATCCTGGACAGTGAATGGAGCCAGGGGCACGAGAAGCTGCACAGCACCGAGACACCACAGTTCCCAGCAGGGCTCATGGTGGAGAAAAGCAGGCTAGATGCTCCCCAAAGAACGGATGG
The DNA here is from genome assembly GCF_023638135.1 of Falco biarmicus. Taxonomy (NCBI): domain Eukaryota; kingdom Metazoa; phylum Chordata; class Aves; order Falconiformes; family Falconidae; genus Falco; species Falco biarmicus. The sequence continues at coordinate 91,619,824 of NC_079292.1, forward strand.
AAGTGCACAGGGAAGGGTTAAGCAAAGGGAAGGTTCATGCCTCCTCCTATCCAGCATCAAAGACCTGGGGTCACCACTGATGGACAGGCAGGTGCAGGGCAGATGGGCTAACCCTGGGCTGTGCGTCCCACACTGAGGAATTGCTGAGGCAAAGGATCGGCATTGTGTGTCCTGCCAGTGAGACCCTGGGGGCCGTCCCACCGGTGGGGGAACAGAGCCTACTGCTGGTGATGAGGCTCACCAGAGAGCAGCACCTTGCACACGTGGGCAGGGAGATCTCAGTTTCACTGCAAACAACGTCAGCGTGGGACTGGGGTCCCCACGTGTCCTGGCACGTGGGTGTCTGGCAGCACCAGCTGCTGCCGGGGCAGAGCGGTTGGTCCTTCTGTGCTTCACGCTGGAAACCTCTCAGGGCAGATGCTCTGCAGTCCTGTGGGTTTCCAAAGCAGCTCCAAGAGGCCAAGGTACACGTCATGGATTATTCATGGGGGAAGCCGGACTTAGCCAGCCACTCAGAGATCTCTGCAGCAGAGAAAGAGCAGCAAATGCCACAAAGACACGCATGGAAAAGGGGGTTTGCACAAACCAGAGGAGCCTTCAGGCAGGGCAGAAAGTGATCCCTGATCTGCTGGAGTGTGAGGCAACATCACTTGAAAGAAAAAGCCCAGATTAAAATATTTCCTCAGGCTTTAGCTCTTTTAGGAAGAAAACCAAAAAGGCAGGAGGGAAAGAAACTGCAACAGGCACTCCAGGGGAGAGCCCTGTCTCATGGCAGGCACGGAGGCACGCACCGGCCAGGCCGGGAGCACACTCTGCTGTCCCCCTGCTCTGCCCCCCCGGGGGTGCCCCCTGGCTCCCCTCTGCCAAGCAAAGCCCGTGCTCGCCCATCGGAGCCCAGCCACCCAGAGCATCACCCGAGGAGCTGCCATGGCCCAGCAGCCAAGCCCCGGCTGTGCCCCGGCCCTGAGCTTTCCCGGCTGCTTTCTCCTACCGTGCGCACGGCCTCGCCTCCCCCTGCACCAACCGGCCAGCCTGGCCCCCGCCAACACGCCAGTGCACGCTTCTGCAGGCACGGGCGGCACACCCCCCCCCCCCCCCAAATGCGGACCCTCTGCACCATGGGGCACGGGTGCGCTCGCAGCTCCGGTGCATGGCAGCATTAGCGACCCAAAACAAACCTACCAACACAGATAAGCTGTTGCATCCCCGGCCCCTGTTCTATCTACCTTACCTAATCTTAGAGATGATCCGAAAAACTCTACTGCAATCTACTTTCTCTTCCCTCCAGAATCTTTTGCGAGAAGCATTTTTCTCTGGAGCATCACCTGCTTGGCTGTGCTGCCAGGGTCTGCTGCTCAGCAGCTGCCTCTGCAAACACTGCCCCTGGGCAGGCTTCTCGCCCCGCCAGCCTCCCATCGCTGCAGCAGCACCGGTGACAGCCAGCAGGCAAACGCTGGGACAGGGGGATGGGGGAACCCCCGCTGTGGTTACGGCAAGGTTGGCTGTGGGGCTGAGAGCAGGCGAGAAGATGCTCTGGGATGTCCTGGTGCAGCAGAGGAGACCAGGCGCTGGGAGGGGATGGCCCACAAGTCGCGAGCCACGTCGCTTTGTTTCCGATTCCTCAGCACCAACGATGCTCCAGGTTAAGAACAAGCCAGCCCATGCAGCACCGACACCACACACAGCCTGTCGAGGGCCAGTGGATCCCAGAACAGGGATCTCCCACCATTGTCCCACCCATCACGTCCCCAGGGGACGGGAGTGTCCCATGGGAGGCCCCCATTGTGGGCTTGGGGGTCCGGTGGAGGGCACCCCCTGCCTCAAGCCGTGCGATGCCTGCGGCAGCACAGGGAGAGCCCACACCCAGCGAAGCTGTAGAAAAGGAACCTGTCCCGTTTAATGACCCCTTGGCCCCCGCAGCACAGACGCGAGCGCAGTGCCAGCATGCGGCAGAGCAAGGGCACAGTGAGCGGGACTCAGCCCCTGCCCTGGGCAAGGCGGGGGGGGGGGCGGGGGTCAGGCTGCCCCGGTGTGGCATGGGGACCAGCCAGGTGCCGGGCCAGCAGCAAGGACAGAGAGAGCCCAGGGCTCAGTCCAGTTGGCACCAGTGTCAGGTCCAGTTTGCAGGGAGGTACAGCTCTCGGTCGGCTCCGCGTGGCACGGGGAGGGCAGGGGGCAGGCCAAGAGTTCCAGGACGGAGGCTGGAGGAGGTGAGCCTGGGGGGGGCTGGGGGACAGTCCTGGAGAACGCTGCCGTGGCAGGTTTGGAGCCTCCCTGCCCGAACCGCAGTTTAACCAAAGCAGGGGAAGGGAACAGAGAAGGGGCTGGAGGCTGAGCGGCCCAGGCAGGGACCCTCAGCTCTATCTAGCTATTCCCACTTGCAAGGTATCTGGTGGTGTAGGGGGGTGGGATCTGCCAAGCACCCAAAAACGGGAGTGAGCCTGGGTGACAGATGTTTACCAGCAGCTCCACGTCCCCAAGTCTCTCTTAGGTGTGGCTCAGGCAGCCCCGTGCCAGGAAGGGGGTCCAAGGGAGCGGGGCTTCCCCTCATTATCTGATGGAAGCGTCGCTGGGAGGGTCACGGTCAGACTCCTCGCTCTCCTCGTTCAGGGCCGACTCGCTGTTGGAGGCTGGGGTGAAGGCAGGAGACTTTCTGCTGAGAAGAGCAAAGGGCAGCGGTCACAGCACTGCACAGGGTGAGTGGAAGGACCGGGTTCAGCGCGGCAAAGAGGAGAGAAGCTCAAGTGCCCCTCTCGCTGCCCTGGGATCCACGGAAATCCTTGGGGGCTGGGGAGGGTGTCCCAGAGAACACCAGCTGAGAGGTCCAGGGATGGAGCAGCACCAGGGGAGACGCCCAGAGCAGGACCCTGCCCAGGCATGCGGGGCTGAGGATGGGTGGAAGCCCAGCCCAGAGGTCCCCAGCCTGGAGTCCCTACGCAATGGCAGCTCCTCTCTCCGTCAGGGGTGTTGAGCTCCACCAATCAAACCCGTCTCCTCCTGTGTGCGGCGTGGAGGCTGGTCACCAGGAGAGCCCAGCTGCCTCTGGGAACTGCCCCCCCACCCCAGCCAGGCAGGGCAGGGCCATGATCCATCCCACCTTCAGCTCCCGCTCCCTGCGGCTCCGCTCCTTGCCCAGCGCACGCCACCCCGGGCCTCCTGCCGAAGCTCACCTGTCCCCAGACTGGGTGATGAGCCGCCGGCAAGTCTCCATCTGCACGTCCAAGCCTCGCTTCATGCTGCACATTTCCATGTACTCGTGCAAGTGCCGGTTCATGTCGTTCTTGGCTGTGGCCAGCTCCAGCTGCACGAGGGAAATGGTGCAGAGATGGGTACAGAGCACGGCCAGCCCCGAGGCGGCCACCCCCCTGTCACCACCCCCCTGCTCCAGCACGGTGCCTCCCTCCCGCAGGTTCCCCATTTCACCCCCTTCTGTGCCACGTCGGACCCGCTTCCCTCTCCTCCCACCTCTATTTGGTCGATGGTTTCCTGGTACTCCTTCTCACGGCTCTTGAACAGCGACTCCGTGTCCTTAATCACCTTCTCCAGGCTGTCGTCCTGCTGTTGAGAAGAGCAGATGGCATGTTTAGAGGCAGGGAGGCACCAAAGATGAGGAACCAAAGGCACACAATAAAAGAAATTAGAGAAAGAACTGGCAGCACTGGGTAAAAAGAGGAAGAAACAGAAGCCGTGTAGTATAAGTAAGGCACAAGTCAGTCCTGCCAACAAGGGCGGAGAGACCCAGGACTGGGCACTGAGCACATCAGCCCAGGACAAGCTCAGCAACGCACAGAAGCTTTGACAGGCACAGTCCATCCCCAAGCACGACACATCCCCAGGGAACTGCTGAGGGTCAAAGCTGCAGCTGGCGAGGGCTTTGGCCACAAAGGACACTGTTTGGGCAGTGCTGCTGTGCAGCAGGCAGGTGGGCTGCAGAGCCTGAGCAAGGGACCCCCAGAGACCAGCCCAGCCAGAGGAGGTCTTCTCCATCATCCCAGAGGAGATGTGATGCCCTCAGCACATCTTTCAGGCTACAGGGTCCCCAGTCTGTCTAACAAGACCTTCACAAGGATGCAGTAACGTATTCCTGTGGAGAAGATGGAAGCATCTGCACAGGCCTGCAAGGGCTGGAGGTGCTGAAGTCTGGTCTTTGAGGGAGCATCTTCCCAGTGGCAGGCAGGACGGAGTGTCCCAACCCACGGCTGGATCCCAGAGCAGACCTGACACCACCGTTACCTCCCCCTGCACCTCTGCGGCTGCAATGGCGTATCCGGAGAAGTCCTCCCAGAGCAGCAGTGTTTCTTCTGTCTCCTCCCACGTAAGGCTGTCACAGTCATCCTCAAAGTCATATTCCCTCCTGGGGACAAGGGAACAGCGTGTCAGGACAACCCCAGCGGGCAGGGGGCCGCGGCAGCACCAGAAGTCTTGCCCCTGCTCACAGGCAGGGCTGCGGCTCTGGGGGATCTGGCCAGGGTGGGCTCACATGTGCTCAGACCCAGCAGCTGGTGGGGAAGGGGCTGCCTTCATGTTCAGGAGCCCTGGCAAACCCAGGCAGGGACCCCCCAAAAGCAGGAGCAGGGGGCAAGAGGAACGGGCGCTGGACCCACTCCCACCCACGGCACGGGTGGGCTCAGGTCTCCGGGGAGGTCAGTCCCCCCGTGCCGCAGAGTGGGGGGTGTACATACCCTGCAGCTGCACCCCCACCTCACCCTCCCCTGGGAAAGAGGAGCTGCAGCCCCCCCCCCCCCCTCCCCATCCCAGGCGCCAGCGGGGAGCCGGGTGCCAGAGCCTGGCTCGACGCCGGCAGCGGCGGTGCGGAGCGGCCGCACTCACAGCTGGTTCAGCATCCTCTGCATTTCCTCATTGATACTCATGGCCGTGGTCTCGTCCTCCTCCTCCTCTTCAGGTTTTCGGGAGGCGTCGCTCTCCGACAGCGAGGTGTCTTCGTCGCTGACCTGCTTGCGCTCCCGCTTCCGCCCCACCGAGGCTGGGACCTTAACGGGAGACAAGTGCAGAGACTACAGAAACAAGGCCGGGTCCGAGGTCAGGAGCAGGTAGTTGGGAGGAGATGGAGGGGAAAGGGATGGCAGAGGGACAGAAAGGCAGGGGGGAGAGAGAGAGAGAGAGACAGAGAGAAAGGAAGGAAAGCGAGAGAGAGGGAGAGAGAGAGAGAGATGGGCTCATTATGGTCAGGTTAAAGATGGTGCAATGGATAAAAAACATGGGTTTAGCATTTTCTAAAATTAAAACTAAGCAACTGAAGATGGTGTCTATGAATCTGATGAGAAAAAACAACGTGGTTTTACTGCAGAAAAACTCAAATCACCCACCACCCCAGTCCAGAGACAGGGAAACACAGCAGTGACAGAAACAGGGAAAAAAGAGACAAGAGTCTGAAAAAAGTGAAATATGTCAATATTTACAGTTTGACCTGATTTACAGAAAGCTTAAAATTTGTACTCTTTCCCAACTGAATGGAACTAACCAATTGCTTCTGTAGGGACAAAGAGAGCGAGACAGAAAGGCAGCGACATCCAGAAAGAGAAAAAGAGACAGAGAAGAGAAGAGAGACAGAGAGAAGATGACGGAGAGGGGAAGGGGAAGGAGAGAGATGGAGTTAGAGACAGACACTCGAGTAACTCATCTCCCTCCTGCAGCTGCTCCCCTACCAACTGCGGGGTCCCAGGGCCCGACACAACAGGTCAGTGAGAGGTTGAGGGGACTCTTGATGCCCAAAGCAACATCTGGAGCTTTCCACCTCCTCTCCATGCCCTTTTACCTGGTCCTCCAGAGAGAGACAGAGAGCGAGGGACTGCACAGAGCAAGGGTGAGGGTGACTAAGCGTCTCCCCTAGCAGGGGGGATGGTGTTGTCTCTTCTACCTCCTTCAGGAACTCTCCTCCCCAGAGCCAGCGGCCAAGTGTGGAGCAGCAGCAGGTGCTCCTCACCTGAAACATCTTGATCATGTCCTCGCAGTTCCGCTGCTGCGCCACATCGCACAGCTTGGCAGTGATGTCGATGCGCCGGCAGATGTCCATGTCTACCTTCATGGCCTTCTCCTGGATCTTGGTGTCCAGCTCCGTGATGTTCTGAACCCACGACGCCACAGGAGGGGGATAAATCAGAGGGGCAATCAGAGCCCCCAGGTTCCCCACCACCCCATGCTGCAGGACTGCATCCACACCCCTGCTCTGCTCACTGCACCCTGGGCCAACCCTGCCCCAGACCGCCATGACATGTCCCACCAAGGAACTGGTTTTCTACGCAGCCCCACTGCTCGGGCAGGACACCGCTGCCAGGTCGGAGAGGGGTCAGGGACTCACATTGCTCATCAGTCCCTTGAAGACAACAAGCTCTGCCTTGAGCTGCTCCACCTTCATGGCCAGCTCCTCCTGGCAGGCTTCAGCCTCCTGGGCTTCCTGCCCCGGGCAGAGGGAGATGCGCAATCAGCGTCAGCGCAGGGCAGCGGGGCTGCAGGGGAAGGGGGGGATGGTGATGCTCACCTCCTGCAGCTCGGTTACGCGGTCCTGAAGCTGGACACGAACCGTGTACTCCTCTTCCCATCTAGGGAGACAAACACGCCGCTCAGATCCCGCCGGCCTTGCCGGCTGCCAAAGGGAGAGGAGGGAGCAGCAGCTGCTCACCCCAAAGCTATCCAAGAGGGGGTGATGACGGCACCGGGGCGGGAAGGAGAACGTGCCCAGGAATGCATCACTGCTTGCTTCCAGACGCCCAGCAGCTGCCGAGCCTGGCAGCGCCCCCAGCCACGAGCCCTGCCCCACCAGGCTCTCCGCCGTCCCTGCTCACCGCGGGGGGAGCTGGGGACACCAACCACGGGCTCTGCATGGCAGTGGCACTGCATAGCCTGCCACGCTGGGGCTGGTGGCTACGCCCCGATGCAGCCCCCCAGCCCCTCCACCTGCCCCCGAGCCCCTTGCCCTCAGGCCACGCTAGGCTCAGCTCCAAGGCTCAGGACAGGGCTTGCAGATCTTGCAGAGCTGCCCCATCAGCATCGTATTTACGACCACATTTGTGCCTCTGCAGCGCTGCAGTCCGGGCTGTGCAGAAGCACAAAACCTGAAGCGACGCTGAGCCGTGGCGCGAGGGGCCGTGACGTGCGCGGACGCGAAGGGCTGCTCTTCAGCCCGCAGCGGTGCAGAGGCTGCCCTGCGCCCCAGCACGGCGCCCGGCCAGTGGCACGAGCCTCCTTGGCCATACTGCCGCGTAACACATTGGATTAAAGAAGGTTGCTTCACCCTACAAGGAAGCGGGACGGATTCTCCCAGTTACGCCAGGGTGGCTGGTGGGCGCTGTATTAGGCTCCGCAGCTTTGCCAGAGGCTGAGCCGCAAAGGTGCCCAGCCGCGCCACACAAAGGCGCATCGCCGAGCAATTATATTATATTTCACTGCATGAGATCATCATCTTGGGCCATGCTGCGGTGCTGGCCTGGCCCACGGTCTGTCGGGAGGCCAGCCGGCCGTGCTGCGCTTCGCTACATGGCCGTCACGTCCAGCAGCCGGGCTGGCACACACCGCGGTGCGGCACGGGGCAGGGCTGCTGCTTCCTCACCCGGCTCTGCTGGGAGAGCCAGATTTCTCTGAGAAAGCGGGATTTCTCCAGGAAAGCAAGCGGAGTGGGCCCTGCCTGGTGCAGCCAGCTCCCGTTTCTGTTTAGCGCTTGCAAACGCAGAGACAGGCACTGCCACCCTGCAGGAGGACCTGAAGAAACATCTCCTCTCCCTTACTCCCACCAAGTTTGAAAAAGAAATCCTAAGGTCTAGGGGACCAGATAGCATGTGAAAAGCCCTCTCAGGGTTATCTCAGGGTATCAGGACAATCTCCCGGCGTGGGAGAGTCCTGGCTTAAGAATTTCTAAGCTCTTAAGGCTGGCAACGCTGCTCCTTACTCAAGCAAGGACAGAGCGTGCAGTGCTCGTGCTGGAGTGAGCTCCACACCGCAGCTACAGGGAGTCAAAGGGGGTTCCCGTCCCTCTGGGAGAAGAGGGAGACAAAGAGAGAGGGAATGAGAAAGTTAAAAGGTAGAATTGCCCTTATACGGGAACTGTTCAACCAAGGCCTCCCTCCCCAGGGAGAAAAACGCCTTCCAACATCAGAAAAATATTTCAGCATCTTCCTCAGCATGGTGCTGCCTCTTTTTTGGTCCCTGCCTCCCTCCGGGTGTCTCTCAAGCCCGGACTCACTGGGGACGTAAGGCACAGCTGCAGACCCCGGGCAGAACCCGCTTCACGCCAAGACTAAGGGAGAGAGCGCAGATCAGATAAAAACCGATTTAAAGGCAGGAGGAACAGCAATTGGCCCTGCGAGTGATGAATCCGCAGGAACCTCTCTCCCGCTCACCTCCTGCCTGGCTCCTTCCCTGCTCCCTCCTGCAATGCACCACTCCTAATAATAACCTGCCTGCGGCGCGGCACCCCCGGCCCTGCACGGCCGGCGGGCGCTGCCAGCTGGACCCACGGCTGCCCCACACCACCGGGGTCCCTCCCGCACCGCCACACGGCAGCAACCTGCCGAACGGCTGGAACAGAGGCAGAACGCCAGGGCAGGAGGGTCCCAGCAGCAGACAGACCCAGCCGCCTCCTTGCCAGCCCTCCCAAAGCTGGGAAGGCAGCAAGATGCAGCGCCATCCCCACCGCCTGCCCCCCCCCGAAGGTTGGTGAGCAAAACAACCAGCCATGCACATCTTTAAAAAACCCTGTTCGCTGCAAGAAGCACCGGGGCGCCGCAGCCGGTGCTGCACGGCCCGCAGATGCTGTGGGGCAGCCTTTGGGCCGCTTGGGGCACGAAGCTGCGCGCGTGCCTCTCTTGCCATCTTCCAACTGTTTTTACAAACATCTACAAACTGTTTTTACCTTAAATGCGAGGGCTCTGCAGCCAGCTGCACCCCCTCGCAGGGCAATCGCAATAACAGACCTTCTTGTGGCCTCTCGATACATAAAGGGGGCTTATAAGAAAGACGGAGAGGCAATTTACTGTGGCCTGTAGTGCCAGGGCAAGGGACAGCGGTTTGAAACTGGAAGAGGGTAGGTACACGTAGATCAGAGATAAGGAAGAACTTTTTTATGATGACAGTGGCGAGACGCTGGAGCAGGTTGCCCCGAGAAGTTGTGGATGCCCCATCCCTGGAAGTGTCCAAGGTCAGGGCTTTGAGCAACCTGATCTAGCGAAAGCACACAGCGGGGGTTGGACTAGATGGTCCTTAAAGGTCCCTTCCAACCCATTCTGCGATTCTAACGCACACTGTGCCGTAACACTACACATCCCACACCTCTAGCACGTCCTTGCAGCATCCAAGATAAAAACTACTTGGGAATACAGGTACAGCAGACAGCACTAACCTGGTGAGACTCAGTTCCCCCATGCTTGGTGGGTCTGTATGACACCTGCAGGCACCTTCTGCCCCTCTCCAGGCCACCTAGCCTCAGCCTGCTCCTTCAAACGCAGATCTTGCGAGCCCCTCTCCGGCTGCTGTGGCTCCTCTCATCCCTCCCTATTGCCCCCACACCCCTCCTAGATTCCAGACTTGAATTTCAGGCCCTGTATATCCAGAGAGAAGCTCCTGCTGCACCGCTCCGAGTGCCGTGGGCTGCACGGTGGCAACGCTGCCCTGAAGCAAGCATGAGCTCAAGCCACGGCCAAGGAACCGAGAAGTCCCATGTTAACACGGTCTCTTCCCTTGGCCTCCAGGCAGGTGGCAAATGGATGACACCGTCCCCACAGCAGATCAGAGCCCAGCGCGGCAGGGAGCTCTCTGCGCCCGGGGGATGTCAGCCCTTAGCATGGGGAAGGGTGTGGAAATGGGATCCTCCTGTCCCATTCCCCTGTTTGGGATCCGGCTGTACCCGTCAGAGTTCCCGGTGCTGGAAAGGGTCTGGGGGTGGGGTCTGCTTTCCCCCAGCTCCTGGTAACACAGTCCAAAAATAGATCCCACCACCAACATTGGCCCGCAGTGGCTTGTGGTGCCCCCCCCACCTCCCCAGCGTCCCTGCTACCTCCATCGCCCCCCAGCCTGCCCCAAAGCCCACTTGCCAGAGCGAGACCACCCCGGAATGCCCTCCTTTCTCCCAAAGTTTCAGCAGCACCGACAAACCCGAGGTGAAAACACGAAGTAAGGAGAGCCGCCCGCCCGCAGAAGGAGCCGGAGCCCAACGCCTGGCTTAATGATAAAAGGCCTTAGGTACGGGCAGCGATAGGTGGGAAAGGAGAGGTGCCAGCTCTTCCTTTCCGCCTGCCTTGCTTGGTGCCTTCGGAGCATCCAACCGGCAAGCGTGCTCAGCCACAGCCTTATAAAGCCAAACCCGTAAGGGTCATCCTGGATCCCCAGCCTCGGATCTCGGCACCAGAGCCCGCAGCTGCAGAGTGCAGGTTAGCGGCACGGCTCCTGTGGGTAGAGCACACTTTTGCTCGTTTGGGCACATAATCACTGACTTTCTAATTCCTTCTAAAGCACCATAAAGTGACTTCTGGGGAAAAAAAAAACCAACAAAAAAAAAGATAAAAATCAGTTGCTTGAGTGGCATCAGTCCCCAGCACTGGCCACACACTGCCCGGCGCCATGACCCAGCGATGCCAGCCCCTGCCTGATCTCATCCTACGTGCGGAGCCGAGAGCGACCTCGGGAACTGGCCTGAACCAAAAGTGCCGCTGGTGCGATGCAGGAGCTGCGGCTGCCCCGCACGGCAAAGAACGGGCCGAGAGATCAGCCCTGTATGCTGCTTCGCCCTTCTCCCAGGCACATGCCAAGCCGCAGCTATTTTGGGTCGGCAGGAAAGCCCCCGAGGAGCAGGGTGCTCCCAAAGCCCCCGAGGAGCAGGGTGCTTCCACACCACTCGCTGCTGGGAAGGCAGTGGGGAGGGAAAGGGCCGGGGCAGCTGGCTGCTCTGCGGAGGGGCTTCTGGGCACCTTCCAACGGACCCAGGGAGCCCTCCTCCTCACCATCCTCCTCCTCCTCCTCCCAGCAGCCTTTCCCAACCCAAACACGCTTGCTGCACATTCACCTTCCTCACCTACTTTCCTGCTGCTCCTCCTTCGCCAAGTGTTTCCAGATCCCCTCCCGTTTAAAGCACCAGCTCCTGGAGTCATGTTATTTCCTTCCCTGCTTAGAAAGGCCTTCCCAGTCTGTCACGCCACGTCGGTAAGACGGAAAAACCCTCAGCGAGCATCCCGGGAGGGTTCAAACACCAGGAGGCCAGCAAGGAGACCCCGGCGCAGCCAAACGCGTTGAGGGGCCCGGGATTTTTGCCTTGTGGGACCCACCCCCCGCCAGCTGGAGCCCCCCCGCTCCCGGGCAGCCAGGCCAGGGCTGCCCCCCCTGCTCAGCGGGCCCCGCAGCCACCCTGGGGGGTCCCTGGGGGGCTGCAGCCCGGACCCCTACTCCCCCCTGTCCCTCCTCACCTCCGCTTGTACTCGTCGCGCTCCCGCTTCACCTTGGCCAGCACGTTGTAGAGGGCCCGGATCTCGGGGGTGATGGTGTCGATCTGCACGCCCACCCCGTCCGGGTGGACCCAGGAGACCCCCGGGCCCTGCACCAGGGTGGTCTCCGGCCCCGGGCCCAGCCGTCGGGCTTGCGAGAAGGACCAGATGGTGCCGGGCATGAAGCGGGAGGCGGTGGGGAAGGTGGGGGGCGGCTGCCCGGGGGAGCCCAGCGCCCGGGCCGGCCCCAGCCCCAGCCCCAGCCCCAGGGTCCGGATGGGCCCCACGAAGCCGGTCTGCACTGCCTGGTCCCGGCGCGGGGGTCCGCGGCCCCGGCCGCCCCCCTCCTCCAGCGCCTGCTGCAGCTGCTTCTCCAGCTGCCGGTTGCGCCGCTCCAGCTCGTGCACCTTGGCCAGGAAGCAGCGGAACCGCAGGTTCAGCGTCTTGAGGACGCTGATGTTGGAGCCCAGGTCGTTGCGGAGCGCCATGGCGGCGGGCGGCGCGGGGAAGGGGCCGGCGGGCGGCGGCGCGGCCAGCTCGCCCCCGAGGGGCTCGGCGGGGCGGGCGGCGGGGGGCTCGGGGCCCGGCAGCCCCTGCTGCTCCTGCGGCAGCAGGAAGAGGTTGGGGCCGAAGAGCGGGTTCATGGCGGCGGCGGGGGAGATCCCAAGCAGGGCCCCGGCGGGGCGGGCTGAGCCCGGGGGCTGCGCCGGGCCGGCCCCGCGGTGCGGCTTCCGCTGCGGCGGGATGCGGCGGGGCCGGGAGCCGCTCCCCGCCGGGGCCCCGGGCGGAGCGAGCAGGGGAGGGGACGCGGCGGGGACGGGAGGGGACACGGCGGACGCCGCCCTCCTCTGCCCGCCCCCCCGCCGCGGAACGGGGGGGCTCGGGGCCCCGCGCCGGCGGGTTGGGCGCTCCGGAGGGGGTCGCGGCCGCCCCTGTCCTTGTTGCTGTTACCGTTAGCGCAGCCCCCAGCGTCGCCCCACTCAGACCCCCGGAACGCTCCCTCCGCACTCCCGATGCCCCCTCGTTACCCTCACTCGAGCCCCCCCATCACCAGCCCAGGGGGCCTGTGCTTATTATTGTTGTTATTGTTGCTGTTATTGTTATTATTACCGTTAGCACAGCCTTCAGTGCCTTCCCCAGCGCTGCCCCCCTTCGAACCCTCATAACTTTCCCTCTGCACCCCCAAAGCCCCTCGTTACCCTCACTCGAGCCCCCATCACCAGCCCAGGGGGCCTGTGTTTTCTATTATTATTGTTATTGTTGTTGTTTATTCTTATTATTGTTAGCACAGCCTTCAGTGCCTTTCCCAGCACTGCCACCCTTCAAACCCTCGCAACTTTCCCTCTGCACCCCTGAAGCCCCGTTACCCTCACTCGAGCCCCCCATCACCAGCCCAAGGTGCCTGTGCTTTCTATTATTATTGTTATTGTTGTTGTTACTACTGTTATTGTTAGCACAGCCTTCAGTGCCTTCCCCAGTGCTGCCCCCCTCTAGAGCCTCACAACGTTCCCACCGCACGCCCGCAGCCCCCCGTTACCCTCACTCGAGCCCCCCGAAGGCAGCCAGGCCCCTGGGAGCCGCCGGCAGCCAGCGCGAGCCGTAGGTGCAGGAGGTCGCGGGAGGCAGCCGGCCTCAGCCCGGCAACACCCTGCGCTCGGCTCGCTCCGCCGCTGTGTGCCGGGCAGCCTCGGGTCTGCCCTCCCGCTCCCTACCTGCTCCTTCGGTAGGTCTTTTCCTACAGTCTGTCCCCCTGGCCCTGCCCTCAGCCCCAGGCCACTGCTGCAAAATGCTCTCCACGCTCCCTTGCCCTGCTGTCCGGCGGGAGGGGACCGCATGGATGGATGCGGATGTGGACACACACCTGTGTCACATGCTGCCATCGTGGCCCATTCCCCAGGGTGTCCACGGCGCAGCTGAGTGCCCTCCGAGATCCCAGCTGAGCGGTCGGCAAAGGGGGAGCAAGCAATGGCTTTGAATTGAAGGAAATGCCCGGCATCCATGGCAGACAGGCGCTGGTGGGGTAGGGTGCTGCAGAGCCCTTCCCGTGGGATCTGACATACGGCTCAGTCCATGCATCCAGAAACTTCCCAGACCCACCGAAGATGGCCAGCTTTGCTAGTCTTGACCAAGAACCTGCCTACTGCATTTTCTCTGCTGCTTCTCCTGCAGGCCTACAGGGCTCCTCCGTCCCTCTCCTGCCTTCCTTGCCTGGGAGCAGACCAAATCAAATTTGTTCCCCTCTCCTGCCATGCTGTGTCCAGCATCACTTCTGCCCTGTGACCTGCCTGTCTCCCCTACCCTGCCCCCAGTGCTGGGCTCCTTGCAGCAGCCCCCATTCGCACTGATAATACCTCCTCTCCCACCAGAAACGGGGCAGCATCCTCCCCGGCACACCCGTGACTGCTGGAAGCTGTAACTGGATTTCAGTCCCTCCCATGTGGGCTTAGGGTAGGAAACGAAGTGAGCTTTCCTTCTTCTGTCACCTCTTAACACTCTTTCTCTGAAGCAGCGGTTCCCTTGCTCTGCTTCTGACCAGAGAGGCTGAGCCATGGCCAGCAGCGCTTTTGCCAAGGGAGAGGCAGGTGGGAAGGTGTTCCTCACTGGCGGGTGCAGGAACATCTCCCAAAAACCCTCGCTGCAACAGCAGCCGGCAGGGAGCCATGCACCCAGCAGCAATACCACCAAATAAACAGCCAGGGAAAAGGGAAGGACAGATGGACAAAAGGGATTCCCAGTCAAGAAGCTTGTTTTGAAGCAGCAGTGGCAGCTCCAGCACGGAGACCTCCCAACACGTGCCCTGGAAGTCATCACTGACTCCCTCCTGCCACGTCCCTTCACCCGCCCCGCATGCTGCTGCAGCCTGCCTGCACACGCGGCAGCCCCCCTTTTCCACCAGCACCCCGTCCCCTCGCACACCCCGGATTTTACCCCCCGTCCCTGCCAGCCCATCCGCAGTCCCCTCCGGTCACGCGCAGGCGAGTGGTGTTGGGCAGCAGGGAGATCCGCTGCTCCTGCAGCCAGCGGGGAGCATGGCCAAGAGCAACGGCTACAAACGTGGAGCAAGCGCTTTCCCAGGCTCCGCTTGGCCTGCTCCTGTCCTGCTGGGGAAACCCGGCACCAGGGCTGATTAATGAAACGCCAGCAGAGGAAGGTGTTGCCATCCATCAGGAAAACCTGTTTTACCGGGAGGCCAGTGCAGCGCTGGAGCAGGTGCAGGAGCTCCATCCTTGGTGGCTCTCAGGGCTCAGCCACAGCGACATGACCTAGTGCCGGGACAGTCCTGCTGACAGCGGGGGGCTGGCCCACAGACCCCCAGAGCCTCTTCCCACCAGCACTCCAGCTGTCTCCTGGAGAGGACAGGGCAGCGTGGAGCCTCCTTATTTTTTTTTCCTGGCTTCTCCTGCTCAAGCTACTTGCTGGGGTAAAGGATTCCTCCTGACACAGAAGATGGCTGGGGCAAAGGGCCAACTTCTTCTAGCTGCTCCTGAGGAAGCCCAGAGACAACCCTGCTGCCCAGGGAAGCACAACGCTCCTCTACCCCAGCACAACAGCTCCTCCTCCTCATCTTCCCTTCTTGGTTCACCAAAACCCCCGGCACTTCTCCTGACCCTCCAACAGCTCCTGCCCTGAGTTTGCCAGCTCAGGCTCAGCAGTGGCGCTGCTGGACCCCACCAGATGACGTGCAGAGCTCCTCACTGCAGCGCTTAAAATTTGTGCCCGTAGCCAACGTAAAAACAGACACTTATTCACAAACATGATGCTATTTATCTTGCACAGATTTTTAGGCTGAGAAAGCACTATTGCATTTTCTTACCCTGTGCAAAACACACGGTGCAAATTTCTGCAGCTCAAGTCAGATACTCACGTGGGACTGTGTCTCTGCTGACCGCACGGTGAAGGGACTGAGCCTCTGCCATTGCCCTTCATAGACAAATGGAGGCAGATTTGCCAGGTGGCTGATCACCTAATAAAATCCCAGACCTTGCCTTGCCTCCCGCGTGAGTTTGCCCAGCTTTAACATCCATTGCCAGTTTGAGGTGCTTCCCCCTCTCCCAGATCACAGAACCTCTTACTAGCTAATGCATCCTCCTTGCAGCGGTGCTTCGTAGGTGAAACCTGTTCAAATTAGCTCTACAGCTTTCCTCGAGGCTCTGGTTTTTAAGGCATAGGTCACGCTAGCGTGTATATACCCCATCTCCCTGCTCTCCATCCCTCTGAGTGCCCCCCATGCTACCTCCTCCCTTGCACCTCACTGCTGGAGCATTTCACTGTGAACCCTCCGAGTCTTCCAACTTCCAGGATGCTCCACTAAAACCCCAAAACTGGGGAGCAATTGGCACCGAGGAGCAGCTGCCAACAGAAGCTGAGCCATCACCACCCAAACCAACGCCCAGTAACGTCCCTGTCCAACAGCAAAGGAGGGAATGGCTTTGCTTTTTAAAGACCCTGAACACCAGTCCCCAGGAGGGAGTTTTGCAGCCAGGTGGTGCACGTGAAGGCAGTTCTGGGCACTGCAGCGAGCACCAGGGGCCTCACAGACCTTGCTCCACTCAGCATCCCCCACTGACTCCAGCAGCAGGGCAGGGAGCTGCAGACAGCCCCTCCTCAGGGCTCTCCAACCCTCCCTAGCAGGGATGGACAGCTCAGGGGAGCAAAACCTACCGACCTGGGCTCGGTCATTTATGGATTCAGCCCCTACAAAAGCATGTACATCTCTGTAGGGTTACATGCAACAGCGCATGTGCTCCAGGATCTACTTTTCATACCCCAGCCCCTGAAGCACGCAGCGCAGGATTCACTCCCTTCCCCCGGCTGCAGCCTGACACGAGGCCACGCGACCGCAGGCTGCCTACCCAGCACAGAACAGGCGTTCCAGCGCGTGACACCACTGGAATTAGTGACCGACCCACATTGCTGCCAGAGTCTCTTTCCATGATGCACCGTTGTCCCCGGAAGCCTCCGGTTTCCTCCCCCCACACGCCGAGGGCACCTCCCGGGTGGCAGGGGGGAGCTGGTGGCATTCCCGAGGCTGCAGCCAGCATCCTCAGCGTACCCCGGGAGGGCTTCTCCAACAGACTTGCCTCGCCGTGAAGAGGCGTTCGAAGAATCCCCACCAGAATCAAGAACTTACAACGCGCGTGGTGGTTTCTTCCACCGCACTGGCAGCCCTTAGCAGTGAACCTCCCCTCTCCCGCACACCGGCTGCGCCTCACATTGGCCTTCTTTAGCCTAAATAACTTCTACTTAAGTAAGTTGTCAAAATCAATAAGTTCTAATAACAGAACTGCTTACCCATTTTTTTTTTCTCCAAGTCACTAAATGCCACCCCAGTAACATCTGTGTACAGCGCAGTGGAGCAGATATCACGACCCATTACAGTGACTTCTCTCAACCAGCTTTTAATTTATAACAGCATTTTTACTCCTCGGACCTGCTTTCAACCCTTGCTTTGCCTCAGTTCTTCCTTCACTTCGCTCTGCTCAGCTCTCACAAACCACATTACCGGCAGCTCTCAGATAAACTACATTAAAGGTACTGAACAATGACCCAATTGTCACATTTTCCAAAAATCTCAGCTTTCAGGTAACAAAAGATGCCCAGTGCAAGGCGGCAGCTGCAGACACAAGCCCAGTGTGACCAGCAGCCTTGCACCAGAATGCAGAGGGAAGCCACCAACTCGATGGCAGCATTTCACCGCCCCCCTCAACATTCTCTGAGCAGTGCTATGCAGCGGCTGAAATAAAGAGCAGAAGGGGAGCAAGCCACCAAGGAGAGCTGAAAGCCGCCTCCGCCTCTCCCCAGCTGTAACAGCAGGTTTGCAGCAAGCAAAGCGTGCAGAATGACGTACAGCAACAGAGGGAAGTTCTGCTGAGGTGGTTAAAGCAGCATCTATTCCCACCTCTCAGAGGGGACCGACATAATTTGCAGATCCATTAGGAACCAGACAATTACACTGGGATCCCAACCAAGAACATCCTATCCCTGCCGCCGGGGTTATCAAGATAAATGGGTTATCCAGCGCGGTGGGACCCAGTTAGCGTCGCTAACAGGACAGGTTAGCCTCGCTTCCCAAAGGACGGGCTCACGGCTTGCCAGAAGCAAAAGCCCTGCCCGGTGCAAGCCACCCTACAGCTGGAAGATCGCCACACGGCTCCACTTTTGAATTGTACACTACAGTCCTGTATTTCATCCCTCCTAGGGGAACCTCCTAGAACTGGAAAAGAAATGAGGCTGGAGGAGCAGAGGCAGGGCTCAGCCTGCCCAGGAGCCACTGCTGCCACAAGCCATGCGAGCCTTGTGCAGCGAGGACCCAGCTGAGGGAAACGAGGTGCTGGGCAGAGCTCAGGACTAACCTCGCGAGCACCAAGGGGCAGGCGCAGCAGTGGGACCACCTCCCAGCAACACCGGAACCGCTCGGGTCTGCAGGTCACAGCAACGGTCCGTCTATGCCCAGGAACCAGTTTCCAGCACAGGATGAGGACAGAGGGTTCGTGACCCGGGCGAGTGGGCAGTGGTCGCCCCTGGCAGCACTCCCAGCCAGTTCACGCCTTGTGGATCTCCTCAGCCAGCTGTGTTTAGCAGCCCTTACAAGAAATATTTTCCCCTCGTGAATACAGCTGGCTTCTCAACCTGCCTAAGCTTCTAGCACCCACTGCGCCCTGCAGAAAGGAGGGTCACAGCTACCCACACCCTTGGTGTGTTTGATGGGCCCCAGGGCTTTTGTTTACTGGAAAAGAGCAAGAAGTTGCTCCCTGTTCATCTTCTCCATGCCATTAACGATGTTACACACTGCTGTAACACTTCTTTCCCAGGCTCCAAGAGGCCTAGGCTCGAGCTGTTCCTCTCACAGAAGCCACCCCCTAACTTCGGGTGTGTTTGTCCTCCCCGATTGCTTCCCAGTGCTACAGCCCTTACTCGGAGAGAGGGCACCAGCAACACGGGGCTGAAGTGCGCATACGGGGAGGCAATTTTACACAGGGAGGGAACAGTTGTCTCCATTCTGTTATCTAGCAACTCCTTTCCGAATGGCACCCAATATTTAATTAATTTTTCTGAAAGACCCCAGAAAACTTCCCTTGGGTCCTGTATGTCAGGCAACCCAGAGACCTCACCACACAAGCGTGGGATGGGACGGTCGCATTCAGAGGCTCCTCCTTGCCCCGCTTCACTGGGAAGTGTGGGGGAAAAGTGATTTTCAACTATAAGGACATTTAATTAATAGCTGTTCAACACAAAAAGACAAAGTCAAAACCAGAGTTATAAAACACACAGATACATAAGCCCTAAAAAGCGGAAGATAAGACAAGCTGTAACAAAGACCAAGGGCTCCCAAGATGGTGACAGATCAGACGATTACAGGAACCACTCAAGTGCAACCTCAAAGAGCTTCAGCTGGAAACTTCACCACCAATATTCTTCATGGGGAAGAGCAAATCTCTCATGGGATGTTTGAGGGGAATTGTGGCGTAAAGTTTATCATGCAGTGTTTAAGGAAGATTATGGGAGAAAAACTTACTGTGGGATGTTCAGGGGAAGGATCAAATGAGGGGAGAGGGAGGCATTGAGCTACGTCAGAGAGAAGTGAGCACAGGAAACGGAGAGGAGGGATAAACAGAAGGGGCCAGTCACACAGACACTGGCTGCTGGTCAGCGTGCCCGCCTGCCTGAGCCCCGCACCCGATTCCCACCATCTGTCCTGGCCTCGTTATTAAACTAATCCCTGCCGGCTCCTCTGCACGCACGCACGTGTGCGACCTGCCAGCAAGCTGCACGCTGGCCTAGCCCACAAGTAGGGCAAGAGATGCGAGAGCCGGGTACCGGGCAGGGCACAAGCCTGAGGAGCTGCTGCCAGCGAAACACACACACACAACCCACCAGCACGCTCTCGGTGTGACAGGCCAGGCAGCAAGAGCAGGATTTGGCCTTTTTTGCCATTCCTGTTTGGCGAGTCCCATTTGTGGTTTCCTGGGCACCCGCCACAGCGCTTTTCTTCAGTTTCTGCTTATCGGTCCGTGTCTGGTTGCATCAGCAGCGCGTGTGCGTGTCTCAGGGAGTTCCTGGAGTTCACGCTCAGCCTCACCACTTGCTGAAGCTCATCACATGGGAAAGCAGCAGCCTCATGCGTAGCGGACCAGGACAAAGGATTCCCGAGATCCTACAGTCCACTGCGTTCAGCTGTTCTCAACAACAAACACGGGAATAGCGCATCAAGTTCTCCCACGAACCCAGAGCCTGGCAAGGAAAACAAATCAAGGCAAAGCCTCAGGTGAGCTGAGCTAGCAAGACAATTACAGAAACAAGATTTATGCCTCAGGTCCGTCACACACCCAACTTCACACACACTGTGGTGGAACAGAAGCTGGAGAGGGTGCTTGGTAGAAAGTTTATTAACGAAGTGTCTCTAGAGATTTATTCACTAGATGGCAGAACCAAAGAAGAGAATAATCAACTCACACTGGCAAAGGAAAGGGACCTGGGCTGACATTTAAACAAAAGCAGCCCAGACCACTGCCCGTTACGTCTTAAGGAGGAGCAACCCCCTCTAGGTGAACAAAAAGGCCGAAGGAAATAGTGACCATAAGCTCTGGTGGCAATCGTCAGTCGTAAGACCAGTGGCAATCCCTGCTGCAGTCTGGGAGGTCAAGAACCAGGAGACTGCTGGGGACCAGCACAAGGCTCAGTCACAGCAGTGGACTGGATTAGCACAGTGACCGCAGGGAACTAGGGACCAGCACAGGCCCACGGGCCCAGGAGGGAGATCCAGCCCTGCCCCAACAAAGCCCTCTGCTCTCCGGCACCACAAACACAGCCCACACCCCCGCAGCCAGGATTTCAGCTCTCACTGCCTCTTCACAAAGAGAAGCACAGCAGGGCACAAGAACCAAAAACGCCAGAGCGTCAGACAGGAGTGGAAGGGGTTTCTGTTGCAGAGGAGTAAGGGGACGTGGCAGAACTCTGTATTCAGTGTTCCAAGGGAAAAGGCCAAGACTTGAGCAAGAGTATAAAACCTTTAATGTGTCAGTGCATCAGTCCTTGATGCAGAGGGAAAGGAGCAAACAGGCCTATAGCTGTCCCAGGCGTGCAGCGCTGCAGAGGTTCTCTGCACAGAGCAGCAAAGACGAGGTGGTACACGCAAAGCTGTGGCAGCCTTTGCACTCAAAGGAGGGGGCCAACACCCGGGAAAGCAGCTCCTCTCACGGTCTGTTCTGTTTCATCCTATGCTTCTTCTTGGCAGGGGCTTGAGGACGCATCATTTTGGGAGAAGGCCGGCCAGCCTTCAAGGGTCTCCTCTGTGCCTGCAATGAATGTCTCTTCTTCAAAGCAGGCTGTGGTGGCTTCTGCTCTTTGTCAGCTTTTGATCCCTCAAGTTTCTTCTTTTTTGGCTGAGGCTCCACAATGGTATCAGGGACAGTGGATGGAGGTGCTGCTTCCACAGCAGGCTCTTCATCTGAAACAACAGAGAAAGGAGCTGTAAGAAGAACCTGCCTGGCTTCCGCAGGGGAAGCAGCCTGCGAGAACAGGCCCAGCAGCTCAGCCGAGCTCCAGCACCGGGTTACCTGTCTGTGCCTGGGGGATGGCGTTAGAGAATTTCTTGAACTTGGCAATGAAGAACCCATCCATATTGTGCGTGTGGGGATAGAAACGCCTCGTAGACTTGAGGGAGGGGTGGAAGCGACGGTCTTTGAACCTGGAGGAGGAAGCAGGGTGAGAAATGATAGAACACCTCTGCTCAAACCTGGCCACCAAGAAGCCTGCGCAGCTTGTGACCTGGCACGCACCTAGTGAAGCCTTCCTTGCCAAAGTCCAGGCCTGTGGCCACCAAACGAACGTTGCGTTTCTTCAGTGCATAATCCACAACCCACTCATTCTCCTCCACCTGCCAGAAATTAAGCATTAGGATCCGAAGCTCAGCAGTCCTCTGAGTAGGAGATGACCACAGCAGAGCGTGGAAAGGACTTACCATGATAGAGCAAGTGCAATAGACAATGTAGCCCCCTGTCTCTGAGGCAGCATTGACTGAATCTATAGCGCTAAGAATCAGCTCCTTCTGCAGATGAGCACAGCGCAGGATGTCTTTCTCATCCTGAAAGAGAAAGATAGGTTAGCGTGCCAGAGGGGCACAGGGAAGCACTCCAGGCCTCTGCTGTGGACGGAGGGATGACAGGAGAGGAAAGCACGCATGATATAAAGGTTCCAGAGTCTTCTGCAGAACTAATCTCAAAGAAAACTGGCTCTGGTACAACATGCAAAATAGGAAAGAGAAGGAAAAATATATCAGTGTCTCCACTGCAGGCATCTCTGAGAACAAAGCTGTCCCAAAGTCCTTCCTCTTGTGACTCATACTTAAGTCCCCATCTTGTGTCCCCACTGGCCACTCACCTTGTTGGTTTTGACAGCAGGATCCTTAGAAATGACACCTGTTCCACTACAAGGAGCATCAAGCAAGACACGGTCGAACCCTCCAAGCACCTACAGGAAGACGTACGTTTGGAATTACACTCACAGGCAGGGACTCAGAATAAGACTAAGACTAGAAGGGGAACCAGAAGACTAGGAAGGCAGCAAAGATCCCTCGCTCCTCCCTGTCCACCTTCCTGTCTCCCTATCAAGTAACAAACACACTCCTCAGCAGCTTTGCTCATCCTCTTGTGACAAGTGGCTTTGGAGAACACCCATTTAACTAACGGGACAGCACAGCAGCTCCAGGTAAGCAGGATAAGGACACCCCAGCACAGGCAGGAACGTACCTTGGGGAACTGGCGTCCATCACAGTTACTCACTACAGCATTGGTGACTCCCAGCCGATGCAAGTTCCCTACCACACTATGCAGCCGCTCGGCATTGCTGTCATTGGCCAAGATCATACCCGTGTTCTTCATTAGCTGAGCTGCCAGAGGGCAAAACACATCAGCAAGGGGCGGCAAACCCCCTGCACTTTTGTCCGCAGGGAGAGCCACCCCTCTCCTTTCCCCAAGTTCAGTCCCTGCCTCTGTCACCCCTTTCTGTATAGATGAGTGAACTCGTCGCTTCACAGGGCACCCCTCCCAACCTCCCCACCAGGGGCTGCAGGGCGGTACCTATGTAGCTGGTCTTGCCTCCTGGGGCACAGCACATATCCAGGATGCGTTCGTTCTCCTGTGGAGCCAGAGCCATGACGGGGAGGAGACTGGAGGCTCCTTGCAGCATGTAGTGCCCAGCCAGATACTCAGGGGTGGCACCTAGGCAGGGAAGGCAGAACAAAGTGTGATGACACGCAAAAAAATGGGAGTCAGGAGTGGGTCAATGGAGCCCTACAACACGAAGGGTGATCTCACCAATGGGCACAGAGGAGTCATAAATAACAAGCCCCGTTTTCGACCACTTCCCCAAGGGGTCGAGATTCACACCACGGTTGATTAGAGCCTGCAAGACAAGGAGATGGGACTGAGATGCTGTCCCGTATGACAGGCGGTGCAGGAGACAACCACAGGCTCCTGCTCACCTGTGCCAGGTCCCGTCGCCGCGTCTTGAGTGTGTTGGTGCGAATGGTCACAGGGCGGGGAACCTCATTAGCTTCCAGGAAGTTTACCAGCTGGGTGGAAGACAGGACAGAGAACAGAGGTAAAAACGAAGGCCCAGGAAGGCAGCTAAATCCTCATCAGTCAGCAAAGATACAGGCAGGGCAGGATCCTACCTCAGGGAGTGGGAAGATGTCCATAAGCTTCACGAGCAAGAAGTCACTGTAGGAATAATAGGCAGCCATGTCCCGGCGCAGCAATGCAAGGTACTCTTGTCGCGTGTGTCCTTCCTCCCGCTTCGCCCCAAAGTCCTGCAGCACCTCCATGTTGCCCTTGATGCGCTGGTGAATGATGTGCAGGTCAGGCGGCTCAGCAGGTAGAAGGACCATTAAGGAACCATGAACAGCCAACAAACTTGCACACACACAAGCTCTTTGCAAGCACAATCAGTCATGCAGGACTCCTGCATCACAGCACCCGCACCAGAAAGGCTCTGTTGGAACAGACTGTCATCAGACCTCAGCAGAGTGGGGATTCAAAGGATGGGACCGGGCAAAAAAAGTTCACAAGGCAGGAACTACAAGGTATTTACAAGAATTTGTTTAGTTACTTTAGATAAACAGAAAAAACTAGGAAAAAGACAACAACAAAAAACATCTTCTAATGCTGAAAACAATACCTGTGACAGAAAAGAGACTAGAAGTTCCCCAAGGGCAACTACGGGGTACAGAGGAGAAGGAGAAGAGGCAGGATTAGATGTACTGGGGGGAGGAAATCAAAATCACTAAAGCCCAAGAGCAAGTACTTTGGGTGCTGGAATTGCTGTCATCAGAGGCTCTAGGAACGGGTTAGACAAACACCTACCGGGAAAATCAGGGTACAGAGGAACAAACTACTGATAAGATACCCACATGCACTCAGGGCTAGAAAGGAAACCGGGGCAGGCTCCAAGCTCTGTACAGGGCCCAACAGATTTCCTAACTGTGCTGTACAGAAGCACAGCATTGTATACTATCTATTTGGGCAGCTCATCTAAAAATACCTCATCGCGCACAGAATGCTCTTGCTAAGCAATACTCATGATAAAGTCCAAAGGAAGCCCTTTAGTCGTATCCAGGCCCCGTGCTGCTGCAGGCACATGGCTTATGGATGTCACAAATAAAAAGGATATCCTCTCTCTCAATCTGTTCATTAGTTGGCAGTTTAAACTGCTCATCTATATCCAGGTTGAGCTGCAGATCTGGGCCCTCTTCCTCCTTCTGTCCTGTTTTCTGCCCCCTTGCCGCCTCTGCCATCTCCTCTTCCTCCCCCTCTTCGCTGTCATCTTCACCAAGGCTTCCCCTAAGGACAAAGAACAGGACAGATGTTTTACAGAAGAACAGTATCACACAGGTACTTCACAACTACCATTTCTTAGATGGCAAAAAGGACAGAAGAACAAACAACACATGCTCCTTGTCTAACCAGGAAAGACGCTGCAGGCTGGCAGTATTATCAAATCCTTACCTATCAGAATTCTGCTTCAGGGCAGCTTTTTCAATAGGCAGCAACTAAAGAGAGACAAAAGAATAATGAAGCAATATCCCCGGGTACCCCCTTACTTCCCAGCATCTGTGAAATTTACCTGTTCTGTTTGAAAAAGCAACAAACAAAAGCACCAAATATTATCCTGGGATCAGCTGCTAAACTGGAAATTGTTATTGTGAAGGGAAGAAGGGGAAAGCTCTCTGCCACCTCACTATCCATCCACCCCTTAGTAAAGTCACTCTTGTTTCCCCAGGCCTGACGGGTCTTTTCAGCCAGCAAAGCCAAGTATTTCTTGCATAATTAAGGGTAAAAAGCTCCTACCTCTTCCTCCTCTGATGATGAAGACACACCGTAATCATCCACCATCTCATCGCTGCTCCCATCCTCCTCTTCCATCTCCCAGCTGCCTCCTTCCACCTCACCATCGCTGGATAACTCCACATTGCTTCCTTTAGATGGGATTTTCTTGGCTTTGGCTGGAGCCAGCCATTTTGAGTTGCCATCACTGAAGCCAAAGCGGCCACGAGTGGTTTGTCCCGCTGCCTTTACAGCACGTTTCTCCTTCTGCGGGGATATCTGCTCTTCAGCTACAGGCAGATGCAGCGGTTAAAAGTTAGGCGTTATTCTCAGAAGCAGCTGCCCTGTTTTTTCAGTTGTGATACAAGAGACCTTCACCCTAGGGCTGAGCTGCCTGGCCAAGAGAAGGGATTGCTTGCTCTCCACATCGGTTTTCTCAATCGCAAACAAGGGCACATTACCACCTCTACTCCGACAAAGCTTTAAAGAGAACTAACTAGAGTTACCAAAGAAAAACATGGCCACAAAGTTCTTATAGTGTTTGCCCTGACGTGTTACAGTACCCCCCCTTCCCAAATCTATTGTCCATCCTTCCCTCCTCCTGCTGTGACACCTTCCTATGCGCCGTGGGACACAACGCGGCGGCCCGAAAGGCCTCAGCCGCCCAACCTGCCTGCGACAGCAGCGGCGACCCGGGAGCGGCACCATGGACCAGAGCATCCTGCCGGCCTGTCCCGCGGGCAGCACCGCCGCCTGGCACGGCGGGTCCGGCAAGCAGGAAAAATTCGTTTAAAATAATAAAACCCCCACCTGTCTCGTGCCATACAAAAAAAAGGGGGGTGGGGGGGTGGTCTGGGGGGCAGCAGGACAGGCTGTCTGCAGGAACGCCCCACCCCGGCCGGTACTCACCTGCTGGCTCCTGGCCCGCTGCTCCTCCTCCTCCTCCTGCTGCTGCCCCCCGGCGCCCCCCGACCGGCGCGGCGCTGCCCGCTCCCAGCCGCCTCTTCGCAGCCCTGCGGCGAGAGGGGAAGCGGCAGTGAGCTCCGCCCCGGCCCCCCCGGCCCCCCCGGCCCCCCCGGCCTCACCTCCTCCGCCCGTGGCTGGAGAGCTTCTTCCTGCCGGGCTCCGGCTCTGCGGAAAGACACGCGGCCGTCAGGCGGCCCGAACCGGCAGCGCGGCGCCGGGCCGGGCCGGGCGGGGCCGGACTCACCTGGCGGCAGGAAGCGGGCCAGCTCCACCTCCGCCCCGCGCTGCTTGCGGGCCTTGCGCCCGGGGCCGCGCTTCTCCTTCCTGCTGGGGTCCAGCCTGCGGCCCATGGCGGCGCGGCCCCTCCGGCGGCCCCGGGCCCGCCGCCACACGTGCGGCCCGCCTCTGGCCCCGCGCATGCGCCCGCCGCCGGGCCCGCCTCCGCCGCGCTCCCATTGGCTACCACCGCCTCTTCTGCTCGCTGAGTGGATGCGCCCGGTGACGTCAGCCGCCCGGCGTGCGGAGGCCGCCCCCAGGGCCCGGGCCCGGCCGGCCTGAGCGGGGAGCGAGGGGGGCGCAGCCGGCAGCCCCAGGTGCCCCCCGGGCCGGGGCCTGGGCATCCCCCCCCCCCCCCCCCTCCTCCCGGGGGGTCTGACTCCCCGGGGAGGGGCGCAACACACCAAAGCAGGGAGCAGGGAAGGGGCTTAAGGGACGTGCCCGAGTTCAGGGGGGTGCAGGCAAAGGACACGACTGACCCCTCCCTGCTGCAGGGGAGGCACGTGCTCTCTTCTGCTAAGCAGAGGTAACAAAATAAAATACAAGGAAACTTTATTTTTCAGTTTTACCAAGGTTTTGCTCTGTTTTTTAACTTTTTTTGTTTTGTTTTATGTCTTCAAGCTGTTTATTAGTGGACAAGTCCGGTCAGTTTTTGTATTAAAAAGGATATTGATGGAGGTAGCTTTGTCTCTGTCCTGGCTTTTGCTTGGTCTTGCCTGCACACTCATCTCAGTAAACAAACTCAAAATAAAATTAAAAACAAAAAACTGGAATTCCAGGTGGAGGCAGCAAGCAATGCAGCCAGGTTCTCCGTGTAACAGACATGGCGCTGTGGCCTCCAGTCACTATATACAGAGTCCATCATACATCCCCCTCTCTCCTAAGCACACTCCTTGCTCCAACGGGCTGGCTGCAGAGGAAGGAGTTTCTTTTCCTCCCAGAGACCTGCACAGCAGCTTCCACGGAGGGAAACAGCACCCAGTCAGGAATGTCAGGCAGAGGGGTAGAGTCTGAACAGGGGAGGGGGGTGGGTGGGGGGTCACTTCAGCTTGGCCAAAAGGTCAACAGCACTGGGCCAGGGACTCACTGCTGCTGGGCCACCTGCAGGGCGAGAGAAGATCATCTGAGACTCAATGGGCTGGTCGATGGTCCCTGGCTCCCCCCAGGGAGCCCCCCCCCGCCCCGAGGTACCAGAGGGGGTACCTACTTGTTGGGGAGGTGGTGGTGGAGGGGGCTCGCTGCTGCGGTTGGCCAGCCGGCTGAGGATGTTGCGTTCTGACATCTGGAGGCGCACTGCTACAGGTGGGATACGGGCAATGGTGGCAGGCAAACGAGTCACATCTGCCTTCATGTCACTCAAAAGCTCCTCCAGCTGCTTCAGAACTGGCAGAGAAAGGGACATCGGTTCTGAGGGGAAATGGATGCCCCGGAGGGCGGAGACCAGAGGGGACAGAGATGCTAAACACCTACCCCACCCCTGTTTAACACACGGCATTACCTTTGTGCAGCACAGCATTGGCTGGTTTATTCCCAGCCATTGACTCCTTGGATAGGTGCTGGTGGCTCTCAGCCAGGCATTCCACCTCCGCAAAGCGCGTGTTCAGAGCCATAGATGGGTGAGATGGGTCTTCTGACATGTTCAGATAGGCAGCTCGCCGCAGCTGCTCCTCTATCACCAGTGCTTGCTCCAGGAGCTGCAAGATAGGGCAGTAATGAGAGCAAGTCTTTCATCAGTTGCCTGAAAAACAGCCTGTTTGCACCTCCAGTCTCCCCTTGATCCAGTTCTCCACTATCTCATGAGGTGAGATTCTGCAGCTGAACCTCCTTCCACCAGCTTCTGTTTATACTGAGTAAAGCCTAAAGAGCCCAAAACAATTAAGGGCTCAAATTAAGCTAGGCCAGGTACACAAGAAAACCAGGCTACATCTAGTTTAACAGACTACCACAAATCCTCTAGGATTCTCATTCCTCCTCAGGTTCTTTTTAAAGACCAAGCTGTCTGCTATTTTACTCTGCCTGTATGGAGCAAAGCAGGTGGAGTTTTTTCTTTGAACCCGAGTGAGAAGTATCCCATGCTACTTATAAGGAAGTCTAAAAACTGTTACGCCTGTCAGGGAAATTTGGAGAAAACAGTCTGAGTGCTGTTAGTGCAGGACTGATCAGCTGAATTGCCCCACTACACTGAACTGCCCCAAGACTGAGAACAACGTGGCTTGTTTTAGGGTTGGTCTTAAATGGCTCCCAGAATTAAGCCCCCAAACAGGCCGAGGCAGAGACTGAAGGCAACGCATTCACCGCTCCTTACAGCATTTCTGACCACGCCAGTGGGGCTGGCGCACACCAAGCAGATATTGCAACAGAAACAGCCACTTGACCCTTAAGCCTCCTGCAAACCAGTTGTTCAATAAACACCTGGAGAAAGCACTGAACCAAGCTCCGCAGCACCATCTCCAGAGCAAAGGGAGCTCCTATCACACAGCTACTGCATGATCCCAGGAAATAAGTGCTCCCCCCACCAAAAAGCACTGCAGAAGCCTTTGCTTTTTTATCAGAAACTCAAGACAGCAAGCTCTTGTTCTCAGAGGTCCAGCTGGCTGAAAGGCACTTATCACACTGAAGAGAAATCCTTACCTTAAATCTCCTTGCCAAGAACTTATTCTTTATTTCCAGGAAGTTACCCCTGTTCATCTCACCCTTGAAGGGTTCATTGAGGATGGCGTAACGTGGATCATTCTGAATATCCTGCCAACGGGCATAGCCATGACTGAGATGGGATGAGCTCAGGCAAACAAAGGCAGCGAGAACAAGGGAATACACAGCCCAGGCAGATACAGTTCTCAAGAGGGGGTGGGGAAAGGGGGTGCGGAGAGGGGAGGAACAGAAGCCAAGGAAGAGGAATGACAACTATGTCCTGCTAAGTCTTAACTATGCTGGCAGGAAACTCCTCCTCCCACCATCACTTTCACTCTTGTGAAAGGAGATAAAGCACTCTCTCAGTTAATGTACTCCAGTCAGACCCAGGACTGTCACCTTCACCATAAGTTCATGTACAAGGGGGGAGAACTGGTCCGTCAGGGTAAGGATACTTGATAATCCCAGCAAGAAGCCAGTAGTCGTGACGCCGATGCCAGATCTCGTAGGTCTTCTTTGTGACAGTTGCAGCCCGCTCTTCATTCTGCCACAGGGAGTGGAGTTCTGGAAAGGCAAGAGACACCGTAACAGTTGAAAGTTATTTCACAAACACAAGCAGGGGCACATAAAGAAGCTCAAACATACAGATTTCTCATACCAGTGAAACCGCCATCTGCTATGTTGAACATGAAGCGCTGCTTTACTGCCTTCTTGTGCCTTTCATCTACTGACTCTTTCAGCATCTCTCCATTCTGCAGCATCACCACATCTCTCTTATCGTCATCCTTTTTCTCATCTGTACACACAGGAAATTTTTAGAAAGAACATGGCAGACACCACAGCAAGCTGACAGACAGCGGTTCCCCATCTCAGCCCAGAAAGCAGGTAGAACAACTTTTGTGGTGCCTTTCAGCTGGCTACCAGGGTACTGTAAAAACTACCAACAGAAATGGGATCCTTGCAGGAGAGGGGTTAAGGAAGAGAATGGAATTATTGTGACTCGCCTTTTTCATCCAGAGTGATTATAGGAGGTTCAGGGGCATTCTCAATAGGTGCTCTGTCTTCCACTTTCTCCAGGTCAGCTGCAGGAGAGAAGGGGAACATGAGACATAGGGGAACATGGCAAATCCAAGGTCTTGTTCTTCAGCCTGTGAAATTTAATACCATTCCCTAACTCCCTGTTCAAAGTCCTGGAAGAGCCCCACTGGTTATCTACATTTACATCTGTTTCTTCAGGATGAATTGCCGAAGCAAAGACAATGCAGCTTTAGGAAAGCTTGAGGGGGAGGGGCACATATCACCATTTAAGGTGTTAAACAACCTCCCCCAGAGATACCTTTGCTTTCTACTTCCATTGGCTCATCTGGTCTTTCCTTCACTTCTGGCTCCTCTACTTTTTTTTCATCCGCTTCTGCGGGGTTCACCGGGGATTTTGCTTCCTGTGGCGGTGTCTCCACAGGCTGGGTGCACTGCTGAGGACAGAAATCAATGAGAAGCGAGGTAAAGCAGTGCCTGGAAAAAGATGATAGTCACAGCAGTTTGGAAAGCAAAAATGCACAAAACTGTCAGGCCAATTCTGAGAACCAGAGAGTTATCTTTAACTATCATTCCAAGAACTCACCTCTGCCTCAGCTGCTGAACAACACGAAGAAGGGGCAGAAACAGAGACATTTGCATGAGGCAAACAAGCATCCCAACACTCACCTCCATCGGGACCTCTGTTTCAGTAGCAGAGGCACCAAGCTCTTTCTCCGGTTCAGATGACTCTCCTTGCTCCTTAGCACTGGTGCCTTCTTCTACCTTTACTCCTTCTTCTGTGTATTCCCATCCCAGAGCAGCACAGAAGGAAAGAAGAGAAGCTATCAGTAAGGTGTTCCCACACTGTTGCCAAGCACACCTCTCCTCTGCTCCCAGAGATTAAGGCCATCAAAGTATGACCAACATCACTCTCTCAAGATGACCTCCCTTTCCCTGCCCACTACAAATGCTAGGTGCTTCTCAACGATGCCAGCTCATCCGAGGAAAGCTAGTGTCCTCTCTTGCCTTTAAGGGCTTGCACATGTCTTTGGCAGCCCTCCTAACACGAGAGTAAGTTGATCTGCGTCCACCCCCAGACCCCACCACCACAGATCCGGTGAGGGGAACAGCCAGGATGAGGTCAGGACGCAGAACTGTGCAAGAGGGGAGCTCTCACCAGCTGGAGGGACAGGGGCAGGCGTATTGGGCTGCGTGTCCCCTGGTGTTGAAGGAGTTGGAGTTTTCGGAGACGGCGAGCTTGGCTGTGAAAGTTTCTTGTTCTCTTCTATCTCTGCCAGCTCTGGCATACTCCAGCGGCCATTCACATGCTCAAATTCCTGCACCTACACGAGGAGGCGAGAAAGACTTTAACACTGCAGGAGTTGTACAACGCTTGTCCTCGAACCAGAAGAGACAGACCACTTGACATGCAACAAAGGCGTGAAAGGAGAGGTACCTCACTAGTTCAGGACCCTGGTTCAGCTCAGCACTACAAGTTGTACAGAGAGCAAAAGCCACATCGCTCTGCTAGGCACCTACCTTTTTGCGTATAAGTGACATGACCCCAATGCGAGTAAGGACATGCTGTCGAGAAAGACCTTCCCGTGGGACCCCATCTGCAAAGGTCTCTGCACCATCAGCTCCAGGTTCACATAAGTGGCGCATGAACAGCGAGACATAAGCCCTGGAGCAGTTAACAGACAAGCAATTAAACTATAAACTGGCTTAGCTGTAGACATGTTATCAGAGCCCTTCCAGTAACATAAGGGAAGTCACCCCAAGACTCCTAACCCATAGGAACACAAGCCCTGGGGTTCCAGGCTGCATCAAGGAAGTTTCCCAACAGAATTACTAGGTGTATAAAGGACACACAGCTGACTCAGGCTTGAGCCCAAAACAACCATAAGCCCAAAAAGGACTCTGGGAGAGTATTCATAACTTGCTTGCATGGCCATGCTACTCCTCTAACAGCATTTGCTTTTTATGACCGATGGGTCAAGTCCAAGGAAGAACAGCTAGGAACAACACCCTGGTCTCTCCCAGCTTATACATCAGCCCCTCACTAAAAAATTGAACTAATACATTAAGGAAACATAGTCTCTAAGGAAGTGCCAGAAAAAGCCCCATTCTTACTCTTCCCCAAAGAGTCTACATGTTGCCCATCTTCCATCCCTGCCTAACGCAGACTCACTTGAACTCTTTCTCTGACTTGCCACGGAGGTCCCGAACAAGCCACTGAGTGGTGAAGGCATCCTGAGGTGGCATTCCATAGCGCATGATAGCATTGAGGAAGGCTTTCCGCTGGCGGGCATTGAAACCCAAGACCTAGAATGGAGAAGACAGATACGGCAAGAGCCATACAGAAGCAGCTGGGATGCAAACACCTACCCTGGTACTACCTACCTCAATGTTCCCTCCCACACGGGCAAGTAAGGGAGGCAGAGGCTTATCCTTATCATTTCTCAGGCCTTTGCGGCTAGGCCGACGAGCTGCTGAAGAGAGAAATGCAGCTAAGGAGGAGAGACAATGCACAGCATATTGTTGTGTGAATATTTCCCTTGCAGAACAGCACCACAAAGTGTATAAATCCCCAAATCAAGCCCCACCTGTTCCCACGCTCAGAGAAAGTGACCCAGGAACTCTGGCTTCACCAGAACTTACCTTCAGACCTCTCATCAAAGTCCTCGTCTCCTTCTTCAGAAGCAACTGAATAGTCTGACTGATTATCTGACTGGTCATCCTGCCAGTCTGAAAGAAAAACAGCACGTGAGCCTGAGACGCTACTCCGTCACTTCCCAGCAACACATACTTACACCTATTTCTCCCTCAGGTTCCTGTGGATTTGTACCTCTATCCTCCTGCGAGCCATCATTGTAGTTAACTTGCTTGCGAATACGCTTGCCCTTGCCCAGATTCCTGGCCAGATCCTCCTGCTGCTGTTCATAATGGTGACGCAGCAGTTTCTCCCAGTAATCAGGATCCACCGATTCCTCCTGCTTAATGATCTCCCGTTCAACCTCCTCTTCCTCCTGTCAGACAGGTCACAAATTTCAGAGCCCTACGCTCCAAATCCCAACCTGTCTGAGCAGATATATGCCTGCTTGCCCTTAAAAACATCAGAGCTCAGTTTACTTAACTGATCCTACTTTGTTCAGCAGAAGATGCTAGCTGACATCTACCTCATACTCACCCCCATCTCCTCTTCACGAACCACATACTGGGCCACCTTGAAGGAGCTGAGATACTCATTCATGCCCTGAAGTTCTGTATCTTCTGTTTCATCCTGGTTCCGATCCAACAGACGCTCAATTGCTTTGTCATCGTAGTGGATGACACTGCTGTCCTCACCTTCTTTGTTATCCCCTGAGGGAAGAGCACAGGCACAGCTGCTGTGTGGATCTCGAGGGACTAGGGAAGGGAAAGCCACCCTAGACCTCTTCGTAGACCTATAGTCAGCACTGTGCCTACAGCCACTTGCTAAACATGGAGACAGACCTCCCCACCTCCTTCAGTTCTACTCCCAGGCACTCACCCCCCTCAGTAGCCTCATCCTTGAAGAGCTCTTCAGTGCCAAATTTGAGAATGTCATCAAGTTCCTGTTTGGACATGGAGCCTGTCTTGGAGCCCAACCCTGGTCTCACTACCAGATGAGTTAGC
The DNA here is from genome assembly GCF_023638135.1 of Falco biarmicus. Classification (NCBI taxonomy): domain Eukaryota; kingdom Metazoa; phylum Chordata; class Aves; order Falconiformes; family Falconidae; genus Falco; species Falco biarmicus. The sequence goes on from NC_079292.1 coordinate 91,653,119, forward strand.
ATCATTTTCTTCTTGGCCACCTGAGTGATACGCTCCTCCACTGAGGCCCTTGTCACAAAGCGGTATATCATCACTTTCTTGTTCTGTCCAATTCTGTGTGCACGACTGAAGGCCTAAAAGAGAGATGTGCTCTGAACAGTCTAGAGTTACACAAGTAGTAGTCTGATACACTCCACCTACCTCCACAAGCTTCCCAGACACCCTCATGTCGGCTCTTAACATTAGCAAAGGCTGGGCCCTGGAAGAACCCTCCACTACTTCACTTCCCATCTCTACCCATCCTCGCTGCTCTAGTTTTGCGTATTTCTAGAAGGGAAGTCTCACATTCCTTCACTCCTCATGATAGTTTCATTTCCTTTCTTCCTCAGGATTGCTCCATAGTGAGTGGTCTCGTTCAGACTCACCTGGATATCATTGTGGGGGTTCCAGTCTGAATCGTAGATAATCACAGTATCTGCTGTGGCCAAGTTAATGCCAAGACCCCCAGCTCGAGTCGAAAGCAGAAAGCAGAACTGCTGAGCACCAGGAGCTTAGGTAAAAAGGAGAGAATAAAAGTAATCAAGGGAGAGCGCATTACTCAAACGAGGCTTTGTGTCAGACCCACATCACCTGACAGGGAATCACTACTAATTTAAGATTCCAGGACAGCAACAATAGACTTGGGCCACGACAATCCCATGTCAACTGCTAAGCACATACAAGTCAAGTTCTCCATTTTGCAAAGAAAGTAGGAGACTCCATACCATTGAAGCGATCAATAGCCTCCTGACGCATGTTCCCTGTGATTCCTCCATCAATCCGCTCATATTTGTACCCTTCATGTTCCAAAAAATCTTCTAGAAGGTCCAACATTTTAGTCATCTGCGTAACAGAAAAACACCCCACAGAAGAGTGAGGGTCAAGGGGATACCAGATCAACAAGCTCTTCTCAAAAAAGAATGCCTAGTCTCAAGGTTTTCCTCCCATATACCTGAGAGAATATGAGTACCCTGTGACCTCCTTCCTTGAGGTTCTTCAACATCTTCTGGAGCAGCAACAGCTTTCCAGAGGCTCGAATAAGAGCACTACCGTCATACATGCCGTTCGGCATTTTTGGAGCTTCCTGAGAAGAGAAAAGAAAAGGTGTAAAAGGGGTGGGGTGGGATGAGAAAACAGCTTGAAGGGATGCAGCTTGGTCTTAGTCCCTAGCTGCATTGATCAGATGCTGACTCACATCTGGTCATTTAGCTTGGCACAACTGTGCAGCACTAGTTACAGGAAAACATCAGTGCTACCCTGTGCCTCTTCTCTTGCAATTTGACTCCTAGACTCCCTCTTCTTTCTCACGACTCAGTCCCTACTCTTACTGTCTTCACCATCTTGCATGAGTCACAAGATAGCTCCTACCTGTCACACAAAGGTACTGGAACAGCCTTCCAGCATGTTGGGTTTACATAAAAAACAGGATGAAAAAAAAACCAGAATGAAAAAACCAGAAGCAGAAAGAAAGGGAATCCCTCCATGCTTTGCTAGGGAGCTAACTAGCCCCCTGATAACAGCCAGCAGGGAATTTGTTTGTACAGAGTAAGTGACTGGACATACCATAGCAGCTACAGGGAAGAGGTAGGGGTGGTTACAGCATTTCTTCAGATCCATAACAACATTGAGCAAGGAGACTTGGTTACCACCACCCCGTGCATTCAGTGCCTCAAAATTTCTTGTCAAAATGTATTTATAATATTTCCTGAAAAGAAAAAAAAACAAACAAACAACTCAGACACCCCTCACGAGAATGACTAACATACTCTCTTGCTAAACTCTGCACAGCTCCTGGCACTACCTGCCAGCTACCCAGGCTCTGCCAGTGGCATTCACCATCTCTTCCTCCCTTACACCAAAGCACAGGAATTAGTCCTCCCTCTGCTACAGTGGCAGCAGGAAAACTTCCTCCAACCCACTGTGCAGAAAGCCCTATAGTGAGGATGAGGCTGTTTCAGCATCCCCTTTGAAACAGCAGGACAGAGCAACATCAGTTCAACAGCAGGTGCTCTCTTCAACCTCACACTCACTTCTGCATGGGGCTCAACTCCACTCTGACAATGAGTTCAGTCTTAGATGGCATATTCTTGAAAACATCAGCTTTGAGACGCCTCAGCATGTGTGGGCCCAGCATGTCATGCAGCTTCTTGATCTGATCTTCCTTGGCAATATCTGCAAACTCTTCTAGGAAGCCCTCCAAGTTACTGCAGAGAAACAGACACTCAGCAAAAGCCACAAAGGAAAAAGAGCAAAAACAACACTGAAGGGGGTAGGAGTGACAAGACAGACAGGCTGACTTGCACTGCAAGACATACTGGAATCTCTCTGGCGTCAGGAAGTTCAGCAGGTGGAACAGTTCTTCCAGGTTGTTCTGCAGGGGAGTTCCTGTAAGCAGCAGCTTGTGCTGGAGGGAGTAACCATTCAGCACACGGAAGAACTGGGAAGTAGAAAGCAGGGAAGAAGTGGTGGAGAAAAAAAAAACCAACAATACACAAACATGTCAAAGGCTTATTAAGTCATAGGCCTACAAAAAAAATTAACTTATCCTAGGGGAAAAAAAAGCTGACACCAAGCTAGGGTTCAATTTAGATCACATCAGCTGTTTGGACAAGAGCTCCAAGTATTCACATTCCAGTCAGGGTCACTAGACTGATCTCATTTGGATCATTGCTCTGCATAGCTAAAACACAACTACAGCACATCCTACCAGCACCTGATGATGGCTTGTAGGTTTCCTCTGCTCTTCTAAGTTACAAGCTCTTTCAAGACCACCAATCATTTCCAGTCTGCTATACTATGTATTTTTTCTTGCTAAATTAGCGTTCCACATTCCTACAACTACTCTGCCTTGAGAATTCTAGAAATAGCTAAGTCACTCTTCCTATTCATATCAATCCTGGCAATCTTCCAGAGCTGGGAGCAAGCTGAGGAGAAAGAGAGCTTAGGGTTTGCCAATGTGCCTTTAAGATAATTTGTGCTGGTTTTCACAACAATGAAGTAATTCCAGGCAGAGGGAGTGAACAGTTAAAAGTACTGAATTGAAAGACACAAATGTACCATGTTCACCAGCACAAACTGACAATAAAGCAGTAATTTATTTGTAAGCTCAGCGATATCTTTGCTTATTTTACACTTAACATGACACCAGGTCAAACTTAATGGAAGTAGCTTTTACTATATGACAAACAAGAAAAAACAAACACAAAACATATGAGAAACCCACCATGAGTTATGGCTTGGCTATCACACCAGAAGGATCCTTCTAGTGGCCTGCATGGGGATTTATCTCTACTTTGTTATAGGCAGAAAAACATTCTCAGTTTGAAATCAAATATGGAAGTTAGTAATTATATCTGCAAAACTTTAGTAGATAACCAGAATCTGTCAAGAAGCATCTGACCCTTCTTCCAGCTAAACACCCGAACCTGTCCTTACAAGACAGGAAGCTGCTCTAGAAAAAGGCACATTTAATGGTCTTGGTGGATAACTGATTGTAACTATTAGTCATAGTGTAACCTTCAGCCTTTACATCCTTTTTCAATTAATAGTAAGCATTCATTACTACTTCCAATAATGTCAACACCGAGCATAGAACGGCGTCCAGTCTTAGTGCCTACAATAAGAAGAGATCTGCAAACTGGACTACAAGCACAGCCGTAATGTCATGGAAAGATGCCTCATACAAAGACACAAAAAGCTTTAAAAAAAAGAAATCAAGAGACAATTTTGTCTTGCGTAGTCTCCAAGAACCTATAAAACCAGGATTTCCAGTAACAATTGTTTTTAGTGTACCAACCACTAGAATCCAGCTGAAGACAGACAAATCAATACCTGAATTAAGGCAGCACAAGGGCTTAAGGAGGAGCTGGATTAAGAAAGTACAGTCAACTACTGAATTCAAACAGGCTTAGTTAAGGTGCAGCCTCAATATAAAAGCAGCTAAGTGGCTTTCAGCATCTACCCAGGTGTTTTTGAACACCTCTGCCCACCTCTCCCATTTCTGCGAGTTCTGCTACAGAGCTGGGTGAATACAGAGCAAGCCTACTCTGGAAGCAGGGCAATTTTTGCTCGTGTAGCTTGTTTTATGCTCAGTACGGTAAACCTTTCCAGAACAGAGGTGGTGCAGATATATGATCTGCTTTCAGAGAAGCCAGGTTCTATTTGAGAGCAACAACAACCACCAGGTTTTTCTGTTTTCCAGTGTACACCAGTTGCCAATTCACCCAGAGAGAAAGCCGTTTTAACCAGTGACATGTATAAAAGTGAAGTCGTTGCCAGTGATAATCAATCTCCAAGTGAAGGCTGTTTATTTTTTTTTCCCAATAACAAATCAAATTTACTATTGAACAAATGACTAAGAGTTGGCAGACAAACTCATGCGCTTAGGAGCTGCTATCTGAACACTCTCTGTCCATTCCCCCCTGCAACACATGCCACACCTAGAAACCACCGATGCTTCTCTGTACCTTCGACTGATTGTTCTTCAGTCTGTGAGCTTCATCCACAATGAGACAGGCCCAGTCGATAGAGCCTAGTATGGCCATATCAATTGTGATTAGTTCATAGGACGTGAGAAGCACGTGGAACTTCACAGCAGCCTCCTTCTGCAAAGGAAAAGGACGAACAGGGTAACAGGATAGGGGAATGCCACAGGACAAAAGCAGAAGATACATCAAGTTATTCTGACGAGCCCTGGTCAAACAGCACATCAAAAAATTTTCATACCAAGTTTCCCGTCACAAGATTCAAAATGCTATCCAAACCGTTCCAGTCTTTTAATCCCCCACTACTCTCTTAACACATCTAAGTCTCCTCAGCCCCTTCAGTACCCATTACTTCTGAACAGTTGCCAAATATTCTAACAGAGAAGTTTAACAAACAAGCAGCAAATAGAGGCACGTTAGAAAAATGAGATTTGAAGCAGAGTGGCTCATCAAAAAGTCAGCTAAGACTTAAAAAGATAAGCAGTTTATCATGGAACTTTAAATTACTGCTAGTACTTAAGGCAGCTCAATTTCAAGGGAAGCAAAGGATTCTTATCTGTCACCGGAAAAGCTTTGAGCTCCCATCTTGCTTTCACTGGGAAGACTGAAGTTCTACAAGAACTAGCCACCTAGATCAGGCTCTTCCTTCCTGTCAGCCAGTTCCTCAGAAGATTAAAAAGTTCATGCTTTTTTGGTATGTTTGTCCTTTTCATACAGTAGCGATTCTGACATTGACTTAGATCTGTAGAAATGATGCACAACTTCACTGATTAAGTAGAAGAGATAGAGGGACTTGCCTACAGTCATTACCTTAGTTAACTCTTTTTCCAGAGCTAAATTAGTTCAGACTGTTTAAACACCTACTAGTCTAGAGCAGGAGCCTAAACACCCACTAGTCAGCAATTTGCAGTTATTTCCCCCTGGAAACTGCAAGTATAATCAGTTCCTAGGGACATCAGAGTATCTGAACCTCAACTGCCAAAAGCCAGTCTAGTGCATCTGTTCCTTCAGTTCAGGCTTGCATTACAGCAGAGTTCTGTACCTTCATTCTGGATGCTTTTTTGCCTCCACGTATGGCATTATCCTCAAAAGTGAACTCGTTCTCACGGATGATGGCCCGGCTGTCTTTGTCCCCCACATAGGTCACTACATACATATCTGGGGCCCACATCTCAAATTCTCGCTCCCAGTTGATGATTGTGGACAGCGGGGCACTCACCAAGAAGGGACCCTTTGAGTGGCCCTACAAACAGAGTTGGTAAGAGCATCAGACGAATGCAACCACTAACACAGGCAGAATCTCTCTGGGTAGTGATCTCCCAGCTCTCACCTCTTTGTATAAGGAATACAGGAACACAGCTGTCTGCACAGTCTTTCCCAGACCCATTTCATCAGCCAAGATTGTATCTGTGCCCTGAGCCCAAGAGAAGCGCAGCCAGTTCAGTCCTTCCAGTTGGTAGGGATGCAAGGTCCCCCCTGTTACATCGAGGTACTCCGGTTGCCGGTCATATTTCACTGTGGGCTACAGCAGAAAAAGGAAGAGTTGAGATTGTTTACCACAGCTAGACAGCTACCAGACTCCTCTTCCTAGTCACCCATATATTCCCTAGTGCAGATGAAACTTCACGTGACAACCAGACTAGCACCAGACAAAATTCCCAAATGGCCAAAAGGCATCCACCGGAAAGTTTTGTGCATTTTTGTTTGGTTGGTTTGGTTTTTTTTAATAAAACCCTTTTACCAAGAGCTAGTCAGTGTCTGACCTGACAGACAAGGCAGACCTTTGTCTGAAGGCTCCATAACCCACTGGCTCTTTGGGCCAGGAAGGACCTCTAAATCACACGCTTTTCACTCTTCGGCTTCCTATTCACCTGCTCCCTCCCCAAAATAAGCAGCTGTATCAGATGGCTCCTAAGCAATAAACAGTAACTTACATCTACTGTGGGAGTCTCAGGGGGCCTTTCCAGTTTCCGCATCTTCACTTTCTTTAACTTCTTACCAGGCCTGCCCTCTTCACCTCTCATCAGCTCCCTTTGCAGAGACAGTCCCAAGAATGTGCAAGTTTAGTGGCTTTTGTAACAGATCAAAGAAAAACTATTGCCAAGAGTAGGAGGGCAATCACCCAACCCAAACAGGCTCAACAGAACAGGGCTGGAACCCTCATGAACTGGCAGAGACACACAAGGTCCCTGCCCAAAGGAATAAGGAATCAGCAACAAGATACTGCTTGGCTATCTCCATATATTAATCCAGCCAGTGCTAGGAGCTGACGCACTCCAGTATTTTCTCTTGAGGCAAGGGAAAGGAACACAACCTCTAGACACTCCTCTTACCTGTGATTCCAGTAGGCTTGCTTGTAGAGGTCATAATCTTGGATATCCACATCTTCGCTTTCCCAGGATGCCTGGTCATAGGGTAGGTCTCTCCATTTAATCAAGTAGTGGACGTTTCCCTTCTTATCCACACTGTTGAAGAAACCAGTAAGTCTTAAGCACGGTGAAATGACAGTGTTCACCCAGTCCCCTCAAATGGGAGGGAAGGAAAAGATCCCTTAATGAAGCAGCAGAAACAGAACGTCGTTTGTCATCCCAACAACAGAACTCCCACTGTTTCTCCCAGTCATATTGCACTTGGTTCATCCACTCTCCCTTAACCCTGGACTTCAGATCTTTGTTGAAAATCCTCTTTGCTACTCCCCCTACCTATGATTAAGGATCCTGTGGATCATCATCCACTCAGGCTTGATCCCATATCTATAGAAGCGCTCCTCCATCTCAGCATATTTGGGGTCCTTGTTTTTTCTCTTCCGGCTTTTCTCCTCTTCCCCTCCGAAGTCCCCTGAGGGTGGCTCATCCATATCATTTTTGCGTTGATAGTTACGAAACATGACCTGGCAGTGCAGCTCCAGCTGGAGTCAGGACAGAAGCAGTTAGTAGGTGTTTTCCCCTCAGCTATCCGAAGTATCTCCCCCCACAACTATCCACCCTTATGACACTGTTGAGTCCTCCACTCACCTGCAACTCCGACACCCAAGAGCAGTGCCAGTAGGACATGCCCTGCCATTTGACAAAGAACTGCCTTTCAGGCCGACCCTCCAGCGGCTTAGGGGGAGGAGCATTAGGGTCTGCATCAGGTGGACGTGGTGGCGGGGGGCCAACTGGGGGCTGACCCCATTTCCAGATCAAGATCTTCTGCACCTTTCCTTTTAAAGCTGGGCACTGAAAAGTTATTAACAGAGCCTGTTACATCAGAGGGTACACATTCTAACACACAAGTGCTGAGGAGCAGAAACACACAGTTGCAGCTCTCTTCCTTAGTTATAGCTTTACTGCACAGATGGAATTTGCTTTTTGGACTTGGAAGCCTTCATCCCCTTATCCAGTGTTTCTTGAGATTTCTCCAGTTTGCCTTTTTTTCTAGGACTCACAAACACCAAACTGAATTCAGCAGCTCAATTTAGTTGTCTCCCTAGGGCCACACCAATTCAGGAATTCTACATGAAACAAATTGCTAGGCTTGATGAACCCAGTAATCCGTCCCACCCCAACTCCACTGGAAGTTTGTACAGAAAGTATTTTGCTGTAGAACTATCAGCCCAGTACAGGGATGTATCCTGAAGCAGCCTTTTTACTCATCATCTTAAAAGTCCTTATCACTCAATGAATGCACCTAACACTGTTTCTAATGCTTCATTTCAAGAACTTCCTGGAAAAGTGTGACATTTTTCAAAACCATCTACTAGGAAAGGGCTTGGTGTTACAGAGCTAGCAGTCCAAAAAAACCTGTTTGGCTCAGCATCAGTTTAAAGTATTTTTTTTAAGCACTGAATTTGATTGCAGTCATTCTCCTGCTACTACATATGTACAGGATCCGAGAAAATTGAGCCTTGGCATCCTGGATCCAAAACTGCCCAACTGCTCTGCACATGGGCAAAACCCATGAGACTCAATGGCTTTAATCCTGTCCCTTTCTGCTGTCTGGAAGAAGCAGCCAACTGACAAGGCGCAATCCAGCTACAAGCCAGGCCTTGACGTTTTATGACAAAAGTGTGAGAGGAGATAGTCTCTGGAGAAGACTGTTTCTGGGAAAAGATGATGATCCAAAGGGATTACATCTATCATCTCTTGTAGCGACAGGAGAACAGTACTAGCAGAAACTCACAGTGCAGCGAGGACATAGCCACTCTCCATTGGGAATCTCTGGCAATGGGGGATTCAGACAGTGGATGTGATAGGATGAAGGACAGGCATCACAGCACAGCAGCTCTCCTCCATCCTTGCAGACTCTACAGAACTCCATATGGTGGTCATCCTCTTCCTCAGCATCCCCCACAACATCCTCCAGGATTTCCTCACCTTCAGAGTTATCCTCCTTTGCCTCCCACTGAATACCCTCTTTTTCCTATAGTAGAGGGAAATCAGAAAACCAAAGTCACATTATTTTATTACCGCAGAAGAGCAGCCCCAAGTCACTTGACACCCTCCTCCGTGATCTCTTTCTCACACAGTCTGGGTGAACCCAGTACTCACACAGTGCGGGCAGCTCCATTTGCCCTCTGGGGCTTTCTCCATGTCTGGGTCCAGGCAAACCATGTGGTAGGCACGAGGGCAGGTATCACACAGAATAATCTCTCCACCCTGCTGGCATACCTCACAGTAGTCCTGGTGATCAGTCTCATAGCCATCCACAGCCACTGTGGAGTCCTCCTCACCTGCAGAGGGTGGTGAGGAGTTACAGCAGTACAAGCCACAGGTACAGGCTTCCTACAAGGGAGGGCACTCTCCCAACAGCCTGCATAGTAATACAGAGATCCAGAATCCAAAACTCTTGCTCTATCTAAGTAAACAAGGCAAGAAGCAAGAGCTGGAACAGGAGTAAAACAAGTCCCGTAAAACTGTGCCTCCTTCCACCCATTAAATTAAAGGTGTAGTTGAGGCCAGGAAAACTCAGTACTGCCTGTTGCCCTACCAAGGTGCAAAAGAACTCCTCAAAACCCTTTCCTTATTACAAGTAGTATCAGGTTCTTCCTCCATGAAGAGTTCCCCTCCCTCAAGTACACTGTTAAATATGCAAATTCTGCACATACATTCCCCTAATCTTTCTACATGCTGTACTTCTGTCTCCAACTGACAGCAAACATCAATACCTTTCTTTTTCTTTTTCCCAGCTTTGAGTTTTTTGCGACTGCGGCTACTACGGCTTGTAGATCCATCTGAAACAGAGTAGCTGTTGATGCTGGCATCATCAAAGTCTGACTCCACATCCAGATCATCATCTTCACTCTGCGATAGGCAAGAAAAAAAAACAGCTATACTACTTCAGGCACATGTGTCGAGGGTGGCAGACACATCCTAGCATCTTTAGCACATCACCAGCTCTTTAGAAGGTCAAGAAAGGAGTTCTTAAAAGATCACTTACCGATGACCTTTTACGCTTGGAACCAAATCCTCCCAGTTTGATCTTCAAAGGTGCCACCTTCTTTGTTTTAGGTTTCTTGATATCAGGAATACGAGGACTGGCCTTTGGCTTCCGCCGGGCATTGGGTCCTGGGAACAGAGAAGCCTGGGAGTCAGAAAGACTACTGCCTTGACACCTTCGCCTTCTGCCATCCCGCCAGATTCTTCATCTCACCTTTGCCCTCCTTTGTCTTGGCTTTCCTGAGCGGCACATCTACAGGGGGCTGCGGCAGGACAGCATCCACATTTGTCACCATGCTTTCCACCACTGCAACAGCTGCAGCTGCAGCAGCTGCCACAGATGCACCTGAACTCCCCTTGAAGGGGTTGTTCGTGCTAAACTCCCTCCATTTGGCTCCCAGTACCATCATCATCTTCGACACTGCTATTTTAGGGTTCTTGGCTGCAATAAGTGGCCTGTGTACAGTTAAGGAAGGAAGAGTTACCCAACCACACTGAAATCTAGATCATTATTCTGCCCCTCCACCACCCTGCTCAGCACCTCTAGCTCAAACTACATTCCTTTCTAATCTTTGATCTCAAGAGCCAATGAATCTCTCCACTCCCATCCCTCACCTTGTGGAGGATGCAAATGCTCAGGGGCTTGGAAAGTGAGACAGAATTTAGCATACTAGGGAAGGGGACTGGGAGTGAGAACTTGCATCATCTCAATCACTGAAAACAAAAGGGATGCGCATCAATTATTTTACCGTTGCTTCAGTTTTTGCTCTAGGTAGGATGCTTGTCTCTAATGTGCCTCGATGTTCCAAAAACAAGGAACCTAGTCTTTGCCTCATGCCATTTTTTTTCCCACTCCAACATCCTTCCAAGTGCAGGCTTGCACTTCACCTGACAAACTGGCTGAAAGCTTTGTAATTGGTGAGAGTGCGGTAATCCTCCTCTGTGAAGACATGATCAATATCCTCCATGCCCCAGTCTTCAAGAAGCTGAGCAGATGACTTCGGCTCCTGTGCAAAGAGAATCACAGCAACTCTGAGAACCAGCTCTAGTTCTGCTCTAGGAAAGAGCAGACCTTCCACACATCTACAAATGACCCAATGAGTCAGGACAGAGGGGCTTTTTTCCCCCCACCATCAACTTATCACTGCCATGAGACATAGTCTTGACAGAAGATCAGTGGGGGAGGGAAAAGTCTTTGGATTCAACATATGTGACAGGTGTGTTTAAGGCAGGAGAGGGGAAGGGATGCAAGGTGGGAAAATGGTCAAGTCAAACAGGTCCAGTGGAGGAGAAGGAGACTGAACAGCCCCAACTCCATGTGCTATCACAAATGCAGAGCACAATGATCCCAAAAATCAGATACACGGGAATGAGAACCAGGCAGGCAGGCAGCAGCACAGCTTCTCACCTTTGAGTCATCGTCTTCTTCCTCTTCCTCCTCCTCCTCCTTGCGCTTGGCTTTGTTTTTCTTTTCCTTCTTGGGCCCTAATTTCTTCTTTTTCTTCTTTCCAGGAGTGTAGTCACTGCCCTCACTGTCAGAGCGCAGAACCTCCTCCTCTTCCTCCACAAACTCATTCCCCTCACCAGAGCTGTCCCCCAGCTGGGGAGGGAGGGAGAGAGAAGATCAGGCAGCTGTGAGGAAATACCCTGGATAAGCACTAAACGCCACACTCTTCCCAAGCTCTGGAGGGTTCATACAAAGGATTGCTGCTGTAGGACAACTACAGTAATCACCCTCATGCCCTATATCCATATGTTAAGAGTGTGACCTTAGGCATCCTTTCCCTTACCTCCTTCTTCTGACGCTTGCTGAGTTTGGGCACTTTGGGTTCCTTCAGTTTCTTGGGCTTCTTCTTCTTCTTGATTTTGGGTGTCTCAGCCTCTGACAGAAGCTCTTCTTCTGGCTCTTCTTCAGGCTCTGGTGGGGAAGTGGCAACATGTCTTATTCAAACCCCATCTGTGCACTACAGCATAGCCCACTTCTCACAGAGATTACCCAACTTGTCTACTTCTTGCTACACACAAACACAGAAGCATTTACAACCGCTTACTCTGTTACTGTTCACAACAAATACTAGGAAATCATGTCAGAAGTTATCACTGCACAGGATCTTCCCCCCTGAGCCCCAAACACCACCCATTTCTACAATATTCCTTCTCCAAGCAGAGCTGCGCGCTGATCTTGGGGACCAGAAATTTGCCATAACCAATGACAAGGTGAAAGAGCATGGAATACATGTCCACATCCAAAGATGCAAAATGTTGGATACATTTGAAAACCCGACAAGGATACTGTTTCGGTCCATGAGTCTCCAGGGAAGAGACCACAATTAGGTAACCTCCTCAGCAGTACAGAGCATCCTACAGCCCCGTGCAAAACACAGGCCAGTAAGCCACAGCTTGTCCTCCTCCATAGAAAAGTTGTTACTCAGCAACTCTATTCCCATCCAGATTTGACACAACCTTCCCCAGCCCCTCCCCCCGCACCAGCAGCTAGCAAGCTCACTGCCCAGGCAGGGGAAGGCATGCCAGCTCCCCACCGCCGCCTGCTCCATCTGCGCACCCCCCTTGCCTGCCTGCCCCCCCGGCCCCAGCCAGCCCTCCCCTTTGTGGCACGCTGCAGAGCCTGCCCTCCCCTGCCGCCCCGCCCCCCGCACACAGCCAGAGTCCTCCTTCTCCCTCCAAGGGAAAATGGCCTCCTGACCACAGGAGCTGGGCAGGATGGAGAAAGCCACTGGCCAGAGGAGCTACCGCAGCCAGGGGTGGCGCGGCAGAGGTTGAGCTCTCTGAACCCGGGGTCCTGTGCCTGGCCCCTGCCATATTCCCAACCGACGGATGTCTCTTCACTCCCACAGTCCTGCCACACCAAGTCCTTCAAGGACCCCACCTCTTCTCCTCCCTCAAGGTCTGATATGGAGCCTCTAATGTCCCATCCTTTCCAACACATTACCTAAAGCTCTCCAATTTGCAGGGATTTAAACATTTTTCTCCACCAAGACTTTTCTTACAAGGCTTACTGACAGTCCCCTTCTGCCTAGTGTTTCAGAGGTGCCAGAAAACCCTGGAGTCAAAGCCTAAGAAAAAATGCCAACCAAACAAAAACACTAAAAGCCCACAACACCATTTTCCCTTTCCAGCTGCAACATTTCTCTTCTACAAGAATACAACACTACAGCATGAGTTAGTAGGAACACTCAAACTTCTCTTACAATCCAGCACATCAGGATAGACATTATTCCTTCCCACAAGGAAGCAGAGAATCCAGATGTAGGTGCAGAACAACTCATCAACAACAGCAGCAGCAACAACAGAAAACCCAAAACAGAAGAGCGTCCAGGGCTCTAAAGTCTCAAGTCGATGATGAGGATGCAAACACGAGGGAAAAGGTAAGGTGCAAAGACTACCACAAAAGCAAAGGTGAGCAAGCAGCAGGGAGAGAGAACCACAAGAAACCTCAGTAATTGGGTGTGGTGATGAAGGAAAGTGGGTCACGCAACAGCCCAGGGCAGTTTGCTCTGGACGTCAGTCGGTCTGAGTTCCCAGACGAAAGCAAGCCAGGCACCCTGCCTTTTCACTTACTACCCCCCTTCCCCCTCCCCATTCACGAAATATGAAACTCACAGGCATTTTGGTACCCTGTCAGCCTCGGGCGCTCTGCCTCCACCCCTTACATCTCCTCAAAACACAGGCCCTGACAACCTGCAACGGCTCGGAACAGAGTCAACTCCACCTGACACAAAGTCACAAGCCTTGCGCTTTGAAGTAACCCTAGGACTCAGACATCAAAATAAAAAATGAACATGTGACTCATAGTAAAAATAAATAAATATATCGCATTCCCCAGCACATCGCGCATTTCCCGCATTGAGCTCGAGAGCGGCACTGCCCTGTGTCACAGGCCTGCCCCGCGGGCTCACTGTACCTGGGTGCTGGGGGATAGCGTTATTCAACAGGATCTCCATCTCATCGTCATCGCTGCCCCCTGAGCATGGGGATGGAGATCCAATGGCCGACGCCATGTCCTCCAATCTGGGGGAGGCCTGGACTTATACAGGGTGTCGTCTTCTTGCCAGCCAAGCCAGTGCTTCAATGAAAAAGAGAAAGTTACAGCAGACCTGAACTCCGTTTTCCCAAGCAATAGTGCTACCCAGAGGATCTATGAGAAAGCTTAGGCAGCAACTTCACTGGATTTGGAGCCTGCGGATCATAGAAAGAGTGGCGGCAAGTATCAGCTTAGAGTTGTGATGAAGCAGACTCTGAAGACACCAGATATTAAACTGAGTCAGCAGCTCATCCCTGGCGAGGCAGCCAGCACAGCTGTCCTGAGGAAAATCCTCCTGGCCCTGCAGCCGGGCGCCCTCGCTCAGTGCTGCCCACGGCCGGGCCAGGGCAGCGAGGCAGGGCAGGCGGCCGGGCTCGCCAGGGACACCCGCGGCCCGCGGGAGGCTGTCAGCCGGCGCCCGGCGGGGTGGACAGCGGCGGGGCTGGGGGGCACCGGCGGCCCCCAACCCACCCGAACTCGGCGGGCCCACGGCGCCCTGCCACCGCCGCGGCCGGAGCGGGAGGCAGGGAGGCCGGCCGCCGCCTCCTCCGCTGGCAGAGGCCCCACACAAAAGGCAGGGCCGGCTCGGCAGCCCCGCTCGGCTGCCCGCCGCCCCCGCCCGGAGCGGGGCTGCACGGCGCGGGGCGGGGGCGGCGGGGGGGGTACCGGCTCCGAGGCGGGGGCGCGGGGCGGGGCCGGGGAAGTCCGGCTCGCGTGCGGCTGACGGGCCGCCCCCCCCCGGGCCAGGCGGCGGCCGGGGCGGCGGCCGCGGCCGCTCCGCTCCGTGGGGGCGCGGGAAGGTCCTGCAGGGCGGCTGGGCAGGGACACGGCGGGGCCAGAGCTGCGGCCCCGGGGGGCGGCAGCGCGGCCGGCGGAGAGGGGAGCCGGCCGGCAGGGACCCCCCAAGAGGCGGCGGCAAGGCCCTACCCGCCCTCGTTCCCCTCCCGGCTTCCTCACCCGGTTCCAGACCCTCAGCTCCTCTCTCTCGCTGTCGCTGCTGAAGGGAAAATGGCTCCCGCCCCGGCACCGCCTCTTAAAGGGGAAAAAACCCGGCCAGGCCCCGCCCCGCTCCCGCCTCCATCCCATAATATGCCCCGGGACCCCAGCAACAGACCCTGCCCCCATCTCCCCGGCAACACCCCCCCACCCCCCCCAACCCGAGACATCCCATAATACTCACCCTCCCCTCAGAACTTCCCACTCACTGCCCAGCCTGGCATCCCATAATAATAACCCCCCCCGCAGGGAACATCCCATAATACGGCCCCCACCGCCGAGAAACATCCCATAATACTCCCCACGCTCGCACCCCTTCGCTCCGGCATCCCATAATACTTCCTCCCCCCCTTCCCGCACCCGGGACCCCGCGCCGGGGCAGGGCGCCCCCTGCGGCGCGGCCCCTCGCCCTGCCATCCCATAATAGGCACGTCCCTCCCGCGGCGGGGAGGGGGGGGGGGGCGGCACACTGTAGTAACCCCCAGAACATCCCATAATAGTCACACCCGGGACGCACATCCCATAATACTCCTCCCTCCCCCCCCCTCCCAGGCAGGCATCCCATAATAGTCGCCGGGAGCCACCGTCCAGGTCCAGCCAGGCATCCCATAATACTCACGGCTGCGCCCCCCCCCCCCCCCCCGCCCCGCCACCACTGCCCGCCCCACCGGGGCCCTGCCTGCCGCCCTGCCTGCCCCACTGCGGTCCTGCCCACCCCACCTGCCCGCCACCCTACCTGCAGCTCTGCTGCCTGCCTGGGGCCCTGCCCACCGCCCTGGGGCCCTGCCTGCCCCACCAGGGTCCTGCCCAGAGCCCTGCCTGCCACCCTGGGCCCTGCAGGCTCCCTCAAGGCCCTGGGGGCTGCCACGCCGCACTCTGGCACCACCCTCCGCTGGGCCCCCAGCCCTGCGGCCGAGTGTCCTGCTCACTCCCCTTCCCTGCCCCGCACCTGGGGCACATTTCCACCTCTGTGCATGCATGGGGGGGCCCCGCAGTGCCCCTTCCCACACGGCTCCCTCCAAGACTCCCTCCGCAGCCCACAACACCCTGCAGCACAGCCGCTGTCACCACCAGCGCGTGCGTGGGGAGCCCGCGGTAACTTCCATCTCCCCCCCACATACTGGCTACACGAGGTCTCCACAGCCAACTGTGCTACCCACAGGACCAGCCGTACCCCAGGGAGGCATAGTGGCTCTGTGTATCCCGTTCCCCCCTCTCGCCCTGCACCTAGCTCCACATGCTGCTCCCTGCTGCAGCCCTCCGGCAGGAAACTCTACATCGCGTTATACAGACGTGAACAGTCCATAGGTATGAACATAACCCAATTATGCACGTGAAACTGTATCATTAGTTTCCCATTAAACAAAATCACATCCCATCATGCCACCTTTCCCCTGTCCTAATCCCCTGTTTAGCATCTTCACAACACTATTAAACTCAACAAAGAGGCACCATCGTGTCCATCTCTCCCAGTAAGAACATGGTGTCAATGACTGCGCTCCTTCCTCTTCAAACAAACGCCTCCACTGTCTCATGCCCGGTGGTGCATGTGCACATTTTGTCCCACCACAGTGAAACATCCCAAAACACGAGTGGAGGATTTACTGCTAGACTGCAACAGCTCGTTATGGATCCTGCAACACAATCCGTGCTTTGTCTGCCAAACCACACCAAAGGCACATCCACACGTACACTGGGCACACAGGTATTCCATTACACCGTCCCATCGCCTCTGCCATGAGCATCTTGGACTGTTGGCAAACTTGCCCCTACCTGCACAAGCAGCCCCCGACTGCCCACCTCCTGTTGCCAGCACCTCAACGCTGAGATATCAAGCTCTGCCATCCTGTCTGCGTGCCTTTCACCACTGCATGCTCCAGCATGGTCCTGCAACACATGTGCAGCCACTGCACGGCACCAACCACTTATCACGTGCATGTCCATCCCGCCTTGCCAGCAAAGACTACACTGTACATCCCAAAATGCTGTTGCATTTCCTTCTTGCATGTATAGAAATCCCACTAACCCTCCAGCTGGCCGTGGTATGCACGTGTGTGCTACCCCTGCCTGTATACCTTTGCTTGAGTGATGATGATGCCATCATTTATCTCAGATCCACGGAGGAAAAGTGGTAGGCAAGAGCCACACTACTATTCCACAGATGCTATCCATCCTCCACACAGATCAAGTGTAGCAGAATATCCAGCACTACAGAAACATCAGGTGGATAGCACACCACCAAACTCCCGCAGACCCCTGCAGGACTTTTCATTCCCCCTTTTGTGTGCTGACAGCCATAATCCTCTCTAATAGGAGCCAGATGGATGGCCATGCCAAATTCCCATGCCAAGCAGCCTGGCCTCAAGCAGTGACCGCCGCACTCTGCGCGTACCTCTTTGGTTGGTTTGGCGAGAGGTGGCGAGAGGTACGAAGCAGGCAAAGACCCTGCAAAGGCAGTTAGTTACTGGGGCTGTCTCTACAGGTGCTCCCTGATGCTCTTGCTGGCAAGGTTGTATCTGCAGAAGGCCGTTTGCTACGTGCAACACGTACCCCGAGCCTCAGCCACTGAAGCATCAAGCTTCCCAACCAGCCACTGCTTCCTTAAATCTGTCTCTGTACAGCACCCGAACACATTTTTATCATGAGTGCCTCCAAGCTTCCCCACCTCACCTCCATCTCCTTTTTCTCTGTAAGTTGAGGTTTCTCAGTCTGCAGAAGCCTTAACTTTCACTCTCAAAAAATCCATGCAGGATGTAAGTGATTATGATTAAGGTGTTTTTAGTGCTTGTCAGGGCCAAGCAGATTAAATGGATTTTTAAAAAATGAGGCTTCTAAATCTTTTCCTTTGATGATCACAATGTGAGATACATTTCCAGCTGTTTGGCTGCTTTAAATGTGGGAGTTGCCTACCTTACTGTGGTTTGCTCGCTTACCTGGTTTAACTGAATTTTCTGAGTTCATAGCTCTTGGCTTCGAAGCAATTACAGCTAGACCCGTGGAATATAATCTTCCCTACCTGCTGATGGGCATCAGTGCCCCAAACAAGCCCACAGCACGCTTCTGTGGGGAAAACGCCTGCAACATCGCTTCGCTTCAGTGCTGTGCCTGCATTAGGGAAATTCAAACTAACCAGACGACCCTCCCCACACCCCTGCCCGGTTCTGCTTCCAAGGACAACTGGGCAAAGCGGTCTCTGTACCCCCCACAGCAATGCTGGCGTGGCCTCTGAATTATTTCTGTAGGTTTGTGTGTGGACTGGGTCACTCAGGGTTCAGGTCCTGCCCCACCTGCCTCCCCTGGCCAGGCTTTTATCAGGCCCGCAGCCCTTTCTCGGTTTCACTTTCGACAGAGACATGTTTCTCCAATGTAACAAGAAGAGCAAAGTGGGACATTGTTTCACCGTGGTACTCAGTCCCTGTTTTCACTCAGACGCAGGTGGAGGTGAGAAACTCTGGTCCGCGCTATTTTGTTGTTGCCAGGTGTGGGAGTCTGGGGCCAGGGGGAAGGGACTCCAGAGCATTTTGGAAATAAGGCAGACTTTCCAGGCCAGCGTGAACTGTGTATGTAGGACACAGATAACAGACTATAATCATGACTTGCTGCTGCTGCAGACAATGTGATCCTAAAGGTCAGTTTATGGTCTCTCTGTTTATTTTTCATTAGCTCCTTTCATGTCCAACAACAAAGCACAGGTGTTAATGGTTCAGATGCCAGATGTGATGCTTCCACTGCATTGTTTCATTTGGGATCCAGGATACAGACATACTTCTGTTTTACTCTTCATTCTTGCTGTTCTTCTGACTGAGGGTTTGCTCTAGCCTGACTGTAATATTTGTTTTGTCAGGTTACATGCAACTAGCAATGTTAAAAATATCTTTCAGTATCTTTATTAAACTGGTATAATCCAATGTATTCACAAACATGGTGCTGTTCGTCAAAGGCTGCAGGTACACTTCACCTTTTCCTTTAACCTGGTTTTGACATTCCATTTGTAGCTAATGTGAACGGACTTAACCCTCATCTTTTCTATTCAGCAGCCCTGTAGGCTCTCCTGATCATACTGGTGCTTGCCATGACTCTGAGTCAAGGTCTTACAGCTTCTGCCAGGTAACCTTGAAGATCTCAGGATTTCTGAGAAGCCTTGCCTTTTGATTTTCTTTAGCGAGGCAGAGAATTTTGCCTTAGACCATTCTGAGTGTGGAGGGGTACCAAACTCCCAGATAAGTAACTTTTACTTTGAAATTAGTAAGAGACTGGTCCCAACTTTCACTCGGTGTCCGGTTATTGTCCCAGAGTCTGTCCCTTCAACCCTCTTCCCTCCCATTTTAAATTGTCTTGTGAGAATCCTGTCCCCTCAACACCAGCCAAAGCAATTGTCCTGAATTCTGCAAGTTTTCCTCAACACCACAAAGCTCTTTCCTCTGCCTGAGGTACTCTTCTGCACTTCCAGACTTCTGCAAAATCTCCGTGGCAAGCTAAGTGAATCTAATCCATTTTCATTGTTGCTTTCTTCATCCTGCCCCCACCCCTTTTTTTGCTTGTTTGTTTTTTGTTTGTTTGTTTTTCTAACAGAGAAGTGTGAGCTTATTTGTTTAGCACAACGGCAGTGTCTTTGCTTTGGTGTCAGACATGGAAGAAAACAACACGAGAAATAGTCTCCTCCTCTTGTGGACAAGAGACCAGAGCCTCTCCTGTCATGTCCAAAAAGCTGCTCCTGCAGCAAACAAATGCCACTGCAACGAGAGGCAGAGAGACTTGCACACAGAGAATTTGGGAGTATACAACCAGAATGAGATAAAGAACCACTGAACAGACCACGTGATGCTTCTTTTTTGAGAACAACATTCCAGCGTCAATGGAGGATCCAGTCTCTCTAATGGGCACCTAGGTGAGGACTTCCCATATGCCAGCATGACTCTGCATCTACTTCCCGTCAGAAGAACGGCAGTTCAGGCTTTGCTCGGCACTCATCATGAGCCTCATCTCCTGTTCTGCCAGGAGGAGGGGGCAGGGTGAATGGTGCGGCCGTGCAGCCAGAGCCACACCGCACAGGCACAGTGCATGAGGCAGTGCTAGTGGCAGAGCACTGAGGCAGGGGGAGAGATAGAGCAGATTGGGGATTGCTCATCCCCCTGTAAATCTGAACAGCCGATCTCCATCTCTGTATGCTTTGCTAGTTTGCTTGCTTTAAAAACATCATGTACTTGGTACTGATGCCTATAGCTAAGATTACTTGATATTTTCCATCACAAGTCCGTTTTCAGTTTCTCAGAACTTTGCCAGACCTCAGACATTCAGATCTGAATTTTCCATGTTTACCTTCACCTTTTTTTTTCTGAAGATGGAGGCACTTACTAAGATGTAAGAAACAAATACTATTTTGCAATTGTAAAAATACTACTTTGCAACATTATCAGTCTTTTAACACAGAATTTTGTATATCATGAATAACGAAAGCTGGAAGAAATACTCAGAAGTTAAGGATGCTTATTAGTTAGCAGTTTCAGGTTCCCACTTCCCTGAAGTGCCTCAGAGATGCCCTGCTCCCCTGCTCACGAAACAAACAGTTGGATCCAGCCAGAGAAGCAGCAAGTGGTCTCAGAGGGACCGTAATAACAGCCTGGTGGTTCGAGCTGCCCCGACTGCAATCCTGTGATACCTATTTTTGCATCCTGTATTAACGCTTGTGCATGCTGGCAAGAATCACTAACACTGAAACACATCTCTTGAGCTCAGTAAGCAGAGATACTGAAAAAACAGGCTGGGACAGAATTCTCCTTCATCTCCTACCTCCAGCTGGATCTGGGAGAGGCGTTTCCAGCACTGCACCCAGCAACAGCTGTGCTACAGGGAACAGCACAAATTAGCCTGGAGGCTGTATGTCCCATTCAAGGGGGTTCGAACCCCACTGCTGCTGAGCAGAGCTGATGGACTTGGATTTGCTCAAGAGAAGGATGTACAAGACTCAAATCTCATTAAGTCACCTTGGGCTCCAAAGCAGCCAGAGGTTTGCAAAGCATCGAGAGCCCTGAGTGCCTGGAGGCAGTTTTCTCTTGCCTGTAACAGGGAACAACCAGCTGGGTAACTTTGGGGCTATGCTGTAACCAAGTCACACACTGGGTCCTGCTCAGAGGTGAAGTGCTCCGGGAGGGGTCTTGCTTTGTGCCACACATGTCCATGTTTCACCAAGTTGCTGGCTCCTAGCTTTGTGACACCGGGACTCGCATGGCAAGCTCCTATTTAAAAAAATAAATAATTGGGGCCAATGTTTAAGCACCTTTCTTACTGCAGGTCAGCAGGATGCTCTGGAGCCGTGGTTGGAGGGGCCGTGGGGTTTTTCCCTTCCTCCACCATGTAGGCAACAGAATCTGCTTTGAGAGCGAGGGGAGCCCGCAGGCGCCTGGTGGCAGAAGCGGCCACCACGGCGAGGGTCTGCGTAAAGCCCACCTGGAGCCGCAGCCATGGCCCCCCTGCCCGCTGTGCCCCTGCCCCCCCTCCCCAAGGCCTGCAGGGCCCGGGCCCCGGGCAGCCGCACCCCACCGAGCTGCCCGCATCCCATAATAGTTCACAAAGGCAAGTCCATCCCATAATAGCCACCCACGGGAAATGCTCCATAGCAACCACCCCCCCCCACACCACAACCACCCCACCCCCATCCCCTCACCGTGGAGCAGCCATCCCATAATACCCTGCCGGATTTATTGGTTGGGGCTGTGTGGGGGTGGGGGGCACCGGGCTGGGGGTGTCCCCCGGGGCACGAGCAGGAAGGCCGGGCTGAGGGCTGTGGCCCCCGCCACTGCCATCCCATAATAACCCCCCACCCCCGCTCTGTCTGCTGCATCCCATAATATTTCCCAGGGCGGCAGCCCCGCCGTCGGTACAGACACATCCCATAATAGTCGCCCGGTCACACACGCGGTGGGAATGGTGCCATCCCATAATACTCGCTCCCCTCACGCCGGCTGCGGCAGGCCCTGCCATCCCATAATACCCCCACCCTCCACCCCCTCCCCCGATGGGGCATCCTCATCCCATAATACTCTCCCGGCGGCAGGAGGGCCTGCCATCCCATAATACTCCCCGCCACCCACCTGCCCCCCTCCGGTCGCGGGAGGCCTCGCCATCCCATAATAGTCGCGGCTCACCCTCCCCCGCTGTAAATGCCTCGCCATCCCATAATACCCACCGCTTGCCACCTCCCCCCCCGCCCTCCCTCGGGCCTCGCCATCCCATAATAGCCGCGGCTGAGGCCTGACCCTGCGGGCCGGAGCTCGGCAGCCGGCTGGGCGCCCCGCGCCGCCTCCCGCCGCCACCGGCCCACCTCGCCCGGGCCCCCGTGCCCCGCCGGGCGCCCGAGCCTGCCGCCATCCCGGGGCCTGCCGCCTGCCCCGGGCCCTGCCAGCATCCCTGGCCTCGCCGCCTGCCCCTGGGTCAGCCTCGCCTCCGGGCATTGCTGCCTGCCCCAGGCCCACCCCCCTCGCTGCCATCCCTGGGCCTCCTGCGGTCCCTGGGCTCTGCTGCCAGCCCCGGCCCTCCCAGGCCACCCACCTCAGCCCCCCGCCCTCCCGGAGCCTCACCGGGGGTCCCACAGCCCACGCTGGGCCCTGCTCGGCCCTCGCACCCACTGCCCCAGCCCTGCGCTGCCAGCCCTTGGCCTCCCTCAAGTCAGCAGAAAAGCACAAAGCTGGAGCGAGTGCCATGCTGTGCCACGGCCATGTGCCTGCGCCAGGTCTGGATGGAGACCCTGGGGCACAGCGGGGACCCGGCTTACCATACCGCTGTTGGGAAGGCCTCTTGCCACCGCGGGCCATGTTTCAGTGAGCTCGTGGAAAGCTTTGCTATCCACTTGCAGCTCCCTTGCCACATGGCTGCTGCTGTGGAAGATAACTCATCTTGCCCTCCACTGATGCGAGTGTATTTTACTTCTGAAAACAAGTTTTTACCGTTGTCTTTGGGTTTTGTTTTCAGCCTCAGCACTTCTCTTGTGCCCCTGTTGTACTTAATGTTTATTATGGGCTTATGGGAGTTTTTCTCAGCTGCTTGGTGGTTTTACTGGACATGCTTGCCACCCACCCTTCCTGGTGCGGCTCAGCACTTGAATCGTTTACTTCATATTAAAGCCGGCCAAAGTGCCCCGATACCTAAGGGAGGAACAGAACGTGTAAACTCCCAAAGCTGAAATAACAGCACATAAAAGGATTGTATGTGGAAAAGAACCAAGAAAACATAATTTCCCACCCTGAACGGCAGCTCCAAAATATCTAGGCAAGCTGGGAAAAGGTAACATGCGGTGGTGGCACAGTGGAGTGTTTCCTTGGCGCTAAGCAGGGTGGGACGCAGCGAAGGTGCCTGCATCCATTCACTCGGATCCCGGCAGAACATGCACAGGGCTGAGGTTTTTCAAGCAGGAGCAGCAGCAGCAAGTTTGGGTGCTGGTGCAAGGAAAGGCAGGAAGGGCTCTGTTTTCCCAGTGAGAAATCCGCTGCAGCTGCGTCAGGGGGAAGGCTCTCTCCATCAGGCCTCATCCCAGTGAAACCAGACAGGGTCTGCTGGCAGTGGGCCCGCAGCCGTGTGCCCAGAGGCAACCCCAGTGCCAGTCACCACCACTGGCAGTGCTGGCAAGGTGTGGTCCCTTTGTCTGGTGGCTTTCTGGCGGCGGATGCAGGAGCCCCCTTTGCAAACGCCGTGTTTTACAGGGAGTCCCCCTGTGGCCGATCTGTTAACAGGGAAAGCAACTGCAGGGCAGCGCAAGGCGGCGGAGGATGCAGCCGGCAAAGTGCCGCGTGTTTTCTTCTGCCTGTCATGCATTTTGTTCACAGACAGTCTTCTGGCATCGGCTAGAAACAAGCAAGTGAACGCATGTGGCACTCCACGGTCTTGGAGAAGGAGCTCTGGACTCAGAGCCTGGAAGCACTGAGTCCTTTTGACAGTCCTTCCCAGTCACTGTTTTTCACGTTTCTGTGCACTTGGGCACCCACTAAGTAGGTCTCCAGTCTGCGTCCTTGGGAAGATAGCTGTCTTTCGCTGCTTTTGCATAGAGTGATGGAAGGGCCAAGTGAGGTCTGCTGGGCTGAGCCAACACAGAGCTTTAGTCTGCAGCGTATGGTCCGTACTACACCATCTGCATGTGACATGTTTAGATCAATGTTACATCTGTTTAGTAAAACACTGAGAACGCCTAATGCAGAGTAGGAACTTAAAACTGCTCCAAGCCTGGCTTTAATTGGGTAGATCTGTGGTCTGCGCATGCGCTGGCTTTGTGGAAATCTGCCACAGTCTGTCCCCTGGCTGTCCACTACTGGCCTACTGCAGTAGAAGTTGCTCCTCTCTCGTCTCCGGTGTCAGAGCAGAAGATGTGCATGCTCGGTGCCTGCTCCAGTGTGAAGTCCAGCACTTCACGACACAACAGTTGCAGGAGGAGGTCTGAGCTAAGGAAGCTGGTCCGACCTCAGTGGCTGTGCTTGATGCCCCCACCGGGGCATCCCACTTCTCAGGGCCTGCCTGCCCTGCCAACAGCTGTTTCCTCCTCTTCTCTGCATGCCCTCTTTCCTCTCCTCCTGTCCTCCTCAGCTCCCACAGCAGGTCCTGCACCATGCAGCCTTCCTGCTCTTGCACCTGTGATGGAGAAACAGGGCAACTGCTACAACTGCACTGCTGCCCCAGGGAGCAGGAGCTGTATTTCTGCAGGGGCAATAGCTGCTGCTCAGCGCTTGCATGCTGCATGCGGGCACAGGAGGGGCGTTAGCACCCTGGGCAGCGAGCCACACTGGCCTGCAGGCTCTCAGTTTGATTGCAATAAGTGAACAGGTACCTCATCCTTTACTTTTAAGAAGTCACCAAATTTAATTACACCACTCCAAAATGTTCCATCTTAGGTGAGGCTCAAACATGTCCACCTTAGCTGTTTTTAGAGGTGTAACAAGACTGGTTTTAAATGGGTTGATTTACACTGGTGACACTGCTAACAGACCAACCACATTATGAAAAGCCTCAGGTTTGTCCTTCTCCCTTTCCAAAGAAATATTGCAGGCTTTGTGTGTGAAGTAGCTGTTTCCAGCTATCAGGCCTCATTTCTCCATCTGCCTCGCAATTCACACAAAGCTTCAGAGAAGGCACAATCTATGGCAAAGCAAGTGCTGTATTCCTGCCTTATTCTGAAGTTGCTAGGACAGTGATGTGACTGATCCCAGAGTGACAAGTTCAAACTGCAAATTTTTGCAAGGAGAAAGTTACCAGCAGAGTATGGAATTAGACTGTCTGGGCATTCCTGCTGTAAACTGTTCAGTTGCTTATAACTTCTACAATTGGAGCTGAAATTTTCTTTTCTGGCTGTCTGCCTACATCTGATTTTTTATATTTTTTCCCCTCTTCTTAAATATGGCTTCAGCCTGAACATTTAATCTACTCAGGGAGAAAAAAAAGTAGAGAAAAACATTCTGCTTCAGACCGTTAAAGTGTACGTTAAAAAGAACAGCCCTTTACTATGAACAACTCCCAACTGCGTCGGAAGAGGAAGCTGAAGCCTATGAAGGAGAGCTGTCCTCACATCAGAGCTATGCTACTCACTATACCTTGAAACATTCATGTGAATTTTTTACAAATTATTAGCCTTTAAAAAAAAACCCACAACAAACCAAACGCAAAGCCGGTTCACACAGGCTCTGTAGGCACACTTCAGATTTTCCCTGTGCAGTTCTTCAAAGATCCACCATCCCTGACCACTTTCTCACAAAGGTGGGGTAAGCGTGCATACGTGCATGTCGTAGGGCTGGGGGAAAAGATCCCTGTCTTCTGCAACCACTGCTCTGCCTGAGCTGCCAGCGCAAGCACCCCGGCCGACTGCTCTGGGCCAGCCAGGGTGAAGGAGGAGCAGGTACTCGAGTGCAAGGAAGACAAGTCCCTTGGGGAAGGGAAGCATGGAGGATAGATGAGGGTGAGGTGCCTAATGACATTAGGACTGGTGCAGGGATTAAGACAGAAGGAGTTACTGGAAACTGAAGGGGTGGAAATGGGAGAAAAGAACCTTGACTGGCTGAGTAACACAACTAGATTGAAAATCAGAGTATGTGGGGTTAAAAATAATCAAGATTGATAGCTGTAGTGGGAAACAGGGCCTAGAGAAAGGGAAGACTAAGACAAGTTGAACAAGCAAGATATTCTTGGGAGCTGTGGAAAAAGCAGGAGCAAGGAGCCAGTGAAACGAGGAGAAAAGGGGGAGCTAAATGCAGTGGGAAGGGTGTAACAACACTGGACTTGGTGGTAGGAAAGAACAAGCTGTGATAGACTCATTAAGGAACCAAAGAGCAGGAAGAGCACTCAGATAACAGAGCAAAGAGATTTGTGGCGGAAGGATGGGCAGGGAGCTAGTCAAGCAGACACCAGTATCTATCCTGTTCTAGTGGCATAAGCAAACCCTCAGGTTCCTGCATCTCATCCCTGAGTCATGATTCAGGAATGCTGAGGCTGGCGGCACTGCTACCATGAAGCACTAAAGGAGAGAAGGAAAATGAAGAAAGAGTAAGATGGAGTGGATTCTACAACAGCTTCTGAGCTGCCATTCTCCACATGGAAGAACACAAATGAGTTACTCCAGAAAAAGGTCTGCTCCTTCGCCAGCTGATAAATGACATCCTGAGACTGTCTTATGGGCAAAAGAGCATCCCGCCTGGTCCCCATATACTCATCCACTCCCTCGCCAGACTCCTTGGTAATGTCACAGAGACTGAACTGAATGAATGGAAGACTCATCTGTCTCAAAGTCTTTGGTTAACAAATTCTAGACTCCCTCCCACCCCCTGGGCAGGGGGACACTAGCAGACCAGAGAGAAAGCTCTTTATGTAGAAAAGGGGTAAGGTGCTCCCACGGTCTGTGCTGTACCTCTTCTCAATTCATACAGGCTCTGCCCTCTTCCCCTTCCAATTACCGTACCTGCCCTCCACCCTGGCTTACTGCCTAGGCTGTAAGGGGGTTTCACCAGAACTGCTGATGGGGCAGGTGACTGGAATGCCAGAGCTGGATGGGGTCTATCCAAAATCTGTTGAAGGCTGTGATTCTTCTTTACCCATCCTTTTCAAAAACTGTGATGCCATGGAGGACAAAGTGGGACAGGCTGAGAGTGACAGAGCCCTACAAGGTGTGCTGTTCCCAGGTGCGTTTCTCTCTCTGCAACACCACCTGGTATGTTTGTTGACAGATGCAGTCACCTAGACTTGAAGTAGAAACAAGGATGGTATTAAGGAAACCCCAGAGCTGCACATAGGAACAACGTTAGGTGTTAAAGCTTGTCTTCAAGTCTTTGTGTTCCTGTCTTCTTTAAAACAATTCTTTCATCAACAGCCAAATAAACTCCACCAGCCAGCAAAAGGACATCACACCTTACCAACAAAGTTTCCAGTTTACCCTTAATTAGTTGCACGTACAGCCAGGTGGAATCTCTGTAGTTTGTCCCCTTTTATGAACGCTAAGGCTTTTTTTTTTTTTTTTTTTTTCCTTTTCTTTCTCTCTGCCCCACCTCCTCCTCCCTGGAGAAGCTGCAGCAGCAACAAAATATAAGAAAGCCATGCTGACTTTCCTCGACCAGCTTTCTCTTCGGAATTACAACCTGGGAATCACTTGCTAAGCTATTTGGGGAAGGAACTTGAGATGGATTTGATACAGGTTTGGTGCAGAACAAGGAGTATCAACTGGCACTCATGAGCTACATGAGATCGGGAAACTGTAAGCGCCAAGTGACTGCAGGTTTGGACACAAGCAAAGCCCCATCTCAGATTCCAAAAGCATCCATCACTGTGGCATGAGTCCAAAGAGCTGACACAAAAGGCTGCTCTGGACATTTTCCCTGGCATCCAAGCACAGAGACAGTGCTACGAAGATCCCATGTTATTGGTAGGGTCACTGCGCTGTCAGCATCTCAAAATGTCCCTCTGGTGCTCTTGCATGAGCATCTTCTCCAGCAGGTCTCAGAGCCTTTCCTGTTCATTTCTGGCTTCATTGTAGTGCAGTATCTGATGTCTCACAGGCAACCCTGGCAAACCGTAAGGCAAGACAGCTACCTGCCACAGCACTCAGCTGCTGCCAGAAGGTCTGCACGGGAAAGAGCAAGAGCTGTCTGTCAGACCCTGGGATCCCCACCCACCACCCTGCTCGGCCTGACAGGGAGGAAAAGCGGTACAAAACTGAGGCAAATCAAACCATCAGTGCTGAGGAGGTTATTTCTCAAGACTAACCACTAACACCGTCTCTGCACTAAACCCAAACTAGCAGGTAACATTTTTTAATTTTATTTTTTTTAAATTGGGGAAGGCTACTTCCTATAGAGGGCTACAGAAGTCAACCCAAGGTCAGAAACAGAAGTGGTGGAAAAGGCAGGCACAATCAGCTTCATCCCATGTTTTGGTGTCTCTGGGAAGTTGCTCTCTCAGCTGAATTATATTCTTGCTGCAAAGTGCTTCAGGTTTTTGGAGAAGAGTGGGGTTTTTTAGTACTTTCAGACTACATGTCTGGAAAATGAGACACGAGGAAGGACAGCATGGAGGGAACAGAGTAGCACAGGGTCAGGTCTGAAGAAAACAAAATGTTCAATTGTATGTATGACAGGGCCCTCCCAAGCTTCAAAACCAGCTCAAGCGATGAGCGTGACCATTTCCCTTTGAAGCATTGATGTCGCCCTGCCTGTGGCAATGATCTACTTATCTGATTGATGATATATTGCTACTGGCAGCTACTCTGAAACAGCTATAGTCAATAAATACCATTTCTACACTAAGTAGCCAGAGCATTTTCGTATTGCTTCTCCTGTAGTTAATTCTTCCTTGTTGAGTAAGTCACAGTGCCTCACCCACCGGCTTTCCTTTCCCTCACTATTAGAAAGTACAAAGTGCAGAATGACAGAACCCGTGTTGCCATTTTGTTGCTCTTACCCTTTTACTTTCTAAATTTCTCATTCGTATTACCTCTGACCTAAGGTGGCATTCTCCCGTTGATTACAGTTGTGGGCTCTTTGGCTAGGTAATAAACTTTGTGCCACCAACCACCAGATCTTACTGGTATTTTTCTGTCACTGTGTTTCTTCCTGACCAATTCCTCATGTCGCTTCCCTCCTCTGGAGGCAGGTCCTTTTGGAGCACCGAGCGTGCGTGTTGGCCATTCAGGTTACACTCCAGATGCGCAATAAGGCAATCAGGTCAAGGAGAAAACCGCAGATTCCCAGGCCAACAACGAATGCCTTGCCACCTGTTGCAACGCACCCCAAAACCGAGCCAGCCTGTGGCAGCGCTGATCCTTCCCCTGCTTAGAAATTGTCACCAATAATTTCGGCAAGTACTAACAGGGCATCCTTAGGATGGCTGCACATTGCCTGGATTCAGGTCTCCCACAGCATCCCCCTCCCTCGCCGCGCGCCCTCCCCCCCCCCCCCCCCCCCCCCCCCCCCCCCCCGGCTCCACAGCTTGCTGGGCACGCTGCAATGCTTTCAGCAGCTGTACAGCAGCAACTGCTGTCCCTAAGCCATAGCAGCATGTTTCCCCAACACTTCTGGTTGTTTTTTTTTTTTGTAACCTCCCTGTCCCCTCTGAATAGGCTGTAACTGGGGATTTGAGCGCTGCAATTATGCAAATCGTCCCACCGGGTTTTTTGTAATGCTAATTATATCAAATGCATGCTCATCAATGAGAACGCTAATTCCCCTTGCTCATTATCTAGATGTCGCACACTGATATAGAAGCATTTGAAAAAATTAATCTCCTTGCAACACAGTGTTTGTGAACCACTTTCCACTACCTTTGCAGTCCTGCCTCTGCCCCAGAGCCCGCAGGTGATGCTGGCCATCAGCACGGGCACCAAATTGTCCCCAAAAGTCACTGCTCCTTTGCTTTGTCCCTTCTTATAAAGGCTCTCGGCGAGACTTTGGTGTTTGATTTGTGGGATTGCTGAGGTCTTGTATTTCTGACTGAAATCAGTAGGAGTGACACAAAGAATGTATACATGCTCTATAGCACTCCGAAAAGTGACATCTGAAGGAATTCAGAACATACATTTTAGCTACCAAGTTTCCTGCCTATAAAATAGTAATAATACCATATCGGCTTATGGGCCTCTTGTGAAAGAAGTTAATTCAAATTTATGAAGCCGTTGGATGCGGGAATGATAAATACTACAGAAAAGCACGAGATGCTCAGTAGCCCTTTTGCAGGATGGAGTTCGGGTACGTGCAGTAAATAGCTGATGGATTTGTATACTAAATGGCGGGGGGGGGGGAAGAAGAAAAATGGCAAATAGCTACTTTTTTTCTCTTTCTGTGAGCAGTGTTCTTCCTACACGGCAAACAAAGAAGGGACTTGGTGGGGAAAACAATCTGTCACTGCGTAACCAAGGACAACCGTGACACCTATGCAGAAGGAGCCCACAAGGAGACAGCTCAGCCTGGCACTGCCGAACCCCCGGGCAGGGCTGCGGAGCCCCCTTGGGTGCGTCCTGCCACTGAGTGCCACGCTCCCCGCGGGTGCCAGTTCAGTGTTCGCCGGGCTCTGGCCAGGTAAAGCCCTCACAGAAGGCCCGGGTAGTGCCGGGCAAGGTGACTGTCCCTGCTTCTATGGCTGCCCCTGCTTCTACGGCTGCCCCTGCTTCTACGGCTCTACCCCCCCCCAGTCTGCATTTTGCACTGGGGTGCTGCTGTCCTGGTCACAATGTTGGCTCCCCTTCTCTCCCCGCTCCCGGGGAAGAAGTCTCACACCTTTAATTCCTTCCCTTTTACAGATTCTCGCTTTTATTACCATTTTTTAAATAGATGGCCGTTGCCCAGAGGCGGGGAGGACCAGAGCGGGGAGGCAGCGCCGTGCCCTGCTGCGTGACAGCGCCGGGCAATTAACCCTTGAGGGCTGCGGCGCCGGGAACCAGCCGCCCGGCTGGCAGCTACCGGTCCCCCGCCCCCTCGGTCCCTGCCCCCTTGGTCCCCGCTGCCCCCTCCCGGTACTCGTTCCCTCCGCCCCACCCGGTACCCGCTGTCCCCGGCCCGCCCGATACCCACTGCCCCCCTCCCGGTACCTGTTCCCTCCGGCCCGCCCGGTACACTCGTCTCCCCGGTACACGCTGCCCCCGCCCGGTACCCGCTGCCCCCTCCCGATACTCGTTCCCCCCGCCCCACCCGGTATCCGCTGCCCCCGGCCCGCCTGGTACCCGCTGCCCCGGTACCCGCTGCCCCCGCCCGGTACCCGCTCCCCCAGCCGCACCCGGTACCCCGCTTACCCCGGTACCCGCTCCCTCGGCCCGCCCAGTACTCGCTTCCCCGGTACCCGCTCCCCCAGCCCGCTCCGTACACGCTCCCCCCGCCCGGTACCCGCTGCTTTGCCCTGCCCCGGCGGCAGCGGCTGCGGGGCCGCCCCGCTGAGCCCTCCCCGGTGCTTCCCCGAGGCGCTGGTGGCGGCGGTCCCTGCGGCGCGGTCCCGCATCGGGCCGGGAGCCCCCCCGGCGGGGGGAGCCGCCGGTGCGGCCCGAGGAGCGCAGCCGCCGCCGGGGGCCGCTGTTGGCCGCGGAGAACGCGAGGCGGGAGCGGCGGGGCCGGGGGCAGGCGCCCGGCTCGGAGTCGAACCCCCGCCGGTAACGGCCCCGGGGCGGGGGGCAGCCGCCTGCGCCATCCGACGTACAGCCGCTTCCCACCTTGGACCCGCCACCAAGCGCCCCACGTGTGTCCGTGTCCGTGCTGGTGTGCGTGGCCGCTGCGGGACGTGTAGCTGCAGGCGGGTCTCGGGGGGGGGGGGGGGGCTGGGTTTGCAAATTCTTTTTCGTTCGGAATTAAAAAAAAAAACCAGCCGCCTGAGAAGAAAGAGAAGGGTGACGGGGGTCCCAGCAGGACCAGCAGCGGCTGCGAGCTGCAGCTGGCCCCCGGCGAGGCCTGCATCGGCGTGTTTTGCCCACCAGGCACGGGGGGCTCCTCGGGGGGCACAGAAGGGGCCGACCCCTGAGGTGTCCCCCTGAAGCTAAGCCAGGCTGTTCCTGCTGTCACACCGTGCTCTGAGGGTCTGTCATCCGTGTCCATCCCCGATGTGGTGACAGGCTGCTTTATAGCCCAGGGATGTCTGTGCTACTTTTCTCCTTTTTATTTTTCCCCTTTCTTTATTTTTTTTCTTTTCTTTTTTCCACCCAGGGTCAGAAAAGGTCTTTCATCATCACTTTATGGTGAAAAGTTTGATCATTTCCTTTCACCCTGCGTCCTCCTGGAGGAAAGTACTTTCTTGTTCCCTTGTATTTCAGGAACCAAAGTGCAGAGCGACTGCCTGCGCTTGGGAGGGGGCTTGCAGGGCAGGAAGGTGCTACAGCTGGCACGGAAGACTGGGTCACCGCTGCCTTGTCACTCTTACTTAGTGAAATAGGTTAAAGCAGTGATTACTGCATCTGGCTTTAACACATCCAGGCTCCCAAACATCATCAAGCAACATCAGCAGCATGGCAGGTCCTTCGGTGCTGCTGCACTATTTCTTCTTCTTTAGTTTGGGAGCCCTTCGAGACGGCTGTCTCTCTGTGCAAGGTGCTATGCAAGCCCAATTAAAAATGATGATGTGTGCCCCAAGATCTCTTAGAGTGTAACAGCAGAGGCAGTAGGTGAGATGGAAATGTGGGAAGCTGCAAAGAAACCCTGTGATGATTTTGGTCAGCAGAACCTGTGGCGGTACCAGCGCAGCGGCAGCCTGGCCTCTGCTGAGATTCTGTTAGCACTGCAGAAGGCAAGAGTTTGAAGGAAAAGCTTCCAAGAACTCCTGACATACAGAGCTTTGGCTGCCCGTGCTCAGCACTGGCGCAGCTGGAAGGCAGGCGGGAGTGCCAAGTGTCTTCCAAGCACCAGCAACACCCAGAGGAAACCATAACGAAGAGGCTGAAAACCCGCTTGGGCTATCAGAGCAGCATCTAAAACACAAGGTCAGAGTTTCACACAATTATTTAGGTTGGAAGGACCTCTGGAGGACATCTGTTTCAACTTCCGGCGACTGGGGGGAGCGGCGGGGGGGGGGTTAACCTCCCAGGCTCAAAGCGTGAAGAGCTCCACTTGCTCAGGATGTCCGTAACACAAAATTGGAGGGATACATCAAGCGGTGGGAGGCACGCAGCCAGTACGTGGTGGAAGGAATATAACCAGTAAGAAAAACAATTTGAAGGTTAAGTCTGGCTTGTTCTGGGACTTCTGAAACATCTTTTCAATCTGATTTAGAGCACCCAGAGCGTCAGTGGGTTTCTGGAAAGTATAAAATACATTTAAGATCACAATTAATAGCGATAACAATATGTTTCTATACCCTCCAAGTAAGGAACTCTTTCCAGAAGTGGCTGGTGTGTCTGTTGCAGAACAAAATGGGCTTGAAATCCCAACGTAGTGCTGCGTTTTTGCAAATACCCTGTCTGATCCATGCAGAATACACGTCTGTACTCCTTTGCCATCTCTCTGACCTTCACTGGTTTAGTCTTACTTGATAAGAAGATGTTTTTGAATGACACAAAGTGCAGGGAAGCAGCGAACGGCATCTTTTACCCCTGACATACTTAGCAGGAATACTAATACAAGAATTACCACAGTAGGATGTAGAGGGTCAATTATACAGGTTGAAAAGGCTTTGATGAGCTCATATTCCCACCTAACTTTCCTGTCTTGAATACCATTGCTTCACATAGTTCATTCCTGTTGCTTTAAACACATGCTTTAGGGTGGTTCTGTTTTGTAGCAATCGCTGTTGTTGGACACCATCTTACCCTAGGACTTCCCAATTTGTTTGTTTGGCTTTTTTTATATATACTCATTAAACAGAAGCTATAAAGCAAGGTGGTGTGAGTGACTCATTCCACTGAGAGACAATACATGCATATTCTCTATCATTGCGTGATGGGATAAAAAAATCAGGCTAGCAAAGGCAAAAACGCAGAAGCAGAAGACTGAGCTCACACTGATTCTCGGTGGCAGACATGATAAATATCCAAAATCCTCTCTAGAATCCAAAGTGGTTAAACCCAACTAGAATCCTCAAAAATGAAACAAAACCAATTCAAGCTGAAAAAGTTCGAAAACCCAAAGGACAAAACACAGCAGCCCGCACTGGGCACACCATTGCCTATATATAACAGTTAAGGAAAGCCTTCAGAAACCCAAAGTCAGGAACTTTTCTGCTGCGTGTAGCATGACCAGCAGCCCCCTTTATTGTTAATCTGGTTGAAGAGATTAATTAAGAGATCAGCTTTTCAGTTATTTATAATTTTGTCAAAATATTTAAGCAAAAATTTCCTCTGCTGGAGGTGGAATATTTATAAAATGTTCCAGGTAAAAATAGTTCTGCTATTTTCAGGAGTGAAACTGTAAGAAAAGATTATGTTTTCTGATGTTCTTTTTGAGAAGTTCTGTGTTGTGTTTTTTGGGGGGATATTGTAACGTTGGCAGAGGAGTAGCCTCTTCCCAAGGAGTGGCGTCTGCCACCTGACATTCCATTCATCCTTGGCACGCTTGCCAAGAGGAGATGGAGCTGGACTCTGCTCGCTGCGGCCCGAGAAACCAGAGGAGTCAACAGCCGTGACTCAAAACAGGGGAGATTCCTGCTGAGCGTTAGGAAAAGCCTCTCCCTGGGGCACGTTCCAGCACTGGAGCGGGCTCCTGGAGAGGTGGAAGAATCTCCATCCTTGGAGGAGCTCAGAAGACACCTGGGCAAGGTGCTGGGCAACCTGAACTGGCTCAGGGTCCCAAGTGCATCCCCCCTGCTCCTGAGCTGTGGCTGTGGGAGCTCGGTGCCAGGTCAGAGACGACGCAGCTGGGGGCTGCCCTTTCCTTCTGCTGACCTTGGGGAGAGTTTCCAGAAAGCTCTGCTGGAGTCTCAGCCAGGGCTGGCCCCCTGCCCCAGGAGCTGCTCTTAAGCTGGTGCTCTTGCCCTCAGCTCCTGCCTGCACAGTCTTGCCTGTGCCTGACCGTGCGCTGTGTTGATCTGGACCCACGGACGGGCTTCCTGGCTTGACCTGAGACCTGCCATGTTGCGACAGACTCGCTGGCAATCGCTGGACTGCAGCTTACCCCGGTTACTGCCCCAGACCCGATCCTGATGATGCTGACTTGACTTCTTAGTTTGACCTTGGACCTGCCTTGTCATCACAGGCTTGTCTGACAGTCTGGATCTTCAGCTGAACCTGCCTATCATCCCCGTACCTGCCTTGCTCGCCTTGCTCACCTTGCCCCTTCCTCTGCCACCTCGTTACCATGCCTGGCTCTCAGCCGCCATTCCCTTGGGAGCAGCCAGCCCTCAGTGCTCCCAACAGCCTGCAGTGAGCAGGGAGTAGAGACCTCCACAGGTCCCTTCCCACACCAATATTTCTGTGAATTTATGACAGTGCTCTAGCCAAGTTAAAAGGGAAGAAAAAACCCAGCTTCTCTGAGCAGGGAAGAAAGCATAGCAGTGAAGGCATTGCGTTGATGCTTAGGTGTGCGGTGTGTTAGGTCTGGGGAAGGGAGAAAGGAGCAGAGGAACTGAGACAAGGAAAGCAGTCTAGGAAAGAGGAAGGTGGAGAAAGATGTGGAAACGAGCAGCAGTGCAGCTGCTGTAATGTCACTCCACTGCCCCATAAATCCCGAACAAAAGAGTAACATCAGACCCCAGGAGAAGATCAGTGCACGGCTCCATTCCCTCTCCAGCTGCACGATATCACAAATGATTCACGCTGACATGGAAGTCCAGAATTTTCAAAATAGAAATACCGGCTGCCCTGCAAGCCCTCCTCCAGCTCTCTCATGGCATCTCTTGGACACCATTAGATGTCCTTCATCTGCAGATATATTTCAAGGCTGGTCTGCTGGGGATGCACAGGCTGAGGAAGGGGTTGGAGCTGGCCTTCCTCAGGTGTACTTTTATTCCCACAGTAATCATGAGGCAGGGCCTTGAAATAAGATTCATTGCTAATTTACAAGTCTAAGCACCAGGACTTTACTCTGAACTGCATTTCTTGTCACTTTCCTTTACTTTTCCTTTAACATTTTCCAAAAAAATTAAAATATACCATAATGGACCCACTCCGGGATAGCCTAAGTCCTGCTGGAAGCCACAGAGAAGCTGTTTTACGGTGTGAGTGGAAAGGGCACCCTTGGTCACTGGCAGGAGTGAGTAACTGGGGCTTCTGGCACTGCCTCTGCAGCTGGATCTCTCACTGCTGGGGAGATTTATGGGGCTCTCGCATACAGTGCAGGCTGAAAAAGCATGTACAAACAGTGCAAGCAAATATATTTCACTGCAGCCTCGTTCTGTGACATCATTTTTTTTTAACAGCAAAAATCACCCAGAGCTAAAATCAATCACCGTATAGCTGAGCGACAGGGGAGTGCAAAGCACTGGTGTCAATGTCAGCTTCAGAAATGACCACAGTATTGGTGTCTTCTCTTTTTTCTGGGGCCATTATGGATGTTGGGTGTGTTTTTAAGTATGCCAGCATTTCCCAAGCCATTTTGCTTTAGGTAAATGTATAGCCATTGTGCTGCATGTGTGTGTGTACAGCTGCACCAGCACGTTTGACATGCCTCCTAAAGCTTGTTTTGCTGAGGACTGTGGCTTGCTATACAATTAGGAACCTATTTTCTCCAAGAACACTAAACACTCAGCTACTCTCCTTGACCCCAGCAAGGGTTGCTAAATGCTTCGACTCTTTTGGAAAATTAACATGCTTATTTAGATGCCCTGAGCTGGACTGAAGACTCAGACTGAAGCATCAAGCATCTAGTTGAAAAACCAAGAATTTCCCTCAGTCATTACTACTAAATCCACTCTGTCAGCAGTGAGTACCGTATCTGTGTTCTGATTATCCCCAGAACTGCTTCAGGCTACAGTGCAGCTGGGAGGTGTCCGGCGGGATGGATGTGGTATAGGAATTTGTGCTGACCTGTCCTAGACACACCAGGATCATTTCAAGTCCTTCTTCCCCTGCTATGTTTCCTGTATCGAAGGAGTCAGGTGGGACCATGTCACCAAGGCATCTCTGTTTATTCCAAACAGCCTTTCATCCTTCAGCTTCGCATCATCACGCTCACCCACATGCAGTCTGCTGCGTTCCCTCAAAGGGTTTGCTACGTTATCCTGAGCTTTCCCGCAGTCCTGCTGTAATTATCAAATGGGTGATAATTATGACGGTATGACCTGTCTATGGTTATATTTCCGAGTCTTCAATAGGGCCATTCAAAAATATGGCAGTAGGAAGCGATGGCAAAGATTCATTGGGACGGATAAAGCTTTTAGTGGGGAACTGTTTTACTTTTGAAAGAGCGTGGTCTCGATTCGACTTGTTATCCACAACCTGACTCTTAAGCGTCCCTATATCCGAGTCCCAGGCTTGTCCCCGCCGCAGCTTCTTAAAGGTGTTACGGAAACCCTCAGTACTAAAGTAGTAGATCAAGGGGTCCAGCATGCAGTTCATGCTGGCCAACAGCATTGCCATAATTAACACTTGGCGTATGGAGGCCTGTGTTTCTTTCTCAACCTTAATCACCCGGGCTTTTATCATCCCATAAACTGCCAGGGTAGTGTTGTAGGGCACAAAGCAGATGATGAAGATGACCAGATTGACCAAGAGGAGACGGAGAGTCTTCTGCTGTCGCAGGGTCTTTGTTTGGCCGTCCTGGCAGAGCTCCTGAAAGATCCGAATTGAGCAGTACATCACAGAACTGAGAGGCAGGAGAAACCCCAAGATTTCAGCCAGGATGACTAGGGGGAAGAGGTTATTCTGCCACATGTTGTCACTAAAGTTTTCAAAGCACAGATAAATGGTCTGGTTCTGTACCTTACAGTGGGTTTGCTTGTGGACTATGGCTGTGGGGATGGAGCCCATGAAGATCACAACCCAGACAACCAGGCAAAGGAGCCTGGCTACCTTGCGGCGCCGCAGATGTCGCCAGCGAAGTGGGTGGACAATGGCAACATAGCGATCCAGGTTGATGCACATGAGGAAAAGGCAGCTACCATACATGTTGATCTGGAAGACAGAGCCAGAGACCTGGCATAGGGTGTTACCAAAGGGCCAGTGGTGGTTGGAATAGTAGTAGAGTCGCAGAGGCAGTGGGAGCGTGAAGGTGAGGTCGCTCACGGCCAGGTTGAACATGTAGATCATCACTACAGACTTCAGGCGCAGGTAGCGGATGAATATCCATAGGGCCATCACGTTCAGCATCAAACCTGTAATGAATATCAGGATGTAGCCAGGCAGGAGGAGGTGGTGGTTGAAGCTGTAATCCTTGCATGTCTGAGACTCATTGGGAGCTGACATGCCCAGCACGGATCAGGGAAGGATCTCGCTGAGATGGCTGAGCCTGCCAGTGGGCTACAGAGGCACAAAGAAAAGCACTGAGAGAAGTCATTCCCCTCTAAGAAGCTGTAGGTGTGTCATTCCCCTCATCTGCAGTTGGAGTGTGGATGGACTCATCTCTCTCCTGACTGGTGCTGGTCCGTGGTCATCTGGCAGGGATGGTAATGTGGTCACCTGGAGTCAGCTTCTGCCTCTTGTTCAGCAGTTCTGCCCAGTCGTCATGGGGACGGCGATGCGGTGGAAGAACATTGCCAGTTGTCAGCACAATTCCTGGTCAGAGCGGAAGACCAAGGCAAAAGAGTTTAAGTTAGAGGAGGAAATCTCTTGAAATGTTAAAATCCCACCATGGTGGCTTCTGCAGCAAGAACTCACAAAGAAACCAAAAGACTGAGAAAAATGGCCAGTAGAAAAGTGAGCAATTACATGGCAGAAGCAGCCAGAGCACAACAAAGGTAATTGTGCAGAATTTTGTGTCACTTAGCCCCAGAAAATGCACGTGGCTTTGATGGCTTCTGGGAGCACATGTGTCCCGGAAAGGGGGAGCGCAGGAGCACACAGGGAAAGTAGGCAAGGCAGCTCCAGAAAAAGAGAGAGAGAAAGAAAGAAAAAGGAGAGCGCAAGCATTTTGAGGGGAAAATGCTGACTGCAAGGAACTTAAAATAAAAACTGCATAGTATTGTTTTATATCAGAGAAACTGGACTCTGTACATCCATTGCAGATAAAAAGAATTACACTACAGTTAGACTCAGCTCCACCCGAGCTCCTTCCCTGGCTCAAACAACCCACAGAACCCTGAGCCCCAGCTAGCTGGGGTTCCTTACAGTCACTCTGGGGTTCTCGCTTGTGTGGGACCAGCGGTGCTTACTTGGATTTCCTCTCCTCACATCATTTCCCGGCTTACAACACCATGAGGCATGAAACAGCCCGTGTCCTACAGACACGGAGCAGCACAGCCAGGTCAGGGAGCACGCAGGAGAGGAAGGGTCATGGGATTCACGCGGGCAAACATACCTGGGACTTCAGCGTAGCGTGAGGCTGGTAACCACTCTAGACAGCAATGGTAACACTGTCCTGCCAAACACTGACCAGCTGGCTGAGCCCAGTGGAAGGCCATCAGAATGGTCTGGGGGCTGGAGAACTGGCCCGTGAGGAGATGCTGGGGGAACTGGTCTTGTTCAG
This sequence comes from Falco biarmicus, assembly GCF_023638135.1. NCBI lineage: Eukaryota > Metazoa > Chordata > Aves > Falconiformes > Falconidae > Falco > Falco biarmicus. The sequence goes on from NC_079292.1 coordinate 91,692,558, forward strand.
CTGGAGAAGAGAAGGCTCCAGGGGATACAATGGTAGCCTCCCTGTACTGGGTTTGTGTGGCAAGGGTTTGGTAGTGGGGGGGCTGCAGTGGGGGCTTCAGTGAGGAGCTGCCAGAAGGTTCCCCCGTGTCCGACAGAGCCCACACCAGCCGGCTCCCAGCCGGACCCGCCGCTGGCCAAGGCTGAGCCCAGCGGTGACAGCGGCAGCACCTCAGGGGTGACGGATTTAAGAATAAGGGGGAAAACCTGCAGCGGGAGAGAGGAGTGAGGCTGTGTGAGAGCAGCAGCCCTGCAGCCCCCCGGGCCGGGGCAGGAGGAGGCAGGAGGGGCTCCAGGTGCTGCAGCAGATCCCCCCCGGCAGCCCGTGATGAAGCCCACGGTGAGGCAGGTGTGCCCCCAGCCCATGGAGCCCACGGGGAGCAGATCCCCGCTCCCAGCCCATGCAGGACCCCACGCTGGGGCAGGGCAGGGTGTGAGGACCCTCCCCATGAGGGGGAAGCAGCAGCAGTGACAGCGTGTGAGGGACTGGCCGCAGCCCCAGCCCCGTCCTGCGCTGCCCAGGGCGTGGGGAGAGACATCGGGAGTAAAGTTGAGCCTGGGATGATGAGAGGAGTGGGGGAAAGTGTTTGAAGATTTTGTTTTATTTTCTCATCATCCTCCTGTGATTTGATTGATAAAAAGTTAAATTAATTTTGCCCCAAATTGAGTCAGTTTTGCCTGCGATGGTAATTGCTGAGCAATCTCCCTGTCCTTACCTCAACCCAGGAGCCTTTTGTTGTATTCGTCTCCCCTGTCCAGCTGAGGAGGGGGGTGATGGAGCATCCTGGTGGGCACCTGGTGCCCAGCCAGGGCCACCCCACTGCACTCCCCGTACCTGCAAGGTGGCTGCTGGAAGAGGACAGCGTTAGCTGTTTGCAGCGAGGCATGGCAGGGCTACAACAGGCATGAACTGAACCAACAGATATTCAGGCTGGATTTCACCGTGAGGACAGTCAGGAGTTGCAACAAGTTTCCTAGAGAGGTTGTGGAGCCGCCATCCTTGGCAGCTTCCAAGACCAGACTCTGGGTAGTCCAGAGTAACCCCATCTGATCTGACCTCTGACCCTGCCCTGAGTAGGGGGCTGGGCTAGGGGCTGCCTTAGTTGTTCCAGCATCCCCAAACCAGATGTCTGCCCTCAAAGCTGTTGCAGTGGAGTAGGGGTTGGGAAGGGGGACGTGGTTCCCCACAGCTGTTTGCAGGGTTACATAGGGACTCCCTTGCAGAGCCCACAAAGACCTTGATTTCCTTCAAAAGGAAAGCAGAATTTTCTGCCTGGAGAAAATCTTTATATTAGGTTGGTATTGCTGTAAGAGGCAGCTACTCAGCAGTTGGACAGGCACAACAAGAGTGTCAGACCTTCTGGGTGGCATGTGGGGCAACGCACAGATCTCGGGGGAGGATCTGTTAAAGCCAGAAGCGTGTGCTGGCCTCACAGGTAGGAAAAGATTCATTCCGGTAACGATATGTTAAACGATGGAAGTGGACGTCTGATACGGGAGAGCAGAGAACTACCACTTTGCCCGTCCTTTTGTGTTGTTGGGCAGGTCCACCACCAAGATGGGGTTCTTAGAGGGACTTCTACTGCTTGTCAAGCTATATCTGAGCCGCCTTCACCCTTCCTGGTGGATGAAAACTTTGTGTGAAGACTTGAATAAGTTTGAAACATGAGATAATCCAGCAAGGCAAATGGCAAGAATGCTGGTGGTTTCAAGTGAAATGATTTAGTGCCTCAAAAAAATCTCAAGGAGGATATGCCAGCTTTTCTAGAGCCAAAGCCCTGCAGTGACTGCAGACTGACCAGACTGGTGAGACCTTCACCTTGACCAAGACAAAGCAAGTGAGACTGAGACTGTGAGAGACCATCACCTGCTCTACCACGTGTGCCCAGACCTGCCAGGTGTCAGGTGAAGGTGACTTGTCTCCACCAACAAGCTGTTTTTATCAAGGGATATTCCATAAACACCTCTAGACAAATAACATGTGGGCACTGACCACCTGTGCGAGGTCAGCGGTCTACCTACAGCTGGCATTCTACCTCAAACTGCTGGTGGTGCAGGGATAACATGAGAGCAGTGCAATCACGTTGTTATGCTCCTCCAAGTTCCCCTCCCGCTCCCAGCGTACCGTGGCACAGGGATTCCCTGAGCCAGAGGTGACCTGTTTGTATTCAGTCCTCAGGGAACTTTTCTTTCCTGATTTTTTCCAGCTGCTTTTTGAGTCGATGTAAAATTTACTATCTACAACATCCAGTGCCAGGGGTGCCAAGGAGTTCCACAGCTTAATCGCACCTGAGGAGAAGAACCACTTTCTTGTACTGATTTTTGAATCGCCACCTTTTAGCTTCAGTTCCTAGTTTTAGTGCTGGAAAAGACAGTGAAAACCCCATGCCTGCTCACCTTCACCTTATCACTGATGATTTTATAAACATCTACCACATTCCCCCTCAGTAACCTTTTCCTTTTTTTTTCAGGCTAAGGGGTCCATGCCTTCAGAGCTGCTCCTCGCAGAGGAGCCGTTCGGTACTTTTGGACGTCCTCTTTGCCCTTCTCAGCACCTTCCCACGTCTGCTGCAGCCTTTATGAGCCTGTGGTGGGCTGCACAAAATGTACACCATGTTGATGATGTGGATGCACTGAGCTGAGTAGGCGCAGACCTCATTTGCAAGGGCTAATGGTCAGTTCAGATTGTTTTCTCTCATCACTTTGCTAGATGAAATTTCAGCTGCTATTTTAAGGCCAGTCACTCACACTTCTCCTAATCTCTGCAGTTCTTTGCGGCCAGCCCTCATCTTTTCTAACTTGAATAATTTTATGTCACCAACAGATTTATTATTTTATTATTCATCCCTCATGAATAAGTCAGACAGTCCAAGACCCAGCACTGGCATTTTATAACTCCACCCGGAAAACCAGCAATTTCCCCTCATTCTCTGGCCTGCCGTTTAGGTGTTTTTTGTCCAGGTAGGAACACTTTCTCTGAATTTCTTTCAGCCCCATTGGTGAGAGCCCTTTTGAAAGCCTTTTGGAAATCCACACGGGCCCCTGTTCACGTACTTATTGACTGCTTCAAAGAAGGACCGTGAGACGCAGCATCCCTTTATAAAAGCCATGATGACTTTTCCTCAGTAATTAGAAGTGACTGCACGCCAATTGATTTTTTCCTTTATAATAGCTTCCACTAATTTGTTCTGCACGGACATCAAGGTCCCTGGTCTGAAATCCCCCAAGAACCTTTTCTCAAATTGTGCCTGCTAGTGAGCCTTTACAAGCAATTTTGAGCAAATGTTTCTACACCCCAGTTACCAGGTCTTCCACCCTTCAGTGGCTTTCGGACCTCTGGGGTAGGAGCCATGTGGTTTCAGCCGCTGCTTAGTTCATCATGCTGCTCTGTAGCCGTTCCCACTAGCGCTTTGATCAGAGACAGCCCTGTGAGGAATTTCCCTGTCTAAAGAGTTTCTGCTGTGGAAATCTCCCAGGCTTTCCTGGGCACCACCAGTGCAAGAAAGGCATCTAGGGTTTTGTCCACCATCACCTTTCCTTTTTTTCCCAGAGTTGTCTTTCCTGATGTACTAGCCCCTGCAGCCTTCGAGACACCTAACAGCGGAGCTCTAAAGTGGCATCACAGATCACTGAGAGTGGAAAATAGCCTGAAGATTTTAGAGTGGATTTTTTTTTTTTTTGGTGGGCAGATGGAAACACAGAAGCAAGACTCCCACTGTGGTGGTTATTGAAGCTAAGCTGACAGTCTCAAATTTGACCTAGCAGATACTGCAATCAAGATCTCAGAGACCTGCAATGAGATGTGTACATGCATGGTCTTTGGAAAGACAGAGCTGTAGGAATGGAGCATTTCTCCACAGAGCTCTGGAGGTACTGCTTCAACTGTCCCCTGCTGAAAAGGAAAGTTACGGGTAAAGCAGGCTGGCAGCAGGGAGACAGAAAAGCTGAAACTGGCTTATCCTTGCTGGATATATCCTTGTTGTATCCTAGTTGATGTCTGAGAGCCCCAGGCCACATTCTTTGTGGTTGCCTCTAGAAGAACCTCAAGTACTCATTGCTCTACAGAAAGCTGCTGAGCGACCTTGTCACCAGCTCTTTAAGGAGGCAACAGAACCACAGCTTAATCCTCTTCCTCCTGATGATGAGGTGCTGCCTTGAAAACCTGAAGGAACTTGGCATTTGGTGACTGACCCTTACGTGGCCCAGGGGGTGGAGGAAGCATCCTTTTACCTCTGAAACCATCTGCTGAGAACGTGGCCTTTTCCCCAGCAGGGACAGAAAAGAGCAATTCAAACCCCAGATGAGACCGAGGCAGATGCTTCTTTCTGTTTTCAGGTGGAAAACGGATTCGTTGTGAGTATTGGTGCCCTGGGAGGGGAGGATGGGGGAATGACGTGCCGTGTGTGCGCACACACACAGACAGTCTGAGCAAGTGCTGTGGAGGAGGAGAAGCTGCAGAAACTAGAAGGAAGGAGAAACACAAGTGAGGGAGGAAGACGTGTAGGTGTGAGACGGAAGCACCGTTGACTGCTGTTGCTGTGTGATGGGAAAGGAGAACGTGATGCTGGAGGATGGGTGGACAGTGTCAGAAAACAGTTGAAAAGGATGTCCTCTCTTCCCCCACCCCCCCCGTGACCACCCCACTGGAGTGACAGCCACATGCCTCCCCCACATGCCCAGGAGCTGCCTGGAGCCCTACCTGGCATGGGGTGCTGGGCTGAGACGAGCAGAAGTCGGGTCCAAGGTGGGCATGTCTCCCTAGAGGCAGAAAACCAGCTGCTGGGCAGGGAGGCCCCACAGGACACACAAAACCCGTGGGGATTTTGAGTTTTTTCTTTGTGGGGGTGGGACACCCTAGCTGTGCTTGCATACAGCAGCCGAAATGGGCAGGGCGTGCCCTGGGATGGTGGGATGCGTGCCTGGCATCCCGCTGCCTGGTTCTGGCATCTTCTCCCCTGATGCTGCCTCACCGGTAGCTGCTGCTGCCCAGCACCACAGAAATGATGGAGCACAGTGTGGTGGGACACAGCTTTATGCATGGGGCTGGGAAATGAGGTGGGAAAAGACAGCTGGAAAATACTTTGCCAAGCATGCTGTGGGGCCAGCATGTCCGAGAGCAACTTGTCATTTAAACCCTGGCATGCTTGGGGGCTGCCCTGGGTGGGGGGCAGAGGGGATGCCCCTGGGCATGCAGGCTGGGGTGCAGAGCGGTGCAGCTGGAAATGCCAACAGCACGAGCTCACTTAGTAAATCTGAAACCAAAAGGAAATACCAAAGAGCGCCCCAAATCTCAAAAAAACACCCAAGTTTGCTTTAGAAATTTGAGTTATATTTTTTCATAAACGTGGATGCTTTTTACCTGCTGTAGGTGATATTTAAGCCCCACTTTTCACCTTTTTTAAAAAAACTGAGGAATTAGATTATTGTCAGATTAGAACTGTGAAGACATTCAAGACTTACAATGGCTTGTTTTTCATGAGATACGTGACATCAAAGCCAAGAACTCTGTATTTAACTCATGAGGGCTGGTCACACTGCTACTGCCTGCTCCCTGGATCTGTCACCCGCCTTCGCCTCCTGAGGGTCCTGTGGAAGAGGGCTTCCATCGTGGGCACCGTGGCCGGTAAGCTCTGCAGGCTGCCCATGCTCTTAGTGTCGCAGGATCCCAAAGAAAGCCGCCATTTGAATACATTTGCCTTGCGCCTCCTCTAGGTTCACCAGGCAGCTGAGGAGGCATAGAGGGTTCCCCAGTGTCCCGTGCTCAGGACCAGCAGCATCTGCACAGCAGCTCATGGGGACCAGTGCCCCCAGCCCGTCCTACTCTCCAGATGTTTCCATCTCACTCACCTCTGCCAGTGAAGAGCCGAGGGTGCGGCAGGCTTGCTAGTTAGCAATCTGCAGGGGTCGGAGAGCTAGCTGTCACTGCAGGGGTCTTGATCCAGGCACCAGAACTGCGGGTGGCTCAAATCAAAGCGGAAGCAGGCAGGCTCTTTGGAGACTTGGTCATCTAAATCACAGCCACCACCTGCCCCGCCGTGGCTGGCTCTGGGCTGTCGTGCTGCAGTTCATCCCCCCCGTCCTTCGCACTTCCTGGCGCACTTGTGGTTAGCCACAAAGCACGAACTTTGCTATCAAAAGCTGATAAGCTAAATGCATCTTATGAAAGCAAATATAATTGTGAAAGAAGTGATACCCAGGTGTCCTTGCAACTGAGGAGACCTGCCCTGGGTCATAGTGCTAAATACTTGCTCCTTTTCATTCCCATGCTCGTGCAGCCACCCCCAGAACTGACAGGGGAAAATGAAAATATCCCATTTCCCAAAACATCGCTAAACATGAGGTAAAAGTGAAATAAGGGAAGTGAGAGCAAAGCTGAGTCAACCCGTAGCCAGCATGAAGGCTCAGAGCCCTGCCAGCCCCATGGCCTCCGGCACTGGGGGGCTGAGCTCCTGCCCAGGGCCAGCTGTGCGCCGCTGCCATGTGGCACCCAGAAAGAACCGGGATCTGAAGAGGTACCAGTGCCTGTGGCAGGCAAAGGCACGTTTGCCACAGACCTCAGCGGGTGTTTGAGGCTGCAGGAGGCACCGTGCTGAGAAGGTGCAAGGGTTGATTTAGTGAGAGGTGTGCGCCCCAGTGCCGCCACGGGTAGCTGGGAAGGGCTCTGTCCTCCCCAGAACCCAGTGCATGCTCTGTTCTTTCAAGTCCTATTTCTGCTTTGCCAGTCCCAGCCACAGCTGGAAGAAGACACAGGTCATGAGGGTACTCCTACTCCGGCCATCGTCCTTCCCCAGGAGCTGCTGCCCCGTGCCTGCGGGCTCCCTCCTTCCCTGCAGTCCCCCACCGGCTCCTCTGGCTGCTGCTGCGGGTGTTTGACTTTCTCACTCCTGCCTCCTTGTTCTGCCATCACTGTCTCCTCATTCAGGGAGTGATGCGCCAAGGGATCTATGTTCCTGCCCCTCATAAATCCTTGGAAGGTACAAAAGCACCCAACCCATCGATCTCACCCTGCTCCTTTTTAGTGCCTCTCTGTTTTTTAACCAGCCCCCCTTTCTCACTTCCTAGTTGCTGGGATCTTTGTTCTTGCAGCCTTTTGTGTCTCTTCAGCTCCCATCAAGGCTCTGGTACCGATAAGGATTGCGAATATACCGGGGAATGTGTGTGTGTCCTTCTCCCTTTGCAAAAGGAGTCTTGGACACCCTCTGTGGGAACTTCCCCCTCCCCTGTGGCCCTCGCCCCCTGCACACATGTGCACACATCTGGCTGAGCTGGGTAGTCCTGGCTTTACCATGTGTATCAGAAGAGGAGGACACTGACATTTCACCTAGCCCGCGAGCCCCGCAGCATCCCTCACCCAGCCAGGGTCACTCACCTCACCGTGACTCGGTGCCTCAGCCCATGAGTTCCATCTCCCCCCGGGTGGGCTCATACCTCCGCCCCTTGCTGTCCGCGAGGGGCTCAGCTGGTGGGGAAGAGCAGCGCAACGCCTGGCATGTCCTCACCGCTGTGAGTCGACAGCAGGTAAGACCAGATTACTGGGGTGTGTGTCGGAGGCTACACCCCGACGCTGCAGATCCCAACATGCCTGCCACCCCGGAGCGCTGGCTCCAGAAAGCAGGAGCAAGGACCCGGCAGAGTGAGGGGCACTGGGAAGGCAAGGAGAGAGGTGGGAAGCGTTCTGCAGCAGGGGGGCTGCTCAGGGTGGAAGGGATGGCTGATGAAGCCCAGTGCTACTCAGACCCCTTTGTGCAGGGAGATGTGGAAAAGCACAGGGAAGGGGTGAATCCCCGTGCAGGGCCACACTGGGAGAGCCACGGCCGGGTCGAGCAGCCATGTTTCACTTTCTGCATGATTTGGGCAGGGAAAGCAGAAGCCCCGGGGCTGCAGGAGGAGTGTCACCTGCCAGGGTGGTGGGGACAGCTGGCACTTCCCAGGCTCACTTAGGGAATGGCAGGCTTTTCCCCCAGGACGTTTCAGCTCCCTGGGCACAGAGCTGACATTTCCCTGGACTCCCAGGGGCTCTTAGGAAAGGGCCACGCGCTGAGGCGGGCAGCCACCCCAGTGTGCCTACTTAGGAGAAGGGCAAGGGCTGTCCTTCTTGCCATGGGGAAGAAAACGGGGGGCACAAAGGGGGACCTGCCAGGGAAAGAGTTAAGAGAGCCAGGGAGCAGCTGGGCTGTGTTTGTTTGCTGTAGCTATGTGTGCTGCAGGGTAGAAAAGAAGAATCTCCAGCCTGGAGGAGGCAGATGAGGGAGGGTCCTCAAGGACGGTGGCTGGGGATGAGTGGGGCAGCAGGTCTTCCCCTCTCTGCTCCCACGAGCTGTCACTGCAGGGAAACCCTCTGGCTCCCCGAAAGGGCTGGGTGACGAAGTGGGGACGAGCTGGACTAGCAGCAGCTGCTTGGAGCTGCCAGGTTTGTCTGGCGTGGAGGTTCTGTTTGCTGCCGACCGGGTCTCGGGCTGCTTCCTGCTGATGAAGTGACTTGACTGTGGAGGAAGACCACCAGATCGTCTGCTGACAGGACAGCAGAGACCAGGGCTGTAATGCTGACACTGTTCCCAGCCATCTGAGCTGCCTCTGACGGGTGCCTACCCCAGAGCCCTAGCTCAGAGCTCTCCCACCACGCTGCCCGAGCTGTAGGTAGGGGACAGCACCGGCGTGGACGCCCACACAGGACCATCCCAGCAGTTTTCTGTGGGCTACCGGGTCTCCAATGCTGGCACACCATGGCAGCCCATGGTCATTGCCCAGGGCAGAGGCTACCCATGCTTTGCAGTGCTGGGCCAGAGCTGCTGTGAGAGAGACTCCCAGGCAGAGGCAGTGGGAGGTCCAGGAGGGGATTCAGGCGGCTGCTGCACCGTGGCTGAAGGTGGAGTTTTGCCGGGGAGAGGATGGAGATGGTGAGGCTGTACGTGGTGCTGATCCCCATGCAACACGTCCTTGCCATGACCTGGCTGTAAGTACGCTTTGCACTTGTACTGTCTGGGTTGGAAAGTCATCTGGGGACATGCTGTCTCCCAAGAAAACAGGCAGATCTCTGAGAAAAGGGTGGAAGAAGGAACTTGGGCAATCCAAAGGCAGCACATGAGGAGGGACATCCCTGGGAGCATGAAGGGAGAGGGATGGTGAAGCTCAAGAGGTGCAGACCAGGGTGGGGAGCAGGAATGTCCAATTTGGCACAGACAAGAGATGGCACATCTTCCCTGCCCCTTTTCTGCGCTAAAATAAGGCTACAGGGGGCGAGTCCAGCACAGACATGGCCCTGGCTCTAGTCCACCTGCAACTGAATCTCTCCCTTGCCCTACAGGTACCTGGCCGAGGACACTTCCCTGCAGGTGGCCCTCCAGGGCCCCGGGGGCTGTAAGGGTCTGACAGGGCTGGCAGAAGAGCAGGTCCGCATTTGCCAGCGCCAGGTAGAAGCCATGGATGCGGTGAAGCAAGGAGCAGAGCTGGCTGTCAAGGAGTGCCAGCACCAGTTCCGCTCTCGCCACTGGAACTGCTCCACTCTGCAGGGGCTGCAGGTCTTTGGCAAGGTCACCGTCCAAGGTCGGGGGGGGGGGCGGGCAATGCAGGCAGACTGGGTACGGGGTCCCTTCAGTAAGCCTACACGGTCCCCTTGACACATCAGCCTTTCCTGGGGTAGTGTGCAAGTGTCACACTGGGCCCAGCCCCAGAATGGCCAGTGCCTTCCTCCGCATGCTGTATTAATAGTTGTCAACACAGAGCAAACTGAACCAAATGCATATGCTATTACAAATATTACTATTCTGCCTAAACTTCTTTCTCATTTGGTCAGGTTTGGCTTTTTGGTTCCACCTAGCCCATTCCGGGTACCAGCTCTGCAGACTGGTAGACCTTCTCTCCCTGCCTGCTGCCAGCCCAGCCCCTGGGAGCAGCAGCAGCTCATATCAGACGCTTTGCTCTGCAGCTGCAGTCCCTCTTTGCTGCAGCCAGGGAAAAAGGCTCTGCCTGTGCCCCCAAACCAGCACAGAACAGATTTTGCATGTGTTTGGCCGGGAGGAGCCATACGGGGAGCTGTGAGCAGGGTCTCTGGCTCCTGGAGACATGGTGGCAGGGTCCTCCCTAACAAACCCCTCTGTGCGGGAGGCTCAGACCCTGATGCACCCCCCCACCACTCCCCTTTCTCTTCCCTCGGGGGCTGCTGACTTCTCTCCCTTAATGGGACGCCTGGCCCAGGAACTCAATTGTGCCAAAGGCGAGGGCGCTGAGCCCAAAGGACCCCCCAGAGCCATCGCCCTGCCGGCTCCGGGTCTCAGCAACAGCAGCACTGGGTGAACATCCCGACAGCAGTTTCTCCCCAGCAGTCTCCTTCTGGAAGCATTCCTCCCGCATGCCTTCGCAGCTTTTTCCCCAGTGCCGTGTCCCATCAGTGCCTTCCCCCTCTGCAGACTGGGGCCATTTCTCACCCCGCTGCAGGCACGCGGGAGTCTGCTTTCATCCACGCCATCTCCGCTGCCGGCATTGCCTTTGCGGTGACTCGTGCCTGCAGCCGCGGGGAGCTGGAGAAGTGTGGCTGCGACCGCAAGATCCGAGGAGTCAGCCCCGAAGGTGAAGGAGGGTGGTGGCGGCAGGGATGGGGTGACAGAGGGGAAGATCCATGGGGGAGACCCGCCCCAAGGGAGAAGGTTTCTCACAGCCCTCAGCAATCTGGGAGCTCCTCTCAGGGCTTCTACTTCCTCATCTCATGGCCGCTTTCCCTCTGCAGGTTTCCAGTGGTCGGGCTGCTCTGATAACCTGTCACACGGGGTTGCCTTCTCTCAAGCCTTTGCAGACAACCCCGAGAGGAGCCGCGGTGTCTCCTCCAGCCGGGCCAACGAGGCTGGGAGGAAGGTAAGGGCAGGAGCAAGGGCTGGGAAGCAAGCCCGGCTGCAGGGGTTTCTCCCTGGCTAGGCGGAGCTGGGTCGGGCCCCCTTACCCCGAGCGGCTGGGGGCACCCATGGGAGCCCAGGGCCGGGCTGCATCCTGCTGCCTCTCCTCAGCCCAGCCCAGCACCGCTCACACCGAGCTGGCTCCTGGCCGCTGTGGAGCGGGGTCCCAGCCTCCCCCCGCCTCGGCACAGAGTCTCCTTTTCCTCACAGAGCCCAGCTGCCATTTACCTTCCTTGGCCTTTTCTGCAAAGGAAATTAGTTCCTCCATTCTGCTCTGAAGGGCTTCCCTGCCCCTCCTGAGCAAAGACACCTTCTGCAGGGGCTGCTGTGACATCTGGTCCCTTGAGTGTCCTCTGGCTCTGGGCAGATCTGTCCACCTCCCCAGAGCAAGTCCCTGTCTCTTCCCCTCTCTCAGGGATTTTTCTTACAGACCTAAGCCAGGCTGTTTTCCACAGAGTGGATCCCCTTCTGCTTCATAGTGATCTGGCATAAAAGACTATTTTGTTCTCGCTTCCCTCTTCCCTCCCCTCTAGCCTTGCCTTCCCTCCCCTCTCGCCTCTCCTCCCATTTTCCCTTCCCTTCTCCTCAGCTGCCCTCCGGCCCCAGGGCAGGTGGGCTGGGGGAACAGCAGCTGGGGGCCCGCAGGCAGGGCAGGTGAGGGCAGTGTCCCAGCTCTGCCTGGCAGCTGCCTCCCGCCCCACAGGCTCTCCTGGCCCACATGAAGGAGTGCAAGTGCCACGGCGTGTCAGGCTCCTGCGAGGTGCGCGCGTGCTGGAAGGTCATGCCTCCCTTCCGCAAGGTGGGCAACGTCCTCAAGGAAAAGTTTGAGGGGGCCACAGAGGTTTACCCCAAGCGGGTTGGTTCCCGCAAGCTCCTGGTGCCCATGAACTCTAGCTTCAAGCCATACACGGCTCATGACCTGATCTACCTGCTCGCCAGCCCAGATTTCTGCGACCGGGACCCCGGGCATGGGGTCTTTGGCACCTCTGGCCGCCAGTGCAACCGGACATCCCCAGCCATGGATGGCTGCGAGCTGCTGTGCTGCGGCAGGGGCTTCCGCACAGCCCAGGCGGAGGTGGTGGAGCGGTGCAGCTGCAAGTTTCACTGGTGCTGCTCCGTCAAGTGCAAACAGTGCCGGCACCTCGTGGAGGTGCAGAGCTGCCGCTGACAGGGAGCACGCCAGGGCGGCGGGGGCCAGGCCACAGGCAGAAGGCAGCTGGGGGAGAGAGGTGGAGAAGCAGGGAAAGGTGTAGGGGAGACACAGCCCGAGGGGGAGCAGAGGAGCTGTGGGGTTTTCCTGCCCTGCTGGATGGCTCCGGGGGTCCCCGCACAGCAGCCTCTCGCCAGCCTCACTGGGCTTTTTGTGGTTTGAATTATTTTTCCTGATGGAGGGCTGGAGGACACAGGCCCAATAAATCCTTAAACTTTAGAAATAAACCAGCTGCAGTGGAAAGCAAATAGTGCGTCAGCTCCTTCGCATGCTGTGTTTGGGACCTGGTGGGTGCCTGTCTCTGCTCCCTGCCACGGGCTGGGAGAGGACAAGGCCACGCTGGGGTCATCGTGCTCAGGGGACATGGGCTGCAGTGAGCAAAAAACAGCCGAGTGCAGAGCAGGGGGGCATGGGGAGCCTGGAGGGGGTCACCGAAGGGTATAATAGAGCAGCAGCATCAGAGAGAAGGAAGCAAATTAAGTTTGTAGGGTGAACAGGCTCTTTATACAATAAGACTCATCTGTGGGAGAACTATTGCCTGGTGTAATCCTGCAGGGAGAGGGAGGCAAGAGATGGCTGGGGATTTCAGACAAGGACGCTTGGGCCAGTGGCTCTTAATCTAGGTGGCCAGGGCTGATGCCTTCTCCAATGCTCAGCTGCTCCTTTGTTTGGAGAAAATATTTTCAGGAGGAGTTCCAGCAGGTCCCACAGTGAGATGCTGTTTTGTGAGGCTCCCCTCATGGTGTGCCGCTGGCGCCGGCACAGAGCAGGTGCTCAGAGGGTGAGATCAGGCCATGATGAGCTGGCTGGCCAGCAAGAGGTCTGGGAAGAGCTCTCCAAGTCTATCCAGGCTCTCTGCCCCACTACAGCTCCAGATAACCTGCTGTGGAGTCCTGTCCTTGCCACACATCCCCCTGGTATCAGGCATCACCCCTTGGCAAGGCTGAGGAACCTCTGGTGCCACAGCTGCACCTGCTCCTCTCCCTCCTTCTTACTCAGCACCCGGTATGTCTCGTTTCTGAGGCAGCTGCGACGAGTCACCTGCAAGGAGAGCCTGAGTTCATAAGGCTGCTACCACTGCCCATCCTTCCCCCAAAGGAAAGGGGACCCCGATGATGGATGGCAACTGGAGGCTGGGGTGATGGGGGCACCAGAAGGAAGAGGGGAGAACCACCTGGAAAGTGGGAGGGGGAGGATGACAGCTGAACTGTGTGTTTCCTAAGGTATGGGCTAGTCCTCTGTCCTGCTCTGGTGGGTTTGGGTTTTGTACCACCTAGGAGGCACACAGCAGATGGGGGAGATTCCCCCCCTGCAGGGACATGCAGGGAAACCCTGATGGGTGGGATGCTTCCTACAGTTCCTCTGTCTCAACATTAGTGGTCGTCTCCACTCTTACAGCGTCTGTGCAAATCCCACCGCCTCAATTACTCACCAGCTGCACTTGCATCACTGTCACACCCCCAAACACACCCAACTCTGTCCTACTGGAGGGAAAAGCAGTGGGCTGGTGAGTCTTGCAGGGACTCGGTGCTGTTGTGGAGGGGTCAGCCACAGAGAAGGCTGTGTGAAGGGCGGTGCAGCCTGCTTCTCACCCGCTGGTTGTAGAGGCTCTGCTGGAGGCATTGGTGGCTCTTGAACACGCAGTAGTTGGGGTGCTGAAGTCCATCTGAGTCGCAGATCTGGGAAGGTGGGAATGAAGGCCAGAGAAAGAGGAAGAGGAGAAGGAGGGGTGGGAGCATCCACAGGGCACCTACCTGGCTCTGGGCATCTCCATCTTGGAAGGCGGCGTACTCTGCCTTCAGCCAGAGGCTCACACGAGGGTCCTCACAGCCATGGGTGGCTATCCGGCTGCACCAGTACTCTGCCCTCAGCCCTCTGAAAACCTCCATGCCATGGTACTCTGAGGTCTCTGGGGAGCTGGTCTGCAGAGGAGGGGGATAAAGAGAGCGATGTTTCTTCCTCCCCTTCCCCACCACCCAGCCTAGGCTGCTCCTCAGAGGCCAGCAGGACATGCAGCATACCCAGTACCTTGTTGCCTGCAGCCTGATGCTGGGCTGAGATCTGAGGGTTGATGTAGGTGCTGAAGTTGCCTGTCTTGCAGTGAACACGGTTCAGGTTTTTCATATTCTGACACTGTTCCCTCTTCAGTGAGCAGAAAGCACAGTCAGGGCACAGGTCCATGTGACGCCGCCCAAGGCTGTCACACACCTAGGGTGGATGTAGTGGGGAGGTCAGGGGGGGAAAAGGAGACCGAGGACCTCCCATGTCCTTGCTCTGGCTTGGATCTTGCTGCTGGTCACCCAGGTCAGCTTCTCCCAGGAGGTGGCACCTGAAGGGACAGTGCTGACGAGCTCTGGCCACCAGAGCATTGTGGTCAGCACTGCAGAGAGGCCTGCACACAGTGGGGGTCAAATGGGGACATCAGCATCTTTACCAAATCTCCAAACCCGAGGACTCTCTCTTCCATCTCCTTCCAGATCTGGGTGACCGCTGATGAGACACAGTTTCCCTCCAGCACCGCATAGCACAGGATCATCACTGCCTCATCATTCTTCAGGGCTAAAAGGCTGACAGAGAAAGGGATGAAGTCAAGTCTCATCTCTTGTCACAAGCTGAAGAGGTAGACCTCTGGTTAAAAAATGAAAGGGGAGAAAACACACCCTTCCCAAAGTAGCAAAAAAACCCTTCCCAAAGAAACCTTGGCTAACCTGCATGGAGGAATGGGGGTACATGCAGAGTCTGTATCTGCGTGTGTAACGTGGAGGCTCCGGGGGGTGTGTGTGTACATTTGGGAGCACGTGAGAGGGACAGGCTGAGGAGCACAGCTTGAGGAACTTCCCCAGGGATCCTGCAGCAGCCCCTGCCTGGTTTTGTCCACCTGAGTGCACAGCAGGGAGATGTTTGTTAGAGGTCTGCTGAGTGTTGACCGTGGGGCAGCCCCATTTGGGTCTGGAGTAGGTAACTTCCAAAGTCTCCCTCCTGCTTGAGCCAATGTATTTGACAGAAAGGGGAAAAAATCGGTAACAACGAATTAACTGTTCATCCAAACTGACATGGGAAGGAAGCTAAAGGTAGAAAATTTAATGACAGTGTGATAAGGACAATAAAAATATTTTGCCTCTCTTAGGAACAGTAGAAATTGTAGACATGGTACAGAAATGTTATTAGACAGGAATGGTGTCAGTTATCAGCAACAGTGCAGAAGAGGTAAAAATGCTCATTAGACATTTGTCTCCTGTGCCTACAAACAAAACCAGTGATAAATAAACAAGCTTTGATCTGGCAGAAAGTAAGAAGATAAGAGCAACAATTGCTTATGTTAAAATGCTTTCAAAATCCATGCATGGGCTAACCTCTATGGAGAAGTTTTCCTAAGTGCAGCTGAAACTTCTTGGAGACCTTTAGATTAGCATTAAAAAAATAAAAATGATCTGGAGAACCTGGAGGGAGGTCATGAAGATGACATTTCCTAAGGCCTGGAAAACACTCAGAGCGAGAAGCTTAGCTGAGCAAAGACACTTGTGGGTGGCCCCTCAGTCTGTCAGTGCTGGCACCAAGGTGGGGATCAGCTGGAAGGCTCTCTCCATCAGCAGATGGAAAAGCAATGACTTTTGGTGACTGGAACTTGGGGCGAGACCCATTCAAAGCAGAAGTTAGCTACACATTCCTGACACAAAGAGTATTTGGTGTGGGAGTAGCTGATGGGGTGGTTTCTCCACAGCTTGGAGACATCAAAAAGATATCCTAAATTTCTCTTAGCAGAAAGGTCTGTACCTCGGCCACACAATGTTTCTCCTTCAGGGCTTGCCAGGCATGGCTCCATGCCCTGTGCTGAGCAAGAAGGCCAGGGTGAGTGATAGCAATTTAGCCTCCAGGCTAAAAGAGGTCACTCTCTCTGCTGTTAGGCTCTTAGGATTGTGCAGTGTGTGAAGAAGTCAAGTTGTAAGGAATGACTGGTGTTCACAGATCTATGGACATGTGAGAGGTACACACCATAAGCACAGGAACACACAGATGCTTGTCATTTGCACGGGGTTTGGCTGTGCGTCCATGTAGGAGAACACGGGTGAGCATTAGGGCTAACAGGCAGAAGCTTTGTACAGCTCCTTCACAGATGCCTGGGCACTGCCACACACCGTGGGGAAAGGAGCTCACAGCACGTGTCATGCACTGGCAGCGGGTCAGAAACGAGTGATCCTGTACCCAAACTGTTCACACTAACAAGCAGCAAATGAGCATGTCAGTATCTCTGAAGTTCTCTCTCACTCTACAAGAGAATCTGGACAATCTTAAGTCACAGAAAATACAATGAGTGCTATATTTTTTTAAAAACATTACAGTCAAGTTTGTTTTATCATAAAGCAGATGCTGCTCTAGCCTGCAACAAGGTGAGTGAAGATGTTCCTTTAACACACCATCCTGTACGGTGTACCATTCTGTACGGGCTGCAAAAGGTATGCTGTGGGGACAGACATGAAAAAATTACTGTGGTGCCAACCCACAGCACATTAACCACATCCCCTGAAAAAACAAGAACGGATGAAGATCTGGAAATCTGCATATTGCAAGCCTGTGCATCTTACTGCAATGCACCACAGTGTGACCAACCTGGTCAGAGGTTTGTGGAGGGAAAGGCTGAGTTCCAAGAGGACAGAAGAGTGCAAACTGAGGACAGCGGTGACAGATACCAACTGTTTCAGGCAAAGTTGGAAAGAATTACAATGTGCTGGTAAAAAAAAGAAAGAAACCCCACCTATCCTGCAGAGAATACTTCCAGAACCTGTGAGATCCTTTATGTCCACTCCTCCATCCTGTGGCTCCACATGATCCTTTTTATTTTTGGTTTTTCTTTGTTTCCTCTATAAACATTCAGACCATTTAGGATACTAAGAAGAAAAGGAAATTTGAAATTTAGAGCAAAAAGTCAGTGCTCATCCCACTTGAAAATCTTGTCTAGAGTTGTTCAATTCAACCTTCTCAGCTTTTTTCTGTGACTGGGAGCTAGACATCTCTGAGAGAAGAACCAGTGACAGCCCCCAAGGCACACCTAGCATTTCTCTTTTGTAAAGGATTGCTGTCTGCGTGGGGATTACCTGACACTGACAATTTTCTCTTAAGCAGTTGTAGCCCTGGAGAACAAGTGTTCAGTCCACATTTCGCTGATAAATCTGTGACAGCCAAAGGGAGTCCTTGCCACCTCTCAGATGCTTGACTGCTTAGGTGCAGCTGGATCTTTGCCTTCAAGATTTGGTAAACCATCTGGGTCATCTTGATGGGACTCACAAATTTCAATTAAGGACCCCGATCTTACTCTCCAAACTTATCTGAAAGAATTTAGCCACAAATATTGGCTATTGTTCCACTACTTGCTTGTTATTCCAGTGGCACGTGATTTGATTGCTTCTTCATCACACCAGGATGATCAAACCAGTAAAGTCAGAGGCACATTAATAGCCATTAAAAATTATATGAATAGCTCTGCTGTTTTCATCACCAAGGTAGAAAAAAGAAGAAAACTGTCCACCTTGCTGGACCTTTTTAAGAACAGCAAATAAATAACAACCTGAAGCTTTGAAAGCAACTGTTAATAAATGGGTTTTAACAGGCTTTGTTTTCTCCAACACATGTACTGGTCCAACAAGTGCAGCCTAAACAAGATGCAAATAGATGATTACAGGCAAAACAGGCAGTAAAAGGGAACTTTTCTAAAAAGAGTGCTTCCATAAGTAGCTTATAAGTAGCAGTAAAACATCTGCTGAGTGTTGATGACCTACTTGTTCAGAACAAACACAAAATCAGATGTGGGTAGGAGCCTCTGCTGCACAGCAAACTTTAGATTTACAGATCATGTTCGATATGATCAGCTCATGCAGGTCAGAAAGCCTCATATCAGTATGCACCACCTACTGACACTTTGCCTTTGGCCACATATGCAGCTGCACATGAACTGTGTCCATAACATCCGCTGACCCACCCAGGAAACTGAGTCGCACCATCAGCCTGAGGTTACCAAGAAATTCTGTTGCTCTGTCACATTCATTTCCTCCTCTGTCTCTGTTCTCCATTTCTGCTGTGAGTCTTTCTGACCTCACGGTTGCAAATTTATGAGTTGGTTTACCACCTTGGGGTGAGTGAAGGTACTTTTACATGATCCCCAAATAACAGCTAGTATCTTGAAAGCCACTGGGATACGTCAGGGGAATGGGTCTTACCCTGCATCACCAGACCCAGGGACGGGTCCTGAGCTCCTTGCTCGCTGGTGGGCATCTGCAATCCACCACGCCGTGGCACTAGGTGCAGCCAGGGCTTGTCCCTGGTTCCTCTCCTGGTGACGCCCAGTGCCCTGGCACCGCTCTTCAGTGCATCCAGCCACTCTCTCACTGCTGCTGCCTTATGGCAGTGCTGGGGCTTTGTGTCCCATCACAGAGGCATTACAGGCAAGCGGTACGGACCTGGCAGAGCATAACAGCACTGCTGCTGGTCCCCTACACTTGTTGACATGCTGCTGAGCTGTTTGTGGATGTGCAGAAGTTTCACCATACTTCAGGGAAAGCTATAGGTCTGTCTAAGGTGATTTCGAAATGCAAATCCCTTCCCAGCTTAGTACCTCTGCGCCTTAATGTCCTAACCACTGCTCTAGGAAAAGCCTAACAGGTACTGGGAGGCAGTGTTTCAAGGGGAATGGGAAAAAATATAATTAAGTAGAATCTGTGGGCTGAGATCAGTAATTGCTTGAAGGCAAAAGGAGAAAACTTCAGATAAAAGCCTATCTTGCTTAAGCATCTTGAGACATGGAGTGACACACATAGACCATACTTCAGCGATATCTCAAGAATACTGGTTGACAACGTTCACCTCTCCCTCAGCGTAATGACAAGGATTTGGACCATTAACTTTCAGCTGCTGAACCTCCTTGATATTGGATGGCTGTGTGAGGTGGAGTGAATACCTGAGGCAAGCAGAAAAGAGGATAAAGAGCAAACAGCAGCTTTCCAGCACTTTGTAACTTCTGATTTTTTTTTTTTTTGGGGGGTGGGGGTGATTGCTGCAGGAAACTAAAACCACCAAGGAAAAAGCCATTCTTAGCAGCTTCAGGATAAAAAAAAGAGAACTTGGCCTGCAGGCAAGAAGGCAGGCAGGCTGGCTAGGTACCTGACAGATCAAACCCAGCAGGTAACCTAATGCAGGAGCTGTTGGGAAAACGGGAAAATAATGCCTGCCCAAGGGCTCAGGATGCACAGACAAGGGAAAAACTGTATTTTGTAAACACCTCTGTCCTGTTGACCCACACAATATTGCAGCCTTTTACCTCTGCCCCCGGGACACTGAGAGACCCCTGCTTTGAGAGTCCCAAAAGCCTACAAGCATTTGAATTTCTTCTAGCTTGCTGGCGAGAAGACTACCTGCCATGTTACGGCTCCCCTTTCACAGCTAGCTGCACACAGTAACAATACGGAGGCACTAAATTGGGCCCTGGCCTCACTGAATGTCCAAAAGGTACCACTACGTAATCCTCAAGTGACAGCTAGTTTCTGAAAGAGGTGTCAGGGGAACGGGCCCCATCCCGCACTGTCAGACCCAGGGTGGAAAAACAATAATTGTGAAAGAATGAGGATAATTCAAAAAGAGGTTTTTTTTTTTTTTCCTGGAGATAGTATTTTTAATAAAGGATCTAGTGATAAAATTAAAGCTGTTGGGGCTGAAGTACATAAGCACCACAAGGACTGTTTGGAGGGGTAAAGCAGGAGGAGGAGGATGTAGCCCCTGGGAGGGCTTGGCTCGTCCTTGCTGTGGAAGCAGGGCTCACATGAACCAGGAGCATCCACACGCAAATACCAACAGGATGAGGTCTGCATCCGGGACAGCCATGATGCTGAAAGGAGTGTAGGGGTCATAGCGGATGAACAACACAACAGTGGGAAGCCCTGGGAAAAAGGGCAAATGCAATTCTTGTGCAAACAGAAGAGCAGGGAAGAGAAGGGAGGTTGACCTCCTCCTGTGTACCCAACTGCTGAAACCCATCACTGAATGGTGCATGCAGAGCTGAAGTGTGTGGATGTTTTAAAGGGACACTAAAAATTGCCGCAGAGAGTGAGAGTTATGCGAGCTTTATAATGTAGAAGCTACAGAGCTCTTTTTAGCTTATTGCAGGATTGAATCATGGTATACAGGTAACTTTGAGGAAAGGCAATAATGAGAAATAAATAGCTCTTTAATCACAGGGCAGAAAGCATAGTAAGAACTAAAAATTGAGAATAAGTGCAATAAGGGACAAATTTTCCCCCCCCATGATGATTCACTGCTAGCAGAAAGGCCACAAAAGTATGCTCCAAATTCTTCACCTTGTTATGTTACTACCTTTGCCCTGTCTGTCTCTAAAGGTCACAGCTAGCTTCATCAGGTACCATCAAAGCTGGTAGAGCTACCAGAGCAGCTGCCACAAGCAGGGCTGAGTGAGCAAGGATGGATGTCCTACTAGACATCAGACCCTAGGGAAGACACACAGCCCTGGGCTCAGTGCCCACACAACCCCGCGCCCCTTGTGTTAAACCGGACGTCGAATGGCACCTGTGCATGCTGAATGGTCCCACCCAGCACTGCTCCTCTTGCTGGAATGGAAAAGCCTCAAAGCATTTACCCCTTTTTTAGGTCATACTTTGAAGTCCCTTTGAGAGGAGGTGGGATGTGGTGAGCAGCAAAGCTGACAGGCGTGGTCTATCTTGCCTTTTTATCCTCACTTGAATTTAAGCTTTGCTTAGTATGATTGATGGGGCTCAGCTGCCAGGTTACAGACACAGTCAGCATTAGTGTCTTTGAGAAACTCTGCAGCAGAATAGCGAGTGTCATCTGCAATCACAGCAGTCCCTCAATAATCCCAATATAACTAAATCAGAGCAAGGCTCAATTTCAGAGGCAGGAAAAATGAACATATCCTCAATGAAACACAGTTTTGCCTCAGAGTACGTACCCCAGTAAAAATTTGCCAGGCAGTAAAAGCCTCATACAGTATTAGGAAGGAGGATGACATAAGTTACAACCTTGCAACAGAACAGTTACAGCTTTAACAATGCAATGCAATTCATTTTTACATGCAGAAGTGGGATCTCTGGCTCAACTGTAGTAGTATGCAGTGTGTTTAATAGAAACCACAGACTGCAATCATGCACAAAACCTGTGTGGTAACAGGAACATCAGTAGCCGGCAACAGAGCCAAAGCAAAACGACTTCTCTGTGAAAACCACATCTAGACAGCATTCTGTCTGCTGTTGGCAAGCAAAACAACCCTTGCATCTCAGTCAAGGCAAGTGATCCTCAGCCACAAAGTACTAAAGGTACAGCAAGTAAGTTGAGTGAAAACACAGGATCCTTTTGCAGCTCGCGAGCCCCAGCTGCCTGAGGATCAAGGCAAATGGATCCTGGCAGATCAGCTGGGAAGAGCTCAAGATGTTCGACAAGCTCCTACAGCATCCCAAGGCTGGGGGAGCCAAGAAGGTGTGTAAAAGGACTGCAGCAAGCTGGACTGTCGCAGGGCCCTGTGCTGAACTGGCATGCAGCTGCTTTCAAAGCCAGACCAGGCAACCAGGGCAATGCACAGCTCCAGAGTGCAGAGGTGTGCATGTGCTCGGGCAGAAGCAGTGGTCCTGCACAGCCAGGAGCAAGGCTCTGTGCTCCCGGCTCTGTCTCCTAGCCCAGGACTGCTTTTGCTCTACCTGGGCAAGGATGGAGCGCTCCTCAGGCCAGACTGTTTTTAAGAAACATCTGCCTCATGTTGAATGCAGAGAGGCAAGGAACACAGAGAGACACAAGCTTACTCCAGCAGCCCAAGGACCCATGTTGGCAAGGAAGCTATTTCTGCAGGTCATCCGTACTCCTCAGAGACGTGAGCTGGGGGAAGATGAGTGCAGATGTGGTTGCACGCTGCAGATGGCCACGGTGTGAGGACACACGTGCATGGGAAAAAGCCCTGCCTGCATCTAAGGCCCAGCTTAAATGCACTTTGCTCATGACATGAGGACAGTAACGTTGTCAGGCGCTAGCAGCACTGGGTCACCCTCTCCCTGCTTTACTCTGTGCTGGAGCAGGGGTCCCTGAGGGGCTCCCCAAGTACATTTCTGCTCTGTATGGGACAGCTTGCTCCAGAAAACCTTCCTGTGCTCACCAGCTGCTCAGGGCAGGGGCACAAATGCCATAGGATTACCACGTGAGGACAGCCCTGCATGGGTGGTGTGTGGTACCCTGCCCAGAGGGGAGACAGGTCTTCCACTTACCTGCCACGGGGGGCTGTTTCCTGCACCCTCTCTGCAGTGCTGCCTGACATGCTCTCTGGGTGTGACTTGGAGTCTGGAGAAGGGCCCTCAGTGCCCAGGGATGTCTCCAAGGAGAGGGCTGAGTGGATCAGCTGCCAGATGTTGTTCTGTAGGCGTTGCTCCCAGGCTTGCTCTGTGCGGTCAGGGGATCTCAGCCTGGGAGGCAAGGAGGCTGGGACCAGCAGGGTTGGTGGGAGCGCAGGCAGCCCCCTGTCCTGTGGGGGTCTCAGCACCCCTGGCGTGGCTGTGGAAACATTCCTCAGCAGTGGTTTCTGACTTGACAGTGCATAGGAGTACTTCAGGAGACTGTCCACATTGGCACGCAGCAGGGCATCGACGTGCAAGAGAGAAGCCTGCTCTGGAGCTGGGGAGAGAGTGGGATGGGGGGGCTGAGGGCACCTTCCTGAGGCCAGCCAGAAAGCTGCTGGGGGGAGCGGGGGAAGAGTAGCTACAGGAGATATGCAGGCAAGCAGGGGCACACAGCACAGCTTGGTGTAGCCATACCTTCTTCTGTAGGGGAGCTTTTGCCCCTTGCCCAGGAGCCCACAGCATGGGGTTGCTCTGTCATGAGGAGTTTTTTTTGAGGAGACAAACTGGAACATGGGATTCGCTGGGTGGAGGAGAGAGGGAGAAACATGAATCTCACTGTGTTATCTTCCCTTCCTCCTCACCCCTTCCATCTCCCAAGATATATTCCCCCTTGCCCTGTATCCTGTGCACCACCTTGGTATAGAACTGGCGTTTGAAGCAGCGGTAC
Source organism: Falco biarmicus (assembly GCF_023638135.1). NCBI lineage: Eukaryota > Metazoa > Chordata > Aves > Falconiformes > Falconidae > Falco > Falco biarmicus. The sequence goes on from NC_079292.1 coordinate 91,715,756, forward strand.
TGGGTGAACTGGCAGAAGGTCTGAAACCACGGAGCCTCAGGGAAGTCACAGCAGACTGGCCCTGGAGAGGGGAGAGAGAGAGAGATGTGGGATGGGGGCAGGCCACAGGTTTTGGCATCTGCCCCCTTGACCTGGGCAGAGCAAGAGCTGGGGACCTCTTGGATGGCTGCTTTCAGAGTGCTAGTGGCTGAAGGGAAAGTCAAAGCTGTCTGACCCCACGTGGAGATCACAGCCTTGTGCTATTATGGCTTCCAATCCCAGGTGCCACATGCACTTTCCCTCCAAACTACCCACGGTTTCAGTTAGTCCTTCTGCCCTTTTTCACATGGTTATCTTCCCTTTTACAAAGACCCAAACCTCCTGTTTCCAGGATCTAATAAGGACTCTGTTATTAGTCCTTCAAGGGTTTAAAAAAAATAACCAAACAACAACAAAAGGCAAGCAGGTGTGTGATGGCTTAAAAAGATGACCAGACTGTGACTGGGAACACCACAGGAGACCACCTCTTCAGGGGAAAAAAAAAAAAAAAAAAAAAAAAAAAAAAAAAAAAAAAAAAAAAAAAAGTTTGACATTGATTCCAGCCATGCAGGGGATGGAGGAAAGTCCACAGGGCCAAGATGCTGCTGGCAAGTCCTGTGCCTGTACACACGTGCACCATAATCCTGCCCAGTGCTGCCAACACTACTGCCTCAAAAGCTACAGCTCCTCCTGCAGCGATTGTGGGAGAGCTGAGGTCATGCAGGAGAGCAAAAAACTCTGGGACATTTGGGGAGGGGGGTAGCCTTGTGCTCCCTCTGCTCTGCGAGTGCATGGCCCAGCTAGCAGAGCCAGCCCTTTGTGCATGCTGAATGGGTCAAGTGCCAGCTGAGACGAAGGAGGCTGGCAGTAGAGTTGCAGTGCTCTCCTGTTGGTTATTTGTGCAGCATCTTTTATGCTGTATGTACTCCTTCACTTGTGCTGAGCACATGGATTCACCAGCAATAGTAGAATTTCAGGTATTCACTAGGATCCCAGCCCAGAAAATTACCCAAGCTGGAGGTAACATGCCAGATCCCCACCCTGTCCCTTGGTGATGCCTTACGCAATCTCTCCAGGACACAGGCGACAGGGACTCACCGAGAGCAATGCCCGTGCACATGTACTGGGAGCTGCAGAGCTCCAGTTCATCACATAGCCGCTACTTACAAAGGAGCATTGCTACCTCTGAGCAGTGGAGGATGCCCAGCCCTTTGCTATCCCCAGCATTAGCCTGGCTCTCCTGGGCCAGGACCGCATCCCCAGCAAAGCGTGCCAGACCAGGCATATTGGAGCTTGGAGTATTACAGCCTGCTGTGTCCTGTTACAAACCATTCCCACAATGATACAGAAACTTTCCATTTTGGGGTGAGGGGAGAAGAAAAGTACATCTTCATTCCAGTACCTGGGAAGTGAAGGAAAACTTGACACAGTTAAAATTTCCTGTGGGCTCTCTTTGCTGTCTCTAGATTTTCATTGTGGCTCAGCTCTCCCACAGCCTGTCGAACGCTGGTGGCATTGCCTGACGAGCAGCTCACCTCCTTCAGCACTGATCCCCATCTCCTCATTTCTCTCAGCTCATCTCCCCTGCAGAGATACTAGTCTACCTCTGAATCCTCTGACCTTCCTGCCAAAGGGAGACATTCCCAGCACCAACTGCTTAATCAATATGATCTTCTGCCTCTTTCCTCTGCTCGTCCTGCCCATGTGTTTGCTGCAAACAGCACAGCTTCTGCTGAGCGTCAGGAAGCCACCCCCTTGGGCTTTGTGGCCAACTCCACCTGCATGAGATCCCAGCATGGGGGTGGGGAGGTGGGTGGGCAATTAATTAACAATTGCATCATCACTAAAAGGTGGAACCAGCTGAAGTATTTGCATACTCTCATCAGGAAACATCCTCCTGACTCTCATCTTCCACAGCAGTGTTGAAAGGCTCTGTGTAGGCTTCCCCTGTCTAAAACACAGCGTAGCTGCTCTCCTCAGCACCACGCCTAAAGAGGCACAATTAATGCTCACGAATATTTGACTGCAGACAGCATTGCCATTTATCTGTGGGGACAGTGGAGACAAAATATGTGAGGGCACATGCACTGCCACGTCCACTCAGCCTCTCAGCTGGTTTGTAACACATGCTAAAATAGCCCCAAAACTGGGGAAAAGGGAACACAGAGGGGAATAAAGTTTGCCAGATGGGCCTGTTGGGCTGAGGGCTGGAGGAAAAAGTAGCAAAGAGGGCATCCTGCAAAATTGTCCCATCTTCTGGCATTCCCAGATGCTCCTGCTGCTGGCAGCTGAGCCTCCGAAAGCAGCAGGAGTGGAAGCATGGCTGGATATGCCAAAAAGCGGTGCCAGTGTGCTGGGCATCACCAGGAGAGGAACCAGGGACAGGCCCTAGGTACACATAACACCATGGCATCATGGATTGCAGGTGTCCTCAAGCGAGGGAGGAGCCCAGGACCCATCCCTGGGTCTGGTGATGCAGGGTGGGACCTGTTCCCCTGACACAGCTGCAGAAACAAGCAAGAAATAGTTGCCCTCATGCTGCAGTCCAAATAAGCACAGTTGGCTGATCGTTCAGTTCATTGACGTTCATAGCTAAATATAAAGACATATTTTTTATGACAAAAATTGTTCCTATTTTTTTTCCTCTGAAGAAAAATACAACAGAAGTAGTCCCAAGTTTTTCAGCTGCACAGATATAATTATGCCACTTAAATTCTCTGATGCAGGGGTGCAGAGAAAGTATGACTGCAGAGATTTAAAGGGTGCTGTTGCTATGGTGTTTTCTGAACTGGGATGTTTCTTGGCTCCTGAAATGTTAAACACTTAAAAAAGCAGCTTATCAGCTCATGCTTTCTTAAAGGCCCACAGAAGCCCATGAGCCAAGCTTCTGTGTTAAACCCTAGCTGAAGCTGGAAGGAGCCGATCAGGTTGTAAGGTGTACTGTTGGCGGGAGACGATGAGCTTCAGTGAGTTTCAGAAAACTGCAGCCAGTTTTTTTCCCCTGCCACCCCACCGACAGACATGTGGAGGAACTGAAGAGCTCAGCAAAGGGCCACTGAAGTGGTCGTGGCTTTCAGCCCGTGACCTGTGAAGAGAAGCTGTACTTGTTCTGCTGGATGGAGAAGAGAGGCAGCCCACGAGGACCCAAAGGAAGGCTACACGATGACAAAGTCAGACTCTTCTTGGTGGTGCCAGATGACACAAGAGGGAAAAAACTGCAGATTCCTGCTTAGGAGGTTAGGACTGGCCATCAGGAAAAGACTTTTTCTTCAGGAAAGGTGTGCAGACTGGAAGGGCTACCCAGAGAGGCCACAAAACCAAACTCCCTTGCACAAATCCAGGGTGCCCTAGTGCTGGGAGTATCCTGCTTTGAGCTGGCTAGACACCCCAAAACGGAGCCATCCCACCACCATTCCCACAAGCCCGTGGCATTTTGGGGCAGAGAAACAGCTGGCGCTGCCCCAGCTGGGGCAATGCCCACATCTCCCCGTGGAGGTGGGCTGATACCTTCAGGGACGTGGCCGTGGTTCTCCTCCTGGTCCAGCTGCAGGATGGTGGAGCTGAGGCAGCCTTGTGCCTGGCGCAGCTGGCAGAGCATGGCTGCCTTCCAGGGGGGCCCCAGGCTGGCGAAGAAGAGCTGGTACTCGCTGTCCGACAGCGGGCTGCCTGGAGCAGGAGGCACCGGTGGAGCTGCAGAGAACGTCAGCACGGTCAGCAGCCCTGGGGGAGAAGCAGGCTGCGGTGAGCCCTCCCTGACGGGGCGAGCAGCGGGTGGGAATGGGAGAGCAGCTGGCAGGGTGGCCTGATCCTGTCTGCTAGCGCTGAGTGGGGCACTGGGCTGAGCTGGCCTGGACTGCCACCACCACACCTGCTTGTGGGGCCCCAGGGGAACCAGAAGCCCTGGGGAAAAAGGGGGGAGAAAGAATGGAGAAGAAGGGAAAAAAGAGAAAAAGGAAAAAAAAAGTAAAAGAAAAAAAATAAAAAAGAGAAAAAAGAATGACCTGCAAATAAAAAAAAGAAAAAGAAGAAAACAGAACTAAGTACAAATAGAAGAAAGTAAAAACGGGAAGAGAAGAATGAAAAAAGAATGAAGAAAAAAAGAAAAAATAAAGAAAAAAAGAAATAAAAAAGAATGAAGGAAAAAGAAAAAAGAATTAAGAAAAAGAATGAAGAAAAATAAAAAAGAAAAAGGAGAAGAAAAAAAAAGAAAGAAGAAAAAGAAAACTTTTTAAAAGAATTTAAGTCAGGGGTTTTTGAGTTTGGTTTGGTTTGCACTGGGGGGAGGTGTTTTGATCTTTGGATTTGTTTCATTTTTTGGGTTTTTTTTGGTCACCCCCCCCCGGAGCCCCTGCCCAGCTCCCCGCTGCCCCGGGGGCACCCACCATGGCGCAGCCCTGCCGTGAGCCGCCCCGCCGCCATGCCCGGCCCGCGCCCCTCGGCGGGCACCGTGTCCCCTTCCCCCGCCCCCGACAGCCGCCTCCGCTCCTGCCCCGGCCCCCCCGCCCGGGGGCTCCAGCCTCCGGCCCCGGCCCTGGGCTGCCCGCCCGGCCGCGCAGGCCTCGCTCACCCGCCAGGCAGCGCCACCCCGGCATGGCCGCCGCAGGCCTCGCCGCTCGGTGGCCCTGGTGACGGTGCAGGGGGCAGGGACAGTGTAACGGCTGTGCGCCCGTGCCTGTGGGGGTGCGGGAGACAGGCGCCCCCGGGAGGAAGGGGGAAGCCGGGCGTGGGGAGAGGCAGGGGGCCGGCGCCCCCGCTGCTAGGCAACATGGCGCTGGCAGCTTGGCAACGGCAGCTGAGGCCTGGCCAGGCTCCCCGGCGGGCCTGCGCCCCAGAGCGCTCTGTGCCCTCCTGCAGCAGAAGGAAGACAAAAACCTGTTCCACTTGCAGGGGACTGAGACTCACCTCGTGCCCCCCCAGGAGCGTCCCCACGCTGGCCTGCTTCAGGACGTGGGGGGAAGCCAGCCTGATCTCCCCCAGGCAGCCATGTCCTCCGGTGAACCCCCAGCAAGTCCCAGGAGCACCAGCCAGCCTTCCTCTGCCCCCCGCCGCTGCCCTGCGCACCGCTCTGCACGGGAAAGCCTTCTCAGGCCAAAGCAGGAATGGTGCCAGCCAAAGGGGCTCTGGGGTGGCCAGTGCGGAGGTGCCCAGAGCCCCACACGGCTGGTTTTGGGGGACACCAAACCCACGTGCCTGTGCCCAGTTCTTACGACAGAGACCAAAGCGTGAGGCACAGATGCAGTGACCCACGTGTGCACCCCACGAATTGCAGCCGACACGGCGCTTCCCACGGCTGGGCACTTTCTGATGTGAGAGGGAAAGACATGACCATAACCATCCTGGGCAAGCAGCTGTCAGGGTGCTTGGAAAGAAAATGCTTGGCACAGCAGCAACAAGAACTGCAGCTGTAAGCAAGATGCAGGGTGGCACAGCGGCTTTGTGTGTCCCCTGAATCACCCCACAGCCCCAGCTCGGCTGCAAAGTGACACCCTTGCAGAACAGAAGAGGAGCTGCAGGCAGAGCAGAGAAGTCTGCTGCTTCCCAGCGTGGCACGATGCTGCTGAAGAAGTCGCTTCTGTCTCAAATTGTGGGAGACTGGAGCAGCGCTGCTGGATGCAGCAGCTGCAGGGAGTGCTGTGGGTGCGCCGGCTGCGACTGCAGGGCTGACATGTCGCCTGCCACTACCCGGGGTGGCCATGAAGGCTGTCAAGGCAAAAGCTGAAATCACTCCAGCCACGCGGTCCATTAAAAAGGTGTCTGGCAACTGCATGTAGCTCTGTGAGTCCTTGCAGGAGACAGGCTGTAGTTTGTTATGAGATGTCTTGTTGGATGCCAGTGTTTCTGAGAAGCTTGAAGCTTGACCATTTAACGACAGCACTGAGTTTTAGGATGTTTTTCCAGCTTCTTAGAAAGACAGTGAGCTGGGGACATTTTCCAGCTAGCTCTTGCCGCTCACATTAAAACGGGCAACGCTGCTGGGGCTTACAAATTTTAGCATGTCCCTGGTCTTCCATTGCTTAGCTTGAGACATCCTGCTAATTAGCTGATTTTAGAGAACTCCAGGGCCTTCAGCTCCCCAATTCTGTTAATCCCCACTGCTCCCCCATGACAACAGAGCCCAGGCTGAGTTCTGTTGTCCTGACTTGAGTGGCTTCCCAGGGGAGCTCAGTGCTGACCTTGGTGGCTGAAGGAAATGCATGACCTAGGAAAACATACTGGTACAGCATGTTATGCAGTGTTACTAACGTCTGGCAGGTGCTGGCTACACAGCCTGGGTCTACATGTGCCAGCAAGAGATTTATGGTGTATGAAAACAGGAAACAAGAATGAACGGACCAGAGCCCCCAGACGTACACTGAGAACTCAAACACAAGGCAGAAGATGAAAGAGCTGTCAAAGAAGTCATCCTTGGTTGATGCTCTAGTAGCAATGCCTGTGGGAGCTACTGTATATTTGGAAAGGGGGAGGTTAGTGATGTGAGGGCAGGTTGGCTACTTAGCACTTGTCATGCACTGTGGCATACCCTGGATTGGGTTCAGGTTGTCAAAATCCTTCAGGGAACGCCTACAGTCCACAAGTGTGTTGAGAAGCTAGCTAGTCTGCAACGTGCACCCACAAGGTGGGGAGACTGCTTGTGCAGGAGGCACCGCTGTGCTGTTCGGATAGGTTTGTGCCAGCTGGGCACTTGTGTTTTAAGGTTCTGCAAAAAAGAAGTCATCCTTGGGGGAGGGGTGAGGGCAGGAGGAAGAGCAGTTTGGACAGGACGCATCAGTGCTGCAAGCTGTGGGGAGGTCTACTCCCTACTGCTGCATCAAGCAATTATACTGGTCAGTACTGCATGGTACAGGGGTGAGGCTGATTCCGGTGTTTTCTGGTTTCTGAGGGCTAACTTGGCACCTTTAAGGCTCTACCCCTGATGATGCATTACAGGCTGTATAATTTTTGCACTGAAGCAAATTTGCAACCTCGTTTTCAGAGCCACCACAAAATGGAGTTTTCTGCAGATGGTGTTAGTGTGCTGGCCTGAGCTCTGTGACCTGATGATGCAGCTGCAACCCTCAGGCCTATGGAGTGCCTGATGCCACGCTGGGATGGTAGCAGCAGGGTAACAGCTCACTGGAGTTGGATTTTCCATGTTGCTATCAGATTGCTGTGCTGATTCTGAGCTTTGGAAGAGCCTGTCTGGTTTGTGAGGGACCATCCTTCCGCAGACAAGCTCCTCTTCCAAGTTAGTCTTCTTGTCTTAAATACTTTGGCTATTTCGCAGCATTTTCTGCTCTGCATGTTCCACCACAAACACCAGTAATGTCTGAAAACCTCTTGAAAACCACAGGACTGTGGCTCACAGACTCTTCTTCCTCTGCTACAAGGGTTATATTGCTCCTTCCTTCATCCGATGATAGAAAACATCAGACAATCAAGGTGAGCACCCAAAAATACCACCATCCTGGACACAAGGTGCTGAAACAATTGCCCATCCCTTTTTTCCCTCGCTACCTCGTGCAGGTACGTGGTATATTGTGCACTGTTCCTTAGGCCAGGACAGCTGAGGGCTGTGACCAGTGGGGGTGCGTAGCATGGCTCCTCAACACGCACGCTGGCCTAACTTGCCAAGAAAAAAGCATGCTCAGGCACACAGAGCGCTTAACCAAAGAAGTAACGATGGCTATATGGCTATGTTAGGCTGTGTCAGCTCTGTGAGTTAAATTGAGGGTGTTGGCAGGGAAAGAGTGCCTGATCAGCTCAAAAACTCATAAAGATGCAGGCTACAAAGATTAGGTGTGAATTCCAGACTCAGTGCCTTGTCAGGCAGCATCCCTAGAAAGCATGTGTCTTAAATAATTTGAAATGTAAGCAGAGATGATAGAAAAATGCTTCCAAAAACACCTGTTGGGGGAGGGGGGGGGAGTGATTTCAGAAAGGAAATTCTGGTAAAAATACCTAAATCTGTTCTTTCATGTTAGCTGGAGTGAAAAAATCAGAGTATTAGTACAGCCATAACAGTGCTGTTAACTGCAATATGTATATCGATATGTTGCCAGGAAATAAACACCAGGCTCTTTGCTTATGGAGGAGGCCATGAGCAATTCTACGCGTGTAGTTGTTCTGATGGGCTGAGGAAGGGGCCAGCAGAGCCCCTGAGACACACCAGGTTACGTGTTTGTTACAGAGCATCAAAGGAAAGGGAAAACTGTGATACCTTCATCTATTAAAACATATACCCAAGAGAGCAGGCAGAGAAGGAGGTCCGAAGCCCATCGTGGTCCCTCAGCAGCATGTTATCCCTTCCCCTCCACAGGTGACAACATTCAACAGCAATGGCTCCGGCCCTCCTCGGGGTCCCCTCCCTCTCCTTGCCCACCAGGCTCACCTTCTTGCCAGCTCCCAGTTCCCAGGGCATCCCCCCTCCTCAGCAATTGTTTGGCAGCTCCCGGGACCTCGGGCTTGCACAGGCGCCCTTGCTCCATGGGGGCTGTGGCTCTGTTGGTGACATTGCTGGGTCTCACTCGAGGCTGCAGCAGCTTCAAGCAAGAGCACGTTTGCTCTGTCCACATAAGGAGTTGGACGGTACAGGGGACCCTCCCTGCTAAATCGATGCCGGTGTCTGCAGCGTGCTGATCTCCCACCCCCCCGCACCCCTCAGCACAGGCCCTACCAGTGACTATAAAGCCACGAGCAAAACCAGCTGCAGAGCCAGAGTTCAGCCGTCTGCCCACAAACCAAACATCCCGGCGGGGGAACCTCAAGGGGGGGTGGAAGATGGGAATAGTGTTGGCCTGCGCTGTGGGACAACAAAGCCGCTGGCTGAGACAGCAGTCCCTGCCCCAGCGCCTACAGGACACGGATTTAGATGTCCTCCAGTGCTGCATCTGGAGGCTGTGGAGCTGCATCTCAGGAGTGTGCCTGGGCTTCTAAGGCCAGCTGCCATCTGGCACCAATGGAGGAGTGGACGGCCCAGCCAAGGCCACCAGAGCCATTGCACAGCAGCCAGGTGAAGGTCCTCTTCCAGTCCAGCTCTAGGTCTTCTGTGCAGCAGAAACTACTTCAAGAGCCCAATGCTGAGCACCTTCATCCTGGCAGCTATGGCCCTGTGGGGAGGGACGTGGGTACCAGCCCCCTCAGAGCAGGACTGGGGTCTCCATCTCCACAGACAAAAGCATTAGAGTGTTCTGGTTTAAACCAAAATGATATGAATTGCTGACTTTAATCACAGGTTAAATAATCTTCATTCCACATTTGTACTTTATTTTGGTAGGTTTACTGTCACTGGCTGAGAGCTATGTGAATATGCTGATAAATATAGACTTTACATAAAAATTGGCACTCATTTTAACTTGGTGGATATGTTAATCTATTCACATTTATACAAGCACTGTACAGTTATAACATGCATTAATTCAGATACTTAATTTACATTTTATTTTGTTAGGAAATAGTGAATGAAGCATTTTTTACTTGTCATTTAGAAAATGGAATATTTAATTGATTGCAAAACCAGCATTTAAAAATGGTTTCTTGCATTAATAATACAACCTAAAATGGAGTAGATTCAATAAAAGCATGCTTGAATGAACTGCTCTAGCCTTTTCAGGCAGGTTTTTTTAGTGCAAGAACAACCTGATCCAACCACAAAGTTACCTGTAGTATGAGCAGGCGCTTGGGCTACAGAGCCCTGGAGACATCTTTTCCCACGGAGATCTTTCTGTGGTTCCTACATGGCTTCTTCCAATGACTGGATCCCTCGGGCTTTCAGAACAAGGAAATCTCATGGTCTCACACTTTTTTTTCTTGCTTGTTGTCAATGTATAAAAAATAATTCCAGCCCTTTCTCCTCCCAGCCTGGTTTTCAGCTTTGAACGAATTATTCCTTCAGTGGAGCAACCTAAACCACTGAAATTAAGTTGTACATCTGCAAAACCAGACCAAAGTGGGCAACCTGCTGAACATTTTTTTTGCACTAGGCTTTAGGAGCTTAGCGTTTGTCACAGGTTTACCTGTCCTTAAGACTTGGGCAAAAATGTCTTTTTAAAACTAACACTTAAATTTCTTTTATGTATTCAGAAGAATAAACATAAATTAGCATAAATTAATCAAGATGTTTGACTATTTTTATAAATGAAATGCATTTTATTTGATAAAAAAGCAGCTATGCTTCTGATACGGTAATTACTAGGCAAAGGAGTTGGAGAAACTTTCTTCAGTAGTCTTTGGAAAGAGAGAGGACATTTTGTTTCATTCTATTAGTCTTTAACTCTTTTAATGCTGCCGTTTTCCTTGCCTACTGCCACTGCTTTAGAGCAGTCAGGCACCGCACACTCCTCAGATGTTGCCGCTCGGCTTGCCAATGTCTCCGTGGTTCGCTCTCCCGGCTCACATGGCCGCGACCAAGCAGCGCCGTGGCCGGTTGTACGGAGGGCGACGGGGTCAGGCACAGCCAAACCAGCCGGGTCTGCTTCGCCCCTCGGGCGAAGCTCATTCGGAAGTTGGGATAATCCCGCTGCGTTAAAACGTTCTATGACAAGTGCTTGGTACGTGACCAGCGTGCCTCGCCCTGCTCCAGGAGACAGGAAACCTTTGCCTTGCTGCTGCCAGTCCACACGGGAGCGCTCACTGGGGTTGCATCGTGGCCCGGGCTCAGTCACCTCAACACCCTGCTCCGCTTTAGCTAAAGCTTTGCTTAGCCAAGCGAATGACGAGGCAGGCTTCGTATCCCTCCTTTCTGGGGCTTGGAGGAAGCATCACCCATTTCTCTGTGGACGTCAGAGGGGAACAATCCTGCTGTCACCTGTAACCACCACTTCTCAGCAACACATATCTGCAATGAGAAACATCCGGGGAGGACCTGGTCTTATTTTCAGCCAGTATAAGCAAACTATCTCTTGGGAATGCTTTTCTCCTCTGCTGCCAAGTGGAGATCTCAGGACTGATTTGGCCAGCATGTGAACCAAGCCTTAAAATCCTCAGCAACGTGACCTTTCACCTGGAGCCACACAACTGCTGCTTCTTATCCTGGCTTGCTCTGCTACAAAGCATCTTGCTACCCAGCATGTATCTGCCCTGATTTAGGACCGACAGCAGCCCTACTTCGAAGGGGAAGTTGAACCAGATGACCACCAGCGGTACGGTACCTTCCAATCAGCGTTTCCACTTCTAAGATATATATATTTATATCCAGTAATCGTCTCGTAAGAATTGATCCCCGATAATCTGAGTATCACCAAAACACTCTACAGCTGAGCCTCAGTCTGCTTAAGCATGGGAGCCTTATACAACCTGTTTAACAGAGAGTAAGAGGCTGCCTGCCACATGGCTCTGAGTGTGTAATTAGGTAAATGATACCTTAAGAGCACTTAATGAAAAGCTGAATGTTGCCCAGCTACGGGGGCTAGTTTAATCGCTTGCTATGTCTGTAGCAGCTGAAGAAGGTGGTCCCGCTGGTGGAAGGTGACAGTCATGGCTGGGATGGTTTGTGTCCATCACGCAGCAGACACGGTGGTGGCAGAGCCCAGGGACGAGAGCTCGCTGGGAATGCGAACACTTTGCTGAACAGCCTCATCGGCCACGCTCACCCAGCTACCCAGGAGCAATGCCCACGGATGGGGCAATCACAGCTGGACAAGATAAACCAGTTGTCTGCGTGCATGATCAATTATTATTAAGAAATGGGCTTAACAAGGCTGACAGAAGTCTTCCCTGTTGTCGTGCTGTACGGCACCAGCTTCCTGAAACTCAGGCTTGACTGTACTCATCAGCTAGGTTATTTCCAATGACTCCAAAAGGGCAATTTCTCCAGCTCCATTTTAGAAAGTGTTTATGTTGCACTGACAGCTGTTCCAGGAAATCTGCAAGCTAGCCAGTTCTTTAAAGGAGTTCATGATTACTTTAACTTAGTGTATCCCTTCTTTAAGCGCTTCAATTCTAGAAGTAAACTTCAGCTTCCATTACCGCTGCAGTGATACAGGTAACTATTAACGGTGATCTATTTAAAAAAATAATAAAAGAAAAAATCAACAAATTTTTGACTGACCTTTTTCTGCTACTTCCAGCCAAACTGATTTTATTTTGTTGACCTGGATTTCTTGCTTGTTCTAGGGAGAAGCAATTTACTTCTCTGCTGTTTCAGTATTTCACATCTGGACTGCCAGAGCAGCCTTCCCGACATTGTTAAGGACCAGGCTTTCCCTGGCAGTCCAGAGCCCGGCAGAGCGCAGACCATGGAGGCGCCTTCAGGTGGCTTTCACAGGATGACAAACACCGTTTACTGAAGACTGCCGGTCAAAAAAAGCCCTTGTCCCAGTAGATGCTATTTTAAATCCTCCTTACTGTTTGCCTAGGAAGTACATCATCCCCATATGACACCAGCACCAACAAAGAATAAATATTTACAGAACACTTCCCCCTCCCCTCATTACAAACAATTCTGCTATCTGCAGTTGGTAATGGACATGTGCCATGTTCAATTATATCAAAAACAAAAGGCATTCTAAAAAAAGCTGCTTATGTTTCTAGCTTTGTCGCTTACAGGCTTTGTTCCCACTGGCTTCATTTTTGTGCTTTGTAATTTCTAGCTTCTACTGACTCTTTTATTTTCCTCCTTTGGTGATTAAATATTGCACAGTTACTGCCCTTACTCCCTCTCTTCCAAGGTTAGCTTTTAATGTCTTTTCATTTGCATTTATACTTGGCCATTTAAAAATTCTCGGTTGTTGCCATATTTTTGTGCAAGTCCCCTCTCCCCGTAAGTCAGAGCATTCCCTCAGCTGCAGCAACATCCCCCGAATGCTCCACGCCGCCGGCTGAAGCAGCCCCTCGTTGGGCAGCAGCAGGACGCAGTGGCAGGACAGCGGGTGGGTGAGCAGAGCTGCCCACCTTGCACTCCACGCCGCCTCCTGCCACCGAACCAGAGCCCGGCCGAAGTGTTTCTCACATGTTTTGCACGAAATTGTCAGAACATTCCCATTCTCAGCGTGCCAGGAAGCACAACAGTAACCCTGTGGCCAAGCCTGAGCCTGAAATCTGGAGTATTCTGGTCTGCCTCCCTTCCCCAGTGTCCTGCGCTGACTGCCAAAGCCCCAAGCCTCGTTTCCCAAACCAGAGCCCCTCTGCGCAGTCGGCAGCACGGAACAGGCCACCTTGTCCCCTGCTTTGGTGCGTGATGCAGCCCAGCCTGCTCATGCTGCGTTCACATTCCACCACATCCATTTAGAAGCTACTTATTATCCTCCACCAGCAGTGGCTTGGTTACAGGGCGGCCACTGCTTCAAACACCTCTCTAGCCCTAGACAGCTTGCTATTGTAGTAGACAGTGGCCGCTACAATCCAGCGCCCTAGCCCACCAAAACCAACCTACCCCAACTTACCCCACGAAAACCAAACCACTCAGAGGAGCCTTCACATCCTTTGTCACCCTTGCACTTTTCCCATTTTCAAGTTCAGACCAGATCCTCCATTTGTCCTCTTAGCTGAGCACCCAGCTGGTACCCAGACAAACCCCAGCTGAAGAGTTCGTTCTCCTGCCACAGCCTTCTCACCCGCCGGATGATGGCACCACGTCTCCTGCCACAAAAACTGTACCAGACACACAACCAACATGCAGAATTCAATTCCTCTCTGTTTAAGGAGGGAAGCCCTGGGAAATGGTCAAAGACAATCCGGGGACTGAGATCCAGACTGTGGCAGTGGTACCACAAACAGTCTGAGCCAGTCTGGGTAAGAACTTACCTCGCTTCTTTCCTGAGCAGGACAAGAACCTGAGCACCCGTTCTCCAAGCAAAAGCCAAGACTGACTCAATGCTAACTCACCCCAACAGCGGACTCAGTGCCAGCTTCTGAGCCGGTGGCTTTGACAGGGTCCCCGTACAATTACAAGGTGAGAGTAGCACCACCCTTCATCTGCACGGTCCTCTGAACTAACCCAGTGACAGACCCCTGGAAGAACTTTGGCTGCACAACCACAAGAACAAAACTGCTCCAGTGATCCTCGTGCGAGTTATCTACGCAAGGAAAACACTTCATGTTCCAGGTGAAAAGCTTAAACCCTCCTGAACAGCAGAGAACAAGCAGGAAGAAGAGACTCAAGCTCATCCATCTCCAGGCCATGCCAATGGAATTGATAAAGGGCAGCTTCAGCATGGATCATCTCCTCTCAGTTACCTGCAGACACGGCCAAGAGAGACACATCTTCAGCAACTGTTTCGGAGCCTAACATTACCTTAGTAACAGCAGCTGGAGTTTCTGACAACAAGGTGATCCAAGGTGAAGGTGACCGGGGAGCAGGTTATCAGGGTATCTGCAAAACCTGTCCACATTCTTGGACACCTCTGGTTTGCCCTGAGGGCTGATTTTCTCAGCTGTGCTGCCCAACAGCCAGTGAGGGCTGGCCTTCTGGAGCTCCCACCTCTCATTTAAAAGACAACAACTCATGTAGTAAATGATGCAAAAATCTCATGAATAAATGTCCACCCTCTTGTGAGGGCATGATGGAAGGGGCAGATATTTTTCCCAGCTACTAGAAGGCTTAGCACCCTTTTGCAAGGGCATTAAGTACATTTTCAAGCCTGACTTGGGTGGAATGTCACTTATTAACACTGTTCAGGACTGTTACAACAAAAAGTTGTACTACATTCATCATTTAACATGAAAGCAGAGCTGACTAAAGAAACCAGGTGCCGCAGTTTATTTTGGAGGTGACAGCAAGGCAAACAGAGTATCTGTTTCAATGAACTTTATTTACTTCCATATTATACAAGTGGGATCTGAATCCCCAAACTTCCCATCATCAACATAATGGAGAAGCACCATCGCACAAAAGGCAGGCAGAATTTTGGAGCCAGAGGACAGGCTAGATCCAGCCATTTCTCCCCATGTGGTCAGAAATTCTTCCTCCTTCACACAGCGTACTTCCCCGACCGGCAGGTTTACCCCAGGAATAAGAGAGACAAAGCTAGCTCTAAATACTCCCTCCTCCTCTCCCCAACAAAACAGGCTGCTCAGCACCAGCAGTGGAATGGTTAAAAGACAGGGAGTACATTAGG
Source organism: Falco biarmicus (assembly GCF_023638135.1). NCBI lineage: Eukaryota > Metazoa > Chordata > Aves > Falconiformes > Falconidae > Falco > Falco biarmicus. The sequence continues at coordinate 91,730,806 of NC_079292.1, forward strand.
TTTTCAGTCTCTCTACCAGCCCACTAGATTAAGAACTGGCCGGGTTACTCCCTCTTCTCCTGAAAAAGATCCAGGAAAATCGAAGACCTAAAATGCTGAAGACTTACCTCCTTTCCTTCCCCCATCCCATAGCCTTGCTCTCTAAGCAGAGAGTAGGCAATGAACTCTGAGGAGGCTGAAGGAAAGCCAAGGCAAATCAGGGGCTACCTGAATCCCTGGGAACCTGGTGGCCACCCCGGTGCCCTCATTCATTCCCTTTGAGGTTCAGAGACCTGTTTGGAACAGCACACAGAGAGGGCCTCCCTTAGGGATTCGGAAGCAACCAGGGATACAGAACACACAGGAACCGCTGTGAGGGTACACACCATTCCAGGGATGGCCCAAACCACAAACAGGGCAAGGCTCCCCCCAGCCAAGGCCCCAGGGGCTGGGGGAGCTGCGACGAGGCCCTGGCAGGGGGAAGAATGCTCCTGCAGCAGTACTGAGGGCTCACGGGACTTTACTTCTTCTTCCTCTCCTGGGAACAGCGAGGGCAGAACCTGGTAGACAGGGAAGTAAAAAGCCGGCGTTTTCGGCATGACATGAACCCCCAACACAGAGTCCCAAAGGACCTTTTCCAAGGTCCCTGACAAAGCCTTAATTAAAATTTTCCTTTTTAAGACGTCTTTAAGCATGTATGTACAGTACTCTCCCTTCTGCCACCCAGGACCTCCCCTTTCCAAAGGTCAGTGGGCCCCTCCAGGTTGCTTGTTCACTCACCATTTTCCTCTCGGTTTTGTCGTCAGACCCACACAGGCAAAATGAAACCATTCAATGGAACACTGTGGGGACAGAGAACAGTCCGTTAATGAGCAGTTTTCTTTTGAAATCATTGCTTCTGGGGTACCAGTTTCCCAGTCTTTGATCACAAACTCCTAAATCCCTAGCAGCAACCAGGGAATGACAACTCACACCCAACCTATACCTTGTTAGCAAGGAGAACTTGCTTTTCTCCCTTGCTAAGTGTGGGGGCAAGAAGCTTGACATTTTAAGGAAAACCCTGAAGAGGCACTTGACAGGTCATGGCAAGCCACCCCTCTGCCCTTCCAAACCGCCTGAGGGAAGCCCTCTTCTTGTCCCTGCTTGCTGTATCAGGCCCCACCCAAGCAGGACAAGACTTTCTGTGCAAGACTCTCTCCACAACCTTCCACCCCAGTTCCATCAAGTGCGGGCTCTTACATCTGGGTTGTCGCAGCCAATCATCTCCCCATAGGAGACCTGGTGGCAGAGGCAGTAAGTAGGCTCATTGGGGTCCACGGGCATATCCAATACATCCGAAGGGTGCACATTTCCAAAGGTGACGGAAGGCATCCCATACTCTGTGCTACTGCAGATAGGAATAAAAGAAAATCAGCAAAATAACTGTCTTCGAGTCCCTTCATGTCTCTCAAGGCAATGCCCTTGTTTGCCACTTCTCTTTTTTAAGCACATACATCCAACTCCACCAAAGTGACCTGCTTTCCCCTTCGTGCCACGCTTCCCTGAAAGAATTTAAAGGTCTCCTTCCTCCTGTTTCCCAAGAAGGGACAGGGGACACCACCTAGTCTGGGAGTGGGGATCAGATCCTTTGCCGGGGGAGTCTGGCTAGGCCTCCCTTGCTCTGACTTGTAGTGCTGCTTCTCATTCCTGCAATCCTCTTAAACACTTACGTGCGCACAAGCTTCAGTTTCTTTTGGGCAGTTTTTGGCGCTTCCTCATCAGAGTTCTTCCCTTTAGAGCGAGCACGGGCAGCTTTCTTCTCTTTTTGGGCTCGGCCCTCTGGTAAGAAGAGAAAAAGGTGTTGCATCTGCCACCCCATCAAAATAGGCACCTGACAGTAACAACCTCTCCAGCACTAAAATACACTCTTGCTTTGGAGTGCATATTGGCTTTGGGCCATGCACCCCATCTTAATTTTATCTAGCAGCCTTGAATATGCTCACACAAGAAGAGCCCAGGTCACCATCTTTTTACCTGTCCTTCAGATTCCAGCGTAACAGTCTTTGATCTGTACCACTCCAGTGCCTGCCTTCATCCCCACCACTTCCATAGTCACTTGGCTGCCTCCTGTATCAATCTGCAGCCCAGTGGTCGTACTCACTCTTCTTGCCCTTGCTGGAGGAACTGTCATAGTCACTCGACTCTATCTGCTTCTCCTTCAGGTCTGCTTCAAAGCGAGCGAGGTCTGTGTCCAGCCGCCGGATGTGCTTATCAACCTGCAAAGACGACAGCGACCAGGAATTACCACAGAACAGAGCCCAAGAGGGCAAAGAGGAGAGGGCACAGGGCTTGCGCTAATTGCTGAGAAGCAAGAGTAGGTAGGGCCTAAAAGAGAGATCAGGGCCTTCAGTACATCCTTTCATATACAATAAGCACCAGACACTTCCCTTCATACCATCTCGTAGGTCTGCATAGCCAGCTGAACCTTGTCGTCCCCAAACTCCTTGCATTTCCCATAGGCCTCCTGGATTTGCTTGAGAAGCCCCAGTTTTTCCTCTGAAGACAAAGTCCGTGCATTGCTGATATACTCCGTGGCCAACTTATCGATCTCTGACTTGAGGTCTGAAACAAGTTTACCGTTCAACACGTAAATACACATACACAACGCACACACTACAGTGCCCTGCGCTGAGAGAGACTGAAGGGTCAGAGCAGCTGGTGGCTTCCTCCCCTGCCCTGCGATCCCTGGGATAAAGGCAAAGGAAAGTGAACAAAACCATCGCTAATCCTCACCTTCCGTCCTCTGATCCAGATCTCGCATGAGCTGGAAGTTTCTCTGCAGTTCAAACGGCAGGTTCTCAATACCTGCAGGGAAAGGAGGATACATGGAGAAGTCAGGCTCCTGTCCCCCGTGCCAAGGCACGAACAAAGCTAAACTGATAACACCACGCACACCACTCTGTTGATTCCCAATGCCCTTTCCTGGTGCACATTAGTGTGCTCCACTTGTTGTCAACATCAAATGAGACAGGCTATAAAAATGTGATATATTTAATCGAGGAGCATAGTTCTATAATACGTATTAGTTAACAGAACTGCTGCTTGGCAGAAAGACCTACATTAAGAAAGCAGAAAACCAGAATTTGTAATGAAGTCACTCATTACAATACAACGTATCCACCCAAGAACTCCATTCAGTAATGAAAAAAAATAGTACAACAGCTGGTAAATAATGCCATTTAGTTATTTCTATAGAAGGAAGTAAAAATTGATCAAATGCTAATTCACTGAAAAGCGAGTCCGTTTTAGTGCATCTATTTTACATATAGGGACAGGAGACACTGTGCAGAGCCAAAGAGCAAATCTGAGACAGGACGGGGAGCAGTGAACAGCAGCCTTAACCCCCAACACGTGTGCCTTGTTCTGCCTTCTGCACTGTAATGACAGGGTGGTCTGTCCAACACCTGAAAGGATGCTACGCATCATGAATAATAAATGTTTGCAGGGCTCTGAATGAGCAATGTGAAGTAGGTAGTCAATTAATTTTCAATGCACTATGCTACTCGCCCCCCAGGCATCACCAGATGCTCAACTGACAAAGCTGATAAAAAACAATTCTCATTTTTCCACGCCTGTCTAATCAAACTGAGATCTAGTGTCACTGCATTAACCTGAAGTCCAAGCTTGATTATTGTCACCTTTGTATCTAATAAAATCAAAAAACCCTCTCTTGCAGGTTAAAAAACCCCAAAGGCGGGGTGAAAAGCTCTTCAGAAACACAACATAAGCATGTCTGCTTCCTGAACCCACTCTCCAATACACAGGCAGTGTAAATGAAGGTGTGTCTATCCATCATCAAAACTGTCTAATACATCAGTCCCAGCAGCAGTCTCTATTTTCACTGCCACATGTTTCGACAGCAGAGACATCTCCCTGAAAAGCAATCAGCTGGCAGGGAAGCTCTGTATGCAACAGGCAGGTTTTAACAAGTACTACACACGGGCCATGAAATTAGTTCCTGTAAGAGGTAAAACAACTGTGGGCCTCGCTGTGCTCAGAAGCTGCTCTTTTAACTTTTTTTTTTTTCTTTCTTCTCACAAACAGACTATAGTAAGTTACATACAGATTCCTTGTAAGTAATCAAGCTGTTGTTTCAATAGATTTCTGTTGCCATTTCCAATTTAAGTATCTCAGAAATGTTCAGGCGGTATGTGTCCGTAAGTGCCCAGATACATAATCACACAGCACATACACATCACCCCCTGCATCTAAGGACAGTTAACAGTGCAAAATCAATTTCTCAAAAAATTAGGAAGTGGCAAAATTAAGGCTGCCTGCACATTCCTAAATTTGATTACCTCTGTGTTTGTTCAGCGTGACAGACTTCACACAAGGTTCGGGAGCTGACTACCAGATTACATCCCTATGGCTCAGCAAAGCATCTCAGAAGGCAGCAGGAACAGAATGCTGAAAATTATCATTGCTTACAAAGGGAGCTTAGGGCAGGGATGAAATCCAGCTTGGAAATCTCAAGACTATGCCGCCTTCTTTCCTGCGATCCCCAGCCTCGTCAACTCCAAACCTTTCAATTTATACAGCAAATCAAACACGGGTTATACTGCAGCACACTACTTTTCATTCCTCCCTAAAGCATCCTCTGCAGAAGACAAGACAGGTATCCTCTAGAGGAAAACAGTGTCTGTTCTTGCACTGCACACAGTGTGTCAAACTTACACAGAGTCTCTTAATCCTGGAAGATTACAACTTCTAAACTCTTTAACTTTGTATGTTTTTCAAAAAAAAGATTAAAGTAATTTCTTTTTCTCTTTTAAAAAGGAAAGTTGGTAGAAGCACAAATTCCACTGGGTACAGTCAGTTTTCCCTCAGCAGAGCTAGAAAGACAGACAGAGCGAGCACCTGAGCTAGCACAAAACCCGGTAGGATGCTGTTCGTGGGGCAGAACAACCCCCTCAAGGTTTTGGCCACATTTCACAGCGATGTTCTCGCAGCAGGAGGAACTCTGGCAGGAGTTTGCTTCTGCTACAGAACCTGAAAGGGACTGTGCTTTAGCTTTTCACAGCCGTTACTGTAAAAATCTGCCACCACCACTAATGCCAGCACACAGCCTCATCTGGAAAGCCCATCTGCCCTTTGCGTTTGTGGGCCTGGTGTGACCTTTCCAGCCCGTGCCATCTATCCTCCAGTGACCTCCAGGCCCTTCCCAGCCAGCCCTGCGCCCCTGCACCGCCGCCTCGGCGCGCAGGGCTCCCGGCAGCACAGGGAGAGGCCTCATCCAGCCCAGCTCTGGCCTAGCAGACGCCCAGCACAGACACCATTTACCAGTCAAGCAGGTGCCAGCAATGATCTTCCAGAGGCTCATTAGCTGGGCAGGTTTCCATGGGGACTGACAAGACAAACCCCTGTCATTTGAATTCCTTCCCTGCTCAAACCAGCAAAATGATTTCCTAAAACCTCAGGACAATGCTTCACTCTGCAAATCTATTATTGGGCCGCTGTTCTGCAACTGCTTTGTCAATAAACTGGGAGAAAATGAAACAAGTGACAGTACAGTGACTTTATTTTCAGAATTGTTACAAAGATGCTTTATCTATTCACTTCAAAGTGGGAAGAAGCTGAGCATACCATTACAAATTATGATCCAGAGAAAGTCTCACAAGAACAGAAAGCGTAACAAAATAAAGCTGCAGCTAAGCAAGTTTTAACTGAGCAAGAAAATATTTGCATGGTATACAGTTCAATCAAACTATGGGTAAGTTTTCTGCTATCTGCAGCTTAATTCAAAAGTTCTTGCATAACCTTAAACAAAATGATGCTCTGCGTCACAGAATTTATCACAGTGGTCAGAACACTTGCTGAAATTGCTTGGCCTGTGCTGTGCCGGCTATCCGACATCACCACCCTAACAGCCCCATTAAAAAATACAATAAAAATCTAAGATTTAAGTTTCCATTTCTTCATTCCTACCAATGCAACATGCTTTCTCTCAGTCTTTCTAAAAACATTCATGTTATTTATGCAATTTCATTTCCTCCTGAATTTCTCCTTTTTCCTTTACAATTCATTTGTGCTTTCTTATTTTTAGATGCACCTAAGCTTTTCATGACTAAATACTACCTATTGTAAAATACCCAAATAATTCTCAGATTCTTAAATGGATCATAGTAAAGAAAAACACCCTAGAGGCATCCTTGATCACTAGAGAAGAGCACAGTGAAGGGCCATCACTCTGTCCCAGATAGGCAACAATCCGATAGAAAAATAAAGGGCTTCTTGCAACACAAATGGCACAGCAGCAAGAGAGGAAGAGGACAGTGAAGGTGTACAGTGAGGAAGGTGCTAGCAAGGCCAGCAGCTTGGCCCAAAGTGTGGGCCCGCATGAATGCAACTGTGTCCACCTGCACAGAGCCACAGACAGCCCCACTGTGCCCCACTCATTCCTAGCACAGCAGGATTACCCTGAAAATCATCGGTGCAAGTCTCCCATGAAGGATTTTCCCACCTCTTCCTTTCCTTCCCTTATTTTCATGTCTTCTCACAAGCTAAAATCCCTCTATCTACTTTCATCTTTCCTCAGTTCTTATCCCTTCACTACCCCGTTCCTTCCTTCATCTTTTTTTCTCCTCTTTCCTTGTCATTCCTTCCCCTGTTCATTCTTCTGCAGACTACCACAACAACGTGCTCTCATTCCCCAAAAGTCAGAGTCCATCACCACGCTCCTTCCCCTCCAATTATTATTTATTTATTTTTAGAAACACATGCAGGGTGGCAAGTGTAGGCATCTGGTATTTAAACTTCAGCTGCTTAACTCGGACACACAGAGAGCAAGCCTACGCGACCTGGGAACCTGCACTCCACTTCAGCCCTCCACCGCACACCTGCCAGCTGTGCTCAACGGGGCTGTTCGGTGCTGCCTGTTGGTACTGTCCCAGTTCCTAAAGAGACCCCTTGCACCGAGCGCTACGTAAACACACCGGGACTCTCCCAAGCCATCTGGTCACTCACCATGTTCAGATGCATGTTTAAATTTATTAAAACATGTGAAAATGCATTTGGAAACATAACCACAGTTGCTTTATTGAACAGTACAGATTTCAGCAAACACTTTAAACAGCACATTGCTGAAGGTTAATTTAGAAAGTCCTGCTTGTGCCAGGGGCTACCACAATGAGAGGGGGAATTCTTTGCCCTCTGAGACAGGAAACTGGCTGGGACCTTGTTGGGGAAGCACCCAGGACTTCTCCTACAAGTACTCTGCAATTCTCATAATTTTGTAGCATGTGCCGTATACTGCAGGACAAGCGCCTTACTGCAATCTTCAGGAGCTTCCTTGCTTCCTCCTTAGGGGGAAGGATGTCTTTTATATCGCTCCATCCTTCCTTTTTTGAGGGTGTAACCCTTTTAAACCGCTGCTTCTACTGTCCTGTGCTCTCAGCTAATTATTATCTTCCTACACAGTTTACTGAAGTTGGTGAATGAGCACAATATATACCCTTCTCGCTATTCATATATGGCTCAGCCCTACTGCAACACGCGCATCCTGAGCTGCAACATTATCCTGACACCACCTCCATAAGGGATAATACTACCTACATTTTTATAAATGGAGTACTCTGATGCATGGTGGACCGATGTAGCCACAGGCACCCGGGAATTCTGTGGCCATGTCACACACCCCAGGGCACTGCACACTAGTCCACCCAGGCACATCTGCTTCAGGCACCATGCAAAGAAATGGTATCACTCAGCAACAACAGTCAATGCAACAGCCACAGAAATGTAGTACTCCCCAGAGAGTGGGACCCTCTTCCCAGGGAGGGCTCTCCTTGTCTTATTACACGAGTTCAATGCTACAGCACCCACAGCCAGCAGATAGCAGGCAATGTTGTTAAGTCTCAGAAAAGGGATCTTTATTGCTGTGTTAAAGATCAATCTTGATTTCAGAAGCTTGGAGGAGGGAGTGGAAGACTGACATGTCAAATGAGACTTGCACCACTCCAGGCGTTTCCAGCCTGTCACAGACCTCCAAAGGCAGGGACCACCACCAAAGAGATCACAGGGCCGTTTGCCAAAATGGCCACATCAGATTTGCTGTTGAGTAAGTGAAGACATGCAGAGAAAATGCAGTATGCTTTGTCTGGTAAAGCCATCTTGTATCAGCTCCGAGAAAAAATACCAGTCAACAACAAAATCAACTCTAAATGAACTGGTCATTAACAATAATAGATGATGTATTAGCCTAGTGTGGACTGTGCCAGTAGCTTTCACACAGAAACAAATGATGCCTATGAATCACCAAATTCTCTCCCCTGCATGAGATCTTTTGTAATTTTCCACAGATTGTGTGTGCTGCATCACAGATGCAACTAATCCAAAGTCTCAGTAAGGTGAAAGGCATCTTTAACTACACTAAAATAGTGCTGAATATAGAAACGATTTATTGAGCAATTTGCATATCTGAAGTATGATGTGAGAAACTTTAGAGGCAAGAACAGGAGGGTATGGCTGCATGCTACACTGGGGATGGGATAAGAGTCATGATTGCAGGTAAAGTGACAGATAAAAGAACTGCTGGGGAATTCAGAACGCCGTCAGGACTGGGAAGGAATCAAGGGCTAGCCTAGAGCAAGTTCTGACATCACACCCATGCCCTCTAAGAGTACCAAGATGACAATACACATCATAGCCTCATTTGATGAAGCTATACAGAGGAAAATCCAGATGTAGCTATTGCAAAAGAACAACCCTATTTCACCAGGTTAGCCAGTGTTATTAAGGAATGAAAGGACATTCCCATGTCAGTTGTAGGAGAAAGAAGATGACTTTCAAGAGGGTGTATGCTGCTCCTGTTGCTCTCTGCTTATGCTGACGTAAGGTTTCCAGTACTGATGAGCCCCAAATGGGTGCAACTCTATGTGCCTACTGACATATGCAAACAGAAGGAGCAAAGGAAACTTGATGCCTCCCTAATCGGTATAAAAAAGGGGAAAAACCCAAAAGAAAATGACTACACAGTAACATGTTAACTTACCAGCTGAGGACTCCTCATCTAAGTCTGCTGTCTCCATCATCCTCTTCAATGAGGCAGATATGTCCTAGTGTCTGCTCCTGGAACAGGTCCTGACTGGTGGCCTCCAAGACAACGGAATTAATATCAAGCAGCCATCCAACTAGACAGGCCAGCGACATCTTTCTACCTCTCAAGCTCACCGAGGTTACTAGCTGTCTGCTGATGATTCTCTCAAGCGTTTAGGTCTAATTTAGCCCAAACGCTGGCAGAATCTAGTATCTCAGAGGTTTGGGGTAGGGGAAGATGGAAACACTTTTTATGGTTTTGTTACCATTCCTTACCAACATTTTATGCTGACATTTATTCGGTAACAGACCAATTCAATCATATGGAAATCTGAACTTCCTTCCAGTCTGGCACATACTTCCCAACCTGAACAAAGTGTGCTCCCCATTCAGCAAGGCAAATAAAGCAACAGCCTCATTAGTCCAGGCAGGAACATAGGTAGTGGACAGTACAGCTGGAACCAGCGGGGAAGGTGCTGTTTGACTGCTTCAGACAGCACTCTCACAGACACGACCCTGTTGTTCACCTCAGCGACCTGAGCAACTGGGCAGACATGTCCTCAGCAGCAGAGCACAGGTATGTGAGCAAAGAGGTCATTTAATAACAAATTCAGGCACCAGACAGTTGAGGAGAGGTATACGCCTTGGTTCTGTTGCTATAAAAAGATAAATTTGTGTGTTTTCACTACGTGTACTACTTACTTTATTCTGACACCCGCTAGGTGGGTAAACAGGGAAGCACTGATGGTAGAAAATAACTACATGTGGTTGCACAGCAGTTCCCTCTACTATAAAGACAATCCCTACCCTCATGGCACACTCACCTATAGACAGAGACTTGTAGAAAACTATTTGGGACTGTTTTCTAAATAGGTGTACTTCAACAATGTCTATTACAAACCAGCCCTGCAATCCTCTTGAAAATCCCGAAACAAAGAAAACTCAGTCTCTGCATCTCATCTTCAGGAAAAACTGTATTAGTCGCCCTTCCTTTCTCCCCCTCAAAGCCTCCACTACAGTATTTCTAACCCAGTATGAGAGCAAATACTGAGCCAAGCACAGTAACTCAAGTTTGAACAAGCACAAGCTCCTCTAATGAGTCTTCATGCACATTCAATCCTCTCATCACAAAACGCTCTTTTCTTCCTTCATTCCTTTCTACATCTCTAACTCCTTTGCACCCACAGTCTTTCCCCTACTAAAGCTGCACTGCTTTCTTGGCATGAGCAAAAGCACTTCAGTATCTTGCTTTCTCCCCTGAGAAGCAGGCATAAAATGGACCAGGAGGACGACAATATTTGATGAGATGGAAATCTCTTCATGCTTAACTTCAGCCACAGAAGAGAACTAAGGAAAGAGCCATGCCCCCCCAAAAAACCCACTGGGGAGGAGAGAAATGGAACAAGAAACATTCCTCCTCCTCCCCTTCCCTGAATCCTTTGGCTCAATATAGTCATTGAAGGGGCAACTTCAGTAAGATGAAAGATGATGATCAGACAAGAGACTGAGTTCCTCTGTCAGGATGTTCGGTACAGAAGGAATGTGCATATCTTTCTGCTGCAAAAACATCTGCTAGGAGCATAACATATCTCAGATATGCTTTGTAATTAGCAGCTTAGAGCAAAGGCAAGGGCACGTCTAATCCTAGGTCTAAACTCAGTTTCAAATTACAGCAAGGACTTGAAAGCTACTGAAATACCAGACCTAAGAAGCTGCCAGACACCTTTTACTAAAGGAACTGTTGGTATCTTGGCTATTCCACAAAAATCTCCTGGAAAAAAGCTTTAGATGCCCAGAGTGGAGGACTCAAAATTTATGAACTGAAACAACTAAGGCTGTATGCACAGCTTTGTCAGACTGCTCATACCTTTCAATGTATAGTTTTTAATTACCTAACTGCACAAGATTTTCATACGAGGTGTTTCTCATTCCCAGTGACTGAGTGGTGATTCAAAGTTTTATTTTATTCTTTTTGCTCAATACAGTCACACATACACACCCCAAAACCCAATCTGAAAAAACTGACTTGGTAACCACCTTTTCAAGGTGTTCATTACTGTGACACTAAAATGCTTTTTCACAAAACTGCTGTGGAGTAGCCCACTTCCCTTATCAATAAACCAAAGGTCAATAGATTTACTGAGGCAAAGAGATTAAAGGCAAGAAGGCCAGCTAACTACAAACACACCTCTTGAAATTTCTAAGAATGCTACCTAGCCTGACTTCTCAGAATTACCTGTACAAACCAAACTGCAGTTGCAGCCATAAGCATACCTGCTCCTCTGACTACAAATTTTCACTCACTACTAATTTTTGAGAGAAGCACAATCCATGCAAGGAGAACCTGTAAAAAGTGTGACCCCCAAAATAAGCAAAAACATCACACTCACTTTGTCAGAGTGGTATTCAACTGCCTCAAACATGAGGCCACTTTTTTTCTTCCTACAATCTTCACTTAATTCATTATACACCTTCCTTTCTTCAAGGATATGAAGAGGTCCTACAAACAAATGCCCTCTTTCATCACACATTCCTCATTCACTCCCTGAGCAGATCCAGCCAGTAAACCATATGAAAGAGAATCTCTGTGGGAGGAAAAAAAAACTCAACTGAAAACTGTGTCTGCATCAGCACTATAATACTAAAAGAATTCAATTTCAATAAGTAAATGTAAATATTAGACATTTTGAGAAGAGTTGACCAAAAGTCAATTGTATCAATTTTCAGGAAGTTTTTTGAACATCAGTGAACTACTTTAAAACTGAACTGAATGTTTTTAAATTACTGGACTACTGGAGAAAAAAAAGGAGCGGGGAGAGGGTTTGGAAGGAGCAACGGGGAAACTGAATGCTGTCAGGCAGGCATAAAAAGAAATGGAATAGCTGACTTGACACCATCTCAAAGAATTAGTCAAGGGTGAAAATATAGATTAAGTGTTAATCTTGCCTGACTGGACCTTTTTTGGTAAGAATGTACGTTTTCATTAGTGAAAACAATTTTTTGTAGTTATTACAAAACTTGCATTAAAAACTTGATGTAGTTTGATGTCTTAATATGAGAAGTAGTACATATGCAAGAAAGTATCTTGCACAACAAGCTAGAATAAGAGAAAAACAAACATAAGATATATTAAAAGTACTTTAAACGGCTACATAAGGCTTTAGAATGCATTATAGAGAACTATCAGCAGTGGCTGCACCACTCATGCAAATCACACAAAAGCAATTCTTGATCCACCAAAAGTTAGTCATTAGGAAGTGAGATGCAGACTGGAAGAATGGGCATGGAAGGAACAGACCACTGAGACAGCAAGAGACAGCCCGACTGCAAACAGATACTTTCCATCAAGTCTTACAGACAGTAATACATTTAGGAACAAACAATATAAGTGATGGATAACGGATGCTGGATCATATTTCTAAGAAACAGGAAGACTGTATCATATCAATATCATAGTACATAGTTACCTGAATATGAGCTCCCAGCTGAAACGCAATGGTGAAGAGGGAAAAGGGCATAGCCAATAGAAGAGCAATAACCTGACTTCTTTAGGTAGTACCATGAAGACTAGTTACTAAAAGACCGTATGCATTTTCAGAGTCAGAAGTTCAAGCAGGATGTCAAAAGATCAGAGCAGGCTTGAAGAACAATATAAGTAATTAGAAAATGGAAAAATATATTATCACCGGCAATTATTATATTTTTTAAGTTTCCAGAAAGACGGTTAAGATTTGATCAATTACAATCTACACAGGGAAGAAACGTTTAATAAGGGGACATGTCAACATGACAAGTAAAAGGTGTTATTGGTGCAATGACTGAATATTGGAACCATGAAAATTAACTACAGGTAAAAGTCACAAAACCATGACTGAAAAGCCTATCAAAAACTAACTTACTCAAGACTGAAATGGATGCTCTTTGCCTGTAAGTATTACAATTCATACAATGTGCTTTTCTGAAAGAAACTCCAAATTAAGCACAGCAGCTGCCTTATAATTAGCTAACAAAGGGAAGTGATGTTGCATATACTACACAGAACACCAGACAAAATTGAAAAAGGCCTTAAGAGCTCCAATAGTTTGCAAAAAAGCCTAAACCATCACACCAAAGTTTGCTTTGTTCTTCCTAACAAATCTGAGGTTGGATTTTTTTAAAGTACTTTTAGACTGTGCACATTATTTTTTGGATTTTTTTAAGCAAGATACCTTAAAAATAATAGCCTACACCACCATGTTAATATACATCCTCAACAGGACGAAGATCTTTAATTCAATTGCAGGACAACACATCTCAGCTGAGAGAAGAAGTAAGAACTTGTAATTTTTCTCTGTATGCTTGTAGTAGAGGGGAACAGTAGAGTTTCCAGGGGGTTCATTGACTTTAGCTGACTGTGACAACGAGACCCGGAAGTGTTTGACTCTGGTGGGAGCACTCTCTGGCCACCAGGCTCATCTACAGCTTCCTTTCTCTTCAACCTGATATCTACCGTACCCCTCCACACTCAGTGCTGCACCTTTCTCATCTCCACCTACCATCTGCAAACCCCAGTCTTTTGCTCCTTTATCTCTGCACTGCAGCACTTACTCAAAATACAGGTGCTCTCCCAGCAGGAAAACCCTGCATCCTCCCCATGCGCTCGCTCCTTATCCAGTTGCCTCTTTCTTCTCTTGTCCAGCCCCTGTCCTCCCCAACTCCTGGCCACCTTTGCTGAGGAGCCTCAGTCAAGTGGTCTTCCACAACAGAATGAGAAGTGCAGAATTACATACATCTTTGCTCAGCAATCCCTGCTCCTCTCTAACAACTTGCCTCCCCTTCCAGCTCTTCTTCCTGGCTTTTTGCACCCTCCCCTCCTTGCAGCTCCCAGATCCTTAAGGGCCTGTTCACTTCCAGCTTCTTTTCAGCTTTAACTGAAATTTATTATGGTTCTTGAACTTTCTTATTTTAATTCACAAGGCTTCCTCTCCTAATGACAAAAGGAGCACTGCAGAAACAATGAATGAACCCCCTTGTCTCCATATCAACACCAGAGAGCTCTGTGCTGGAGGAAACTTAGTGTAGCAAAATTTCCGAAGCACCAAGCTCCAATGTTTCCAAACGTATGCAGACAGATAGCAAGAGATTTGACTTGGCCAAGTATAGTGAATTACCAGAGCTATCACACTTTAAACACACCACCCCATCAACATGCTCCCCTGTCTCTAGTACTGACACCAGATCAGAAAGAAAATATAAACCGAGCATTAATCAAAGAACAAGTTACTAAATCTTAACCACCTGGTAGGTTCCTTCAAAAATAACTCCTCTGATTAGCCTACATGGCTATTTTAAGAACACAGGGTAAAAGACGCATTGAAAGTCTTAGCCCCAAAGATCAGAGTTTGAAAGTTACGAGCACCTTCAGGCAGGATGGTATCACAGGAGGGCTCTGATAATGTTACCAACTCCACCAGTATTTATTTACAGAGCTCTCTTCAACCAGCCAAACGGGGCTGCATTTGTAAAACGACATCAGAGGAAGCTACCGAAACTGCCTCCCTACAGACACAAAAGTTATCTTTGCCTGGGTTTCACCAGCCCTACAGCCTGTCCCGGGAACGCCACTAACAGCCAAGTTGCCGGCTGGAGCAGCACCGGGCTCCTCCCTCCGGGGACACACCGGTCGCTCGCAGCCGCTGCCAGCGCCACCGACCCGGGCTCCCCAGGAGCCCCAGCCGAGCCCTGCCCCACGGCAGAGGGGCAGCCCGTACCGGCACCCCAGGCGGAGCCGCTGCCGCCGTTTCCAGGAGGCCCCGAGGCGACCTCTACGCGGCGGGCCGGGCCTCTCAGGACGGCGCCAGGAGTGGGCGGCAGCAGGGCCGCCACGGCCGGGCCGGGGACAGCCGGACAAGGCTGCCGCCCGAGCGGTCCGGAGCAGGCCGCGGGCGGCCCCAGGGACCGGTCAGCACCCGGGCAGAGCTGGGCCCCCGGCCCGAGCCGCACTCCGTCCTTGTCTGTGCAGGTCCCCGCCAGGACGGCCCCAGCCACGGCCCCTCGTCCCCGTCCCCGTCGATTCTTACTATCCAGGTAGTGCTCCAGGTACATCCCCGCCGCCATCTTGGACCCCGCACACACGGGAGCTTCCGGCGGGAGCCGCACGCCGGCACCTCCCACCGGAAGTGACACTGCCCGGCTGCCCGAGCCACTTCCGCCCGCCTTGCTAGGCGCTTCCGCTTCTGCCGCCATTTTGGGCTGTGTGGGGCTGCCCCCGCTCTGAGCCCGCCACTTCAGGGTTCTTCTGGCAGCTCCCCCCCCCCCCCCCGCCCCCCCCAGCCCCAGCAGCACCGGCCGCGGGAGGCCACCCGGCGGGGCCCACTGCTGACTGCGGGGGGGAGAGGGATGGGGAGCGGGGCGGGCCCGGCCCGACCGCAGGCACCGCGCGGGGAGCAGGCCCGGAGCCCACCGCCCTCGGCGGCCCCAGGGTGAATACCTGCTGCCTTCATATCCGCGCTAAAGGAACCGGGCTTCGTTTTTTGGAGGCTACGGGTCTCTCCTGGCTTCAAATAATTTTCGACAGCCTGGCTAGGCGCTCCCGCTGGGTAATGTGGGTTAGGAAGCACTGATAGTCTGTTGCAGCACTCTCTGTTCAACATATAATTTGCCAGCGACTAGTAGTTGCAGCTATATTATAAACAGAGACTGCTTTTGCAGTAAAACGATTGTGATACAAATTGGACGTAACTAACAAAGCAAGGAAATTAAGTTAAACATGTGACCATGCTCTCTTTTTCTCCATCTTGCCAGACACACTTTGGTGACCGCATCCCACGGGACGCATCTGGGTTAGCGATCCCCTGGCTGCGTCCCCCCCACTGCCCTTTGCTAGTGATCGCACATGCACGGTATATATAGTACTGGGCTAGGACAGCAGTGTGAGGTGACACACGCAGTTAGGGAGAAACTGAGACAAAATTACGTTACTTCTGGTCCTTCAGGCCTAGAATATTCAGGATCATTGTTTCAAGAGGCCAGCGTTAATTTAGCATCCTATCCAGTTCAGGAGGCACAGGGTTCTTTTGGCAAATGTTACGTTTCATCTGCCTTTCTCCTGCCTGCTCACCTTATGCTGCTCAATTTTCCTGATAGGCTGTGTAATGACAGTCATGCCCAAGACTGCACGCAGCTGGATTCTGGCCATGAGGAGAACTGACCGGGCTTGTTTCTTCTCTTTCCTCTCAGAGATCTTCCAATGCCTTTATTTATATGGATATACTGGGATTCAGTGTTGCAGCAGGCTGCAATGCCAGACTGAGGGGGGTTATAAAAATGAACTGCAGCTGTTTGCGCTATCAACCATCTTGCTTTTAAAATATTTGGTTAATTCAGAGATCCTCTGTGTTCTGAAGATGCAGTGTTTCCCAGTCCTATTCCCACAGTCAATTTTTATGACATATCTTTAATTATTCAAAACACATTTCTTACTCTTTTCAGGTCCTGTGTGAAGCAGCAGGCTTCAGTTAGCTGAACATTATTGTTAAGCCCCACTTTGTTTTTAAAGTACTTCAAAATTCTTGTATAAATTTCCCTCCACTCTAATTAAGGTGAAGGATGTGGCTGTTACATACAAAAAAAATCTGCTCCGTGTACCCTGTCGCAGTATTAAACCAGAATCCCCCAAACGCATCCTGCTTGGAGCTACCAGGCAGTACAGAGCTGATACTAAGATCCATGGCTATGGAGCCAATACTAAGAAACAGGTACTCTTACACCACCAATTTTGTTAAGGGACCACCTTATCTTATCCACCCATCTTAGCCTCCAAGCCAAGGCTAGGGAGATGTCAAAATACTAGACCACTGCAATGGAAAGACAAGCTCCTTCTGGACTTGTTGCCACTGTCAATACAAAAGACTGGGAAGAAAGGAGATACTTGCTTAAAATCTAAATGGTAAACCTTAGTAAAGTGTACAAATGTATCTTTTCACTTCATTAATTGCCACTGTAAAGTTGGAAAACAAAGCAGAGGTAGTTTTGCGTACCTGTGTGGTCTCATCGCAGTAGAAACTCTCCCAGTCCAGCAAAACCTAGTTTCTGAATCTGTACATTTGCTGTCTTTTTTTTTACCACGGCAGTTATTTGGTGAAAGTTGTTAGGAGTAAACACTTCCGCAAGTGAAAGTCCTAGCATGGGTGCATATGATTGTACAGGAAGATGCTTCCCCAGCTGGCATATACTTTAGAGTTACATGATGACTATTTAGGTCTCCCCTCTCCCCCAGCCTCATATATTGATACTTGGGTAACTACTGTAGTAACAAAGCCACATACGCTAACCCCAGCGGTTGTCACATGCCACCCCCCACCCCGGAGTTTGCTACTTCCATTACATCCTATTGTTAAACCAGTAAATACCTCCTAGTTAGATGAAGGACCCGACTGATGAGTGGGCGCACTGCCCAGAAGGTCTACACATCTCACAAAGGGAAGCAGAACAGCCTACTGAAGCAGTCTAACGTGCTGGTTTTGCCTGGGGTAGTTCGTTTTCTTCACCATAGCCGGTATGGGGCTGTGGTTTATATTTGTGCTGGAAACGGCGCTGGTAACACAGGGATGTCTGTCACTGCTGAGCAGCGCTTACGCAGGGCCAAGGCCCCTTCTGCTCCTCAGGCTGCCCCGCCAGCAAGTAGGCTGAGGGGCACAAGAAACTGGGAGGGGGCACAGTGGGGACAGCTGACCACAAGGGTAATTCCTCCCCATACGGCATCATCCGCAGCATATAAGGCTGGGGGAAGAAGCAGGAGGGGGGGGACAATCAGTGATGGCGTGACCTGCCTGCGGTGGGAAGTGGTGAATGAATTCCTTGTTTTGCTTTGCTTTTGTTTTACCTATTAAACCTGTCTTTATCTCAACCCACGAGTTAGCTCCATTTTACCCTGCTGATCCTCTCCCCCATCTCACTGCGGGGGGAGTGAGCGAATGGTTGTGTGGGGCTCTTGCCGGCTGGGGTTAAACCACAACATCTAGAGTAGTGGTTCTCAACCTTTATTGATCTACAGATGCCTGTGTATTTTCCCTTGTAAATGTAAACATCTGCATACCAAATTTAAGCCTCCAGCTTTTCAGTTACCTTACAGACCTCTTAAAAATGTTGTCCAAGGACCACAAGGTAAAGGCCAGCGCTTTTGGAGGGATCCTTATATGTACACCAGCAGGAGGCTTACAACTTCAGAGTCCTGTTGGTTCCCTTTTTACTGTAGAGGTACAAATTCAGCTCTTCCCACCCTTTAACATTCTCTGTTCAGAGGTGCCTGCTCTGTATTTCCTTCTCTTCAGGAAAGACTAGATGTACCCACACTTCATTCTTACAAACATCAAGCAACTGATCTGCAGCACTTGCCCCCAGGATGGTTAATCAGCTTTATAAATGAAAAAGGATGCCAAAGGCCCCAAATTATAGCTGTGTCCACGTTCCAACAACATACCCTAATTCAGGAGCAAAACTAGGCATAGACTCTAGTTCTTTGGTGTCATGATTTCTTTTCTTGCAGTTTTTTTTTTCCATTCATTACACAGACACTACATGAAATCGAAATGTTTGTTGGACCAAGTTACTACATCTCTCTAGTACTTTGGTGTTCTACTATACAGAAACAAGAAACCATGCACACAAATTTAATCTGTTGTACCTGAAATGACGATTGAACAGGTACCTATCTTGTAGTTAAGGAAGCGTACAGAGCAATTTCATTCTATGTTCTGAAACTGCACTAGTAAACTTCGGCAGCTTTTGGGTACATTACCTGCAAAGTATTAGAAGAAAATCCTAAACATGATATATATCCTTTAGTTGATATAAAGATGATAAAATAATCAATAAAAATATAGAAGACAGGCAGAATCTCATAATTATATTCTATATTAGGAAGAAAGTTGGATGATGTAGACAAATCTGTGAAATAATGAAATATTACCTATTGCCAATGAGATTTAGGAAGAAGTTTAGTTCCACCCATTCAATAAAACATCCTAGGAGTTGCATAGCTAGAAACTGACAATCATTAATTTTAAAAGAATTATCTGGCAAGCAGATGGAAGCGATGGGCTTTCTTTTCCAAACAACTTTGGAGCTCTGAACGTGTTCCAGAAGACCAGAAAATACTTTAAAAAAAGTATTTGAAAAGTAAATGGGATCATCCAGGTTGCTGTAAGCCAGTTAACCTAACACTGGTTTGATAAAATCACAGTGTAATTGATCGGGGTTGCACTCAGCTAAGAAGAGAAACATAATGCTATTTGGTTTAATTTAAAGAAAAAGATCTCATTAGAAGAACTACATACCCTTTTATGGCAATGTAAGTTTGGAGGCTCAAGATAACCGTCTAGGCCTGATGCAGCGAGACTCCCAGCTGAGCACTACACAGCCTGGCCTGGCCGTTCATAAGGGAAAAAGAAAGGCAACAGGTAAGGACTACACGATGCAGCCAAGCCTTATTGTGAGACACCTAAACCAGCTGAATTTAATTTTAGCTGTTTGGAAAGATGAATACAGTGACTTGATCATGGCCTGTAATTCATTACAAAAGAGAAAAAAAGAGTTCTTATAGCAGAAGACTTTAATGTACTGAACAAAGCTATAACAAGACCCTATGGATTTAAAACAACAACAAAAAAAAGGAGTAAAATAGAATGGCAGTTTTCATGGCAGTGATAACCAACAAAAAAAAACTCTTAAAAAGGGACATGGCTGATTAACCATAAGGCTTTAAATTATCAAAGTCTTAAATCTTTCTTCAAGATTTAACTGAATTATAGACCAGCAATACTATCATTAGTCACGGCTGAGATTCAGTTCTGTTTGCGGGCGACTTTTCTAAATGATTTCCAGCCTACGTGATGTTTCCTTTTAAAGCAACAACAATTTGCAAAATCCAGCTAAGAACAGACAACCAATTTGGTAAAGGACAAGAAGAAAAAGCGCTACCACCTTCCAGCAAAGATACAAGATGCAACCTAATACAAAACTCCAAAGTTGCTGTCAAGTCTCCTTGGGTACAGACATACGGAAAGAAATGGACAGGCATCACAAAGAAAATGCAGGGTCAAAGAATTCAGGGAGCTGAAAAGGAAGGACCATGGGATCTCGTTAGAGGATCTTCCACTCTTGTGAGTGGGAGTTCAATAATTAAACCATTGTTGCCTTGAGTGCACAAAGCTGAAAAGCTGCAGGCTGTGGAACCTGGGGCTTCATCTCAACAGGGAAGAATTCTGTACAGATACAACACTTTGCATCCCGCAGGTAGCAACTATACTTTTTAAACCACCTGAAGCATTCTGAATATGTTAAACAGCCTTGGGAATCCAAACAGAAGACCTAATCCAAACTCAAATAAGTGTCAAAGATAATGAGAGCAAGGTATCTTCAATTACTTCTACACCAGCAACAGCACTCTGGGTGAACAGAGAAATAAGAAATTCTCATTGATTATGAGAAAAAAAAGCCTGGAACAAAGTGGCATTTCTGAAACTCGATGGGAAAGTCCCTTAGTGAAAAAACATCAATTTCTTCCTGGGCAACAGTAAAAGCTATAGGAGCAGCAGCAAACTGCACAAACACAAGCAGTAATACCTTTGAAATAACTGGTAACACAAGAATTGTAGAGCCTGAAAATACATGTGGATCCCCATGCTAGGCAGTAGATTCCAAGAAGGGGAAGGATAGCAGCCATTAGAAAACACCACGTCAAACCCGGGATGAGGAAAGGTGATTTCAAGCACCTTTAACATACAAAATGAAAAACCACTGCAAGGAATTTTAACTTGTGAGCCATTCCCCAGGGAATTTAACCAGTCGGCAAAACATCTTTCCAACTTTTAAAACTGTAGCTTTCTTAATACAAGACACTGCACCTAAAACAAGTCAACTTTTCACACTTCAAGGTGATAGATACAAGACAAGATAATAACTTGAGTGAAACTGGCAATTTTGTGCTGTCCATATAGAATACGGACACGCAGAGGAGAGCCACGGGCAGTAATAAACCTGTCCTGAGTCTGTGCTAATTTCCAAGGTGAGCAAAACTATTAAGCAGGTTGTCCATGAGAAAAAAGAAGTAAGGCAGAAAAGTGTGAATTAAAGTCTTCTGTAACAAAAACTTACTATGTGGCCAAAAAAGCCCAAATTCCACAATCAAGAAAGAGGAAAACTTTTGGTAAAAGCTCATCCTGGGTTCAGTGAGAAAGTGTGAGCAAGAAACAATTAAAACACCACACACACACACCCAACCCTGAAACTTAACACGTGGAAAAGGGGAAGGCCAAACAGCAACTGACATAAATTAGACATTATAAAATAGAGAAAACTGTTAAGGAAATCTTTGTGGCTAGCAGAACTACTGGTAATAGGAAAGGGGTTTTGGATCGTCCTTTCTTTAAATAAAAAATAAACAAAGTAATCTTACTCATAGTACTGATCACTAGACACAAATGGTGAAAATGCTAGTGACACAGAACAGGAAAATCAGTCAACACATACTTCCAATTCCATATTCAGAAAGAAACGGGATGTGGCAGTCAGACGAAAATAGCAACTTCTATCCAGTACCTTAGTATCAAAGCAGGAGAACAGACAGTCTACTAGGGATGTATATTTTTAAGCCAGCAAAGAAACAGGAATCCTAAAAGAGTTCACTAACAAGCTCTCTAGCCCATTGATTCCAATTTTAATTAAACTTGGGATATTAGAGAAATACCTTAAGACATTCATGACAGTATTCCCAAAAGGCAAATAAAATGACTCGATGCCAAAATTATGGAAAAGCTGTCGAGATGAAGAATTAGTGAATGAAAAATAAAACCTCTAACCCAAAGATTTTATGAAATAGAGGTTTTGTAGAAAAAAAGGAAAGAAAAACCCCAAACCTTAATTTCATTCTTAGATGACATCATTATACATTTGGTTTAACAAAGGGGACTGCATAGGTGCAACATACTTAAATTTTTGTAAGGCATTGACCTAGCACCATAAGTCAAAAAGATTTACTGTACATAATCACATACTAAGAGGATTAAGAAATGCCTAGCCTGCAAGTCTCAAAAATAAGCTAATAAAAAGTTACACTGAATGATCCTTTTCAAGTTAGTGTAGGTCAGATGCAATATAGCATTTTCAACTTGGACCTCAAAGTAAAAAATAACAACTGATACAGTTTGTGGGCGACAAAACTGGGAAAGCGTTGTGACCTGGTCCATCAGGAAGCCAGGTCCATTCACACAAACTGGACTTCAAACAGCCTCACATTAAGTATCTAGGAAGCAAGAACTCAGACCACACCTGTAGAAAGGGGGAACTACTATCACGGAAAGCTGAGACGTCGGATGATCCAGGGGCCACACCAGACAAGAAGCTAATGCGAGCTCCTGTATAATGCTGCGAGAAAAGGACGAACGCAATCCTCTGCAGACTTAAGGCAAAGGGCAGGGGGACCTTGTCCATGGCACTGGGGTTTGAACACTCAATTCTGAAAGGAACATTTTTACAAGATACTGAAAAATTGTACAAGATGTAGAAAGAAAAGACAAGAATAATTCATGGGCTGGAGGAAATCCCTTACAATGGAAGATTTAAGCAGTTCCATCCATTTAGCTTGTCAAAAAGTGGACTGAGAAGTGACATTACAGTGTTTAAATACCAGTCCAGGGGAAAAAGCCCCACTGTGCTCTAAGGCTGTCTTTATCAGCGGGATGGACATATCCAGAACTAGAAACTGGAAGCCAAAGCCAAACAGATCCAAAGGAGAAATCAGGTTTCAATATTTAAACAGCGAGAACACGAAGCCCTTGCAGCAGGCTACCAATGGAAGGGATTGTCTGTGTCCCAGTGCCTCAAAATCAAGCCAATGCATTTTGTCAACACATACATCAAACACATGTTAATTCTTGGGGCTCAATATAGGATAAATGGGTTGAAATGTCACCTGTGAATAGCAGGAGTCAGATCAGACAGCTTCTTCTAACCTAACCTATGGATCTACAGAACACTCCAACCATTTGCAGCCAACCCTGGTGACTAAACGCAGAAGAAAAGAAAGTTTCTGCCACAGGCTCCGCAAGGGCAGAGCACAGAGGGCAGAGCTCCTCGCTTCCCTTGCACGGACCGTAAGTCTGCCCCGGGGCAGCAATGTGCTACCCTCGATGTGCTACCCTCGTGTCCGCCCGCACAGCTGCTCGGGACCCACAGCAGCACGATGCTCGTGCCGTGGTCAGGTGCAGGGGGAAGGAACACACATCACAGGGGCAGGGTGCTTGCAGCAGCACCTTCAGGGAGCCTTTTACACCAATTTATTTCTATACAAGGTGGTTAAAAAAAAAAAAAAAAAAAAAAGCAGCCCCTATTGGTTGTTCATACAGAAGTCTGGGAGATTCTATAGGCTTTGGGTGGGTGATTGATTTTAAATCCCAACAACACATGCTTTTTCCCTTGCCTTCTCATTCTCTTCCGAGTCAGCCTCCATGATCCAAAGAAACTAACAAGTGACACACAAGACTGGTAGTCATGTGGACCAATAAAATAAAAAGGGAAGGAGAATTGAAGACGAAGAGAAAGGGAAAAACAAACAGATTGAAAATAAAAATTCGCCAGGATAATGCGTTTTATAAACACAGAGATAGAAACAGTTACAGCAAGGACAGAGCGGGCCGGGGTGGGGAATAGATATTTATATATATATATATATATATATAAATTCAAGGGGCCTTCAGTTTATTCTTGTTGGCTCCCTCTTCTCATTAGATTGGTCTCTCTGTGGGGATCTTCATCCCCTTCTCTCCACTGTCCACCTTTTGGGGATTCTCTCCCATGACCAGGGTCCAGAAGAGGCCACCACTGCCATGTGAGTCCAGCCCGTCTTGGCAAGAGGGAGCCTGGGAGAGCGCTCTGCTGGGAGGTGAGCAGGAGAAGCTAGCCTTTCCCTGCCTCCTGCCGGCTCCTTGAAAAGACTGGTCTATTCCTCCTCCTCCTTCCCTTTGGGAAACTGGGGGCAGGACAGGTGTGTGAGAGTCAGAACTGCTGTCGTTCCGCCTTTCAGGAAAGGGAGTAGAGAGAAAGGTGATGATTATTTTGGCAGTCTCTTACCCTCCCTCCAGTTGCTTTTTGGTTTGTTGTTGATGCCTGCAGGCTTTTCTGAGGAGGTGGGGGGGGAAGCAGGAGGGAGAGAAGGAGGAGTACAAGCTGCTAGGACATCATCCACAACAGGCAGGAAGAGCAATGAGCAGGAACCCACATTCCTACGGGGCCTTGGCCATCGTGCTGCTCAGACAGCTGGGAGAGAGAGGCAGCAGCCAGTTCAGACAGACTCCTCTCTATTGCTCTCCACCAGGGGAGGAGAAAGAGTGCAATACTCCACAGCCCTCGGGCAGTGCAAGCACCTGTCCGGCCCAGAGAACATGCCTCACCTCTCCCCCCTCACTGGTCTCACCTTCCACTGGGGAGAAGGTTTCTCCCATCCAGTCCTTGGGGCAGGACGAGCGACCCCTCCTCCCTTTCACAAGCAGGAGGGACAGGAATGGATATTTCTCCCTTAGACACTCAAGAAAATCCTCAAAGAATCCCATCCAGCTGTGAACCCTGCCACTTTCTTCTGTGGCCTGCTGAAAACATGTGTCCGAGCCCCTGTACGTACAAGGACCGTCTCTCCATCCCATCCACCATGCGTGGCTCGACATGCACCCCCCCTTCATACACATCCTACAGTGAGAGAAGGCAAAACCGGGGCCTTTCTTTGGGTTTGAAAGGGGGGCTCTTGCATGAGGAAGTGATCCCAGCACAGGAAAGGGGCTCTTGCACAAGGAAGCATCCTCCTACCAGGCAGGCTGTTGCACAGAAGGAGCACCCCCTTGAGACAGGCTGTTGTTCAAGGGGCTGCCATGAACAGGGTTACACGGCCAGAAGAGGCTGTTGCAGGAGGAGAGGCCGGAGACTGTTGCACGAGGAGAGCCGCTGCGCAAGCGGTGCCCCTGGGCGCAGGCTATGCACAAGAGGCTTTCTGCTCCCTGGGTTGAGGTCTCTCTAGGAGCTGGAGAGGTGCTCCACTTGGATGGCGCTGGTGCTGACAGTGAGGCAGATGTCCTTGTGATGCTCTGAAGTCTTGTAAGGAGTCAGGTCAAAGGAGCACTGGGGGGGAGGGTTGGGTTGGTTAGTGTCTCCAGAAGGGCCCCCTGCCGCCCCTCCACCCTGTGGCTGGAAGTGCTGCTGCTGCTGAGAGGCCTGGGCTTGCGCCTGAACCACCTGCTGCTGTGGGTCAGGGATGTTGTGTTTCCGCATGTGCTTCATCAGATACGTCTCCTGCAACGGGAAGAACGGCGTGAGAGGAGGGGATGGCGTTCGCAAGAGCCAAAACCAACAGGGAGGGACACAACAGCTCAGGGGGCTGCTCCTGTTGGATCTGGAGGAGCTACTCCCGTGGAAGCACGTTGGCTTCTGCTACCCCCCAGCGCAGCAAACACTCACCGAGGTGTAGGCCCGGCTGCAGATGGAGCAGGTGTAGACCTTGGCGTGTTTCACTGTATGTGTAGCCAGGTGTACCTCCAACGAGGCAGCATCCGTGTACGCACGGTGGCAGTTGTGGCACTTGAAAGGTTTGTCTTTGTTGTGCTGCCGTCTGTGGGACTGAGGGACAGCAGGGGGGTGGAGAAAAAGCAAGTGCAGGGAAGGGAGCGAGTATTAGTACTGGCGAAGGCTTTACCTCCGACACCCCCTTCCAGCCCGGCTCCAAGCTCCCTGTGCCCCTGCCTGCTGAGAGGTATGCCTGGCTCCTGGTGTAGGGGACAGAGCTTCTCCCTCCAGCCCACCGCATCTTCCCCACAGATGCCTTTCTGTCTGAGGCATACCAGGCACATAAAGAGCAGAGTCTCCTAACGCTCCACAACCTCCATCTTCTCAGTCTCCACACAATCCTTTCTCAGTCTTTTCCTCTTCTCTCTTCTGCCTCACCACGTGCTTGCTCCCCCCATCTGCCACTGCCCTTCAGGGCAGGATCTGCTTTAACTGCTCACAGCCATTTACAGCTCTCTGCCGTTTGGTGCACCCTCCTCCAGGACACTGCAACAGGGCACACCACCTCTGCTTCCCTAAATCCCTACTCTTATGCCCTCCATTTCATTGTAAAACAAACAAAACCCGCAATCAGATATCTAGGTTTCACTCTGCATGATCTTTAGCAAAAGCCTGGCCCCAGCTAAGCTAAAAAACTCTGCGGCACAGATGGGAGGAACTTTACCAAGGTCTCACCGCTTTCAAGCCAAGTTTACAATTTTACAGGATGTGACTGTTTACACGACTTCTTTGGATCACTAGTGCCACAAAAGCCAGCAATCTCACTTCTTCCCAGGGCTCCAACAGCTTCTCTGTATTCCTTCACTCTCCTCCCAGCTGCCCCAATTTCTCCATCTCCTCCACCACAGGGCAAGTAGCCTCTCCCCTCACTTGACAGCCACCCTTGCCACCCTCACCAGCGAGCAGAACAAGTCCAGGCTCTTACCTGCAAGTTGGAGAGCTGGGTGAAAGCCTTTTCACACCCAGGGTGAGCGCACTTGTAGGGTCGGTCCCCGGTGTGGATACTGTTGAGGAGGAAGAGCACAAACGAGAGGCAGTGAGCAGGCAGGCAGGGCAGACTGCCAGGGCCTGATGCTGTGATCAAATCTCACAGCCACTCAGGAGAGCAGGGAAGGGGATGATGTTGCCTCCAGATGCTGTTCTATCTGGACAAAGAGAGCTCTGCCCAGCTCCTGTGTCCAGCTACAAAAGTCAGAGAAGACAGGCAGTCAAGCAGATTTCAGAGAGTGACTAGGACTGAGGAGCAAGAGCTTATGAACGCCTGGCCAGCTTGGCACACGGGCCACCTGAAAATGGGCTGGGAAGGGGTCTGGAGGTCCAGGCTCCCCGCTCCAAGCCCAGGAGTCCCATATGACCAAGAAGAGTCTGTTCTCTTGCTCCTGCAGTACCAAGCAAGCAGGTTCCTTCTCAGGATAGACACACCAATGCTTTTCCCTTTACATCATCAGGCTGAGATCACCTACAGTGTTCATCTGTCCCTGTCCCCCTGCAATGCCAGGAGAAGCTTCCACACACTCAGTCCAACCCCCGTGGTGCCAGGCTGTGATCCCCTACGGCCAATGCCTCTCTCTCTATCGCTCTCTCTCTCTGTGCCCCCCGCGGTGCAAGACCAAGGATCCCCAGGGACAGCATGTGCCCACCTCAGCCCTGACGTGGTCAGTGTCTCCTGCGCAGCCTCCACTCCGTCCACTCTGGTGGGTCACCTCCTTCTGAGGGTGCAGCCGGCCGCATTCCCCGCCCGCCCCCCGCATGCTTGGCGCGCGTGCTCCACAGGTGCATGCCGGCAGCGCGGGGGGGCCAGGGCCAGGCCCCCAGCCTCCTCTGGCCCTTACCGTGTGTGCTGCTGCAGGTGGGAGAGCTGGCGGAAGGCCTTCTGGCAGTAGCGGCAGGTGTAGGGCTTGGCCCCCGAGTGGATGCGGAGGTGCTGGGCCAGGTAGGATGTGTTGGCGAAGCTCTTGGAGCAGTGAGGACACTTGTGCGGCTTGACAATCGCCGTGTGGAGCTTGGAGTGGATCCTGCCGAAGAGGAGGAGGAGCAGCAGCAGTTGGACATGACCGCCATCTGGCTAGTGCTGATGGAATGAGGGCACAAAGGGGGTGGGACAGCACCACGCTATCTGCTACATGGAGGAACTCCAGACACGGCACGAGCTCGCTCGGTCTCAAACCATGCTCCCCTTGGATTCAAGAGACCATGGTCTGTCTGCACCGGGGGAGGATCCAGAGAGAGGAACTATAGAGTCTGGACTGAGGGGCATTGGCGGAGCTGTGTGTGGGAAGCCTACGGCTGAAACAGCAGTGGGGCTGCAAGCCTGGACTGAGACGTTTGGCAGAACTATGCTGGGGTGACAGGGAACAGTCCTCCTACACCCACTCTACTCTCACACTGACACAACCAGCCCTACCTTCCGTCAGAAAGCGTCACTCCATTGCGGACGCCCCTTAGGGTGAGCAGTGCTAACCTCTGCGCATACCCAGCCCCTCACAGCAAGTGACAAGTCTCACACGTCGGATACCACCACTGCCGGTTCGTCGTGTACGAGACCTGACCAGCCTGCGGAAAAAAGTCCCCAGGCAGCCGCCCACGGAGGGTGCTCACAGCATGCTGGGACGACAGCAACATGCAGTGCGGAGGGCCCCCAGCCTCCTCCGGCCCTTACCGTGTGTGCTGCTGCAGGTGGGAGAGCTGGCGGAAGGCCTTCTGGCAGTAGCTGCACGTGTAGGGCTTGGCCCCTGAGTGGATGCGAATGTGCTGGGCCAGGTAGGAGCTGTTGGCGAAGCTCTTGGAGCAGTGAGGACACTTGTGTGGCTTTGTCTCCGTATGGGACTTGGAGTGGATCTGCATCTCCGACTTGGAGTAGAAGGTCAGCGAACACATCCGGCACCTGGGACCGGGGCGAGGGGAAGAGACAGTGTCACACGGGGGCAAGCCCCAACAGGTACCAACTAACTGGATGGGGTCTGCCACACTGAGTGAAGAAGGGATGTTTCCTCACTGTATGGTTCTGGGGAGGTTTCACCCAGGACACTGTGCTTGGCTGCAAGTACTCCAGTCCCGGGGGGAGAAACTTAAGCTAGGAACTGGCAGAGACCAAACGATACCTTGCAGCCAGACAAGTAAAGGTTTTGGAAGAACCAAAGATGTTGATTTATTAGGCTTACAAGGGAGACAGGGCAGCGCTCTGGAAATTTTCCAACAGTGATCCGAAGGGGACAGGAATAATAATTCCCAGACAAAAAACACTTTGTTCATCCGTGATTTATTTCAGTCAAAAAAAAAGGTTGGAAGACCTGGAAGTTCCAGGTTAAGGTTCATCTTCATAATAAAAGTTAATTCCGTGTACTGCAAAGTCTGCAAAAGCAGTTATGACCAAACCCACTTAACTCTGCTCCCATTTCTGGAGGAGACACTCGAGTATTTAGAATACAAAATGCCAAGAATAACAGCAGTGCTGCTTTCCTAGTGGGTCTCACAAAGACACTCTGGATATTAAATGTGGTATTTCACTGGTCTAATGGGCTTTCATCATTTCAACCTTACTGATGTGATGCAAAATGTTTTGTCTAGGAGTTTGGATCCATCTGTTCCCATAATGATCAGAAACGTATTTGGTAACACAGACTCTTTGAACAGGAAGAAGCAGTTGGCATCTATCTGCTATGGATGCTGCTGTTAAAAACCGTTCCTCCATCATGACACCAGGCTGTTAAGAGAAGCTTGCACTGTTTCACAATTCAAGATGGTAAAAGCTTTTGTGGTTGATAATTTGACAGAGAGACAGAAGCTGCATCCAAGTTACCGGACTGTTTTGCTGGTTTGTTTTTGGTCCGTCCGTCCCCTCCCCCCCCCCCCGATGTGTGCCAACCAAGGGGCAGAGTTAAGGTTTCTCTGAACTTAGTTCTTCCATTTGCAGACTTTTTGATTAAACAAGACTAAACTGAACCTGCACTTGGAACTTCCAAGGCCACATTTGAACAAAAGAATGCCACCCAGAAGTCTGGCTGATATGAATTTAGCCTTCACAGCAGGCTGACTTATGTTTTTGTCTGGGAATTTCCTCAAGTTCTACAAGTGTTTACAAAACTGCTCAGTGACAAAAGCCTCTGCAGGTATTACAAGCCACAAAGAATGGATCCTGGTCTTCAGGAAGATACTTCATTGCATCTACTGTTGTGATTATTTACGCTGGAGCCAGAAGCTTTATGAAGTGTGCAGTCCGATTAGCGTATGTCATGTAGGTAATATTTACCCAGCACCTACCTTAACTTCCACAGGCCCTTCCAAGCCACAGCCTGATTTTAAAGCATTTAACTGGAAGCCATGCCTCCCGAGCCAGCACTCTACCACACACCTGTCACTACATTCTTTCCTCTCCATCACTGTTCTTTTACAATCATTATCGTCTCTAACAGTTGCTCCCATGTTTCCTATCTTCATCTTTCTCTTAATCCACTTTAATCGCAAACCTTAACAGAACAAGCACACTAGATACAGCCTTACATGAAGTCCCTGCACACGCACAACGATCCCTTCTGGAATCAACACACAGAAGCAATTTGGCTGTTTATCCCTAGGTCTGTTAGGGATGCAAGGAGTCAAAAGGAACATCAGAATCATCTTTTTTAAAAGTCACTCTTTGTTTATAAACCCAACTATCTCCAAACGCCTGTACAGTTTGTCCCAGACTTTCCAAAATGTTTAAAGCTAGACCTGAATACAGCGTATGCATTTTGCAGTTAACGAGTCACACTTACGGGATAAGGATTGTATCCTTGAAAGCAGCAACGTTAGAAAAAACTTTGAGGTGAATATGAACTGAAAAATACCTCTGAGTCGCCAAGTCCAGTCCCCTGCTAATGCACACCATTAGGGCACACTCCCACGCATGACTCTTATCAAGCTCTTTCTCAGCAGACGCTTCCTTCCATTACACTCAATTGAACTCTGTTCCAGTTGTCCAAGGACACCGTCGGTCCTCCGATAATGAACCACTCAACTGAGAACAAGCACCCAGTGCGATGCTGTGCTAATACGGCTAACCATATTAGCTAACCCCCCATCAAGGGAAAAGCAGGTATCATTTTTGTAAACTGGAATGGTGCGACTATTCTTGCAGCAGCATGTCTAATTGTAAAGTCCACATAGGCAGCAATTATTGAAAAACTCAGACAAGTTCAGCAAACTTGAAGAATGATGGCATGTGGAAAATCGGCTTTGCAGTAAAGATTCACTGAGCCCAGTCTAGGTTTGGAGACAGGCTTAAAAGATAGCTTGGTCAATACCCATATAAATCTATGCAGGGAGAAAAATATCAATTACTAGGGGCCTGTTTTATGAGCAAAGAAAGGTATATGATGAGAAACAATAACTGACTGTAGAAGTTAAAAAATCCAAGGGGAAACAGGATCTTTCGAACCATGAGAATAATGCATCTTTGGAACAACACTCGGAGGCTATAGTATGGTCTCAATCACTTGGCCCCTACAATCAATATTCTGAGAATCCAGCTACCTTTCTGAGAGAAGTACCTTTCCAAAAGTCTTGCTCTCATTTAAATACGATGCTGGGCACTAATCTCTTCTGTGCTGTACACATGACAATATATTTTAAACAGTTTAGTCTGTTCTGAAGAATTCATGTACTTTACTATGTCATCAAATCTAAGCAGTCCCATGCATTAGATCTGCAGTGCCATAAAGCCATCTACTTTCCATAACTTCTGTGCAACCATTCCTGTATTTATTTGCTTTGTCAGGTATCTGCTTTCAGGTCAGAAATTCCCAAAAACAAACTTTAATGAAGAGAAACAGACTGAGCGTCCTTTTCCAGTTTTGGATTAAAATTACAAAGAACGTATTTCAAAACCTCTCTGACACTTGCATAAAAATGGAAGATAAATCTGACAGTTAGCAAACCCCCCAACCCACCCACCCCTAAAAACAAACCCCTCTTGTCTGAATTTAGCAGCTATAAACGTTCCAGTATTGTTTTTCAAACAACATTTAAAAAAAAAAAAAGTCTTGTAAGGACTCATTTTCCAATCATCTAATTAGCATCAGCCCTGAGAGGGCAGGAATGCTATGTAGCATTAAGAAATTCATGAGCCTTATGAGTTAAAAACAGCCCTGGAATATAGCAGAAAGCTGCATTTCAGAGAGTTTTGTATTATGTGGTCTCAGGCATTTTCAAGGGAACAAACGATCCATTTAATTAAGGGCTTCACATTCTGTCTCAGACAACATCAAGTATTAAAGGGGAAGAAGCAATCAGCCCTCTAGTGGGCAAATATGGATTCAAAAAAATGTTAAATCTATATGGATAATGAGATCACCGCATCTGACAGTAGCAGCATTTTACTGTTCTACTTCAGTGAAATTCTTCTGGCTAGGGAGAAGAAAAGTTGGGAGTGCTCCTTGCCAACCATGAAGAAAACCTGCTATATGAAATAATTGATTTTTTTCCCTCTGTTTAATATCCATTTTTAATCTTTTCTCCCCACTGTGCTTCTAAACTACCACTACTTTCACTGTATTCTTTCTGAGAGCAAGTTATAGGAAATGACTGCAGCATTCCCATTGACAGTGTGACACAACATCCCTACAGCTGCTTGTTATGGCACTGCAAATTTAGACAGCCTAGGAGAACATATTCGTAATAACACAGAGGTTCATATAAATAGTTAATTTAGTACCCAGCCATATGCCAGAAATCAAAAGTAACCCCTTCCAATGTTTGTAATCCTTTCTTTTCATAGGGAATCCGCAGGAAAATAAAGACGTTCAGAGAATGCTCGTGTTAGAAGACAGAGACACCCTCAAAAATCATGAAATGCCAGTAAAAGGTGGATGTACAATTCTAATTCTGCTCCCATATGAAAGTCATCATGATGAGTCATAAACAAAATGATGCTTATAGCAACGAGACTACAGCTCTGTGGCACACAGTGCCATATTTTTTTCCACTTTTCATGGAATGTTCCGCCTCATTCATCAGATGATGTTATGAGATAAAATACCATCTGAAATACCAACTCATAGTAAAATTTGCCTAACGTGGATTAACAGCATTTTTCAGTCAAGTGCTTAATTAATCACTATCAGTTGTGAAAACTATGTAAGCTTTTACACGGCTATGAGAATTCAAATTCCTAGTATCTACTGATATTAGTTTTAGAAGTTAATTGAGCCCTTGCTCCTTCTGTTAGGCTACAAATACAAGTTAGACCACAATTTTTTTTTTAAAAAAAAATTCAAATCAGGAAGGTCTGAAGTTAAACTCGATGATAAGAATAAGTTTAGGTTGTCAGAGTCAGCAGTTCATTTAGCAAGGAAAGAAATGTACTGCCTTTGCAATGCAGAGTTAATGAAGTAACTAACGCAAGCATAGCATAATAATGGATGCACAGTTCATGATAAATGCTAATTTAACCCTCGTATTCCCCGAATTTTTTTTAATGGCAAAGTTAAACATTTTCTGGCTAGGATTTTGGTAAAGGCAGAAAGCGACAGAACTAACATCCAAGATACACAGCTAGAAAACTCAGGTAAGACCTAAATAAAGCCAGCAAGTATGAAGATGCCAAATGAAAGCATATGCATTGTACCTCTGCTTCCACACCCAGCATCAACTCCGATTCAAAAGTTACCATCATGCTTCCATTTACCAATTTACACTACTGGCATGTATGCTATCAAGTCTATCAGCTATGCTCAGAGATCTCAGTCATCTTATTTCCACACGCCTTCAGTCATTTTGGTGGCTTGATGAGGCTGCACAAAAGCATACTGCCCTGGCAAGGCAGCAAGTGTTTTTAAACACTCTCACCATAAAGCACTTTTCCAGTTTTCAGATTTGAGAGTATTCCTGCATTTTGTCCGTTTTTCTGAATGATCTTAAAAATACCAGACCCAGAATTTTGTGGTATTTCAGCATGCTACACAAGTTGTCCGTCTTCTTTTAACGACTGCAGCATTTAGGCTTTCAACAGTCGCCTTTACCCCCTTCTGTCACAGCCCTGCACCAGGAGCTCACATAATGTCACTTAATTCCTAAAAGTCTTTTTCAGAGTTATTGCTTTCCAGGATACTGTTTCTTCATATTCCTTATCTTTAGATCAAAACCATTCAATGGTATCCAACAGGACACTTCTGTCTGACAGCGTTTCCCACTGTGTCCCAACACCTAGGCCTCAGTCCCTGGCTGCTGGAGAAGTCACACAGTACAACCCAAAAGGCTAAGTCTTCCATTGGGCTGTATTAAAATAATTTTGCTTGAATAGCTTCAGTTTAGCAACAACATAAAGCTTCTATATACATATATATGGTTTGGGTTTGGTTTTTTTTGTTTTAGCTATCCAACAATATTGCTTCTATATGTAAATTATCAGCTGTGACTTTCTGTTGACCTCCAAATCATTGAACATCAGGCCTAAACCCCTGCCTGCTGATTTTTGAAATCAGTCACCATTAGCAAAAAAGACCAACAAAACAATGAAACACAGTAAGGTGTTTCCTAGTATAGTGATAACATGCAAAAGCTAAATTCAAAATGATACAAAAGGTCTGTGAGAAAGCATTAGCAAATTTGGAAATGCCAGAATTAAGGTTGTCAATGTCACCATAATTTGGCTCCGCAATGCAGGTGCGCTCTGATACAGCCTTATTGACTGCTCCCACAGAACCACAGCCTTATTATGTTGCACAGACAGACACTTAACAAGCAAGTGTTCCGTTATTTTCACCACCACTCTGTGTACAGCCTCAAAGCCCATCGACCACGTGCAATTCCAACCTCATGAAGCAGAATCACTCGTCTGTTGTGCCCACCACCAAAGTGTCAGCGTCCCGTAAGCGCTCAGCTAGCCCCACCATGTCCCTGGGTTATTTTTTCTAAGGGAAGGGAGCGATAAAAGACAGAGGAGCAGAACACGGTAAGACAAGACATACCCACCAATTCTGGGTGCCCAAACTGATACCTATTGCCTTTAAAGGAAAACTCATATAATATACATTCAAATCACAGCTCCTATAGATTTCTACGCTACAGCTATGAGATGCAATGCTTTTCTACAAAGCAAAACAGGATCTCACATGTAACAGAGGACTGTTCAACGATACTTAAGAAGACATTACAGTTTTGGGAACACCAAATGTTAATTATTTCAGGATAACTGCCTGTGGTCATTTTAAGCCTGCGGCAAATGCAAATCCACTGAAGACTAGATCTAACTCGCATTTGCACACGCTTCGAGGCAAGATTATCTGCAGACCTGTACCACACGGCTGCAGGATATCACAGCAAATCTGTGGCAGAGGCAACACAATCCACTGTTCCTCAGATTAGCAGTCAAATGCATTCCCCAAATAGGCCTTCTCAATTCTGCAACCCCATGTCAATGCATTTGGTTTTGGTTGTTGTTTGTGGTTTTGTTTAAATAGAACACTCCTTTCAGGTTCTTTGAGTAAACATGCAGGACCCTGACAGGCCATCCTGTACATGATAACCATAATCACATAATCAAGGATAGTATCAAAGTGCATTGACTCAATGGGGCCAAATTAAGGCAGGATCAGATAAGAGGTGCAACAGAATAGTTTCGAAGCTCTCTCTCTCCAGCTGAAACTGTAACTGCTTCCCTCATTCTCTTGCACACACTCATTCCATTGACATGCAAGTAACATGTGCTAAAATTAAAACTCATGACTAGAGAACTCCACCGTTAATTCCTCCTGCTTGGCACTATGATGAGCTGAGAGTGCACACGCACACATACACAGTTACAACATCTCAGCAGAAGGGAGAGAACTTACCATAATGCAAGTTTTTACCTTATTATATCCTGAGGCACGTGGTCAGTCTTAATTCTGACATTTGCTAACCTCCAAGCACAGCATTCATATACAAAAGCAAAGCTTATGTGTACAAACTGCGTGTGCATGTGGATGTGCATGTGCACCTGTCCGCCTTAAGAGTTTTGAGATTATAAGCCAATTTCAACCAAATCTGGAAAACGGTAAGGATCTTAACATCATCACAAGTCTCATAAAAATACGCAGGTGGGGAAAGAAGAGAGACCCTCTTGGAGCCCCCTGCTGAGGGAAAGGCTAGTAAGCTCACCCTTGATTAGACATCAGAGAATCCACACAGGAGAGAGCCGCTGGAAACCAGGCTTCATTAGTTCCGCTGCTCACGGAACTACTTGTTAAAAAAAGCAAACAGAAATTCCAACATGTGGCATCATACTGACACCCACATTGGTCATCAGCAATCTTAAGATCCACTGCACAGACCTCTGCCACTGCAGCTAGGATGATAAATGACAGCAACAGTAGTGTGTCACCTTCCTCTGGCCTTAGAGGGGGTGAGGTTCTTTGCCAGATATGGTCACATTCTTGTGCTGACATCAGACACACAGCAAAATTTAGAAGTACTGGCTTTAATATTTCTAGGCTTTGGAGGGAATGTGGTGACACTTTCTGCCTGACACTTCAAGCTTCATTCCCCTTTTGCCTTTATCCTTCTGGCCTGTTACAATCCCCTCTCTCCTGCACCAAGACCCAGCCCCAAGCTCTTTACCCACATGCCCCAGCCCCTTTATCCTCTGTTGCAGTGGCTGTGCACTGTTTCATTCCCTCAACTACATAACATTCATCTCCTCTCCTCCACGCTTCTATCTGTCCACATCCCATGCTCTTGTCCCCATCTGTTCTGCTAATTCTAGGTATATCTCCTCAATTCCCAGCCCCTAGCAGATCTGGTTCTTTCCTCCTCCCCCCAGTCTTGGCCCTTTGTGTCTTTTCTCTGTGCCATCTCTCCCTTGCAAATAGGCTCCCCATCACATCCTTTGCCACATTCCCTAGTTTGTAGGCAATTTTGTCTCTCCTCCTTTCCGATTTCCATCTCTGCTCTACCAAGTTTCCAGACTCCCTGGACACAACCAGCTCCAGGCGCTGCCCGTATCTCATTCTCATGCCTACTACATTTTCTCACACCTTGCCTTTGCGCCCATCAGAGAGGAGAGGTCACTGTCAATGCTAGGCACAAAAGACTCCCTTCTGAAGCAGAAGGAGGAGCAGTTGTGACTGAAGGAAAAGCATGTTTGGCCCTTCAGCACCAGCCTAGAAGATGCTCATCGCTGCAGAGAGGGTACACGTGTAGTCCAGCCTCAAAAAGAAACTGAGAGAAGTTACGAGTGTATTCACCTCTTCTGTGGCAAGTCTGGTCAGTGCCCACAGTCATGCAAAGCCTCAAGAAACACCAGAGAGGATATAATATTTGCAACTACCAAACTATAAAGCAACTCAGAGAAAGAGAAAACAGATTTTTTCCAAGCTTACAAGTTGGCCAAATTTGACCATATTTTCACAGATATACGTGGCTTACAAAAAGCAGCCACCAGATCTCAAATCTATTCAAAACCATGGGAAATTCACCGAACAGCAATGCTAAACCCAGCACAGGGCAGAAAAAAAGGCTTAAAATGAGACATGGCCAAGGAACATGCCCACCTGCTGTGTTCAGACTACTGGCTCCCCTTGTGTACCTAATCTCACTAAATGGGGCCCTCCATCTAGCTTCTTCACTTTCTACAGCTCAGCCATGCTTCTTGATAAGCCTTCAATGGCTTCTGTATATTTTTGCACCCTGGACTCACCTCAGAAGCTTCCCACGTCCCTCTGCTGCTTACTGTCTCCCAAACCGCCTGCTGCTCCCACAAGCTAGTGAAAGGAGGGAACCTCAGAATTAGTGGTGGGGAAGAGAGAGCTTGTTGGTTACAGTATGATGGCAAGGCCCTTCTCAAGCCTACAGCCCTTCTGCTGGTATCCTAGGCTCCAAAGCACAGCTTGCAAAACCATTCCAGACTGTAAACTGGTATGTGGCCTAGCCCTGACAAACTTAATATTGGAACCAAGCAACGCCTACAGAGAGCTCTCTTCCTCTTGCAAAGAAGAAACTGCTTAGACAGCTGTTTGTCGGAGACAGAACTGATGATCTGTCCCAGAGAGGTTGAACCACTTCATCAGTCTTGTCCACTGATCGTATCACACCATGAACTTCCAAAAGTACAGGTACAGGCACCAAAACAGCACTAAGAAACAATACTACCGTCTCCAGGACCTGTGCTTGCTCTCTCTTCCTCAGCACCTTTTAAAGTACTGAAAGGAAGCTACGTGCTTCACACTGCCAGCATCTTACTAGAAGGACTCTTGATGCCGATCTCATTTTCTACAAAGTAAATTCTATGAAGATGTCAGGGAAGATTAACAAAGAGCTGACAATGAATCCAGACAAGACTGAAGTGACATTACTCAGGAAGGAAGATGCTTCACAGGACTGGGTCAGATGCTGTCCCCTGCAGCTGCAAGCATTCTTCTAACAGCACAAAGCAAAGCACCAACGACTCTGCCAGACTAATCCGAAGGCTAGATGTCAAAGTTCTGCAAGCAACATGATCATTAGCAAAAGCCTCACACCTTTTCTTACAAAGAAAAAGCTAGTCACAAAGATTCTTCCACCACTTTCACAGCAGACTACTAATTCACTTCCAGAGATGACACAGCAGCAAAACAGCTGCCATTTGCTGGAGCAGGAATCTCTACATTCAGTAGAGAATGGGATAAGCTGCAATATGCGTATCACATTTGTGCTCCAATTCCTTCCAAGTCTGCCTTGCTGTGCTGCCCATTCAAGGCCTTACTCCATCTTCACTAACACGCTAGGAGTCTGGAATTATGGAAATTAGCCACCTGCCCAGGCACTTAGCACAGAGCGCAAAAAGAAACTTAAACCCAAAAAATAATTAAATGTGACAAAATAATCCCAGGCTTTAGGAACTGAGTATTAAAAAAAATATTAAAAAGTCATACTGATCAATACAGTACAACTCCTTCCAGACATCTGACTAGATTGTCCTTGGTGTATCATCACAAGAATGAGTGAAATCATACAAATGTAGACATACAAATACCACAAGCAATTGCTCCTCCAATCTGAGAAGGGAGCAGGAGTAGAGGAACCTCACCCACAGTCTTAATTTAGCTAGGGTATGTCTACATACTGTAGCAATGGGAACTACACAAATCATCCTCTAGAATACAGAAGGAACACAGGATTCCTCAAAGTTTTAACTTGTAAGTCTATTCATATGTATATTTTGGAGAAACAGTTTTAACCGTATTTCACGGAGGTTTTCTCTCCCACGGCTCCAAGAGAAGATACCATCCCCCTTTATTTTTTCAACAATCATTTTCCATTCCAAACTTGCACATAGAAAGCATCAGCCAAAGGAGAGACTCCCAAGGAGGGCAGAAGTACTCCTTGGTGGTCTTCAATAAACCTCAGTTTAGCTACCCTGCACCTTAGCACTGCTCAGAGGAAGGCCTGCTCGGGATGGGGGCTGAAGGAAGAGGCAGAGGGTACCACCCTCAGACTAAATGTGAAGACAGGAAATCTTCCTGATCACATGTTCCTACATATAAACTCATTTGGTTTTTCCCTGCAAAGTCTTTTGCATGAGCTGCTACACAGACTATGCATGTTCATAAAGTTTCTGCTGAGTCACTCCACCTGGTCTTGGGCATTTTTTTTCAAACTTACAAGTAAACAAGGAGCTATAATTAAAGCCTTGGTTCAGCTTTAATTCTAGCGTTCACTGCCAATTGTGTCCCCTGTAAATACATATTTAACAACCTAATTAGCAACCCAGACTGTAAGCAGCTTGAGTAGTGTGGAATTGTGGCTATGGCCCAAAATAAATGGTGGGATTACAAATAGCAAGCCACCTAACACTCCCACCACTCTTCGCCATACGCTGATTATATTTTCAAAGTGGAAGAACTGGGACATTGGATAAGAGAATAAAAAGGCCAATCCAAGATCTGGTTTTGCACCCATTCAACTGTATTGACTTAAAAATGTAAACACTTGAAAAATGCTATAGTTCAAAATGAAACAGTGCCTGGGGTGGATGCACTGATTCTGTGTAGATGCCTTTGTATTGTTATGACCAAATTCCAGAAACAGAACTAAACCTGTACCAAAAAAAACCAACCCAAAACAAGGGTCTAGGATGGTAAAAGGGAAACGGAGACACAATCGTGGCCACACAGTAGGGAACTAAGAAGAACAAGGGACCA
This sequence comes from Falco biarmicus, assembly GCF_023638135.1. Classification (NCBI taxonomy): domain Eukaryota; kingdom Metazoa; phylum Chordata; class Aves; order Falconiformes; family Falconidae; genus Falco; species Falco biarmicus. The sequence goes on from NC_079292.1 coordinate 91,770,579, forward strand.
TCTTCTATTTCTGTTTCCGTCTGGCTACTGCTTTGCCCCAATTGGTCTTAATCATCCCCCCAAAACACCTATCGTTAAATCACTCACACGTGCTCCTGCTTCTCAACCAAGACAGACCACCACATTTCCTCCCTAGCACTTGCCAGCTCTGTCCGGTTCCCACCCTCTCGAAAAGACCCACACTCCTTGTCCTCTGGTTTAAGTATTCCCTCCTAGTTAATCTCTCCCTTTCCCACCACTCACATGTAAACTCAAACCACATCCCTCCAAGCTCAGAAAACCAATCTCAGGGCTCAGAACTCTCCCCCCTCTTCTGTGATACCCTTAGGGCTCGGGAACACCTTTACACATAATTCAGAAACACTTATTTTTTTCCTGGTCTGTTGGGAATGCTGAAATAGCAGATCACAAGGGGCAATGCACACAGGAGCAGACACTATCACCACAGTTCACTTCCTGCCCTGTGTGCCTCCAGTCTGTAGTCTTTACCCTGGACAGACTGGAGTCCTAGCTCGGGAGCACCCAGGTACATTAGGGCTCTCAGCTACACCAAAAGTGCTCCAGCTGCACCAGACCACTGCATTCTGCAGTACAGCAGCCATACTACCTGGCTGTGGCATCAAGGATACGGTTTAGCCGCCAAAACATCCTTGTCATTAACTAAACTAGTAACGTTAACATTTGTAAATTCAGAAAATCAATTCGTTCACTACGAAGGAGATCCTTAGTTTTGGGCCAGCCCACCAGCTTGTAAACACTCCTGATTAGAGAGAAAACTCAACTCTTTCTGCAGCTGAAAGATTCTCTACTCAGGGACTCTACAGGGAAAAGGCAGAGATCTCTTCTTCCCTATGTAATCCTTTGAAAGATTAAATAGACCCCCATCCCCATGCAACATTACAGTCAAGGTTTAACTCCGCTCCCCACCTGTATGTCTTGCCATCCTTGTGCTGGTCCTCATCATCCTCGTTTGACAACACAAAGGGGTCACTCATCTCTGGCAGCCCCGACTCCTGCAATCGTTTCTTCTTCCGGCCCCGGGGCGGTTTGGGAGCAACTCCCCCACCCCCGCCACCCCCACCACCTTCAGAAAGGGTGGTTGTCCCTTTCTTGGACAGGTCAGGAACCACCTGGAGGGCTGCCTGGGAGCCAGGGGGTAGCGCAGAGACAATCATGGGAGCAGAGATGGGAAAGGTTTGGGCAGAGGCGGCTGTGGTCACCAGGGAACCTGACGGGGAAGTTATCACCAGACCAGGACCTGCAAATGAAGAAAGATGGAGAAAGTCAGTTATTACATCTCTAATTATGTCCAACCTCCTTATCTCACAGACACATGCTCTATACACCTAATTTTTAACTACAACACACATAGAAGAGTAGCTCACCCTCCCCAACACATTCCTAGTCTCCACTGCTGGAAGTCAAATCTCCACAGAGGGTGGATGTATGGAGTGCCTAGAGATTCATGGTGAAAGCATGCCATGGCAGTCCACACCATCAATAAGGCTAGGAATAATCTACAGCCCGAAAGGATGCTCCAGGATCCCCCTGTCCTCCCCACCCTCGAGTCTCCTTCACAAGCTGCTGAAGTGTTTGGAGTCCCCTACCTGCTGTCATGAGCCCAGCAGACTGCACTGGTACCACAGTGATATTCTGAGTCACAGGGGCTTGGCTGTGCGGCGTCAGCTGCTCTGGCTTGGTGTCTGAGTCCATGGAGATACCAGTGGGTAGGGCCACAGAGGTGGGGACTGTCAGCAAGGCAGGGTAGTGGGGGGGAGCCAGGCTGCAGCCCTTCTCTGTGGGCAACAGCTGCTCCTTCATCTTGTTAATAAACATGGTGTTCTCAATCTGAATGGATGGAAAGAACAGCTTTTAGAATACCCCAGCACAGCTTCTCCCAGCAGTTGGCTGGGCAAGAAGCGCAACAGAAACATGCATGAACTTCTAAAAAGAAGCAAGACCAGCGTAATAGGTTGGAAAAAACGTCTTACCTGTCCCGAGACGGTGGGCACTGCCGGCCAGAAGTACGGGGAGGAGTTGAAATGAGATTCTTCCATCCTAGCTGGGCACAGGGGGGAAGAGGAAGGGGGAAGGGAAGAGGAATGGAGGAGAAGGAAGACAGACAGACAGACACACACACAAAAAGAACATTAAACCCAAGGAGACTCCAACATGGAACTGACTCAGTCTAATGCTGTGACAGTTCCTTAATCTGCCCCATCTTACTTGAGCCGTTAACTTCTCCCCACTTTTGAGCTCTGCCCAAATCCAAAAATTATTTTCAGGGGAAAAAGGTGTCTGACATTCCCACAGGTTTGGGTCAGTCTCAAACGCCTCTTGCCCAATAGTCCTCCATGCAAAAACCAGGACTAACTACAAACCCAGAACACCTCCAGAATTCCCCGATTATCATCCACCCAAATGCATGGCATAAATGATGAAGTCTGCGCCATCTGCAACCAGGCAAATACTGCTGCAAGCCATTTTTCACTGTCTCAGACAGTCTGACCCCACAAGCATTGAAAATTTTGGACCTTGCCTGTCCCTTCACCCCAGCTCAACATGAAGGACCCAGATGCAGCAAGGGGACATTAGCATTATGTTACACAGGAAGAAAGACAGGCAGAGAGAGGGAAAAAAACTTGCCCAAGATAACAGACAGCCACAGCAGACCAAGAAGTCAAAATTAATGCTCCTAACTTCCTGCTGCCCACCGCGCTGACCACCTCAGCCCCACTCTCGAAAGCAACCCGGAAGAATCACTCAGTATTCCTGACAGACAAGATCCTCTGCTCTCGTCCAATGAGACCAGGCAGCGGGAAAATAACCTGACCGCCTGCTCCTGGGATACCCTATCTCCAAGTGAGATCATGTCACAGCTCTCTACTGCCCATCTCATTCCAGTCTTTGGGACAAGATTCTGCAGGGCTCTGTCCCAAGTCAAGTGCCCACCACTCCGTCTCAAGTCCCCGTGCACCAGTTAGACACCAAAAGGCAGCCCCCTGAAGACAGAAGCATAACCTCTTTAGGAACACCTGGCTGAAGCAGCCCCTTCTCTTTCTAACCCTTACACTCCTCTGTGTAACAGCATTAGCGGACAAAGTTTGTCACACTTGTGAAAATACTATTCAAAACCTAAAGAAATTAATAAAAGAGTATTTCCTGAAGCAGAAGATACACCTATTCCAGAACAAATATGGCAAAAACAGTATGTAAAATACACGTGATAAAAACTATGCTCGGAGATCATCTGGCAGAGAGAGCTGCTTGCAGAAGGCAAGCACTGTATGTTTCTCATGCAGCTACCTGCAAACTGTCCCGCTCCTATTCCTGTTATGATGCCGCAGTACTCTAATTAATGAGTAAATATTATTTCTGAAGGACCCTGAGTAGCACAAAACACTTACTTTCCGGAACTGTATTAGGGCAGAATAAATACATGTGGAATTGCTGCATGTGAGCCAAAATGCAAAGATAATTTTCCTCTATGTAGAGAAGCAGTACAAATGAACCAAATTACCTGATAATTTTGTTTTTATGAATCGCTCATGCAACAGCAAACCCAAGTATTCTTGCCTCACTCACTCACTACAAATCAACCAATAAACACACTTAAGGACGAATTATTTACCTTGCATCAATGGCATGCAGTCAGACTGCTAGCTGCCTGACTGAATTACTCTGGATTTACATTGCTGTGATTCAATCAGAATCTGATAGGGCAAGACTCTTACCTTCCTTCCTCTGCTTTCCTTTCTGAGCCAAATGAATTATTAAGTACACTGCCCACAGCAAGGCCCTATGTATGCAACGTTTAATTACGTGACTTTTTTCTTCCACAGGATGGGCACACATGCAGAGATAATGCATTCCCGGCAATTAAGCACCACCAGGATCAAGAAGGGCTTTTTGTTTGGAATGTCGACTTTGGGTTTGGTGGTTTTGGGGGTTTTGTTTGTTTGTTTTTTTTATTTTAAAATAAGTAAGCCCTTATTTGCTTAGCTTCCACATCAAAAACATCAAAGCGAACCTAATTCTATAAAAACATGAAGTCTCATATAATAATCAGATGCATTTTCCAAATAAACTTTGTAATTGTCCAAGACTCCCTTGGATTCAACTGCAAACTTCAGGAGTTCAAACAGAATGATGCCAGTTTAAACAAAAAATCTCACAAAAGCTTTCTTATTTAAAGAGTACAAGGAACAAAAGTCAAATCCATTTCCAGACTCCAAAATCCAGACTAGCACAGGCCAGGTAATTCAGCGGCTGCCTGTCTCCATCTAGTTCCCTACGTGAACTTCACAGAGCACCTAACTTTTGTTTGCACGCTTTTTGTAAACTGAGCAATTCAAAATAAGACTTACTGATTCCCAAAAGATGACTACACAGGTTTTGTTAAACCCTTTTAGTACACACCTCCCCATCCAAAAATCTCCATGCTTGAATGGTATCAGGTCTCAAAACTTTTGGCTTGAAAGGCTGAAGTGTGATGAAGTTGTAAGAATGTGGAGGAAAAGGAGAAATGGTTTAAGAGCTGAAGCTTTCATGCAATCTCACTAGCAAGCCAGTCTTCCAAAGGGAGAAAACAAAGGTGAGATTCTTCCACCAAACTACTGCCCTGATGCCCACAGCTGTCCCTCCCCTACCCCACTTTTAGGCTAAAGGATATTTTGAAAACATGCACCCCTATTCACAGCCCCCACTTTAATGCTGCTCACACTTACTTTACCAGAACTCTGCACGTAACCCTTCCAATTGTTCTATAACTACCAGACATGGGCTGGAGCTTCAACCCTGTACCACAGCATGTTCCCACTGCAGTGCCTTCATCATCCCAGCTTCCACAAACAGGCCAGAGATGGGACCTTCTTCCTATTCACCAGTCTAGTATCAGACAGATGTCAACGTACCCTCCTGATATAAACCAAAAACACCTTCTATGTACAGACCACAAATGTACATACACCAAATAAACAACCAAGTGAACCAGAGGAACCCACAAGGGACAAGGAATCTGGAGTTTAGATCTCAGAGAACTTCATAGAATCACATACTTAACGTGCTGGACTTAATACTTCTTTGCAGGTCTTGACTTTAATCATAAACAGATAAAAGAACGTGCAATTATACAGTGAGGTTGAGGCTGTATTTCTGGAAGGCACAATCAAGGTTGGACACACAGGTATTTAGAGGCTGAATTTTAATATGGCTTTCTTTATTCTCCAGATACCTAGCTTTTATTTTCTATTTGGTATAGAGTTTTCACCTGACAAAGGGCCCCCCAGTACGACACTCAGGAACAATTTACAATGTTGTGTTATGTCTGCCCAAGATCTTTGTTCAGTAACAAGGAGCTTTTAAGCTTAATTGCTGCAAAATACAAAGGATGCTGAAGGCCACACAGGCTGTTAGATCGAATGCAAAAATGCTTCCAGGAAGCTCTTAAGCACTGAAAAGTTCAAGCGCTGCTGCATCTTTAGAACTGGCACATCTGGATGCACATCAAGAATACCCCCAAAACATGCTAGACGAAGTGTCGAACCCCAAACCCGCACATCAGAGCTCCACCAACTTCAGTGCCGTTCCCGGACACACGCACAGCCCCCACCCCCACCGACCGAGCCTCTGTGGGAGCAGGTGCCTGGCAGGGGGGTACTCTGCGCCTCGGCTCCTTCCAGGCGCGCGATCCCCTCGCCCGCACCCCCGGGCTCAAGCGACTCCAAGCCCCCAGCGCCAGAACACGTGGCCCACCCGTCCCGCGCCCCCGGCGGCGGGGGTCACTCACGCAGCTCCGGGAGCTCCTTACCCCTCTCACTCTCCCTCCTCTTGCATTTCTCCTCCTTCCAGGGCCGTCTCTGCAAACAAACCGCCAGGGTTACGGGGGTACCCGGGGCCCTGTATGACAGCGGGCGGCGCTGCGCAGGGCCCCCAGACCCGCCGGCCGCCTCCAGCCCCCGCGGGCGCGGCCATGGGCGGGGGAGGGCGCTCCCCGCGGCAACCGGCCGGGACGGGAGGGGTGGCCCGCACCCGCCTCCCCGCGCGGGGCCCCGCGCACACACGGCGGCGGCCGAGGCCGGGACGCGCCCCCGGTGCCCCCCCCCGCAGCGCGGGGCCGGCCCGCAGCGCGCTTCCCTCGCGGCGGCGCCCCCGGGACGGCTCCGCGCCCGCCAGCGGGCCGGCGGGCCGGCGGGCGGACAGACAGACAGCCCCGCTCCGCTTCCGCTTCCGGATCGCCTCGGGCCCGGTCGCCCCGCGGGCCCGGGTCCCCCCGCCCGCACAGCCGCCCCCCCCAGCAGATTACCGGGCACCACCCCCCAGCGGCGACCCCGACCCCGACTCCAGCGGCGGCAGCGGCCTCCTCACCGGAAAGAGGAGCGGCGAGTCGCTTCCGGGTCAGGAGGAGGAGCGCGCCTCAGCTCTTCCGGGGCGCGGAGCGGAACCGCGTCATGAGCCGGCTTCTCTCGGGGGAAGAAAAAAAAAAAAAAAAAAAAAAAAAAAAAAAGAGGCGGAGCGGCGGAGGCCGCCGGCCCCGGGCAGGTTTTCCTCAGCACAAGGCGGGGGGAGGGGGGGTACTAGCGCGCGGCGGCGGGGGACGGGGCGGGCGGCGGCGGGCGCGCGCTTACCGGAAGTGCGGGCAGCCCGGCTGCGCGGAAGTGGCGGTGGCGGCGGCGGGCGCGCGGCGGACCCCAGCCCGGCCTCAGCGCCGCTTCCGGCCCAGCCGCCCGCCCGGCGTGACGTGCGCGGTGCGGGCCCGCCGCGCCATTGAATATTCATGAGCCGCCACGGGAATACTCGGCCGCCGATTGCCCTCAGCCCCCCGCCCACCCGCGGCCGGGCGCCCCGGGGCCTGGCTCCCGCCTGAGGCGGCCTATGCTGGGTGCGAGGGGGGGCCTGGCCCATTCCGTTCCTCCCGGTCCCCGCCTCAGGGCTGCCCGCAGTCTTCCGGGGCCTGCGGCCTGCCAGCGGGCGGGGGCGGCACCGCGACTCGGACCGGTGCCCCGGGTGGCCCCGCCGAGGGCCCGGCTGGAGCGGCAGCGCGGGAGGTAGCGCTGGGGCGGCCGTGCCTCGGCTGCGGCGGCTGCGGCGGGCGAGCCGGCCCGAAGGCTGGTGGCCAGCGGCGGGGCCTGCCCCGCCGCCTGGCCTGGCTTTGGCGCTTCCCTGGCCAAATGCTACGCGCGTCTGCCACACCAGCCGGACAGAAAGGGCTGTCGTTCTGCGGGGCGGCAAACCGGGCCACCTCAGGTGCTGTAGGGGACAAGAGAGCAAGGCCGGGTGCAGAGAGGAGCTGGGCAACCCTCTTTCCACACTTGCAAGCCAGTGGCTCAATGCAACACCCAAATACTAATTATTATTTGCAACCATTCACAACTTGACCCCAGAGGGGGCCACAACTCACCCTCCTTCTCAGTCATTGAGAATTCAGTTTCACAGATTCAGCCCACCTAAGTGTTGGCTGGCGGTTCCTGCTGCCTCCCGTGCACAGGCACCACCAGGCGTGTTGCTGTGCAGTGTGACTTACTGCGCCCGGAGCAGCAGGCAGTCCCCTGAGCCTTGCTGATAGCACAGGAGAATGCAAGAGGCTGTTCTGGAGAAGGCAATGCAGAGGCACTCCACGAGGTCGCTAAGCCAGGCTGGCTGATCACCCCACACTGAACTGGATACACCCCACAAGACCACTGAGCCAAGCTGGCTGTTGCAGCTCTGTTCTGCCTTGGACTCTTAAAACTGAGGTGAAAAGAGACTTTAGGTGTCATCTGCTTAATTCTGCCACTTGTAGCAGGGCTAAATTTGGCACTGGACTGACCTCCCAAGTCAGGTTAGGATACCTTATCTGTGTTGCTCACTGGGCATTTGGCAGAGCTGTTTTGGGAGAATTTTTTTTTTTAATTGTTGTATGAGTTTTCTGCCAGCTTGGCATGCTGGAACAGCTTTTCAGAGCCAGCATGAGTAAGAGGGTGGGACCAGGGAGAGCACAACTATAGCAGCCAGCGGTTAGATTGGCTCAGGCGATCATGAAACCACAACATCCGGAGCAGCGGGCAAAGGGGAATCTCCCAGCGGCTCAGAGGCAGGCGGCTGGAGCCGCAGCACCCGTCGGTCCCCAGAAGGAGTTGGGGTACTGGTCATCCCAGGCAGTACAAAACTGCCTCCTGGGAGGAGCCAGGATTAGCTCTGCGTTCTTCAGCAGGAGTCACATGAAGGCAATTGTTGATTTATTTAAATAAAAGGAGTTGGCAGCCTAATCAGTTTGGAAATTAATTTCCTTGTTAATTTGGGGGTTTTGACTTGCTCATGAATATTCACAAATGCTCACCTTTTCTCCCCCCTTCCACTGTGTAATTTATTTTTATGATTGTCAGATCGCCTCTGAAGGTGACATTTCTCTCCTTGTTCTGCAACGCGGCAAATATATTCAATCTTATGCCTTGGAAGAGGCACTGTGGCCTGGCACTGGTGTCTTTTTTGCCTCCTCTTTGCCCCAGAGTCCCTTGCAGCCTCTCGGCTCTCCTCCTTCCTCTGTGTATGCTGCCTAGAAAGAAATAAGACCTAGAGTCTCCTCCAAGAAGAGGGCTGGCCTGGCCTTGGTAGCTGGGAGAGCTTGTCAAAACACTCTACCGGACAAGGAAAAGTGGTAATTGCCAGCCGAGGAGTGGGACAAAGTGGTTAAATTTTTCTTACTGTGCCTAGAGTTTTCTGCTCCCCCTCCCGCCCTGCACTGCCAAGCACCCTTCAATAGCACGTGAGGCAGCGTGACTAACATCTGTCACAGACACTTGATTTCTCTTATCTCCTTTCCTTAGCAGTAGGCAAAATCAGAGAACCACCGGTGTGCGTCTCTGGAGGGTACAGCTGATCTGTTCACCTTCTTTCCCAGCTCTCGGTTGCTCCCCTTTACTTATCTTGCCTGCCCTTGCTCTTCCACACCAGGGAAGAGCATCCAGGCCACTGCCACTGGTTTCTCCCCAGGGAGGCATGCCCGTGTTCCACATGTACGTGTTTAGGGCTTCTGGCACTTCGCAACATCTACTGGGTGGGCTCAACGGAGGGCTGCAGCGGTTAAAAACCTGGGTATAATTGCTGGTGCTGGGAGTGGGAGGAGCAGTGCAGGCAGCAGGGGGATGAAGAGGTGCCCTCCTTACCCCATTATGCTCATGCACAGGGGCCAGCTTGGCCAGGAGCCAGCCCCGGGGCGAGTAGCATGATGCACATAGTGGAGACCCCCAGGCCCAGTGGCTGCTTCCACACCAGCTCATTTCTTTAGAAAAGTCAGTTTTGGTACAGTCTCTGTCTGTAATGAAGTTGTTTTTCAGAGAGTGCCGTCTCGGGGCTCGGAGCTGTGCAAGGAGGGGCGGCCACGCTGCACCAGCCGTGAGGTTCACCTGGCAGCCCTGCCAGCCCGGGCTGGTGGCTGGAAAGGGGGTGACTGAGCGAGGCTTACAATTGTGCAGCAAGAAAATAAACCAGCAGCACGTAAAGTGACTGCAGGAGGTAACTGAGCCCTGGAGGGGGTGGTAGGTGGAGGTTAGTGGGGCCCCCCTCCTGGGAGCAAAACTGTGCGAATAGCGCAGCTGGGTGCCCACCTCCCGCTGAGGGCACCGGCTCCTGACAAGCTCAGAAAAGAAAATTTGTGGAGAAAGCCAGCTGAGCTCAAAGTTACCGCAGCAGTTGCTCTTACAACCTTTGTAACAAGCTCTTCTTGCAACAGCTTTGACCCAGGAGGGTGGCAAACACACACCTCCATGCTGGCTGCCTGTTCCATCTCCCATCCTTGTTACCTCCTCCACACTCACATCTGACTGTCACGTTGCCACCTCAGCTCTTCCCTTCTTTTTCTGCTCGCCTGATTTCTTCATCTCTCTCCTTCCTCACCACCCCAACAAGGCATCCACCTCTGGACCTTCAATAATGATTGCGGACTGCCTGCTCATGGAGCCCCACTGTACGCTCAGTGCTTGAACCCCTTTTGCCTGCTGTCTGCATGTGAACTGCACTGCTCATGGTGACCATCCCAAAATGCAGGTGGTGCTCTGTGCCATGGTATCCTGCTTGGCTGGCTTCTAGGGCTGCTAACCCTGGCCTGACATGTTCGGTGAGCTGCCTCTAGTGGTACCTGAATTTGTTGGGGGTACCTGGCAGAGAGGCACAGATGGGCTTGGAAGGTGTGCTGATGTAGTGACACACTTTGTAAGGACGGAGGCTGTTCATTCTTGCCCAAATTTTCACCTGCTTGTGGGACAATATTAGGTTTATCCTGAAGCTGGTATTTTAATCTTGTGAGTACATTTCTCAGCAAGGCGTGTTGTCCTCACTTTTTCAGGGAACTGACATCTCTTTGGCAATCGGCTGATTAAATCCCCTGGCAGCTCACAGCAGAGAGCATTTCAGCACGTCATTCCTACCTTTTTTTCCGCTGCATGGAAATAGATTGCATCTTCCCCTGCTTGGTAACTTCTCTGCTTAGTGTTGTTGTTTAAGGTTGGAGAAACACATGGTAATGGAGAAATATAGTGTGCATTATCCTGCATATGCTTGCTTGCCTGAATCATTGCATTAGAATGGCATCGGCTCGCTTAAGGGCAAGGAGCAGAAAGCACACACCTGGGATACGCTTTGGGATTTGAAGTATACGCAACAATGATCTGATGCTTTTTCACTGAGAGAAGTAGGTTGCTCTGGAACTGGGGATGTGGGGGTCCCTGTTGGGCAGGAACATGGTAACCCAGGATTGATCAGCCTTAGCTACAGGCCGAGTTCATTTGGTTGCCGTAGTAAGGGCTATTAGTTGCTAAATCTGCTGGCCAATGGGCCACGAATACAAATGCCATAATTTGGAAGGAGGAAAAATTATTGCTGCATGTGCCAAGACGGCCAGAGGGGCTGTCCCTGCGGACCCTCAGTGCAGGGCAAAGATCACAGGCACATCAGAAGTGCCTGAGAGGGATCTCTCTTGCATGGTGGTCACAGCCAAAGCACACTGCGCGTGCACAGGCAATGCCTGTTCCACTGGGATGATAGCTTCTCTGTGGAATAACCCCAACAGGCTCAAACCAAAGTGCATTTTATTAGATCACCACAAAAAGCCTCAAGAAGCACTTTGGACATGATGCAGCGGTGAGCCCTTCAAGCAATGAAGGATCCCTGCAGCCTGGGCTGCATTAGCAGAAGCAGCAGCAGCAGCTCAAGGGAAATTATTATTCCCATCCACTTGAGAGGTGTGAGGCTCCACCTGGAAGTCTGTGCCCGGGGCTGGCTGCTTAGTACAAGGTGGCCCTTGACAGACTGCAGCACAGCCAGCAAGAGGGCCCCATGGCAGAGGGCTGGGGCGCACAGTGCACAAGTAGAAGGCTGGGGGAGCCGGGTTGCTTGAAGAGAAAAGGCCAAGGGGATGTCTGATTGCTGTCTGCTACTACCCAGAGGCAAGTTGTAGAGAAGATGGAGGCAGCCTCTGAGAAAACAGCACAGTGAATGCAGAAGAATCAGTGGACACAAGTGGCAGCAAGGGAAATTCTGAACATGTAAGGGAAAATTTCCTCCCCTTGAGGGCAGTTCAGCAGCAGGACAGGTGCCTAGAAAGGCTGGAGAATCCCCATCCTTGGAGATGTTCAGAAGTTGTGTGAGCAAGGCCCCAGGCAACCTGGTCTAGCTTTGGAGGAACCCTGCTGTGGGCAGGGAACTGGACTAGAGACTTCTGGAGGTCCCTTCCCACCTGATTTTTTCTGCGGGTCAGTGTTTCTATGCTGCTGATCTCCCATGAGCCGATGTTCAGTGTCTTCATAGTGCTGGAAGCCCAAAGGGTGGGTAATGCTTGCTTGGCCCTCTGGAAATGGGTCCGTGTTGATGGCAGTGTTGGCACCTGTAAAGCCCTTCTGCACGGACACCCCTGCTCCAGCTGGTTTGCCACCCTCTGACCCATCCTACTCTGTTCCAAGCACGGATGAATCTCCTGACAGCAGGACCTTGTTGGTTTGGGGGTGACTCCTTAAGCTGTGACATCCATGTGCAGCAGCAGTCACCCAAGTGTCATTTAAAACCATATATATTTATATTTATATATATATATATAAAACTTTAAACTGCAGCATTTAAGAGTTTCTCCCCGCCTCCCTTCACCTTTTCAGAAGCAGAGAAGCTTTAACTAAACTCCTTTACATTCTTGGCTTCGGTGTCTGCATGTTTCTGGGCAGTCAGAGGATCTGTGAGGAGTTTCAGGGGGTCCCTGCTCCCGTCGGGATGCTGTACAGTCACTTCGCGAGTTCCCCCTCTCTGGGAAACGCGCCTCTCGGCAGCCCAGACCGGGGCGTGCCGTCCACCGAGAGAGCGAGGGGGTGGGTGCGTGGCTGCTGCACCCCTCGCCCCACCTTCAGTGCCCACCACAGTGCTGCTGAAGCGCCTCTGGGTCTTCACAGGTGCCTCGTATCATTTCTCAGCAAGAAGGATGATGCTGAAAAAGGTGGGAGAAGAGAACAGAAGAAAGGGTGAACAGTAAATTATTGTATTAAGGCACAAGCAAAACTTGAGAAGCCTTATCGCAGCAAGACTGGAGCTCGCCAGCTCACCTCCATATTTGTGTTTTTTACAAAACTGGCTGAGGAAATTGCAGTTTTGGGAGCAAAGATTTGCAGCATATCCATCAAATTCAGGGTAAGCATGCCAGGGCTGGAAAAAAGGAGCTATATTTCAGGAAGAGAGAAAACAAAGTACTCTGGGCAGCTGCAAACCCATTAGTCTAGTCTCAATAGAGCATAAGGTTAAGAACAAATTACAGAAGGAAAACAAAATTAAAGCTACAGCAGTAAGTGGAAAATGGTATCAAATAGAGAATGGGTTTATCAACAAAAGCACTGTGTGCCCTTAACTCGATCCTTTTCTTTACCTTTTTTTCTTTTACCTGGATGAAAAAAAACCAGAAATCGGTAAATCTAACCTAGCTGGATTTCAGTAGAGCATTTGATACAGTAGAGGCTGGAAGGCAGCTAGATAAGCTGAAGTGAAGGGAATTAGTAGGAGAATTTTAGGTGGGTGAAATGCTGGGGAAAGGCAGGTGACATGTGGAGTCAAAAGGGAGCTGCCACCACGGAGGAATGTTACTGGCCTTGGGAATAATTCTGCTTGCAGTAATGGCTCTAGCTCAGCAAAAAGCATCATGAAAAGGAAGTTTGCTGATTAAATGCATTTAGAAGAATTACTCACAGTCTGGAGCGGGGAAGTGTGAGGTCCTGTTCTTCACTGCTGCTAACAGGAATGTCTTTTACACACACAGATTCACTGGTTAGAAATGACAGAGGAAAAGACAGATCTGGGTGCATTCATCATTCACAAGATGATTATGAAGCTCCGATGTGATGTGATCACAAAGACAACAGCCTTAAAGAGATCATTACGTTAATCTTATTTAGGACGCTATATACAATTTGTCACCTCTGTTTGGAAAGGGGCTCAGGGCTGGCAGCAGCGTGGGGGAGCCAGAATAACCGAGCCTGTCCTCCTGCCTCCCCCTGCTCTTCCTGCGAGCAGACGAGGAGAGGGGTTGGCTTCCTTAGCTCAGCAAGGGGCTGAGATGGGTGAACTTCTCTCTAGAAATCCATTTCATACATGGGGATGTGCCCAGCAAGGTGAGCCATTACAGAAGGGAAGGAGCTCGGCCATGACAAGGTTGGGCAGTCCCTTCCTCCTCAGAGTTTGGCTCTTTCCAAGGCTGCACAGATTTACCTCTCCCTGCGGTGTGCTGAGCTTCCTTGGCAGGCAGAGCAGGTTAGCACCACGAGTGCAGCATTGTAAGAAAAGAGGTGCCGAACACAGGCCCGCAAGCCCACGTTCTCCTGCTCCATCACCCAAAGAGCTTTTCCTTAAAGGCTGAGAGGTCAGTCCAGAGCCTTGCACTCTCTGAACAGGGGACAGTGTGGTGCTTCTCCCACCCCGTGCCCGCTCCCATAAGCCCTCCAAGGAAGGACATTTAAAACCCGGTGTCTCAGAAAAAGCTGGGTTCTTTGGAGCAATGCACAAAAGCCCATCAGAACTAAAGGTACCACCATCCCCCGTGCAGACAGCAGTGCTGACAGGGTTTCATCGTGCTGATCTTCAGCATCAGGGGGATGAGTGATGGGTCCTGAATCTGGTTTCCACCTCAATGGGGTTTGAGCTGATCCAACGCCTGACTTGGGGGTGGATGCAGTGAGTACACGTGGCTGTGATTTGCCTCTGCCAATGATTTCTGGGGTTTATTTAATTTAATTGGGGGAAATGAAATTGGGACGGGACCCTGGGCAGTCATCTAATTCATCCTCCTGACCCGGCGACAGGATTAAGTAAGCGCAACTCATCCCTAGCAGATATTTGTCAAACCTGCTTTCAGCAGCCTCCAGTGACAGGGCTCCCCTGGCCAGTCTGGTCCAGCGTTTTATTGCTCGAGTCTCAAAAAGCTGATCTCCACAGCCCCGCTGGAAAGTGCCTTTCCTCTCTGACACTGCAAACTGTCTCCCCAAACCAGCTGCATCTACTTTTTGGCAATTGCATGCATCTTTTGGCAATTCTGACTGTATTTTCCATAGTTTGTTTATGAGACCTTCATGCTTTTCGCTCCATCAAAAGCCTTGAAGTCAAGATGTATCACATCCACTGCATCCCCCCAGCCCGCTAGGGCAGTTAGCCTGTCAGGCAGCGAGGTTAGATGGGCTTAACATGATCTTCCTGATGAATTGACATGGGAGGCAGGTTTTTTTAGGTTTGAAGCACACATTGGAGGAGAAGCTAGCTCATACGTACAGCTGCCTGACAGCGATGAGAAAGGGTCTGGGGGAGAAGGGCTTGGGGCTGTGGCAAGCTGAAGGGACAGGGGGCAAATCCAGCTGGGATAAAATGCAGTTCCAGACAAGTATTCTGCTGTTGGGGTTCTGGGGATAACAAGAGCCCCTTGGGTAAGCGCCAAGAGCGTGGAAGGACAGTCTGCTACAAGTGTTTTAATAGCCTGTAACATCAGGGATGCATGAAGCCTGTGCACCGTGAACCCCTCTGGAATTCATTACGGACTCAGACACACTGAGAGGTTTTCAGAGTAGCAGACTTGGGCTGCATGACTCTGGGCAGGCTGTCAGCTCTCAGCAGCTCTTGCCCCTTTATTGTATCCCAGAGCTTTCTCAGCACCTGGAGCAGATCCCATTGGGCAGGGCTCCCAAGTTTCAGGTAAGCATAATGTTTAGGGAAGTAATTTTTCAGATGTGTTTACAACATCATCGGGGAAAACTCACCAGCTGCCTTGCTTCCTCCCACTGTACCACAGACGGCTTATCTCCCAGGATTACTTCATTGTCCTCCTCATGCTGTTGTTCCCGAAGAGCTAAGCTCAGCAGCAGTGGTGTTACCTAGTCACAACACATCTTGCAAGCTTTCTACAGTTTCTCAACCCACATCACATACCTGGGCACTTCTTTTTCCCCAGCAGGCAAGGCGTGTAGCCATATGGCAGGAGGTGACAGCTCCTGATGAGAAGCAGAGCGAGTTACAGACACTTTCCCCACCACCATGTCCTTCTTCCCCATACCAGCTCCATCCTTCCCTCATCCCATCTCTGCCTGGGATGGGAAGCCACCCTGCCCTTGTTGCACGAAGACAGAACTGCGACAGCCCCAGCCTGCCATCTCCTGGGGTGCTCTCCCAGCAGCCGTGGCTGCATTTGTGCTACAGAGCGCAGAGGGCACAGGGCTGCACGGGGACCTGCAGCCACCCATCCCTCACCCATTCCATCACCCATCCCGTCACCCATTCCATCACACTGCTGGGGTGGCTTTAGCCCAACCCAGCTACCGCCCGAGGCAAAGCCCAGGCACGGCTAGGGGTGGCACACCGCAGAGACCGTTCCCAGTAAGTGGCTTCTTGGAATCACAGGGTGGCTGGGATTGAAAGGGAGCCCTAGAGCTCATCCGGTCCAGCCTCCCTCTACTCAAGTGGGGCCACCTAGAGCCAGTTGTCCAGGACCGCATCCAGGCAGCTTTTGAGCATCTCCATGGAGGGAGACTGCACAACCTCTCTGGGCAACCTGTGCCAGTGCTCTGCCACCATCGCCCTCCCAGTGAAAAGGGGCTCAGGGGGAGCCCCTGTGTGTCTGTGTGCCCACCGCCTCTGGGCCTCTCGCTGGGACCGCTGAGCAGAGCCTGGCGCCCTCCCCCTCGCACCCCCCTTCAGGTGTCTGTATGCAGTGATAAGATCCCCCTGAGCTCTCTCATAGGAGAGATGCTCCAGTACCTTAATCACCTTACCATGTCTGCCTTGCACTGAGGAGCCCAGAACTGGACACAGGACTCCAGGTCTGGCCTCACCAGAGCTGAGCAGAGGGGAAGCACCCCCTCCCTTGACCTGCTGGCAATACTTTGTCTAATTTATCCCAGGATACCATTTGTCTTCTTTGTGGCAAGGGCACACTGCTGGCTTCCATTCAACTAGGTGGCCACCAGCACCCCCAGGTCCTTCTCTGCCAGGCTGCCTCCCAGCTGGTGGCCCCCAGCCTGTACTGGTGTGGGGGGTCACTCCTCCCCAGGTGCAGGGCTCTGCACTTCTTAAGCTTCATGGGTACCCTGTCAGCTCAGTTCTTCAGCCTGTTGATGTTCCTCTGGATGGCAGCACAACCCTCTGGTGTATCTGCCAGTCCTCCCAGTATGGTATCATCAGCAAATTATTGAGGGTACACTCTGCCCCATCACCTGTATGTGGTGGGGCAGAGATGAAGGCGTTGAACAGGACTAGACCCAGTATTGACACCTGGGTTACAGGGGCTCAGTACTAGGTACTGGCCTCCAACTAGACTTTGCAGCGCTGCTCACCATCCCCTGGGCCCAGCCGTTCAGCCAGGTCTCAGCCCACCTCACGGCCTGCTCATCCAGCCCCTCCATCAACAGCTTGTCAGCGAGGATCTTATGGGAGACGGTGTCAAAGGTCCTGCTGAAGTCGAGGTAAGCAATATCCACAGTTCACCCCTTGTCTACCAGGCCAGTCACTTCATCGTAGGAGGTTATCAGGCTGGTCCAGCATGACTTCCCCTTGGTGGATCTGTGCTGACCATTCCTGATGATTTCCTTGTTGTCCATGTGCCTGCAGATGGTTTCCAGAACGAGCTGCTCCATCACCTTCCCAGGAATCAAGCAGAGGCTCACTGGTCTGTAGTTCCTGGGTCTTCCTTCTTCCCCTTCTGGAAGATAGGAGTGATGTTTGCTTTCCTCCAGTCTTCAGGTACTTCTCCCAGGTGCTGTGATCAATTACAGATTATCCAGAGTGGCCTTACAATGACATCTGCCATCTCCCTCGGCACCTGTGGGTGCACCCCATCACGATCTGATGTGGTTGGTGGTTCTGTTCCGGAGGCAAGCGGGTCCAGCTGCCTGTATCTGTGTGTTCTGTCTATTTGACAGAGCACTGTCCTCTTCTCATTTTGTACACTCCACCTTTGTGTTCCTCACACTCCACAGTGCCATCGGGTTTCTGGGTTTTCCACTATTCAAGCTGAGTACACAAGAGTTGCAAATTTGTTCCTGGGGCCACTTGACAGACTAAAAAGCTGAGCTCCTAGATTATTAACCATTTCCCCAGGTGGAGGCACCTCTAACTTTTAAATATGTCTTGAAGGAATTCAGAAGTTGCCAGCTATTCCACCTGGAGGGGTGTGGGACCCAGGGACACACATTTCCCGTCCGGTTCCTTGCCAGGAGCAGTGAGCCCACGGTCAGGGCAGACGAGCCCCAGACGAGCCCCGAGTTGCAGCAGGCAGCACACTGCAAGTTCAAGTGCCTCCCTCCTGCTCGGCTGCCTGAACTCCTCCTCCCAGGCAGGTTGGCGTGATGATCTCCACATCCTCCAGGCAGTTCTCAGTCTCACTTAGATGCTCAAGAGTTCCTAGAAAATCTTTTGCATCGTCACCGGGCCTCATTTTAGCAAGGATGCTTGTGTTTTCCAGGGAGTCCCTCAGCACCGCAGTCACCTGGGGCTTTTTTTCCTCCAGCCTTGCAGGCAGAGCGAGCATCTGTCACAGAAGCTTTGGCTCTGTCTGGGGAGCAGCTGCCACCTGAGAAATTGCTCCGTGTTTATTCCCTCTCTCCTTTTTCTGGAGTGGAGCCCTTCAGGCTTGCCAGCTGCCTGCACTAGCCTCCCCCGGATCAGCTCCCATTCTGTGCACATCCTTGCCATGGCAGGCACGGCCAGCAGCCCTTCTGGGTCAGCAAGGGGACCATTCTAGGCAGGGGGAGGTCCTGTGCACAATCCACATGTAAAAAACTACAGCAAAGAGGCAAAAAAATTAAGAAATGCTGCTTGACACCCCAAAATTGCTGGAGATC
This sequence comes from Falco biarmicus, assembly GCF_023638135.1. Lineage (NCBI taxonomy): Eukaryota > Metazoa > Chordata > Aves > Falconiformes > Falconidae > Falco > Falco biarmicus. The sequence continues at coordinate 91,788,902 of NC_079292.1, forward strand.
AGGAGCCCAGCACAATGCCTGGCTGGACAGAAGGATGCTGAGCAACCTGTCTAGTGCAGGACCAGATTTGTGGCTCCACTTTGCGCTGAACTCCTGTAAGGCACTGCTCAGCAAACATACCCCACAGCAAAGACTGTAAGAAACTTTTTTAAACCTTAGGAGTTTCTAAAGCACTAACAGCTTAATGCAGCGAGGAAGGTGAGCTGGAAATGGCAGCAGCATAGATAATTGGGGGGGTGGTGGGGCGAGGGAGTCCCTCTGGCCATTCTTTGCTTCTGTGCTTGAAGCTGCTGCAATCACTGCATGTTAAAACTGCTGAAGTTTTCAGCCCTGTGCGCTGTGCATCTCTGTGGCCCTGCCGGCAATCCTGGCCTGGATTCCCTGCTCTTAGCACGGAGAGCCCAGGATGGGGCTGAAGCTCATGGCAACCTCCAAGCATCCTTTGCCTTAGCCACAGCAGCCTCTGTGGTGGAAGCAACACGACTGCAGCTGCACATAAGGGCAAAGAGCTTGCTGCTGCCAGGAATTGCGTGAGTGCCTGGCTGTGGCAGAGCCAAATCTGCTAAACTCGCTGCTGGGGATGGCCCTCCCTCCCTCCCTCCCTCGCCCCAGTGACTCTGCAGTGCAGGTGGGGCCGTGCTTTCGAGGTGACCGCCAGTGGTGGCCTCCCCAGAGTGCTGATGCCACACGGCAGCATTTTTGAGCTGACACCTGCCAGAAAGTTTTTCCTTTTGGTATTGCAGAACAGAGTGCCTGGTGAAATCTTTACCCCAGGACACCCTGACCAACAATCGTCTCCTTCTGTCCTTGAAAGTGCTGCACTGAAAGCGCCGGGGTGCCCCATGGGCAGAAACACTTGGCCTTTCGTCACAGCGGGAGGAGCCCGGCATGCCCCCCCGCCTGCCCCAGGGGACTGGCTCACCCCCTCACGCTCCAGCAATGTCCAGGTAATGCTCCCTCCGCTCATCGCTCATTGCAGAACACTTTATACTTGATGCAGTTAATGCAGACAGAGAGCTGGCAGTCCCTCTGGCAGCTGCCAGCTCAGAAGGAGCAGAAGTGAGGTTGCCTGGACATGTACTTTAACTCTAAATGTCCTGTTTTTCCACAAGTTTGCATTTTGACGAACATAATGTTCTGAGAAGGAATGAGCTCTCACCAAGCAACATTAACTCTGTGTTAACAAAGGGGTTTGACATTGAGTTGAAGCCTGAGGACAATGCTGGCACGAGAATGAATTATCACAAGCTGGGCCGTGGGTACGCTGAGGTTGGAAATTAGAAGGAGCTTCCTACCTGCCAGTGCAAGGATCTGGAACAGCCTTTCAACAGCAGCTGTGAGGCCAGGAGACACGACTTGTTTGGGGACTGGAAGTCTCTGAGTAAGAGTATGCGATGGGGCGGCCAGCCAGGGGCCAGGGATCGCTGCCAGCCTGCTCTGCTTGGGGTGCAGGACATTCTCACGGCGACTTTGCTCTTAAAGCAGCACAAGCCCCACCGGGTGCCTGGGGTTTACCAGGACACAGTGTGCGCTGTTTGGGGCTATGGGGACAGTGTCCTGGGGACAGTGCTGCCAGTGCTGTAGGGCTGCGGTTCCCCAGGGAGCACAGGATGTGCATCCCAGCCGCCTCCAACGCACCAGGAGCAGGCACGGGAATCGGAGGGGACAGCATGTGACAGGCAGACCCAGGACAAATTGCCTTCAGGTAGCGGCTGGGTGTCTTGCAGATCTGAGGGGATTTCTGATGAGCAGAAGAGGGCTCCTCCATGCCACAGCCCAGGGGAGTGTGCACTCTGGCGAGCCGGGTACTTGGGGGCTGGGGGGAGCAGCTCCTCTGCCATCTTCGCTCATCTTCCCGTCTTCACTCATCTTCATTAATGGGGGCTGAGTACCCAGCCAGGGCCCACTGGTCAGCCCTTTCCCAGAGAGGGCAGTCAGCTGGATGTGACCAGCTTGACACAGGATGGCAAAAGGGATGAGGGAAGGGGATGCCCCAGGAGCAGCTGTCATGGGGAGAGATGGCAGCAGCTCTCCCCGGGCTGGGCGCTACAGTGAACCAGCTGCAGCTGCCTTGGAGCATCTCCTGGCTCGCTCCCTCCGGCCACCAGCCCTGGACACCAGCAGCCCTGGGAGCAGGCACGCAGCCCCAGCCCCCCCTGCTCCCCCGGCATCCATCCGTGCTTGCCTGCCCAGAGCAGAAATCCTGCGGGAAATACTTCACTGACAGGTCCTGGTGGATTGTACGAGCTGGGGATAGAATGGGAGTTACAGCAAACTCAGTTTTGGGTTTTTTAGTAGAAGATCAAGGCGTTGCCGGCGCGATGCCTGCACCCTGCTCAGTGATGGAGGTTAGGGGCTTCCAGCCCAGCTGTTGACTCACAACCAGGCAGAAGAGAGAAGGGAAAATTAGCATGAAGAATGTTGCTGAAATGGCTTGTGCGTGTGTGTGTTCAGAGATCAGTGTAGATATTGTATTGCTGCCTGTGTTATGGCTGCTGTGTTTAATAGATGTTTTTAATGGAATCTGATCTTTCTAAGAACACGGGCACCTCTGGGTAGAGCATTTGCCTGTATCTACAGCTCCACTGCCAGACAGGGCAGATCTTTAAGAAACAAGCTCCTCCAGAAAGCAACTTTAATTCCTGACTTCGTAACACCAGGGCTTTTTTTCTGAGCCTAGATGCCTTTGGACGTCCCAGACAGCTATTGAACCACTGGATGGCACGTCACTGTACAGAGCCCAGCTGGGCCCAGCAGGGATACAGAGCGCTCCCATGAGCGCACGTCTGTGGGCCATTCTGGGGCACAAATTTGGGATTCCAGCTTCCCCATCAAGTCCTCACTCTCTGACTGCTCTTAACTGACTGGCAGTCAGCAGAGGCCTGGAATGTGACCTTCATCTAAGCCACGTCACCTCCAGAGCAGGTTGCCTCTGGATCAAGGCTGAGGCAGGCAGGGGAGGCTCAGGCTGCTGCTCCTGAGGTAACTGGAAGGATCAGGGGAGCTGGGTGAGTGCTGAGCCTAAACAATGGCTTCAGAGTCAGAGTTGTGATCGTACTCAAATTAATTTCAAATGTGCGCAGTAACACAAGAAGCAATTTGCATAAGACGTCACATGGAGTTGCATACAATTTCGCATATTTAAACAAAATACAATAAAGCACAGCTCGGGTGGGTACGTGAAATCATTTGTGCAGCGAACCGTGCAGAGAAACGATGTACAATTATCACAGAAGAAGGAAACAAATGGCAGCAACCACCCAGGATGCAAAGTCAGCTCAGAAGTTGTGAAACACCAGCCTCTTCCTTCATCCACCATCCTGATAGATGCTTGGATGCACATTATTATTGCATGAGGATGCACTGCTTTTCCACCAGACCTTTCTGGTGCAGAGGATGGTGCTTGCTGGATATATGCTGCTACTCGCTCCTTCACGTTTGCATCCTTCGCTTCATCTTTGTAAAACGCTTTTCTCATGCGTCATTCTCCCTGGGCTTCCTAGTGCATTCATCTCCCAGTCCGAGGGACGACTCTGTCACCACGCGCCGCTGCAGGTGGCAATGTCCTTGCCCTTCAGTGGCAGGGGCCAGAGGCCACAACACTGGCTCTGGGTACCCAAGGGCAGACACTGGCAGCCTCATTTTTTGGTGGTTATCAGTGCTGCGCACGTTCAGAGTGCAGTCCCTGTGCTGTAGTTCTTGTTGCCTCTGTAGAACATAGACTCAATCACAGAATGGTTTGGGTTGGAAGGGACCTTAGAGATCATAGATCAGATGATGTGGCCTCCATCTCAGCTCCTGGAAAATTATGACCCAACAATTAATGTTAGAAAAGGAAGCTGGCAAGAAAAGGGAGCAACATCCCTTAAGTGGGAATGCATCATCCTTCAGAGTGAACACCAGGGGGGCTGGCTGAGACCTTCAAACCTGCACAAGGGACTTTCACCCCCTGACCTACATTTTATGACAATCCTGCATCTCTGACACGTGGGCTGGGTCCGCACTGCAGCAGTGAGGCTGAGCTCTGAGGGCTGAGCCATGAGCATGTACAGTCGCATCTGCTTCCCCTTCCCTCCCCAGGAGGCAGGTGGGGAGGATCCGGCTGCTGCTCCTGAGACAGCTGGAAGGATCAGGGGAGCTGGGTGAGGGCTCAGGCTAAGCCAGGGCTTCAGCATCAGCAGCACCCTGGTACCCGTGAGCTCCCAGACCTCCACTTCACCCACTTGTCTTTGGCCAGTTGTTTCCAAGCCCCCCATCTCTAAATTTCCATCCTGGTCCCTTCCTCTGACACTACTTCCCTCATCTTTTAATCCTAGCTGCAATTTCTGGCTCTGCCTGTTCTCTTCTCACCCTGCCTTTTCCTGCCCTCCTTCGTGCTCGTAACTCTCTTTAGGCCTTTGCTCAGCAGCTTTAGCTCCTCGTATTTGGGTGAGGTGAGTTGTTTCTCTGCCTGAGCATCGGCAAACAACTGCCACCAAACCTCTGAAAGAGGCAGTGTTATGCTGAGTCACCATTTCATCCCAGCCCTCCTCTAATCTGCAGGTACCCGGGGAAGATCTGTCCCTTCCTCACATGCTGCGCTCGGCATCACTGCACCGTGCAGCCAGCTACAAGTAAGCTGGCCGACCGGGGTAGCTACAGGGACCCCCTGTTTGGCCAGGGCAGCCTTTTCGGTCTTGTCGTGGAGGCCCTGATGCTTGGTACGAGAGAAATATCATCACAAAGGAGGGAACGACCCCTCTGTACCATCCCTTACAACTCCCGCTGCGTGCCCAGCCAATGCAGGGTAAGGCTAAGCAGCGCCTCGGACTTCACTGGCGTGACGCTCACTCACATGCAGTATGTCACACGGGAAAGGAATTTGCAAAGCAGAAAAAAGGCATCAGAGAGAAACCATTTCAGGCTTCAATAACTCATCCAGGTGTCGCCAGACGGGTCTGTGTCAATGTAACGAGACTGGCACAAACCTCCACTGTAGCTGTATTTAAGCATCGCGCTCCTGTTTTGGCCGATGGACACATTCAGCTGAAGCTGCATGCGTTCGCAGTGCGCCAGGCTGGATTCCCTGGTGCTTGGGGACAGCCACCACTGAGTGCCCCCTGGTTTGGGAAGGGCTCAGGAAGCTCCTGCTTTCTGGGTCACTTCACCAAGGCTCAGCTGGTACCTGGGAGAAGCACAACGCCTGCCCAAGCATCCTGCCTTAGGCAAAGCACCCAGGAAGCCAGCCACCCCTCAGCAGGCCAGGCTGTGCAGCAGAACTGACCAGTGCATGCTGGAGGCATCAAACGATGTTCCTCTGACATTCAGAAAATGAGTCACCCCAGGCTTGTTTGCCTGCTTGTTTGCTGAACCCTCGCGGTATGTCCAGCTGTTGACAGAGTCTGGACTTCAAACTAGACTGGCTGCCCTAGAGCTCTCCTGCCACTGGAGCTCTAACTGGGAGCCACGGGGATGCAGGACAGGTCCCCAGAGCAGAGGCTGGCATTTGTTTCGCTGCCAGATCCCTTGTGGGGATTGATCTGAAGTTGAAGATGGTTTTGCTTGTATTCTGGTCACTCCCAGAGAAAGCTGGGCTTTGGATCAATGTGGAATGCATCACTGAATGGTCTATTATTCACCAAGTGCAATGTGCACTCGGAGACACAGCAGCCCTCAATAAAGATTCAATTCTGCCTCCAAGGATCAAAGCAGGAACGAACCAAGGGAACTACTCAACTCCTTTACGTGATGCTGAAATGAGCGGTTGCTTGTTTCAGGGTGATTCTTCGTGGTGGTTTCCAGTCGTGCATTGCTCCTAATTAAAGGGCCATCTGCAGAGCCACATCCCTTTAGCAGGGTGCGGAGGTACCTCTAACTTAAGCTGCCTGTGCCCTCCGCACCGAGGCTTACACCGAGGTAGCCCAGCTGGCCCACGCTGCTGTGCCCAGCCCTGAGGAGCAGGTGATGCCCACGGCTCCGTGGGTGCTCTCCCACCACGGCCCTCACGCCCTCAGCATCGTGCTGGCTCTCTCGCAGGGTGTGCTGCGGAGGCACACAGAGTGGTGGCAACCAACAGGGCAGGCATGGGGAGCGGGGCAGAGCTGGACTGTGTGGACTCCTGACTTCCAGCCCCAGCCCTGGAGAAGCTCCTTGAGCAGGGAAGGCAAGCAAGAGCTCTAGCTCGCTGCCAGATCCCCGTACTGACAGGCACTTCCAGCTGACAGTTGCCTGATTTTTTTTTTTTTTTTTCATAATGGGATAATTTATTGCAGGTTATAGAAGGCACTCAGCTGGAGGGAATCCCAGCTTTGGGAGATGTTTTCATAATGTTTTTCTAAAGTACTCCCTTTCCTGGGAAATCACAGCGGTCAGCAATACCTCACGCTTGTTTCTGACCACTTGTTGGGTTGATTTTCATGTGTCTTCATGTGGTTGTACAGTTTTTAGGTGTTTTTCTTTGATTTAAATGGTTGCATCCACTCCTTCTGTCTCTCCCGTCCTCCTTCTGCATGCAGCTTGCCATTCCAGCTCCCTGTCGGAGAGCAAGATGCTAGGGAGATGCTGGGGAAAGAGGCAAGGCTGGAGACTGGAAGGGTGGGAGATGCTGGTGAAGGAGGCAAAGCTGGAGACTGGGAAGGGAGGGAGATGCTGGGGAAGGAAGCAAGGCTGGACACTGGGAAGGAGGCAAAGCTGGAGACTGCGAAGGGAGGGAGATGCTGGTGAAGGAGGCAAGGCTGGAGACCTGGAAGGGTGAGAGATGCTGGTGAAGGAGGCAAGGCTGGAGACCTGGAAGGTAGGGAGATGCTGGGGAAGCAGGCAAAGATGAAGACCTGGAAGGGAGGGAGATGCTGGGGAAGGATGTAGGGCTGGGACCAGATTGGAAGGGTGGGAAGTCAACACGAGTGGGTGGGCAAGAGTGATGTAGTGGGGAGTGGTGATGGGAAGGGACTAGAACAGCTTTTCAGGAATCCATAAGAAAATGGGGCAGCTCATGGAGCTCCTCCTGTGAGGCAGAGGGCGAGTCCTGGTGAGGAAAGGGACCGTTTGACTGAGTGCCTGCAGCCTCAGCCTGTGCCGAGAGGGCACCGGAGGGAAAGCACCTGATGACAGAGGAGTCAGCAAGAAAGGCTGAAGCTCTGGCTGGAAGCAGATGAGGTTTGTGCAAGACGTTCCACTGTGCTGATGAGTACATGAGGCTGTGATTTCAGCACAGTGAGAATCTCTCGCCTCCTCAGTCAAGTCTCTCCAGCTGCCCAGCCCCAGAGCCGCTCCATGTGGTTGACTAGACAGAATCAGCAGGGGGGGCAGGGAGCTGGTGACCAGCCACCTAAAGCAACAAGGGTGAGGGGCTTCGTCCTGCCACACTTGGCACAGGGGCAGCAGAGGTGCTGCCCAGCCTCCCATGTGTGCTTTCCCTGGGACAGCCACTGCAGGCACCTCTGCCCTCCGATGGGCCCGGGGCCACCTCCAGCCCACAGAGATGCTGTCCAGGGGACAGGGTGTCATGTGGAGGGGTCTGGCCCTGTGGCGGGACGTGGTCCTGGGTCCTTCCAGTGGGCAGAGACCCCAGGACAGAGTCCAAGGTCAGGGCTGGGGAGCCTGCTCCTTCCTCAGACAGTAATGCAGCAGGTCAGGGACATCTCCGATGCCCGAAGGACCCGGACAGTGAGCGGGCAAAGGGAGGGGGGGGCGGGGACTGTCCCCAGCGTCCAGAAATCCTCCTACCATTGCTGGGGAGCAGCCCTTCAGAGCAGCCACCATGCCCGGTACTGGTCTCAAGGACCCTCTCCGTGCCCACCCCAGCACCCAGCACAGTCGGGACTTGTGAAGTGGGGGAGCTGCAGGAGACAAGGATGCTTAATTACAGAGCAGCCCTGGAAACCAGCAACAGCAGCGGCACTGTGGCCAGGAGGGGAGGCAGCAGGGCTGTAAATAGAAATTGCGGAGGCAGCCGCGGGGAACAGCGAGGGAGGCTTCTGCGCCAGCATCACTCCATCTCCCTCCCTTCCCCTCAGCTTCTCTCACCTCTCCTGGCCATCCTGGCTCCCAGCACAGGCTGGTGTGGGACCAGCAGCCCCAAAGCGTGGCTGGGAGGCAGTAGCTCCGGAGGTAGAACAGTCACCCTTGGTGGAGAAGGGGATGTGCAAGGCCTCCTTCATCAGGTGCCACCTCCCGTGGAAATGCAGGAAGAGGGTCAAAGAGCCTCCTTGGCCAGCAAGGAGACCAAGGCGAGATGGATGTGGGGCCAAACTGGCCCATCTACCCCCCGCCAGGAGAGACTGTGAAATGCCAGATGCCTGAGTCCCTGCCCACTGCGGTCTGCCCAGGACGAAGTCCCCCTCATCCCACCCTGACATCTCCGTCACAGCCTCTGCCACAGCAGCAAGTGCTCTGCTTCCAGTATTTTGCAAAGGTTTATTTAAAAATGTTGAAACTAACATCCCACAAGAATTGAATATTTCACCACAAGGAGAAGAGAATTCCTACAAAAATATATATCACAGCGCACAAGGGCAGGGGAGGAGGAAGAGCGAGACTGAGCAGGGAAGCAGGAGGGAGGACGGAGGGGAGGATGGGAGCCGCAGCAGAACGAGACCAAGTGGCAAAGGTAGAACAAGAAAGGAGCGGGGAGAGTGAAACAGTAGGAGAGGAGAAATAACTGGGAGGGAGACTGTGGTGCAGGACAGGAATGGGAAATGGGGAAACAGTGGGAGAGGGAAAACAACAGGAAAAAAGGAGTAGAGAGCTGGCAGTCGGTGAAGGAAGGGGGTCGCCCTCTATGGTCTTCCCAAGGTAGGGGCAGGACTATGGGGAGACATCAGCAGGGGTGCAGCTGGGGGCTGGAATTTGGCCCGGGGCTTTTGTGCTGCAGGACTTGGCTCTAAGGCTGTGCCATCGACATGGTTTGTCAGAGTGAAAAACCAAAACCGCACTTTAATTCAGAACAGTGTGAAGGTGATTGTGTTTGAGAACTTGTGGGGAATGAACAAACCGCTCCTTTCCAAACGTTTTTCCTTATTGGGAAAGGGAGTGGGGAATGAAGGGGCCAGATTTGGAAGGGCACTTAGGTGCCGTTGAGGAAGAGGTAGATAACCCTCTCTGAAGCCGTGGGATGCTCAGCTGGATGCGAGTCCCTGGGAAGTGGACCGGAGGAGCGATGTGGAAGCAGTGCCTTCTGTTGCCTACCAGTTGCCACCAACCAGATGGGAAAGCCCAAGCAGGATTTGGCCTTGTGGTCATACGCTCTGGTGGGTAAACAGCGGGAGACTCCAGTGTCTGCTCCAAACCAGTACAGGGCAGAGGAGAGAGATCCTTCCCCAGACCTTCCCACTGCACTCATGGAAAGACCACCTTTGCACTAACGAAGCCAGGACCCTCAAGGAGCTGAGCAGAGACATGGTTCCTCCAGCTCACCCACCCACCTGGATGTTCCCTTTTAATTGTGCAGAAAGGTTAGGCAGGCTCAGCCCAAGGCTGTGAACATTTTCCATTGGTTTCCCCACCCACTTTTCTCTCTGTGAAATTGCCACTGGAAAAAATGAATCCAAACCTTTCTCTTCCAGTCACCTAGAAGGCAGGGAAACCTGATAAGCTGTGACTGGGAAGGTGCTGGCCTCTGCCCTGGATTGGAACTTGGTGCCGTCAGCCCGTCCATGTGCGCATCTCGCAGTGTCAGCCTGGCCCAGGGCGAGGGGCTGCAGGCACGCTCTGCCTCCAGTCCGTGGTGGGGAAGATGGTTTCTAAGGCTCCAGCCATGGAGAAAACAGATCCAGTGAGATTATTTATTGACTGGAAGAATGTTTGTGTGCCCACATGTGTTTTGAACATTTTGTTCCAGGGACAAAATGTAGCAGGGCAGGACAATGAAGTTGTTTCCCGTATCTAACCTGTTTCACGTGAGAGAGTGGATGACTGTTCTAAAAACATGTTTGGCTAGAAAAATTGGTCTTGGAAAAGATGTTCAGCTTATCCAAGCTCCTGTCATTTGAATAGTTTTCTCTACTGCATTCTCCAGTTTCCCCCTTACCACAGTATCCGTGAAAAGCTTTTCTCCCTGGAGGTACTTTGACCAAAACCAGAGGCACGTTAAAAGCGGAGGAAAAAACCCAAACCACCAAAATCTGATTTGTTTGCAGAGTTTACAAAAGCCTGGCCAGCTGAGCGCAGGGCTTCCCCATGTCAAGCGTTGGAAAATATTTCCACTGCATCTCCTGCAGCACCCTGCCGCTTTCTTACAGACCTGCTCTCCACGCCACGCGTGGGAAGGGAAAGTCCAGGGACAGCCCTTGAAGTGGTAGAGTCTAAACTCTGGCCTTATTTCAACAAGCCCTATTGATCAAAGAGCAATCTAATTAATCTGGTCTGGAAGATTATTTAAACCAGTTCAAGGCATTGTATTGTAAACTGCCAGCGCTGAGCAGCGCAGCCCCTTGCAGCCCATGTGTGGCTGCGCCAGCCGGAGGGGCAACAGCCCCGAGCTGCTCCCGGTTGGCAGGGGCAGCGGGCTGAACATCCGCCAGAGCCCTGAACGGAGCCTGAGTAAGGAAAAGGCTCGGTAATAGATTGATCCAAGGTAAAGCAATAATATACCCTGCTATAAGCGGAGACTCAAACTGCACTTAGACTGGAGACCTCCAGAGTCCTTTTCCGCCTACATCTTTCAGCCATTTGCTGCTTTTAATAAGCCAGTAATTTTATTTGACCTGTCATTTTCTCCAAATCTCTACTGTTTTTTGTGAAGCTTATGGCAATTTACACTCTCATTTAAATGTCCTTCACGGTGAGTCAGATGGGACCCATGATCACCCAATAGTTCAGCTGGGTAAATGGGCAGAACCAGGACTCTTATGAAATTCCCTGCGCTATGTCCTATAAAGAATAGGCTTTTACTGAAGAGATAAAGGATGAAAGGGCCATTTCCTCCTCTCCAAGATGACTTTTGTCAGAGACTTTGAATGGTGCATTTGGGCCTTCAAATTGTGGGTGATTCTCCTGACTCTGGGCACATGAGCCCAGCAGCTGCAGGTGTTGCACGGTGCAGGGACAACCTGCCCTAAGCCTGCATCGCTGCCGCTCAGTGCCTCGTGGTGTGGCATCTGTGAATTGCTTCAAGGGTGCCCACAAAAGCTGATGGAGAGCAATGACTGTCACGAAGCTCAAATTTGCCATTTCACAGTTCCTCAAAGGGACACCCAGGGGTCCACATGTAGGAAGAGGTTGAGATGGGCTGATCTGGCTCACCCACACAGCTGACAGCGCGGCCACCTGCCCTACGGACCACTGCAGCCCCAAAGTACACGCTCAGGCAACTGGTGTGCACCCGTACCTGTGCCATTGGTTTTGGTCCCCAGCCATCTGGAGCAAGACACTCACGAAAGTTGGCACCCCCCCATATACCCTCTCCCATGCCCTTGGCAAGTGCTGCTTCAGGGGTCTCCAGTCACCTTCCAGGAGAGACCTGTCAGCAGTACGGGGCAGCCTTCCAAACGTTCCCAAGGTCAACTCAAAATTGCTCTTTGTCATCCCAGGCACAGTCACATCTGCTGCTTGTTGCCTGCGGCATGAGCGTCTGAAAGCAATTCCCTACCTCAGCCCGGCCAAAACTCGAGTTCATCATGCCCAGCTGTGTCTGCGTGCCATGCTTTAGCTGCTTTGGCAGCATCCCGATGCACAGGACGCTTGGTGAGTAACGTGATGGGCGGAGGGTCCACCTCGAATGTTCTGAAGGACATCACCATAGAATGATGTTCTCCAGAAAAACCTTGCTGAAGTGGGCTGGCGGGGTGGAGGGGGACAGCAAGGAGGCTTCCAAGAGATCAAGACATTTGGAAAGCTAAAGGAACGTTTTCCAACTTTAACTGGCAAGAGAAGTGGCGGAGGGGAGTAACTGAAAGAAAAAAAACTGGGGACAGAGAGATGAAGAAAGATACAAGCTGAAGAGAAAAAACAGAAGAGCATTAGGCAGAAAGAAAATGGAAAGCAGTTAATATCTTCTGTCTAGGGGGGAGGTCACATTTCCTTCAAGGAAATGGCTTGCTGGGGGGGGGGCGGGTGCTGTGCAGGCCTCTTCTGCCCAAGCCTCACCCCCACTTGGGACCCTTGGGAGGGCCAGCGCCTTGGGAGCAGAAGAACCTGCCATCACCCAAGTCCCGGCTCAGGGGAGCCCCAGCCCCGGCAGGCAATCCTACAGCACCCAACTCCAACGCTCACTTCAAAGCACATGACATGGGAAGGGACACAGAGGGGGTTGGGGCCCACGGGGACAGGGGTACACCTTTCCACCTTGCCTACCCCCGATGTCAGGCATGCACTGGTGGGAGAGTCACGGAGATCCAAGTGTGTGTGTCTGCGTGTGTGCTAGGAGAGGGGCCAGGGGGGCAAGATGTCACACCACCACCAGCCACCTCCCCTCCCACCATCCTGCTCTCTCATCACCCTGTTCTGCATGGGCTGGGGTGGGGGTGGGGGGAAGTCCCCAACCTTCCCCCAGCAGGTTGGAGGACCAGCCCATCCATTTGCCCAGGCACGTCCTGGTGGAGTGAGTTAGTAATGGTGGTGGTGGGCCGTGGCACAAGGAGGTCTTTTTTTTCCTGGGGTAGCAGAGGCGGCGGGAGTCTGTGCTCGCTGGCTGTGACGGGAGGCTGGGGGGAGCCAGCTCTGCTTCTCCCGTGAGCATCACAGGTTCACCAGTGGGATTCTGGGGGGGAAAGGGAATTGGAAATCAATTAGCAACGGGTGCTCACACTGCCACACTGCCCCCGTTAACCGGCTGGCTCCTCTGGCCTGCCCCAGCCTGCCCGTCCCCGCCGCCCCGGCTCACCAGCCACTCACCGGTTGAGCTGGAAAGCCGTGCTCTTCCCATGGCCCCCCAGTTTCTCCTGGCCCTGCCTGGACTCCTCCTGCTCAGGTGTGGGGGCCAGGGAGTCTCCGTAGGGTCCCAGGATGCTGACGGTGGTGGGGGAGAGGTCCGTGAGGGGCTGCTGGCTCTCCTGCTGCCTCCCACCGCTCTGCTGCCCCGAGTGACGCCGGCGCTTCTGGTTACGGTCCCAGCTTTGGAGAGAGACCAGGGGTGATGCAGAGTGCCCACTTGGGCAAGCAGCAGTCCCCGCAGCAGAGAGGTTTGTGGGATCCCGCTATGCTTGGCCCGAGAGCCCAGCTCGCCATGTGCCAAACTTCGCAAGGGTTGGTGGCACCAGACCTGCATCCCTGGGGCAAATGGCTCCCAAACCCACTGGCCTTCCTGCCCAGCCACATGCAGGCACTGGCGTGGTGACACCCTCCACCGGGCCAGCCCCCACTCACCAGAATTTGAATATAATCCCGGTGGCAACTAGGACAATGATGATGGAGATGGTGATGGTGACGTACAGCTGGGGGTCCACACCTGTGAGACAGAGGAGGAGAGGGGGGTGTGACGGCCACCCCCACCAGTCCCCGGAGAGCAGCAGTGCAAGGGGAGGTTGCTGCCAGGGCTCTTGTGAATTTCTGCAGGAGCTGCTCCTGCGGGGACTGGGGGCAAAAGGAGCAAAGGGCAGATATACCTTCCCCCCGGGGCCCAAACAAGAAGGGCCGTAGGGTGGCCGGGGTCTCCCGCAGGTTGAGTCCCGCATTGTGCAGGAGCGAGTGGGAGTTGGGCTGCGCCGTTGCCATCCCGTGTGGCGACACAAAGGTGTATCCCAGCGGTGGGAAGCCTGGGTTGGCCGAATTGGTGTCCCCTCCATCCTCATCCGACACTGTGGGACCCCAGACGATGGCCCAGGGGTACTGGGAGGAGGGCATGCCGTCCTCAAAGCCAGAGGGGGTGGCAGGGCGGACTCCTGCTGCCTGGCGCCTCAGCCGCACGACGTGCCGCAGCTCTCCCCCCCGGGGGGGCAGGGACCGCTGGCGTGGCAGGGCGAAGCGAGCATCCCTCTCCGGCAGCGAGGTCCTGTCCCAAATGCAAATGGACCGTGGGGCTGAGGGGCTCCGACGGGTGCACAGAGGCCGAGTGGCTGCTGGACCCCGAGAACGAAGAGACCAGACACCAGGAGGAGGGACGGCCAGGACCAGGAGGAGGAGATGCCAAAGCTGCAGGGAGTGGATGCAGGAGAGGAGTGGAGGCATCCTGCTGCAGGGTGGGGAGGAGGAAGAGGAGAGCCTTACGTGAGACATCCCTCCCATCAAAAAGCCAAGCCCGGAGCAGCCGGGAGCAGCCCACCACCCACGCTCCCGTCATCTTCCCGCATCACCAGTGAATGTGGGAAGCCGTGAACCTACCAAGCACTGGGCTCCATCTCAGATGCAACAGCGTCTTTGCTCAGCGAGGATCCCGTCTCATCTTCTTCACTGGGAACCAAAAGGGGGAGGTGTCAGCGTCGCCTCACCCGGCTGTGACCGCTGTCTCCCTGGAGGAGGCCACCTCCAAAAAAAGGGCAAGCTCCTGGCCCCAGTGGGAGGAGCAGCTGGGCACCCATGCACCCGCACGTGCCCCCGTCGTGCCCCCCATCACCCACGCGCTCTGCCATGCAGAGGTGCATCGTCCCCCAACCCCGGCACCGTGCAGCAGCACGCGCATCAGCGTGTGCACATGGAAGCGAGGAGCAATCTCTGGAGCACACGTGTGGAGGCACATGCGCAGCTTCCGTGGGGACTCGCCCGTCTGAGGGCCGAGAGGGGGATTCGGCATCTTTGTTTGCTTATTGCTGGACCAAGTTGGAATCTTAATTCCTGTGTTTATTTATAGTGTAAAGCGTGTAATCCGTTTATTTAAAAAAGAGCCTCTTCATTGTGTGCCGGTGAGGGAGCGAGAGGGGAAGCACGAGAGTGATAAACCAAGGCAACTGAGAGAGTGAATCAGCGAGAAAAGTCCAGCCTTACTAAAGAATTTAAGAGCAAAAATACACCTATCAAATATTTAGTATTTACTTTCCTCTTAGCTAACATGGAATTACCTTCCCACACTCCTTGTCCTAGTGTCCTCCGCACTCTCCTGTCCCACCCTTCCTCTGCTGTTCCTCCCCCTTCTCTCCCACCTTCCCAGGGCGAGCAGCACTAGGCAGCAGTGGGGACAGGGAGTGAGGGCTGGTCCCCCCCGGCCGGATTTCTGCACCGGCACCCTTTGGCATCGGTCCGGCAGTGGCACAGCTGCCCTTCATGCTGCCTGCCCCTTCCCTTGGCCGGGCACAGCGCAGTGCCAGCGCTTCCCTGCAAGCCATTGTGTGCCTGACCTGGGATCCTCTCTGCAACAAAGGCTGCATGCACACACGCACACAGAAATCATTCACGATATTCAGCTCGCTCCCTCCTCGTGAAGGGGAAAGCACGAATGCCGACAGCCCATGGTCATGCTCTTCCATGGCTGCTGGGCTGCAGAAACGGGGATGCTCGGCCGAGGCAGCCAATGTGGAGGGCAAGCCCGCACCTCGCACCTCCCCGGGGGTTCCTGCCGTCCCCTCCTGCCCAGCTCATGCCCTGATCCAAAACCCCAGCCCCTCCCCAACGGGGGGCTTCCCCTTGCTGTGGGAAGAGCCCGGGTGCTGTAGTAAGGGGACTCATGCCCCTGCTGTCCACCTGAGGATAGGGGCTGGGAGGAACAGCACCCAAGAGCGAGTGGCTGTCTAGCTCCTGCTGCATTAACTGGGGATATTTTTAGTTTCTTTCTGTTAAATATTTAAACAAAGTTCACAGGGAAAAAAAGGAATTGTCAGCTAATGTGCCCTGCCCTTCCCTCCAGGGCAAGATCAGTCTCTGGAGGGATCCTGAGATGAAGATGAGGAGAAAAGAGCAGCTATTCTCAGCATTTCTTTGTACTTTGCTCCTGAACCTCTTTAGCCTTGGAGGGGGCTCAGTATTAAAATGCAGCTCTGCAGAGAAGCAGCAGAATGGAGCAAGTTTCTTCCCAGGCCAGAGGCTGGCGAGGTCTTGGCCACCTGGATTATGGTCACGATGCCATGGAAGATCATGACTGGCAACACAGATTCGTGACAGAATTCCTTTAGGACTTTGGAAAAGGAGGGAATTCCAAGCATCAGGGACCTCCTCAAGCGAGTCCCCAGGTTAGAGGGCACCCAAACGCCACAAATGATCTCAAGGTGGCCTGGGGCCATGCCTGGGACTCACCGTGGGACAGCAGCTCCCTGGGGTGAAAAGCCTGCTCTGCTCGTGGCATGGCACTCTCTGTTACAGCTCCGGGCCTGGGGGCCTGGGGGCTGTTTTGCATCAGGCAAGAGGAGACGTGGCTCTCGGCAGTGCCAGCCTTGGAGCGGAGATCTGCTCTGGGTGCAGGCAGACCCCTGTGCGTGCCAGCCCCGTGGAGCAGCGCGGTACGTCAGGGGTGTACTCCTTCTAACGCAGATGGCTCCACCAGCGCCTGGGTGTAGGGGCAAGGCGTGTCGGGTCACCTAGCTCACTGCCCCCTCCCTCCTGCCTGTTGGGATGTTTTATGATGAAGACCTCGCTGTAGCTCTCGGCTGAGGTTGCGAGACCCAGCAGCAGCACCCCAGGCCATGGATTCCCAGGGTCCAAAAGCCTCGGAATGAGCAACCCTACAGAGCCAAATCCTGAATTGCTTTCACACCCAGTAGTCTGAATTTCTGCCCTATCGAGCACGTAATGGCCCTAACGGGAGCTGAGGGGAAGGAGCGAGCCCCAGTGCCAGCCTCCTCGCGTACATGTAATGCTGTGGCAGTGACAGCTGGGCACCCTCAGACCCCAGGCATCGCTGTGCATGGGTCCTTCTGCTGACGGTGAGGGGCAGGTGAGCTCCACGTGCCCCGACCCCAACGGTGGCTCCAGCTGAGTGCCCCAACGAGGCCACGTCAGTCAGTCTCAGTCAACGCACCCCGGGTTGCTGATCATCTCGTGGCCGGAGAGCAGCTGGGGGAAGCACAGAGGTGTCTCCCCTAGCATGAACGCCGTGCGAGCAAAGGAAGGTGTCAGGTGGAGATGCCGGCCAGCGCGGGCTGGACTCCACGGCACATGTAGCATGGATGTCCCGGCGGCTTGTTGACAAAGCAGCAGCCAAGGCGCGTCTGCGGCAGCCTGCAGTGAGCCGCCGGCAGTGGGCATTGCGCCCCGGGCACGGACCCTGCTGTGCTGGAGGGCAAGCGGGTCAGCTCGGTGTGCAGCTCCCGGTACGGATGCTGAGTAAACCCGTAGCTCCTCAGAGAGAAGAAGCCAATGCTTCCACTACCTGGATGTATAAACCCCAGTATCCACACAGCCCTCAAGGGTTCAAGGGGCCTTTGTGTGCCAGAGCAGAGAGACTGGATTCCTGCACCAGTACCACATGGCATGGCTCTTGTTTTCAGATCTGTTTCCCAAGTCTAATTGTGATGAAAATGGACAAGGCTACGCCCAGGGTCCAGAGACAGACCTGGGTATTTTCACTCTAGGTACAGAGCCTTCATTGCAGCGTTCCAGTCCTGTGATGCACAGATGACAGAGTGTGAATGACAAAGCTATTTCCCCAGGGCACTTCATTGAGCTCAGTTTGTGAATCTTGGTGCTTGAAAGCCGTGAGTAAGAATTACACTGCTCTTTGCTTCTGCATATGGATCCCACTACCGGTCCAGACCAGAGATCCCTGGGGCTAATCTATTAGGAGCCGCTCTTGTTGCATTTGCAGGATGGAAGCACGAATCCTGCTGCTGTTCCCCAGCGTCAGGGACCCAGCTGTGCTTCCTCCCTCTTTGTAAGCCTCCCGCAGCACGGACCCGCCGCTGCTGGGAGGTGAGAAAGCAGATCGCAGCAGCCATGCCCCAAAGCGTGTTACCCAGTTCACCAAGGGGGCTGGGAACTGACAAGCTAAGTGGTGGCTAGGAGCAAAACCTGCTGCGCCCCTGCTCTGGGCAGGGAGCACAGACTAAACCCCGAAAGTGACACCCTGAGCTCCAGAGTTCAGGGGCTACCACGCCCAGGGAAGCCCTAGGACTTGCTGCCCATAACTCCTCTGTGGCCAGGACTCTTGCATACTGTGGTCCCAAAGATAAATCCTCTCCAAACATAAAAGCCGTCACAGGAATAACAGAGCTGAGGTGCCGGCCGTGTGCAAGCAATACCCACGCCGTAGATCCCTTGCATCAAATGCCATCTGTAACCTTCTGCTACAAAATGCTGAAGTTTGACAAATTCAAATGAGGAACAATACTATTAATAAAGAGGGTCATACACTAGCACAAATGCGCCCAGGCAGGCGGTGTGTTCCCTACCGCCTGGAGCCTTCGCGTGGCTGTATTTCTAAAAGAGATGCTACAGTTCGATCAGAAGTTATGGGCTTGATGCAGAAAATGAAATTGGTGAAATTCTCTGGCCTGTGCTCTGCTGTAGGTCAGGCTCGATGATCAAAATGGTCCCTCCGGCCTTAAAATCTGAGAATCTCCCAGCTTTCTGGCTGCCTAGGCAAGATCAGCCCTGACTGGAGAGCAATTGGATGAAGCCGAGCATACACAAGCCGTGTTAGCCAGGAGCGGGTAGAGTCTCCTTCCATCCGGGGATGGGAAACGAGTTGCACCCGATTCTGTCTGACTCGGCTGGCAGATGATGATCTATCTGTATTTTTGTAACATCTCGAGCTTGACTGCTGTGATACTGTGCCTCTAGGAATGAAGCTGCCTGCTCTCTGAGCGCTCCAGCTAGTTCAGAATGCAGCAGTCTGTTTGCTCGGTGACTCGAGCTGCCGGGAACGCATCACCATGCCTCTCTGCACCCCACATCGCATCACCTTCGGGCACAGAGTCTGGTCCAAGGTCTCCAAGCCAGCATTCAAAGCCCAGCATGGGACAGGCCCCAGTGACCTAAGCAATCAATCACCTCTCCTTATGCAGCGATGACCTCACATGACGGATATATTCCACTGGAACAATGAAATTGCCAACCGGTTTGGGGAGAGGGGTAAGGGATGGAAGAAGGGGAAAGAGGCTTATGACCCTGAGGAACAGAACATTCACAAGAGCTGGGCCAAGATTATGAAACTTACTGCCGGCTGAAATAACGCTCGCCATTAGCAACCCCACAGCACCGAGAGCTTCATGCAAATCCTTCCTTCACCCAGCTCCCCCCCCCCCCCCCCCCCCAAGCAATGATCCCACTCAAAATAGTGATAAAAAATCAAAACAAACCTGAGGAGGACTCAGCCCTCCTCGCAGAGAAAGAACGCTAGGTTGGTTGTCATTTTTTAACTCCCAGCCAGCATTAAGGGCTATGGTGACAGCTACCGATACTAGGCTGTGCTCTGGGACCGTAGAACCTAGCAGCTATCTCCAAGCACCCAGCAGAGCAAGTTTAGGCACAGTGAGCCCCCACCACCACACTGCCCAGTGCCCCAGGCACCCCACGCCTATATTCTTCTCAGTGGCCATGAACATCCCAGAGCTGGTGGTCCAAGAGGCAGAGATGCAGGCATTTCTGGTTTGGTAGCTGGAAGCGTGAACCCCGGTGCTGGCGAGAAGGGGTTATATATATGTCCTGCTGTATTTGGCTGGGTGGGGACGGGGAAAGGGAGGAATCCCAGAACAGCTACCCCAGGGAGGTAATTCTGCTGCCCTTGGAGGAGTTATGGCAGCTGGGAGCGGGAATCCGAATGCTGGTGCCCTGGGCTGGGAGATGCCGAGGCCACCCAAGGAAGGAGTTCCCGCTGCGTGGGGTTCAGGGGGCGACAGCGCCGAGTGGGCTGGGGCTGGGGGATAGCAGCCTGAATGCAGTGGCTCACGTCAGGAGGCTCTACCTGGCATCTGAGGCTCAGAGGGTTGGTGGCAGTGCCCAGGAGGATCCGGCAGGACCGCGGAGGGGCTGACACCGCTTGCCCTGTGTCAGTGCAGGTCCTGCAGCGTTCGGTGACCGCCGGTGGGAATTGCTGTGCCAGGGCACCAGGCGAGCACTTACGGGCTGGGTCTGGAAATCCGGGTCTGGGGCAGAACCGGGGCTGGAAGGGCGATGGTGCATTTGGACGTCTGAGGGAATGAGCGTGTGAAGCCCATGAATGGTCCTCTGAGCTCAAGTCTCCTGCATTTGGGAACTGTGAGTGTGGCCCCTTTCCAAGCAGCACTCTAGGATGCCGGTCCCCTGCCATCTAGTGCCTGCCTGCAATACATGTCATGAGTCTGCCAATCTCCTGCCTCCCAGTTTCCTACTGTTCCCGGGCATCCGAGTGCTTCAGGTGCTGAGTCTCCACGGCTGAGCGGCTCCCCCTGGCACGGTGCACCCCCGGCCAGCCGCGGGAGGGACTGACCCCTCCGGTTCCTTCCTCCAGCTGCGCCAATTTGGCTGAAGTCGCCTTCCTCAGCGCAGGCTCCAGTGCTCCAGCACAACAGGTTTTGTGATGGAGCCCAGAGCTGGAGGGCGAGAGGCAGCGATGCCTCGGCTGTGCCCCCTCCCTCCCCGCCCCTCGGGCACCCCCTGCCCCAGACTGAGCGGGGGTGGGGGGTGGGGGGTGGTTAGGAAGGAGATAGCCGGCTAGAAGGAGACAGAGCACCTAGATGGGGAGAGGGAAAAGAAAAACGGGGGAGAAAGGACACAGGGAAGGAGACGGGGAAAGATGACTTGGAGCCGGGCGTGCATCCCTCCCTGCCCCTCGCCCCCGCAGCCCCATCGCCGCCCCGTCCCCAAGCCCGGGCTGGGAGGATGAACTTACCTTGCGGGGAGCCGAGTGGGGCGCAGCCGGGGCGGCGGAGCAGGGGGCTGGGGGAGCACAGCTGCTGCTGCCGGTGCCTCTCATGGCCAGGACGAAGGAAGGAGAGGAGGAGGAGGAGGAGGAGGAGGAAGGTTTGATGAGGCTGAGCCCTGGCTGAGGGAGAGGGAGCGAGAGATGCCTTGAAATAAACAGCTGCCGAGGACTGGTCCAGCCCCTCTTTCTCTCTCTCCGTCTCTGTCTCTCTCGCTCGCTGCCTGCCGTTAACCCCATGGCTGCTGGCACGGGCGCGTCCGGCACCGTGCCCCCCGCTGCAGCCCGGGGAGCCGGGCGGGGGAGCCGGGCGGGGGGCACCGCGTGTCCCCCCCCGGCCCGGGAGCCCCCTGCCCCGCCTGTGACGGCTCCTGCCGCTGCCGCCCGCGCTGCGCTCCCGCCACCCCGCGCCCGCCGCCCGCCGGACCTGCCCCCCGCCGCCTCCCGCCGCTGCCCGCTCAGCCCGGCTCGGCTCGGCTCGGCACAGCACGGCACGGCACGGCACGGCACGGCACGGCTCGGCTCGGCCCGGCCCCGCTCCCCCAGCTCGTCGGTTATTTCGGGATCTTCACAGGAAGCGATTAGGTTGCCATGGAGAGAGGTGTCTCCAAGGGACCCGTCGCTCCAGCTCGCTCCAGCGAATGCCACCCCCGGACGGGTCCGTCCTTGGGGGCGGAGGCCCCCCGCCCCGGGATCCCCCTCCCCCGGGCCGCCCCCCGGGCTCACCCCCCCGCCGCCCCCTCCCCGCCCCGCAGCAGCCCCCTCGGGGAGATGCCACCCCCCGGCCGCCGGTCCCGTCCCCCCGTCGCCCCCGTCCCCGCGTCCATCATCCCCGGGTTTGGCGCCGCCGTACCGGGGCGGCTTCCCGGCGGGTGGGCGGCGGGGGCTGGCCGAGGCTCACGGGCAGCGCCCAGAGCCGCCCACGCGTGGGCCGGGTGGGACACATGGGTGCTGTGGGGAGCAATGGGGGTGTGTCTGTCCAAGGTGGGTTTCCCCGTTGAGGGATCACCCAGGTCGTTTGAACGTGTCCCCAAGCGCGTTTTATGCCGGGGATGGATGGGATGTGTCTGGAAATGGCAGGGATGTGACAGCGAAAGTAAAGAAGCTGATTTGCCTTTGAGGGGCCGGGTATTTCATGGGGAAAATCTC
Source organism: Falco biarmicus (assembly GCF_023638135.1). Lineage (NCBI taxonomy): Eukaryota > Metazoa > Chordata > Aves > Falconiformes > Falconidae > Falco > Falco biarmicus. The sequence continues at coordinate 91,810,668 of NC_079292.1, forward strand.
CCTCCACCATCAAGTACCAGACAGAGAGCACAGTCCAAATCAGAAGGGAGCAGCTCAGCAACCAACAGGCGAGAGAAGACAGTCAATGACAGAAAGACAGTTTCCACTCCAGGGTCTGAAATATGAGGAAGCAAAAAAGTAATTTCCTCAGATCCTCAGAAACAATCAAACTTTTCATCATAAAGCAATGAGGAAAGACTGCGACTGACCCTGGGAAAAAACAGAAAGAAATAGTAGAGACAGCACCGAGCTGTAAACCAACCTGCGTTGCCTCGGGAGCGGGCACTGTGACAAATGGACACAGCACCAGTCCTGAGCACAGCAGGATGCCTGCGGCAGGTCATGGCAACTTCGGACAGAGTCCATTGTTCTCCATCAGGCCTCCCGGAGCTCCCGTGCTAACAAACCAGGCTGATCCAAGATTTCCCATGTTGGGATGTTCCGAGTTTTGCACGTGTTTGGGAGAGTCAACAGGTTTTTCACGTGTTTGAGAGCAACGCTGGGGTGTGTTTGGGCGCATCGGCAGGGGGATGCAGTTGTGTTAAGGCATATGGTCGCTGGGAGGTTGGGGCCTGGGAGGACGGTGCTGGCGGGGTGGGGGAATGTCATGTCACGTCGCTATCTGGGTCTGTGTGAGACACGGTGCCATGGTGTGTCAACAGGCACGCACATGGCTGAGCCCCCCAGCTTTTGTCCTCTTCATGTACACAAGGCTTTATGTCAGAGATTATCCAGGCTTCTGTCACATTCTAGAGCCTTTTCATCTCCAGCCCTCCCGGGACTTGTACAAATGATGTGCGCAGAGCTCGCTCAGCAAGCTCTCGCACATGCATCCCAAGAAACCACCTGTACAGACACGGCCGGGGATGTGGCAGTGCGGCATGAGGCGGCATTCCTCTTGCCTTGCCTTCTGTGCTTCTCCTCCTGCTTTCTCACCTGGGAGTAGCAGAGGGTAGAAGGCTCTGGAAGGGGCTACATCAGCCATGCGGGCTCTTTCTGACCTTTTCAAGTCCTGACAAATGTGTTTAGTATAATTGGGAAGCACAAAACAGATGAGAAATTTCAACCAGGGAAAGGTCAGTTAAAGGGTGAAAATCCAAATGATGCAAACACTGAAAATCCCCTGACGAGCAAAACTACAGAAGGAAGTCAAAGAAGCCAGAGAGATGAGAGAGAACGAGGATGCAGGGACCAAGGAAACCCTGGGAGATGGTGGGAGGGGGTCAGGAAAGCCATCGAGGTGACAGAACAGGGGGCACAAGGGCTGATGGCACTCATATCCCTTGTACGTGCTACAAAGGGAATGGCTTGCTTGTTTCGGAGCATAGGTTTAGAGAAGCAGGGTGGCAACAGGAGATACTCCGGATGGGCTGGGCACAGAGTGATGTAAATGTAAAATTGCAGGGAAACTTGAGGGGAGAGGTGGAACCAGGTGGGCTGACAGGGGAGCAGTTGGGTAGCTGCGGAAGGAGGATATGAGCGTGACGTCTAGTATAAAGTATTACACTGAAAATGTTAACGTGAGAGTGATGTGGTGATGGAAAAAAGATGGAGATGTAAAAATTTTCTCTGGCCAGGATTCAAATGAGGAGTCAGCATATGAGGACCATGAAGTACCTCCCTGCCCAGCCACACCTGGGAAGGATATGAGGCTGCTATTTCTGTCTGGTGGAGTCACTTCTAAATCACCACATGCAGATCACCTACACCCAAGAGTCCTGGGGCCAAGTGGCCCGCTCCAGCTGCTCTTAGCATTGGTTCTGAAGGGCAGAGAGACCCATGTGGTTGCCCTGCTATCTGCAGAACTTGGTCTCTGTTAGTCGCCACGGGTTGGACACAAGAACCAGCGTCTAAAAAGGTAAATAAGCACCAAGAAGTTGTATGAAAACTGTCAGCCTGACAGAGGAGAGAGACGCTATCGGTGCCTGCACTGGAAGAGAATCCATAGCCATGTTGCCAGGCAGCACCCCACAGGTCGGAGCAGCGCAGCCAGCAAGCCAAAATAATTCAGCAGAAAATACTGGGAAAGCTGCGTATGTTAGAGATCGGTGGAGGAGAAGCCTGGCAACACAGGCTGTAGACCAAGAGGAAAGAACTCAGATGTGGCCAACAGTGGAAAGGGTGTCATTGAGATACCCCAGTTGAAGGTGTGGTAGTGGGAAGTATAGAATATATAGGAAACAAGTCCATCGAGAACCCAGTTTCCTCGGCCCCGCTGCTCACCAAGCAACTGGTTAATAAGCTCTGGCGTATCAGAGACATCCCAGAAGACTGGCAGAGAGCTGTGCCCTGCCAATATTTGAAAAGAGCGAACAGAAGACCTGAAACTTTCTAGGCAAAGCAGAAAAGAGCTGATATGAGATTCTCCAGTTAATGCCAATCAGCCTGATTTGGAGGAAACCAATCCTGCTGCATAAACTTGTTTTGTTCTTGCCGGTCTTTGATGTGACTACAGATTTGTTTGGAAAAGATGATGGCTTAGATCTATCCAGGCTTCTGGTAGCATTAATATCTGAAAGCATGCTGATGAGAAAAAAGTAGCGTTATGCAATGCAGGAGGTTAAGTGGGCTGGTTAACTCCATTTAATGGCCTGCAGACGCCAAGGAGCTCATCCCTGAAAACCCACCATGGAGCAGCAGTGTTCCTTACATGGATGCCCAGGAACGAGTCCTGGGTCAGGTATGACTCACCATTTTATTCAGTGCTTGGTGAGCAGGTACAGTTCATTCTGACACGATTTACTGAGGACACAAATATTGCTGGAGTGTTAAAAATAATGAGGATAGGACCAGCACAGAATGACCTACTGCACTCGGTAAGGTGGTCATTCTCATAAAACGTCTCCTCAGATAGTCGAGAGCAAATTGTACAGCCGTGAGCAGAAAAAATGTCCGTATCTACAGCGAACAATTTCCCACCCTGAAAAGAGGTGATCTGAAAAGGATTTAGTGATCCTAACTGGCAGAAAAGCCCACCTGAGGCCAGGCTGCAGCAATGGATCTAAGTGATCCCTGGCTGTGCAAAGACAGAAGGAAGGAAGAGCAGTGCGGGGATGATCAAGCCTCTCCCTGTATCTGGGTAAGTCCCATGCTGGAAAACTGCACCGCTTCATGCTCCATATTTTAAAAATAACTTTGAATCAAAGGTGATCCGAAGGCTGGATATCTCAGTAATTTAAAGAGGTCAACCTGTTTAATGTATCAAAAAGCAGAACGAGACATGACTTGCTTGCAGTATCGCTTCCTTCCTGGGGAAAAGTCTACCAGGTATTTTGGCAGAGAATAACAAGAGCCAGCCACTGGAGAGTGATTAATCACGGAAACAAGCTGCCAAATGAAGTGCAAGATCCTCTCTCTCTTCTGGAGTCTTTGAATCACAACTGGAGGCCTGTCTGGAAGCTGATTCCTGGTCTGCAAAATCCTGTGGGCTGCGAGCGCGGGTCGGAGGGAGAGTTACCGTCCAGTTACCCTCTTTTAAACTCCTGTAAGCAGCTGCTGTCAGGTGCCTTTAGGTGCACCAAGGTAGAGGTCTTATGACCCTGTGTGCATTAGGGCAGCACACGTTACAGGGTTAAAAACCTTCTGGATCATGTTGGTACCTGAGCGATGCACCCCAGCCTCCTTTGTCCTTACAGTGTTTTTTGTCTCGGAGTCTGTGCTACACACAGTTATGAAAAATAGTCTCAGAAGATGTGACCCTAGCTATGTTTGGAAGAGGACTGGGGAAAAAATATCATCAGTGTTTTGACAAGTTATTTGGATTCTGCGGTGGTGAAGAGAGAAACAACCTAGAATGAGCCAGTACGGCTCTACGGGCTTTAAAGTGGGACAGTGAGCGCATAGGGAAGAAGGTGGATCTACAGCGCAAAGAGCATGGAGGTTTCTTTCTGGGAAGATCAGAGTGAGATCAGAAGAGAAGGATGATGCGAGGGGTGGTTACAGCAAGGATTAGAAATTGCAGACATTCAGAAATAACAACGCAGAACCTCCCCGTGTCATGAGATTTATCTTAATATTATGGAATGTTGTAAAGACTTGCTTTTGCCTGCACTCTTCGCCTCCTACTTGAGACTCTTTAGGTTACATGAAAATCACATTTCACAGTTTCCCTGTGACCGTAAAGATAGGCGTTTGCTTTGTGAACGAAGTGGAAGCACGAGAGCTAATGACTCTGGGAGCCTGGAATTTAATCTCAACAGCCAGCAGCTTGACCTAGGGACGAGGCAAAGGCTTTGCTAGGTTGCAGGGATGTTCCCACGACGCGCTCTCACGAGAGTTTGCCTATTTTGGGAAGATGACGATCTTCTCGTTTGGAGAGCTCAGGATCCCATTCATTCAAAGGACTTTCTGGTCTTTGCCCTTGTTTTAGCTCCATGTGGGATGAAGAAGGAGCAGACAAACAGCGGGGAGCCAGCACAGGGCGCGGGACCCAGGAGTCGGAGCAGAGGAGGAGGACAGAGAGCACCACGTAGCTGGGATGCTCGGGCTGCCTGGCTTTATCTGACTAATAATGAAAGGCAGCAAGCATGTCAGGGAGTGTGAGAGAAGCAGATCGATAGGGAGATAAAACCAAGATGGAAGAAGCTGGTGAGGGGGTGGGGAAGAGAGTAATAAAACACTACAAATCAGCAGGGTTACGTTTGAACCTGATTTGAATGCACTGGGCGGCGGTGTAAGTGAATAGAGCAGGTGTAAGGCTATGTGGATGAGACTTAAATACAGAAACAGAGAGGGAAAAGTAGGAAGGAGATAGTCCTCGTGTTAATACCTCCCTGTAACCTGCCTTCACAGCTCTGACCCAACCTTACAAGCCCTGCTTCTCCCTTAATCTTGATATATGGAGAAGCCCAGATGTTGCCAGCTCGAGAACACAGGCTGATAACCTTTCCCCGCTTCCCTGGGCCACCATGATCTTCAGCCTGTCCTGAAGATGCATCTGTTGGGTAAAACGTGTCTCGGTGACATTTTGCCCGACAGAGTGCAGGAGATGCTCCTTACCACCGTGCTCCCGAGGAGCTGGGGCAGGACAGCTGCTGGCGATGCCCTGAGCAGGTGCGTTCGGGTACATGGGTACATACCAACGGCAGCTGACCAGAGAAGCCTCTTGGTTCTGCTCCAGATTTTTGAGGCAAATGAACCTGAGACATCCCAAAGCTCAGGGGGCATCAGAGCACACAAACAAAACCATGCTCTGCCAGAACAAGGCTGGGTACCTTCCCCTGCTAGGGCCCCTCTTTGCCTCCCTGGCCCAGGCACTGAGCTGCTTTGCTCCTTCTGTCTGGAATTACTTCTGAGTGATGCCCACCTAATTCCCGTGGCACGACCATCAATGTTAGAAGTTCAGTTTTCCACACTGACCATCGCTTGCCACACCACTCCCTTCTGTCAGTAGCTTCAGTGCAGAGACCAAGCGCTGAAGGGGCCTCAGGGACTGAAGGGACCCCGAGAAGGGGTAGGATGGTACATATGGCCATTTGAATGAGCTTGGAGCAACTTCTCACAGGGAAACACAATGATCTAACTCCCCAAGGCAGCCACAGGTTGTATTTTCTAGCTCTAAAATTGTGTTTGGAGCTGTACAGTACCCCAAAGGAGCCTTGTCCATGACTCAGCACCAGCAGCTGTGTGAGAAGAACTAGAGTCAAAGCAAGTGATGAGGGAAGGGTCGTTGATACTGGCAAGTAAAACCTTAACAAACTTAGACTTTACCCAGATGAAGAGTTCAAGATATTACGCTTACAGAAGTCCATCAAAGCACAATCAGCTGCCTTTAATATGTGCTGAACTGATCAAGCTGAAGACAGGTTCTCTTGCTGGCAATCACGTGTCGGAGCACAAACTTGCCCTGGCAGCACCAAGATTTTAATATGCTAAAACCATGTTGCCTGCACAGACTATACTGGGCTCCCACCATTTTGTTGCCTCCTTTGCTTTCACAGAAAATCATCGCTGATTTCTAAAGGAGCCAGCCATGAGGACATTGGTGCTAGACTGGAAATTCTTGGCCAAACAGCTTAATACTGGTCACTGAAATTAGCGTTTGCTGACTGCTGTCCTTCCCATCCCCCTCACAGCTCACCTCTGCCTACCACACGATTTACACAAGACAAGAAGAGCTATGAAGAGTTGGGTTTTTTTTTTCCAAAATGACCCTCACTTTTTATTCCAATCATTGCAAAAACAGCTCTTTCACCTAGCACAGGGAAGCGTGCCCTCAGTGATGCCTCCTGATCGCATTACACTAACTCATTTGCCCATGAAAAGATACTTAAAGCACACCATAAACATTTCTATCCTTGTAGAGTGTTTAAACTATCTTTTTATGGCCATACCCTGCCTGCATCAGGGATGCATTTCTTGACAAGTGTGATGGTTAATGATTCAGCAGATAGTAAAGCGTTTTTTTGGTAAAAATTGATGCAGTAGAGGAGGGGGTGCATGCAGGGATTTAAGAAATGCACAGTTTAAATACATAAGTACAGTGCTTTGCAACATAAGATGTTTTACATTTACATATCCCCAAACCACTGCCCCAAATAGTGAGATCTTAATGGTGTGAAAGCAGAGCAAAGATGAGAGTGATGTGTAGGCACGCACACGGTAGGCTATGCATCTCTTTTAATTCGGGCATGGTACTTATAGAATATTATCATTGAAATATGAAAAATACTGTGCATATAGCAGTGTATCTGTTTCCTCATCAGTTATTTTAATGTACTTATTGTAGTGATGAAGAGCAGATTTTCACCAAAATGTACAGGAAGACCCATAAATACATGTACATTCAGGTGGCGCTGTGGCCGTTACGCCAGCTGCAGCCTGTTGGGACACATTTTGGTACAACTGGGCGGCTCAGGGGAGGTTTTGACAGGCGATGGGTGGCGAGGAACAGGAAAGCCGCGAGCAGGCAGGGAATGAAGCGTGGTGGAGAGCAAGAGATAATGGCTGGCTGGTGCCTGTGGCCACCGCAGGCCAGGTGGAGGCTGCACTCCAGGGAACACCTGCACCCCTGGAACCCCCTGCACCCCAGGGAACCCCCTGCACCCCCGGGAACAACACGCACCCCAGCCCCTGCACCACAGGCAGCCCCCCGCACCCCATATAACCGCCCCGCAGCCCAGTCCCTGCACGGCCCAGGCCCAGCCCGGACGGGCCCTGCTGCCCCTTGAGGCCCCGGGCCCCGAGCTCCACCATGCCAGGGCCGCGGCTCCGTGGGCAGCGGCGCTGTCAGGGCCCCGCGGGAGCGCGGTGCGACGCCCCCAGCCGCGCCTCGGCAGACGGGCCCCCTGCCCGGGCCTCTCCTGCCGCCTCAGGCCGGGCCGCGCCTCGGGCCCCACGGGGCGGGGCGGCAGCGGGCACCCGGCGTGGGCCTGTGCCCGCCGGACCCCGGGGCCGGGAGGGGCCGGAGGGGCCAGGGCCAGCCCGGGCGGCGGCCCGGTGAGCCCGACAGACGCGGCTCCGGCAGGCGGCGCCCCTCCGAGCCGGCGGGGGGCGCACTTGCGGCGGGAGCGACCCGCAGCTCGGCTCTGTGGCCGGCCAATGGGAAAGCGGCGGGGGCGGGCTTTGCGGCGGCCTCCCCCAGTAGGAGGCGGGCGCAGGGCGGCAGGGCGGGGTGGCGCGGCACCCGGAAGTGGCCGTTCTATGCCGGCGGTACCACAGAGGAGCCGTGGCGGGGCGAGGAGGCGGCTGAGCCGGCCTCCGGTGGCTGCCGGCGGCGAGGCCGGGGCCTACGGGAGGGGCGGCGCGGCGGGGCGCGGAGCCCCGCGGGGGACGGCGGCAGCGCCATGGCGGCTGAGGGGAAGGTGACGGGGCAGAGCCAGGAGCAGTTCCTGCTGCTGGCCAAGGCGGCCCGCGGCGCCGCCCTCGCCAGCCTCATCCACCAGGTGCTGGAGGCCCCGGGCATCTACGTGTTCGGGGAGCTGCTGGACATGCCCGCCGTGCGGGAGGTGAGCGCGGCCCGCCCGGCCCCGCGGCGCCCCCCGGCCGGGAGGCCTGGCGGAGGGCAGCGGGGCCTGACGCTGTGTCCCCGCAGCTGGCCGACAGCGAGTTCTCCCCCGTGTTCCGCCTCCTGACCATCTTCGCCTACGGCACCTACGCGGACTACCTGGGTGAGGCGGGGCCCGGGCCCTTCCCCCCGCACGGCGCGGCCCCGCCGGTGCCCCCGCTGCGGGCCGGGCCTGGGGCCGCGGGCGGTGGCGGGCTGCCCCCGTGCCAGCCGCGGCAGCGCCGAGAGCCCGTGGCACAGGCGGGCGAGGGGCCGGGTGCGGACGGCCGCTGTGGCTGGCCGGGCTGCAGAAATGAGGCAGGAGACAGCCCGAGGGTGGGTTGAGGCCGGGGGGGAGGCTGCTCTGAAAGGGACATTTGAGCAGAGGATAGCTTGGCGAGATAAGCATCGCTTGGGGATTGGCGTGCAGATGCTTTAAGGAACAGGGATGGTGTAGGCGCACCGGTGCGGGGCTGGGAAATGGAAAATGAGGCATAAATTCTTACAGCCTGTTCTTTCCCCTGACAACAGCTGAAGCAGCAAACCTCCCTCCCTTGACAGAGGCTCAGAAGAACAAATTGAGGCACCTGTCGGTCGTCACTCTGGCTGCCAAGATCAAGGTAGTGCCCCTGTTTTCCTCCCCGGCATACTCCTTTCGCTGGGGTTGCCTCATGCTAGTTACCCTCCTGTTTCCACAGTGCATCCCCTACTCCGTGCTGCTGGAGCAGTTACAGCTGAAGAACGTTCGGCAACTGGAGGACCTCGTGATTGAGGCGGTGTACGCAGATGTGCTGCGAGGGAGCTTGGATCAGCGGAACCAGCGCCTGGAGGTGGATTACAGCATTGGGAGGGACATCCGGAGGGAGGAGCTAAGCACCATCACCCGCACATTGCAGGAGTGGTGAGGAGGAAGCCCCCGATACTAACACCCAAAAAAGGTTGCAGGAGTGGCTGGTGGCTTCCCCAGATCCTCTGTGTGTCGCTGGGGGTAGTGTTGTGAGGTGGCTTTCTTGATCCCCTTTCCCATACTCCAACGGAAAGTAATTTTCCAAAAATAGTTTTCCAAATTCTCCTGTTTGTTGCTGGAGCAGGGATGAGACTGCAGCAACCTTTGCACAGTCCTGGCTGCTGGCTGGAGGCTTCCTGAGCATATATCTGTAGTTCCTAACCTAATGTCACTGTATTTGTCCCCCTCCCAGGTAATAACATTGCTGCGTTATTACATTGAACTGCTCCTGTGTCTTTCCTGCCTTGTGTAGCTGTCGCCTTCTGGTCCTCCTGGCCTCTAGAGTTGAAATCTGTCATCGTTCACATTTCATTCTGTGCTCTGTAAATTACCTGGCCTTCAGTTCTGTGTCTTCTCTCCAGGTGCCACGGCTGCGAGGTTGTCTTGTCAGGCATTGAAGAACAGGTTAGCCGGGCCAACCAACATAAAGAGCAACAGCTTGCACTTAAGCAGCAGATAGAGAGCGAGGTGAGTGGGCCGAGAGGAAGCAGCCAGTGCCCCTTACTTTAAAGCGACTAGAAACAGTACCCCACAGTTGGTACGGTCTTTGCTCGAGTGAGGCATTACCTTTTTCCTAGGCCAGACCCCGCAGGGGGTTGTGCCTGCAGAAGAGCCCTAAATCAGCTTAATGCTGCTCTGTAGTGCCGGAGTCTGGACAGCTGTTGGCTCTCTTGTTTGACCTGAGCTTGCAGCTCTTAACTCCAAGGCTTGCTTTAAAAAAAACCAACGAAGCAATGAAACAAACTTAAAAATCCAACCAAACCAAGCTAAAAACCTCGGGAAATTCCTTGCTTCTTGCTTTTCCGCTGTTGCAGGTGGCAAACCTGAAGAAGACAATAAAAGTGACGACAGCAGCCGCTGCAGCAGCCACATCCCAAGACCCAGAACAGCACCTAACAGAGCTCAGGGAGCCGGCCCCTGGCACCAACCAGCGCCAGGCGAGCAAGAAAACTTCCAAAGCCAAGGGGTGAGGAATGGGGGCAAACGGACAGAGCCGTGCTGTGGGTGTGTGCAGGAGGTGCACTGAGGGGAGCTCTCTGTTTCGGAGCGGTGAGGTTGCTGACCCTGCACAAGGGTTGGTCAGAGATGCAGCCCCGCCTGAGCTTTTTTCCTGCTGTGTTGAGGGGAAATCTTTGTGGCCCTTGATCTGAAGCAGAGTTCATAAGCCTTCCTTCTGTTCTCTAGCAAAGAACAGCTGCTCTTCCTTGTGTGAATTTAGAAAAAGAAAGTTGGAGATCAGCTTGAGTTTCCACTCTAATTTTTTCTTCCTTTTTGTTTTTTTTTTTTTTTTTTCTTCCCCTTCACCTCTCTCTACAGGCTCCGGGGCAGCGCGAAGATTTGGTCTAAATCAAACTAGTTGGATCTCCCTTCACATCTGGGAGGGTGAGAGAAGGAGATTTAGGGGATGGAGGGGTAGCAAGGGTCCCAAGCGTGATGCTTCTGAGCTCTTCTCTGAGATCCATCTTGCCAACTAATTCTCCTGCATGTTTCTTCTCTTTCCTACCTTTCTTACTAACTTTCCAGACAGTGTCTCCCTCCTTTCCTTCCCAGCATTTCACACTCTTAAGCTTACAGCTGTATGTGTTGCTGCTTCCCCTACCATTCAAGCCCCCATCGCCACGGCCGTGTGTTTTTCTCTCTCTCTCTGTCCCTGTCTTTTTGACAGGTCAATTTAAAGAGCCATAAAACTGTGTCCATCACCTCTGCGCCCACAGGGCGTCACAGAACCTTGGGAAGAGTGTGCTCAGCAATCATTTTGGCTCTATGTGACCCCTGGGATACTTTGCTCCAGGATGCAGCTGCCATCTTTGATTGTTTAATCTTTGTTTTGCTAGGTGGGAGGGTAGATTTTGAAGGGATTATTTTAAAAATATATAAATATATTATAAATATATATAAAACAATAAAAATACAGATCTATGGACATATCTATACAAACTGGTGCTCCTGTGGTGGTGTCTCTTTTTCTCATATACAAATTCTGGATGTTCCAAAATAAGTCTTGATATTGAGAGCCTCTGTCCCATTTCTGGGTGGAATATCCTCAAAATACTCACTTTCCTTTCCAGAGGGTAGTGCCACAGTAGCTCTATGGGGACAAGAGTCCGCAAAGCAGGAATGAATCATAAATCTTATTTAAAGAGTTTCTTGTGTGATTGATTTTCATCTGGAACGTTCAAAAGAGGTTTTTTTCAGGTAATCTCAGAGGAAGGCACAGAGACTGAGGAAGAGGTGTGTGTCAGTACTACGTGCCCAGTGATTCTGGACAAAATGGAATGTGATGTGGGGACTTGTCTGACAGAGTTGAAAGTAACACAGTTGACGCCCGTCTGTGTGAGTTTTTGTAGTGTAGGTGCTGCTGAAGCCATTCTTGGGTGATGAGGCAGAGTTGGCAGATGAGTCTGGTTGAAAAAAAGAAAAAAAACAAACTTTTAATGAAATAGACTCCTGTTTGATGCCCAGAAAAAAACCCCATCAGATGCTGCAGGGGATGTATCCTTGAGATGGGCTTGAAGCAGAGTCAGAGGGATGCAAGAGTCGCACTGCTGTTCCACACGCGACAGTGTCCGCTGATGTAAATGTAAGTTGATGCTGTGACTCCTACCCTGGCTCGGTTCTGCCCCTCTGTGCCAATGCTGAAATGGGATTCCCTGAGCCTGGGTTTCTGTGCCTGAGCAAACCGCTGAAAAACTAATCCAACAAGGGAAAGCCGCGCTCTTTGTCTGTGTGGAGGCTGTTCCGATTCACTGGCCTGAGTGAGTGTTCTGCTGGGTCAGCTCCTCGTGCAGGCAGGTGAGAGCTGGAGCTGAGGCGCGTAGGTGGGAGCAAGCCTCGTTCAGGGGTGGGGAAGGGAGGGGAGAGCGTGCGTGTTACGGTGGTAGCAATGTGTGATGCCACCTCAGTACTCAAACACCACAAAGTGCTGGTTTGTGCAATATTGCTGTTGCACTGATTCTGGGCTGCGGTAACACAGCACTACCTTTCAGTGGGAGCCCTGTTGCCCAGACCTGTGAACGCATAAAAATTCCCAGCAGCTTCCTTCCCTGTGTGTAAGGTGACAGGGCAGGGCACACCAGCTGGCTGTCCTGGGGGGCTGCTGTCACCAGCTGGGGTCTCCAAGAGCTGGGGCAGCCCCATACCTTTCCCCCATTCTGTGCCCTGAGGCGTAAAGCCCCTTGGCTGTGGTCATCGGGCACAGAAGTGCCAAGTAGGAGAGGCAGGACAAGCCCAGAGATGCAAATCTGGCTGCAGGGGCGCGTGGTGGGGCAGCTGCACCAGGGTCGTCCCAGCCCACCCGGAGGGCTCCGACTAATTCGCAGCACTAAGGAGACTAATTGACGAGTCCTGTTTTCCATAAGTTGCAGGGAGGGGTTGAGACAACGCTTCCAGCTTTTCTTTGACATGCCTTGAGTCTTCCTCGGCATCATGTCACCACCTTCTGTTCCTCCCAGTGAGGAAAGTCGATGTGCTCCGCTCACTGCGTTTGCGACTGGGGGAAGCAAGAACGTCCATGTGCACCAGATTCCCGCTCCCTGGGGAGGGCAGCCCGGGACCCAGGTGCCAGCAGGGGAGGTGGGACCTGCTGAACGACTGGCACCCCACACCCTTTGAAAGAGACGCTGTGTGTGATGCGAAGGAGCGAGAAGAACGAGCTGGGGATGGAGCTGAGCAGCTGTACGAGGTGTGTGCCCGAGTGACTGGCCGAGGTCCAGCAGGAGCGGGGCTGGAGTGGTGGCACCTGCAGGGAGAGCTGAAGTTAGCGGCAGTGGAGGAGGAGCTCCGTGCCCCGCAGGGGTCTCGCTGAGCAGCCCAAACCAGCTCCTTGTCCCAAGTGTCTCCTCTCCAACCTCTTGGGCTTTGCTCTCTTTAACTGTGCTGTGGTTATTAGGTATGAAGGGTCTTTTTAAACACCCTGAATCCACAGTTTAAATCCAGGGTGCAGATCCCAGGAGCGGAACTGGAAGCATCCCTGAGCCAGCACCGGGAGTCTGCGCTGGCCACATCTCACGCTCCCATGTGCGCGGCACTCGGCAAGGAGCGTCGCCTGCGCTCCCTATGCACGCTGCCATCAGCCTCGTGAGCACAACCACCCACGCACGGGTAACAGCAGCCGGAGCGTGGACCAGTGTGGGGTCTGGGGGGGCCTCGCCACGCTGACCCAAGGCTGTACTGGAGCCCCAGGCTTGGCCCCTCATGGCTAAATCGCAGCTGGTGCCTGTCTGCCTGCGCCCTTGTGCCGTGACTTCCCTCTGGCCCCGGGCTGGTCCCCGCGCCGGGGCTCGGCTCCGCTCCCCAGTAGTGGCGCTTGCCAAGCGCAGCCGCAGCCCTGGCTCCCCCCGCCCGTTTCCCTACGTGCCCCTCTCAAGGCTGGTGGTGGTGTGGGTTTCAGAAGAGTTTGGGATTCAATGTATTTGATTGAGGCATCTGCACAGCCCTGAAAGTCTTCCATTTTGTTTCCTTTTCAAAGGGAACACCTTTGCAGACCTCCATTAAGAAAAAGGAAGCAGAAGGCAGCGTACAAAATTACTCCAGACCTTTGAAATGACTGAAAAATAAATGAGAGGTGTGCAGTGCAGAATGGAAATATTGCTGCAAATTGCCTTTCTGGCTGGCAAACAAAGGGCAGGAGTGTAAGTTTCCCTTTGCCCTTCACCTGAAAATGGCGCTTTTTATTTTCCTGCTCACTTCAGCCGTGACTCAGAATTTCAGCCAGAGAGGATGTGAAGGCTAATTAATTGGTTAACATTTGTAAATCGCTTTGAAGGTGGCAAAAGTGAGATAAGTACTGAACATTATTATTGTAAGTTTTCATTTTAATTTTAAATGTCTTTGTGTTTGAACCCCATTTTTCTCCCAAAGAAAAGACTGAGAAAACAGACCCTGAGTGGAGCAGGACAGAAGTTCCTGGACATGCGACACCCTAAGCCCTGGCAAGGGAGTGAGGTTTAGGGGATTGTAAGAGAGAGGATGTGGAGAGGCGTTAGTCCCAGCTTTAGGAGCAGGAGATCTGCCAGCCCTAGCGCGGGAAGTGTAACAGCTCTTGTGCAATGATTCGTTGCAATCCCCTCTCTGGGTATTATACGAAGGCTTTCATGTCTGGATTCAGAAAAGGGAGGAGGCAGGATGGGACCTGAATGGCTCTGCCACCAATATCTGACTTTTGCCAGCTGCCTCCAGCCACTGTGTGCCAAGAGGTAACCATGGATTCTTATTAGGAATTGGCGTTAATGATGGTAATTCTTCTTACTGCATTACTGGGGGCACAATTTTTTCTTGGGAGCTTGCTGCTCCCCTTCCCAAAGGTGGCAGGGTGTCGGACACCGCGCTGCCAGCAGCCCACCACCAGCAGCGGTGCCCTTCTGTGCCCAGTGAGTGGGAAGAGGCGTAACGAGCACCCCGTGGGACCTGCCCGAGGTTCTCCCCAGCCTCCAGTGCTTTGTGCCGCGGGACCTTGGGATGTGGGGCTGGTCCTGGTGCTTAACGACCCCGCAAAGGGAGACAGCGTTTTGTTTAGTGGGGTTGCTGAGGCCGCCCTCACCTCTGTTCCCCAAATGAGACATGATGGGGGGTGGGGAGTTGATTGGTTTTTGATGAACAAATGGGCTGGTGGGTATTAAAGTAGCTGTCAAACTGGGCCACCCTGGCCTGCTGCCTCTGTCCTCCTGTGGGGCCCTGGTGCCAGCTGAGGAGCAGGTGATGCTCATCCCATGGGGATGCTGCAGAGGTCACGGTGAGGCCGGCTGGCTTGTGTTTGCAGGTCTACAGGACGTTCACACGGCAGCATGGTCCCCCAGAGCGTCATGTGGGGATGCTTTGCCTCTGCACCAGCGTGCCCGTGGGTCAGCTCCTCTCTGAAGGCTTTGTGTGGAAGGTGGGTGCCTGTCGGGCTGGTGTGCTGGGTGAACTGGCGCAGGCCAGGGGGTGTCCCGCTCTGCCGCCGCCTCGAAAGGGCTCCCTGCCAGCGGCAGCCCTGAGGGCTGTGCCTGCCTCCTGCCACGGCCGGACCAGCCGCTGGGCTGAGGGCCTGGCTCTGCAGGACTACAGCCAGAGCAAGGCAGAGGAGTTGGAGGAATCCCACTGGCCATGTTAGCAGCTGCAAATGCATCTCTTGGATCTCTGATATCCTTTTTGTCTCCTTTTTATGCCCCAGAGCAGCTGCTCAGTTTTGATCTGCGGCCCCTTTCCCTCTTTGCCAGCCTCTCCACCAGTGTCTGCCTGTGTTTCCACCTGCAGGGCTCCTCTTTCCTCATCTTTTTGCCTGGTACTAGTCACCGCTTAGCTGCAATACCCAGAAAAAACCACCTGCTTTCTCCACTGGTTCCTCAGCCACCCACCTTTTGGTTGTTTCTCTTTGGGGCTGCTGCAGTTTCCCGGGAACATCCCTGCCGGTGCAATGTGGAACTGGGCTGGTTTTTTGTCTGCCACCTCTGCTGGTGGCCAGGCTCTGCTGCTGCCAGGGAAAGGAGCTCCTCTGCAAAAAATCTTTGTGCAATATGCAATTATACTTGTTGTTGTGATGAATTCTATAGATACTGAAATGTCAGACAGCCTCAAGAGCCGTGACGCTTTTGTGGGTAACGAGAACATCCAGAATCACTGTAGCACTTGTGCATTTATTAAAAGCAACTCTGCACCCTCCTGCTTTGAGGCACAAGTGAAGTCTCAGCCCCTCTGGCTCAAGAGAAGGTGTTTCTGGGGAGGCTTTTTCCCTGTCTCCTGCAGGTTTCCCTGCATCTGCCTGAGAAGCATTTAGCACTGGCTTCGGGATGCAGGAAGATGGATGATGTGCTTGGCGGGAGCAGAAGTGAGGAGGAGGATGCTCCTGGGGTGAGTGTGATCTCTTACTGGTACCATCTCATAATTCCTTGCAAAAGCTTCTCAAGTGCCACCCAAAAACTGGTTGATTTTATTGTCCCCACTAGTCCCCTTGGCAGGCTGCCCCAGAACCCGACTGCTGCAGTGATTAGAAAGTTTTTCTAATTTCCAGCTGAAATGAATTCACAGCCAGTTTGTATTCCCTCGTGCCAGCGCGGCTCCAGCTGAAGCTATTCTTCCTCCCTGGAGTTTATTTCCCTGGAGTATGGACTGCAGGTTGCTTAACGACCCCAACCGGCCCCACATGCGTTCAGTTCTCTGCAGCTGGTCAGCCCTCCGGCCAGCACGCTCCTACCCGCTTCAAATTCGGCTCTCTTGGCTGCGAATGTGCGTGGTCTCTTGCACAGGTGAAAGGGCTGGTTGGCACCTCGTGCAGCAGCAGAAGGGCATCGCTTGCTCCAGCTGCCCGACACCCCTGCCAGCGCCCGCCTCCCCCAGTGCCCAGCAGCTCCTTGCAGTGGTTACATGAGGTGCTGGTGATCCTGACTCTGTTGTCTTGGGTGCTGCTTATGAAGATGCTCCTGTTCACAGCTAAGAAAGTCTTGATTTTTCGCTCCTGTGTGCCTCCCCCCTTGTGCTTCATGCTACTGACTTTAGTCCCTGTGCTGTTACTGATGCCTTTAAGCCCACCTGTGCCCTCCTGTGTGATACCCCCATGCAAATTGGCAGTGGCCCTGGGTTTTATTTACTCACGTACTTATTTTGTTGCAGTCTTTGTTCTCCTTTTCCCTTATTAGAAAGGGATGGCTGTGACAAGGCTAGTACCTCTGCTTCCTACCTCTGATGGTTCCGGCGCCTGCAGCTGGAGGCAGGTAATATTTATTCCACACCCCTCCTTTTGTATCTCCTTCCCCCCTGCCCCCCCTGAAGTTTGAAGTTTGTGTTAAGTGCCCTCAGAATTTATAAACCCAACCGGACAAAACCGTCGGGTGTGAGAGCTGCGGAAGTGGTAATCACCTGAGTGGTGTTTCCCCATGGGGGCATTTTTTGAAGTAGTGTCTTTAAAATAGAAAATTTCCAGGAGGGAAAAAACAGCTACATTAAAGACGGGGCTCAAAAGTAATATCAAGCCTTCATTATTTATTTTTTAGAGTGTTTTGGAAAGCAGAAAAATGTTGCAAAACCAAACAAGTGATTTTAACCTGGCCCCTGCAGTGAGGTCTGTTTTAAATCCTGTTGTTCTCCCAAGGCCGGTGCCGGTGCTGTGGGAGCAGCACTTACTGCAGGACCTTACACCTCCCCGCCACCCATGCGTGGCTCCCCAACGAGCTGCCGTGCCTACACACACTGTGGTCCTGCGTGCTCTGCAGCCGCCAGCACCCCCCACTCCGCTCTCCTCCGCGGGTCACAGGTTTGTCCAGCCCAAAGGGACCAGTACAACCGTGTCACCTGGCTGCTCATGTGGCCAAGAGCCACCGCAGCCCATCCCTGTGCCCACTGGCCAGCATCTCCTCGGGCACCCACCGAGGGTTGGCGCAGGGTGAGCTGGAGCCCCCCAGTGGGTGCTGGGGGGCTCTCGGAGGCGCCGCTGGGGTGCCCTTCCATGGCCAGCAGTGGCGGGTTTCCTGCGGGGTTGGAGAGCTGTCTGTCATCAGAAGCCCCTTCCCCCCACGCTGGAGCGGGTTCAGGCACGCTGTTGTCCTGCGGGGCCGGTCAGTGGTCCCAGGCTTCATGTGGCACCTGTCGCCCCTTCCTTCTGTGCTGGGGCTGCAGCCCCCCGGGCGGGGGCAGGGGGCTGGGAACTGCCCAGAGGAAAGGGCTGAGGGGTCTGGTTAACGGCCGGCTGGACATGAGCCTCCAGTGTGCCCAGGTGGCCAAGGCCAACAGCATCCTGGCTTGTGTCAGAGATGGTGTGGCCAGCAGGACCGGGGCAGTGACCGTCCCCCTGCACTCTGCACTGGTGGGACTGTACGCCTCAAATCCTGTGTTCAGTTTGGGCCCCCTAGGGCAGGGGGGACACTGAGGGGCTGGAGCGTGTCCAGAGCTGGGGAGGGGGCTGGGGAAGTGGCTGGGGCACAAGGCTATTGCAGGGCAGCTGGGGGGGGTCAGCCTGGAGGGGAGGGGGCTCGGAGCAGACCTGATCGCTCCCTACAGCTGCCTGGCAGGGGGCTGCAGCCAGGGGGGTCGGTCTCTGCTCCCAGGGAACAAGTGACAGGACAAGATGAAAGGGCCTCAAGCTGCGCCAGGGGAGGGTTAGGTGGGAGAGCAGGAAAAATTTCTTCACCAAAGGTGGTCAAGCACTGGAACAGGCTGCCCAGGGAGGTGGCAGAGTCACCATCCCTGGAAGCATTGAAAAGACGTGCAGGTGCGGTGCTCAGGGACGTGGTTCGGTGGTGGCCTTGGCAGTGATGGCTTAACAGTTGGATCAGTGATCTTAAAGGTCTTTTCCAACCCACATGATTCTGTGATTCTAACCTTTAGTGTCCTTTTTAATGTCACATATTCAGATTTCACACAATGGGTTCACTACTGTGCTATAGGGGAGCAGCTTTACCTCCCTGTTTGGGGAGTGCAGACTGATGCATCCAGGCATAACCTGCATCCACAAAGAATTATGCAAGTACCATTCACCTGGTTATCTCCCAATCCCCTAATTCTTTCCGGAGTCCCTCCAGAGTTTCCAGAAAACTATTCTCCATCTTGAAAGAGCAGAGACTATGTTCATGCTCCTGGATGAACATCCTTCTGCTTTCCGTGCAGCCCAAACTGCTCACTGTTTGTGAATAAACCCCACACCGAGTCTGGGGCTGCTCCGCACATCTCATCTCCTTCCCTTGTTTATCACTTTCATCATTCCTTGGGTCCTCTGAAAGCTTCATCAGCACCAGTGCAGTATCTTCTCTCAGATCATTAATCAAGTTACTAATGAGCATTAGTTTCTAGTATACAGCTAGAAATAATTTCATATTCTGGGGTCTCTTGTTCTCCTCATTACTTGAAATCTGTCAGTGAACTAAAATTTATAGTATCATCCCTTTTGTTGTTTTAATACTTATTTATGTACTGTAAATCAGAGCAGACTCCTGGGTGGCTCAGACACCTCGCGCTACTGTAAACTTTAACTTTATGGTGCTGTAGTGCCTTTGTTAACCCAACCCATGACTTCATCAGAAAATATTACGGCTGTTGGACAAGAACAATTTAGAGAAAGTGAGACTGGGAACATTATAAAAACTGATATACAGTATTTTTAAAAAAATTAATGCATTTTCCATCTCTACCTTGACTTAATGTCAGTTTGCCTGGTTTACAGCTGTGGATACCATCTCATTTACTGTTTGCAAACTTCCCTAGGCTCGCTGCGTTTCCCTGTGGCTCTGCAATGCTCAAAGCAGCGCCGTGAAAGGCGCAGAGCTTCAGGGCTGCCACCAAAACCCTTCAGGACCAAGTTCCCACCAGCTTTAATGGCTTATTTTCATGATACATTTTCAAACACAGAAAACTGAACATATAAAACAAATCCCCTGACATTTCTATTCTATTCGTGCGTAGCTAACACACTCTGATCCCAGGTTATGTCATCCATCTCTCTACCAGTGTTTCCAGCCACTCTCCACCGCATTCTGCCCCCCCTGCCCCAATCTGAGCAGGGCAGAGCCCCTCTGTCACACTCCAGGTGCCCCGCTTGCTCCTTGGGAGGATGCTGAAGTGCCAGTAACCCGCGCTGCTTTGCTGCTGCAGTGGTCCTGTTTGAGGGTAATGGCTGTGGGAGAAGGAAGGAGAAGGGATTTTGCCTCTGTCAGAGGGGCGAGTTGGATACGCACTGCTTGACTTTCATGTTGGGAACGTCCAACCTGCTCTTACTGCATCCTGCTGGCAGAGTGTCACAGACACCTCAAGTGCAAGAGACTCATCCCAGGCCTTCCCCTTGCCCCAAACTGCTTTTAGCAGGAAACCTTTGCACCTGAGATGTAACTAGTAGGAAAAACTAAAGCAGACGCAGGTGTGGTCTGGATGCCGAAGCAAGGTGGTGTAACAGAGGTGGGCTTTCTGACTGTGCTGGTCTTCTTGTTCCCAGGCTGCTCACTTTGAGCGGCGCCATACATGCCCCCGGGCACCTGCTAATAGCAACTTACAGCTCCTCACCACTTGTCTGGAGATAGAGGAAGAGCAGTAAATCACAGGTTGCACACACGTACCTGTTTGTTGCCTCCGTGCAATTGTCTGCGTGCTCCTCCATGGGATAACCTACATCAGTAAGCGAATTCTCATCAAACCGGGGTGTCAGCGAAAGGGAGAGCCCCAAGCACGACTTGCAGACACTTGTCAAAAAACACCAGCAGCAGCACTTCTTGCTCCCACTGGGGTACGGCTCTGCCCTCCTCCTTGCCTTCACATACTCCTCCAGAGCCCCTCAAGCCACTGACTGAAAAGCACCATCGTGCCTGGGTTAGTGCCAGCCTGGAGTGGCTGAGGTGGCTTCTTCAGCAGAACCCGGGGCAGCAGGTGAAGAACAGCCGCCTGGGACTGGAGCAGTCAAAGGAGGTTCCTTCCGTTCCTTGGGGGAAAAAAAACCTCCTGCTTTTCGAAGTCAGAGGTTAACGTACCGTGGTAGGCTTGGGACAGGCTCCCCATACACTTCTCGTACTTACTTTTTTGGTTTGCGATCTCTGAAAGTCCCTGCTGGGCTCCTGCCTCTGCTTCCCAGACTTAACACAAGGTCCTCCTCGAACTGAACCTCTTCTGCATCAACCCAGACCACCAGAGCCATGCCACGCCGGAGAAGGCCGACGCCTTGGAACGGCTGTGCAGCAGCCGGGCAAATCCCACCCCGTCAGAGCGGAGGAGCACCAAGGGTCCCAGGCCTGCTAGCACAGCAGCACCCAACGGGGCGCAGAGGCTGAATGCAGGTACACAGACTAGGGACTGGGTCAAGGGTAGGCATTCCATGCCCAAAGAGGAAGGGATCCTCACAACTTGAAGGTCCACATTAATCCCCCCGCCCCGTGCCCATCTCCCTGCCCTTTCCCACACATTGCCTTAAAGATTGCCCAGGACTTGGCTGCTGGTTACCACCATCTCACCGCTGAGCACCTTCCTGAGCTCAGCTGGTTCGTTGCTGGGATCAAACCATCGGGCCCCACACCTCGGGCCAGCTCAACACTGCCACGGAGATGAGGGCTGCTCTCGCTCCAGTTCCTCCTTCCGAAGTCTGGCAGCCCCAAGATGGCTTGTCTTCCATGAAGCCTCTCCCAAGCCCTGCTTTGTTCTGTGTCACTCCTCCTTCGGCCTCGCTTAGTTCTGCGTCGCTCTTCCTTCGGCCTCGCTCTCCTCAGGGCCTGCCTCGACTGGCATTTGCAGAAGCTCAGCCCGCTCCCAGGGCAGCCAGCCCAGCCCCCTCCGATCCACCTCACCGTCTCAGCCCAGGTGTGTCCCTTCGCGCTGCCGGAGACCTCACCCCTGCACCCGCGCTGAGCTGGCTCCCCAAGGCCAGGGCGCTGGCGGGGGGCTGCTACGGGGCAAGGTGGCGCAGGGGAACGTGGATGGAGCCCGCCCGCAGCCCAGGCCCTACCAGGGGCACAGCACATGCCACTGCCCCAAGCTTCTGGGGGCTGTATTCTGCATCCCTCTTTCAGGGCAAGACAGATCTCAGCGAGGCGTCTGTCCCGCTGCTAGCGCCCTACTTACAACACGGGGGTGCGCAGCAAGGTCCCGGCACACCGCTTCCAAGGGCGAGTCACGCTTCCATTTCCCACCTTCCCTCCCAAATGAGTTAACGGCAAGGTTTATTTAAGGGTGCGTGCTGGAGCGGGAAACTGGCCCAAGAACCTTGGAGATCTTCCCTAGTCCTGTATTGCCAACGTCGCTCAAGTTTCACCTAATAGCAAAGAAGTTAAGAAAAGGTAATTTCTAATGTCAGCCGCAGTTGCAGAGAAATAATGAGATAATGAAAACATTCCCGGGCCGTGCAGAATCCCAGGGGCCCACTGGAGAGCTGCACAGCTCACCAGGCAGCAAGAAAGACCAACCCATCTCCCCTGCGTGCACAGCAGAACTACAGCAATTAAAAGGTATATTTTGCAAAGGGTGGGTTCTCGGGCCATCTTTCACCATTTCCATGTGGAGCATCATCTCACTTCGTAACTACAGGGGAAGGCCATAAGGCTATTTTCTGTACTAAAATAAAGCCTTACAATTTAACACCATGTTTTCCCTCAGCAACTTCCCAAGGATACAAAAAACGTTTACTTAATTGCACAGCAGGTACAATTAGGTCAGCTGAAGGTAAAGACGGATCCAACGATTCTTTACAGTTTGTTTCTTTATTCAGTAAACATCTAGTTACAAGTTTCACAAATTAAAAAAGTGGGGGAGCTGATTGAAGAGGGGTCGGGGAGGGGGCCCACAGGCTGATCCAGCTTTTGCTCAGCTCCTCCCTTCTCTAACGCACACATCCTTCTGCTTCACCACAGCTGCACCAAGGAGCAGGAGGGGAATCGAAGCCTCTGTCCCGGTGAGGGGACCGACACAAGGTTCCAGCAGAATTCCCTCATATTTCTTTCACAGGGGACTAAACACAAACATCAGAACCAGCCCAACCCAGCACAGAACGAGTGGGAAGGATGGAAGAGGCAAGGTGGCAGCTCCTCATGCCCACCACTACTGGCAGAAAGAACAGAACCAAAGGAGAGCAGAAAGGGAATGGGCAATTAATGCGTTCCTTGCACATCATGAGATTCCCCATGCCCCACTGCAGCACCCAAATGGGGCAAAAAAGAGCAATGCAGAAGATTAGTTGCTTTGTTTCAATTCTTAAGTGGGAGGGAGGTTAATACTAAATTTGAGGAGGGTCCAAGTAGTGTTTTGAAGGGGCTTCAGAGTTTCAACTGTCTGTACCTGGGAGGAAGGGAAACAGAGAACATAAAAAGAGAGTAAGCAGTGGCTAGAAAGCAGCACAGAAGACAGATAAACATGTTTAAATCTGATGTAAAAAACAATGGGGGGAAAAGTCCCTTTTTAAGCACTAGAACACATCCTAAGTGAACCCTATTCAAAACACAGCAGACACCAGCACTTACTTGGATTTCAGACTGGATTGACAGCAAAAGGTCTCTTAAGTTCTATACAGTGACAGCACACTCTACAGATTGTGATCCTACATCGTTTCATATCATTTCAACCATCAGTTAAGGCTGACACCACACTTTCTTTGTTGATGACAAAGCTAACTTCAACAGCTTCCACCTTCCCAGTTGGAACAGTATTTTCTCAAAATTTGCATCTTCCCCTGCTCTCTAGACTAAATGGGAAAACCCATTTCCAATCAACACATCAAAATAAGGCAAGACTGGGGCAATGAAAGAAAGTAATCCTGCGGCTAAGAGGCAACTGCACAGCAGAAGACAAGGTAAAGAGCTCGTTAAGACTTACAAGAGTGTGTAGGTAGATTTGGGGGTGGCCACGCTGCACCCCCCACCAGGTCTGCTCTGAGTTCACCAGTCATACCGACGGGACTGTCTAGAGGGAGAATCCTCAGGGCCCTGGATCGCAAGGCGAGTCCCTTCAGCCCGACGGCCGCTGCTGCCTTCGTGACGCCGGTATTCCAGCCCCCGCTGCGGCCGGAACCGGGACGTCTCTCGCCTCCACTCGTCATCGAATGCGGCTGCATCACCTGTGTCAGGAAAGAACAAGCTCAGATGGGGAGGAGGTGGGGAAGCGGCGCCTGGTTTTGCTGGGAGGAGGACAAGGGCGCTACTCACTTTCATCCATGTTGATGTAGTCCTGCCTCTCCTCCTGGTCACCCGTGCGATGGTTCCGGGACCGCTGCATGATGTGGGCCCGCTCCCTGATGTGGTGTCCAATTGACATTTGTTCCAAGCCGCTGTCAGAGTCCCTTACGGTCCGTCTGGTCTCGCGGATCTGAGGGCAGATTCCCGTGTAGGATCAACATTTCAATTCATTCTCCCAGCCCCACAAGACACTCTGACTCTTGCCCACGGTAAATTGCACTGCCACCACTCCCAGCATGTCAGACACCAACATAATGAAGAGGGGAAAAATGGATTCCCCCACTCCCAGTGCTTCCCATCCCCTCCCAGTGCTTCCCATCCCCTCCCAGTGGCCCTCAGCATGGTTCAGTGAGTCACAGCGTGCTCCTCGAACTGCAAGTGACTGCAAAGCAGCAGTGCTGTGGGTGGCCGGCACTGAGCCACCAAGCGAAGTCTATCCACCCACAGCAAACCCAGCAGCCTCGCGCTGGGAAGGCACACTGCAGCCTCCTCCTTACCCCGCCAGGTGCTGAACGCATCTCTGAGGTCTCCTGATACACTTTGGGTCCATCACCCAGGTTGGAATAGGAGATGACAGTTGAGGAGGTAAATGTCTGGCAGTTAGCACCACTTGTCATATGCTCCTGCAAGAAGAAATGGGGAATGGTATAAAGAAGGAAAGGGAGGGAAGAAGAGATGGCAGTTAATTCTCCCTCCCTACAGTGAAGCAGGAAGAAATTACAATAGGAGGAATATAATCCCCGTGGGTCCATCTTTCTGGAGAATCCATCTTCCTGTTAAATTAATTCTTGTTTCTCGCTAAGCAAGCCTACCCCCACACTTCCTTCCTCACCCACCTCCCCTCCCTGCTCTCAGAGGGTACGCCTCAGGAGCGAGGTCTCAATCACCGATTCCTGGTCACGGAGCAAGGCTGACAGCAGCTTGAGCACAGCCCACAGCAAAGCGGTGCAGTAAGATGGAGACAGAGGGGACGATGGCAGGAGCACTCCTCTCAATACAGACTGGTTTACGGGAGGGTTCTTACCATGTTTCCAATCATGTCGTTCATCATCCCAAACATATCTATAAAGCCACCTGCCTGATAAAAAGAGAATACAAGAATAGTCAGTTTGGAAAGATACAGGAGGAACGAACAAAAAACTGTCTGCAAGGGACAAAAACCTGCTGCCTAGGAAGAAAAACCTTGCTATTTTCCCTTTCTTTCAGTAGTGCAGAATCCCCTGCCCCAAACAGACAGGATTTGGGGTTGCTGTCCTCTGCATTCTCTCAGGTTGGGTTGCTCAAGTGTTCTGGCTCTTCAGATCTCTGGATATGGCGAAGGTTGTTCTTTTCGTTTGGGTCTGACTCCCAATGCACTGGGGCTTGCGAGTTGAGGCGCTCAGCAAAGCTAAGAGAAGAAATCTCAGATGTGCACTAACAGTGATCTAAACCATAAGACAGTCATCCTTCAAGCACGTTTTCACCTCATCACTGTCAACTCGTAATTTAAACTGCAAGGAAGTTTCCATTGATTGTGTTCTTTCTAACATAATTACAAGTTTTCTTATTTTCCCTACAAACACTCGACTTTTTAATCCTGTAAACCTAAAGGCTACAGCAATATACCGGGCCAGCAGGTCTCACAGGTTAATTGTGCAATGTGTAAACAAAATTACTATGTCCATTTAAACTTGCTGATTTTTTTGTTTCCTTGAGTAGCTTCTTGTTCTCGTTTCCAGCAGAGCAGTGCTCACACGCAATGTTATCCTTTGAAGTCTATCTGTTTGTACTCTTATTAATCCTTCTCTGAGCTACGATAATTCCAGGACGCGTAGTCTCTTTCACCAAGGCAATCCTGCAGAGCAAGGCAGCTAAAGTTGCTGGATCTGGAATAACCTATTTCCACTGCATTATTTTAGTAGTTGACGGAGATCAGCACACTCCAAGCACGGCGTTCTCACATACACACAGCCATTCTCATTCCAGTCCTGTTCAGTTGAAGCATTCAGCTGGCTTCTCCATCCGCCACCCCTGGCAAAGGGGGTTCAATAATCACCTCTGCCTACTGATGGCCAAGTCTCTTCCTCACGTCACAGTTCCTCTATTACCTCCAAACAGATCCACTGCTTCTTTTCAGACATACGAGGTTATTAAAAGACTATCTGCTCTTCCTGAGTATTAACTGTCCCAATTCCTATGAAATATTGTACTGTGACAGCTTTAGGGGTCTTCTCTGGTCAAGGTGCAAATACAACCTCCCCATATAAACAGTTAGAATCTCTCCTCCAAAACAGCTCACCGCCTAGATTAAAACATTAGAGGGGAAACAAGGGGAAGGCCTGAAGTCATACAGCAACTCAATGAGGTCCAAGAGAAACCAGCTGCCTCCAGTTTCGGTTCAATACCCTCTTCTGTACTGCGTATAAATCCAGAGCTCATTCTGGTCTCTTCACACCCTCCCACCCTCACTACCCCTTAGGATAGATGGTCTTGCTCACAGATGGCTACATTTTAGCACTGGTTGCACGCACTGCTGATGAATCTCAGCGTGGAGCCACTACTTGGAAAGCCTCTGATCTGATGGAGAAAAACAGAGAACTTACCATGCCGAGCATCCCAAAGGGTGAAACAGCTCCTGCCTGCCAGGACAACAGAAAAACAGAACAGAGAATGACCTTCCAACAACCAGACACCAAGATCCTCCTCAGAACACCCTCATACTTCTCAGAAACAGAACTGGGAACACTCAGGCCCGACAGACAGATGAAGGAACTGCCCCGCAGACCCATGGCAGTTCAAACCATATCACCTCTAGCAAACCAGACAGAGGGCAATGCTCATAAGTTTCCCCCAGTTACGTTGATTTAACTCCTTGAGAAATAGCACTTATTTCTTCCCTTCCCCCCATTCAACCCAGAACACAGTTGCGTTCCATGTATTAATGCACGCAAAGTAAAGAAAAGGACAAGCAAACCCACTGTTTTATTAGAGATTAATTCTGCACCCACCAAGCGTGCGACGGCAAGGGATGCGCCATGCCAGTAACGGCAGCAGACAGGAGCTAACAAGGCAGTTCAAGAAACGCTGTCCTGTACTCAGCGCCTCACTTACCTGCATCCTACGGCCAGCCTGGCGAGCCCCAGGCGTGGTCCCATCAGTGATGCCAAGGAGCGGGCCGAACCCGAAACTTCCAGAAAGCATGCGGTTCATGTGCTGCCGGTGGATGGCAAAAGGGTCCCTTTCGGAAAGATCAGGAGAACAATGGTGAGGAAGGGATGACAGAAGACAAAGCCCCACATAACCCACCCGTTCTGACTTTGAGTGTCTCTTATGTAACCGTACATTCTTTTTCAAGCTGAAAATCCAGAATCCCAAGAACTCACTGTTGCTTATGGTGATCCTTGGGGCTGGAAGGGACCTCTGAATCCCATCTTATTTCTTGCAATAGAAGGTATTCTACCACAGAATTCCTCTCAGGCACTAACCGGTATCTATTTAGACAGTTTGGTGTTCTGCTCCCACTAACGCTTTAGGGCCAAGCATGGCTGAGGCACTCCACAACCTCACCGCCCTAACAAATGAAAGCTGCTTCTCAGATCCACAGCCCAGGTACCACCCTTTCATACTCATTTCCTCTTGTGCCATCAAACCCCTTTACATCAACAGCTCTGCTAAACAATCAAACCCTTCTAGAAGAGCAGTTCTTTGTTTTGCAGGGAGGTGCATGAAGACTCTCCCGGCTGCAAATAGAGGTCTGCACTTAATGGGACCAGAGAGCATGTGATCCCAGATACCATCCTCTCACCCCTCCACACACACATTGCCCTGGTTTCAGCTGGGATAGAGTTGTTTTTCTTCTCAGTAGCTGGTGCAGTGCTGTGTTTTGGATTTGGTGCAAGAATAATGCTAATAGCACGTGGATGGTTTTAGTTGTTGCTGGGTAATGTTTACACTAAGTCAAGGTCTTTTCAGTTTCTCAGGGAAGAGGCCTGGAGGGGCACAAGAAATTGGGAGGGGACACAGTCAGGACAGCTGACCCCAACTGGGCAAAGGGATATTCCTCACCACATGATGTCATGCTCAGTATATAAACTGGAGGAAGAAGGAGGAAGGGGGTGACATTCGAGTGATGCCATTTGTCCTCCCAACCGTTAAACGTGATGCAGCCCTGCTGTCCTGGCGACGGCTGAGCACCTGCCTGCCAAAGGGAAGTGGTGAATGAATTCCTTGTTTTGCTTTGCTTGTGCATGCGGCTTTTGCTTTACCTGTTAAACTGTCTTTATCTCAGCCCACAAGTTTTCCCACTTTTACTCTTCTGATTCTTTCCCCCATCCTGACACACGCAAAGTGAGCAAGCAGCTGTGCAGTGCTTAGCTGCTGGCCAGGGTTAAACCGTGACACACACGCAGACACACACACTCAAATCCAAGACTGAAACCTCCAGAGAGGACCGTATGGCCTGACACCCTGTGACAACCCTCTGCCCCAAGTAATCTTCACCTGCTATTTGGCTACATGTTATGTGTACGCCTGCTAAGAGCTTGAGACCACATGCAGCTTTTGCAGAGTTGAGGGAAAGGTAACAGTAACTGGGGTCCCTAACTGGTTTTCCTTCCTTTCTTTTCCTTCTTTTGCAACCTCTACTTTGAGGGCTATACGCATTCACACATGGTGGGGGAGCAAGGAAGGGAAAAAAGAAGAATAAGGACAAACTGTCAGGGAATACAGCAGATGCAGTAAAAAAAAAAATCAAGGAAATACCACAGCATTACTCTGCACATCTTAAGAGTCTGTGCTTACCCTTCTTGAGCATGAATAACCTCAGCTGCCTAGAATACCCCTGAGATCACAAAAGCACCTACTACAAACCAATACTTTTCTGTCTCTACTGGAAATGCATCCCATAACAAAGGCTAGACTCATACCTGCCACATCAATGAGAGCAGTCATTCTGTGACTAACTGGGGCCTCAAGGTCTCCTCTCCTGCTAATCTGTTTAGAGCTGGTCAAATTCCTGCTTATTACCAATTTTATAAGCAAAAACCAGACTTTATTCTTCCACATAAATTAATTCCACCAAGTTTCTAGCAGCGCCATGCTTATTAACATAATCAAATTCTCAAGGTATTACTGTCTATTCCTCATCCGCTTTGGCAAGAACTGCCAACTTAGTTTTGCTGCCAAAACTTATCAATAGCATCCAATTTCTGGACTGTGGCCAGAATCAAAGATGTTCAGTACAGGGAATCCCATCGTGACCTTTGTTAGGTTCCAAAACTCCTATTTCAAAAGTTCTTGTTGTCTTCTCTTTACTTAGCTCCTTACAACTTGACAACTCCTTTAGCAGTCTTCTCCAGCTCCAGTAACGATTTCCTGTGCAGAACAGCAACAAGCACCGGAGGGAACAGCTGATTTTATCTGTCTGAACTGAAATCCTACTTTGCGTAAGAAAAAAACCCAAATCCTTCCCCGAAGAAAAAGGTCAGGTACGCCAGCCCCCTCTTCCTCAGCCAGCTGCAAAGCCTTTCGGCCTACTTTACTTAATTACGCCTTCCTGCACGGCCAGGCTCCTCACTGCAGGAATCAGCCCAACGCGAACCAGGTTATTCCCTGCGCTGCCCGACCCCCCCCCCCCCCCCCGCACGCTCCCCCGGCAGCCGCCGCGCTGCCCCCGCGGCCCAGGCGCCCCGGCCAGCCCCGGGGGGGAAGGCCGGCCATACCGGCCCCCCCACGCCCCCGGCTCTGTGCCGCAGCCCCCCCCGGCGGACGCCCGGCCCGACTCACATGGCAAACATGGGGTCCTCCGGCTCGCCATCCCTCATCAGCCGGAACATGCTTCCCTCGGGCGGGGGCGGCCTCTGCGGGGGAGAGGGGGGTGAGCGCGGGCAGCGGCCCCGTTCCGGGCAGGTGACGGCCGCCCCAGGCCGCGCCCCCCCCGCCGCGGCCCTCGCGCCCCCGCCCGCCCCGCCCCGCCCCGCCCCGTGCCCTGCCTGCCGGCGCGCCGGTGGGTGCCGAGCGGCGGGCGCTGCCCCTCCGGTTCCGCGGCAGCAGCACGTCGGGACGCTCACGCCTGCGCGGCCATCGCGGCCCGGTACCGCGCTCGCCCTGCGCCCCGCCCGCCCCAGCCGGCTCGCCCCGCGCATGCGCCCCGCGCGCGGCTGGGGCACCGCCCCTCGCCGGCGTCACCCTGTAGCCCGGCCGGGGCCGCTCAGCACAGCGCCCCCTGGCGGCAGCCGCTCCCCGCCGCGCCGCGGGTGGCCGGAGACTGCCACCCTCGCAGCCCCCGGAGCCCAGGGACCGGCCCGCAGCCCCGGGGGCCGCCCCGTACAGAACGCCCCGGGAGGGGGCCCGGCCCCGGCCCGGCCGCTGCAAACGCGCCCCACTCACAGGGGCCGCTGTTCCCCGGGCAGAGGTGGTGCCCGACAGGCACCGGGGGTGCTGCTGGCCTCGGTAAACCGGAGGCGAGAGGGAGCGGGGCACCGGCCAGGGGACAGGTACCGCAGAGATGGAGGTTGCCACCTGGCAGCTCGCAGTAGCCACAACCCAGCGGTCCGAGCCCGCAGCCGTGCTTGGGCCGCTGCAGTGACAGCACCCGGCCCAGGCATCCTGCGCGGTGCCAGCGCATCGGGCGTACCGACAGATTGCCCATACCGAGAGCACCGGCAGCATTTGCACCGGGGTGCTCGGCCTGGCAGGAACGGGGAGGGCGTGCCATCAGTCAGCTGCGGGTTGCCGCTGGACCCCGGGCAGCTGCACAGGTACTCGGTGTGCAGGGGAACCCCCACAAATCCGTGGGTGACAGCCTGTGTCACCGTCCCTGGGGAGCGCTGGCTGCCTCCCACTACCGCCGGCTCTGCTGGATGGACAGCGGGCTGGGGACTGGACACGCTTCCTTGGGGGGGTTGCTGACTGCTGTACCCTGCCCACTATGTGCGGGAGCCAGACCAAACCCCTGCCAGAGGACTGGAAATAGGCAGGTTGCAAGATGCGGTTGAGAAATCAAACTCCTGGGTTGCGGCAGGAGCCATGTCCTTGGAATTTGGAGTCTGACCGAGGAAAATGACCTGGCAGCGCGGTTTACGCGGGGGGATGCACAGGGGATTTGGCAATGCTTCTTGCTACAGCAGGTCTCAAAGCCGCACGGTGTCCAGAAAGGTGACTTCTCACCAGAGTCCCGTGCCTGCGTGCACGCAGAAGGCACTTCAGGTGTCCCTGTGTCTAGTAAGTGCGTTCCACGGAGGCTGAAACTAACACCCACAACCTAGAAGCTGTGGAGAGCACAATGGTGCAGGACGGCGAGGTGGAGACATCCTACGGGCAGAGCATGGGTGCAGTGGTGACAGACCTCGGGCAGCACTCCTTCGGGAGTGCTGGAACACTCTCCTGCCACCAGCTTGGAGCTTCTCTGTGAGCACTGAAGTTCATACAGAGCCTCTGCTAACGCTGCCTCAGCCTCCCTGCCACTGCTTTTGCAACCCTGAATCATCCCTCAGAGACCTCTGGTCTGGAAAGCCTTTCCTGTCCAGTATGTTTTCCTTTTGCTTTCAGGCTCTCCTGGTGTTTGATTAGTGTGTGGCAGCTGACCTCGCGTGGCAGGACTCAAAGGCAGGTAAAGAGGTTCTTGGGCAAGAAAATAAGTATCTCTCTTTTTTTTTTCTTCTTCTTTTTTTTTTGTTTTCTTTTTTTTCCCCAGAGCTGGGATAAAACAACTGGCTGTCCCCCAGATACCAGTGATCCTCCCACTCCTGGAATGTCCTAGAGATGATAGGACTCCCTCAGTTTTTCCCATATGCTAAGTCAGGCATTGCTGCCTTCCAAACAAGAGGGACAGGGAAGGAACAGAATGGAGTCTGGAACAAATACTGCTTTGCAGATCCTTTTTCTGTCCCTAATGCTGCTCCTCTGCAAGTGGCCGGTGACACAAAGGGCTGTGTTGCTGAGACTGGGGGCTGAGGCTGTGGGGCTCATGGGGTATTTCTGTAGCCTCGCAGGCAGTCCTTATGCTTGGTGAACCTGTGTTACCCAAGACTACGTTCCCAGTGGTACTACCAGTTCAGCAAATCTTGAGGGAATCCAGCTTGCAAAGAATTGCGCTGGTAGCAAGTGCTGGGTGAGACCCTGGAAGGAGGAATTGGAAATGCAACCTTTTTCTGGAACGTGGACAAGCCCACAGTTCTGAGGAATGCAGACACTGTGTTACTGTGCTATTTGTAGGACAGAGGTTTCTGTATAGTGCTCGGCACGTTGTGTCTAACGCGCACTGAGGGGATGGCCGTTTTCTGGGTTAGAATAACGAAGCACGTGGGGGTGCGAGGGAAAAGCAAGACTCCCATCTTGCTCCGGTCACATTCTCTATACTCAGGTTGCTTCTGTATTCGTCATGAATAAAAGCCATTAACTACATCTCTCCGTTTCCTTCCTTTCCTTTTTTTAAGCTGCCCAAGTTGTGCTGGAGGCGGTGGAAGATGGGGGGGAAGGGGAGGAAGAAGGAGCTCAGCAGGCAGCCGGGAGAAGGCAAGTGAAGGGCAAAATGGAAGAAGGATGAATGGCACTGCTGCCCTCAACTCCACCTTCTCCCGCCTACTGCCGGCTGCTGCCAGGCAGCCTCCCCCCAGCATCCCCATTGCCCTTCGCGTGCGGTCAGCCAAAGGGGCAGCCACAGCGGAAGCATTTTAAAAGTAAACTGAGCATCACGTGATGAAGGTAAACAAACAGTACACTGAAAAATCATGCCTTGTTACCTGCTGCTTCCAGGGACTGATCATTTTGGCCAGGAAGACAGAAACAGCTTCTTAATGCGTCCAAATGTTCCAGGGCCCCTGTGGACGCCTGTAAGACAAAGAAATCCTCGTTAACAGAAGTCAGAGCTACCCACTGCCATTTCCTCATTGGTTCCCTTCGTCTGTGCCTTTTACATAATCCTCACCCAACAACTAACTCTGACCTCAGATGAAGGGCACCCTGCGTGAAGGACAGCTCTGATTTGATCCTCAAACGTAACAATTTGTATTTGGGATGCTAGAGCCAGCTTGTGGTGGCTGCAGCTTGCACTGCGCAGCAGCAATTACTTTCAGATTATTTTGCTTGTGTTAAGAATGTGTCTGTCGCACTGTGAGTGAGAACCACGACCTCCATCTGTGCTGTGTTAGCAAAGAGAGGTTCACAGAAATCATGACTGAAAATCTCCCTCCTCTTTCCAATCTTCTCACAGGCTGTGTCACCCCTCGTCACTCCCTTCTACTCCTCTTGCTTCCTCTTGCCATGTTACCTACCCTGCTTCCCAGCCCTCCGCAGTGCTTATTCAAATGTGTTGCCTCTCAGGAAGCCATTTCCCAATGCAAAGTTGGCTGGTGGTTGAATTCTTGGGTATTTCCTCTTGACTTCAGGATATACAGCATCATGAAAGAAGAACAAAACTAATTATCTGCCTGTATTTTTTAATGGATGCAGGACCAGAAGATGAATAGTGTGGATTAAATACATAAATGCATTCAAACATGTACCCTCCAACACACTGAGATTTTGCTAGTTTCACTGTAAGTGAAAGGAAAGAGAGCCCTCTGTGTCTGAATTTATGTAAATCTAAGAAACGTTAATGCAAATACACAACCTTCTGCTCTTTTGCTGTTCAGCAAAACAGTTTGGAGGAGTTTTGGAACCACTTACGAGTTAGTTCACCAAATAAAATTCTTGAAATACCCAGTATTGTGTTTTTCTTTTGCTCAGAGTTAGTTCAGCCTTCAACATAAATAAAAGCCCCCACATCCCCCAAGAGAACACAGTGACAAGTCTAGCAAGGTATTAAAACAAAAAGCATAAGCATCTGCTTCTAGGTGCATGCACCCTGCATATGCTACAAGCAGAAGACTACGTACCACGCATGAAAGCCCAGACACACGTGCAAGCACATGCTCACTTACGAAGACACACACCTGCAAGCTTAACACATGCCTCAGTAGAAAAGCACCATACGTTCTGTACTCACAAAAGTAAAACACATGTAACGGAGAGAAAATATCACCACTGTACACAAAGAGGTATGTACTGCATCTAAATACATGCACGCACCTGCATAAACACAAAGCACAAACAGGGTACAGCACAAAAACTGGCACTTATTGTACAGAGCAAACTGCATTCATATCAATGCCCAGGCTACAGACAGACGCGCACAGCATCTATCTTCCCAAAAAATGATGCATAATCTAACTTCTGCACCTCCCTCATACTGTCTAAGGACATAAGACTCCAAAAAGGATGGAATATATTCTGCTGAGTTGGCAAAGCCACTTCAGGCAAAGATTACAGAACATACTGAAAAGGGACTCGCATCTGCAGACCGTGCAGTAAGTACACTCGCATTTGCAACAAAAGGAAAAACACAGATGGGAGAAGAGCGCAGAGAAAAGCCACAAATTGATCCAGCAGATGAAATGCAGAGTAGCACAAATCAGAAGGAGGAGCAGAAGACACAGGGAAGAGTTAGGTGAGACAATTCAGAGATGCCCTCAGGGCTTGAGCAAAGCAGCTGCGTGCTAGAAGCCAAGAGACTCACCATCGGGATCTGAAGGGCAGGAAGAGCTGGGATGCAGAAACAGGCATGTCACAAGGTATGAAGAAGAGTTTCACATCAGATTTAAGGGAAAAAACATAGCTGATATAGGCATGCTGGGCAAAACAGGACACGTGGAAAATGAAGGGGGGATGTGAAACAAATTTTGTACGTGGGATAAAGGATGTTGCAAAGAGAAGCCAGGAAGAGGGGCGCAGGAAGAATGCTGCCAAGGATACAGTTAGAAGGCAGAAGCTGAGAAGCAACAGAGGAGGCAAAAATCACAGAGACAGATATGGTGGGGAGTGTGGAAAGCAAAATGTGAGGCTGCACACTGCAGATGCTAAGGGGGGAAGGGACAGGTGGCACACCAGTTTGTAGAGCTGACCAAACAGCCCCATCCCACAGGTTGCTGGAAACATGCTTCCCTTCCACAGAGAGGTGCCTGTCTGTTTGCATCCATAGGTGTGCCGTCTGTGTCAACAAGAAGCTGGAGCACAGCAACATCACCAAATATAATTCCCACTTTCTCCTATCTAGGATGGTGTGTCAAGGCCTGCTTGTGCATTAATGTGAAAATGTCTCTGCCAAGGGATGCGTGTTGGTACTGTTCTGCATTTTCAACAGTTGAGCACGCTTAAGAAAGGGTAAAAAACCTGAACTGGTGAAGGGAACAGCAGATAGAGCCATGCATCTTCTGACAAGCAAAAGCAGAGAGGAACAACATCTGGCCACTTTATAATATGGGGGGGTTTTAGCTCTCCCTTTCGCGTGTAGCTCCAGAAATTATGATTTTCTTCTCATACAAGAGAAGGATGAAAGAAGGGTACCTGAACCAAACCAGGACTTGAATGTTGATAGCAGCTAGACCTGTGAAGTTGGCCAGAGGGGCTTTGTGAAACGGGAAGGGGGCAGGAAATAATTAATGCATACATTTTCTTGATTTGTTATTTTGGTACTAGTCTAGATCAGCGTGTCTGGGTTACATGACAATTTCTTTGGGGCAGGCACTATGTGTAGCTAGGAAGAATATAAATTAGTCAGATCATGAGAGAAGCAGCTGTAGCTGCAGAGGAGACGAGACGACAAGGTGGGGATCTCCTGCCTCCCTGTCACACAGATATAATTTATCCAATCTCTTTCATACTTTACTTCAGGAGATGTGTACTTATTGCCTTCTCTGTTCCACAAGTACCAACCACTTTTTCTATTAAATGCTCAAACTGAAACACATTTGATTAAACTCAAGGTCTGGATCCTGACTTCACATGGAGGTTTACTGAGTTTGTATCAGGACAAGAAGGGCTGACACACCTAAATACATTTTCCAACCAGATGGATTAATAACCTTGCCTTGTACCTGTGAGAATGGCTGTGTACATCCATACATACTCACTTGCAGGCTCGGTTTTGTAAGTAGGCTTGCAAATGCATGCAGAATTTTTTGCACTTGCCTGTGACTAAGAGTGTGACAATACAAATCTTCAGGGAAAGGTAAAGGGAATTTAGTCATCCCCGTCTGCCCAGGCTGATAAACAACGCTCTGAAGCACATCTGTTCGGTTAACCACAAATCCCCTGCAGCTGCAAGACACAACCTGCCGTTCTGCTGAAAGGCCTTCGGCTTAAAGGCAGACTGAGCGCCGGCCAGTGGCCCTGGGCGGGCCGCCCCCTGCCCGGAGGCACCGGCAGAGCCCGCCTTCCCGGGCGCAGCGCTGCGGCAGGCGGCAGGGGTCAGTGTTGGCCGCCGCACGCTGCCCAGCCGAGCCGCCGCCGGGCCGAGCGCCAACGGGGCACGGCCATCCGCCGCGGCACCGGGCCGGGGGGCAGGCCCAGCCCCAACACCCGCCGTGTCGCACCACACAGGGCTGCGGGCAGCGGCCTCCCTCGCCTCCGAGGGCTCTCCCCCACCTGAAGCGGCGGAGCGGCGCTGCCTCCAGACAGACCTCTAGCCTCACCAGGCGCCCCGGCCGCCAGCACAGCCCCAGCCCCGCAGAGGGGCAGCCAGGGAGCGGGCAGCCACCCGCGGCGCACCACGGCCCCGCCGCCGCTCGCCGCCGCCTCAGGCCCTCGCCCGCCGGCCCCACCGCCCCACGTGCCAGGGGCCCCTCCCGCCTCCCTGCAGCAACGCTCTCTGGGCCCCCCACCCCCACCAGCCAGCCTACCGCCGGCAGCCAATAGTAAACCTGTTGCCAGGCAGACGTCTCATTTGAATGGCCCAATCAGGCGTCTAGCCATTAGTTCCCTCCTTATATGGGGAAGCGGGATGCACTGCCTAAACCTCCGCTCCCCCACCCCTCGCCGCCGCGGGCAGAGCGCGGGAAAAGCAGCCTCGCTCCCGCCCCCACTCAGCGCGTTCCCGCGCGGGGCCTAGCGGAGGGGAAGGGGGGGTGGGGGTGGGTGGTGGCTGGGGCCGGGCCGCAGAGAGGGGGGGGGGGGCGGGCTAGCTGGGGCCGGGCTGCAGGGAGGGAGGGGCCCCGCCGCCGGGAGCTCTTCCAGCGGGAGGGAAGGCGGGTCGGCAGCTGGAGTGGAAAATTCCAGGCAGGAGGCCGCGTGAGCCCGGCCGTCGCCAGCGCTGCCCACCCACACGGACCCGCACAACAGCTCCTCGCCCACCGCGGGTTCCTCCTGAAGGGACGGCCAGGCTGTACGGGCGGCTGTCCCCCTCCGCCTCCCTGGGCTGTGCTGCAGGGGCGGCTGGCAAAGGGCTGGGGTCCCTGGGGCAGTGCCTTGGTGTGGCGGCTCGGCGGGAAGAGCGGGGCTTGTGGGCTTCGCGCCCCCGTCTTGCCTCGACGGGCCGGGTGGGGGCTGCCGTGTGCCCCCGCTGCCGGGCGCTCCGCCGGCTGTGGTGGAGCGGCGAGCGCACATTGTTCTGCCGGCCGGGCTCCCCGCGGCGCAGCCCGTCCCTCTCCCCTCCCTCCTCCGCCTCCCGTCCCTCTCCCCTCCCTCTGCAGGTCCCTCCTTCCCTCGTCACCGAGCGGTGTATAAATCCCCTTCCCCGGCGTATCCCCCCACCGCGGGAGACCCTGGTACTTTGGCCCCCGGGGCGGGAGCCTGCTGCCTCCGGACCGCCGGGACTTTGCTGACCGCTTTTCCCCCCTCGCGGGGCCCCCTCACACGGTTCCCACCAGCCTCTTCCCTTCGCAACCCGGGTCAGGATGTCGGAAAAACGCGTCGAGGAGGCGCCGGCGGAGCTGAGCGCTAAGGTGAGACACCCACCCCACGCCCCCAGCCACCCCCCCCACCCCCCGGCCCCTCGCCAGCAGGTCCGGTCCCGACGGGGAACGGGGAACAGCGGCCCCGCTCACCTCACCGGGGGTGGGTGGCGGAACGGCAGCGCGGTCTTTGAGGTGCCCGACCGCAGGGGGGCGCTCGTTGGCCCTTTTCGCGGCGTCTGGCCAATGGTGGGGGGGCGCTCGCGGGCTCCTCGCGCCGCCCGGCCAATGGGGGGGCGGGGGCGGGGCGGGGGGCGCGCTCCCCGCGCGCCCCCCGCCCCGCCCCCGCCCCCCCCATTGGCCGGGCGGCGCGCGCGTTGCGGTCGTGCGCAGCGCGGGTTACGCGCCGGCCGGTCTCCCCTCGGGGCCGGCAGCCGTTAAGAGAACGGTTTAACGGCGGCGGAACCCCGGGCGAAAAGTACTGTGGACACAAAGTGTGGGCCTTGGGGAGGGAGGGGGGGAAACGCCTCGATCCTACGGACAAGGTTCTTTTTAAAAAAAAAAAAAAAAATTAAGACTCTTCCGTACTGCTGGTTTCCATATGTGTGTGGTCTAAAAGTAGGTCTGACGTGTTTTCGCTCCTTTTTTTTTTTTTTTTTTTTTTTTTTTTTTGCTAGGGCGGGCGGATTTAACACCTAATATGTTTTATTCTGTGTCTCCTCTAAACCCTCTTTGTTCAAGCATTCCAGTCTTTTCTTGCCATTGACCACTGGAATTATTTTTTTCCCCCCTCACCTCACAAATAGGAAATGAAAGAAAAGAAGGACAAACTTGAGGAAAAAACGGTTCACAAAGAAAAGAAGAAGGAGGTAGTAGAGGTGAGGCCCTTCTGAGGGATAAATTTAGGGGTGTTATATGAGATGGTTAGCCAGGCTCGCTCTGGGTAATGAACACTAAAGAAGTACGGGAGATTAAGAAGGGGGGCAGGCCCAGGGAGCTCACAAGGGAGAGAGGCAAATGAAGAGCGAGCTATAGGATAATTACGGAGAATGAGCCTTGAAGGACTGGGCATGGCCCAGTGAGAAGAAAAAAGATCAAAGAAGGGAGTGGAGACGAGCAAGGAGGAGTTAGGAGAAAGTGGCACAGGAGATGTGGTGCTGCACCCGGTGAAGTACCCTGAGGTGCGTGAGGAGTGTAAGTTGAAGAAGGTGAGGGGAAGGAACAGTGAGGAAATGGACAGACTGGTGAAGGTCAGAAGGGATCAGGAAGCAGGTGTACTACGAGCATAGGCTAAATCATTAGCCTGTAGCCAGAGAGATGTTCTGTTTGTTGGGATGGAATGGCTGCAGCTTGTCGGGGTTGTAAGCCTTGGAAGCTAAGGGGAGTTCGTATTGGTGGGCAGGGACTGGAAAAATTGGTTTTGTGAAGAAGGATGGTTGGGAGGAGGGTTTCAGCTGGGATGGTGGGAATAACTGGTCTTGGTAACACTGCAGAGACCACTTGGTGCATGTCTGAGGATGGAGTCTGAAGTAGCTGGAGCTCTGCTCTTGCACTTGCACCAAAGAGCACATGGAAGTGTCACCCTGGTGCCAGTATCTGCTCTGACCAATTTGTTTCGTTCAGGATGAAGAAAATGGAGCTGAAGAAGATGAGGAAGAGAATCCTGATGACGTGGATGAAGAAGGTGGTGATGAGGATGAAGGTAGGAGTAATTGGTATAGGGAGAATGGGGAGGAATCGGGCTGTGGGGGAGTAGCAGATCAGGGAGGGAATTTCCTTCTCTGAGCCCTCTGACTGTGTGACTATGTTCCCTTAAATGCTACTTCCAAAAATTACTTCCTCTCTTCCTTCTGCTTAGAAGGAGACGAGAATGGGCAAGAGCAGGATGGTCATGCAGAAAAACGATCTGCAGAGGAGGAAGAGGTGAGTGATGGTGTGAGAGTAAACGACAGTGAGAAAGGATTAGGTTACCTGCTATGTGCTGGTCAAATCCATGTGGATGCTGCTGCTGAATATCAAATCGGCCTCGGGTCTAGTTGCTTCAGCAGCAGATGGGTAAACAAATCTGTTGTGGCAAGGGGATAATAACCCCCTGTGGGCTCACGGTAGGATCTAGGTCCCTCCGCTAGCAGTCAGTGCTGAGCGTTTGAGAGTCAGGGTGCTTGAGATGATGCTGGGCAATGACCCCTGAAGTGACGTCAGCCAGGGCTTTGTACACCTCCCAAAAGGAACAGCGTGGGAGCCCCTCCCAATGGAGCTGTCCGGGTCTTAACCATGACAGTCAGCAGGACAGTTGTCAGGCAGTCAGGGTTGCTTCAAAGAGGAGTGGGCCTAGGGTGGGCCAAACAGATTTCCACGTGGAGGAAAGAGCAGCAGTAAGAACTTTGTGGAGAAAGGATGTACCTTGGTGTGGTGGCTGATGGCAAGCCTTTTTTTTTTTTTTTTTTTTTTTTTTTTTTCCCTACCCCCCACCCCCTGTGTCCTGTGTAGGATGAAGTGGATCCAAAGAGACAGAAGACAGAAAACGGGTCTTCAGCTTGAGTCCTCCCCTCCCATCTCCTCTGTTCCGTCCATCTCTTCTCCTCCATTCCAGCCTGTGCTTGCACTGTCCGTTAGCCTCCGGCTTCACACAATCTCAGATGAGGGAAGATTAGAAATGCTCTCAAACAGAGAAGACAGCAGTTTCCTCCTCGCCTACCTGTGACATCCCTCAGCTGAAACTATTCCAGTCCCCCCATCCCTTCCGCTGTGCCCCACTGACAAGGGATCCTCTCCCCTCAAGAATCTCGTCGTTTCCTCTGGCCCAGTATGTCCCCTTACCAGGCCTGTGTGCCAGGCTCCTCCTGCAGCCGGCACCCGTCCTCCCCTTCCCGCTTGCCCCCCTTTTTTTGTCACTAGTGCAAATGAGATTCTTGATGGCTTCTGCTCCCCAGGCGTACTGCTGTCAGAGGTCCTCCCTGAGTCCAGGAGGCTGCGGGCACACATCTCACGGTGCATTTTCCAGTTCTAGGCGTCCTCTCATCTGCTTTCCCACTGAACCCTGAGAGACAAAGAAAAAAGAATTATTACAAGCAAATAATGGTTCTGTTAAACCATACATGGATACAGAATTTATTTTAA
Source organism: Falco biarmicus (assembly GCF_023638135.1). Taxonomy (NCBI): domain Eukaryota; kingdom Metazoa; phylum Chordata; class Aves; order Falconiformes; family Falconidae; genus Falco; species Falco biarmicus. The sequence continues at coordinate 91,851,069 of NC_079292.1, forward strand.
GCTTGCTTTTTTTTTCCCCAAGTTTACATGACAGCAAGCTGGCCCTCGTGAATTTTTCAGAAGATAAGGGTTGTTTTTATATATGAATTTCACCTGAATTGCATATTTTTCTAATTTGGAGGCTTTTTTAAAAGAAATCAAGAGAGAAACAATTGGGGACCAAACTTTCAATTCCATTTTTTTTCCCTTCAGATTTTCTTGTGACCAGTTTTTGTAAATTAAAGGCGATACAGCCACAGCATTTTCTATGGCACAGACATCACGAGGATGATAGATATAAATATATATATTGTTTTCAACTAGCACTGTAAATAAAAGCGTTTAAAAATATTTCAGACAGCTTGTGTGGACGGTCATGGCTGTACATCTCGCATTACCTCCTGATTGCTGCGGTAGAAGTTGATTTGCAGAAAGATGGGGTGGCTTGACCAGCCCTAGAGAGGGGAGCCCTGCATTACCCCAAAGACCTGCCTTAGTTATTCAAGTGGAACCAGTGTGCTGGGGTCCTGCTCCCTCTGCCAGCTGCTATGGCTGTGGCACAAAGGTAATGGGAAGTTCCAGAGCTACTGGGAAGCTTGTGAAGCTGCCAGCAGGCCTTGCCATGGGGCGGGAGAGGCTGGGGATCCTGAGCCATGGCTGCGCCTTGCGCTAAGTGCACGCTGCCCTGCGGCCTGGCGCTCACAGCAGCTGGGGAGCCTTGTGTGAGGCAGGAGCATCATTCTTGTCCCACCAGCTGCCTGGGAGAGATCTGTCCAGCACTTGTCCTTTTATCTTTGCAGACCTTTAAAGCTGCTGTGTTTTTTCCTATTAGAATTTTGGCAATCATGCAACGAGCTGCCAAGAGCTGCACATAATGCCAACTTTTGTCGGAGTGTCAGCAGCTTTATGGTTGTCCAGCCACAGCAACAGATCAGGTACTGGAAGCGCCAACAGTTGCTTGTCTCTGGAAGGGCAAAGCCATCGACCATCGTTTTTTCCAGATGCCTGTGCTTGGCTGGGCGCGGAGGGGGTGGCGTGAGCAGCGCAGCTGCTGCCAAGCCACTTCCCACCCGGAATGTGCCTGCCTAATAGGACATGGCTGTGCGGCTGGGTGTGGGTGCACTGCTGCCCCAGCACCCAGCTGCCAGCAGAGCCTTTGCCGGGTCTGCACCCAGCCCAGCCCAGGGCCCACCACGGCCCTGGTGCTCCTGCCTCAGCCCCTTCACTCCTTCCCCGTGTAGTGTCAGGACCCTTCTCCTCCAGCGGGGATGGGTCTGGTTTGGAGAGGCCTCCCTGCTCCAGGGACATCCCTGGCCCCAGCTGTGACCTTGTGCTGGGCTCTGCATTCAGGGGTCTTTGCAGCACCTAGACCGCGTTTCAAGAGCAGGTAGCTGCTGCTGCCGGGGATTGACTTGCAGCACCTTTCCTGCTCCCGCCCGCCTTGGCTGCTGCGATCAATGTGCTGCTTCAGCTGGCATCTATCTTTTAGTTGCACTTTGGCAATTTTGTATTCCTGCTATTGCTCCATTTTACAAAATGATGGATTCTAGTCTCTGAGATACTTTCACATTGGAGCAAGTCCTCAGGACTCCCCCAGACTTTCTGCTGACCAGTCACCTTTTACTGTTCTGTACTGAAGATGAATTATTAGCAGATGATACAATCTCTGCAGAGGCTGATTACAGTTTTCACGCTCCTTCTCCACCGCTGCAGCAGTGCCTGACCATGAGTAGTGCAGAATGTCCTTGCCAATGAGAAGTTGTGGAGAGAGAACTCCACCTCCGCTTTCTGTGTGGGTGCAACGCCAGTACCTCTGGTGCTACCCAGCCCGTCACCCAGCAGGCAGTGAGGCAGGACCTGCTCGCTAGGCCAGCACCAGAGATGTGTGCAGCCATCCCTCGTTTCCTCTGAGGGACATGCTGCAGGACAGAGGGAAGTGACAAAAAGCTGCCAGCCAGGTTCTCCACGTCTCTATGGGGCCCTCAACTCCACATCTCCTGCTAGCTCTTCCATCTTATTCAATTGCGCACCTTTGTCATCATCTATGGATAGTTGGAATATATAGCTACAGATACAGAAATAGAATATCTGCTTTGGTATTTTATTCATCTCAGTGACTTGCAGGACATTGTCACTGACTTGAGGTAAGGGCTACAGATAATGCAATGGAAATTCACAGAGTTTCTTTCTTGTCCTTTGGCCTGCAAAAATCCATGCTGTATCTGGTGGGATTTTAGCTGACAAGATGATCACAGTGAGAAGTTGCGTAGACTTCCAGAAAAAGTTGAGGATGCAGCCTTTTGTGCTGCACACCAGGCCTGCTTGTGCTTGATTTATATCTGAACCTGCAGGTGCTTTTTACCATTCAGCCTAATTCTTCTTCCACGACAAGATCAACCATGTCATGCTGGTGTCAGCAAGGTAAGAACAAAGCCCGTCTTTCACCAGTGATTCCTCAGAAGTAATGATACCACTCAGGGGCCTTATTCGCCTTTCTTGGCTCAGTGCTAATTCTCCACCCATTTCATGTAATTCCTGTGACCATCTGTTGACCTCATCAGCTCAGGGCAGAGCTCCCTCAGCCGTCCCTTCCTCACTTCCCACAGCACCTGCTCCAAGCTTCCAGCAGCTTCGGTCCTGCCGCTGGAGCAGCACCAGAGGTTTCCTTCTTTCTCATCCTCCCCCAGGGCTGCTTGCTTGGAGAGCTGTGGAGGTGGCACAGTCACACTCTTGCAGGCTCTGCTAGACTTCCCTCTGGACTGGCGGTTGCTGCTTCTGGTGGCCTTTTTGTGTGCTTTAGAAAATCAGATGCCAGAGCAGAGAGCAGGTAAAGCCACCTGCAAAGTCTTAGCTGTGTCCCTGTCCTAGCTCAGGCAAGTGAGTGACCCCTGGCTCCTTGGCAGGCTTCACTGAACGATTGGGACCTGGACCCTCCGGGATGGTGAGCCCACCTCCAGAATGGCTGTGGCCGTGGCGTGCCCAGCCTGCTGAGGCAGCGCTGGTGGGATGAGGGCTGCCCCTCGTTGCGTGACCATGTAGGCGCAGGCTCCTGCTCTGGCTTGCAGATGGAAAGCATGAGAGGAGGCAGCTAATCTCCATGCTGGGGGAATAAAACCAGTTAACGCTTCTGGTTTAGCAGTGCAGTGTGACCCAGCTGTGCTGCAGCCAAGGCGGTTAGGCTAGAGGTCTCCAGAGGTCCCTACCCACCTACATCTTTCTGCGATACACGAAGAAATCGTGGCCTGCCATGGAAAGTTTGAGCTGAGTCTGGAGATATTTTGAAGTGCTAAGCCCAGAAATGAATGCTCTTTGCATCTTGTAGCCATCACCTCCTCGTTCCCCCACAGGCAAATGATCCCCTCCGCCCAGCCTCTTTGGCCTTTCACATCGGTTTTAAGGCAATAAGTGAAAGAAGGCTGGTGTAATCAGAGCCATCGCATGTGCAGAATTGTGAACCCTCCTTCAGACCTGGAAAAAGTGAGCCCTCCAGCCACTGCTGGTCTGGGAGGAAAACCCTTCTTGCTTCAGGAAAGTCCGTAATCACTCTGCTGTACTAGCTTGAAAAAAATAGCAAAGACTAATTGCTTCTCCCCCCACCTTCCACGCCATTCCTCTGGGATCAGGGGCTTCTTTAGGCCCTCTGGTTAGGAAACCAGCATTGCTCAGCTGCTTCCCATACACCATATGGGAAACTGAAACAAGCCTTCCCAGATCCTTAAGAAGCCTGTGTACTTTTCCCTCCCACCTTTCTCCCTTATTTCAAGAGTGGAGTCAAAGGCAGACATGCTCATGGCTGATCCAGTCTGTGTGTTTTCTCGGGGAAGAAATCTGTGTTTACATCTGTGGGCTCCAACTGGGGACATATTGCAGATGGACAGGACTGGAGTGTGTCATCAGTGGATGAGTTTGGGGTTTGTTTCTGTGGTGGGTTGGCCCTGGCTGGGTGCCAGGTGACCACCAAAGCCACTCCATCACTCCCTCCTCAGCTGGACAGGGGAGAGAAAATGTAACAAATGGCTCGCGAGTCGAGATAAGGACAGGGAGAGATCACTGGCTCATCACCATCACAGGCAAAACTGACTCGACTTGGCGAAAAATGGAATTGAATTTATTACCAATCAAAACACAGGAGGATGATGAGAAAATAAAACAAAATCTTCAAACACTTTCCCCCACTCCTCTCATCATCCCAGGCTCAACTTTACTCCCGATGTCTCTCCCCACGCCCTGGGCAGCGCAGGACGGGGCTGGGGCTGCGGCCAGTCCCTCACACGCTGTCACTGCTGCTGCTTCCCCCTCATGGGGAGGGTCCTCACACCCTGCCCTGCCCCAGCGTGGGGTCCTGCATGGGCTGGGAGCGGGGATCTGCTCCCCGTGGGCTCCATGGGCTGGGGGCACACCTGCCTCACCGTGGGCTTCATCACGGGCTGCCGGGGGGGATCTGCTGCAGCACCTGGAGCCCCTCCTGCCTCCTCCTGCCCCGGCCCGGGGGGCTGCAGGGCTGCTGCTCTCACACAGCCTCACTCCTCTCTCCCGCTGCAGGTTTTCCCCCTTATTCTTAAATCCGTCACCCCTGAGGTGCTGCCGCTGTCACCGCTGGGCTCAGCCTTGGCCAGCGGCGGGTCCGGCTGGGAGCCGGCTGGTGTGGGCTCTGTCGGACACGGGGGAACCTTCTGGCAGCTCCTCACTGAAGCCCCCACTGCAGCCCCCCCACTACCAAATCCTTGCCACACAAACCCAATATAGTGTCCTGGTGAGTTTTTACAGTTTTAGCAAAACAGGGACAGTCACAGGGATGAGGAGAGACCTAAGGGGTCAGTAGTGCAGGGTCTCAGCCACACAAGGCAGTCTATGGACCAAGCGTGGTGCCATCAGCCACAGCTTCACTCTTGTGGGAGGCATTTCCTATCAGACACCGGAGAGGCTATGGTTGCCCATCTCAGGCTGCTCAGCAGCCCCAGTCCCAGCTGGAGGTATCTCCGCACAGCAGTAGTTCCTCAGCTGGGCCACAGGGTACTGGGGTATCGGAGCAGACAAGCTCCACCTCGCCAGGCGTACCTGCGCAGGCAGGCTGTGGTGGCTGGCTGGGCCACTTGTGGCAAATTAAAGAGGATGGAAGAGCATGCGAGCCACGTGTGTGCTGTGGGTGATACCCAGCTGGTGCTACTGGTCACCAGGGGGCTGCAGGAGCCGCATGTTCTATAGACCTGTGGGTTTTGTAATGACGTTTATTGTTCCCATGCTCTACCTTGTATCTTAAACAAAAAGTCTCAAAAAGTCCAGTTCGGTGTTTCCAATGTCCTAGTGGGGTTCAAGGCACTTTATTCTCAGTTTTAGGTGCTTAATCCATGAAGCGGTGTCATGTCAGCAGGGTGTTTGGCCACATGTCCTGCAATGAAGAATCTTGTCCCTAAATCAAAGATGTTACTGGGTATTCATGCATCCAAGGTGGAAGATCCTAAAACTAGCAAAAGCTGTAAGATGGAGCAAAAGTAGCCAGCTTCCAGAGCTCTGTGATTACATATATCTACCTGTACCTCTCCGGCACGTCTTAGGCTTTCCCACATCTTACAGCAATTCATCTGTCATTTTAGGATGCCTTTACTAGGCTACATAATAATTCGAAATGCAAATTTTCCAAGCCCCTTACCTGAAGCATCCTTCAGTGGCTTTTCAGTTGTTGCACAGCCAAAGGACTTCACAAAAAGGTCTTTGCCAGACAGCACTCCACAGCACGAGCTCTGCTGGGCTCATCCATAAGCCCATCAGAAATCCTATCTGAAAACTTACAGCTGGTTGCTGTTTTCTTATGTGGAGGATGTTTTCTTAAATGGTACGCCTAAATTTTTTCCTATCTCAGATCCAGTCTCAGATCCAGCTGAGGCTGTCATATATAGCTCTGACAAAGCATCCTGAGCTTCCAGGGAAGCAGCAGCCCAGTAGATATGGACCCAGATTTGAGCTGGTAATTTGTCAGTTTTCCACCACAAAAAGGTAAATTTTACAGAAGATTCAGCAGAAAAGTTTGGGAAAGCCGCCCTTGTAATTCACATGAGTCATGAGGTTTTGCTCATAAATAGAGAAAATACAAACTGCTTCAGGGCCAGTTAATCACTTTTCATAGCTGTAGAAATAAGCATTCTTGTAGGGCACTGCTAACAGTGTGTCATGTTGACTGTAGTTTGTCTCTGGGAGAGGATCCCGTTCCACCTCAGTTTCTCTGTGTTTTAAAAGGTTTTGAGATCCAATCCTGACTTAAGATCTCCCATCAGTGGCAGGATTCCTACAGGTGTTCCCAGTATTCCCCAGTGCTGCTTTTCTTTTACTTCCACAGGTGAGAAGCCTGCAGATAGCTGATGGGATCCCAGACAGCAGACCAGGAGGAGTGCCAGGAACTGGGATACTGCAGTGACATGTGTGGCATCCCAGCTGCTATACAGCAGACCACCTCCATGCTGTACATGCTCTTATTGATGAAGACTCCAAGGGGACCTCCAGCTGGACCAAGACCTCCTGCATAACCTGGGACACAAAGGCTAAGCCCCAGCTCTTCTTTCCAAGACCTTTGCTTGTGCTGGGAAAGAGCAGCACTCTGCGATAACAGGCAGCACAACCAAACGTAGCTCAAACCACTACCTCTTTCAGCTTGGGGGGTGCACTTTATATTGCTTTTCTTGATCCTCTCAAATCGATTTATTGCTGGGAGAGGAGTTGCTGGAGTCGTTTAAGCTCAGGTCTGCAGCTTTCCTGCCTCAAGGGCCCCTGGTGGCACCAGAATTGACATGTCTGTAAATGACTGAAAAATTGTGAGCTGTCTTCATCTGAGTTTCTCTGTGCCCAAAATGCTGGGTGCAGAGCAGGCTGTGAGCTGTCTCTTGGAACAGAGGAATGAGGAATGGCTCTGCTCACACACTGCCAGTGTTGTGAGAGGCCTAACTCAGACCTGGAGAACTGAGTAGTCCCTGCCTGGTCAGTCAGCATCGATCTGTCTCGCCTGGGTGTCCACAGGTTGATGTGAACACACAAAGGTGTCTCTCTGGCTTGCAGAAGGAAGGGTCCTTCTGCCTAAAGAGCCCAGGGCAGGTCTAGGGACCTCCAGTAGAAAGGCACATACATGTTCATGCCTAGCTGATTCTGGACCTGCTCCCAGTGGGGTTCCCTCCCTTATTGGATCCCTTAGGTAGAGCCCTGGAGTTTGACTGTCCCACCTTAGGGGGACAGAGGCCTCTTTTTCTCATTGCCTACAACACCAGTTGGTTATTGAGCTCTGTTGGATGCCCAACAGCAGAGCCAGTACCTGAGATCACTGCAGCTTTCTGGAGAACCTGATTCAGATTTTCAGTTGCAGAATTTTCTTGGGGAAACAAAATTCTGGATTTAGCTGAGAGGTCCACAAGTCCCCAGGCAACCACAGCAACTGCTCCGGGTAACTTAAAAACCTGTCAGTTTTAGGTTTCAGATGCTGCTTGGATAACCCACTTCCCCCAGAGCCACTTGCAGGTATCAGCCAGCCAGCCAGTATAATTCCACATGTCAACAACGGCATTTTAAGAGTTTTCTGTCCTTTCTAGTCCTCAGCACAGTTTCTCATCCACTCCGTCGTGCTAGGGCAGCTGGCTGGAGGGACCTGCTGTGGAAGTCATCTAGTTATTCCCTGTGCTAATTACACACCCACCTTTTCTCCTGCTCCTCCTTTCAAACAGCATGTTGGCACGGCTCTGGCTCACAGCCCCGTGAAGGGCCATGTTGTCACCACCCAGACACGGGGGGCGAGCCCATAGCTGCAGGCACATTCCTGGTGGCACAGAGACAGCAAGGCAAGCCTGGAAGAGTCTCTTGGGCCAGTTTCCTTGTGAGAGCAGGTGCAAGGTGGAATCCCACCCTCAGGCACCTGGGAAGGCTTCCAGGTCGCCTTCCAACCCTTCAGTGAGCATGCCCCTTCACCTCGAGGACTTCTCTGTTTTTTATATCCACCCCAAACATTTGTTTTTCACAGAGCAAGGCAGGAAATGCTGTTAGTCTCGGTTGGGTTTGGGTTTGTTGTTGTTTTTTTTTTCCTGTTAAATAACTACCCTTGAGCCAGTATTTTGAGTGTAGCTTCCTTTTCCATTAATAAGGCTTCTGAACTTCTCTTTGGCTCGTGACTGGACCCTTCTGTCCATATTTCCTCCTCTGCACAAGCTGATCTGGCATTACAGTTCAGGCAGGGGGCTCACAGGACCCTTGAGGGGACCAGTCTTTCAGAATGACTTATTTTGACTTAATAAGCATCACACAGAAGAAAATAATAGTAATTGGGGAAAAAAAAAAAAACCCATGAAAAAAAGAGAAACCTCTACATCTCCTTCAAGTCTGGAACAAGTGAGCTTGCCGACCACCCATAGCTAGGGAAAAAACAGCAGGTCCCTGCTAAACTCAGGGGAAAGCCCCCACACCCACATGCCACCACCGCCTCAGCTCGTTTGAGTCCAGGAGCCTTTTCCTTCCTTTTCCCTGCATGTTCTGTGCCTTGGCTCAGCAGCCCTGCTCCTCTGCCGCTCCCCAGCCCTGCGCTGGGGTTTCCTTGTGGAGCAAGACCAGTGGGCTTTTCCCCGAGTCTCACAAAGGGCCCACATGCACTCCTGGGGAAGCCTCTGGTCAGGGCTGCAAGTAAGGGAAAAGCCGGGGGAAATAAGACTGGCGTGTGTTTTATTCTCATCATGGAGATCAGATGGCTTGGCTTCCTTGTTCCTGCAGAGCACCTGTGTCCCAGGGCTGAGCAAGAGGATGCCATCAACCATTTTTCACATCAACAGCCTGCGGGTGGTGAAGAGGCCACCACAATCCTTCCTGTGTCAGAGCCTTGCTGTGAAAAACATGTGCCTCATCACCAGCCAGATTTTGGGTTTAATTTCCAGCCACCGGTCATCCTTATGCTCCTCTACAAAAGCAGAGAACCTGCCTCTTGTTCACAGCTTCTGATGGTGAGAAAATATCAAAGCTAGATTTTGAATGTACCACAAATGGTGGTACCAATGGTCTTTTTAGCCTGAAGCTCTGCTCTGGCCAATGCAAGATCCCTAAGGAAAGGCACTGAGAGCCGAGGCATCGTATAGAAGCTTTCTGAAAACAAGAGCCAAGGACATCCTGAGCTGGCAGTCACACCCGGGCCATCCTATTCTAAAGCCAGTGAGGAACTGATCCTCCACAAACCACCTAATCCTTGTTTGAACTCATTTATGCTCCTGGTCTCTGCAACATCCTCTAACAATGATCCTACCATCTTCATGACATGTCAAACAAATTTCCTTTTGTTTGCCACAAAATTGCCGCCTGAGCCCTCCGCTGTTTCCTTCGGATTAGGTAAAACAGATCAAACACCTCACGTTCTGTACATTCGGAAGCAAGATGTCCAGGCCACAAGTCAGGGGGTTTTGTTCTGCTCTTCTAAATCCGTTTCCATTTTTCCACATCCTTTTTCGAATCATGGACACGTTCCAGTAACTTGGGCTGTAAACAGAGGTAACACAATCTGTTCGCTCTTTGAGATCCCATCTCATACAGCACGCTGTCACGCACCCCCCTCCCTGGAGCCTTGTCTTCCCAGGATACTGTATTCTGTTCTGGAAGTGTGATCCACATACTTTGTTCCTTGACATATAACCTTACATTTTAATCCTAAGTGTGAATTAAGGGGGTCTCAGGAGGCGGTGGCTTCCCACTAACCTTGCCAAACATGGTGGGCCGTGCCAGGCAGGACAGCACACCTGCGGAGCCGCAGAGCCCTCTGAACCACATCCTGGCAGCCTAAGGCAGCCGTGAACACCAGGAAGCAGTCGGATGTTGAACAAGCCATGTGGCACCCTGGCACTGGAAGCTCACAGAGCCTGAATTTCTGCGACACTTTCATCGTATTTACCCAGGGCACAAAAGTATTAGCAGCTTTATCTTCTGCTCTGACGTATCCTGTGCAGCTAGAGAGGGTCCTTTGGTCTTTGGGGGCTTTATGAGGAAAACCTGGCAGAGGCGCCTGTTACAGTGGAGAGGGAGAGCGCTGCTCAGTGTGGCCCCTTCGCCTCCTGGAGAACGAGACCTGACATTTGCAAGCAGAGACTTCTTAGAACCAGGAAAAATTAAAAATGGCACCAAACCAAAAAAATCGAGCTTACACCCATGTTTTCCCCATGTGGCCTTTATTGCACCCCAGTGACCGACTACTGGCAAAGCTTCCTAACATTTAGTTTGTGGGATCTCCATCTTTGGAACCCGGATCTCTCCCAGCCTGCACTGTGACATGGGAGGTCCCACCCCTTGGGAACTTCAAAGCCCCTCTACACAGAGGTGTAGTTCCATGACTTTGGTCCCAGCTTCCTTCAAGGGTAAACAGGCACCAGCCCTTAGAGCAGCAAAGCCTGTTGCCTGTGCCACAGCAACAGCTAGTCACCTTCCAGCATGGTGACAACGGGGGCACCTCCAGAGCCAGGAGGGTCTCTTTGCAGCACTGAAGGCTAGCCAGGCGTTCATTAGCAAGAGCACAGTGACCAATCCTGTCTTCAGGATGAAAAGCCACATTGCAACACTGTGGGATGCTGGCACACTGGAGCAAGTCTGACAAAAGGCTCTGCGATGGCTGTGGGACGGAGAACATGACACAGGACAGGGGGCATTTGTTCAGCCCGAGGAAAAGGGGGGATCCAGCTGCTGCCTGCTCCTACCCAAAGGGACTTGGAGAGGAGACAGAGTCAGAACCCTCTCACAGGGGCACAGGGAAAGGGCACAGGACAAGGAACGCAAGTTGCAACACATGAACTTCCTACGGGACACAAGGAAAAGCCTCCCCTGTTTCAGCAGCGGAACAGGTTTTCAGAGACTGGAGAGTCTCCACAATTGCAGGTGTTCAGGATTTGCCTGGGCCAAGCCCTGAGCAATCCAGTCTGTTTGGGAGTCACCCTGCTGTGAGCAGAGGGATGGAGTGGAGACCCCGGAGGTACCTGTGATGCTGTGGGTAACGAGTGGGTTTAGTGGTTTTTGCATTTTTTGTTAGTGAGGCAGTAGATGCTACCTTACAAAATGATGCAGGCTGCTACCTGCCGTGAGGTGCCAAATGGAGAGGAATTCAGAAAAAACACCCAGCTTAGCTGCCACTACACTCTGAATTGCAGTCTGTCCCACCATCACAATAATCCAGCATGAACGTGTGGTGGTGCAGAAAGGGGCAATCCCATCTTCCCTTTCAACTCTCCCGCTGCCTCTCTTTTGTCAACACTGATGAGCATCGGAGAATTGATCCAGCTGAAAACTAAATTGTAAAGAAATAAAACCATTTTGATTTACAATGAGCCCTTTCAGTATAAAAATGCACCATCTCCCTCCCTCGCAATTTTTGTTCAAAGCAAAATGATTTGCGCATCACCAGTCTGGGATCACCAAATCAGAGACTTTATTCTCTTCAGGAGTATTTGGGAGCACTGCTGTCCCCTTCCTCACTGTGCCATCATCCACATGAACCTTCCCAGGGATTGTGTTCTTCTCCAAGTGATTTCTCATAGCATCACATGCTCCTTTAGTTACCCTCTACTTTTTATATCTAGCTTTCCCACTAAGAAAGAAATAGCATATTCTTTATTAATAAGTATTTGCTCTTAAGTATATATAATAAGTAGTTTCCAGAGCTCATAAAATATGGGCTCATGTCCTCCTCCCATGAGGCACCATGAAAACACAGGACACAGACCAGGTCTGCTTTTTCACTATTCCTGAGGGCACAGGCAACTCAGCCCTGAGCCAGACCCCTCTGTGCCCTGTGCAACGCTCACCCCCAGCGTCTGAAACACATCCGAGGTACCTCTCCTGTGTCAGAGACACCCACGCTGCGGCCAGGAGCAGGACACAGAGAGGATCTGAGCCCCATGAGCAGAAGGCACGTCCTGCTGCGGCAGTTTTCCTTTGAGGGGATACATGCTGTATTGTCAGTTGAGAGCAAAAGCAGCGATGGAGGTGTGAGCCTCGCACCTGTGGATCAGCGTCTCTCCCCCTCGGCCCCCAGGAGAAAGTTGGTATTCCCCTGGATCAGCTGCTGGAAGGTCTTACACCAGCAGACACAACCCACACCTGTTCTGGAGATCCCCCTGGCCAAAGCATCTCTCAGGACAAGTAGTCACACGGTCACCCTGCAAAACTGTAGAGAGACTGACAACCTGGAGAAGGCTAAGAAGGGGCTTGTGTGTGATCTGCTGGGGAATCTGGGCGCCCTGGTTTCACTATGTGTCCAGCATCACCCGCCCAGCCCACCACAACACCAGTCTTACCACAGTCTTGGTGCTGACAGAGGTCTTGTTTGCTGGCCACTTCTGCCAGCGCTCACCTGCTCCTGGGCTACCCTGATGTTGGGCACCCATCTGTCACCCAGCCCTGCTGCCGGCACCGGGCTTCCAGCCCGCCAGGGCAGGGACCCGTGGGTGGTCAGACCCTTTCTCTCCAGCTACCCCCAGCAGAACCACGTTTTGTGAGCCCTGCGCTCAGAGCAAGGTTCAGCTCCCATCAGAGCGCTCCTCAGCTGCTTCCAGCCCACACTCGAGCCACGGGAATCTTTCAGGACCACTCTGCTGTGGCCCCAGCCCCTCAGCGACATGTGGCACGTTGTGTCAGTCCCTGACTCCCTCACCTTGCTGTCAGCTCACTGTAACTCAGAGCTTTCTCCTTGCAGCAGACATGTGGCTCCCAGCCCTCGCATGCCTTGGGCTCCTGGGTACCTCTTTGCTCTCCAGAACAGTCACTGCAGCCCTGGGACATATGGGAGGCCATCACATATTTTTCCATTGGATTAAAGGCATGGCACGAACGCTGCTGTGAAAAGTGAGTCAGAATGTAACCGAGCTTGCTGCAAGGGTTTTTGTAGCTGATTCACCTCGCCCTCTGTGTTGCAAAACACAGAGGCTATGGCATCAAAGACATCCTGTGGCATCAAAGGCATCACTTAACTAGATATTGGCCAAGGTACCGATATCCATCACCATCTCCACTGGTGGCTGTGAATGCCTGAAGAGGATGCTGTGGCATCCCATTGCTCCCCCAGGAAGGACCGGGATGCTTTTTGAAAGAGAACAGTTACACATTTCTCTAGAGCTAATGCTGGCCACGTACGAGATGTCAGCTGACAAATATGCCCATGAATGCTGCAGGTTCTCTCAGTGATTAACTCACCAGTTTTTTAGCAGAAATGCAGCCCACAGCTTCAGTCACAGACAACCCCCGCCCGCCGCGCCCCCCCCCCCCCGCCCCCCCCCGCCTCCCCCCGGTGTTGTTCCTGACTTTCTAATTTGGGTTTCTCTGGGATGTTCAGCTACCTGCTGAGGATTGCCGTACAAAGGTCACTCTCCTTTTAGCGTTGTAAAGAGGCTTCAGATTTGTCCAAAGATGACATAAATCTATGTTTTCCTAAAGGGATGTTCCCGTGGGATTCCAGGGAGCAGGTCACCTCTAAACTCTCCTCGGCTCCACATCAGAGACCTGTGGTGGCTCCAGCACTGCCCATTCAGCAAATCCTCTAAAAAAGACCTTTTCAAAAAAGCCTCCCAATAAATACCAGGCAGGCAGCCACTCTTCCTCCTTCCAGCACTTCTGCAGAGGCACGTTTCGGTTTTGCCCAGATCTACTGGGCAGATGTGAACTTTCTCTTTTCTAATCCTCCTCCTGGGTCCCTTTTTGGGATCTGTCACCTCAGATAAATGGGTCTTTCCTCCAAGACCACTCTTCAATGCGTGGTGTGCCTGGGAAGATAACATGCTCCTTCCAGGCACCGTGGAGGGACAGAAGTCTGGAGCAACTGCTTCCTCCCGTGAGGAAGGACACACACTTGGTACCCACCCAGACTTAGCAAAGCTGAGCGATTTCATACACACAACTGGCCTCAGGTTGGCACCTTGGTAGAAACCATCATGGTCCTTTGTGAGGAAAGAGTGGCCAGCATCCCTCTGCCTCAGGGGTGCCTAGTTCAGCACAGTTCCACACCGTGCATCTGGCACAAAGCCTGCCAAGCTGCAGGCACTGCTCTGCTGGTGCAGGGACCTGCTCTTGGTCCCTCCGCAGCCACGAGGTGCTGGCTCAGGAGCCGCTGTCCTGAGACAGGCAGCTCTGCTCCTTCCCCGCTGGAGGTGAGCTTAGGTCTGTGGCAGCTCCCTGAGCTCCCAGGCAGTGCCAGAAGTTTCACAGTTAATCCCAGTCTGACCCCTGCAAACCCAGTTGCCTGTCCAGGCGCCTGTTGACCATCACCCTGCCCAGCAGCTCTTGCTCACCCTCCATCCCCTGCCAGACTTTCCCTTCTGTCTCCCCAGGCGTGGCTGCTCTCTGTTTACAGTCCCTTGCCACAGAGTTATTAGTTATCTCTTATTAGTAACTTCTTTTTCCTTGCTGTGTTTGCTTTAGCTCTGGGCAAACAGCGATTAGGATGTTTTGCATAAAGTCCTTTTGGTGAGCACCCTACCTCAGGAACACCCAGACCAGCCGAGCTTAAGTTGTGTGGCTGATAACCCAGCCTTCAAGTCAGGGCACAATTTCTCAGGTCAGTTAAATTATATGCAAACATGTTATTTAAAAAATTATGCAAATAAATTATAGAGCGTCTCAAAAAGTTAGCATGAAGCAGAAGATTGTGACTAGATGCTGCAAGGACCAAAACATGAAAGTGGAATCACTCAGAGAAAAACACGGTATCGCAGAAATCTGGAAACGCAACGGAAAATTCCTTCAGCAAGACTAACTCAATGATACTGCAGAATAGTGTTTTCTATTCCTATTTTTCTTGGTAAGTGTAGTTTGCATGTGTAGGGCTTGCCAAGAGAGACAAGAAAAGCAATGTGCTAAGGCTGTGCACAAGGTGATGGCTGCGGGTAAGCCCAGAGTCCGGCTGAAGCCAGCTAATGCCCAGCACAGACAAAGGAGCATTCAGCGAGCCGGGCTTCCGTGTCCCTGCCCTGGGCTACCCCTGTGGTAGCCAGCCCCTTGCTCCCCGTGGCGCTGCCAGGGTCCCAGGCGCCCCGGTCACCCCTCTGCCTGGGGCGGGCAGCTCCAGGGAGGTGCCACAGTGCTGACCCTGCTCCTCTCTGTTACGGCTGTCGCAGGGTCCTGTTCTGGGAGATGACGAAAACGCCATTCGAGGGAGTCAGCATTTAAAATGGGTCGTTAGAAAGAAACGTCACAGGTGTCTTTGCTAAAGATAGCCTGGTGCTGAGTAAAACGGTGCCTCCAAAACCTTCATTTCACAACATGCTTGCTCAGCACAGCACCCCCAGCCCCAAAGGCCCCTCGGTGCCAGGCAGCTCCTGGGCTCGCCGCTGGTCCCCCGTGACTGCCCTCGGGGAGCAGGAGCAGGGTGGGAGTACGCCTCCCCCCCCTTGGCTGCTCCTTACAGACGAAGCATCTCCTAGAGCACGGGTTGGGCTGGGGGTGGCTTTAGGAGCTGGAGTGGCACAGTGCCAGGGCACTCAGGCTGAGCAGCAGAGCGGGTCGGGTGGAGGGGCACAGCAGCGAGCTCCGTGTGTCTGCGGGCGAAGCCAGGGGATGGGCAGTGGGTAACACCGGGCTGTGGAGCCGTGTGTCTGCCCACCGCGGTCCCATCGCCCCTCTCTCTCTCTCTCACCTTCACCCACACGCTCACACCATTCTCGCACTGCTGATGCAGGGGAAAGAGAGACCGATGCTTTCTGCTTGGACTGGGCACCGTAAACTGTTTTTCTTCAACAGGAGGAAAAAAACACCTCCTGCCAACCGTCACAGGTTCTCCCCCGTCTTCTCTCTTCCTCTCTCAGGTGATCCCATGGGCTGTGTGATACAGAGGGCATGAAGGGCCACTACAGAGCAGTGCCCCAGGGACAGCGAGGCACCCAGGGCTGCACCAGGCTCCCACACACCCACCCCCCTCCTCGCGGGGCTGAAGAGCCCTGTGTGATAAGGGACAGGAGCTGCCACCACAGCAGCCGGCTGCTGCAGCGAGGCTTACCACTTGCTCTCTTTCATCCTCCACCCTCCCCAGCCAGCGGAGGAGAACTAGAGAGCAAGCAAGGACCCCTCCACAGTGAAGACATGGCCGTTGTGAGTCACCCCCCTTCCCTCACCCCCCTGGAAAAGCCCCAGCCCAGCCCTCGGGGGGTGCGCTGCCGAGGGGCTTGGGTGTCTGACACCTGTCACGAAGGGCTGATTAAGTCCGAAAGAGTCAGAGCCAGTGGGTTGCTGGAAAGTGTGAGCCACAAGTGGGGGTTCTCTGAGGCAGAAGGGGCAGGACGAGGCACATGGATGGAAATGTGTTGCCCTACGCAAAGCTCAGCAGCTACATGGGGGCTAGGACGAGCCCTCTCAACACACAAGCTCAGGGTGTGGGGGGTCCCCAGTGCTGCTGGAGCAGGAGGGTCCCTTCCTCACACCCCTCGCAGTGCCACAGAGCACAGCCCCTCTTCTCAGTGCCGGCTGCTTCTCCCAGGTGCTCCTCTCTGCCCCCTCCGACCCCCTGAGCTTTGTCCCATATTGCCCCCGCACTCCGGACTGATGGGGCACATGTGCCCTGGCTGGAGCTCACCACAGACCCTTTCCTCGTGCTGTGAAGTGACCTATAAGAAAAAGCTGAGAAATCAGCACATTTGAAGGATTAAAGGGGGTGGGGAGGGGGGTGGGAGTGTGTGTGAGAAACAACAACAACAACAAAAACATCAAAAAGAAAGAACAGCAGAAAAAAGACCAGCATATTCTCAAAAGCCCTGAAACAATTAGAAAGAAGCTGTAAGAGACAGAAAGATCAAACCAAAAAAGGTAAGAGATGAAAGAAAAACATGAAGGGCACTTGCTGGGAAGTGTCTTCTACACTTTTTCCACTGTCTATGTAGAAGCGAAACTTGTAAGAAAAACAACAGCAACCCAAAGAATTTCCACTAAAAGATGCTTAGAGCAGTGTCTCTGGTCCCTCCCTCCTCTCTCTCTGGCTTCAGCTCTGCCTTCACATGCCTCAGACTTAGACTGGTTTCTTGGTCGTGACGCATCTTCTTAGTGATACGAGGAAATTGGCTGCCCACCTGCAATATAAGGGCATCGAGGGAAATACATTGATCAGAAGGAGAGGCAGAATGAGAGCAAGCACACCCAGCTGACCCCCGCTTGCTTCAGCCACCCACTCCAACACCTTCTTTGCCCATGCCTCATTTTTGCTGAGCTCCTAAAGCCTCGGACCTGATCAAGCCCAGACCTGAGTGGGAAGACACAGCCCCTAGCTTCACCTGGATGCCACCATGAGGCCGATGTCCCTGGTGCCGCTCCTCACCATCACTCTGCTGGTGTTCAGTGGTAAGAGGGGCTGAATGTGTCAGGGAGGGCTGAGCCGGGGTGTTACTCAGTCCCTGGCAGGTCTGGAAGGGAGAATTTGTGCCCTTCTAACCCCACTGAAGATGGTCAGCTGTTGCCCTTTGTTCCATGAGTCCCTCTGCTCAACCCTCCATCTCATTGCAGCTGGCCACGTCCTGCCGGCAGTGGCAGAGGGGGAAGGCAGGGAGCAGAAAGTGTGGGCAACAGCGGGGAGCCCGGCCGTGCTGCCCTGCCACCGGAGCCCCGGGAAGGTGGGGAAGAGCTGGAAGCAGCTGCCCAGCAAGACATCTGTGCTGTGGAAGCGGCATGGGGGAAGGTATGCCAGCACCAAGACAGATCTGTGTCCTTGTGGGGGAGGACTGGGGAGGGTGGGAGGCACTTTGAGCCCCCTTTCTCCTTCCCCACATTCCCTCCATCCTGCCCCTGATCTCTCCCTCGCCACTGGCACGAGCCGCTCACGTGTCCCACTCCCAGTGCCCACCAGGAGCCACACATGGTGCTGGAGGTGGGCTACTCGGGCCTCTGCAAGACAGCGCTGCCCATGAGACCCCGGGTGTCACTCCAGGACTCTGCCTTACGCAACGGCAACTTCTCCCTGCGAATCGACCCGGTCCGGAGTGAGGATGCTGGGCTGTACGAGGCACAGGTGGTGTACGGCGTGGAGGTCCGCAGCTGCCGTGTGGAGCTGGGGGTGGTGACAGGTAGGAGAAGATGGAAATCCTGGAGAAGGTTGATTTGAGGTTGTAAGGGTGGGATGGGGTGGGACTGCCGTGTTTGCCAGTTAGGGTACAGGCGGCAGCCTCCCAAAAGCACGCAGCCCCTGCCACCTGCTCCCGGCTGCCTGAGGGACAGAGCTAGGACGGAAGGGCACAAGGCGGTGGGCTGGTAGTCCCGCTGTGACCTTGGCTTCCCCAACACTTCCTATTTCTTGCAGTAACCCTCAGCCCACCGAGCCCTGTGGTAGAAAATGAGCCGCTCGTGTTGAGCTGCAACTCCAGCCACCGGGCCAGCCTTGTGGAGACGCGCTGGTTCCACAACGGGCGCCTGGTCATCACCTCCGCGACCTTCTGCTCCTTGCACGGGGCCCTTTCCATCCTCCAGCCAGCCATCAGTGATGCGGGCTCCTGGGGCTGCCAGCTCAGATACTCCGACAACGAGATCATTTCAGCCACGTACAACCTGCAAATTCTAGGTGAGCTCAGCCTCTGCCTTGCTGCTCCTGCATCCCCAGGTTTCTCCCTTTGATGTGACTGACCATCCCCAGTGGCTCTGGCTTCCCAGCTCCCAGCCTTTCCTCGCTTCCCAGGCCAGTCCCCCCCCGCCCCCTGCAGAGCTCCCTCCAGCCCCCACCCCACATTGTCCTCTCTCTCTGGCTCAGGTTTTGATGGCCCAGCCAACCCTGTGGTCTACGCTGCAAGTGGCTCTGCAGCTGAGCTACCATGCACCCTGAGCTACCTTCCCAGTGCTTTTGGGAGCAGCACGGTGACAGCCCACTGGAGCCGCCTCACAGGAGGACACTTGCAAGGCTGGGGCATCCCCCAGAATTTGAGCAGCAGAAACTTCCCCCTCCACCTCCCAGCGGTGGGGCCAGCTGACGCAGGGCAGTACCGCTGTGCTGTCTCTGCTGGCAGCAAGACAACCAGCAGGGACATGACCTTGGCGGTGATTACAGGTGAGAGGAGAGATGGGGGGTGCGTAACCCATTGGGGTCCCCCACTGCTGGCAGGTAAACCTCCCTGCATGCCAGTGCAGCGAGTCTGGGTCGCTCCTGCTCACAGGTTCCCACCCCAGGGCAGGAAGCGAGGTCTCTGTTCAGGGCATTGCACTGCACCCAACTGCTGAAAGCAGGGCTTTTCCTGGGTAACTTGATTATTCTCCTTAAGACTGAGGAAGACAAAGAAAATAAATCAGAGGAAGTAACAAAGGAGGGGTGTAATAGAAGAAGGAGAGATAAGGAAGAGCTGTAGACCTGCCTGTAGTCTCCCTGAGAGTATTTTTTTTTCTTTTGCTGCAGTCACTCCGAGCATCCAAGGACCGGTTTCTGAGGGATGTCACTTGCTGCTCATCTGCAGCCTCACACACCCCCGGGGCCATGAACGTTTCCAGTGGAAGCATCTCGACGCAGCCCCTGCTAACAGCAAGCTGGCTGTGGCCACTTCCCAGCACCAGCAAGGCCACGCACCCCATATGGGCCCTACCCTGGAAATACTCCGGGTGTCACAGGCGGATATGGGCATGTGGGAATGCAGTGTACATGGCCCAGAAGGCAGGCTGGGAGCAGTGGAGTATGGGCTGCAGGTCACAGGTACTCTGTCCCCCATGGATCTGTAACCGACCCCTTCTTCTTGCCCTACTTGGTTCCCTGGTGCCCTTTCCTCTCTCAGCATCAGCCTGTCCCTCTCCCCTTTGACCACTTGGATCCCATCTTGCTGTCTGTCACCCTCTCTGAGCTCTCCAGCAGTTCCTCCTGCTGCTCCTTCCACTTCCTTGCACCCTTTTCCAGGTTACCTGTCTTTGTGCAGTCCCAGCCTTGCCCCAGTGCACAATCAGCCTTCCCCTCCTTCCTAACTGCGGTTCCCCCTCCCAGGTGCCCAGGTCTCCAGCCCTCCCACCATCTTCAGCGGGCAGGTTACTTTTGGGCTCACACTCACCCTCTTCCTCCTGCTTGCGGCCTGTATTATGGCCCTGGCCCTACAAAAAAGGGTAAGTGTCCATCACCCCATTTCTGTTAGTTTCCCCCTACATCAGCCCTTGTTCACCCTTCCCTTGGGTACCCTAGGGACAGTGAGCTGTCCCAGGGACACAGCAGCCAGAGGGAGAACAGGGCCCAGGTGGCTGGCTGAAGGTGTCATGGACTTGCAGTGAAAGCTGCAAACTGGGCATCAGCAGGCACTCGACTGGGGGCAGCTCAGAGCTTTCAGGGGAGGGGTAAAACCCCCTGGGAGACCATCACATCCCAGCCTTGAAAAGCCTCTTGTTTACTCTCCCAGAGATCAAGCCATGCTGTAATATTGGAGGGTTAATTTCCAGGCTTTTGTAAGTGTCCTTTCTCTTATTCCTTATCTGAATGCTTTGATGTAAGAGTCTCCTGTTTCATACAAATGCCTGCTGGTCCCCAGACGCTGATCTTGCTGATCTCAATGCGGGTCTGCTGTGGCTGGTTCAGCCCTCGCACCTCAGCTGTCTGCTTCTGGCAACTTGCTGCCCTGCGTTTGCTCAGCTTCTTGCAGTAGCTCATCTTCTGAAAAACTCTGCCTTGCCTTCATCATCCCAGAGAGCAGGCCAGGAGTGACCCCTCGGTAGCACGCCACTGGGGAAAACCGTGCAACCAAGCCAGACCATTTCTCTGCAGTTTTCACACTGCTTCTCTGCCATTTAATTACAGGGCAAATCCTTCCTTCAGGGCTTCCCTTTGCTGACAAGGGACGCCCTTCATGAATAGCAGTGATGTAGTTGTTTAAGGACACTCCATAGCTTGTTGGAAAGGGCCCACGGTGAAAATCCCCTTCCAGTGCAGAAGGGGCCAGGGGCTCAGAGCAATCTCAGGTTGGGAGAGCTGACCCTGGTGAAAGAGCTGGGTGCTTTGAACCTGCCTTGAGCTGAAGACAAGGGATGTGACAGCACTGATGTGAATTCTGAGCAAATCCTGGTGGCTGGAGACTGAAGGTGGGCAGCATCAAAACAGAAGCAAGACAAGCACTTTAAAAAAACCACTGCGGGTAGCACTAGAGCGACTCATGGCTGGTTCTTCGTCACGGGTCCTTAATCAACACTGATGGTAAAGGATAATCTGATGCAGAAATCTGCAGTTTCTAGATGACTCTCTCAGTCTGAGCCAGCCCAGGACAAGACGCTCAGCACCACCTTTCTGGCCAAAGCCCTCGGGCAGGAATCCCTGGACCAGTGTAACTGTAAAGCCTTGGCTAGCAGGAAAGAGGACACCTGGGTGTCCAGCTGACAGCTGAAGCAGCTCTAACTCAGCCAGGTTATTTACCACCCCAAAGCATTTGCATGTGCTTCGCCAAGCAAGCCAGCCTCCTCTGTGGCAGCCCAGGGCCTCCCTCCACGTGTGGTCCTCGAGCTCTGCTCTGCACAGCCTCCCCAGGGGGCTCATCCTCTGGGAGTGCAGGTGAGGTGCTGAGCAAGGATGTCAGCTCTTCTCTTGCTCTCTCCCTCTCTCTGCTGGCATCCTAGGAGATTACATTGCTTTTGCGCCGATCGAACACGGGCTGCTCACCGGTACCCCTTGATGCCTGCACATCAGGAATTTCTGCCCCAGTGCCCTGAGCCTACCGATGTGCAGTCGGTACTTCACTCCCCCTGTCATTCAGCTTACTGCTCCGTTCTCCTCAGATATCTGGGTGCTGGGTGACATTTTCATCCTCTTTTTTCCAAGTAAGGCTCCTCAGCCTTATCAGCTACACAACTCATTAGCACTTTCACACTCCCTGTGCCATTAACGACTGGTCCCACAACTGATCTTTGAAGGCCTGACAGAAACCTGCCAGCAGAATCCCAGTCCCTTCCTCCTAGCTAAGATCACCTACCATGCCATTCCACTCATCCCGTCTTGCTGTATTGATTGTCTGTGTGTCACCGTATGCTTTACCGTTATCAGGAGCCCTGAGATCTGCATCTTCTCTATTGTCTAGAAAGTCACTTGTTAAAGCCAGATGGGAAAGTGGTTCTGTCTTTAATCTGTTCTTATCTCATTTTGGATGAAACCTCATGCCTTTAATTATTCTCTCCGAAAAGGTGTTGTAAAATCTGGCATACCATTGAACCTGGCAATGCCCTGGCCATTGCCATGTTGCTCTTTGCTCTCTCTTAAACGTGTCCTGTCTTTATTATTCCTTATGGCCATGACACCACAGAGGACAGTGTTGAGCCAGCCTTCCTGAGAAGAAAGGGCATGTCTCAGAGAGTGGGGCTGGGGCTGCTCACTGGCTCTGGCAGGGAATGGGAGCCTTGCGGTTGCAAGCAGTAGGGCCACGTTTTCCATGGCAGGCAGAAGCCTGGACCTGTGCCTGTCAGTCTACCTTCCATGCCTGATATTGCCCTTTTCTTCCCTTTCAGAAGCGGTCTCCTGCCTTCCCAGCACTGGAAGGGATGGTTGCAGTCATGGTGCCAAGGAAGAAGGAGGTGGAGGAAAACCAGAAAGAGAAGATCCAGCAAACCGAGTGCTGATGGGAGCAGGGACAGCGGGCTTATCTGCTTGGGAGGATGAAACTCTGCGTGCCATGCTGCAGAGAGATGGGCACCATGCAGACCTCTCAGGACGGTCTAGGGATGGCACAAACCGTGAGGCTGTGGGAGCTCTGTACCTGCAGAGGGGCTGGAAGCTGCGTACCAGGGCAAGCCGAGACTCACCGCTGCACCAAGGTGGCAGGCAGCGCAGGCGCTTCGGAGCTGTTGGGAGTATTTGAGCCAGTAGCTATTGCCTGCTTCAGTGCCACTTCTCCTGCCCATCCTCTGCACCTCCTTCAGCCTCTCTCACAGCCTCGCACCAGTGGGATGCTCAGATGCGGGCAATGGCTTGAGCCCACCTACCTGCAGCCTGATGGCATTTTCTCCCCCCTGCCCGCTCTCCTCACCCTCTCCCCACATCACCCTGCTCCTGCACCCACCCAGTGGCAGAGGGGACACCACAGAGGACTGCACGTTGCACATTTTGAGCATTTTATTTTATCAGAAATTTGTTTTAGAACCCAAAATAAATCTGTCTAACAAAACAACCCGCTAGCCCCGGCGTGTGCTTGTGGAGGACGGTGCCTGTTGACGGTGCCAGTGCACCTCTGCCTGCGTGGGGCAGGTTCTAAGGATTTTGCTCCCTGCTCTTTCTCTTTCATTTCTGTTCTACTGAAGCTGCCTGTTCATTTCTGCCATTTTCACAGTGGGGTAGAGGAAATCAAATGCCACTAGAGAAGAAAGAATCACAGGTTCAGTCTCCTTTTTGCTGTACTTCAGAGGCTTCCCCCCCCCTTCCCCCGTCTGGCTGTCCCTGTTCACTCACTCATTTATTCCTTCAGTCCTCACATTTTCCTGATAGGCCTTCAATTGATGTTAGGGCTCTCTGTCGCTCTCCTCCTGGTAAGGACATACTTAGTAATGTAAGCGCGAGTCCGCCAGGTCCCATCTCTCAAGACCTTCAATGTTTTTAGGTTTCATGTAGTCAGAGAATGCTCTTCCCCTCCTCTCTGAGCAGCCATGGAGGACAGCAGTGCTGCTCTGGAACTGTCACTCCATGCCACCCAGAAGAAAACCTCACTAGTAAGGAGAGTCACACGTGCGGTTTCTCCCACCTGAGTCCCCAGGCTGCAGCTGCTCGAGGAGGCAGCGGTACAAAATTCAAGGTCTCGACGTTTAGGGTGGCAGATTCTCTTGCCCTGAGTAGTGGGCGCCACTGCCAGTTTCCGTTATTTAAGCAGGCACACAGAGGCCTTCTTGCTGCGTGGCACTGCCCGTCCCGCCGAGGTTCAGGCAGATGGCAGCAACTGCACCCTGGGATCTCGGGCTGCAGGGAGCCGAGCTGCACCCAAAGTCACAGCTGGCCCGCCCCGGGGGGCGTCTGACCTCCACAGCCCCCCAGTTCCTCAGCTAGCCACATCTTTCACTGAAAATGATGCCCACTCCTGCACCGAGGGCGATGCAGCGGAGGTGCGAGGCAGGCTTGCCTACTTCAGCTGTCCCACGCCGTTCCAGGCGGACGCTGGAGCAGGGCCGGCATGAGCAGGACCTTCCACCAGGTACTGGGCATCGTCCCAGGGGAATCAGCGTGCTGCGATTTCTGCAGGCTGGCGTAACCTGTCCAGCTGAGCTTCCTCTCTGCCAGAGGCTTTGGAGAGAGCAAAGGTGGGTTAGCCCCCACGGGGCTAAGGGGCCAGCCAGTGTCCAGCAGGACCACAGCATATTCTCCCAGTGCCCGACAGAGGTTTGTGCTCCCTCCTCGCACAGGGTGGGATGCCCTCTGCTCCTGTAGGTAATGCTGTTAGCATCGCCTCCTCCCCACCTGGCTGCTCTCATTGCCGAGACGCGTGCCCCGTCTGCCTCTCACCTTCCTGTTTTCTTGTACTCCCTGACCTCCTCTGGCCATCGGTTCTCGGGTCAGCTTGTTCATTCTGTAAAAATGGTTCTTCATCAGTTTTGAATTGAAAGCTTTCTGCTTTCAGAAGATAATAATATTAAAATAAATATAATACATGAAATAATAAATATAAGAAAAAAATTAAAAAATAAAATAAACCAAAAAACCCGTGTCTCTTGGCTGCCCTACCCCAGCGTGGGGTCTTGCATGGGCTGGGGGGGGGGATCTGCTCCCCGTGGGCTCCATGGGCTGGGGGCACACCTGCCTCACCGTGGGCTTCATCACGGGCTGCCGGGGGGGATCTGCTGCAGCACCTGGAGCCCCTCCTGCCTCCTCCTGCCCCGGCCCGGGGGGCTGCAGGGCTGCTGCTCTCACACAGCCTCACTCCTCTCTCCCGCTGCAGGTTTTCCCCCTTATTCTTAAATCCGTCACCCCTGAGGTGCTGCCGCTGTCACCGCTGGGCTCAGCCTTGGCCAGCGGCGGGTCCGGCTGGGAGCCGGCTGGTGTGGGCTCTGTCGGACACGGGGGAACCTTCTGGCAGCTCCTCACTGAAGCCCCCACTGCAGCCCCCCCACTACCAAACCCTTGCCATGCAAACCCACAGACAGAAGTAGAAAGTTTGAGAAAAACACAGGGAATCCAGTGGGTTCCCTTTTTTCAGAGGGGAGCAGTAAAGGAACGCAAAGAAAGTGTTATGCATGCAAATTCCTTTGCATCCAACCCCTCCAAAAAGAATGGGAAGAGGATCTTTAATCCTAAATTATTCTTTTTTTATAAGACAGACAAGCACTGTCAGAAAAAAAAATCAGAACTAGGTCCAGATATTCTGCATCTAAGACTTCTGAGGGATTTCAAGTGAAATGCTAAGTGCTAGCAAATAGTGTAATCTGACAAAGAAGCAATTATAAACAGCACATCTATTGTGGTGTTGGCACATTCTGCACAGCCTTTCAAAAATAATTAAAAATTAGAACCAGATCTCGAATTATCTAGGACATTAAGGCACAATGAGTTTTGTACCTGCTTGGCAAACCTGTGTGAACAATACCAGCACCAATTCTGAAAAAACAAAACAAAACAGAACAAAACAAAACACCCATGCCTTACTACTCTGCTTGGATTTCTTCAACACCTTGATGCGTCAATGAATAAAACTAAAATATACGGGGTCCTTCATTTTGTCTTCCCAAGGTTCCCTCAAACCGAGCTCCTTCAGGGAACTCTGTAGGTTCTGCATCTTGTGCTGCCCGCTGAGACCCTGGGACACGTCACTGTTGACTCCATCGTGCTCATGGCTCCTACCACCAGGTTTCCATCCTGCTGGCCTGCCCGTCCCAGCTCCGAGGTGGGTGTCCCTCCCGCCTGGGCGTGGGTTTCAGGGGGTCTTACAGCAAGAGGATCCAGGGCAGGACACTCTGCCCAGCGAAAACGGTGGGAGGGGGTGCACAAGGGCAGCCTTTGGAAGGACTTGTTAATTCTCCTTCTTACTGAGGTTGCTCACGCTCCTCTTCTTTTACAAGCACTGGGCGTCTTCCCCTCCTGCCACCAGGTCAGCATCTCCCTTTTCCATGGGAAAACAGCACCGGCGTTTGGCCCCAGGAGGCGGCACTGGCAGTGTCCCCAACAAGCCTTTTGGGGGGCGGCAGAAGCTTGGCGGGGGCCCTGGGCTCAGGCATCCCCCAGCCCTTTGAAATCTCACGCCCGGGTGAGCGCAGGCACCCAGAGGGCCCCCCCGAGGGGTCCCCCCCGAGGAGTTCCCCCCCCCCCGCCCCCCCGCCCGGGCACCCCGCAGCTCCGCCGTGCCAAAGCCTTGCGCCTCCATCCCCAGCCGGGGGCCCACGGGGTCCCGTCGCTGTGCCCCGGGCGGGAGGGGGGGGCTCAGCGTCCCCCCGGCCCCTCGGCTGCCTGGCCCGGGCCTGTGCCGCCATCTAGTGTCCACCGTGACAGGAATCCCCCGCCCACCGCGCTCGCATCACCGGGACCCCCGTCATTTGCTCGCCCCGTGCTCAGCCCGGTGAGCCCTCAGCCCGCCCGTCCCTCGGCTGTCAGCTAAGGAAGCCACAGCCACCAGTTTTTACAGTAACTGCTCCGAAGCAAAACCCTGCGGCTGCTGCTGCTGCGAGCCCTAGGCTGCTCCCCACGGCATCTCCAGACCCCCGGTGCTGATAGAGCCCCCCCAGCCAGGTGTCGCACCAAGCACTGTCACCAGCTTCTCCCCGTTCCTCTCGCCAAGGTCATTGCTGTAAGGTGTAGGAAGGAATATCCATCCAACGTGGGTCCTAGAGTCTCCCACCACCACCTCCTGCCTGCCCGTTGCACTGCTGGCACATCTTAACATGGGTTTGTTGGCTTGCTTTGGCCCCTGCTGCTTCTGGGGCGACAGGCGTTTCCAAGCCGGTGGTTCTGGGGTCCCCCCCTCTGCGGTGCCCCAGAGCAGCCCCTGGCCCCGGTACATCTGCTGAGCCCTTAGCCAGCCTCCACGCCTGCCAAAACACAGGGGACCCTGCTGGCGAAGGACACCCCTGGAGAATTCCGGACTCTCCTCTGTGATCTGCAAATGAACCCCTACACTCGAGAACCCTCGGTCCCCAGCCCCAGCAGCAGCAGCCAGGCGCCCAGCGTGGCAGGGAGGCATCTCCCCCCAGCACAGCCGGGGGTCTCCTTTCCAGGGTGCAAAGCTGTGGGGGGCAAATCACCGAGCCCCCTCGCCAGACAGCTGCCTGCTTCTAGCTCTCCCCGTCTGTGTCAGCTGTGCCCCTCAGCCAGCTCCACAGGCGTCAGCAATTCTGTTACGAGACAGCACCCGGCCTTCGAGGGTGCTGCCACCCGGGTGCCTCGAGGTTTCATGTGTTTCATGCTGTGTTCAACACTCGTCCTACCTTCTCTCCACCACCGTGGAGCCATCGCAAATTTTCCAATACATCTGGGTGCCCTTTACCCATCACAGCCCACAGGAACATTCCTTGCCCTCACCGACATGCAGGGAACATGCTTTTAAGGAAAGCATCTCTGGAGGTTTCGCGGCTTTCCACTGGAGTCAGTCACACGTCCATCTCTACACCTGATTTCTGAGACCCTTTTCTTCCCTTTTCACATTTCTCTGGAGAGGTTTTGTGTCCCTGCACCTAGAGTACCCTGGGAGCCTCCTCTTCTGCTGAGGTCTGCAAGAATCTGTCACCTGCCAACCCCAGTTTGCAAAGACATTGCTGGTGATGGGATTAGAGCAAACAAGGACTGGGGAGGGTCTCTGCAGGGGAGAAAACAGGGAAACGTGACAGCTGCAGGCTTGGCTGGGGGGAGCGGTGCGTAGTGCTGGTCCTGCTCTGGCGCAAGGTCAGCATGTGGTCCTGGATAAGCCCCGCGTTCCCCAGGGGTGCAGTGCAGCAACTGTCCCAGCAAGGTGAGAACCAGACTCACACGGAATTTAAAAAGCAGTTAAATATTTATGAGAAATATTACATTCAGAAGAGAGTCTGTCTGGCTAATATTATTCATCCCTCTTGGATTCTGATGTTTAATTAATGCTTGCAAAGTGCTTTGAGATGCTTGGATGAAAGCGCTACAAACACGTCACTGTGTGCCGTGACCCTCGGTCCCAGAGGTACCTGCTCGCCACAGAGCTGCAGCAGCTGGGAGAGATGAGGCTCCCTCCTGAATCCCTTCCCTGGGGGGAGAATGGGTCTGTGTGTGGGCCAAGGCAGCAGCTTCGTCCCCTCAGGCCCACAGCCCTGCTTCTCCTTGCAACTCTGCAGCAAGTTCAAGTGTGTTTTGGAAGCTTCACCCCTTCAGGGAATGCTATTTCTGGTAGATATTTGCAGTGACATAAACCAACTGTTTAAAAACAAGCCAGTGTTTCTACATTACAGCATGCTGGGGACACAAAATGCAAGCCAAAATCCATGTGAGCTGGAACAGCGCAATGCCCCAGAGCCCCGAGCCCCAAGCCGCCAGGCTCTTACAATCCCAACCTGACTTTTGCCAGCTCTGTTTTTCCCAGGACAGCCCCTCTCTGGCAGCTAGGATCCAAAATGGACATTTACTATTTGCAAGCATGCGAGAGCATTTTGAAGATGCTGGTGTGATGTGGTAGTCTCTCGCAGGAGAGCCATGTCTCAGAATGGGGCTTTCACAGGCTCTGGACATTGGCAAAGCAGGCAGCTATCCCATCCCATCCCATCCCATCCCATCCCATCCCATCCCATCCCATCCCATCCCATCCCATCCCGTCCCGTCCCGTCCCGTCCTGTCGCGTCCCGTCCCATCCCGTCCCGTCCCATCCCGTCCCGTCCCATCCCGTCCCGTCCCGTCCCGTCCCATCCCATCCCATCCCGTCCCATCCTGTCCCGTCCCGTCCCATCCCATCCCATCACCCCATCCCATCCCATCACCTGTATCCCACACTGGGAAGCTCCTGTCTCACAGCTCTTTCACTGTGATGGGATGGCTTCACCTTTCTCCAAAGACAAAGCAATGGACGACTTGGTGTGCTCAAGGCCTGATCCGTGCTGTTCCTTTCACACCTGGTGGCACATTAGGAACCTCCGTGCTGTGTTTGTCTGTCCCCGCTCCTCCAAAGCCTGGTTGCTTTGGGGGTCTCAAACCCCCATCCTCCAGACAAAGGGGCAAGTGGCTGCCAGGAGGAGAGTGGGTGGCACAGAGATGAAATCTCAGCCATGTCTGGGGCTCAGTGGGTTTCCGCCGTCTTGACTGAGGCTGGGATTCAGAGAGAGAGAGACCAAATGTGGGTGGAAAACCACAAAAG
The DNA here is from genome assembly GCF_023638135.1 of Falco biarmicus. Classification (NCBI taxonomy): domain Eukaryota; kingdom Metazoa; phylum Chordata; class Aves; order Falconiformes; family Falconidae; genus Falco; species Falco biarmicus. Next base: position 91,880,219 of record NC_079292.1, read on the forward strand.
CCCCCTCCTCCGCCCTACAGAGAAGGGAAACAGCTGAGATTCAGTAGCGGTGCAGGTTACCCAAGAGCAACCTTGCAGTGGGTTTGCATGGCAAGGTTTTGGTAGCAGAGGGGCTGCATGGGTGGCTTCGGTGAGACGTGAGGAGGAGCTGGCCCCAAGTCAATCACAGCTGTGTCCAGGCCAGACCCACCGTGGGCCAAACTGAGCCAACCGACAACACTGGGGGTGCCTCTGTGGTAACATATTTAAGAAAGGATATAAACCACTGCACAGCAGCCATGAGAGAGAGGAGAAAATGTGAGAAATGGCTCTGCAGACACCAAGATCAGTGCAGGAGGGGACAGGTGCTCCATCCAGGCTCTGGAGCAGATATCCACCTGCAGCCCACGCAGAGTCCATGTCGGAGCAGCTCCTGGCAGGATATGGGGTTTGTGGAGAGGAGCCAGTGCTGGAGCAGGTTCACTGGCAGGAACTGTGGCCTGTGGAGGACCCATGCTGGAGCAGCCTGTTCCCGAAGGGCAGTAGCCCATCTGGAGCAGTTAGAATCATCAAATCATAGAACAGCCCAGTCTGGGCAAGACCTGGAAAGACCATCTGGCCCAGCCTTTTGTGGGAAACCCCAGATGGGATTATCTAGCACCCTGTACAAGATCTTGTACACTATCTTGAAAGGCCCCAGCGATGGGGACTCTGCCACATCTCTCAGGAGGTTGCTCTGGTGAATGGTCTTTCTCACTGGAAAAAATGTCTTTCTTACGTCAAGATGAACAGAAGAACTGCAGCCCATAGGAAGGACCTGCACTGGAGCACATCATGAAGGACCCCACGTCGGAGCAGGGTACCAGCACGAGCAGGAAGGAGCGGCCAAGGCAGCGCTCACAACCTGTCCCCCTGTGACACGCGGGGGGAGGAAAGAGGGGCAGAAGAGTCAGGGGTGAAGCTGGGCCTGTGAAGGAAAGGCAGGTGGGGGAAGGAAGGTGTTTTTACTTTTGTTTTCATTCCTCACTACCCTACTCTGTTTTTAATGGGCCATAAATTAAATTAAACTTTCCCCAAGTCAAATCCGTTTTGCCCGTGGCGGTAACTGGTAAGCCATGTCCGTGTCCTTCTCTTGACAAGATACCCATGAGAGATCTTTGCTCTTATCTTCTTCCCCTGCCCTGCTGAGGAGGGTGAGGGACAGTGGCTGGGTGGGCAGCTGGCAGCCAGCTGAGGTCAACCTGCCACTGCTATAAAAAAAATTAAATTCTCTCATCTCACCCCAGATCTCAGCCATCCTCCACAGACAGGTATCTCTAACATCGCCAGGGATCCCTTCTTCTTCTATTATCATCCCCACGCTACTCCTGGGCTCAGGTCCCCGGCTCGCGCCACAGAGGTGCCTCCTTTGCGGGTGATGCAGGAGGCAGGCTGGGGAACGGAGGTCAGCTGGCTCTTAGACACTGTCAGAGGTGAGCTGGGTCCGGATCTGCTCAGCTGATACCTTCATCTGCGAGCTTTCTTTGCCAGTAGAGCAGAACCAGTTTCCAACTGTTTGCTTTTAAGTTCCAGCCCCGTCACGGCATCCCATCAGCCGCCATATGGCCAATAGGCTCTCTCTGTTTCACACTCATTCTCCCCAGGCACTGCCATACATCGCCTTCCGTTATGGTCTCCATCTCTGTTCACACCAAGTCGAAATCACATGCGCCTGGAAATCCACCATCTGCCGAGAGAAGCTGGCGGATGTCAGCAGAAGCCGGACCAGCAGCAAGACCTTGCTGACGCTCCAGCTGGAGAGGAGGAGACATCAAGGCCCACGTCTGTTGAGCTGCTTTCTGAACATCGACTTCATTCTTCTTTTGTTTCAGCTGTAGCTGAGTGAGATCAATTACGGCAGGTGACAAACACAAGGAGACAGAAACGCAGAGGCAGAGAGGAAGGAGAAGAGGTAAGGAAACTTTCTTTCTTTATTTCTCTGAGAAAAGAGGCCAATATGTTTTCGGGTTTTTTAATGTTATGAACTTTTACTATTCCACGCAAGTTGCTGTTTCAGCTCTGATGGGTCTGGGTTTGCCCCACTTATAGGTCTGATGTAAAACCATCTTGAACCTTTGACTTTCTGCTGTGCGACTCTCCGAGGCCTTTTAGTTTTAACTGAGAAGTGTTTGCCTCCCTAGATGTTTCCCTGAAGAGGGCAAAAAGGAGGGGGCTACAAAAAGCTCAACATGCCTTGGAGCCTGGAGATCTCACAGGTCTTTTAAACCCACATATAGAGAAAAATGTCCACTACGAGGGGTCTGTCTCTGGTGACCGTGTATTGCCAAGGACTGGAAATGCACTGGGGAGCAGCCTTCCACCAGCTGCCACTTGCTATCACCTTCTCTGCATGCCCTCCAGGGAAGGGAACTTTATGCTAAAAAAAGCCTGAAAAATAAGAAGATGCCAGTATCTGGCTGAGGAGGGACGTCTGCTGACATCTGTATGTGCTGAGGCCAGAGGGCTCCGCTCTGCTAATCCGAGCTGACTGGCTCCCTGCCCGGCACCGGCTGCCGGTGCAGCCCGATCCACTAGCTCAGGGCTTTCTTGGGGAAAGAGGGATCCTTTCAATTTAAGGACACCAGAAAAGAGCCTTGCCTTCCCCTTCCATGGGCCACCGCACTGTTGAAAACCAGAGTTTCATTTCTGGTTGAATTTTTCAACTTTCAGGTGGTGCATCCTGCCCAGCCTCCACCAGCCCCCTCAGGTATCCCTCTCCATGGCGCATCAGGGCTGAGCTCAGGACACTACTTAGTGTTCTTTGCTAGAAACAGGACAGTCCTCTGCAGTCCTGGCTGCATTTTAGTCTCAAATCGATTCACAGGGTTTTCCTTTATCCTACCAGTGGGTATCCTACCCACGAACATGGCTGCCAAAGCTGCCTGCACTGCGGCCGGGCTTGCCTCATCCAAACTGAGCATCCCTCCCGTTCCCACTCACGGCTCTCGGGCACCCAGGGATGGTGCCCACCCGATCCACTGCAGCCTCACGTGAGGACTCTGTATTCACTAGGGAAAAATAAAGGAGGGATGCTTTTTTGCTGGGAATGGGCAGAAACACGCCGTTTTGCTGTGCTGACCGTATCAGTATGTGTATAGACCCTGACCCTGCCTGGGCTGTACATCAAGCCAACTGTGTGGTAAGGTCTCGCTGTCCCTACTTTGGCAGCTGCCTTAACGGTACCTGAACATCATCCCAAGCGTGCACATGGCTCGGCAGGGCGATGGAGAGCCTGCCTTCAGAGGGCATCTCGGCACTTTGGCTAGTCACAGTCCGCCGTGGCTTTAGAAAGTCACCGTTGGGCTGCAGCTGTGGACTGCAGGGCAAAAGGTGGCTTGTGGAGCAAAGAAGAGGAGGGTTAGGGGGAAAGAAGCAGGGCTGGCAGCTGGGGGGGGAAGCTCAGAAAGCCGGTGCTGCAGCGCCCGTGAGGCAAGGGCAGGTCTGGGGTTCCCCTTCGGCTGCCAGAGGCTGGAGGGAGCAGCCAGGGCTGTGGCCATGAAGCTGCTTCCCAGGGCACCCGCCTGGGTCGGGGCACCCGCCTTGGCCAGGGGCATGTTATGGCCAGAGAGCTGGGCCGGTGGCCCGGCCACCCTGCCATGTCCTGACAGTGGGACATCCCTCAAGGGGGATGGGCAGGTGGCCAGCCTGGCCCCCAGCCCTGGCTCCAGCAGGTCCCTTTCGCGGCTGCTCCCCTGGCCGGCCAGAGGTGCACAAGGGGAAACTGAGGCAGGGTCAGTCAGTCGCACGGGGACAGCGGGGCCTGTGAAATAACCTTCACTGCTATCATGTCTTTGCTCTCTGCCGGCTATTTCTGTTGCGTTTGCTCTCTTACCCTGCCTGCCGCTCCCATACGTTTGCTTTAACGTTAATAAGTAATTCCAAGGAAACCGCTACTCCAAGAGCCAGACCAGCTTCGCTTTGGATGTTTGAACTGGGAAAAAGGGAGGTGATCGGCTGCAGCCCCGTGCCCCAGAGCCAAGGCCAGCCGGTGTGCAGGGCGTGAGGCAGCGGCAAAGGGAAGAGCAGCAGCAGCAGCTGCGGCAGGGAGCCCAGTACGGAGGGGGGGGGGGGGGGCGGGGGGGCTGGGAGGCCCCCCCGCCCCAGCAGAGCGAGCTGCTGCCAGATCAAAAGCATAGCCACAAGCAAGAGCAAGAGAGGAAAACAAGAAAACCACACTGCATGAAAGAGGCACAGGAACACACCAAGAGAGGGAGATGGCCCGCTCTGCATCAGAAGCGGTTGCTGAGCTGTTTTTTATTTCAGTTTCCTCCTGCGCCAGCCCGTGCCAGGCGGGGGGACAGCTTGTCTCAGGTGCCAGCCGTGGGGCTGGGGGCCAGAGGGAGAGGGGGGCTGCCAGCCGCTCTCCCAAGCAGATGTTCTCCCGGCCAGGCTTCCTCCAGCAGGCATCATGCCCCTGGGGAAGACCGCTCGCTACCTCCTTTCCCTATCCCTCAGAGAGGCAGGGATCATTAAAATAAGTAAAGAAGGAAATTAAACCAGTTTAATAAGAGGGAGAAGTTAAAATGAAATGGAAATCGATGTTCACTTGGGAGGGAGCCCTGCTCCTCTGTCACTGGACGTGCTAATAAATCAAGTGTGCCTGGACAATTCTGGCACAGAGGCCAACCGGCATGAGATGGTCTGGGCTATTAAACTCACTCAATCTCCAGAATGAACTGGCTACAAGCCAGCCACCTAACGGAGTGGTCCCTGGCCCACGCTAACACCTAAATGCATCCCAGGAGCTGCTCGGGAGAGTGAGAGTTGCCCTGGGCCAAAAATGTGTCAGGAATTGTTCTAGCAATTTAACAGGACTGATGAGTGTGTTCCAGCGCCTGGGGACATTCCCTGACACCAGTTAATTTACCAGCAGCAGGGTAAGATACAGCGGGGCTGTCTGTCAGGAGGCTGGGGGTCTGCTGCCCGCTCGCTCGCTTAACGCCGCAGAGCCTTGCTCCCTCCCATCCCTAAACTCCAGAGCAGCGTTGCCTCTCGTCTGGCCTGGAGGGATGCAGAAGGTGATAGAAAGACTCGGGGGAAAAATAGGAAGTGGCATGGCTGAGCAGCAGAGATAAACAGGGAGAGCAAGAAAAGTGTGTGAAAAATGCTAGCTGAGGGCAACGTGCACTGCCCGCTGGCTGGTGGCACGTAGGTGGCACGTAGGTGGCACACACCGTGCTGTGGGGTCTGCCACAGAAAGGCAAAGGTTAGTGAGAATGAAGTAGGAACGCACAAGATGTGAAACCACAAGAAGAAACAGAAAAGCAAAGATGTCTCGATCTGCCCTTACCAAGCAGGGCAGGGGCAGCGGTTCACCGGCCCCGGGCGCCCTGGCAGTGTGGGTTTGCTCAAAACTGGGCAGCAAGAAGGCGAAGAACAAACCGAAGCCAGAAGATGACAGAAAATAGAGATTCCTGGCCAAAACAGAATGATGGAGTGTGACTCAGCGATTTCATTTTTACCTGTTCCATTACCTTCAGGTTTTATATAAAGTTTAATGACTTGAAAATATTTGAAATCCAGCACTGACCCTGTTGATGTGCAGGTACCGCGTTAGAGCCAGGGCTGGCTTTTCCCACTGGTGCTGCTGGGACAGGCGACGCCAGTATTCACAGCGGGGATGAGGTTTCTCCGGTCGTCTCAGGAGCAGCTCCTAGGGCCCTACGCCAGTTCTCGGTTATAGATGTTTCTTTGCAGTGAGATGCATACAGATGCCTTGCTGTTGCCCCCGTCTTTATTCTGCAGCATAGCCCAGCAAACTGCTTCATCGCTGCTGCTGCATCTTGCTAGAAGTGGTCTCCAGCCGCATGCACTGGCTCCTTTGTTGTATTTGTTTCGCACAAAACAGCTCATGCAAATATTCTCTGGGGCTGGGCTGGGTTTTTGACTTACACGAGGCAACCCACAAATCTTCTCTGACCGTGCCTTTGCCATCTATTCTGCTTCTGATGGCGCACATGGCTGCTGCCTTGCTCTTGCACCTGCACTTTGCATACATGCACACGTGTGCATCTGCCTGGCCGTCAGAGTGCCAGTCACACTGACCTGATCCCCATGTAAATGTAGCACTGATGTTTTCATCTACTCTTTGATAGCTTCATGTGCTCTGATAATTTAAATTAATTTCAATATTCAAGTGTCCTCTAACAGAATATATTATACTTAATATTGCACACCATACATATAAATACAGTACAAAATTATTCTTGCATTTTGTTTGAGTTCACTCCTGTTATAATTCCAGCCTTCCGTCTGTCACTCTCTTGGCATGGGGAGCCCCTGCTCTCCAAGAAGTGAGGTTGCCTCACTGGTTTTGCTCGCTCCAACCAGTCAACCTGCTTGGCTTCCTTGTTGCAACATACGCCTTGGATTAGGGATGGAGAGCTTGGCAGTCTCCTCGCGCCAGCAGCCATGGTCCCCTTCACCTTGTCAGTCCACCCAGCTGCAGCTGATGCCAGCGCTCAGTCTCTGCTACAGCCAGATACTTCGTCTGATCTGAAAACCCAACACCATAACTAAGTCCCAGTTCCCACTTCAGTCTCTGTTACCATCAACGCAACTTCTTCTTTCCCACCTCATACCTCCCTTCTCCCCAAACTTTCTGTTGAACAGCCCTAAGGATTCCAGCAAGTCTTTCCAATGCCACCAGACCTGGTGGTTATTGAGATTTTTAAGGTAAGAAATAAGCAGGCAAAAAAACAAACTAAAGAAAAATATTAATAACAGCCTAAAGGTGGCCTCAATCATAGACTCACAAAATCACACAGAAATATTTAGATGGCAAGGGACCTCCGGAGGCCTCGGGTCCAACTTCCTGCTCACAGCTGGGCTGACCCTAAAACGGCAGCACCTTGCTCAGGGCCTCATCCAGGGAACCTGTGGACATCTCCAAGGGCGCAGATTGCCTGGCATCGCTCGGCATCTATTCCAGTGCTGCACCACCTTCAGCAGCAAGAAAATTCTTCCTTATATCTAGTCAACAGTTCCTTGCTGCAACCTCTGGCTGCTGCCTCCTGCTCCTCTCCCATGTCTCTCTGAGGAGACAGTTGCTGCTTCTTCCAGGTAGCATCCTTTAGATAATGGGAGACTGAAATGAGATCCCACCTTGGCTCCCCTGCCTCTCCCCTCCAAACCCAGCTTTCTGTCACTCCCTAACCTCTTCACCATCCCAGTACCCCTCCATTGGGCTCTGTCCAGTTTATTGGCATCTGCCTTATACTGGGGGCCCTAAAGTGAACCCTGTGTCCTAGATGACACCTCAGGTGGGCCAAACAGAGGGAAATAATTACCTCCCTCAGCCTGCTGGCTGTCTTCCTGCTAACTGAGCCCTGTATGTCGTTCGCCTTAATCGCTGCGGGAGCGATGATAACCCACCATGGAGAAGTGAAAAAGCACAGACCTCTTGGCAGCACGAACACCTGCAGTCCAAGGAAGGCCAAGGAATACCTAGGGATGTTTAATACCAAACACCAGGGGCAACACTGCAGCTGGATTCTTTGCTGAAACACAGGGCTCTGGTGACTTCACCGATCAGTTTCCACGTTGCTGCACTGACGGGTGGTGGGTACTGACCGGGAACATGGATCCCATCCACCCAAGTCTGAAAACCAAGCGTTATTAACAGAGCGTTTGGGTCTTCCAGGCCAGCACCCCTGGGGAAGGAGAGCACTTCCACCGCCGCAGCCTGCAGCAGTGAGGCGTGTCCCTGCAGCGATGGAGACTTTGGGCACGGTGGTGGGTAGCGTGCTTGCCGTGCTTGCCGTCTTGGTTCTGCATCTGGGTGAGTCCTCGGCTCAGCAAATCCCCCCGGTTCTTACAGCCTTTCCACAAGCCTTAGCGACATCTGGGGTAGGTTTAGGCTCCTTGCAGTTTGCCATGTAACGTACCTGTTCGGAGCAGGCTCCTTCCAGCCAGGAAGCTGCGGCAGCAGCCGCTTGCCTCGCCTGCCCACCCCTGCCCTGCCCAGCAGCGCTCTGGAGGTTAGGGCAGCGGGGCTGGAAGCTGGGAGGCTCCCTGCATCCATGTCCTGCTATTTCAGAGGCAGCATGGACAGCTCAGGCTTTGGGCCTCAGGTTGTTCCCGGCCCCATTTGGCTGAGCCTGCCAGTCAAACTGGGGTGTCTGGGCACCAGCAGGCTCAGGGAGCTGCCCTGCAGGGATGCAGCAGTGGGGTTCCCACCAAAGCTGCCTCCAGCTGTCGGGGCAGAACCACATGCTCCTCGCCACAGATCTGCCCTTACCAGTGTGATGGTACCAGCTTCCTTGGCTTGACTGCTGATGTTACACAGTCTGGTGACCCTTTCAGTGCTTATTTCCCAAGAAAGGAAGGCGACTGAGTAAGGCCAAGCCTGCATTTCTCAGATACTCAGCTTTGATTCCTCTGGTTGCAGAGGAAAGATTGGAAATCTTTTATGCAAAAGTATAAAGATTTACCTTTCAAGCAAAGCAAAAAATACCCTTTCTTGTTAATAACATAATTTCACAGTTCAAGACAAAATTGTCATTTTCTGTGGTCTGATATGTGATTACTGAAAATCTGTACTGGCAATGTTGTGGATTGCCTATGCCCTTGGAGGAATACGTAACTTGTGGAAAACCCTCTGTTAAACTCACAGAAACTTTTTTATTTTGCACTTCTGTGGCTCCCTAGCACTAGGGTCACCTGGGGGACCTGCAGGCTAGGCAGCACTGAGGGCTCACCAGCAGTGAGGCAGGAGACCACAGCCCCCTCATTCCCAGCAACTCATTTCCTCGGCAACTCCATCTGCTTCTTATGGTCTCCTGCAGAAACCCTCTTCCCAGCGAAGGAAGGGAAGCAGTTCTTCCGAGAAACTGCTCCTAATGTTCCTCCATGTTGTACATCCTCCTGCTTTCACTGTCACATAGCCCTCACCCAACCACAGGAACCCACCGTTAGGCCAGCCTTCTTTCTTTCTGTTTTACTTTATCCTTTCGTTTTCCTGGGCTTTCAGTCTTGCTCCATGCAAAAATTGAAAGAAGGGGTGAGCAGATTTGCCAGTGCTGCTGCAAGTCTTGACTGGGGAGTGAAGCAGGGCTGGCACACGCTGTCCGGCCTTTTCCACCAGTACAACAACTAAATCTCGTCCAGTGGGAAAGGGTCGTTTCAGTAAAACTGTTGACATCTCAAAATTGTGAATGATGGTGAATCCAGAAGAACCACTGGTATTTTCCCCGTTTCTGAACACATGTGAAACAGAATAGCCGAGAGCCAGGAGAAGGGCCCCAGGGGGAAGCTGAAAAGAAAAGGGCTGGTTGAGTGATGAGGCAAAGGTGTGAAAAACTCAGAAATTGAGGATAATCTTCCCAGTATCTGGAAAGTGAGGAGAAATACATGCGTCTTTCTGGAGGGGCGGGAAGCGTTCGCTGAGGCAGCCTTCGGGCAGTGAACATCTGCCTTTCTCGGTGGGCATCGGCTTGCAGGTCTGGTCCCCGTCATGGCTCAGCAAAATGAACTGCAGGTTGGGGTCGCAGGACAGACGGTGACCCTGAGCTGCAGAGGCATACCTCACGACACAGGGGTGACCTGGAGGTACTACAGGCTTGTTGTAAGGCAGTTTAAAAGTAACCATTTGAGAGGTAAGGCTCCCAATTCATCACCCCTTCTCCCCAGTACACGGCTAAGAAACCTCTCCCTTCCTAACAAAGCTTATTTTAACAAAAGGCAAAGCCACCATGACGGATCGATCTGAAATCAGCTCCACCAGTAAGCACCTGAAGGTGTGGGACCTGAAGCTCTCCGATGCTGGCATCTACACCTGTGATTCTGGCTCTCGCACAGTCAGTATCTCACTGCATGTCTTTCAACGTGAGTGACCAGAGGACTTTGATCCACGAGGGGGCAAGGGGGCTGGGGACTGCAGGGCTCAGAGAGGCGTCTCTCCTGGGATTCCTTATCCAGGCTGCCGTTTCTCTGGCCTGGGCTATGATAGTTCATTTCTCCTCCAGCTGCAGGGCACAGTGTCCCCGTGTTCTCTTTGCTGTGACACTCGTCCCTTTCTGGCTGGAAGAGGAGTTGAGTTACTGGCTGTGCTTTTCCTTTTTACAGTGACAATCTCTCTGGACGGACACTTCCTACCAAAAGAGGTCCCCGAGCTGATTTTAATGCAAAATTCATCCCATCCTCTACCCCACCTCAGCATCACATTGTTTGACAGTAACAATCACACCGTGACACCACAACTACAAAACAAGACCCCTCAAAAATACATACTGATGTTAAAGCAACTGAAGGCTACGGACAATGGGACTTGGACGTGTCATGTCCATTCAGACTCTCCATTGATTGATCACAACATCACCTTTGATGTGAAGGTATTAGGTATGCAACAGCCAAAATGCAACTCACACAGGCTCGAGAACCATTGCTCCCTCCAGCTCGTGAGCCAAGCTTTTGCTTTCCAGCACCCCAAGCAATGGTGCTCCAGGGCTGATCTCCCACAGCTTCCAGCACTGCAGCTTGGCGATGGCTCTGCTGCCTGAGCTCTGTTCCACACTTGCTCCCATTTTCCTCTCCAGGCTTTGTAAGGAGAGGATCCTCCTCTCCCTGGGGTCTGTTCTTCTCAGCTCTGGTGAGCTTGGGTGCTTTGGCTCTTTAAACCTCTCCTCAGACACTAACCGTTCAACCTTCCTGGAGTATCTCTCAGTTTTTCTCCAAGTCCTCTTTCAACCGAGCACAGCCTGTGTCTCTGCAGAGCAAGGGAGGACACTGAGAAGTGTAGCTGTGGCTTTCCTTGCCTCTGTATTCCCTGTCTCTATTGAATTCAGGTTTTCAGAATCCAGATTTGGAAAGAAAGTATGCAGCTGTCGATAGCACTGTCACCTTGTCATGGCGTCTGAACTTCCAGAAGGTAAAATGGCAAGAAGGTTTCACAGGCCAGCTGAGCTGGAAGCAAAAGGAAAGTGCGACTGCTCATGAGCTGCTTGATTTCAACATCACGGCACGAGGAGAGCAGCACGAGACCAAAAAAAGCAGCCCCTTGCGGTTTGAGATACCTGAAAGCAAACCTCAAAGTGCCATAGAAGTGAAAATTCCCAAAGTCCATTTCAGCCACTCTGGGCAGTACTGGTGCCGGCTGGTGTACAGCAGGAGGTACACACAGAGCCAGATAGAGCTGCTGGTGATGAAAGGTGAGAGAGAAGCGGATCGAGAGATGAGGAGCTGCAGAAACCTGGAAGCCACAAGAATACGTGTGGACCCATCTTCCCATCCTCCCACTCACGTGTCCTTTTCTTACCCTCACAGTCTCGGCTGACCCTGCTGGGCCGCTCCCCAGCAGGGCTGAGGTGACCCTCACCTGCCAGGTCTCCAGTCCGCTCCCACCCAATGCCCACTTGCTCTGGGAACGTGTGAATGGGACTCAGGTGGACGTCAAGAAGTCAAAGCAGCACGAAGTGAAGGTGGAGGTGAATGTCAGTGCTGCAGGGCTGTGGAACTGTCACCTCATGGAAGACAACGAGAGGAAGATCAGCCTTCACTACCTCGTGGGTATGGAAACCAGCATCACCTTCCTGCCTCCACACAAAAGCCTTAAAATTCTCTTTGTTTCTGTGTCTGGATATTTTTCTCCTTCCACAGAGGAAGCTCCTGTTTGGATTAGCTATATGGCAATCGGAGCAAGCGTCGGAGGCAGCATATTGGTGTTTGGCCTTGCATGCCTGTGCATCATCAACGGCATAAGCTGGCAGCGGAGAAGGGTGAGTGCCCTGGTCCCTGTGATGGGCAAAGAGATGGCAGTGTCCCCAGGGCACAGGAGGAGTCCGATTTTCTCTCTGGGTGTGGGGCAGAACAAAGGGTCAGTCCATAGACTCAGAGCAAATGATTAGAGATGGACAGCCTGCAGAGGTCAGGCAGTACCTTACTACTACTTCAGAGGAAAGCATTTGAAGCATAAAATTATCCTTCTTTATCCCTTCTCTCCTGGCAGCAACGGGCAAAAAGGATGGCACGAGCAAGACAATACTTGCTGGAAAACAAGACATGTCAGTGCCAACAGTAAGTGACAACAAGGGCACCCAGAAGGGGCAGACTCCTGTTCCAAGGTGGGAGAGCCAGACGGCTGAGTGGGGACAAGTGGAGCTTGAGCCTGCTTGGTGCTACAGCACAGCTGCAGCTCAGCGTCTTCAGCTCTTACCCACGTTAAGTCATGTGTAAGCGTTATGAGCTATGTTTAATGAATGTCCTGTTATGCCCCAAACCCATGGTAGCACTCTGCTAGGAAACTGTCGAGCAGAGAGCTGTTAGCCAAACCCAAGCAGAAGTTCCAGAGCCCTTTGGTAGGTTCCACAGTGGGTCTGGGACCTGGATATCAAGGCTGTGGAGGCAGAAGGCACACAGCCAAGCCCAAGGATGAAACCCAGATTTTGAAAATGTGTGATGTCCATAATGTAATTCCAGCTCTGCTAGCACAGTGCTGGGCTTCAACCTGTGAAAATTGCCAGTAAACTCCAGGGAGTGAGGAAAGAGAAGAGAAAATCACAGAACACTGTGAACCATGCCCTCTCTCAAAGGTCCTGTGTGATGTGAAATAGTCCTGACCCTTTTCAGGAGCGAGGGTTTCTCAGCAGAGCAGCTGCCCTTTTCCAGCCCTTTAGGCTGACAGGGTATCAGGCATCAGAAGCAGCTGTGGAGAAACGCTCACAGCTGTTCTGTCACTGGGAGTGGAGAGCCAAGGGCAGCATAAATATTGCATGAACAAGTTGAATGAATGTAGAGGTACAGAACTGGACTTCTGCTTAATTTTCACTGGTGACAGTGGCACACTGTGATGGTTTCACCTACTTTTTTTCAGTGAGGGTGTTTAGGGCAAATACCGCGTTATAGCTAGGATGTGTATTTGGTGAAGAGCTGCTTAGCATACCATGTGCCAAAGAATTCACCTCATCACCTCCATTTTGTCAAGGTTAAAAAAAAATCCCCTTAAGGAGAGGACAAAGCTCATACAGCTACATCCAAACCTAGATAAATCTGTGGAATACAAGTGCTGATACAGTTGTTCCTTAACTCTCTTTGCCAAGTAAGCAGCTCAGTGTAACTGAAACCTGAACTGCAGCCACGTGGATGCAGAAGTAACTATCTGCATCCGCAGCTACTGAGGCAGGCAGGCATCCTCTACACTGTGCAACAAAGTGGGAGGCTGGCTGGCTTCGAGGTATCTGAGTGAAGCTTTTCACCTCTACAGTACTGGTACTCACGTAACACTTTTCTCTTGCAGCCAGCTGAATAAGTAGTATTGCAGCACTGGAGTCAGAAGGACTGATGAAGTCTCTGCCTGTCCCAAAACACCTGCCAGCCCATAGTGCTCTGTGCATCCATCTCCCTTTCTCCTGTTTTGATGTAATTCTGGATTCCTTCATCATTCCCTCAGTCTAATGCCATGGAGGGTTGCTGTCTGGCTAGCAGCCGACAGACAAGTCAAGAAACCCTTAAGAGTTATGATTGATCCCCAGTTCTATAATGAGAGACACTGAACAGAAGAGAGAGATATGTACATATATATATGTGCCTGCATTTTGCTCATGCACTTAATTTGACCTTCTTGTGGAACTAATTTTATGCACTGCTTTTATCTGCCTGAGAGACAATAAATTACTTCAGGGTTGGGTGGTGGGGTTTTTTTGCTGCTGAACTAAATTTTTTGTGAGGCACGCTTGTCTGGTTCAAATTCACATTTCTCCCTTTCCTGCTAGGATGTGGAATCCTGATTCTCACTGTCTCCCACACCCCTGGCTGCCATGAGCTTTCCTTCATGCCCTCTGCTCTCCGTGAAACCTGTCAGTCCTCATTCCCCTCTCCTGGGTGGTCTGAGCCCTGCGAAACCCCCAGTCCCATCCCTCAGCCCGTAGCCTTCCCCTCTCCCACAACACACCAGTGCACAGGTGGAAATGCCGTGGGCAGTGGGGTAACTGGGGACTTCCTGTGTCAGAAGGGCAGTTCAAGAGAGCAATAGCTTCTGGAAATCAGAGCCTGAAGAAGTTGTGAATGTTGATCTAGAAGGTAAGTTTGGGAAGGGGGTGGCAAAGTCATTTCCGAGGAGAACAAACCAGCCTTGGACTGAGCAAGCCCACAGAGCAGAGAGAGCAGGCACCTCTGCGAAAGCCACTAAAAATGGTTCTCACCAAAATGACTCTCTGCGGGCTCAAGGAGATGGGAAAAGGGAGTGGAAAGCCCAGGGAATTTAGGATGAAAGTAAAAGTGTGTTGCTGAGATGCCAGAATGTCCTGAAAGAAAAAATCTGGTAAAATATGTACACAGAAGCCTTGTGTTTATAGAAGTTATTCTGCCATCTGCTAGTGGCAGGTCACAAAGCCCTTGGGGTCCCACAGCTGCCACCGGCTGCGGTCCGGGTCTGCTCGGCTGCACTGGGCTGGCTGGGGGGGCAGCGGGGGCTGAGCTGTGGGAAGGACTCCACATGGCACAGACCCTCCCGCAGGATGCCCGGTGCTGGAGGCGGGGGTTTCTCTGTAGCAGTCACACCAACATCACCGTCACTGGCAGAGAAAGGACAGGTGGCAACAACAGCAGCGACAACATCTGCGAGCCAGGGGAAACAGTGTCATGCATGTGTGTGTCCCCACCTCTCCCCTGGAGTGGGGACGCAGCCCCAGGTGGCTGTGGCAGCAGGTGTGGGCCACCACTGCTCTCATGCTTGCTTCTCCACCATCATCCTCACACAAACAGGAGCGACAAAGGCTGGCGCTAATGCTGTTTTCCTTCCCATAGCTTGTGCACAAAACATGACAGTAATTTTGAAAAAAGCCTTGGTCCATATCCTGGTGCTTGCAGTCACTCCTGCTCCTGCCCTGTCCCTGATGGCCAGCGTACCTTGGGAGCTGTCTGAAGCCCATCAGTCTGCTCAACAAGTCATCACCAGGGCTTAAGAAGAGGCCAAGTTTGGGTGCTGTATGAGGGAAAATGAGTGCAGGGTCCGTGGCAGTCAATACAACCATCATGACAAAGTGGGGGCATAGTCCCCTCAACCAAAACCAAACCCTGCTCCTGCAGTCCAGACCCTTCTCCTTAAATAACTGCTTGAGTACCCAGTTTTGCTTCTCTTTCTACTCACATGGGTGTCCAGAGCAGAGGGATTGATCCTGCACCACCTGATGCCCGGGTGGGACAGAGCAGCACCTTGGGTGAGTATCCACCATGGTCTCCTCCGGCACTGCAGCCACCTCCAGCCGTTCAGCTGCTCACCTGAGGCTCTGGCAGCTGAACCGACCACCCCTGTACCTAAAACCACAAGCTTTCACTTTTTCGGTGAGTCAATCAGCCTGACAAAAAAAAAAAAAAAAAAAAAAAAAGACTAAGCTGACAGGTTCTGCCTGGCCTCCAGCACTGAGTCCACCAAACCCGTCCTGCCCGGGATGACATGCCTTGGTAGCAGAGGTGCCCGCACGGGTGGCTCAGGGAGCACAGCTGTGCCTGCGCTGCCTGCGGCTCTGGAAGGCTGCCCCAGCCAGCCCTGATCTCGTGCCAGCAGGCATCAGCAGTCCCCAAGCCCAGGCTGGTCCTTTCCTGGGGTGAGGAGTGGCACTGTGTGGATGCATGCCTGGCATTACAGCAGACATGATGGTGCCACTGGGATGCCACTGGGATGCACGGCCATGTCCACAGATGCACAGCTTCCAGTTGTCCCATCTCGATGAGCGTAACAAAAATGGTAAGCCTTCCTCAACACCGCACCTTTCCTCAGCAGGTCTCCTGATCTCAGCTGTCATGACCCTGCCCTGCTCTACTTGAAACTCACCTGCAAGCCCAAACCGCTCTAGGCTCCAATCTCATAAATCTTTTTTTGGCAGCTCTCCTGTCTGTATGTTTTCACACGATGACCTCCTTTGTGCCCTAGGTGCACAGACCACCCTGACTGAGAGGAAAGGCATCCACAGAGCGAGTCCTAGATGGGCTTTGCTTTCCATACGAGTGCAACAGTGAAAGCTTCAGTGTGGGCTTCAAGGCAGTATGGAGGTGGAGGCTCAGACCAGAGAAGAATAATACATAAGTATTACAAATATCAGTGTTGATGTAAATGCACCTGATGAGTCCCCAGCTGGAGTGGACTGCAGGAACATCTTGCCCAGGCCTGGGGTGCGGTAATGCCACAGCATGCTCCCATCCTGACACAGCACACTGCCTTCAGAGCCACTTTTGTGTGGTCCCTTCCTTGTGGCATCCCAGGGGTGTGCTGCATGTATCCTGGTCCTTCTCAGGAGGCGCTGAGGGCTTCTCCCTTTGCTAGGTGTGACAGGGACATACCTGCACTATGCAATGGAATAATGCCTCTTGCACAACATGAAGCATGGCGATATACAGCTCTACAAAGCAGCAAACACAATGACAGGCATATTTTATCTTGTGGTGACAGCTCGTCAGAGTGGCCCTGAGATGATGGCAGGACTCAGAAGGGCGTGCATGGCAATACTTACAAGATGACAATGATAGCAAGAGCTCTGTGCAGTGATGTGGAAACATCACAGAAAGCAAGAGTTTAGAAAAAAACTGAGAAGTGCTGGTTTCCCCTAACGTGTTAGTCTTTGTGGCACTATAGTTCCCCACAGTTCTGGGCTGCAAAAGGGAAAAAGCACGTTTCAGTCCTTCGGACCCACCTCCAGCGCACGATCCCGTCAGGACCCACAGAGCTGCTCGCTCAAGTGGAGGAAGGGGCTTGGACACAGCTGAAGGTATGTATACTGCCCTGCCCAGTTCTGCTGAACTGGGAACGTGTGGGCTGAAATAACCCAGCCCGTAGCTCTACCTCCCCAAGCCCCTCCTGCTTCCCAGTTTATTTCTGCCCTCTGAGTGCAATGCGAGGCAGCAACTCGTGGATGCTGTCAGCCCGGATCTGCTGAGGCAGTCGATGTGACTCATGCTCCCCGCAGGCTCTGCAGGAAGCGCTCGCATCCCTCAGCCTTCAGAGCCAAATGACCCTGTGTGTGTCTTTGCATGTTCCCAAGGCCTGGAAGGGAGGAAGCTGTGCACTTCAGCCTCTTCTAATTTTTTTTTATCTCAGGGGGGAATAAAGGAACAGTTTTCAGCATCCATTTGGGTGGCTCATCAGGCCAGCGCTGCTGCAGAGAGAGGGTAGCTCCCATCCTCCCTTCTCAGAGGTTAAGGTAGAGCAGGAGCACCAGGTTCTTGCAGATGCTCTCAGCTCTGGTCTGGTTCCTTTTTGAGAGTATTCCCAAGTACATGTTTACTAGGAGGATTCATTAGTGGTCTCACATCTGAGCAACACCTCCAAACTATGGCAGGCTGCCTTTGCCTCATGCGTGTCAGCATCTTTCCCCAGCACCCCCCTGCAGAAGCCTTTGGCTCTCCTCTGGTTTAGTTTCTAGCCAGCTTGGCCAAGCCTTAGAGGTGCTTCCAGATCTGGAGAATTAGAGAACAGCAGAATAAGAGGTGGTGGCAGAGACTGCCTCACTGGCAAGGAATCGAAAGGGAAGAGAGGAGAAATCCCAGTTCCTCAGCACTTCGGCACCAGCTGGCTGGTGTCAGAGCGCCTGTTTCAGGCCCCGGCACTGGGAAGTCCCTCCTCTGAGCTTGCCTGTGTGCTGTGTGCAGGTGAGGTCCTGGAGATGAACAGCAGTAGCAGTGACGCTGGCTTTGTGAGGACCATGGCTCCAAAGGGGCCACCACACCAGCTGGAAGAATGAGGGGAGCCAGAGAGCTTCCCTGGCCCAGGCCAGCTGCATCCAGCATGTCAGCGGTGCTTCTGAAGTCTGAGCCTATTTTTACATTAAGAAAAGTTGTTCCAGTCTTGAGAAACCTCAGGCATACCTAGACAAGCTAGGGGAACAGGTGGTAAAATGAAAATTGCAATGCTGTGTTACACATCCAAAGAAAAGAAATCATTTCAGCTCCTTCCAGACATCGTAGGTTCCCAGATTAATGATTCAAGAGCTCCTAATTATCCTTTCTGTGCATGAGAACAAGCAAGTAAGTGTTCAGTAATTTTGGAAAGTGGTATAATTAAATTCTGAAATGACATTTTTACATCCTTCACAGACTGGAACTCACTGCACTGGGATTTCAGTGATGCCACAAGGGCAGGAGGGATAAAAAGGGGTTGGTAGAGCCCAGACAGAAAAGAAGATGCAAAGCATTGCATTGGGCAGGTAGCGTGGTGGGGGAAGCAGGAGGATAAATCCACCTCTGCTAAACGGCATGCGGCGGTGTAACAACCACGTATTTGACAAGCCTACACTGGCTCTTCCTTTTCTCAAGGAAAATACCTTATACAAATACTTATGTATGTGACAGAGGGAAAAAAAATCTTTTAGAAGGTGCCCAGTTGTGTAAGAAAAAACATTCAGCTGTAAACAAACATTCACAAGGTCAAAACCCAGTTTTTACCTTGCAAGCCCTTCATATTTCTGTGTGCTCATGACCAACATGGTCAGTTGTCTGTCCCCTCATGCCAAGCTACTACCACTTGCCCATTTTGTAGACAATTTGTCCAGGAAATCTCACTAAATCTTTGTGTTAAGGTGCTAGAAATAGAATGTGAGTTTTGGATATGACAAATCTACATTGCAGTCACTGTCTTTTCTGAAGGAACACGCCAGTGTATCTGTTTGGCTGGGTTCTTGCCAGCCATTAACGCACCCTGCTCCAGAGCCAGAAGGGGTGCCAGGAGCCCGCGGCGAGCACACCGGTGTAGCCTCACGCCGGGGCTGGGGCCACCAGGGCGGATTTAATCACATCCCTGATCGGCAAGGAGAAACACGCATGAAAGCTCCCATGGTCACTGCCCAAGTCCTGAGCCAGACCTGCAAACCACCACAGCCCTGTGAAGCGGCACTGGCTGTTCCATCAGTGCTTTTGCTTTGGGGATTCTGATGTTTGTTTCTTGGTCAATGAGCTCTGTTCCTTGAAGAATCCAGGGCACCTGCAGGAAGAGCATTTCCCTGGGCCTGCAGAGCTGCTGTCCAGAAAAGATTTCTTACCCTGACACTGTAACAGTGGTGTTTCTTTGGGCCTGGATGCCCAAGGGTATTATAGCGAGTAGCTGAGCCTTTAGGCAGTGTATCGCTGGTCAGAGCCCAGTCTGGCTCTGCAGGAATGAAAAATCGCTCCCAGCTCTGTGAGTCTTTCTAAGATATGAGCAGGGGGGGGTGGTGTCTCACTTGTAGCCTGGACGTGCTAGATCCCAGAGAACCCTGCACCGTGATGGGCCTTCAGGATTTCCAGATCCAAGCATTGGTGCTCCTTTGCACATGTCCTGCCAATGTGCAGCATATACACAGTTGCGACCCCCTTCTTACCAAAACTAATAAAACCAGGTGTCTGGAAATCTTGGGCAAATAAAGAGAGTCTTTGAAATCCATTTAGATGAGATGGATGGATGGACAAGCACCTGCTTGGGAGTATGACAGCCTTAGGGTAAAAGCTCTCCTTCCCACAGAGTTCTTTCCACTTCACAGTGAATCCTTGATTTTGCACTTTCATTCAAATGAAGAACCCAGCCACATCTGCAAACACAAGAAGCCTCGGCGAGATATGAGGGGCTGCCCCCAGTTCTGCTCACCACTCTCTGCCAGGGGTAGCCCAAGCCATGAAGAGGTGCTGGGCTGCAGGATGTCCCTCCCAGAGCAGAGCTGGGGCCGGCAGTCAGCACCGAAAGTGTCAGGAGCTTGGTTTGCTGTGAGATAACAAGAGGATTTATTCACCCACGCAGGCAAGCTAACAACTCACGCTAAGGAGACTCAGCTTCTGAATCAGAAGAGGGTGGTAATGTGGAAGTTATCACATTAAGTAATTCATACAAATGACACGACTGGAGCTGCCCAAATGTTTATATTTGTGGATATAGACCTCACTTCAAGGCATAAACCTCCTGCAAATTATGGGAGTTGAAAAGAAACGACTGAAGGGGGCTGTAATTGCCCCTTCGCACGTCTCTGGCTCCGGCCGTTACTGGACTGACCACTGAGATGAACCAGCCCTGGGCCGCTCCCACGTGGCAGCTCCTGCGTGCCAAAGAATAGCCAGAGCAAGGCAGCGGCATCATCACCCACCTCCCTCAGAGACATCCCTCACCACCTCCCCAGCAGAAAGCCGGACCTGTTCCGTCAGTCCTGGTTCTGCTCACTGCCTCTAGGCCAGGCCCCAGCCACAGCAGCCAGTGCTACACACACGGGGCTGGGCTCAGAGGGATGGCTTTTGTACCTCTGGAACTGCCCTGGGAACCAGCAGCACCTCCAGCTGCCTGGCTCAGGAGCCTCTCCTGCCAACCCGTACAGCGCCCAGATTAAATTCCTTGGTGTCCAAGGCACTTGAGATCGCCTTGGCTGATATTCAGGATGATGTATGAAATCTGCCCTGTCAGAGGGGGTGATAAAGCTGAGCAGGCCCTGAACTCATACGGTCAGGTCTGCTTCAGCAAACAGGGTGATGCAGCAGGAGCAGATCCATGGGGAAAACACTGATGCTGAGGACTTAGTGGCCATGCTGTAGGTGTCTGAGGGCTTCCTTCAGGCTAACCCTAGCCCAAAGCAAAGCTGAGTACTCATAGTCCTCAGGGCACATTCGTTGCACATCTCGAAGGTCCTTTCAGATAAATTGTTCATGTTCTCCTGATCCAGACAGTGGTGCTAACGCAGCTGCACCCTGACTGCCCAGAAACAGGGACTCCCATCCCACCCCCCTATTCTGATGGAGGAAAGGAATGTAGAGATTTGGTGGATATCAGGTCCCAAAAGGAAAAAGACAAGGAAGGTGTTGGTGCCTTCACTTCAGCAGCAATGCACTAACAGGGAAATGAGATGTCTTGTGAAGATTTTCTAGCCAGGATTGTCCTCGCCGAGGGGAGACAGCTAGAGGGGGAGCTTTACCCCTCTGACATGACCGACCCACTCCCCTGCACACTGCTCCCGCTTGTCTCCTTCCCTCTGGTCCCCTTCCCCTGACTGTGGGACGGCGCTGCCGGCTGCTGATGGCAGAGGCCACCACAGCAGCTGAGCCACGGGTGGGCTCTACTCGCCCAGGGCAGCTCGGGGCACGCCGCCCTCCGAGCACCCCTCTGCGAGCCCCGGCCCTTCGCCTCTGCCCCGCACCAGCACCCAGCCCCCGGCATCCCCTCCGCGGTGGGTGCCTCCTCATCGCCCCCACTCTGGGAGTGGGAGCCCAGCGCCGCCTTGTCCTGCAGCTCCCACTCCAGGGCCGGGGTGCGTGCGAGGGGCGCCAGCTGCAGCAGCCCCTGGCCCGGGCCCTGGCTGAGCGCAGCCCCGGGAGCCGCAAGGACCCGGCACGGCCGGGCGCAGCCTGCCCCGGGATCCCGCGCCGGGAGGGACCGGGACCGGGGCCAGGGCCAGGACCGGGACTGGGACCGGGACCGGGACCGGGACCGGGACCGAGGCTGGGGCTGGGGCCGGGGCTGGTACTGGGGTCGGGGCTGGAGCAGGGGCCGGGGCTGGGCCCAGCGTCAGGGATGGGGATGGAGCTGGGACCGGGGATGGGTCGGCGCCGGCACCTCCGCCGGGGCTGGGACCGGGGCAGGGGCCGAGGCCGGGGCTGGGGCAGGAGCTGGGACAGGGGTCGGAGCCGGGGCTGGATCTGGGGCTGGGACCGCCGCCGGGGCTGTGGCTGGGGCGGCGGGGCGGGGGCCGAGGGCCGGTGCCGGGACTGGGGCGGCGGCTCCCGTGGCCGGCCGGCCGTCCCGCCCCCTGGCTGCTCGGGCCGGCGGTGCTCCCGCCGCCGTCTCCCGCCGCCGCTCCCCGCCCCTCGCCCCTCGCCGTCGCCCCGCCTGGCGGGTGGCCGGAGCGCGGGGCCGGGGCGGCTGCCTGCGGCGTCCGCTGCGGCGGCCGGGGCCGGGGCCGCCGGGGCCGGGCAGAGGCGCGCACAGCCGCGCGGGGCGCCCGTCGCCATGGCAGCGCTTGCTCCGGCGAGAGGTAAGATGGGTCCCTCCGGCCCCCGCCGCCGCGATCGGCCCCCGCTCCGCTCCGCTCCGCTCCGCTCCGCCGCCACCGGCCCCCGCTGCGCTCCGCTGCGCGCCGGCGGGCAGGGCCGCGCCCGGGGGGTCCCGCCGACCCCGCGGCCCCCGCTGCGCTCCGCCGCCGGGCAAGGCTCGGGGCGACCCCGGGGGGCAGAGGGAGGGGGCGGCGGAGGCAGCCCCGCATCCCCCTCGCGCCGCGGGTTGCTCCCTTGCTGTTATTCTGGGTCATCTCCCCCGCAGACCCCCGCCCTCGCCTTCCCCTGAGTCACCGGCCGCGGGGGACTCCGCTCTCCCCGCTGGTGGGATGGGCGGGGGGCTCCGGCCGGGGAGCAGAGCTAGGCGGGGGGTCGTGGTGATGGGGGGTGTCTCCGCGCTGGCCAGCCGGCATCAGCTCCGGGACTCTCCCCTCGTCGGGGGCGGGAGGCCCGCAGCTCGGATCGGAATCGGGCCCCCAGGCCAGCAGGGGCGGCAGGGTTCCTTCCGCGGCTGGGGAACAGCGTGGGCCACCAGAACAGCCGGGTGGGAAGGGCGGCAGAAGGAGATGCTGCAAGGAAATCCGTTCCCCTGGGATTGCCAGGGCCGGCTGGCTCCGTAGCTGTCTCCAGAGGCCACAGGCCTAACTGCGGGAGCGCTGGCACTGGGGACACAGATGAGCCGGGGCAGGGTGGCCAGTCCCGCCATGGCAAACCACTGCAGGCCGGGCGGGAGGGGGAAGAGCCGCAGGTGACAACGGGGAGCGTGAGAAGATCCGTAGAGGCAGAAGGAAGGGCAGGGGCTGGGTGGGAACTGAGCTTCTAGCTCAGGCTAGGGGGGCACTGAGCCATCCGCAGAAAGGTGAAGCGTACATCTGCTCTGGTGAAGGCACAGAGCAGGGCGGTACCTTCCCGGGACATACTGCTTGGGCATCCCCTTTAGATGAGGACAGGAGAGGGGGTCTGAGCTGGCAGGAGCAGGGCTCACTGGCAAAGGCGAGTTGCCTCAGGGCTGGCTTAGCAGCCTCCTTCACTGGGTTTGTAACCATGGGGTGTCTGGAGACCAGAGCTGCTCTAGCAGGGACATGCTGGGAGGGTGAGGTGCGTGGCCCAGGGGCTCGTGGTTCAAGGCTGCGGGATGGCAGTGCATTGCTGGAGTGGCGGCACGCGCCCGCACGCAGATGGGACGGGAGCAGCAGGTTAAAATCCAGAGCGATGGCAGAGAAAACTGGGGGGCCAAGGCTGGCGGAGTGGTGGGAGCCATGCGGCAGGAGCAAGGAGTGTCGCGGTGGGCGCGTGGGGAGGCAGGATGGGAATGGTGAGGAGCAATGCAGATCAGGCCTTTCATTACAGAAAGGGCATTAGCAGTGCTTTGGGCAGGGAGCTTCGGGCTGGAAGGGCAGGGAGCACAGCGTTGTCCCAGCAGCACTGGAAGGAGCAGCATGCTGGGAGCCAGAGTCCAGCCTGAGGTACACAGGGGCTGGTGCAGATCTGGCTCTTCTGTTTCCTGAAAGACACAGGGAATGCTCTGCGCAGCCTAAATCCTGATAAGGTGTTTGTGTGGGCAAGGAGAGAGAGAGATCTGGGGAGACAGAACGATCTTAAATTGCTTTCTCTCTTTTCTCTCTTCTCCAGTGAACCTCATGCCCTGAATCTCCAAGGGAACCTTCGAAAAGGACCATCCCCTCCCCGCCGTCTCCTTACTGTTTGCCAGCTCTGCCCCGCACAGTGCAGGAAAGCTTGAAAGGCTGAACCCTGGCAGACAGCAAAAAGGACAACGTAGTGAGGGTGCCGTGAGGTCTTGGATAGGGAACCCTCTGAATCTTGTTCCTCACCCTTCACTCTCTGTGGATAGCTGACAGCCTTGGCAGGAACCTCTACCTGGCCACAAGTGTGGCATTTGGTGAGGGGGATCACACATGGTGTACGTGCCACCCTTGCCATTTCTGTGGGACCTTTGTCCTGCCTCCCACCACTTCTGAAACTCTTGGCTAGCTCCTCACTTGCTAGGACTCTGGGCAGCAGGCACTTGCTACTACCAAACTGTTTGGAGTCCCCAGCAGTCCCTGGTTGCGTGTGGCCTTCACCAGTCCCAGCAGAAGGTGGTCCCTGAGGCAGAAGGTGGCTGGTGGGCATGTGAAGTAAGGAGAGCTTTTTCTTTGGGGGAAGAGCGGAGGAGGGGGATGAAATAGATGGGGAGGGGGGGAAAAAGTGAGCCCAAGCGAGTGAGGGAAGAAGCACTGGCAAGTGTTCATGAGAAGGAGAGAGAAAGAAGGTGGAAGAAAGAAAAAGAAAGAGAACAAGGGGAAAAACAGGTGGAAAAGTTAGAACAAGGGAAAGAAATATAATCAAACAGAACGGGAAGGGAGGACTGAAAGTGAGACAGAGCTGATGGCTGTTCTGCCTCGCGCCTGGTGGCAATGCCTTGAGGAACCCCTTCAGCGTGCATACGCCTTGCATCACAGCAGCGGCAGCAGCAGATGAGGAGGGACGTGGCTCCCCCAGTGCGGAGTCCCCCTTGCCCTCTTACAAAACCCCAGCGGCAGGGACAGGGTGCAGCCTAGCAGGAGTGGCAGCATGGGGGACTCTGAATCAGAGTCCACCTTGCACAACAACTCGCTGTGGTGGCTGGCATGTGGGATGTTAGCCCTGTTGGCAAACTCTTGGATTATCCTCAGCATCACGGCCAAACAACAGAAACACAAGCCCCTGGAGCTCCTGCTATGCTTCCTTGCTGGGACCCACATCCTTATGGCAGCAGTACCCCTCACCACGTATGCTGTGGTGCAGCTGCGGCGTGAGTCCTCTGACTACGACTGGAACGAAAGCATCTGCAAGGTCTTTGTTTCCACATACTACACCCTGGCACTGGCCACCTGCTTCACAGTGGCCTCCCTTTCCTACCACCGAATGTGGATGGTGAGATGGCCAGTCAACTACCGGCTGAGCAATGCCAAGAAGCAGGCTCTGCATGCAGTCATGGGTATCTGGATGGTATCATTCATCCTCTCCACCCTGCCCTCCATCGGCTGGCACAACAACGGCGAGCGCTACTATGCCCGTGGCTGCCAGTTCATTGTCAGCAAGATCGGGCTGGGCTTCGGTGTCTGCTTTAGCCTCCTGCTGCTTGGAGGAATCGTCATGGGCTTGGTGTGCGTGGGTATCACGTTCTACCAGACCCTGTGGGCACACAGAAGACGCCAGCGGTGCCGCCATCAGAGACCGGAGGAAGCATCATCCTGCTCTTCATCAGCACACACCACATTCAATGTGCCGGCCATTGTAGTGGAGGACGTACGAGGCAAAAGGAGGTCTTCACTGGATGGCTCTGAGTCAGCCAAGACCTCCTTGCAGATGACCAACCTCATCAGCGCTATTGTCTTCCTGTATGACACACTCACTGGGGTGCCTATCTTGGTAAGCAGCGAGTTCCCCCTTTCCCTTCAGAGTCTGCAGTTAAACTAGATTTCCCTTCCTCTCAACTTTTAGAGAAGAAACTTTGTCCTCTGTCCACCAGCCGCAGAGCTGCTGCATCTGAATCGGTGTTATTCTGAGAACCAGTTTTAAAAAGATTGCAGTAATTCTCTCATCCTTCCGCAGTGGCATTTTCTTAAGACAAATCTAAGCCTGGGGAATACACACCACACAGCTAAAACCACTGTGGAAGTTTTTAAGTGTCTGAGAGGAGAGGGAATTACTGTGCAAACTTACAGGGGGCTCTACCTCTGTAAAAACGATGAGATTTCCATTTCTCCAATTTGCTGCTGGAGAACAGATACACCAGCTTTAAAAGCTGTTGCAGAGAGGTTTTTTCCCTTCTGCTTGTACGGTCATAGTCAGCATTCAGGCTTCGGCTGGCTGGTTGATTCCCTGCGAAACTGGAGAGCTGAGGAAGTTCTTAAAGGGAATCATTAAGAGAACAGAGGCTTAGTCACAGCTTTTCTTTCCAGTGGCTGTGTCCTTTGTCAGCACCTATTTAGCTCCAGCTCATAATGAACACAGGGAGGGAAGAAGGGATGCTAGCACCAGGTCTTACGCTACAGATATGACAGCTTGGAATATGGTCCAGCAAACCTGGGACAACACCACAGGAACAGCATTTCAAAGGGGCATGGGGTGATGACTTGGAAAATCCTTTACAGACAGATTACATTCTACTACAGAATTGACTCCCATTATCTTTCTCCCTCCATCCCCACTTCTGTCTTCCTTCTCATCATTGTTTCTCTCTCTTACCTTGAAGGTCGTGAGCTTTTTTAGCCTGCGCTATGATACGGCCCCCACCTGGATGGTCCTGGCTGTGCTCTGGTGCTCCATGGTGCAGACCCTGCTGCTCCCCTCCTTCATCTGGTCCTGTGAGCGCTACCGAGCAGATCTCCGCACTGTCTGGGAGCAGTGTGTGGCTATCATGTCTGAGGAAGACGGAGATGATGGTAAGCCCCTTGCCACCCTTTCTTCACTAACTCCCTCCTCAAAAGACCACAGCAGAGGAAAGAGGGGTCTGCCTTGGGGAAAGGACTTGATGGCACTCGGAGCGGTGGTGTGGGTGGCTAGGTGGGATTTGTGTTACAGCTTGGAGTTGGCAACCATAAGAAAATTTATTCTGGAGAAGGCTCTGCCACTTGCTTGCTGCCTTAGGACTCACTAGCATCCAGGAAAAATTAGCGCAACATCCTTCACAGTAGATGCCAAGAGTAGAGACGATGTGTACAGCTGCCAAACCACAGCGAAAGTGACATGCTGGGCTTCAGCCCAACTCACTGATCCAAAGGTCCAAGTTCTGGCAGCAAGCGATTCAAAAGCGAAGCGGAAGAAACAGGGCAGTCCCTGGGTGCTTTAGTGCTGCTGCAAGCAGAAAGACGAGGTCCTTGTTCAGAGGTGAGTCCTGAGGGGCTGTAGGGAGGGCAGCAGAAGTCAGACAAGCATTAGGATGGCGTCCATATAATAGATGCCCCGATAACCCTCTGCTGGCTGAAAAGTGTTGACTGCTGTTCTCCTCTTTGCCATCAGATGGGGTGTGCGATGATTATGGCGACGGCAGGATCTGCAAAGTAAGATTTGATGCGAATGGTGCGGCAGCTGTGAAGCGGGACTCCCGGGATATCAAGCTGCTACCCATGCACCACATGTTGTTGCCCCAGGACAAGGTGCACTATCTGCAGGTGAGCCGAGAGCTGGCAGGGGCAGCCCCACAACACATGTCCTTCCCTGTCAGTCTCCCGTGCCTTGTGTCCTCTTGAGCCTCTCCTCTTGAGAAAGCCCCAGCTACTCCCCTCCGGTTCTGTCTCTTTGAGTCTTCCATCACCTGCCTCCTTCTCTGTTTTCCAGGTCCCTATCTCCCGGAGAATGTCACATGATGAGACTAACATCTTCTCCCACCGGTCCGCTCCATCCTTCCTACACAAGTGGTCTTCTTCTGACGATATCCGCATTTCCCCCCCCCCGCAAGCCTGGAAGCCCCGGCTTCTTGCCTCCTCAGCTGCATGACTACCAGCACCGCCGGCGGCCCCCAGAAGATGAGCTGACAACCCTACGGCAGTTTTTGGAGGGGGGGCTGATGCCCCGGGGCTCCAGCTCCAGCGCCTGCTTCTTCCGAGATGAGATCACAACGTTCATTGACGAGACGCCGCAACCCACCCCAGCCTGCAGCCCACGGCACTCCCGTCTCTTGCTTGCATCACGCCGCGATCGCCGCCTCTCCCTCGGCAGCAGAGAGGAGGAGAACACCGACCGGCCACGGCGCTGCTCCTTGGCTGGCAACGAAGCCTGGCATCTGCCAGATGGAGAGCAGGCACCGCGCGAAAGGACCCTTGAGGCCTGCGAGCCACAGACCTTCCAGGATCCTAAACTATAAGAGATCGCATCAAAAACATTCAGTGCCATCACAATTTTTAAATAAAACTTCAAGTGTTCCCTTTGTCCTGGGACCCGATCACTAATTTGCATTCTCATCTTTCTCGCCAGCAGGCAGGAAACATGGCACCCCATGCTGGTGGGGGAAAAAGAAGTGGGACAGACCCACAGAAGGTGGCTCGACTGACGGAAAGACAGCCTGTGCCTGCTCTCAGGTTACAAATACATCAACCACCACCACCACCACCTGGCACCCTCACCAGTCCCATCCCTTCATGAACTCCACACCCTCGCATCTGCTCTGCCCGAAGAGACAAGGCAGACACAGAATGGTATTAAAATTCTATATTTGGAGTGTCAATCGTGTGTCTGTTTTTAAAATAATATATTAGTAATAATTTTGTTTCCATAGAAACAAAATGACTGTCCCAGTGTTTAATGAAGCTTCTTCACAGGCTTCTGGAAGGGAAAGGCGGAATGTGCGAGGCTCCTTTCCTCCCTCTCCTTCCCTTTCTTGTCAGTGCATTGGAAGGCAGCAGATGCTCAGCAGCCCAAGGAAGGGAACGAAGCGCGTGGAGGAGCTGTCACGGGAGTCTGGGTGAAAGGTTTTCCCTGGCTGTTTCAGGGGACACTCGGGCTGCCTACAGCTACGCAGGAGCGGCCTCTGTGTTTTCTGATACTGCTCAGCAAAAGGTATTGCTTTGAGGCAAAGGCTTGAAAATAATTAAATTCTCTCCAAAAAGACCCGGAGCCATAACACCTCCTTTCACCAGTGCCAGCTGTTGGTTCCAGTGGGAACACTGCATGGGAACATGGCGGCCCACACTTCTCACACAGACGGGAAGGTGGCAGAGCCTTCTGGGGGAAGCCCCCAGCCGCCCACGCCGCCGAAGCCGGGAGGGGTGAGGTCTGGAGCGGGCTCCTGGCCGCCAAACCCTCCTGGCAGGGCGGTGCAGGGTAGCGAGCGGCGGCCGGGCCCTGTCCCGCCCGGTGCTGGCTGCCGTTCCAGCCAGGGGCCAGGGCTCGGCTGTCGGCGGGCAGCCCTTCGCCTCCAAAGCGCTTCCCCATGCGACGGGACGGTCAGGCCGTGCCCGCACCGGCGGAGGGGCCAGCCACAGCCGCCGGGGGGCACCGCGCTGGGCCCGGGGACCCGGGGGGCAGCGCGGGGGCCGCCTGGCACACACCAGCCTGCAGGACCGTGCCGGGCAGTGCTGGGCCCGCCCCGACCCCCGGCAAAGGCGTCAGGGCCTGCCGGCCCGGAGGGGGCCTCGGCCCCGGCCCCCGCCCCCGCCCAGGGGCGGCCGGCCTCCCGCCCACCGCGGCCCCGGCCCGGCCCCCGGGGTGGGCTCAGCCCGCGGCTCGCCAGGCTGCCGCCCCCCGCCTCCGCGGCCATGGCGTCCCTGCTCGGCCTGGGCCTGCTCCTCGCCGCCGCCGCCACGTCGCCGGGCCGCCTAGTCCCCTACGACCTGCTGTACGCGGACGGGGTGCGGGCGTACTTCGCCCGGGACTGGGGGCGGGCGGCCGAGCTGCTGCAGCGCGCCCTGCACAGCTACGCGGGGCTGCGGGCGGCCCGCCGCGCCTGCCGCGCTGCCTGCCGCCGGGAGGCGGCCTTCCTCGGCGGGCCGCCGGCGGGCAGCGGGCCCTGGGAGGCCGCGCTCTTCGGGCGGGTGCTGCAGCGCGCCGACTGCCTGCAGCACTGCCTGGGCCGGCGGCTGGGCGCCGCGCCCTCCGCCCACCGCGCCAGCCTCGCCATCCGCCGCGACTTCCAGCAGCGGGAGCCCTACAACTACCTCCAGGTCGCCTTCTTCCAGGTAGGGGCCGGGGGCATCCCGCGGTGGGCGCCGCCCCGGGCGCTGGGCAGGCCCCGAGGGGCTGTGGAGGCCCGAGCCGGGGGCTGCCGGCTGGGAGGGTGGGCAGGGGGCTCTGCTGGAGGGCTGGGGGATGGGAGGGGCAGGGGGCTCTGCTGGAGGCTGAAGAGGGGGTGGGAAGGGGGCTCTCTTGGAGGGCCGAGGGGGGGTTGGGCAGGGGGCTCTCTTGGAGGCTGAGAGAAGGGGGTAGGCAGGGGGCTGTGCTGGAGGCTGGGTGAGGTGGTGGGCAGGGGGCTCACCAGCCCACACAGGGGCTCTCAGGGCAGCGTGGGGAACAGGTGCCCTGTGGGTGCATCCAGGGAGCATCTGGGTTGGGGGGTGTGAAGGGAAGAGGGCACACAGCAGTGTGACAGGCGCCGCTGCCTTTTCTCCACAGCTGAAGAAGCTGGATCAGGCGGTGTCCGCCGCTCACACCTTCTTCGTCGCCAACCCCCAGCACCTGCAAATGCGGGAGGACATCGAGAAGTACCGTCGTATGTCAGGGGTGAAGTCAGACAATTTCCGGGACCTGGAGGCCACACCACACTGGGTGAGGGTTCGATGCAGAGCTGGGCATCAGCAGCGCTTATCCCATCCTAGCGACCAGTCTGGGACCCTGATGTCTTCCCGTATAAGGTCCATGGCTCAAGACAGGGCTCCCATACATAGAATCATTGAGTGATTTCGACTGGAAGGGACCTTAAAGATCACCTAGTTCCGATGCCCTGCCATGGACAGGGACACCTCCCACCAGCCCAGGTTGCTCCCAGCCCTGTCCAGCCTGGCCTTGAGCACTTACAAGGATGGGGCATCCACTGCTTCTCTGGGCATCCTGCTCCAGTGTCTCACCACCCTCGACACAACAAATGTCTTCCTTAACACTGATATAAATCTACCCTCTTCCAGTTTAAAACCATTGCCCCTTGTCTGGTCATTACGGGCCTTGGTCAGAAGTCTCACTCAGTCTTTCATATAAGCCCCCTTTATATTTTAAAAGCTGCAAGAAGGTCTCCCTGAAGCCTTCTCTTCAGGGCGAGGACAGACCATTGCAAGTGTGATAGAGAGACTTTCTGGTGACGGTTACGGCAGGCTGCAGGGCCTTGGAGAAGAATATTTGGCTTAAGTCCAGAAGATTTGCTGTCACTGCGTGGTGGGCTGTGGATGATCAGGCAGGCCCCTAGATGTCAGCACTACCCTGTGAGCAGCTCAGAGTCTCAGGGCATCGTTTGGTGTCACCCACACCGATGGGGGACCTGGGTCTGTCCTTTGCAGGAAGCATATGAGGCTGGGGTGCAGCACTACAACGCAGATGAGTACGTGCAGGCTGTGGCCAGGCTGGAGGAGTCACTCACAGAAGCACTGTCAGCACTGGAAGAGTGTCGTGCCCTGTGTGAAGGGCCTTGGGAGGATGAGGTCGAGGAGGAGGAGGAGATGCAGCCTGGCCTGTACGAGGCCATTGCAGGTAGCATGAGAGGCACAGAGGGTTGGGTAGGAAGGCCATGTGCCCCACACTGGATATGCCCAATTTCCCTGTGCTCCTGTCTGGAAGAAGTGTGAGCTCCTGCCTTTCTTGCTCCTCTCTCTTGCAGCCCATTATATTCAGGTTTTGAAGTGCAGGCAGCAATGCGTCCTTGAAATTGCCACAAAGCCAGGGCGGATTTCTGCCACAGAAGATTTCATACCCTCTCATCTTGATTTACTGCAGTTTGCCTATGATCAAGGTGAGCAGAGCCACGACCCAGCAGGTTATGCTGTGGTATCCCTAAACTTGCCCTTTGCCTCTGGACCTGGAGGGCAGCATGTCATGGGGACAAGTGACACACTGACCTGTGCCTTACCTCTCTCTACCCCTGTCTGCTCCCCAACTCTTCCCAGAATCTCTCTTCTCTTGCTCAAGCCTGTGGCCACCCTGGGAGAGGTCCCTTGTGATCCACTTCAGTCTCCCTGTGCAGCTTCTGTGATGGGTGGCTGCTGCTACTTCTTTCCTTCAGCACGCCCCATTTCAAGTCCTTGCTCCATCCATCTGCTGTGTATTTTATACCCTCCTTTTCAGTACGTGGCTCCAGACCAGATCCCCACTTCCTAGCTAGAGCATGTGCGTGCATCTCAACAGTGGTATTCCTTCTGAGTCAGCTCTGCCTGCCCTCACTGAACTGATGGCCTGTTGTGACACTGGTCGTCCTGTCACCCTGTCACTTTCACATGTCCCTCAGTTCTCTTGAATGCTTCTGCTCCATCCCATACTGACCCAGCTGTCTCATCTCCTCTGTCAGACCATTGGTAAAACTTGTATCCGAAAGACCCCTCATCATGTCTTATCGGGTGGGGGAAGTGGGACCATCTTTCTTTCAAACACATACATACTTTGTCTCCTTTGAACAAGTTCCCAATAAGTGTTTAAAGTGAGCCCATTCTTCACCAGGGTCATTCCCTGTATTCTCTGCCCATCGTTAGGTAGACTCCCAACTAGGCAGGGATTGATGTGTGCTTGGTGTAAGGCCTCCTGCTACTGGATCCCAGCTGGGGCATTGGGTGCTGCTGGGCTAAACACATTTGCTGCTAACATCAAGCTTTGAGAGACTTACTTGTTTGTTCTGTTCTGTCCCTGCCCAAGTTGGGAACCAGACACTGGCTGCTGAATGTGCTGCTTCCTACTTGCTCTTCTATCCCACGGATGAGCTGATGTTGGAGAAAATGAGAGAGTATCGCACAGAACTGGGAGAAGACACAGCTATCACAGCCAGACAGGTAGTTACAACCCCAGGTCTGTACTTTTTGGCCCTCTTCTGTCCCGTACAACAGGATCACAGTCCAGGAGACAAAAAAGGAAACATGTTTCACTGTAGATGCATGTCAAGCCCAGGACTGAAGGAACGAGCCCGAGTTTACTTACAGTCTGTACCAGGCTCTTCAGGACAGAACTGGGCTTTCATCGTGCACAGCAGTGTGTTGGGGCAGGTTTCTGCCGTGGAGAGGGATGGGGTTGTCTTTTGTGGCATAGTTTGACAGGCTCTTTCCTTCCTTAGAATATTGAACATTATGTGCAGAGATCTCTGATGGAGAAGAAGTTGATTTATTATGCAGTGGAGCATCTAGGAGGAGTGTTTAACGACCCTGTAAGTAACAGTATCATCTTAATCTTCCTGCCCTGATTTCACCAAGACAGTTGCCAGAATTCACTTCAGTAGCACCTGATCCAGAAGGGATCAGATGCTGATGAGAAGGTCCCCCAAGTCCTTATGAGGTGGATCTTTAAGGCCTTTTTGCTGCTCAAAGACTGAAGTTAGTTTGAAACTGCTGCTGTAACCATATCCATTAGCCCAATCTGGCTCTTGTCAGAAGCAGGCCAGAACCGGTGGTCTGGTAGTCAGTGGAGAAGTGGGACAAGGAACTGGCCGTTTGACATGAACCAGTGTGGGACAAGTTTGTTGTGTATTGAACCATCTGCATTTGTTCCTACAGGATCTTTGGACTCCAGATGACCTGATTCCTGAAAACCTCAAGGGAAAACACAGGTAAGGTTGGCCAAGTCGTCTGGAACTGAAATATAAGTGTTGGAAGTAGGGGGTGGTACAATATACCTGCTGAGGAATGGTCAAAACAGGAACAGGAAGGATGTGAAATGCTACCGCAGAGGAGGGTTAGGCATAGCTCTGTGCGCTGACAGGCCTGGTCTCTGTTTTTTCCTTTGCTTCCGAGAGAGGATCAGGAGAAGCAAAAGCAGCAAACTCTGGATGTGGAAGAGTGGGAGAAGAGGGGTAAGTAAAAGAGCTTGGAGAAGGACTGGGATTCAGTCAGCCAGGCTTAGTCAGACTAAGTTCTGTCTTTTCTTCCATCCTCAGACATTTGAATGCTAGATGCAGACTGACTCGAATGGCTCAGCAGGTCTTCTCACTGTTTCTTTTCTCCTTCTTCGGTGCATGTGTAGTCTTGCAAAATCTCACTGCATACATGTCTGGGATGAGATTTCAAAGAGCACTGTGGCTGGAGAAGCTGAGAGCAGTGATGCCTGAATACGTGACGTGCCTGTGGACATGCAGATCCCTGTTCAGTGTGGCAGGCATGTCTACACCAAACCTGGTTCAACTCCACTAGCTCGACTTCAAACAACAGTTTTTGTGAAGGAGACAAGGAGACGGGGCTGGGGAACAGAAACTGGAAATAGGCTATTCGGCTTGGGCATGTCTTTCCCGGAAAAAGACAAGTCCAAATAGTTTGTGGCTGAATGCTATAGACTGCAGTGCAGTGTCCCATGTTATTGCTGGTCCTCTGTTCTTAGGTGCGGACAAGCAGCCTCTTGCAGGGCTCTTTCCTGGAGTCTTTGCTTGAAGTGACCCCAGGTGGTCCTCTGCTGTGACACATGGGAGAGCAGGTCGTTCTGAGGGCCTGAGTGCCTTGGCATTCCTGACCATCCAGGGGTCAGAGGCAGGGGGGTAAAAAGGCCAAAGACCAAATCACCAACTAATATCCTTTGCTTCTCTTTGGGGCTGAAGAAAATCGATTCACTGGAGATAATCCTGCGATAAGATGTGTGATTGAAAGGAGAGTTGATGGAGGTGTTTACCTGCTTCTTTTCTCCAGAGCCTCACCCCAGTAGGCTGGACCTGTTCTGCTGCTGCGATCCACAGTGCACTCAACTTTCCCCAGCTCCCTGCCGCTCTCCCAGCAAGCCCAAAGTTTCCGCTGGCTCCTGAAGCACTCGCTGTAGGCCAGCTTCCTCAGCTGATGCTCTGGTTCCCCTGAAGCATGTGAGGGGTGCAAGTGGCCCAGGTCTGCGAGGAGTGGGCACTTCTGGGGGACTGTCCTATCTTCTCAGAGAATGTATAGTGTCTCTCCACTTCTTTATTCAGGCTGGGGGTGGATGTCTGAGGGCTTCTCATCCAAAGTTTCCTTATATTCATCTGTACTTGCTTCTTGACAGGTCCTTTGCCTTTTGAGAGTATTGCTGTCACGATGGATTCCCGCCAGATGAATGGAACCCAGAGGGTCGTATTTGACAGAGTGCTGACGGAGTCTGAGTGCAGGGACCTTCTGCGGCTGACAAAGGTGAGACCTGGGTCTTGTAGGAGCTCCTGTGTGCATGCTTTCCTCCTCAGCAGGCAGGGTTGCAGTGTTTCCATGGAGGATGGATGGCAGCCTCATGTGTGCCATTTGTATCCTTCTGTTCCAGGCAGCAGGAGAAGCAGGAGATGGCTTCCGGGCAAGACGGTCGCCTCACACCCCACATGAGAGATTTGAAGGCTTAACTGTTTTGAAGGCCGCACAGGTAAGCGGTTCTGTGAGACTGCTGCCTTCTTGATGGTCCAGAAAGAGTGTTTGCTACCCGCACGTTTTTCTCTGTGAAGTGTATGCTGGATGAGGTCATGGGGGTGTTATCTTCCTTGCAAGCACATGTATGGTCTCCCCACCCCTCATCCTCCATGATCACATTTAGGCACGTTGTACACGGTGGGCCTGACAAGTGCTTTCTCTTCTGTGAGACAGAGTTTTGGGATTGCTACTTGTCCCTTAGCAGTGGTCTTACAGACAAGCTTAGCTTAGAACTGGAGAATAAAGGTGGAAGGAGCCTCTGGAGCTGTCTAGTCTGACCTCCTGCTCACAGCATGGCTAATTCCAAAGCCAGATGAGATTCCTCAAGGCATTGCGCAGGCAAGTCTGGAATATCCCCAAGGGTGGAAATTCCCCAGCCTCTCTGGGCACCTGTTTCAGCGATGTACCTACCTCTCTTGGGACAATGAAATTTTTCTTTATATGTAGCTAAAATTTCCCCTGCTGCAGCTTTTGCCTGTCACCTCTCGTCTTTTCAGCATGTCCCTCTGAGGAGAGACTGTCTCCATCCTCTGTATAACCCTCTTTTAGGTGACAGGAGACTGTTGTTACATCCTCCTTTGGCCTTCTCTAGGCTGGAGAAACCCAGCTCTTCCAGCCTCTTTTTCTAGGTCATGTGCTCCAACACCCCTGCCATCTTAAGGCTCTTCACTGAAGACTCAACTCCAGTTTGTTAGTGTCCCTTGCATACCCAAAATGATGCTGCATTCCAGATGTGGCTTCATGTGCTGAGTAGAAGGAATGAATTGCTGTACTCCTGCCTTGTATTTACATGAGAAAACATGTTCTGTTCTTGCATGTGTGACCAGAGGAATTTACACAGCTCTCTCCTGTACTGCATACATGTATCATTTCTTAAGAGTATCTTTGTATGTAAGTATTCTTACAGGCTTGGTTTTCACTTGCAGCTGGCCCAGAATGGGGATGTGGACTGGAGAGATGCCAAATTGCTTCTGCAGGCCAGTGAGAAGTCGCGGAGAATCATAGAGTCCTATTTTACTCCTGGAAAGAAACTCCATTTCTCATTCACACACCTTGTGTGCCGGACGGCTGTAGATGGTAACAGTTTCACCCTGTTAGTCCCTGTCTCCTGGAGAGTATCCTCAGTCCCAGCCACGTGCTCTCAGGAGAGTCTCTTCCCTTTTACTCTCACTGTGCCCCTTTCTCTCTGCTTTATTCTTTCTTGAAACTGAAAATGCCGGTATTCTTTTTTGTAACTTCCCTTTTCAGAGGAGCAGGAAGGCCGCATGGATCTTAGTCACCCTGTCCATGCTGATAATTGTCTCTTGGATCCTGAGGGGCAAGAGTGCTGGAGAGAGCCACCTGCCTATGTGTACAGGGACTACAGGTAAGAGAAGGGCACCTGCATTAGATCATGTGGAGATCAGAACGCCTCCCTGGCCCCATCAGAGAATGAGCTCAGCTTATAGAAATGAGGTGATGGGTTGTTGGCTCAAAGCCAGCCAGGACTGTAGCATCAGGCAGAGGCTGCACCAGTGGCTTGAGAATGAGGTGTGAAACACCTTCCCTAGGTTGGGGAGATGATCTGCCCTTTCTCCCTTCTCACAGTCAACGTTAACAGAGAGCAGAATGAAGCTGGGAGGCTGCACAGACTAGAACCATGATAACAGATCATTGCCTTGTGGGTCAACCACAATACTACAGGCCACTGCCAGCCCTTATGACAGTCTTGTTTCTTCTATTCGAGTTCTGTCTTCCATGGTTTTCCATGCACTGCAGGAGAGAGACAACCAGGCTCCTTGGATTTCCTTTGTTTGAGCAGTCAGTGTACTTTGACTATTCTCTCCGTTCATCTGTCTCAAGATTCACTGCCAGTGCTTTGTGTTGGGTTTTTCCATTCCATGTGAGAGTTTTTTTCCAGCCTGTGGCAGGTTTTGTTACTCTTCTGTGAAAGAACCTGAAATATATTTTAAAGATGTTGACAATTGTTGCATGCTGTAGCTAAGTGAGGTCAGTTCACCGCAGTTGATTCCTCCTATTTACCATCCCATCTCTGGGCATCCAGGAATCTTCTTTGCCTTTTCTTTGAGTGGTAGCTGTACCTTGAGCAGAAATCCTTTCTGAACAGCCTATGGTAAGGGTGTGGGACTTGGAGGGAATTCCAGTATCCTTGAGTCCGTTTCCCTTCTGATACTGAGTTGGTATAGTCAGATTACAAAGTTACCAGGCTCTGTCATGTAACTGGTTAGATCTCTGCCCCTTCTGTGGGAAAGCTGTCCTGTCACCTCGCTCCTCCCTGGGTAGTGGGCTTCTCTAACTTCTGCTCAAATGTATGTTAAAATATCTTCCTGGCATCTGTGCCACTGACCTATTTCCAGGAGTATTCATGTCCTCTTGCAGAATGATTTGTGAGTGACCAGCCAGCTCACAAGGGCCGAGCAATTCCAGTGTCCTTTTGAAAGAGGTCCTTGTGCTCTGGGCTTCCTGGATTTCTTCTTTGTATTTGTGCTATGGTCATTAATGAAAATATTGAACAGGATTGGGCCCAGGCGTCCAAGAGTCCCAGTGCTGCTCCTCCAAGCGAACAGTACTCCTTTCGGTGCCCGTGGTGCACTAGGCACTGTGTGCTGTTCACGTGCTTTTTTTCACCTTCTCTGTATTCCTTAGTAATTTGTTTAGTGGAACTGTTTTGAGTACTTTTACCAGAGTCCAAACTGCTGAAGATCAAGCATGTTGTCCTTCCTTGGGAAATAACTGTTTTGTCAAAGATTGTGTGGCTAGCCCAATCTGCTTTTAGTAACCCCACATTACATTTTAAGACTGTTCTCTATTTACCTCTTGTCCTTCAGTTACCCTTCT
Source organism: Falco biarmicus (assembly GCF_023638135.1). Lineage (NCBI taxonomy): Eukaryota > Metazoa > Chordata > Aves > Falconiformes > Falconidae > Falco > Falco biarmicus. The sequence goes on from NC_079292.1 coordinate 91,918,006, forward strand.
CCTCAGAAATGGAGTCTAAAGCCCAGCAGACTCCTGAGGTCAGGCTAACAGGCCTGTTTATGCTTCAGCCCTGCTGCCTCTTCGGGCGTGTGAGAGCTGCCCTTGCTTTTCTCCAGTCGTGTTACCACACTTCAGAGTCTTACTAAAACCCTGTGGCAGGAGAGCTATAACTTCCTGGGTTTCAGGGTTGGTAATCCTCTTGCTGTCCTTAACGTTTTGTTTCAGCAGCCACAGTATTGATTTCTGTTTCTTTCTCCCAGTCCCATTAATGAGCCTCTCTTGCTCCTCTGATATTTTCTATCAACTTAATTGAATACCAAGAGGAACTCAAGTAGTTTGTGGTCCATTCTTTCACCTGGTTGACTGTGGTCTCGCATGCACTACACAGTTGCTTCAGTACTTCTTTTTTAGTCTAACATATTAGTAAAGAAATGTCTTGGTTTAATTTTCTTTTTTGCATGCACTGAGCCTCTTTTTGACCATTCTTGTGTTACCCTGAAATTCCCTGACTCTTAAGACATGGCCTTCTTTGCTGATCAGCCTCCTTTTCCAGGCTTTGGATTATTTCCAATCTAAAAACATAAACGGCGTCATACCAGGTCAGAACCAAAGTCTGCCTAGCCCAGGGCATTGTCACAACAATGCCACAGATGCATGCTGCAGAGGATTAAAACCAAACCAAACCAAACCAAACCAGGACAGGAGTGTAGAGCTGACTCCCTGGTACGCTCTCCTCGCCTTCTGTGGCTTGCAGCTCACAGTCTCCTCTGAGCTAGGTGCTGCTGTACTTCAAATTGATTCTGTTAACTGGTCTGCTCGATTTTTGAACCACTGGTATCCACAGCCTCCTGTGACAAGAAGTGTGGGGAGACACCTGGGAGGAATGACCTTCACTGTCTTTACGTCCTCTTCCTTTTCATCCACAGTGGCATTCTCTACCTCAATGATGACTTCCAAGGTGGGGGCCTTTTCTTCACTGAAATGGACACTGTGACTGTCACAGTAAGTCTGGGACTGGCCAAAAGAAGGAGAGAGGACTGAGGGTGAGACAGTCTGGGTGGAAGGAAACCAGTTGGTTATTGGATCCCACCACTCCAAAAAAAACAGTCCAGTGCTGGTGCTGTGGCAGATTCAAATAGTGGCAGCTAAAGGCAAATTGAGGCAAACCACAGACAGAGGAGAGGTTAACTCCTTCCCAGCTGAGATGTTCCAGCCTCTTGCGGTCTGTGGGTGTCTGTGACCTGCGTTGTCCCTTTGATTCTCTCTCTATCCCCAAGGTCTGCCTTGCTTATAAACTGGCAGTGGGTGCCTAGCAGCTGTCTGCCTAGCAGCTGTCTGCTCTTCCATGTTCCCAGAGGCAGTGTGACCTCTGTAGGACTGTGTACCCCAGAGCAGGGGGGCTACTGACTTCATTGTCTCTTCTCTCCTGGCAGGCTAAGGTGCAACCTAAGTGTGGGAGGTTGGTAGCCTTCAGCTCTGGCAAGGAGAACCCCCATGGCGTGTGGGCAGTGAGCCGTGGAAGGCGCTGCGCCATTGCTCTGTGGTACACGCACTCCCAGGAGCATGCTGAGCAGGTAAAGGACCATGCTGAAGAAATGGATATGAGTACCTCCAAGCAAGAACAGATCACCCTGAGGAATGGCTTGTGGGCTTTCCCGTGGGGCAGGGGCTAGTGCAGCAGCGGGGGGCCGTCCTCTGACCAGGTGCTGGGTGGAGGGGCCAGCCTGTGATGGGTCCTGCAAGGGAGAACAGGCTCTGAGGGGCTTGGATAGATGTGGCAAAGATGAGATGTGTCTTGTCAGCCCCTGCAGGCAGAGCCAAGATTCTAGTAGTCATATCTGTCTATGCAGGAACGGGTAAAGGCGGAGAAGCTGATGGAGCAGAGAGCTGTGGAGCAGGACCGGCCTGATGGAGAGCGTCGGGGGGCTGATCGCAGCGGCAGATCCTCCGCAGAGCCTCCCGTTCCCAGCGGCGGAGCCAGGCCCACGAGCCAGAGACAGAAGCCTGGCTCAGATGGGACACAGCAACCCAAGGAGCTGCGGGCCAGAGATGAGTTCTGAGCACATGGGGCCCCGGGGGCAGGACTGGCACACACCATGGCCTGGTGGGTTGTGGTAGCACCGGGACCACGGAGGCCTGTAGCGCAGTGTATTAGCATGCTAGAGCTGTAGCGATGGGGAGGGATGCAGCTTTCTTCTCTGTGACATCCCAGCAGCTGAAAAATGGGTGCAGGGACAGAGTATGAAAGTTGGTGACACCAGGAACTTCCTTCCCTGCCTCACCAATGTGTCTGTCTCACTCAGAAGTGAGAAGATCGGGTCTCCTCACCCGACTCCTCTGAGTGCCAGCTTCTCTGTCAGCCAGGGCCAAACCTGAGGGGGAGGAGGAGCCTGGGGTTAAAGAACTCAGAACGGAAGCCTCTGCATTTCCTAAGCGCCTGTAAACTCCAGAACCTCACAACTGGTCTGAGGGAGGGAAGGTGAGGGACTGTGAATATATGGAATAAAAGCAAAATTTTGGACACAGACGTTGGTGGGAGCTTGAGTCTGTACACCAGGAGGGAGACATGCACATTTGTTGCTGATGGAAATTTAATTAACCAATTATGGAAAGAGATTGAGCCCTCAGTGAAAGAAAATGAAGTGTTTGCCCAAACGCCAGCTACTTCCAGTGGGGGAGAGCACTGCCATGACTTTGCCCTGGATAGGGTGGGGAGTGCCTTTAAGAAAAACCACTGTACGCTCATGTTTCCCCGCAGCAGGGCCTCTTTTTTTTCCCCCCTCCCTTCCCATGCACCAAACTGCCCCTGAAAACAGAAGAGATATTTTGTTTATCATTTTCCACCCTGCTGTCACTGCACGGGGGATTAGTGTCCGAGATGGGATTATATTGTAGCCAAACAGGAATTGAATGGGGTGGATATGGAGTATCAAAAAGAGCATTGACCCTTTTCCTGGGAAGCATTAGAGCCAGAGATCAATCAGTGGTCATGACATACATCAGGCCTTGATGAGAGTTGTGCGTGGAGACCCCAGCAGCAGTTCAGGTGGAAGAAATCTGTAGGGTCAGGGCCAGTGGTATAAGAGGTGGGTGAATGATTCCCCTCGTCACTGTTGGCACAGGGCCCCTGCTCCATGGAAAGGGAAGTCTTTCCTCAGCGCTTCCTTAACGCGCAAGCTTGGGAAGTCTGCATTGGCAACCCTTTTTGGCCCCTGTCCTCCCCAGGGTCACGGCAGAAAAAGGCAATTTGATGGGTGCATTTCAAATTCCCTGTCCCTGGCGAGAGGTCCATCACATCCCAGTGCTCATGGGTCCATCCTGATGATTTACGTGGGGGTGCTGGACAGTTCCTGCTTGACGAGGATGTGTTGGGTGAGGGGTCACTGTCCACATCTCTGGCTTGCTTTGCCCAAAGGTGGCTGGGGTGATTAGACTGATGGCCTCCTGACGTCAGATGAGATCCGTTAAAAGGTATTTATCTCGGGCTTGGGCCAAAGCCGTGGGAGAGATTAAAAGAGATTGAGGCCAAGATAATCCCCTCAGAGCATCCCACTAAAGTGGCTGCCAAAAGGCATGCCACCAAATCTTTTGCCACCCCTGGCCCCTGTGCCCAGTTCTGTTTCCCCCATGCAGAGCCCAGTTTGTTGCTGCGGGGGGTGTGACCCCGGCTCTGCCACTGGTTTTCCCTCGGCAGAGCCACCGTGGGTAGCACCATCCCTCTTCCCGCTCTGCCCAGGACACGAGTGGCATGCTGTCCCCAGGAAAACAGGAATTCCTGTGGACTGTGAGGTGCAGCAAGCCCTGCCCCAGTGGCTGATAATCCTAGCCTGTTCTGGCTAATCTTCGCTTTATTAGTTTGTTGCTGATATAAACAGAGTGAGTCAAATCCAACTGTGATGGTTTCTTTCCCTTCAGGAGCAGCGTGCTACTCTTTTTTTTTCACCCCTCCCCATCCACCTGCTTTGCATTACGTCCCAATCCGATTTCCCCAAGTCTCTGGTGTCTGATTTAATTTGCCTGACGCTGCTCCTGGAATCAGCCCTCCCCCAACCCCTCCCGTCCACAGCCTTCCAGCTCCCCATGGGGAGATCAGTCCTGGGAGAGGCTGAGGAGCAGAGAGGGAGCAAGGGACTCGCCGGGTGGACGGACAGGACTGATTGGAGGCCACGCAGGGACGAGGGGCTTCTGGCTGGCAGGGAGCTGTTCTTGGCTGGGGAGGAAGGCTGTGAGGGTCCCATCCAGGGGGGACTGCAGCACACCTCGCTCTACGGATCCTGGTAAGGATGCTGCCTTGTTGTGGTACCTCAGGTCACCTTGGTGAGCCTGGTGCTTGGGACCCTGAGTTTCTTGGTGTGAGCCTACGGGAAGCCTTTGTACGAGGGCTGATCCCATCAGGGGATGGGGGAGGCAAGATAGCGGTGAGGAAGGAATTGGGGTTAGCGCTGAGATGTCTTTACAATGATGAGGGGCTTTGGACTGGGATGGGGTTGCTGGTTCAATCCTTGGCAGGTAAATCTCCCCAGACTGGAAGAGGAGGGTAACGCCTCCCCTGTGGGACCAGGCACAGTCCCGCACTCCTGGTGTGCCCCTGTGCACACCCCTCCACAGCTGGCTCCTTTTCTGGATGGAGAAGGTGCCCTCAGAAAGCAAGGAGCAGAGCAGGGTAATTTTACCTTGGCCTTTGATCTCCATCGCAGGAGAGGGGGATCATCTCTGTATCCGGCTCTGCAAGGAGCCCAGGGTGACCAGGGCAAACATATGAAGCCAGCTAGGGATTACAGAGACCCAAGGATGCTGCCTATTAATACTCTGTCCTCCCTCCTGCACCTTTCTTTCCCTTTTCTATTTCCAGCCCTCTCCTTGTATCCCACAGGGGGGTCACTCCCTCCCCCGTGCGTGGGAAGCTACCTGGAGGATAGGAAATAAAGGGCTTCACCCTGGCTTTGTTCCCACCCACCACTTGCCTCCCAGTCCCTACCAGGTGGCTTGGTAAGATAGTCCCTGGGGTGGGCTGGGCCCCTGCCATGGCATGGGGCAAGGGGGACAGCCACTGCCCTGGAAAGTCACTGTGTGGCAGCAAAAGGCAGAAGGCAGATGATCCCAGGTCCCCCTCGGGCTCACACTGCAGTAAAGGCGCTGGGTCTGCCATGGGCAGACACCCGGGGGGTCGGGAGGGCTCTGGTTGCCCATAGGCAGGAATGCTACAGCAGGTGCCTCCAGAAAGTTTGTCAGAAAAGGCAGGAGGGGGAAGAACTGTCATGTTGGAGAGCAGAAGAAATGAAACATGGTCTCAAAAGCCAAGAACTGTGAACTTGGGTGAGCTCAGACCAGGCAGAGCTCAGAAGAGGGCTGGCGTGAGCCGACTAAGCCCAGGCTCTGGCTGCGCCATGCTCCTCAGTGATGCTCGTAGGACGCACAACTCTAGACTGGTGCTGGTGCCAGGGTCCTCCTGTCAGTAGCTCTTTGCAGTGCTGGGCTTGTGGTGGTGAATTGCTTTTGCAAAGGTACCTAAGGACTGGTTTCCTCTACTGCGTAGCATCCACCTGGAAGAGCCCTTGCTTCCAGAAAGCACTGAGCATGCACCAGTTATAAGCCTTTCCCATTAAAACCAGGCTGGGCCACTACCACGAGCAACTGTGAGCTGATCCGTGGATCCACAAGAAATGTGTATCCCTAAGGCTCCGCTGGTCACAGCAGGAATATGCCTTGGCCAGACTCCCAAAGTCCATTCCCCTTTCCTCTGTTCCTCCACATTTGGTTCCCCCATTTCCTGTCCTAAATTTACATGGCCATGATGAGCTGCTCTTTTGCATGCCCGCCGTGGTCCTCCTGGGAGGCACTGCTCTCCACTGGGGACCAGGTAACTCACTCTCCACAAATTGCACTGGGACATGCCTGGTGGAGGCGACAGGCGAAGCTGGAGCTATTATTATCACTTATCTGTGGCTCCTTGTCCTTCTGAGGATGAGAACAATTCCCAACTTCATTTAGAGTGTTGCCTCTAAGGGATTTAAAGGTTCGGACAGAGTCCTGAACCTGAGCTGCACCTTCTCTATATTTAGCCCTTTTTATCCGTCCCCGACATTGTGCCCCTGCCATTTGATCTGCCTGCCGGCTCCGAAAGCCCCTCATCTGGTTGTGCAACTTCACCGAGCAGGCACCTGGGAACCATTGCTGCCGTGCTAGGGCCAGAGTTGAGAAAGAAACACTCAGGGAAGGGAAGAGAATAGTGAAAAACCAGGAGGAGAGCTGCCAGGAAGACTGGGGGTCTGATTGGTAACAAGGAGGACATGTGCAGCTGGCTTCACCTGGGGCAGCAGCTGGAAGAGAGAGTGAGGCTTCCATCTCCACGCAGGTCTGGGTGGGCGGAAACAGAAGTCCACAGAGACAGAGTAGGGTGGCTGGAAGGACAGTGGTCTCAGATGGCCAAACGTGAAAGAACAGCCTGGGGACTGAGCTGAGGAGACTGGAAGGAGAGAGCTGGAGGGAAGAGGTGGCCCTGCAGGAAAAGGCGATCTGACGCCCATGGCTGATGGAGGGGAGGTAGGATCAGTCCTAGGGAAAACTGAGAAAGGGGAAGGTGTGACCACAGCGGTAGGGCTGGTCTCCGCAGGGTGGCTGGAAGTTCAGAGCTGCTGCTTGGCATGCTGGTAGGCAGTGACCGGAGCGGGACGTGGTCTCCACAGCTTGACTGTGCACCGAAACCAGGGGTACGTGCCACAGGGTGAGGAGGGCATGCAGCCTCCTGCTGAAAGCTGCCAGGCCTCCCCAGCATCTCCCCACTCTGTTGGTCAGCTGAGAGATGGAGAAGCTCAGGCAGGCAGCTTTCATGGCCAGCATCGCCCAGCCAGGCACAGCCTTGCTAGGAACGATGGTCATCACTGTTCTGCCAAAACAAGAGAAGGGAAAAAAAGTGGAAAGGGCCCAGCTCAGGTGCTGGTCTGTCCTCATCCTTCTGCATAGCCGAGGCTGGCAGCCCCAGGCCACTACTGTGGCACATGCCTGTGGGCTCTGGTAGTCCCCGGGCTCCCCTGCAGGTCCCTCACCACGTGCAGGGGCCAGCAGACCAGGCCAGCACCGGGTCTAGCCCATGGGCAGGGGGCAAGGAGGAGGCAGCAGCGCTGCGGCTCCGTCCAGGCTGGCAGGCAGCAGGTACTGCTCTTCCCCTGCAAAGTACAGCCTGAACTAGCCTCCCCCTGCAGCAAGCTCTGCCTCCCAGGGCCCAGGGGGAACCTGTGTCTCCAGTCCTTTGCTACACACAAAGCCACGCCACAGGAGTCACTGACCAAGCAGGAGCTCGCTCTGCCTGGAGGCCACGGGGATGCTCAGGGGAAGGGGTCCTGGAGGGAAACCCAAATTGCTCTACAAAGCAGCAAGCAAAGGTGGGGCCTGGGAGCGATCTGCCTGTGATTGCCCCTAGCATGGAAGGACCCAGAGCCCTCTTGGCTGGAGGAAACGAAGCCTTTGAGCAAAAAGGCCAGAGGGGATGGAGGCGACATGACCCACAGGGACTAGGAGAAATTCTGCAGAAGCTGCTGGAGCATTTCTTGGCCTTGGGGCAAAGCGCTGGTTTTAATGAAGAACAACACCTGGAGCACATCTGGACACTCACACCTACCTGGGAGAAGGATTGAAGCAATGAAAGACCAGATCTGTCTACAGGAGTGGGAGAAGCCAGAATCACTAGTGACGCTTTAAGTGTATGTAATGAGAAAAAAGAGAACAAAAACAGAGATGCTGTATAATCGTATGGTGCACCTGTATCTTGAATATGGATTACAGTTCTGGTTCACTGCTCTCTCCACAAAAACATATCATCTATACTCTATAAACAAGTCAAAAGGGCTTAGAGAACAACAGAGGTAGTAGAATATAATGGCTTACATGGGAGGAATAACTAAGTGTGGTCTGCGGTCTGGAAAAGAGATGGATGAGGATGGATATGACAAAGATTGGTAAAATACTGCACAATGCTAGGGTGAGTACAGACCAGTCATTTGCCCTTTCTTCCCCCTCAGAAGCTAGGGACCACCAAGTGGAACTAGTGCCATTTGGGAGTAACAGAAACAGGAACTTCTCTGCAGAGCTGCCACTAAGCTGTGGAAGTCACCACCATGGGGCATCGAGGATGCTAAACTTTGACATGGGCACAAAAGCTGTGTGGATGAATGCACAGAGGAAAAGTCCATCAAGGACTTGCATATAGTAACACTGCCTCTGGCTTTGGACGTCAGTGAAAAGCTGGGGCCAGGAAAGTTGAAGCACCATTACCTGGTTATGTTCTTAGATCCTTCCCTAGACATCCACTTCTTTTTTCCTTTTTTTTTTTTTTTTTTTTTTTTTTTTTTTTTTTTTTTAAATGAGAAACATGAAGGGAACCCTGACAGAGCACCTCAGCAGCCCTCAGATTTCCTTGATGGTCGAAGCGGCAGTAGGCACTGCCTGGTGATGCTTTGCCTAGGACAAATCATAGGAAATAGTCACTGGGCTCCCCCTGCCATGTTTCCTCCTCCCAGAGCAGAGATGGACAGCTTGGCCATGGACAGGGAGAAGCCAATGAAGATGACCCAGGGATTTGCTAGGAATTGGAATAGGGAGATTGAAAAATAAAGAGATGAAGTAACAAGTGTGGCCAGAATCTCAGCAAGAGTCTCTGGAGGTCTTCAGCTTCCCAGGGTACGTGTAAGCAGGATCCAAACCTAAATGGACCTTTGATCAGGCCCGGTACGATCTTCCCCAGTGCTGAGGGTTTTGACCAGCTACAGCATGACATTACCAAGCCTTAATCAGCTATTTAATAGCTGGTTATTGAATAGCTTAAAGCGCTTCAAGCCTTTATCAGAGATGCCTATGTCTGCATAACTGAGCAGCTGTATTAGTGCCCTTCCCACCTCACGCCTCTTCCTTTGGTTTGTCTCCCCAGAACCAAGGCTGCCCCACGTGGAGGAGCCACCCCTAGGTCAGAAAGATGGGGGAAATGGAACAGATGAAGCAGGAGGCTGAGCAGCTGAAGAAGCAGATTGCGGTAATGCTGGCAACAGTCATGAAACTGCTGAGAGAGCGTCTACCCCCGCCCGTGCCCAGGCTTTCCTCCTCGGCCACGACCTGGGAGCTGATCTTTCTCCACCTACATCCTTGGAGCCCTCTGCAGTTCTGCACAGCCCTTTAAGTGCCAATGGAGATCTTCGCTGGGGGTGGGGGAGCAGTGGGAGGGGAAGGAAGAGAAGAGTGGGCACTGGTAAGAAGCGGCCACTGGTGTTGTGTCTGCAGGGGGACAAAGAGTGCAGTGTGTCCCCAGGACCCCCCCGTCTGGTGTTCTGCCAGACAGGAGGATCCATAGAAAGGGTGAGGCATGGGGAACTGGCTGCTGGGCAGCTTTTGGCTCACCTTCCCCATGTCTGAGTGGTGCCCAGGTGCCCTAGTCACAGACCAGGAGCCCCCATGTTGGCCACAGTCCAAACACGGTGGAGCCACAGTTCCTACTTCTAGCAGCCCCCAGGCTACGCCCCTGAAGTTCGCTTGCCATTGACTGCAACACGCAGCTTTTTTGTGTCTCATCTGCTCTTGTCTCTTCTCCAGGATGCCCGGAAAGCGTGTGCAGACACAACGCTCGCTCAGGTGAGGGGCAGGGCGGGCTGGGCAGTGACCGTGGGGGGGGGTCAGCTAGCACCACTGCCAGGGGAACTCTCTCCAGTTGGGAAGTGGAGTTAGGGGGCAGAGATGTGGGGCACAGTAAAGCTCCTGCCAGTCCAAGGTTAATTCTTTCTCTCCCCCGGCTCTTTCCTCAGATTGTGTCTGGAATGGAGGTTGTTGGCCGCATCCAGATGCGGACCCGAAGGACCCTGCGTGGGCACCTGGCCAAGATCTACGCCATGCACTGGTCCACAGACTCCAAGTGAGAAAGGTGTTGCTGACCGGTGGGGCAGCAGCACAGGGGTGCGAGGGGCCAGGAGGCTCTGATGAGAAGAGAGCTGCTAACAGCATCTTGTTCCTCTCTTGCAGACTTCTGGTCAGTGCCTCACAAGATGGGAAGCTGATTGTGTGGGACACGTACACAACTAACAAGGTGGGCGTCAGCAGCGGGGTGCTGGAGGGGGTCCCCTGGGAGCTGGCACCCCTGCCCCACCCTCTCTGCTGCCAGAGTCCCAACGTGCTTTCTTGTCCTCCCAGGTTCATGCCATCCCTTTGCGTTCGTCCTGGGTCATGACCTGTGCCTATGCCCCCTCAGGCAATTTTGTGGCCTGCGGGGGCCTCGACAACATGTGCTCCATCTACAACCTCAAGACTCGTGAAGGCAACGTCAAAGTGAGCAGGGAGCTCTCGGCCCATACAGGTGTGCGTTGCCTGCCAACAGCCCGCGCACCCTCTGCTTCCGAGCCTCCTTCTTCCAGCCCTGCCCCGTTCCTCACATCTGCTTGTTCCCGCTTCCCAGGTTACCTCTCCTGCTGCCGATTTCTTGATGATAACAATATTGTGACTAGCTCCGGAGATACCACATGGTGAGTGTTATCTTCTGCATCCTGGTGACATGACCCCCGGCTCGCGGAGGCGCAGCAGCAGGCACAGTCCTCTCGCTCTGCAGCACGCCGCTGCTAAGGACGAGTTGCTTCTGCACGGGGAGGCCGCAGCGAGCGCCTCAGGCAGCTGGATCTGTTCTTCCTCCCATGGCAGAACAGGGGCTTCTTCTCCCAGCTGAGGCCAGGTCAAGACACGGGTCTGTGGGTGGAGCAGTAGGGACCACGTTGTCAGCTCTCACAAAGCACAGAGTCACTTACCCTGGGACAGAAAACATCACAGATTTATGTGGAGCCCACGTACGAGTTCCACATCTCAGGTCTTGACCACTGTGCAAGGGACACCCGCAGAGCCAGTGCCTGGAACCTTTGGCTCCTGGCTTTCACGGTGCTGGGACTCCGAGCGCTGCCCTTACCCACACCCCAACCCCAGCACCTCCTTTGGAAGAACCTCTTGGCTAACGACGGGTCAGGATGGATGTGGCGCTTCCATCAAAGATCAGGCTTAACGGGGCTCATTTGCCTGGCTGCCATGTGGGATCCCAGCAAGCACAGCCCGTGCATCCTACGGGCACGGGTCATGGCAGAACCTTTTTCAGCCATTCGCCTGCAGGTCCCTCTTACCTTCTCTCAACATTCCCTTCAGTTGTAGGGGTTACGGGAACGCAGCCAAACCGACACACCCGCAGCCTCAGCCTGCCTCTGCTATAGCAGAGGAAACAGCAGCAGCAGCCGAGCAGGTGCCGCCTGCTGCTCCCAGCTGACACAGCGATGCTCTGCCCTGCTCCCCCTTCTCCCCGTGCTGTACCCAGGCCCCGGCTCCTCTCCTCTTGCCGGGGGGGACAGGTCTCAGCCCAGTGGCAGGTTTGCTCTGCCTGGCCTGGCTCTGATCCTCTCCTTCCCCACAGCGCGCTCTGGGACATTGAGACGGGGCAGCAGAAGACTGTGTTCATGGGTCACACTGGAGACTGCATGAGCCTGGCCGTCTCCCCGGACTTCAAACTCTTCATCTCTGGGGCTTGCGACGCTACTGCCAAACTGTGGGACGTGCGGGAGGGCACCTGCCGCCAGACCTTCTCAGGGCACGAGTCCGATATCAACGCCATCTGCGTACGTATGCTGTCCGCATGCTGGGCGGGCAAGGGAAACGGAGGGTAGACCAGCTCCGAAACGGTCTGAGGGCAAGGTTGGAAGAAGTCACAGTCACGTGGGGAGCGAGGGTCTTGGGAGACCCTGGCCCTATGATCCAGCCTGAAGCGGGGAGGGCCTGAGCTCCCCGAAGTTGGGAGGCTGGCTCTTCCCAGGCACCAGAGCACCCAGGTCTGACTCAAAGCACTGCTTGGCCATGGCCCGCGCACCGTGGTCTGCGGGGCTCAGCGCCCTGACACGGGAGCTGGTGCAGCTTTGTTCCCAGCGGGAGCCACGCTCCAGGCACGCTCCAGGAGCCCTGCCGCAAGCTGCAAGCCAGGCAGCAGGAATCCCTAACTCAGTCTTAGTCAGCTCCGGGCAGCAGAGTTGGGAACTTGGGATCATAGGGTGAAATCTCCACAGAGGGCAGCACAGGCATCTGGGGGCACTGTCCTCCTCGGCGGCAGGGATCCAGACTGGGAGCCCTAGAGGTGGCAGGACAAGAAACGTGCTGGTTTGATGCAGCACAGGGAGCCAAATGAGCCTGCCAGCTTCCTGCAATGTCTGCTGCTTCAGCCCCCCTCCACCACCTTCAGTCAACACAGCTTTTCCCACCTGTCCCCTGGCCACCCTGCCAGCCCTATGGTTTTCTGCCGTACCTGCTCCTGAGCAGACTCTTTTTGCTCCTCAGAGCACAGGACACGGAAAAGGTGTGAGAAGGCTGGGTTGTAAGGATCGAACAGAGGCAAGCTCTCAGCTCTGAATCATGCCAGACCCCATCGGGGGACAACGGGTGGACACTTGTCAAGCCCCAAACTAACAGCTGGAGCTAAAGAGACAATAAACCTTCCCTGAGCACTAGGCCATCTTGCAGTAGGTCTAACCCCTAGGTCACTGGCTTTCTTGAGGTAGACAGGGTTTACTAGGTTTGAGGAGAAGCATCAGTCTCCCCTTTCAGCAGACTGAAATGTTATGATCCAGTGGCTTGTCCCACTGGGTTTTCCTACCTCCATGGCTTCCTGGTGGTTAGCAGGGAGGTGAAGACTTGAGGAAGGCTGTAAGGCACAACCTAATTAAAATCCGGCGTGTGCCCTCCTCAGTTCTTCCCGAACGGTGAAGCCATCTGCACCGGCTCAGATGATGCCACCTGCCGTCTCTTCGACCTCCGAGCAGACCAGGAGCTCATCGTGTACTCTCATGAGAGCATTATCTGCGGAATCACATCAGTCGCCTTCTCCCGCAGCGGGCGCCTCTTGCTTGCTGGATACGATGATTTCAACTGCAACATCTGGGACTCCCTGAAAGCAGAGCGTGTGGGTGAGTGGCTCCTGAGGTCCCTCTTTTGTTCCCTGCAAAGTCTTCCGTCCCTACCAAGGCAAGAAAAAGGATTTTATTTTTTTTCTGAGGGACACACCCTGTACTGACTGAAACCCAGCAGAGCTTCCTCACACTCAAGGAGCACACCAGAGCTAGTATAACTCTCTTTTGTGTAGAATTATTGGTTTTAATGTTAAGGAAGCCAAGCCTTTAAACAACATCATTGTTTCATGGGGGGAAAGAGCATTAAGGTTCCTATTAGTTAAAACTCATAAGCACCAGTAGTATTTCCTAACTTTCTCCTAGCCTGGACGGTGGCTTCCAGCTACTCACAGTGCCACTCGGCAGCCGGGCACTGAGCTGAGCGTGGACCTGGGCTTCCATCCATCATCTTTGGGTAGTCCGGGATGCTCACACACAGACTACACCTGAGCACCGTTTTTCTTTCAGACGTAGCCCCTAGCGCCTCTGAAAATCTATAGCACAGCCCAATGGCATTGCTATTCCTCAGTGTTAGCAAGGACACGTCCCTGCTGAGTCCTGCCGTGCCCCAGGGTGCAAGGCTGCAGCCAGCCCTTCCCACCAGCGTGCTTTGGCTGGCCCCACAGGCAGTTGTTCATGCCCCACACAAAACCCCTTCTGCACCTTTGCTTTCATTAGCCAACAGGTATGGGCACACAGCGTGATGCACAGGGGTGTTGGTACACAGCAGGTACACAATGTGTGTCCTCAGCACAGTTAACCCTTTTGTCTCCCCAGACCCCACTTCTTTTCCTGACTTCTGTTCTTCCCACCTTGTAGGAATCCTTTCTGGCCACGACAACAGAGTGAGCTGCCTGGGGGTGACAGCAGATGGCATGGCTGTTGCCACCGGCTCCTGGGACAGCTTCCTCAAGGTTTGGAACTGAGGCCAGCGACAGAGAGGGAACAAGCAGCGGAAGCACAGCCCGCAGCCTGAGCCCGTGCAAGCAGCATCGTCAGCTGAGCACAACAGAAACGCCTACCTACCACTCCCGCTTGTCTCTAGACACAGGTCACTTGTAGGGGTCTCCCAGAGTGAAAGGGAAAGGAGAGGCTGGGGAGCAGGAGCAGAGGGAGCTGGGGAGCAGGAGCGCACATGCGCTGGCCCTTCTCTCCACCTCTAACCGGCAGTTTCCAGCCTGGTGCAGGCTTGAAGACCTGCAAGACATTGTTCATTATGTCTCAGGATTTTACAGTGCAGTTCAGACACCCTGCATTTTCCTTCAAACATCTCTACCCACCTTGATGGCCATCCTTCAGAGGACCCTTCATCCAACACCTCTGTCCCAGGCTAAGCTCTGTCCCTGATTTAACTCCAGCCAGCTTCTCTGTGCAGCTGTCCCATAGCCCTGCAGACAACCTCAGAGAGGTACTGGGCTTGAGATTTCTATTATGCAGCCTCAGACAAAAAGTTAATGTAAATTGGGCTCATTTTCCATTGGGGAAGACTTAGCTCAAAGTCTTGTCTATGCATAAATGGGGGAGAGGTAGCCCTCAGACTTGCCAGCGTACCAGGGAATATATTATTCTTACTTACTGTCTGCTTCTTGCTGTTCCTTCTCTTTTTGCCTCACTCCTGCATTGTGCGGTGACCCTGTCTAAACCAGTAGCCATCAGCCCCTCTTTCTGAGCCTGTTATAGAGCTTCATAGCCCAGGCAAATAAAGAAAGCTCACATAAGCACCGCAGGCTGTGTTCTTTCCAGCATTGCTATGAGCTACTGCAAACGTAACTCCGCTCCCATGAACGCTGCCTGCTAGCCCTGTCCAGAGAACATCTCACCCACAGGCCCTGCTCTGCCTCAAAACCCCCCGGGGAATGCACTCCCCACCTGTATTTTAGTTGAGGAGAGGCTGTTAGCCCTAAGCCTTGCTGCCCAGGAGTGGGAACAGAGAGCTGAAAAACGCATCCTTGCAAACCTGAGAGGTTTGAGCTCAATTACAGGTCACAGCCATTATATTCAGCCTCTCTGCCACTTGCTGCCTCATAGCAACATCCTGGGGTGCCAAGGCTCTGCTAGGAAGAGTTGAAGGTCCACAAGGTGTAGCAACTTAACAGAAGGTCAAGATATTAATGGACAATACTATCTTATCTTGGTTTAGAACTCACCCTCCGTACCAGACCCTTGCAACAGGCTACAGTCCTCTGCATATGTTAGCTTCAGTCCAGCACAGGTGCAGAACTCCAGAAGTTACGCTAGATACATCAGGCTCCCACAGAGCTGCAGCTTCCCAGCCCACTCTGTAGCACATAGGTTCAAGGTCAGACCCTTCCCAGCACAGCTCCACCACAGCGTGTTACAGGCAGGGAACAGAGCTGAGTTTTAGGGCTAATGGAAGGCTGAATTATTTGTTCCTGTACCCTTGTCCCCAACAAAAACGTTGTACTGGGCAAATGTGTGTGTGAGGAGGTCACCTACTGTCCTATCAGGACAGATACAGCCAGCAAAGGTTCAACACAGATTTATTTGCTACAGATAAGAACTCCACAGTAAGTCAATACAGCCAATATACAACAGAAGAGCCAAAGCCTGTACTATACATAAGACATGCAAAGCCAGGAGAGCGTTCTTTTCCCAACAGGGACAGTCAAGAATAACCTCAAGTCTGGAGTTTCAGTCTGTTGCAGGATTTCTCACCCCAGAAGGCTCCCAAAACATAGAAGCAAGTTACAGCAAGATCCTGGAAAAGGAAATCTCTAGTTCTCCACAAAAGGACACTGCTGGTTCTCTTTGTTCAAGTCATTCCAAGCACAGTTCCCAGATTTGAGGCTCCTGCTCAGATCCACTGTCACTTCCTTCTTCTCCCCAAGGTTCTCTCCCAACACATGCCTCTTACCCTAGAGAAGCAGAAAAAACCCTCAAACATTCGATGTAAAACAGAAGTTAATTGAGGGTTAGCCAATTCCCAGTCAAACACCTAGCCCATTTTCAGGCCATTCAGTTTTGGATCTCTTGTAATAATGTTTAGGAGTGATGGACTTTGTTCTAGAGCCTAAAGGGGAAGCATGCACCAAAGCAGGCAACATCACGGTAAGGCCAGAGGTACAGACAGTGAACGAGACTTGGAGGCATCCAGGCGCAAGACTGACCAACAGAAAAATACCATGAAGTCACCACGCTCTACAGGCCTAGGAAGCTACAGTTCCAAACTGGGGCCCTACAAAATACAGAAATCTGAGAATTTGGGGGTGGGGGGGGGTAGCGTGTCAGCCCATTCTCCCTCCCACAGTACGAGTCATTAAGCTTTACCTGGCGAGGGGCAGTAGCACTGGGGGAATTATCATCTTGCAGGATGCTGAGGGGAGAACGGCCATTTCCACCAGATGTTGCCATGATTTTGTTGTTGGTTTTGCGTCTTACAGGCTTGCCCCCTAGTAACAGGAGGAAACACATCAGTGTGTCATGACAAGGCTAGAGTGTCCCTGATTTTAAATGCCTCTTGGCCTCTATGACCTAGCTTGCTTGCCTGCACAGCAGAGACTGTTACCCCAGGGCTCCCAGGTACAGGGATCACAGAAAGGCTGAGGTCAAAGTAAGTTCTGGAGGACATCTAGCCCAACCTGCCTCACTCTAGCAGGGCCACCTGGAGCCAGCTGCCCTCCAGGACCACATCCTGATGGCTTTTGATCATCTCCAAGAACAGAGACTCCATAACCTCTCAGTCATCCTCACAGTGGAAAAAACGTGTTTGCTGGTGTTCGTATGGAGCCTCCTGTGTTCTACTTGGGCCCATTGCCTCTGGTCCCACCACTGGAAAGATCCTGGCTCTCCCTCCAGGTATTTACATGTGTTGGTGAAGTCTCCCCTGAGCCTACTCCCCTCCAGGCTGAAGCGTCCCAGCTCCCTGAGGCACCAGCTCTGTCAGCACCTGGATGTGCTCCCCAGCCTGGCTCCCCGGAGGGAAGGTACCCCGGCCCAGCCCCCCCAGTCACAAACCCGTCCCAGGGAGGAAGAGCTGCCATTTACCTCTCAGAGCCGTACATTTACCCCTTCGCGTTGGCTGCGAGTCGCAAGGGCTGCTTTTCAACACCAACTGGTAGAACGGCAGTCCCGGGGGGCCTGCCGCAGAGCCCCGGGGGCGGGCAGGGGCACTGGGGGATGGGGGCCGGGGAGTGTCTGTAAGCGGGCAGGCCGGGGGAGGCACGGGCACCACCCCCGCACCGAGCACTTACCCGAGGAGAAGCCAGGCCCGGCCAGGCGGGGCTGCCAGACCGCGACGGCGCTGGGAGAAGGCGGCCTGCCCGCCTCGGACCCCAGGCAGGCGGGCAGCCACGGGCCGCCGGCGGGCAGGGAGCTCCGCCTGGCCGACTCCGCGGCGGGGCAGGCCTCTCCCGGCGGCGCCGGCCCCGGGGCCGCGGCCCCAACGCCGAAGGCCTCGCTGAGCTGCTTCACCAGGCTGTCCAGGCTGCCTGCCAGGGAGGTAGGGCCGGGCCGGGGGTGAGGCAGCGGGTCCCACGGGGCCGCCCCCCCCCCTCGCCCTCCCGCGGCGGCCTCACTCACCGCTCGACAGGGTCCTCACGGGCGTGCGGAAGATGCCAGGCGTGGGCGAGCGCGGGTCCCGGCCCTGGCCGGTGCCCGGCAGCGGCTCGGCGGGCCCGGCCTGCGGGCTGCCCAGCGGGGAGCTCAGCACCTGAGGAGAGGGCACACGTCGGGGCGGTGGGCCCAGGCCGCTGAGGGCCGACGGGTGGGCGGCCGGCGGGGGGGCGCCTACCTCGATGGGGGTGCGCAAGATGCCGGCGCTGGGGGAGCGGGGGTCGCTGACGTGGGCCGAGGGGCGGCAGAGCGGGGCGGCGGGGCTGGCCGGGGCGCTGCCGGAGACCCCCATGGCGGTGGGCGCCGAGCCGCGCAGCTCCCAGGCCCACCCGTCGCCGCGATTCAAATCTCCCGCGCCCCGGGCAGCGCGGCCCCATTGGCCCGCGAGAGGAGGCCGTGCCCACCTCGCCCCACCCCCGGGGCAGCCTCGCCCCGCCCATCTCCCGCCGGGGCCACCTCGCAGCCCCCGCCCGGCACGTCCCGCCTCCGACACGCTGTCAATCTTGGGTAAGCTCCTCCGCCCCGCTCGACGTGGCGATTGGTGGAGTAGTCCGGCTCCGCCTCCCGTGACGGAGGGAAGCTGTCTGCGATTGAACGAGCCGCTCAGGCAGTGCTGCGTGCCCCGCCCCCCACCTCGCTACCGGGCGCGGGATTGGCCAGAGAGCGGCTGCCCACACCGCGCTCCGATTGGTCAGGGTGGGGTTGTGGGCGGTGCCGCAGTGAGCCGCTGTCATGGCGGAGCTGAGCGAGGCGCTGCTCTCGGTGTTACCGTCCATCCGGGTGCCCAAGGCCGGCGACCGGGTCCACAAGGATGAGTGCGCCTTCTCCTTCGACACGCCGGTAAGCGCGGCCTGCCACCGGCTCGCCTGCCCGCCCGCGCCGCCCCGCTCCGGCCCGCCCGCTCGCCACCGAGCCGCCCTCCCGCGGCGCGATGGGACTTGTGGTCCCCAGGCGGCCGGAGCGGGCCGCGGCCGAGCGGAGCGCGGGGCCTCGGGGACTACAGGGCCCGGCGTGCCCTGGGCCGCGCCCCCCCGCCCGCGCCGCGCTGGGGGCTGTAGTCCTGGGGCCGCAGCGGGCGTGGGCAACTCGCTCGCCCCGCTCGGTGGCGGCCCGGCCCGGCTCCGGGCGCCGGGGGAGCGTGTGCCCCCCCCCCCCTCCCCCCCCCCGCGTTCTGCGGGTGCTTGCCGGGCCCTGCAGAGCCGGGGGGCGGGCCGGGGTCCCGCCCTAACCGGGGGCGAGCAGCCCCCCTGGCCTCACCGCGTGGCGCGGCCCGGCAGGCGGGGGGCAGTCGGTGCTGTGTCATTAAGATGGCAGTGGTCTCTTCCCCACCCCGCGGCATCGCTGCGCCTCCTTCCCTGCCCGCGCCTGGCCGGGGCGGGTCCGGGGGGGGACCCGGGCGGCGGGGGAGCGAGGCCCCCTCCTCGGGCGCCCATCGAGGCTGCGCCCCGTCCCGCCAGAAGGACCGGGCAGCCCAGAAGGACCGGGCAGCGGCAGGGAGATGGGCGGCCTGCGAGGGAGCAGCAGCCGGCAGCCTGGCCCCCCTGGCTGCCCGCGGCGGACCTGGCCCCGCAGCCCCTGCTCTGCCCCTCTCCCGCTGCTCCACAGTGGGGATCAGGGTGGGGGCCCAGGCAGTGCCCCCTGCCCCAGCCTGCCTGCCTGTGGGGCCGGGCCCCATCGGCTTCAGAGGGCTCGCTCTGCTGAATGAAAAGGGCTCTCCACGGACCCGCGTGGGGTTTCCCAGGTGCCAGTGGGATGGCGAGGGCTGGCTCTGGAGCCCTGTCGAAGCCACTCACAAGCTTTTGAACGCAGCAGCAGAAAATCCAAGAGTGGTCTGTTAACCTTCCCCACGCTGTCGTCTGGCAACGCTCCCTACGGCACTGGGGATTACTGTGCTTTCAGACAGGGTGCATGGGTTTGTTGGCAGTGATTGTACCACACTCGGAACTTGTCAACTGTGCATGCTGAGGCCTTTTGCGAGATGAGCTTCTAAGGAAGCTTGGGCTTTCCTGAGTTGGTAGCATCCTGCCATAAATAAACAGGCAAATAGGTTTTCAAATACATCATCTCAACAGGAGTACCTGTTCTCCTGGGACAGCCAGGCTGGGGCTTGCCGTCTTATTTCTGACTAGCCTACCAAGTGGCTGGTGCGTAGGAATGTAGCCATGATTTAATCAGTAATGAGTAGTGTTCCTAGAGGTAAGTCTGTGCCTATCCTGGCAGCTAGAATGGCGTTCTTTACCACCTCCCTTCAGCTTTTATCTTTCCGTCTTTCCAGGAGTCAGATGGCGGCTTGTATATCTGCATGAACACGTTCCTGGGCTTTGGGAAGCAATATGTGGAAAAGCACTACCAGAAAACAGGCCAGCGGGTCTACCTGCACCTCAAAAGAACACGTAAACTGGTAAAAAATAAAAAGACGTCCAGTCAAACCTGTTCTGAAGTTGAGAGCTGGGCTGTGTCTCTGTGTTCAGTCAGATACAGAGTTTTCTCTCTATATAGTGTAACTGATACTGTTCTTGGTGCACTGGGGTGGGCACCAGTTCTCCAGCTCTGCTTATGCTGATTGTTGCATGGATTGCCCACGCTGTTTCTGCCTGGCCTCTTTCTGTGTTCAAAGTAGCTTAATTTCAATCTTTAAGGCTTGACACAGCTTGCCTGTCCCCCTGAACTCTAATTCCCTATTTCTTCTCGACCCAATAGAAGGAAGAAGACACCAACTCCAGTGCGGGGGACCCCCCAAGGAAGAAGCCAACTCGCTTGGCCATTGGTAAGAAAGTACTTGTGTACCATATCATCCTTGTTTTGAGCCAGTCCTGGAGCTGCCTGGCGTTGTGGCCAGTCTCTTTTGCCTTTCCTCTTCTGGGCTAGTTGAAGCTAGCATCCCCAACCGAATTCAAACTTTGTGTTTTCTAGTGAGTCTTAGATGGGCAGTTTCTGCAGAACAGTTGTTGAGGTGGTAGTTTTGTTCTGTGTTTAAAGCTGCATTGTGTTTTCTGTAGATAAATATGTTTTGCATCCTCTCATAACTCCTTATGTCTGACTCACCTTGGTGTGGCTGTAACCAGTATAGGGCTGTTGCTTAATGCAAATGTGTCCAGTGCAGGGCTGAAGGAAGTTTGAGAAACTCTTAAGTTTGAAGTTTCTGACAGAAAAACTGCTTTTTAAACTTCTTAGGTATTGAACTAGTGTTACATATATAGGTGGGGAAGAAATTACTGGTAAATGCCGTCTTAATGTTTTTGGCTCTATAGGTCTTTGAAATACCAGACTGATACTGAAGGAAGTACATGTGCACATTTAAAATATTAAAAACAAGCCCTTTTTTTGAAAAACATGGCTGGTGTTCCATTACTCTCTTGCACTTACTGAGAAGGCTGTCATGGCAATCAATGAAGTTTTCTCATTTGGAGCAGTCTCAGCTAGTAATTAGTGAACCGTTATGGAGATCTATAAAGCAGAAGGTAGGGACATTATTTTAGTAGAGATAGGTTCTTGGCTTGCTGGAAGCTGACCACTAGAGGGAAATGCAGAACCTGAGCCGTACACGTCTTGCCTTTTGCTCACTTTTTCCCTGGCTGTGCCATTGTGTAACAGATGCCCAGTGACTCCACTGCTGCCACAGCACAAACACCAGTATTAAGACGTTCAGTTGCTCCCTGTTTTTGTGGTGAGGTGAATGGAGTCCCAAAGGTCACTTCTAGCAAAACTGAGACTAAAAATCTATGTTTCTTCAGATAGCCAGTGCTTTTATGTATATGATTATGCTACGTTTGGAGAGACGAGTCTCTCCACAGTCTGCATTATGACTTCTTTCTGCATCCTCAATTCTACAAAGGTCTTGAGGCAAGTGTTGTCACTGGGGCAGCAAATACCTGCTTGTGATAACAGCCTAGCGGCATGGGTGGAGCAGGAGAGAATAAAAGAAAGTATTAGCCCCGTGAGGCAGTGATGTTAAATCCAGGAGAGATTCCCCCCCCACCCCCTGATTTTTTTAAGCTAAACTGTGGTGGTTTATTGAATCCTAACATGGGAGACTTTTTTAAAGTACTAGAAGGACTTAGGAGCAAAATGTCATTGGCTGCAAAATGTGGCCCTTGATCCCTGTGTACCTCACCTTCCCTCTCCACGGGGGAAAAAACCTTGTAGTGCTTGCTTCCCATGCCCATGTGTCAGTTGGATGGCTTTTGGAGTCTGTGGTGTTTAGATACAGCTGTGGGGAGGGAGATAGTGTACTTTGGGCAAGCTTTTGGCTGTATGGAGGGAAAGAAGGGCTAGAAGGCAGTCTGCTGGCTGAAGACCTTCTTCCTCATCTGCAGCCTCAGAAAGTTCACATAAGCACCTGAGGGGACCTCACCAGTCTGTTTTAGTCTGTTTAGAGTTCAGGAATTGCGTAATAAATACCCTGAGGGACTGTGTATTGCTTTACTCTGAAGTGGTGACAGGAGATCTCTGGGATGTGCTGAAGAGCCACCAAGAGGATTATCTGGGTATGTTGTTGCATGATGCTGGTGACTGTTTTCAGGTATTTCTAAAATCACTCAGGCTTGCAGTGCCTGTATTCATATGTAGCAGTTTGTGCATAGCCTAAAAATTGTAGGTATCTAATGAGAGGGTTGCAGGAGATCACAGGAACCGGGTATTTTTGTCAATAATGTTTTAACCAAATGTAGTAATGGTTACTGGGACTGTGTCACGCACAGGATTCTTGAGGCAGAGACACTAAACAGAAAAACCTCGTATTCCTTTCACAGGTTTGTTGCAGCTACAGATCTCCCAAGATCTGTTGCAGTCGCAGCATGCCATTTTTAAAGAAATAAAGGAAATTAAGTTAAAAAAACATAGGGGATTAAGGCTGCTAGTAAGCAATATGTCTTCTGCCTGTTTCCTCTGGGATGTAAGATGTGAATGCCTGGAGAACGGGAAGGGCCAAGGTTTTTCCCTGAGTGCCTTCATAAATCAGAAACTGCTCCCTGCACTGCAGATGTTTTGGGTGAGTGTCCATTACCCTTGTCATCAGGCAAATAACCTTTTATATGTGGAACTCCCATTTCTGTTGCAACCTCTGGAAAGCACGGCTAGGTGGGCATGAGAAACTACTAGCACTGTACCTCTCCTAAGACTTTTTCTGTAATTCAGGATATTCTGGTTCCAGAGGAACTCCTGGTTCTCCTTTCCCAAGTTCAGGACTCTGAACTGTCCTTCCTGGAAGAGGCAAGAAGCAGAGCCAGGCTCCTTAAAGATGCTGGTAGACTAGACCTTTGCACTGGGTTAGAATGTGACCACTTTGTGCATATCACCATCCGTCGTCTTGGATATACTCTGAAGGATGAACAGCAGTGCTTTGTCATAGCTCTGTTCTGGCCAGTGTCTCTTTAGAGCAGGTCTTTTTTTTTGGTTGTACTCGGGGTCTGGAGATTCCTCCTAAGCATCTATTAAAAAAAAAAAAAAGAGCTGGGAAAAGCAAACCTGTTGTTGCTAGGCTTATATTTGCTCCTGTGAAGTCCACACCACCAGCAGAAACTTTGGTATCCAGAAGTGGAAGAAGGATTGTGGATCATTGATCAAGAACTTTGTCTTAGTCCTGGTGCCTTATTTCATGTAGGCTACGGGCAAAGCAGCTTTGCAAGCTATTTGGTTTTTGTTGCGACGGAGGGAAGACACAGTCACTCAATATGAGTGATCAGCAGACTTTGTTTATTGTCTCTTACAGTCACCTTTTATGCCTTGTTATAATTAGCTCATACATATTACAAAAGTTAAGCTCATTATTGGTTAGTTGCCTAAATACCAAGCCCGCCCCTAGTTTCTCTTCTGTAGTTATCTGTTCCCACCTGCAACATTCTTTTCCCACCGAAATCTTCCTGTTATTGTGTAACAAGGGCAGCCAAAGACAGTGTATTTTTGCTTTCCTTCAGATAAGCTGAGAGCGATGTGCATTTTTGTCCAGCCAGCTGGACTATGTCTATGAGACCTTTTTCAGCTAGCCAGTTATCCACAGGTTTTACCCGTTACTACAATGTTTTTCGTTCCTATAGGTGTAGAAGGTGGATTTGACATCACAGAGGAAAAGTTTGAATATGACGAAGATGTAAAAATAGTAATTTTCCCAGAGCATTTGGATATTCCTCGTGATGGGCTGGAGGGACTACCAGACCTGGTCAGAGACAGGGTATGTTTGGGCAGAGGGCTGTTTTCTATTGGCAAGAAGGAAATGCACCGTTACAGACAAGGAACTGCTGTCCTGTAAAAGGGATCCTGCAGAGCTGCTGCGAAGTCTCAGCCTGCAATAAGCAGGATTGCCCTGCACTTACACAGTGCTTTATATTACAGAATCCTGGCTTACGACTGAGCCTCCTGAATGCTGCCCTAGCACAACTGACTTGCCAATCTGAAGCTAAATGTGGAGTGTTGTGGCACTGGAAGCTTCTTCCCTTGTGCCCTTCATATTTTTTTTTCCTGCTGTCCTAATTCCAGATTGCCAGTGCGGTTGAGGCTATCCTGACAGCAGATTCAGCCTCACGGAAGCAGGAGGTGCAGGCTTGGGATGGGGAGGTTCGACGTGTTTCCAAACATGCTTTTTCCCTGCACCAACTTCAGAA
Source organism: Falco biarmicus (assembly GCF_023638135.1). Taxonomy (NCBI): domain Eukaryota; kingdom Metazoa; phylum Chordata; class Aves; order Falconiformes; family Falconidae; genus Falco; species Falco biarmicus. The sequence goes on from NC_079292.1 coordinate 91,942,118, forward strand.
TGATGTCCGCATCCCACCATGGTGAGCACAGTACTGAAACTAGCTCTATTGCTCTGTACCCCAGACCCATCCCCGTCACCACCTTCTCCTGTCCTGGACTGCAGCAGCAGACGAGACTTCTTTTGTGAGTCTCTGAGTGTGCCTTGTCATAGTAAATTCAGGGGAAGTGGCAAACTAAGGTGTTATTTCAGGATGCTCAGTGTTCTGAAGTAAAAGAGGAATGAGAGTGCTTACACTATGGTCAGTGGGTAGTAATGGAAAGGGCTTGGGAGGCAGAACCTGAAGGTTTTCACCCTAATCTCTTTTTCCCTGTTCTTTGTCCGTAGTGGCTGGAAGTGCAGCAAGTGTGACATGAGGGAGAACCTGTGGCTGAACATGACCGACGGAGCCATCCTCTGCGGTCGGCGCTATTTTGATGGCAGCGGTGGCAACAATCACGCCGTCGAGCATTACCGGGAAACTGGCTACCCACTGGCTGTGAAACTGGGAACAATTACTCCTGATGGGGCTGGTGAGAAGGGGGGACCCCCTAAGGATTATAGCTGTGCCAGGCACCACTCGGGCTGGCTGGGGTCTCTGACAGGGCAAATCAGGGAAGGTTTCCAGGTATCAGGCTGGTGTTGCCCATCTTATTACCTGGAATGGTAATAGGTGTCATCCTGTTGTGAACCTTCCCACTGGTATGGTTTAACCCCAGCCGGTAACTAAGTGCCATGCAGCCACTCACTCACCCACCCACCCCCTTGCAGAGGGATGAGGAGGAGAATCGGGAAGGAATGTAAAACTTGAGGGTTGAGATAAGAACAATTAAATGATAAAAATAAAATAAGCCAAAACCAATAATAATAACGCTAAAAATTATAATGAAAATGAGGGAGAAAGGGAGAGGAATAAAATCCAAGGGGAAGGGAGTAAAGAAAACAAGTGATGCACAACACAGTTGCTCACTACCCGCTGAGCGATGCCGAGCCAGTCCCCGAGCAGCAACTAGCAGGCCCCGGCCACCCCACACACCCCCAGTTCATATACCGAGCAGGACATTCTGTGGTGTGAAATGTCCCTTTGGCTAGTTTGGGTCAGCTGTCCTGGCTGTGCCTCCTCCCAATTTCCTGTGCCTCTCCAGCCCTCTCCCTGGCAGGGCCTAATCAACTGAAGAATCCTTGACTTAGTATAAACATTGCCCAGCAACAACTAAAAACATCCGTGTGTTATCAACATTATTTTCACACCAAACCCCAAACACAGCACTGCACCAGCTACTGAGAAGAAAATTAACTCTATCCCAGCTGAAACCAGGATACCCACTATGACCTGCTTCTTGTAGCAGGCAAAGAACCAGCTGATAAAACCTTGCCTTCCTTCTCCCTTCCCTTTTAATTTGAGGGGTTTAGAATCGTTATCCGGGTTGCCATCTTATTTTCTGTGGTGGGATGTTTATCAAAGAATTTTGTGTTTAAAGCCTGAGCAGAGAGTATATGGTACAGAACCCACTTTCCTCACTCCAGGTATACATGTATCCCTCTACCTTGATCAATGACAAAGTTTGTTTTCTTGTCACATGTTTTGGAGGAATCTCAATGTTCCAGCTGTTGTGCTACTCTCCTGAGAAAGGAGAGAAACCCCAGCTGCTCAGTTTGCCAAAACTCCCACTCCTGAGTGCTCTGTTCTTTTCATCCGGTGGCAAATTTTAGATCACAAGGCATTACAAGTCTCTTCTTTTCCCTCTGTGTTCCTGCACAGATGTCTACTCCTACGATGAGGATGATATGGTGTTGGATCCCAACCTGGCAGAACACCTTGCTCACTTTGGGATTGACATGCTCAAGATGCAGAAGGTGAGGGGGGGGGGGGGGGGGGCGGCAGGTCCTCCATAGGCCCAGAGGGGGAGAGAAGCAACTCTAAGGTGTCTCAGCAGGGACCCAGCTTTCTGTGGCTATGTAGAACCATTCCTGGTCAAGAAACCTTGTTTCTTGTCAGGCAGAGTTGTCTGCCTCTTTCATTGCCTTCTCTGCCTTTCTTCCTTGCCCCTCAAGTTGTATTTCCTTGGGTTTCTGTGTTGGTACTGTGAGCAGGGAGGTTCCCAGGCACTGAGCTTTGTTCCCTAGGTTCAGTGTTAGTGTGTGATTTCCATGCCTTTTTACAGGGAATGGTCCAGGTTTCTCCCATGTTTCTTCTCATTCCTCTCTCTGTCCCACGTATTCAGATATCTGAAAACAATTCTTGTATCTTCCTCCTCTTCTAATTTAATAAAATAGAATGGTTTTGATTCTGTGTTTCTCTACAGCATTGTACTTTTCACACTTCTGATGTTCCCTTGAGCCTTCTTTGATGGTTTTTCCTGTTCTTTCCCTCCACAGACAGACAAGACAATGACAGAACTGGAAATAGACATGAACCAGCGCATTGGGGAGTGGGAGCTCATCCAGGAGTCCGGCGTGCAGCTCAAGCCCCTCTATGGGCCTGGGTACACTGGTATCCGTAACCTGGGCAACAGTTGCTACCTCAATTCTGTGATGCAGGTGCTGTTCAGTATCCCAGACTTCCAGAGAAAGTAAGTGAGCTTAATGACTCCTTTCCATTAGCCTGGGATGCCCTGGGATCAGTACAAAGGTCTCCTAGAGCTGGGAGCTTCTGATGACAGTAATCAGACTCAGAACTATGTCTTTACTAGATGAACCCATTTGCCCCTTAGATTGCTCCGGTTTGCTTTGCAGGTATGTGGACAAGTTGGAGAAGATATTCCAAAGTGCACCTTCGGACCCCACACAGGACTTCAGCACACAAGTGTACGTAGAGTTTTGGTGAGAGAAGGAAAGCTGAGGCTGCCTGGGTGCGTCCCCTCTGTGCTGCTACTGTGTGCCTTGCTGCAGGTTTCTCCCTCGAGCCTTGCCTCTCTGTTTCTGTGTCCATTACCAGAGACACTGATCCTCAGTCATCACTAAAGATCTAAGCCAGAAAAGTTTATCCGAATGCTGTGGATGGAGAGGCCAGAGTGCACCTCTGTTCACGAGAGGCGCTTATGGTGTTACGTGGGGCACACAGTGCCGTCTGCTGCCATGGGGGGCTTTCTGGGGGGTGTATTCTGTCTGTGTAACACCGAAAAGCTGCTTGCTGTCTGCAATGGAGATGGCTAAAAGCAAAGAAATACGTAGATTTAGGCAACTTCATTCTCAGGGGTTAATTTATATATGCTTAAAGAGGCTTCCTGCAAGAGGTTTTGTGTGAGCAGTTGCAGGTGAATATCTACAGAAGAAGGCACGCAAGATTTGGGGGAGTGTTGCGTTTTTAAGTACATCAGTTCTGTAGTATGTCTGCTCTAAAAGAGGAAAGCAGTGTATGGAGGGGTGGGGTGGAAGATTGGAAGGTGGTGTTTGTGGAAGGGAGTTCAATGGTTAGGGAAGATTCTAGATTTGGACAGCTTGGAGTGAGGTGTTCACTGAGGAGGGGATTAAGTTGAGACAGCCAGAAAGATTGTTGCCTGGGCAAAGGGAGGATTGGTAGGGTTTGGTTCCAGACAAATGGCAAGCAGGCATGGGGAAGGACTGGAGTGAACTGGAACAGCAGGAGAGTCTGAGCATAAGAGGAAGTTGCTGAACATCACTGTTGTCCATCAAGTGCCTCATGCAGTCATTCTTAATCGTTCCCCTAGGAAAACGCAATCAGTCTGCTCGCAGCAGTGCTATTTCTGGCTCAGACCATTTCACTCTGCCCTGTGCCTCCTGCACAGGGAGGCAGGCACGCTGCTATTTACCCGAGGCAGGCTGCAGCCGGGTTTGGCTCTTACGCAGCAGTTGTGTGGCTCAGCACCAGCTGCCCTTCTGCGGGGAAAAAGCAGCTGTTGCTTGATGTCCTGCCCAACGTGTGAGCACCGGTTGAGATTGGTGCCCAGAAGTCCTGGTAACTTGCAAGTCCACGATGTCTCATGGGACCAGAGAGCAGAGCAAGATACGATGGTCTTGGCTCGTGCAGCAGGGAAAGGCGATCTCTGCAAGATGGACAGTCCGTGGCAGGGTTAAAGCTGGATGGGTTGATGTGGCTCCTGGAGTATGTGGGACTGAAGAAACCATTGCAATGCTAACAGTGACTTCTTCACCATTCCAGAGCCAAGCTGGGCCACGGACTGCTTTCTGGGGAGTATTCAAAGCCAGCTTCTGCAGATGGGGAGCAGCAGCCCGATCAGAAGGTGAGACTTGGATATGGGATCCTCACAGCATGTCTGTTGCATGAGGTGTTGTGTGTGTTACATGGGAGAGGAGGGAGAGCCCTGTCCGAAGACTTGTCCTGGGGCTTATTCCAGGGCCCTGTCACCTGAAGAAAAGCATAGCTGAGTGCTACATGCTAGGAATCATGCTTGGCAAATTCTGACCACCTCCCTCTTCCACCTTGTTATCTGCAGGGTATGCAAAACGGCATTGCTCCACGCATGTTTAAATCCCTCATTGGAAAGGGGCACCCAGAATTTTCCACTAACCGACAGCAGGACGCCCAGGAATTCTTTCTGCACTTCATCAACATGGTGGAGGTAATGGTTGAGTCTATCTATCAAATCATGGAGAAAAGCCCAGCTTTGTTTTCTCCCCACAGCAGGGCAGGGAGGAGGGGCGGGGAGAAGCTGGCAATCAGAGCAGAGAGAGGGAGAGAAGGCAGGGAAATGGGCTGGCTAGCACCTGCGGGAGCAGAGGGGAAGGGATGCTTGGCCGTGTTTTCAGGGCCGATTCCTTGGGGGAATCTCTTTTGGGAATGGCACAGCTGGAGATGGAAATGGCCTTCTTTAGGAGCAGGAATGGCGTGGGTTCCTGGGGTGGAGAAGTTGGCTCTAGTTTACTCTTTGCCATCTTTTCCGGTGGGTTGGGTACAGAAGTGAATACTCTTTAGCCATGTCCCACGTGGAACCACTGCTACTGCAGATACTAATTTATACCATTCTGATGTTACATGCATCCTTCTAACCCCTCCTGCAGAGGAACTGCCGCAGCTCGGAGAATCCTAATGAGGTCTTCCGTTTTCTGGTGGAGGAGAAGCTGAAGTGCCTGGCCACAGAAAAGGTGAAATATACCCAGCGTGTGGACTATATTATGCAGCTGCCTGTGCCCATGGATGCTGCGCTCAACAAAGGTCAGTGATGTGCCAAGGCCAGAACAGTAGCAAAGACTATGTTTGGATATTGTAATATTCTTGCAGAACTCCTTAAAGGAGAAAGGAACTTTGCCACTTCTGAAGCCAGATCCTTTACCTGCTTTTGTGGGATCAGGCTGATTTCTTCAGAGGTGGTGTGACACGGTGATGTCCCTCTAGAGCCCTTCCCTGTGACACCACAAGCTGAGCTGGGATTCAGCAGCAGAGCAGTGCTCTGGAAGGCATTGTCTACTTTTGTGCTCCATTCTTGATGGCGTGTATCTCTAAGTCCTGTGCTGCCTCTGGGTGTAGCTTACACCAGCTGCTTTGTAAGTAACTGATGATGGTGCTTGATTCCCCTACTTTGTTCTCTAGATGAACTACTGGAATATGAGGAGAAGAAGAGGCAGGCAGAGGAGGAGAAGCAGCCGCTGCCTGAGCTGGTGCGAGCCAAGGTGCCTTTCAGCTCCTGCCTGGAGGCCTATGGAGCTCCAGAGCAGGTGGATGATTTCTGGAGCACAGCCTTGCAGGCCAAGTCTGTGGCTCTCAAGTGAGTGTGTGTGAGTTGCCAGTTCATCATAGCCTAGCTGGCAGTAGCTGCCTCTTTGGGGACTTCTTTTAGTTGCTTAGGGAAGAAGCGTTACCAAAGCACTGTAGTCCTCCACACCTGGACCCACAGAACACAGAGGCAGAGGAGGAACCAGTCCATCAGTGCTGGAGTGATTGCCCTCAAGGGATTAATTACAGTGGGCAGAACAGCAGTGCTAGGGAAGTCCTTACCATCAGATTTTGGTTGCTGAGGGCCTATGAAAATACAGTGACATTCCAAGAACAGTAGCAGCTTTTATTCTAAATTCAAAATTTAGCTTTAAAATCAGTACTGACAGTATGGCAACACTGGTCTTGCATGTTCTCTAAAATTTCTTTGAAGGAAGTTTTTAGCCATTAGATTTTGAGCAAAACACTGAGTCTAACAGATTCTTGATGGCATGTATTTATAAGGCCTAGAGTTATTCTAAAGAATGCTAACTTAAATGCTAATAGCAAGGTTTAAAAAATGGCTTTAATGTGTCTCACTGCCTGCAGCACATGCAACAGTGCAGCTGAGTAGTGAGATTACAAGCGTAAGCACCTTCCTGCTGTGATGCTACTGACTGTTCCTCTACAATGAGAGTAGTCCTCAAAGAATTGGAAGTGGTTTTCTAACAAATACTCTACTATTAAGCAATAGCTACTATAAACAAACAGTAACACAATCACATTGAAAGCAATGTTCTGTTTTGCTTTTAAGTAGTGAGTTGTGTTCAAACACTTTGTAAGAATTAGCATTGAACATATACCATTGCTTAAATTAATTTTATGGCATGTTACAATTACCCCCCATAATAAGTATCTGTCTCTCTTACTACTGCTTCTCCCTTCACAAACATTCCCCTCTATTTCATAGATTCCAGACACCCTCTTTGTCAAATTGTCTTAACCAAATAATGTTCAATCAAATTCAGTTAGCTTAAAATTCACTGCTCCTGCTTCGTATCCAAAGAAGTGCTCTTGTACTTGAAAGCTTGTCAGTTCCCACAGCTGTATCTGTCAGTCTAATAAAATATGTTATTTCCTCTACATTGCTTAAAGGTTAGACTTCTAATTAAATACTAAAATCTGAGGAGGCTTGAAAATACAGGATTGGAATGTAGAGAATGGGTGCTACTTTTCCTCATACCCCAGGATTTTGTAAATGTTGCGTTCCATCTTCTCTTGTCCGAGCATCTTCTTTAGAAAAGGTTCTGTGTTTGAGGAGCTTTAAGCTCAGCATAGGAGAGCTGCACAGATGTGTGCATCCCCTGCTGTGGACACGTCTCCACTTGGTGATTTCTTGAATCAGCTAGGTGCCTTCAGTCATCGCTGACAAAGTATTTGAAAGTATTATTTGTCTTTTTCCAGAACAACACGGTTCGCCTCTTTCCCAGATTATCTGGTGATCCAAATCAAGAAATTCACTTTCGGTCTGGACTGGGTGCCCAAAAAGCTTGGTAAGGAGGATGAGAAGCATGGAACATATAGATATTGGGAGTCACATATGGGTATTGTGGTCATTACTGCAAAAAAGAACATAACTATCCCAAAAGGAGCTGCAGGCTGCAGTGCATCTCATCCCCAGGGACTTACCTTTCTACATATCCCAGCCAAGTCCTTGGCTCTGCCCCTGTGGGGAGGCTGAGCAAGACTATATCTTGCAGATGTCTCCATTGAAATGCCAGAGGAGCTGGATATCTCTGCACTGCAGGGAACAGGGCTGCAAGATGGAGAAGAAGAAATGCCAGACATTGCACCCCCACTGGTGACACCAGATGAGCCCAAAGGTAGCCTGGGGTTCTATGGCAACGAGGACGACGACTCCTTCTGCTCCCCTCACTTCTCCTCTCCGACATGTTAGTGATTCTCCTCTCTTCCTGATGCCTGACTCATTTCCTTGCTCTCCTTGCCTTGTCTCCCATGCTAGCGGTTTCCCACTTGCTCAGACTTTCCCTGTTCATCTGTCAGCAAATGCCAGCTGCCTCCCTTGCATGCCTGTTATGCAAGGGAGTTTGTTGATTCCTGTTCCGTGGAAGACTGGGAGGTGGCATGTCTAGTGCATTTAGGGGAGGCAGAGCTGGGATGTGTAGAAGACTTAACTAGCAGAGGTATTTTATTTTCACAAGCCACAGCGTGAGGTAGGCTTTGGAGGCCACAGAAGAGCCAGTGCTCTTGAGTTCACGAGTTGAATTCTTTTGTTCCCTGGGTTGCCTGTGTGTGAGACTGCGCCTTCTGAAGACAAAAGGCAGTAAAGGATGGGAAGAGCAGAGAGGTGGAACTCTGTGTGAAATGAAGCCAGGAAATGGTGGCCAGGGAGGCTGTGTGACACTGCAGAGAACGGAGCAGGCAGGGATGGGTGGGAGTGGGTGGCTTTAATCTCTGTCTCCCCACAGCACCCATGTTGGATGAGTCGGTGATAATCCAGCTAGTGGAAATGGGCTTTCCCATGGATGCCTGCCGCAAAGCCGTGTATTACACAGGGAACAGTGGGGCTGAGGCTGCCATGAACTGGGTCATGTCACATATGGATGATCCAGGTATGAGGCTGCATGGCCACGGGGAAGCTTTTAGCACTTGGGCCGTTTTTCTTCCTGTCCCTCTACTGCAGTGGAAAGCTGTAGTCTGGACTCGGACTGTATCCCTCCTGGAGAGATCTGGTGGCTCTGAGCTGTCTTGTGTTTCCTGCTGCAGACTTCGCTAACCCGTTGGTTCTCCCTGGATCCAGTGGACCAGGGTCAACTATTGCCTGCCCAGACCCTCCTTCAGAAGACAGCGTGGCCACCATTGTCTCCATGGGCTTCTCCCGGGACCAGGCTATGAAAGCTCTTAGAGCCACGGTGAGAGGCATGGGTGGCATGAGAGTGAAAGGATATTCTCAGGAACAGGGATTCCGAGTTCGCAGTCTTCTCTTCTTCCTTCCAGAACAACAGTCTGGAGCGTGCTGTGGATTGGATCTTTAGTCACATTGATGACCTTGATGCAGAAGCTGCTATGGACATCTCAGAGGGGCGCTCAGCAGCCGAGTCCATCTCTGAATCTGTCCCTGTGGGTCCTAAAGTGCGCGATGGGCCTGGAAGTGAGTTCCAAGCAGTAGGAATGTGGATTTTGGGATGCAGGCTTAGCACGGCTTTATCCTCCCGAATCTCCGTGCAGTACCACCAGTTGCAGCAGCAGCAGCTGCCACAGAGCTGGTCTGCTTGAGGTAGAAGCAGGGAGGAAAAGGAGAGGGATGGCAAAGTAGGGTCTTCAGGCTGGGGATTACCTGAAGCCAATGAGAGAGGGGCAGGGGAAGTGCCATCAGGTGAAAGATGGGAAGGGCTGTGTTGCGTTTTCCCAGTCGTCCCAGAAGGCTTTTCTGCTCTTTAGGCTTCCATTGAAAAAACAGGTTCCAGTCTGTGTGCAGAGCTGGTGCCAGTGCTGCTCAGCTGCCGGCTGCCACAGGGAGGGGGAATCCCTGCCGTTACCTGTCCGGCATCCATGGGACAGATAAACAGTTGGAAGACAGAAGGCTAAATTGAAGTTACCGTCTCCTATTTCCCTGCACATTTGGCCTTAAACCACTCACAGTTACACTTGATGGGGAACCAATTCTAAATTATTACCTAGCAGGGCTTCCTCCAGGGAGCCTTCCCTAGAGGAGGGCCTTGCACAGGGTGTTTTGGGGTAAGATGCCTTTCCTTTTTCCCTGACGATCCTCTTTTCCTTTCTCCTCTCAAGAATATCAGCTATTTGCCTTCATCAGCCACATGGGCACTTCAACTATGTGTGGACACTACGTTTGTCACATCAAGAAAGATGGCAGGTAAGAGGGGCTTTCAGAGTGTTATGGGGGCTCTGAGCAGGAGCTTTAAATCACTGTCCACCCCTGTTCTTTCAGAGGTCTTGGGGGGTCAGGGATGGGAGCAGGCGGGGGAGTCGAGTGGTACCTTAGCCACAGAATGGTGTCCCTGAGCTCCTTCTGCCTGTTGCAGGTGGGTGATCTACAATGACCAGAAAGTCTGTGCTTCTGAGAAGCCCCCCAAGGACTTGGGCTACATCTACTTCTATCAACGGATTCCCAGCTAGAACATCCTCTTGCTGTGTGTGGTGGGGGGAGAGCGGGCTGGTGGCGTGGGGGGAAGGGGTGGGGGCAGTGAGGATGAGAGCAGGGTCCTTCTCTTTTCCCCACTTGTCGCATCGTGGCCTCTGCAGAGACACGTGGGGAAGGTCCCTGACTAACAGACCGGGGGCTGGAGCCTCCATGGCCATGAGCAAAGGGGGTCCGGGGGCGGGGGCGGGGGGGGGGGGGGGGGAAATATCTCTCTGTAGGAAATGTCCTCACTGTCCCCACCCTGTGACACACAGCCCTAGTGCTTTGCTGCTTGGGGGGGGTGATGCCACCTCCTTGTCCGAAGGGGAGGAGGGGGCTCGTGTGTATGTGTGGCTTGTGTATGGGGGGGTCCTCCTGCCTGCCCTGCCGGGCGAGGGGCGGGCAGCAGGGTGGGCCCCGAGCAGAGCTCCCCCCGCCTTGTGTGCCCTTTACATGCCAAAATACACGAGGGACAAAATAAAAGTTGAAAATACCGCGCGGGTTTGTGTCCGGACCCGCGTCCTGCGTCGCTCGGGCCCCCGGGCGGGGAGGACGTGACGGGGGGGGACACTGGCGGCGCAGCAGAGCCCTCTGTCGCGGGGCCGGGCCCACCGAGGGGCAGGGGGGCACGGGGAGCCGGGGCCAGCGAGGGGCTGGGGCCGGGCTCACCGGGAGCCGGGAACCGGAGCCGGGCCTGCCAGGAGCTGGGACCGGGCGAGAGCCGGGGCCAGCCGGGAGCCGGGGCCACCGGGAGCTGGGGCGGGGCGAAGGCCGGAGCAGCGGCCGCGCCAGCGGGAGCCGGGGGGGGCGGTCCTGAGCCGGAGGGGCGGGGCTGGGGGCGGGGCCTCGTGCTATAAAACCGTGCGCCGGCGTCCGCGCGCTGCCGCTGACCTTCGCGTCTCCTCGGGTGCCGGCCGCCGCCCGCTCCCGTCATGGCGCCCAGGAAGTTCTTCGTGGGGGGCAACTGGAAGATGAACGGCGACAAGAAGAGCCTGGGCGAGCTGATCCACACGCTGAACGGCGCCAAGCTCTCCGCCGACACCGGTGAGCGCGCGGCCGCACGTAGCGCACGTCGCCTGGCGGCCCGGCGGGGCCCGGGCGGGCGGCGGCAAATGCCAGAGGGCGGCCGGGCCTAAATATAACGCGAGGCCGGGGCTAAATATACCCGCGACACCGGATCGGGGCCCGCCGGGCGCGGGCGGCCATCCCCAGTGCGGCGGGGCCGGGGTCGGCCTCCCCCCAGCAGGCCTCGGGGGGGCGGGCGGCCCGAGCCCTGCCTCAGCCCAACCCCCGCGGTGTGTCCCCGGGCCCTGCGCAGCCCATCCCCCACCACCACCACCCCGGTGTGTGTGTGGGTTGTGCAGGGCCCGGGAACACATTCCCCCCCGCCCCCCCCCCCCGTATGTGTGTTTCCGGGCTCTGCCTCAGCCCCCCTCCCCCCCCTGCCCCCAGTGTGTGTCCCCCGGGCCAGGCGATCGGCAGAAACTGGCCACCAGCCTGATCCAGGTGGGCTGCCCCCCCGCTGTGGAGTCATCGGATGGGGTAGGGGGTCCTCAAAGTTGCCAGGGTGGGCAGGCTGAGCCCTCCTGGGCGCGGGGGCAGCAGTGACCCCTGGGCTGGGGGCTGGCAGCAGTTTCTGCCCCTGCCCCATCCCAGGGGTGACGACCCCCTTGCCTCACAGAGGTGGTCTGCGGAGCCCCTTCCATCTACCTGGACTTTGCCCGCCAGAAGCTGGATGCGAAGATTGGGGTTGCAGCACAGAACTGCTACAAGGTGCCGAAGGGCGCCTTCACGGGAGAGATCAGGTGAGCCCGCGGGGCAGCCAGGCCACAGTGCCTCTGGGACTGGGGCTTCCTCCAGGAGTGCGAGTAGTCTCCTTTCTCCCCAGCCCTGCCATGATAAAAGACATTGGAGCTGCGTGGGTGATCCTGGGCCACTCGGAACGGCGGCATGTTTTTGGGGAGTCTGATGAGGTGAGTTCCCCTGGAATGGAGAGCTCGGAGATCCCTGCGAAGGCTGGAGGAGTAAGCAGTTAAAATATGACCTGCCTGTGGCTTTGTTTCTCTTCCATTCCCAGCTGATTGGGCAGAAGGTGGCTCATGCTCTGGCTGAGGGCCTCGGAGTTATTGCCTGCATTGGGGAGAAGCTGGACGAGAGAGAAGCTGGCATAACCGAGAAGGTGGTTTTTGAACAGACCAAGGCCATTGCTGGTAAGGGAAGAAAACAGGTGCACTTCTTCTGCTTTGGACACTTGAGAAACGACCATCCTGGCCTTCCTTGTGAGGTTTGCAGATACCTTGCTGCAAATGTTCACACACAGTATTAACACTAACATGTTAGTAAAAGGCCTGCATGTTCCGGAATTTTTTTCTAGCTCTGCCCTTCCCTGTGTGGGGTACTGTGCTTACATGTGCCTTCTCCCCAGATAACGTGAAGGACTGGAGTAAAGTGGTTCTTGCCTACGAGCCAGTTTGGGCTATTGGAACTGGTAAAACTGCAACTCCCCAACAGGTACGAGCAGGGGAAAAGTGGAAGACTAAATGACCAGCTGACCCTTTCCACTCAAAGGATCTTCCCAGAGATTCTCTCTAAAGATTTAGTGAATCTCTGAAGATCCTCCCTTCTCTTTGGAAGGGAATTGCATGTGGAATGGCTCAGCCCTCAGTGGGACACTTTCTATTCCATTGCAGGCTCAGGAAGTTCATGAGAAGCTGCGGGGGTGGCTGAAAAGCCACGTGTCTGATGCTGTTGCTCAGTCAACTAGGATCATCTATGGAGGTAAATGACTCTGAAGCCCCTTCTTAGTGCAGGAAGCGCTTAGTTTCTCTGCTTGTAGCTGCAGTTGTACAGCATGCTCTGCTGGTGAGGAAACAAGATTGTCAGAGCATGAAGAACTGCCTGCTAGCTTGCTCAGGTAAATGGGAGACAGTATTACTGCCTGCATAGTAACAGGTGGTGAGTAGTTTGCAGGTCTTGCCTTTGCCTTGGCCCTATCTTCTAGAGCTGGCCACATCTGACCTTAAAATACTGCTCCCTCCTCAGGTTCCGTCACTGGCAGCAACTGTAAGGAGTTGGCCTCTCAGCATGATGTGGATGGCTTCCTTGTTGGTGGAGCTTCTCTCAAGCCAGAGTTTGTGGATATTATCAATGCCAAACACTGAAGCAGCCTGTGAGGAGCAGTCCCTTGTGGTTGAGAGCAAGAAATGGAAGCAAGAAGGGACCTTTTGTGGCACACATGTCAGTACAGAAGCCTCCTCTGAGGCTTTCCCCCTCCACAGTCATTGTTCTAGCTGTGCTGCTAACCACCCACACACACGTTGGAGTCCTGTTAGTGGGAGCCTGTCCTGGCAGAGTCTTGACAGCCTCCTCTCTGAATTGGCAAAATCCTCATTGCCTGTTGACCTGTAAGAGCCCACAGTCAACCTGGCTAGTGCCTCCCCCTTTCCCTGCAGTGCTGGAGGGAGAGAGAGGGCCACTGGTGCTGGGGAAAGGAAAAAGAATCTACAGTCTCCTGCATCCTTCAGCTCTTGTCAGCAAGGAGCCTGTCAGCTTAGACCCTTGTGAGATGTCTTACCTATGTCCCATACTGAACAATAAATAAAAGAAAGAAAAAGCAAAGGTGTGTCCTGGATGTTACTGGGAAGCAGCTGGGGATGAGCAGCATACAGATCTTGCGCCTTCTGGAGGTAGCTGGTTGCAGAGAGGGTGGTGTGGTTTTTGTGGGCTTTTCTTGGAGGACCCAGAGTAGGTGTTGCCCAGGTCCAACCTTGCTACTACTGTAGGTTTCACCTGCAGCACACCTGGAGCATTTTGCTTCTCATGTCACAGCTTTTAGGGCCCGTGGTGGTTTGATTTGTGTGTATCTTTTCCATGTGCATCTCTATTGCAGTAGCTGCTGGAGCACCTGGCAGTCCCACTAGCGAGCTGATCTTCCCAGGCAGGCTGGGTAATGTGCTCATCCCTGCTTCTTGCCTGTGGGGACTAGTAATTGAATTTGCTGCTCGTTAAACGTGGAGCACAGCAGCTCTCTTCGTGCGGGGAGGGGTTTTTAGGCCATGTGCTGAGGCTGTGCTTGCTGCCTGCTTTCGGCTGTGTGCTGATGGATGAGAAAGCAAGACTAGACATTATTTCCTGGCTGCTGCACCAGCGAGGAGGTTTTTAGGCTGTACTAAGGGTAACGAAGAAGGAAGTGCCTGGCAAGGAGGAGCTTAGCAGTGAGGCTGTGTGTCCCCGGGAGCCTATGGGCAGCGCTCTGGTACGGAGCAGGCGTATGAAGAGGTACTCGGCTGTTAACGTGCAGCTCTCCCATTTTGTGTTTCTGGTCTGCAGCTTTTGCGGCTGTGGCGTGTGCCTCTGCTGCCACTCCAGCCACCAGTGTGGTGCTCTGCCAGCATCACCTGGGGGATGGAAAGCAGGTGCTGCTGCACAGAGGAGGAGAAAAATCTTAGGAAGCCCACTCATGCTCTAGGTCTGCCTGCTCTGCTAACACTGCTGAAGGGGCTCCCCCCTCCTGGCTGGAAGGGATGGGAGAGAAGAGCCCCCAGCCCATCAGTGGGCATCTGCTTCCCAGCTGGGAGCAGAAATCCAGCCCCTGTCCTGCCCCTTCCTCAGCAGAAGCCTTTCGGGTGAGGGGTGGCTGCAGACCCTCCGGGAGTAGGGAGGGTGGGCAGGGCCGGGGCAGCCTGCGTTAAAATGGCATGGAGAGCAGCGGTGGGGTAACTGCTGTCAGGAAGCACAGGGTGGTGGGCCCTGGGCGTAGCAGCACGACTGCTGGGAGCCTCGTGATGGAAGCCAACCCATCAAAGAGGGAAAGATGTGAGGGTCTGAGATGATAGCTACTGGTGCTCGGTGCATGTGGAGTGACGTGGAGAGAATGCTTCAAAGGCAACAACAGCAAGAAAACCCTGGCAACTCTGGTTTCTAAACCAGAGTAAGTGTTTGAGGTACAGCTGTAGCTTGGTGCCTTGGGGTCAGCACGGTGGTGGCTCGGCGGGGACACGGGCTGTGCTGGAGGCTGCTGGGGTTGCTCACAGGGAGCGGCCGCGGCTGCAGCTCCACCGTCGCTTCCCGCTCCTGCCCACAGAGCCAGGCAAGAGCCAGGAGAGTGACCTACATAGAAACAAGCAGATGGAAGCGAGCATTGATCTTGCTGCGTTGAGGAGAATACAGAGGCATGAAAGCTTTTGTTTAATGAGAAATAAACTCACTGAAAATAATTTCTACGTCGGCCGGAATGACAGATCTTGTTTTTCTTTTTGTCTGCTTTCTGGCAGGACCATGTCTCTGTGGAGTGGAAATACTGCCAGATCCTCGCTGCAAATTGTAGCGGTTGGATCTTAAACAGGTTGATGTTGGGAAAGATCCATTGTGCCAGATGTAACAGCCTGAGATGGGCTTCTGCAGCTCTGTGTCCTCAGACCCAGCTGGTAGCCAGGGCTGAGCTTGTATGCGCAGCAGGCACCCACCCACACACCCCACTTAAACATGTATGCACGGACGGCTGCACAGATCATACAGCCGGCCACGCAGAGCACTCACGCGATCACAGCATCAGCAGCCACATCCCACCCCTCCTATGGCTGAGCAGGATGGAAATACGCTAGTAAGCAGGAATATATATATGTGTATTTATATAATATGTATATGTATACACATAAGTACAGCATGGCTCTCTCCAGCAGCTGGGCTCAGTCTGCCCAGTAGCTGCCCTTCCATCCCACTCTCTGGTCATCCAGTAGCCAGACCCCCTGTGGTGCTTGGGACCCCAGGCCCCTCAGCCTCTTTGGCAGCTGGATGGGGCTCTCCTGGTCCCCCTGGCAGCCATCTCCTCCCTCGCAGCCCCCTCTCACACCCCCTCACCGGCTGGTCCAGCTGCACCCTCGCTGCCGCTTGCACGCTGCACACCAGTGCTGCCCCATGGGCATGACCCCAGCTGCTGGCCTCCAGACCCCCGCACACCCCCTGCACAGGACAATGAGAGCCCCTCACCCAGGCAAAGTGTAAAAGGTGTTTAATGAGAAGATGGGACAGGCTGCGCTGGCCTGGTGCAGGGCATGGCCAAACCATCACAAACCATTTCTACACCACCAGCCCTTTTTATTCCTGTATCCCTCTGTTCTCCCACACTTGTTCCTCCACAAATCACCTGGATCCCTCCCTTTCCTGCCCTCAGTTCCTCCACTAGACATCCCGTAATGAGTCCTGTGCAATCCCCAGAGGCTCTTCCTCCGCATCCCATCGTGTGTCCCACACCCTCGAATGCAGTGACCCCCCCAGCCCTAAAGGTGCTCTGGGGCCGAGGCTCCCTTGGAAGGGGCCCGGAGCCCCTGATTTGGTCCCCCCCCTCGTGCCCCGGTGCTCCCCAAGATGGGCCTTTGGTGGGCTGGTGGCTCCTGGGATGGGGCTGGGAGCAGCCCGGCAGGGCACGGCCCCTCCTCCTGCTGATGAGCCTTGATGGCCTTCCCCCTTAATGATCAGTATAGTTAGGTTTGGGGTTTTATAAAGATATATAACCTAAAAAATGTTATCTATATTTAAAATATAGGTGTTATATATATAATAAATATACAAAACCTGTACAATTTCTTTCTTTTGAAGATTTTGGTTTCCTTGTACATTTTCTCTGGTTTCTTGGAAGTTTTTTGGTCATCTAGAAACAAGGCACTTGAGCCATATGGTCCTGTTTTAAGACCATATAGAACACATGCATAGAAGCACACATGACTTCTCCCAGTCTGTTCTTCAGCATAAAGGGATGAGAAGAAAAGCATGTCATTCCTTTTTCTCCAGCACCGATTTGCTGAAGGGCTCTTTAGAGCCTTGGAAAGCAAAGGCAAGAGGAGCCAGGGTGCTTTATGTGTATGGGGAGGGGGTTCAGGGGATACAGTGGAAATGCTCATCATATGGAGGTACCTGCCCAGGGGGTGAATTCAGGAGGGGCAAGTGCAGCACAGGAGAGACTGGCAGCAGGGATCCAAGCGGAATGAGGCTGGGGACATGGGCAGCAGCTGGCCGTGCAGCCCTGGGCACAGGATGGTGCTTCGCACTAGGGGTGATGGCTGGCACATGCACCGTGAGCGCCTGAGGCTGGTGTGTGCCAGGTGTGTGTCCAGCTCAGCTCGGGCTCCATTACCTAACGCCGACATCGCCCGGGGGGCCGCAAAGGAGCAAAGTGCACCGGAGGGAAAGGGAACAGGGCCTTGGACTTTGGTACTAACCCCAAGCACTGGTGGCCGTCAGCTCCGAGCAGCAATCCCAGCCTGTAAATACCCGGCTCCGCTCTGCACAGCCACCCACCCGCCTGCAGGTGCCGAAGCTGGGCGGGCGCTGCTGGCATCTGCCGGGCTCTGCCAAGCTGAGCTCCCCTGGCTCCCCAGCCCCAAGGGTCTGGCCGAAGCAGCAGCAACTGCGGTACATTGGGACACTGTGCCCCAAAGCATCCTGGCATCCCAGAGATCACACCATGCAAGGTTTCCTGCAAAGCCTGGGCCTGATTCTGCCCAACATGTTAATTAAACATCTAGCAGAGGGAATGTCTTTCCTCAGAGACACTCCCCAGCTGAGTGACCACCACCCTGCACAGCCCCATCTCACTCTGAGCCCCGTTTTCGGCAGCGGGGTGGATGGGACGACTCTGGTGGTCCCTTCCCACTGGAATGATCCTTCAATCTCTGGCTACACTCCTAATAATTGTGGATGTCACCCAGCTAGGAAGGGCCAGGAGCGCTTAGGAAGGCAGAGTAGGATCACAAAGTGCTTCTGCTGAAGGCAAGACACGCTCTGAGCTTCCCACGGGGAATTTATTACCCAAGATGACAAGCTATTGCAGTCAGAGCAGTACACGCATGCAAGTGCCTGGCTTGGGGGGAGCACCACCACCAGCGCGCGATGGAAGCCGACGGGCGCCAGCTGCGTGATGTGCTTCCAGAACCCTCTTGTAAAACATGGGAAGTCTCTTTTCTGGGGGGTTTGCTCAGGGCCGATGAGATGTTGGATGCCATGTTTGCCCTGCCCGAGGCAGCAGAAAGGCCCAGATCCACGGGGGCGATGGTACCGCTGGCGGGAGAAGGGGTGTCTCTGGGAAAGCCCAGGGATGAGGCCGCGTGGCTGAAGCAAAGGGTGCCCACAGCACCACGCAGCACCACGCAGCGACCCCCAGCACCCCGCAGGGCTCCTCAGGAGCACCCAGCACCCCGCAGCACCCTGCAGTCCCCCACAGCCCCCCCCCAGCACTGCACAAGATGCTGCAGCACCCCACAGCACCCCTCAGGACCCTGCAGCCACCCTGCAGGACCCCCCAGGACCTCTTAGGGCACGACTGCACCCCCCAGGGCCCTGCAGCCGCCCTGCAAGACACCCCAGCACCCCGCTGCACCCCAACAAGACCCCTCAGGAGCCCCCAGCAACCCGCAAGGCCCCGCGGAAGCCCTCTGCACCCCGCAGCTGGCCCCGCCCACTCCGCGCTGTCACTCAGTGCCGTTGCCATGACAGCGCCGCCGGGCACCGCCCCCGTTTCCATGGCAGCGGGCGGCGCGGCCCGCACAGCGCGGGAGGCCGCCGGGCTGAGGGAGCTGCCGCCGGCGGGCCTGCGGGCATGGAGCGGGGCGAGCGCGGCCTTCCTGGGGAGGAGGGGGAGCAGGAGGAGGAAGGACAGGTAAGGGAGGGGGCCGCGGCAAGCTGTGGCTGCGGCTAGCCCGGCGCTGGTTGTGTTCTCTCCTTCTCCCCCCCAGGTGCCGGCCCCGCGGCCCCTCACGGAGGCCGCCCTGAGGGAGGGCCTCTCGCTCCTTGGTAAGACAGGCGACGGCCTGGCCCACGCCTATGTGAAGTTTGAAGCGAAATACAAGTGAGTGTGCGACACCTGCCCGCCCCCAGGAAAAGGCCCCCTCCTCCCTGGTCACCCATGTGGCCGCGGAGCAGCCAAGTGCAGGCAGGAGCGTCCCCAGGCCATGTCCTCAGGATCCCAGTCTGTGCCTCGGCATAGCCTGTCTGGCCTCTGCCCCGAGCAGGGCACTGCCTCTGCCGTAGCCAGGTGATGGGGACAGCGGTGTCCCCCTAGGCGGGGGGGAGCCTGCCCATCACTCTGGACTGTGGTCTCCGAGGGGCACCTGGGCAGGGTGACTTCCCCACAGGCACTGTGAGGCATCCGTGAAGCATCCCTCCTGTTAACTTCTTACCTTTAAGGCATGTGCTTGTAAGTACAGTGCCTCAATGGCCTCGGAACAGTTTGGAGCCTCAGCCCCATCAGGCCTCAGTAAGACTGTCTTACAGCAGCTTCATAGGTATCTCAGCCAGCTTTTTCTCACTAGGAAAGTCCTTCCACACGGTCCTTGGTGTTGCCACTACCTTCTAACAGACTGCCCCCCACGCTTACCCTCTTTTCTGCTCTGCTTCTGTCTCCTGACAGATACAATTCAATGGGAATAAATACTCCCTGTGCCAGTAAAGCAGCTCCAATCTTCTCCATTCAGCCTTGTTTACAGACTATTCAGCCTGTCCCAATCGCCTGCCTTTTTCTTCCTTCTCTCCAGTAAGACTTCCCAGGACAGCAGGGAAGTGGGAAAGGAGGATGCCCTCCCTCCAGCAGTGGCAAGGAGCAAGCTGAAAGCTGGTAGCAGGGGGAAATGAGAGATGTTTACTATTCACATCCTCCCTCCCACAGGGACTTGACAGACATCAGCCTCCTCAAATGCTTCATTCACCTGCGATATGTGGATCTGTCAGAGAACAAGCTGCAAGATTTATCTCCACTGAACAGCCTAACCCACCTGCTTTGGCTGAAGGTTGATGGGAATCTGCTTACCAGTGCCTGCATGCAGGAGCTGCCCTACCTCCAGATCATCAGCTTTGCTCACAACCGCATCAAGGATATGGAGGGCATTACTCACCCCCGCTTAGCCAACCTCAGCCTGAAAGGTGATGCAGACCACCTCTCTTCATTCTTGTGCCCACAAGGCACTCTCTTTGGGCCAAATTAACTCATTGTTTCTTCCCCCTCTGTCCTTCAGGAAATAAAATTGAGACAGCTCTGGGCCTGAGTCACGGCCGATTGTTCAGCCTGCAAATCCTGGAGCTGCGAAGGAACAAG
Source organism: Falco biarmicus (assembly GCF_023638135.1). Taxonomy (NCBI): domain Eukaryota; kingdom Metazoa; phylum Chordata; class Aves; order Falconiformes; family Falconidae; genus Falco; species Falco biarmicus. The sequence continues at coordinate 91,961,959 of NC_079292.1, forward strand.
CTAGAGAGCACAGCAGGGCTCAGCCTTCCCATGCTCAAGAGCCTCTACCTGGTAAGAGATCAGCCAGCCTAGGGAGGGGGACAGGGCTGCTGCAGAGCCTGGCACCTCCAGTCAGTGGGAGGGGAGCAGACGCAGTCCCCTTCAAAGCAACATAGTTGTTCTGCTAGCCTGTTCAGTTCAATCTTCTCAGCCCAAGAGAGGAACGGATTTCAGAGAGCTAAAGAGACAAAACCACTTCTTTGAGGTTGCTCCTTCTACGCTGTCTGTGCAGAGAGTGCAAAGGGAATAGCCATTGACCAGTAATTGCTCTGCAGAGAGCAGAGGGGCTGGCATTGTTCAGTGCATCAGATTCTTCCCTCCTGGCCTCCTACGGGAGAGCGGTATTCTCTCCTGGCAGTGTTACAGGAGCCGGTATTTGGTGTGTCCTGGGACCCCCAGAGGTCAGTGGGGAAGGCAAGAGATTTGCTCTGAGTGACAGGGGGAGATGATGCCTCTTTCTCCTCCCTGATGGGCCTAATCAAATGCTGATTTTAAACCAGCACAATTACATGATTCACACCTTCAGCTGCCACAAAAGAAACTGATGGAACATTGCAGTGGAACTAACATAGGAGAAGCAATTTCCTAATATCATAAACAACTGTTTCAGGGAACATTTACTCCAAGAGATGCAAGTGAAGGAAGGCTTAGTCCCAAGCATCATGCAGTGCTACAGCTTGCAAAGACTAGGTAGTAGTCCTGAGTCACTACCTCCTAAAAAGCAATTAAAGATGATAAAGGCTTTGAAAGGCTATATGCTTTCTTTTCATCAAGACTCCCTGACAGAAGACACTTGAGGAGGTTGCTTGCTGGTATTGCCGGCACTTTTCTGGTAGAAAACAGATTTTAGGACTAGAGGTGCTCAAAGAAGGGATGAAGTGGATAAGTCACTAGATACAATACAGCATTTAAAAGTAAAACCAGCCACTTTAGTGCATGATTGGAGGGAAGCAAACACAGCACTAGTTTTAAAGAAGTTTCCTGGCACAATTGAGGGGATTTCTGAGCTGCACATATGGGCAAATTGCAAGACATGATTATTAAAACTAGAACAACTGACTCATATTCTCATTGGGGCTTGAATTTGTCTCCCATGCCTGCCTGGCTCATTAAATAATTTTGGAGTGGGCTCTCCCCCAGGAGTGCCTTGCTTTCTGTATAAAGATTTTGGTATTACTTGAGCCGCGGGGCAGACACAGCTGATGCCTCAAGGACAGGATTCAAGACAAAGGATTCAATTTAAAGGAACTGAACAGAATTTGGTTAATGTATGACGCAGCTACAGATGAAATTTAACATTGAAAAAGTTACGCCTACTAGCAGGAAGGCTATGAGCAGGCTGTGTACCACATGGCACTTGTATCAGTTTAAGAATCACTGCGGTCAGCAAGGCTGTGTTGGTTCTTGGTCCTTGTGCAGCAGCGGTGACAAAGGCTGGCTAGAGTGAGACCGGGTGTGCAGGAAGGGGAGAGGGAATCATGGGCAACATGTTACAGTAGCTTTCCATAAGAAATGGCGGCATCACATCTATGTGAAGAACTGGTATCTAAAGGTAAGGTGATGATGCGATCATTTAATTAAAGGTGTCATATGGAATGTTATTTGATTTATGGGGAAAAAAACCTACAACCCTGAACAAAGTCCATTCTGCATTGTCCTTTAGTGCTTGCAGGGCCAGAACTATTAAGACTATTCATGCTGCCGTAATGAAGAAAGTGAGAGTGATGGGATGTTAGAATCCATTTTACAGACCAGTGGTCTGTGATCTCCCCACTCTGTTTCCCACACCAGCTCCTGATTTCCTCTGGGGTTCAATGTACTGATCCTTCCTGACCGTTAAATCTGTTCACACGGCCTTCGCTAAATCTCCAGCTTTCCTCTTTTTGTCCTTGTGTCACTCACTTTACTTGGCCCAGCTGGTCTAGACTCTCCTTTGTCCAGTTCCCATTAAAATTCTCCTTTTCTACAAAATGTCCTTTTCCTGAGTGTCCCAGTCCTAAACTGTTCTCCAGTCCCACCAGTTCAGCATGTGCCCCTTTTATTAGTCTCGGGCAGCGGCCACGTGACCGCCTGGGTACCAACAAGGAGCAGAGCCCAACAGCAGCTCTCTTCCCATTTCCCGCTCAAGTACCTGCATCCTTGGAGGCTGCAGCCCTGAGCCACCGCCGCAAGTGCAGCCCTGCTCCGCTCCAGGCTGGGGAAGGCAACATGGAGGTTGTAGTTGCTGGGGTGCTCAGAGCTTGGCTGCGCAGGGCGGTGAGCAGCCTGACCCGGTGCTGCTGCTAGCGCTGCGGTGAGCACGGGCTTGGGCAGGAGGCCTCTAGCGGCCTTTTCCAGCCGGAATCCTGCTGTGAAACTGTTGTTGGAACTCAGGCCTTGGTATTTCCCCACCTCATAACCTGCCTCACAATGAAGTGAATGAAATTTGGTGATGGGGAATTTTGAACTCCCTGCCATAAGATTGTCAGATTTGCTGCAAGAAGGTGCATCTACAGATGGACAACAACAATTACGCCTGGAAAAGCTTAAAATTAAACCAGCCAACAACCTCCGGCCCCCTGCAACCTCCCTCAGGAACAGGCAGCCTGCTTCTGCTCCTGGAGGAGTAGATTTCTTGGTAGTAGATTTCCCTCACAAGAGAAGCAGCTGACACTGGAAGATCCCTGCGCTGCATGTATATGTGTGTGTAGTATGTGTATGTAGACTATGTGACTGAGAGGGGCTGGTTATTCATCCTTTAAATACACCTGTTCCAGGCTCAGGTCCATGCTTTCCTCACCGCACCTGCTCTCTGAGGCCTTAGGGACATAGATTTGGCACTGCCATGTGAGGGGATGCTGGGCTGACAGTAGGGTGTTCATGTGGGGTGGCTTTGTCTCAGTCACCAGGTGATGCTACAGGAAACACTTTTTCAGCAAACTTTTGGTCCTTGAATCTGAATACTTAGAACTCATTTGGCCAAGACCCTGAGCAACCTGATCTAGCTTCCTCAGAGAAGGCTGTGTTATGAGCGGTAGGGAGCCTGAAGGGTAGAAAGAGCTGTGAAGGCCAGAAATGACGGCTGTTCCCTCTTCTGTGTGTCCCCTTTTTCCTTCTCTCTTCCTGCCTCCCTGGTGCTCAGGCCCAGAACGCCATTTGGAGCCTAGAAGGCCTTGAGGAGCTAGGGCAGCTGACTACTTTGCACCTGCGTGACAACCACATTGAGACCCTGGATGGATTCTGCAGCAGCATGAAGTGCTTGCAGTACCTCAATCTACGGTGGGTCCTCCCTGCTCTGCGTTGGGACTGGAGACCCCTTCATCAGGCTGTGCTCCCATTAAGACCGTTAGGATTTTCTGGTTTCTTTGGAAGTTGACGACCTGATGGGGATGGGTTGATCTTTTCTGTCCTTAACTGGTGTTCAGCACTCAGCTGCCTGGCAATATAACAGCCAGGGCCTTTCCTGGGCTTCTCAGAAAAGATCTGCCTCCCCAGTCACTCCCACACCCTGCCTCACACTTTTTATTCCTTGCCATAATTCCTTTGGATCCCTCCAAGCGTGTTCTCTGTGTGCTGGATGTGGCTGCAGGTGCCCTTCTCAGCATTTGCCACACAGGGCGATGGCCATGTCACACAGTTCAATGGACTGTCTAGCACAGAGAAACCCGGAGCAATGTCCTTTTTACCCCTCATTCTGGGGAGCTGCAGACAAATCTGCATCTTAGATCGCAGGTCTGTGGTCTATGGTTTATCATGCTGCCAAGTTTTGCCTTGTCTGTCTTGTCAGCTTACTGTTCCAAAGGGATCTCACTACTTGCATGTGTCTCTTTCCCCTGCTTTCTGTCCTTTCTCCAGGAACAATGGAATCAGCAGCTTTCAGGAGGTGGCAAAACTGCAGGTCCTCCCCATGCTGCAGGCACTGGTGCTGTTGGACAATCCATGCTCTGATGAACCTGATTACAGGTTGGAGGTCCTGGTCCTGCTGCCACACCTGCAACGCCTCGACAAGGAATTTTTTGAGCAAGATGAGCGGGCAGAGGCAAACAAAATCCGTCAGAAAAGGCAGGAAGAAGAATAGGTGAGAACAGCATGGCGGGAGAGGTGGGGGGAGAAAAAAGTGAAGGGAGAGAGGACCAAATGTACTGATCAAGCCTTTCCTCCCCTAGGTTGATAACCTGAGGAGAAGGCTGAGGGACATCAGTCACAAGGGCAGAGGAGCCTGAAACGGAGACCAGGCTTCACAACTCAATTGCGATGGCCAGCATCGCAACCCGATTGCCATTCCTGACTCCACTAGCAGAAGCGAGCAGCAGAAGGGGAAAAGAAATTGGGGATAGAGTCGTCTAACTTCTCCCTCTTTCCTTCTTCAGGAAATGGAAGGATCTCTCCAGGGAGATGTGACTGAGTGACCCTGGTTTTTAACACCTGTTCCCAGAGCCAGCCAAGATTTGGAGATGCCTTCCCTGACGTGTGCAGCTGGGAGAAGTGAGAGCTGTAGGTACCGCAGCTACTGTCACCTCATTTTGCCCCTGGAGAAGAGGGGAGGGCTGCCCACCCCAGTCCTGGAAGTTGCCCTGAGGCACTGCAGTGTTTTTGCAGTCACTGCACTCATACGCACTGTTCTCGGTAGAGGCCCAAGAGGGAAAAGGGGAAAGGGAAGAGTTACAGGTTCTGTGGTTTGATTTATGGCTCCCAAAAATCTGACAAGATTTTCTGTTTTGAATAAAAATAATTAATGAGCCTGGAGTGACTGGCATTGTTTATCCTGCCCACCCACTCCTATTCCCTGGCTTTCTCATCCTCGTCTGTCTGTGTCTGTTCCCTGCCTCTCTCTCTCTCTTTCTCTCTCCATCCTCTACGTGCTGTTTGCAAAGCTTTGCTAAATCCTGACTCATCGCAGCTCTGGGTCACATGCTGCCGTCCCGGCCCTATCAGGGGCGTCTCCATCCTGCCGCCGCCGCCGCTGGCTTAGAGGACACATCATCTCCCCTTGAGGTCCTGCATCCCTCTCCAGCTTCGTCCTCTCTCCTTTCTGCCAGCATTTGCTCAGTCTCCCGTTCACCCCTGCCCTGGGAAGGTAAGTGTCTCCCCACTTACTGGCGGGGAGGGCCAGCACCCCCTCCCCGCAGGCAGGGCTCTGCTCCGCACCCTGTGCCCTCCAAACCCCACACGCACCTTGGGGTCCCTGCGGAGATGGACCGCCGGGAGCGGCACGAACAACCGAACTCCCCTCACTCCCTCCCCCTGCTCCTCCCACCTCCTTCTCCTCACCCCCACCCTTCTCACTTTTCTTTCATATTTTAATTTCAGGTACTCCCTCCTTCCCTACCCCCGGCAAGCATCATGTCAGATGTGAACCTAGGGGAACTGCAGGCGGGGGGCGAGCAGCCAGCATAGGGGGTGCTCCCAAGGGCACTGCCGGGAGGAGCCCTTACCTGCGGGCGGGGAGTGGTGGGGAGCAGGCACAGCTTGGCCCGGGCACTGCCGGGGAAAGGCCCCAGCCCCAGCGCAGAGCGGCCCCCCCGGGCCCCCCCCCCGGCGCTGGCACAAGCACAAGCACTCGCCGGCTCCCGGGGGGAGGGAGGGAGGAGAAGGGATGTTTTCCTGTCCGCACAACCCCACGCCACCCAGGGGAGGGGGGGCAGCAGGGAGAGGAGGTGACAACCAAGCAAGCAATAGCTGCATCAGCCACGACACTGCAGCAGTGCGGGCTTCCCGGGAGCAGTGCCCAGCCCGGGGGGGTGGCAGCAGCACAGGGGGCTGGTGGCAGTGGCCTGGGGGAGAGGGCTTCGCCCTGCCGGCCTGCCTGGCGGGGAGGAGGAATAGCTGCAGCGCCAGCCCCAGCGAGACCATGCCCTCGCAACAAGCAGTGCCCACAGGAAGGCACTGCAGCAGCGCCAGCCTCCCCCGGGTGCCCAGCCCAGCCCCTGCTCAGGGAGAGGCTGCCCAGCTCCAGCCTGGCTCCTCTTCCTCGCTGTGGTCCGCGAGCTCCTGGCTATGGCTCCATCCCAATCCTTTATCCTGGCTTATCCGTCTCTGACCTCCTTTCAGGACAGTGCAGCTGATGCCAGGGATTTCAGGATGGTTCTTTGTGCTTTTTGAAGGAGGGCAAATGCAGGGGGACATGGGGCAGCAATGCAAGTGCAGGGAAGGGTTTTAAAGGTCTGAGAGGGGAGGAAAGACCCAGGGAGTGATGGGATGGGGCAGGCAAAGCTGGATTTGGGGTTGTTGTTTGGCTTCCTCGAAGCTGGCCCCAACAGGGGCAGGTGGATGTGACCACGGGCACCATGACCACATAAGCAGAGAGGCATGGGTCTTGCTGTCAAAGATCACTAGTGGGGTCCTGTTCCTTGCTCCCCGTGGAGGCTGTTGGGGCATGGCCAGGGCACTGCCGCAAAGGAAGCTCGCATCTGCGCGGGCACGGCTCTGGAGGAAGTTCCCGCGGTGTGTGCCAGATGGTGCGAGGAGCACCGCCAAAGCGGCTGACGGGGGATCCCAGCCCAGATGGACGTGGTGGAGAGCCCTGCGCAGGCTCTAGAGAGCCCCGATGTTGCTGAGAAACTCCCCAGTATGGGAAGCTCTTGCTGAAACTTCAGAGCAGAGCAATTCCCTCGCACCCGCCTGATTTCCACCCACCCGAGGCAACAGGGCCAAGAGCTGACTCTGACTCCCCCCAGCCTGCTTCGTCACTGCTCTCAGTGCCGTGATGTGCCATTTGCAGCCCCCGGCTCCGCGCTGAGCCCCCGTGCTGGCCGTCCCTCCCGCCAGACTCTCACACACACCACGGCACGGGTCTGACCCCGGGCCTGGCCTCCGCACAAAGTTTTGTGTGGGGCTGGCCCTGCTCAGGCTTGAGTGAATCATCCGTGGGAGCCAGGGGAGGAAAACGTGGTGGGGCTGGGGGCACGGGGCGACCCGCCCCTCGCTGCTGCTCCCTCTCCAGGGACCTGCCGCTCCCCGCCATCACGTGGCCCCGTGCAGAAGGTGGGATGCGAGGGAGTGAGTTGTTTTGCACCCCCTCAAGAGCAAAGCAAAGAGAAGCTGTGTCAGACAGCCCTCCTCACCCACCAGCCTGTTCCCCACTTCAGGTTTGGCTGGGCACCCCAGAACGCCAGGTTCCCCCATCTGACAGAGATGCCTCCAGGTCTCATCCACTCCCCCAAGCAGAGTGAAGGGACTGACCCAGTCCCCCCCGTCCCTTCAGAGCCCTCTCTGCCACGTCTGAGGCACTGTGGCCTTCGGCAAGATGGCTCCTCAGGCCGCCAGCCTCTGCCATGCTCCCGGCGCCTTGCCCGGCGGCTGATGGGGGAACCGGGAAGGCTGAGCCAGGCGCTCGGCCAAGGGGATGGCAGCTCCCCCCACCATGGGCTGCAGAGGGTCCCCGCAGGTCAGTCACCCCCTGCCCTGTCCCAGCAGCTGCCACGCTCAGCTGGCTCCCTGCCTGCTGCCCGGCCACGACCGCTGCATGCTGCCTGGCCCTGGTGGGCACCATCCTCGCCTGCTGGCAAGGAGAAGGGAGGCGCCGGGAGCTGATGCCCTGTCCTTGGCACTGGGGCTGGGGGCAGCTCCCGGCTGCAACAGCTGCGCCCTCCCTCTCTGCTGCCGGTGGGTGCTGTGGCACCCTCCCTGTCTCCAGCACCCTCCCCATCTCCAGCACCCTCCCCGTCTTGTCTCCAGCACCCTCCCCATCTCCAGCACCCTCCATCTCCGGCACTCTCCCTGTCTCCAGCAGCCATGCTCATGCGAGGACCCCTGAGAAGGGGCAGCGCTCAGCCCTGGTGCAGGGAGAGAGGCTGCCATCTGCAGCAAAGGGACAGAATAAATTCTAATAGGTGACTGGTTCCTGGACAAAATTTGGGTCGGTTGCCACACCTGGGTTTTAACAGCAGTTTCTAAACTTGCTTGAGGCAATAGTTTTATCTCCAGCTCCTAAGGGCACTCTTCCCTGAGCTGCCATCTCTCTGTCGGTGTCTTCTCTAGACATTAGAAGGGTGAGCACCACGTCTTGGGTGTTCATCAGAGCTGAACACGTCCTCTCCCTCTTCCTCTCCCCTTCCCCCTCCCTCTCCCCCCTCCCCCTCCCTCCCCCCCTCCCTATCCCCCTCCCCCTCCCCTTTCCTCCCCTATCCACAGGCTCACCATGGCAGTGGAGAGGATCCATGCCCGCGAGATCCTGGACTCCCGTGGGAACCCCACGGTTGAGGTGGACCTCTATACCCACAAAGGTACGTGGGTGAGGACAAGAGATGGGGGGAAGGTCCTGCCTGCCCTGGCAGAGCTGGCACTGCACAGCAGCCTGGCACACACCCCGAGAGCATGAAGGATGAAGGGTCTTCTCCAGCAGCCAGGGAGCCGGGGCAGGAGGCAGCGACCACAGCTCTGCTTGTGGCTCTGCTTGTGCCTGTGCTCAGCGAGTCCACACGTGTACTGGGCACATCATGACGAGACAGCTGGCTGCTGTGTATGTGACTCAAGCCACGTGCCTGCTAGTAGCAGGGATGGAAAGTTTCATTAACATAAATCTGTTTACCTTCTTATTTACCTCTCCTGTGGGTCAGGCTGCCTCTGGAACCAGTAGGAGGGCTGAGGAGCCAGGCTTCTACCCGTCACCCATAGTTCAGGGACCAGTGGGGACCTCTGGGTGCCTGAGATCCAGGTTTCTCAGTCTGGAAGTGCTGGGTACATTTATTTCTGCCACCCTGGTGCTGCACCTCGGAGAAGACCAGCCAGGAGCAGCCAGCCAGCGGGGCCACACATTTGCACAAGTGGTTGCCACCGTTTCCCCACACAAGCAGGACACAACTGGTGCCTGAGGGCTTTCCCTCTTCACCCTCCGCTTGTCTCACGCCATGTTTTGCTGTTTCCCAGGCATGTTTCGAGCAGCGGTCCCCAGCGGCGCGTCCACTGGCATCTATGAAGCGCTGGAGCTGCGAGACAATGACAAGTCGCGTTTCCTCGGGAAAGGTGGGGAGATGCTGCCGACCCCATCCCCAGCGCTGCTGTGGGCAGGGCCCCACCAGAGGGTACCACTCACCCGCTGGCATGACACGGCTGCGCCCTACTGCCCTCAGGGAGACGGCAGAGGCACAGACCTAGCGTAAAGTGAAAGATCAGGCCTCGATCTTCTCTCACTGCCTCCTTCTCTGTCTCTCTATCGGTCCTCGCCCTCCCTCTTTCCACTCTCCTCTTTGCCTCACCCTCTCTCTCTCTCTCTTTCTCTCTGTCTTTTCCCTTCTTTAGGGGTCCTGCAGGCCGTGGATCATATCAACAGCACTGTCGCCCCAGCTCTCGTGGGCTCTGTAAGGATTTCTCTTTGTTTTGCCTTGTCCAACGCTTACTCTGGTCTGTCTCTGTCCCCTGATCTCTGTTTCTGCCTCTCTTCATCTCACTGGGTTAACAGACATAGTGATGCTCTCTGTGACCATGGGCACTCCACTCCTGCCCTCCATGCCTGTGTGTCTCCACAGCAATCTTTTCTTGGGGTGGGAAGGATTTAATGCTACCTGGTCCACCGCAGCATCCGTGCCACCTAACTAGTCCCCTTAACTCTCCCTGTAGAGCTGTCTGCCTCTTCCAGGTGTGCTCCTCCTCAAGCACTGAGTCTCCCCTACATGTCTGTGGCCTCACACCCGTTCGTCCCACCCAGCAGTCATGGTGGGATGAGCGATGACCATGATGTGCAAGGGCTGGCAGCCCCCCCAGCATGGCTTTGCGGGTCAGTGGTCTCACATCTGCAACCCAGTTGTACCTGGAGCCTGCTCTGAAGAGAGCCGAGGTCAAGCCACGCATTAGACCCTGTGCAGCCCCTGGACAGGGGGTGTCTGGCTGAGACCCCAGCTCTCTCCACCCCATAAAAATACCTGGCCTGGTAGTGGGCTGCCTGTGCGGGGGCTAATCCTGCTCTCCGCCTCGCTGCTGGGGATGGATCCATCCAGCCTACAGGCACTTGCTTGAGGCTGAGCATGCATTGTTGTTCTGCCCAGCTTCTGTGTGGCCCCAGCACCACAAAGCTTCCTGGAAGCTGCCAGAAGGCTGGGTAAGCCCCCGGGGTGGGGTGGGGGGCTGCAGCTGAGCCCCCCCTCCGGCATGGGTATGTCCACACTGCACCGCAGCAACATCGTCGTGGTTACCTCACCTACCTGACCGTATAGCAAGGCACTCGTTTCCAGAGCTTTCTGTGTATGTGTCCCCCCACCAGCTAAAAAGGTTCCTGTACCCCCAGCTTCTCCATCAGCGCCTCCTTCCTTGCACACCAGAGCCAGCAGCTCATCACAGCCCCCCCTCCTCAGGAGCTGTTTCTTCCTTGCAGGGCCTCTCTGTTGTGGATCAAGAGAAGATCGACAATTTGATGCTTGAGATGGATGGCACAGAGAACAAATGTAATTCATGCTTTTTTTTTGCTTTTTTTTTTTTTTTTTTTTTGGCCTGGGGAGGAAAGAGCATGGGAGGGCGCAGGGCTGGAGCAGGGGCACCCGCTGGGCAGGGGGTTGCTGCCTGAGAAGCCCAACTCCTCCTTGCTTTTGCCTGCAGCCAAGTTCGGTGCCAATGCTATCCTGGGGGTTTCGCTGGCCGTCTGCAAGGCGGGAGCTGCGGAGAAGGATGTCCCCCTGTACCGGCACATTGCTGACCTGGCTGGCAACTCTGATCTCATCCTTCCTGTGCCAGTAAGGTTCCTTCATCCTTGACACCCACCTTCAGAAACTCCAAAAGAAACTTCAAAGGGTGTGTTGGGAGGGAGAGCAGGAAGGGACATAGTGCTGACCATCAGCTGAGTGCATGGCACTCGTCAAGGCCTGAGATTTGTCAGGTTTCCAGACAGAAAAGCGGGGCCGGAGTAGGACATGGCAGGGGTTGTGGTGGGGGTTGGCTGAGGATCTCGCTCTTGGCACAAGAACCAGAGTGCGTCATGTGAACCCTCTGGGGCACAATTCAAAACACACGGGTCTTCATAGCAGGGGTAGCTGCACTGTGAAACTCCCTCACAACAGGTGTTGTGGGTGCCAGAATTTTCTTGGAGTCAAGGAGGAAGGTCCTGGAAGAGAGACTGACAGCTTTGCTGATAAACACACAGAGCACAGATAAACACAGATAGTTCGGGAGATGTCTGGGAGGGAAACAGGTGGGAAAGTCCTCTCCAGCCATTTGCTTTGAGCCACCGTTGGGAGGAAGACCCTGGGCTTTTACACCTTTGGTCTGGTGCATTGTAGCCGATGCGTTCCGTCACCCTGTGGGACGTGGCAGGAACGGGCACGGTGGCTCACTGGGGAGCCTCCTCTAGGTGGTGCCAGGACCCGTTCCTTCAGCTCTCATCACTTACTGACTCTTCCAGGCTTTCAACGTGATCAATGGAGGTTCCCACGCAGGCAACAAACTGGCCATGCAGGAATTCATGATCCTGCCTGTGGGGGCTGAGAGCTTCCGCGATGCCATGCGCATTGGGGCTGAAGTCTATCACAACCTCAAGAGCGTCATCAAGGAGAAGTATGGCAAAGATGCTACCAATGTGGGTGATGAGGGAGGCTTTGCCCCCAACATCCTGGAAAACAGTGAAGGTGAGAGCTCTGCAGAGGTGGGGTGCCCCTGACTGCAGTGCTCCGGCTTCCTATACCCAGCTCACAGCGCTCCCCAAAGATTGCTTCAAAATACGATGCCTCAGTGTCATTGACCCTGTGTTAGGCAGCGGTTTCTAAGGTCCTTCTCCATGGGGTGGCCTTGGCCTGCTACAGCCTCTCCATACAAAACTTTCCTGCATGTGCACGCTTTTCCAAGGCCTCCCCACAGCTCAGAGACAAGCCGCAGGATTGTACTTCAATTCTCCCTAGTCCCTTTGGACATGGCCCCCACAGCTCCTTGGCATGTCTCTGTCGCACTCTGGGCTCCCTTCCACCTCCCCTGTCGCACCGCCAGGCTCTCAGAACGCTCCCAGAGGAGGTTCCCGCTGGAGGGTAGAGCGGTCTGCATGGGCTGGCCCTCCTGAATGCATCTGTCCTCCTCACAGCTCTGGAGCTCCTCAAGGAAGCCATCGACAAGGCAGGCTACACGGACAAGATTGTCATTGGTATGGATGTGGCGGCCTCCGAGTTCTACCGTGATGGCAAATACGACCTGGACTTCAAGTCCCCAGATGACCCAAGCCGCTACATTTCTGCAGATGAGCTGGGCGACCTCTATCAAAGCTTTGTACGTGATTATCCAGGTGAGCTTCCGTGCCTGGCAGCAGGGAATTGGTGCTGGTGTCACATACTTCACAGGCGCGTACCCTCTGGTTTTGGGGTGGGGAGGGAGGCAGCTTTGACTCATGTCTCTCACGTTGCCCCTTCAGTGGTCTCCATTGAGGACCCTTTTGACCAAGATGACTGGGAGGCCTGGTCCAAGTTCACAGCCAATGTGGGGATTCAGATAGTGGGAGACGACCTGACGGTGACAAACCCTAAGCGCATCGAGAGAGCTGTTGAAGAGAAGGCCTGCAACTGCCTCCTGCTCAAAGTCAACCAGATTGGGTCCGTCACAGAGGCCATCCAAGCGTAAGTCCAGCCCACTGCCCTCGTCATCCGCTGGAGGGGCTGGTGCTGAGCCACAGCAGGGTGTCACGCTGCCCGCTGGTGAGCAGGCTTTTGTCTCCACCGGAGTGTAGGGTGCTGTGGGTGGGAGGAGAGGGTGCTGGGATCCCACCCTGTGCCGCCGGCGGTTATAGGAGTGGGAGCTCCTGACCGTGTTTCTTGCTCATGGCAGCTGCAAGCTGGCCCAGGAGAATGGCTGGGGTGTGATGGTGAGCCATCGATCTGGGGAGACCGAGGACACCTTCATTGCTGACCTGGTTGTAGGACTGTGCACTGGGCAGGTAGGTGAGACCCGGGCCATGCACAAGCCTGGAGGAAAGCAAAGAGGGGCTAAGACAGAATCCCCTGCCCCACCACGGTAAACTGGGGCAAGCCGTAACAGTTTCTTACAGCATTTGTTTTGGGGATTGCTTTGCAGATAAAGACGGGTGCTCCCTGCAGGTCTGAACGCCTGGCTAAGTACAACCAGCTCATGAGGTAAGGGGCTCCAGGGACAGGAACGCAGAAGAGAGGATGGGGTAGTGACTGATGGGAGCGGGAGAAGCTGCAAGCCCAGGGGCTTGCAGGAGAAATGTTACAAAGGCATGGCTGGAGCTGGCAACGGGGTCCCGGGAGGTGTCTGGAGCAGACCCCTTCCCTCTGCCTCGGCGTGGGGGTGCAGCCCCACAGGCGCGGGAGCTGGCAGGAGCTGAGCTCCTCCGGCCGCGTCAGCTCCCTGCTGGTGCCCTGTCCCACCGGCACCGCTGCTCCCGGGTAGCACGGGCCTGATGTGTGCTGTCTCTCTCTCTCCTGCAGGATTGAGGAAGAGCTGGGCGACGAAGCACGCTTTGCCGGACACAACTTTCGCAACCCAAGTGTTCTTTGAACATTGTCCCCAGGGCACAGCCACCCTGCTGCTCTTTCCCCCCTCACAGACTCTGAAGCCCCCTCCCTCTACCGCTCCCTTTTTTGCTCTTTCTCCCCCCTCTGCCACCTGGTTCCCTCTCACCTCAAACCCCTCAAGTTCAGGTGTCCCCGGCTAGATGTACCCAGGTGAAGGATGAGAGAGAGGCCTGCACCCTGTCCCTTGCTTTGGGGTTATAAGCATTTCTGGATCTAGGCATCGTGTGTCTTTTGTTTGGAGTTTTTGTGTGCAGGGCTGTGTCTGAGCCACTCTGTTCACGTGTTAGACTAAGGCAGCATGCTGCCCACAGGGTGTGTTTCCCTCAGACACCGAAGCATGTACGGTGAACATATGTGCGTCGTTGGCTGGGCAAGTGTCGCACCCGTAGCTGTGTCCGGACGAGTGTCACCAGTGGCTCGCTCTCGTTGTGCATGCGTAGGTGTACGTGTACCAGCCCACGGCATCCCTGTGCCCGAGGCGCGTGTCCGTCCTGAGCCCCAGGGGGCCCCACGTGGCCCTTCCTCCACCGCGAGTGCTGTGCTGTGTTGGGCTGTGCTTGCCAGCAGCTTAGCGTTGACATGCACTGCTGTCCCTCACTGGGTGTGCACGTGTGTGCGTGTGTGCGTGTGCTGTCAGTCTCCGGGTCAGCACAATAGTACTGTGGGGCGATATATTAAAACACATCCGTAAACAAACCCATGCTCTCATTTGCTTCTCGTGACCTTTTCTCTCTTGTTCCCTTCCCTCCTGCACTCCTTCACCCTTTCCTCCGCCCCATAATGTCTGCTTCACCTTCTAGACAGCCCATGCTCAGCTGAGCAACAGACAAACTACAGATCCCAAAACTCAATTAAAATGTATTTCACACCTGAGTTGCCTGGCTTGGCCCCGTAATTCTCTCTACACACCAGCCTTTGGGAAATGGGGACATTTTGCCATCAAAGCAGGAGAGGCTCACACGGAAATGTAACCAAAACAAGCAGAGGGGACCAGCCAAAGAAGATGCCCAGGTACTGCCCTCCCTGCCCCTCCCCATCCTTTTACAGCCTGGTCCCACTACCAGACAGCTGTTGGCCACCTGGCTGGGGAACACCAAGGGGGAGGCAGGCGGGAGGATGGGAGTTGCCCCCCGCTATCTCCACCAAGCCACATTACATGAGGATCTGCTGCTGCACAGGGATTTTAATTGTGCCCTCCACTGATGTAAAGACCTGAGGATGGGCCCCAGGCCAGCTGCCCATGGGACTCGAGTGATGGAGAACTGGAACAGCAAGGCTTTGGGGGTGAAAAGGCTGATCTCCTCCCTAAAACGGGGCTTGCACAGTGGTGGATGGAGGAGTTGGTGGGATGCCGGTCTCTCTCAGCTCCATCTTGTTTCACGCAGGCAGCACAGCAGTGCCGGGGGAAGACGGCCCATGCTCCAGCCAGGGCCCCAGCAGGCTGAGTGCCAGCAGAGCCCCAGCGCCTGCTCAGCACCGTTAATTCTGGACAGGCTCCAACGATAGGCGGGAGGCTGGGGGGGTGCCAAAATCCAACTCAGGCTTTGACAAGAGAATAAATGATAAAGCTGCCTTGCCCACCATCCTTGGTTCATGCTGGTAACCCCTGCCTGCACCTGGGCACGCGCAGGTCCTGCAGACCTCCTGCCCCGCTGCACTGCAGAAACTGTCCAGACCCGGTTTAAGCCATGCATGCTGCCTTGCCTTTTGTGATGAGCAGGGAACAAGGGGACAGGCTGAGGTTGCTCAGCAAGCCCCAGGCCCCCTCGCCTGTCCCCTGGTGCAGACTTCTGAATCGAGAGACACCATTTTAAAACACCGGCATTGCACTGCTGATTCCTTACTAAGCAGCACAGAGAAGGGATTTAATTCGGGGTGGCAAGACAAAGGCTATGGCACACATGCCTGGCATGGGCAGGAGAGTGGGAGGGAGGATGCAAGGGTGGAGGCAGGGTGGGTTTCTGGGGGGTGGCCAGTGGCTACAGGGCAGACCTCGGTGGCCAGGAGGAGCTTGTGCCCCGGCTGCCAGCCGCCTCTCACCCAGCTCTCCGTGAAGTGTCCCCCTCAGCCTCCCGGGGTAGGGGGGCGGCGCAGCAAAACTTGCCCCAGACTCAAAGCCGCCCCTGGCAGCTGGCGTGTCCAGCGGCACCGCTCGTCCCCACGCCTGAACACCCCCACGCTACCCCGGGGGCGCGGGGGGCCGGGGAGCCGCTGCCGGCCCTACCGAGGATGGGCACCGCGGGAGGATGCTCACACCCCCAAGGGGGGACTGGGGGTAGGGAATGTGGGCACTGTGGGGTGCCAGGGGGACTGTGAGGTGCCAGGGGTGCCGGGGAGGGCCAGGGGGCCGGCTGCCACCCCCGCACGGCGGCGGGGCCGCGGCTGCCGCTGGGAGCTGTAGTCCGGGCGCTGCTCGGGGAAACACTCCATTTTCCCGCACCGGACCCGCCGCGCCGGCGCTGAGACCCCGCCAGGGGAGGGGGCCCGGCCCCCCCGGCCCGGCCCCGCCGCCAGCCCCCGGCCAGCCTCCGCAGCCAGCTCCCGCAGCCAGCCCCGCAGCCAGCCCCCGCAGCCAGCCCCGCAGCCAGCTCCCGCAGCCAGCCCCGCAGCCAGCCCCGCAGCCAGCTCCCGCAGCCAGCCCCGCAGCCAGCCCCGCAGCCAGCCCCGCAGCCAGCCCCGCAGCCAGTTACCCAGCCAGCCCCGCAGCCAGCCCCGCTGCCAGTCCCCCGGCCAGGCCCGGGCCAGCCCGGCCCCGAGCAGTGGGGTTTTGCGGCGGGAGGTGCCGCTGGTGCGGGCGCTGCCCTCCCGCCCGCCTTTGTTGTGGGCGCTGGGATCTCGCAAACGCCGCAGCTGTGGCTCGGCCGGCAGGGCGGGTTTCGGGATTAAAGTTTCTCAGCTTTCCCAAGAGCATCTCGTGCATCTCCCCCTCCATTTGCCACTTTTTGTGCGAGGAGGGGAAGCAGGTGCCCGAGGTGGCCGGTGCTGCCTGCTGAAATGCAGCAGCGGTGCCACATCAGGGAGTGGGTGCAGATGTCCCTGCGTTGTGGCAAGAATTTGCCAGTGAGGTGTTGCCACATCCCTGTGTCAGGGAAGATTCGTGGAAGCGCGGAGGTGATGCGAATGCATCGCACCGTAAGGGTGCCTCACCTTGGTGCCTTTTCTAAATGTTTGCCACTGGTGGCACAACGTATAAAAGGAATATATGACCCTGGTATGTTTGCTTGGGTCGCTGCAAATACTTATCCTTAGCCAATGCATCAGATGTTTGCTGCTTTCTTTGTGCCTTGGTGGCAGGGATGTGGTTGTGGTTCCTTTGTGACAGCAATGCCCAAGCACCTACTCTTCCCGCACCTGTGGCCTTCTGCTGGACAAGCCGCCATCTCCATCAGATTGCCACGTTACAACATGCATCCAGTCAGCCCCGAGGTGGGCTGGGGATGTGGCAATATCTGTCAAGGGAAACATTTGCTGGGTTGGTTTTCTTTCGACTCTCCAACCACGCGCTGTTTAGATGGCATTTTCAGATCCGTGGCCAGCTGTTAAAGGGATAATTTACCTGCCCCCACCTCACCCCTGCTGCCGCCTGCAGAAGCGTTCCTTCGTTCCTGCCTAGGTGCCAGGGCCCATGAAGGAGCTGGAAGGGGAGGTGCCACTGGACTGGGCTGCCTGTAGAGTGCACAGGAAGCCCTAACGATGAAGAGCTACTGAATTTCTCCGGTATCTTTTTGTCTCTCTCAAGAACGATAGGGTGGTGTTCAGCCTTGGGAAACCAAAATCATCAGAGACGCTCTTCTGCTGAACATCTGACAAGAGGTCCAAAAATATGGGTGCTGGGTAATTCCTGTAAGGCACTGGGCGCCTTACTCAAATGAACAGCATGTGGCCCTGTTGCTGGAAGGCTAAACATGGGCAGCTTGGACGCCTTGCCAGGACATAGCGAAGGTTGCTCTCTGGGCAAAGATCAGCTTACTAGAGCATTGCACGTCTCGGTGTGGAAGGAGCTGTAACTGTGTGCCATGCCATGTACAGGGGAGATAAAACACCTCCGTAAATGATGCAGGTTCAACAGTTTGGGGTAACCCGTGCATATCCTGGGGGTCCCTGCTGGCACAGAGCGCATCCCACCGTGCCTCGGAAATCAGCTGCGTGACTGTAACATACTGGCACATATAGCAGACAACGAAACTGGGGTGATGGGGGTTACCACCCTTGCCCCTCACTTCTACAGGCTTGTCAGAGTGGCACATGAATGAACCTCCACAATTAACACCTCCCTGAGCTGCAGCCCAGGCCCAATTAGCTAGATTAAGTGGTAAACTGAGGCAGCTCATTGTTCCATTACCAGTCACTGAGCTGTCTTTGCCATGTGGCCAGCCATTGCTGAGAGACTGGTGAGAATGGGTGAGGAGGTTTACAACTTTCTCAGTGTTTCATTTACCCACGGACACCAGTTTGCAGGTGTTATTTGTCCGAGTTTAGGACAGCAAGCCGGGGGGAGCTACCCTGGGTGGCCCTGGCTAGTTCTGGCTTGGGGAGAGCCTTTCCCCAGGCCCGATGCAGGCTACAGGGCTGGCTTGCTTGGTCTTGTCGTCAAGGAGATAACTGTGTGCTGTGTGTCAGGAGGGGAAGTGGGGCTCTGTGCATAAGATTGAGATGGGAAGGGATGTCCGGAGCTCTCCGCTCCAAACTCCTACATCATGTACATCCTACAGATGCCGCTACATCAGCATCTGTCTTCTGTGCCCTGTTACTGTAAGAAGATGACATCCCAGGCGAGGCCTCTCATTTCACAGGATGTTGTTGTCTGTCCCCTGGCAGAACTGGAGAGCAGAGGGATGATGCAGCTGCAGAGACCTCACGAGGTGGCACGTCCCATCTCCCTGCTCCAAGGAAGGACCAGCTGCACACCAGTGAGTTTGGTACCTGCTTGCCAAGCCGCCTAGCTGGCTCACGGGCTCCCCGAGTCATTTATCTGTCCTGAAGACACAGCTAACAGCGCTCTTGGCTTGCCCAAGGTCTTCAATCTGTTGATTTCAAAGGTGAGATAATTTTATTATTTCCCATGTTCTGCAGCGCAGTCCGCCTTGGTCTCTCCACACAAGCACAGAGGACCGCTTGTGTTTCTTGTTGTCTATTTGCTGCTTACGCCCAGCACCCTGAACTGGAGCGGAGCGTGGTTTTATCCAGCAGCAACTTGGCCATGTGGATTTCTGAGTGGGAAGGGGAAAATGGGGGTCACCTTTGGGAAGGCTGCGGCACAGCCCCTGTGTCAGCCCCCCTCGCAGCCCCCTGTAAGCTTTCTGGTCACATCCTCCATGGAGGGATCCTGCCCTCAGCCAGCCACAGAGCCAGGGGAAGTCCTGACCAGCACTGTCTTCAATCACTTGTCATTTTTCATCCCGCTGGCCAAAAACCTCAGCCTTATTAGTGGAGATGCTGCTTTTTGCCCACAAGCAAGCCCTCAGAAGTCAGGATTACACAAATGCAAACTGTTGCCCTGCCCGCACTCCCGGTCCTGCTTCTTTTTTGAATCACCTCTGATGTTTTTCATAAACTAAGACGGCAGGCTTCGGAGGAGGCAGGCCGCCTTCACCTGGCTTCTTGAAATAACGCTAAACCTAGGGAGATTCTTCATGAGGCATTGCGGTGCCCACCTCTCTTATGGAAATAATTATTGACACTAAAATCTTGATAATAAATCTAATGTTTGTTTGAGTCAAAATTTTGAACTCAAGCAGCTAAGCTGGTTGTGGGAGACCATGATGTGAGAACTGCTGGGGGCTTGGTGCTGTGGTTAAACAAACTCGGTATTGCATGTTACTGGCCCAGCAGGCGCTGGGACTGAAGCAACACTGGTTGCTGCAGCTTTCACGGAGGCTCTTCCCCAAATCGCAGACCTTAGGGATCTGGATGTTTTGTTCAGCATCCAGGAAACAGGGATTTTGACAAGATCTTCCTCCTTCATGCATCATCACTTTGGGCTCTAAGTGTCACACTCATTATGAGCTTGGGACACAAGGCTGTCAACTCCTAAGGTAACGGCTTGAAGTAGCCGTGACAACCGAAAACGCTACTACCTCTAGAGCAATAATAACATTATTTCTCGTTTTCTGGGGCTCAGCTTGGTGAGACATTGTGGAGCGGATAATGCTTACCCCTGCGCTCAGCATCAGCAGGGTGCTCTCTTCAATGCAGTGCCTCTGCAAAACGGGATTGGGAAACGATTCGGACCCAACCGCCCAAAATCAGTGGGAGTTTTTGCAAATGTTAGCTGTGGTTTTTTTCAATCTCCCGCTCCACCGGTGGAAACCAGAGAGTCCTAGGGAATGACAGCACTCCGGGATTGCTGCTGAAAGGGCTGAGGTGCTTGGCACGAGTCAAAACAAAGAGGCAGGTTGGGGAGAAGGGTGGATGAAGGAACGCACGAGGGCTGGAGTTGTGGGGTGTGCTTATGTTGTGCAACAGGGTGCTGCGTGCCAGCAGAGCTGACTCGGGGACGAGAGGCACCCAGAGCAATGGCACAGCCAGGGTAATAAGAAGGGAGGCCCTGGAATGGCACGTAACCCCTGGGAAAAGGGTGCGGGACAAATGTGCCGGGAGCCACAGGCTAGTGAAGGTGGTGTGGGGACATGGTTGTCACCATTGTTAAGGCGTTTGGGTGATCAGCGCTACAGAAAAACCCGCGGGGGGATGAACACGCCTTGCTCAGCGCCGTTTGGATGCTGTACAGTAACTAGCGCTTGGAGCCATGTTCACGGACAATGAGACTCACCGAACCCAGCCCCCCAGGGGCACCCCCTGCCCGCCACCCGGGGCTGCTTTGCCATTGCACTCCGGGGCGAGGGGGGCACCCGGTGGGGGCCTGCCCGTGCCCACCCGGTGACCCTCCTCCAGCCCCGCGGGCGGCCCGGGCACAGCTGGGGGGTGCCCCCGCAGCGGGACGAGCAGCCTTGGGGTGCAAGGGGCTCCGGGTCCGGCCAGACCCCCGAGGTGGCAGAGCCAGTGGGGCCCCCCCTCGCCCCCTCCCCAAAGTCTTCCTTCGACGGCAACTTTTCCAAAATGGCCACGCACGCCCCCGGTGGGGCCGGGGCGGCGGCGGGGCTGGGGGGGCGGCAGCGCTCTGGGCACACCCGGGGGGGCACGGTTCGCGTTTTTAACACGTGGGTGCCCCGCAGCCCCTCCCTCACGCTGAGGCAGCCTTCGCGGGGGGGGGGGGGGGGCAAGGGGGGGGGATGCGGCGCCAGGCCCGCGCCAGCCACCCTGCCCCCACCCCGCAGCCCTACCGCTGCCGTTTTAGGGGGGGCCGGGGACACCGGGACCCCCCCAGTCCCCGGGACGGCCCCCGCTAAGGCTCGGCCTTTGTGCCGTTGCCTGGTAACCGGGCGGGGGATGGGAGGCGGCGGAGTGGGGTGTGCGGTGGGGGGATGCGCGCTGCCGCGGCGCGCCCCCGCCCCACGCTGCATGCTGATGAGCGCCGGGCAGGCGCCCCCCCCTCCCCAGGTTCCCCCCCCCCCCCCCGCCAAGAGGGTCCGGCCTTTGTGGCGGCGAGGCGAGCCGGGCGCGGCCGCGCTGGCTGCCCGTGGGGTCTCCCCCCGCGGGCCCGTCTCGGGTGGGTTCGGGTGGGCGGGGGGTGTTTCGCGGGGCCCCTGCGGGGAGGGGCGGCGGCAGAGCGGAGGGGCGGGGGAGGGGGGCTTGTTCTGGGCTCTTCGGAAATGGGAGGTGGCTAAGGCGGGCCGCGGCCGGAGCGGGGGGGCGGCGGGGCAGAGGCGGCGGCGGAGCGCGGCGGGAGAGGGGGCGAGAGAGCCGCGGGGCTGGGGGGGGGGCGCTGCCCGCCGCACCCCCGCGCCGCTGCCCCGCCGCCGGCCGGCTGGCGCGGAGGAGACGCGAGAGGAAACGAAGGAAGCGCGGAAAAGGAGGAGGGAGGAAAGGGAGGAAAAAAAAAAGGGGGGGGGGGGGGCAGCGTTTAAATCCCTTCCCCCCGCTCCTCGCCGCCTCCATTCCTCCCTTCATTCGACCTCCCCTCCGGAGCCGCCGGTGAGTCTCGCCCGCTCCCCGCCGCTCCCGCCCCGCTTGTCATTCTCGCCCACTCGCTGCATTCTTCCGCGGGTGGTTCCCCCCCTCGGGCCGTCCGTGGGGAGGGGGGCGAGGCTGGGGGGGAACGGCGAAGTTTTCGGGAGGGGGGGGGGATGGTGGTTAACCCCCGCGGCGCTGCGGGAGGCCCCCTCGCCGGTGCCCGCGCCGGGGGGGGGGGTCGGGATGCCACGGGTCACGGAGGCTGAGCGGGGCGGGGGGCAGCCCCATCCCGCTCCCCGGGTCCCGGCCGCGGCTGGGAGCGCTCGTAAATCACCGCGGGGGGGCACGGCCCGCCCCAGCCCGCCCGGGGCCGCTGCACCTCGGCCGGCAGAGGAGCGCCTTCCCTCCGGAAAGCGGCGAGGGGGCGGGGGGGGGCTCCGCGCCACCGCGGGGGTCCCGGGGCGGGGACACCCCCCGCCGCGCCCCCGGTGTGACGTCAGCGCCCGCGGAGCCCCCCTCCCGTGCAGCAGAAAGTTCGGCGGTGGCGGGGGGGGGGGGCTCGGTTTGGCGAGGGGGTGTCCAGTGCAGGGCGGGGGGGGGGGGCCGCGGCGAGGCGGGAGTTGGGAGCTGGCAGCCCGGCGCCGGGCGGGGGGGGACGCCGGGCAGCGCTAGAGGGGCCAGGCTGCCCCCCAAGGGGCCCGATCCTGCCGGGGAGCCTCGCATCGCCCCCCGTGCCCGGGTGCGGGCGGGGGGTTGGGAAATGACGGTTCCAGCGGGACCCGGCCGGGGAATCGCGCGCTAAGAAGTGTGCTGGCGTCCCCCTGCGCTCCTGTGCCAGGCACGGTGGGGCTCGCCCCCCCGGGCACCACCGCCAGCCTGGGGACCCTCTGCTCTGACCCCCTAGGTTGCCACTTGACCAGCTGGGAGCAGACGATCCCCCCGGCATGGGTGCATGGGGGTGGCGTTCATGCTCCCCTGAGCCAGCTGAGACCCCTCGTTGTGGAGGCCTGGTCGCGCCTTCGTTGTTTGGCTTTTTGCAGGAGTGGCCCCTGCGTCCCCCTGCTGCCCTGGTGGCCCTGCCACCCCCGCTGCTGCCTGCCACCGCCTCATCTCCCCTTGCCTGGCAAATTGCTGCTTGTATTTTGCCGAGTGGCCGCTGCGCTGTGGAAGTGGCAGCCATTTGGTCACCCTGGCATTACTTTACGCGCTGCCTTTGCTTGCTGTCGAGTTCTGCCTCCATAGCTATTGTATGTTCCCAAAGTTGCTTTTGAGGCCGGCAGCGTCTGGCTTTGCATGGGTTCTGGCTGCTGTGGCCACCTCGAGTTCAGCGGCCACTTCCTGAATTGCCAGGATGGCTACTGTAAGAATCTGCCTGGCTTTTGTCTGCAGAGCCTGTTTGGCAGTGCAGTGGCTCCCGAGGAGCAGTGTGCCCTTGCCAAGCTCCAGCCGCTAGGACCTGTTGTTGTTACATCTGGTTGTATCGGGTGGGTTGTGCGGGAGCTCTGATGACTTCCAGCACTGAAAAAGTGAGGAGAAAGTAGTGGGCCGTTACGCTGAGGCCGTTACGCTGAGGTGTGTGGCAGGGGAGCGGAGGAGCAGGAGTTGGGAATGCCATCCGCTTGGTGCCCACCGGGATGGGGGAGCGTGGGTATGCACCTGTGTGCCTGAAGCATCGGAGCTCAGCCCTGACTTCCCACCAGGATCAGTGTGCCGGTGCATCAGCCGAGCCCCGTGGCTGCTGGAGGTGGAAGCGGGACCCTCCTTTCTGCCGAGCCCAGGGTGTTGCACATCACCGCTGTGCAGCACGGGCAGCCCCGAGGGGGGCCAGAGCTCCGGGATCGCTACCCGGGGCTGGGAAGCTTGTAAATGTGAATGGCCAGGTTGCTCATTGGAATGAATTCCATCCTTTTTCCCGTTTCTTGGCCAAGCTGTTATTTTGATATTTGTTATCGGTGACTGTACAACCATGGTTGTGTATTTCCCCAGCTTCTTGGGGATGACCTGGTCCTTCAAACCAGACTTTTCCAATTGTGCTTTATGGCGGAGCTTTTCAGGTATGGCCGAGGATTGAACATACAGCGCCGCTGCTCTCGCTTGAAATGATAAAAACCCTCCAAACATTTGAAAATTAAATGTGCTGTGAATCCTAATGAAGAAGATTAACAGGTTTAACCTGCTTCAGTGGCCTGCCTTTACCTCTCTTCATACACATTTACCTCCTCCCCTAGATTCTGTACCCCCTTGGATGCCTCTGGAAGGGCCTCGCGCTCTCACCTTCGGGCTTGCCTGCACAAGGGGGTTGCCAGGAGGTTTCTCCTGGGCATACCTGTGTGCCACAGTAATGATTGGCGTGCAAGGAGCTGCGATTCTGTGGCGTAGTGGGATCACTTACTAAAAGCAACCAGCTCCATGTTTTCCTTCAAGAGGGGGAGCATCACGTCCAGTGGGACTAGATGGTCGCTGTAGGTCCCTTCCAGCTGAAATACTCCATTCTGTTTCTATTTGTAGCCAAAGTGAATCGGTCAGGTTTTCCTCTTGCCAAAGTTTAGCCTCCATCACTCCTTGCATACCTTCCTGATTCCTCCTGGAGCTCCCTTGCATTTGTCAGCCTTTCTTGGGGGGGTTGGGGGGTGGGATGGGATGTGGGGTGTGGAGTCGAGGGGAGCAGTCACTGTGGGATACAGAGCACTAGGGAAGGATTATTTATTTACCAGATCTGGGCTGTAATACCTTTGCAATTGTAGTCTCTGGAGTTGGCCTGAGCATTTATTCAGCCGTGCCCCTCCTTAAATCTCTACCTGAATGTTTACCCAATCATACATTTTTCCTCTTTGGGTGCCTGTCTTTTCTGTAAGCCGCTTTCCTCCTCCACCAGGCCATATCTTTCCCAGCTCTGTTTTTGCTTTCTCCCATTCTCTTTTGGACAAACAAACTAATTTCCTACCTCCATTGGATTTTCTGGTCTCTTTCTCCCTCCACTGGGAGATGCAATGGAAGCATGAGGTGTATTTCCTGTGTTTATCGCTTCATCTCTTCCCTCTGTACTTCTTGAGGACGGTTCCTTGTGAAGTGCTGAATAGTCATGCTTTACAAGTTTCTGAAAGGCCAAGGAGAAGGTGACACGAGCTCTGAGTGTGTTTAAAGGTGGAGGCACCTTTGAAAGAGTCATGCTCCTGTCCAAGTGAGCTACACCCAGGGCACGTATTCTCTGCAGAATCCGCTCACGTGGTCACTGCCCAAGTCTGGTCGCAGCCGACGGTTCAGCGTGAAGGTGAGATGCTCCATCTCACTGCCTTGCCCGCGTTCCTGAGGCTGCAGCCATGGCTGAGGTGTGTGCTGCCGGGCTGGCCAGGTCCACGTCCCGCTGCTCTGTGTCATGCGGAGCTCAGCACCGGAGCCCTTGCTGTCCTGCCAGCGGTGCGGTGGGACCTTAGGGAGACGCGTGTGGAGGATGATGGGATGGAAGAGGATGTCCCCAGCTCAGGGCTGGAGCTTTGCCTCTCTCCCTTGGGCTGGTTGGCCAGTGCGAGCTTCCAGCACGTGGGGGTAGGTTAAAAGTTTAACACAAGTCAATTTTGTGAGGAAGCGATCCCTTTGGAAGCGGTGCCTGGCTTCCAGTTGTGATGGTGCTCCTGCAGAAATCCATGACAGCCTGTTTTCTGCACTTGTTGTGGCAGCAAACACGGATTTGTTACCGTCTCCTGTAAAAATACCAATGTTTGATTGATTGTTGTGGCAGTGTTTTCACCTATAAACCAAAGGGTAACTGCAGTATCTTCTCTGAGCAATTTCAGCCAATGATGGTCTGTCTGGGCCTCGCTGAAGAAGGGTCGCTGCTTGCTTTCAGTCTTCCTTCATGTCTCTTGCCCTGGTGACATTGTTCATCATAGATCAGTTTAGCTCAAAAATTTTAGTCTTGTACTTCCCTGCCGTGCAAGGCACTTGGCAATGCCCTGCTCCTTCCACAAGGTCTCTCTCTGTTATAGATCACTTCAGCGAAGGTTGCATTTGAGCAACCTTCATCTCTGCGGACAGTGGATTAGATATACTGTGTATATATATATTTAGGTATGTGCATACATATCACAATATATATATGTAGTATTCTGTATCATATATAATACATGATGTTATATTACACTTTATGTCCAATACGTATGCTATACGTATCAGTATAAAATTTATCTATAGTACAGTATTTTGGATATAGTACTGTTTTTCTTTCAGGTGGTGCACTAGATGAAGTGATTTTTGTCAGAATTATTTAGTTTGCCAGGCATGTGGATAGGGCCCACTCTCCATGAAGAGTGGTTTATCCAGTTACCATTATCTGTCAAGCTTTCCTCATACGTTGCTAGACTGTTGCTTTCAAAGTGCATTTTCACCTGGAGCTAGACCCCATCACCTCTTGGCCAACCTCTCTATGACTGCTAATGACTTTAGTATTGAAAAACCTGTTCTGATCAACTGGCTGGTCCTCTGCCCTGCACAGCCTGTGGCAGGGAATGTCACCTGGTGGTCTTTGCAGGTAAGAGTATTCATTGTAGAATAAAATGGGAAAAAAAAAGCTTTAAGATTTCCAGTGATGTGGGAGATCTCCATGCAGTTTTTTCAAGTGATGATTTTTCCCACTCTTTAGATTTTGCACTATTTCGGTGTGGAATTTGTCTAGCTTCAGCTAGAAGGTTGTCTTGTAGGTTAAAGAGACCTCTCTGCCGTCAGGAATCTTCTCCCTTTGTAGTACTCATAGGCCACCTTCAAGTTGCATTTTGACCTTTTCTCCAATAAGATAAATATCTTGAGCTTCTTAAGGCCCTTACTGTAAGGGGGAGAGAAGTTACTGGACTTCCTTGTTCTTCTTTTGGAAGTTTTGAGTTTGTCAGCATCCTTTTTGGGGTACACGGGTAGAAAACTGCACACGCTACTCCCATCATGGTCCCTCCAACCCTCTGTATAGTCGGGTAAAAACCCATCTCTCTGTTCCTGCTCTTGAAGGTGTTCCTCTTGTTGTGAACTGGTGGGTTTCATTCATTCTGGAGTAGCCCCCTTAGAGGTCTCATGCCAAGCTCCTGTTCGTTTGCCATCAGCCGTTCGTTACAAGGCCTTTTGCAAGCTTTGGTGTATCCTTGGATGTTCATCCTTCAAAGCGCTGTACATTCTTCCATTCTTGGTGTAAAAATCTTCCATAATTACGCTTATCTTTCTGCGTGACCCTGTTGCCAGCTGATCTGTGCCGGAATTTCCATTTCTTCATTTTCTCTCTCACCTGCCCCAGCGCCATCTGCAGACTTCATCCGTGTTTCTGCAATCTTTGTCCAGCCAGTGCCTTCACCACTGCTGGCAACGTTCCATGGCAGGCCGCCATTGCCTGGCCACAGCGAGCTCTGGGGGGCTCATTTTCTGACGGCAGGGCCACCTGTGGGGTCTTCTTGCTGGGACAGGTCATAGCCGTGCCGCAGCCTTCAGCCCGTCACATGCTGCTTGGCAGAGGTTACCCGGGGCATCAAAACCGCTGGGGTGTTCACCTGGCCATCGTGCCTGTTCTCCTGGCAGCCTGGGCCTGGGCTGGGGTCTCTGGGCTGGGGTCTCTGGGCTGGGGTGCCCACTGCGTGACGGGGCCGTGGCTGCGGTGGTGAGGTGGGCTCGGTGTCCGGGTGGTAGCACTTTGCTGAGAATTGCTTTGGATTCTCTTGGGGTCAGGGAGAATTCTGGATACTTGTGGCTTTTAATCCTTTATTGTATCAGGACTGGGAAGACCTTGGTTTAACCATAAACATCATGTTTTCTGATTGCATAAGGACTGAAATCATACTTTACTGCGAACTTGGTAAAGTTTTTAAGGCCAAATCTCTCCTTCCTCTGGAGGGCGGATTGGCACTAGCACAGGCCCCCAGGCCCCAGGGTGCTCTGTTCTCTGAGGTGTCTCTGGCAACCCCATTTAGCTTTGCAGTCTGCTGTGAACAGGGGGTTTGAGTGGAGACCTCCCACCACCTCTTCCCCTGTAAACCTTCCTGGATGCACCATTGTGTTTCCCTTCCTTCCGCCCCAGAGGTGAGGGCAGGGTTGTCCCACTTGGCCAGTTCTCTAGACCAAGGAAAAGCTGCAGGATCCTGAGCAAGGGATTGGCTCAAAGCTTATCAGTGCCCAGGTCTGCTGTACAGCTGTCCCAGTTTCCATCTCCCTGGCCCCAGTTGTCCTTTCCTTCTGGATCTGTCTGTCCACTTTCATCCTGTCCGGGCACTTGCCCTTTGCATGCACGGCGCTCGCGTTGGCTTTGCTGTCAGCTGTGAATCCCTAGAAACAAAATCCAAAGGGTGTCCCTTGGGTCACTGGCTGCAAAGGCAGAATCACAGAATCATGTGGGTTGGAAAAGACCTTTAAGATCACTGATCCAACTGTTAAGCCATCACTGCCAAGGCCACCACCGAACCACGTCCCTGAGCACCGCACCTGCACGTCTTTTCAATGCTTCCAGGGATGGTGACTCTGCCACCTCCCTGGGCAGCCTGTTCCAGTGCTTGACCACCTTTGGTGAAGAAATTTTTCCTGCTCTCCCACCTAACCCTCCCCTGGCGCAGCTTGAGGCCCTTTCATCTTGTCCTGTCACTTGTTCCCTGGGAGCAGAGACCGACCCCCCTGGCTGCAGCCCCCTGCCAGGCAGCTGTAGGGAGCGATCAGGTCTGCTCCGAGCCCCCTCCCCTCCAGGCTGACCCCCCCCAGCTGCCCTGCAATAGCCTTGTGCCCCAGCCACTTCCCCAGCCCCCTCCCCAGCTCTGGACACGCTCCAGCCCCTCAGTGTCCCCCCTGCCCTAGGGGGCCCAAACTGAACACAGGATTTGAGGCGTACAGTCCCACCAGTGCAGAGTGCAGGGGGACGGTCACTGCCCCGGTCCTGCTGGCCACACCATCTCTGACACAAGCCAGGATGCTGTTGGCCTTGGCCACCTGGGCACACTGGAGGCTCATGTCCAGCCGGCCGTTAACCAGACCCCTCAGCCCTTTCCTCTGGGCAGTTCCCAGCCCCCTGCCCCAGCCTGTGGGGCTGTGTGGGGCTGGTGTGCCCCACGGGCAGGGCCTGGCACTGAGCCCTGTTGAACCTTGTACAACTGGCCTGGGCCCATCATCCAGCCTGCCCAGACCCCCTGCAGAGCCCTCTTCCCCCCATCATCCAGCCTGCCCAGACCCCCTGCAGAGCCCTCTTCCCCCCATCATCCAGCCTGCTCAGACCCCCTGCAGAGCCCTCTTCCCCCCATCATCCAGCCTGCCCAGACCCCCTGCAGAGCCCTCTTCCCCCCATCATCCAGCCTGCTCAGACCCCCTGCAGAGCCCCTGCCCCCCCGGCACGGCAGTGCTCCCCGCAGCTGGGTGTCATCTGCCAGTGGACTGAGGGGGCCCTCAATCCCCTCACCCCGATGGTTGCTAAAGACATCAAACAGCACCGAACCCAGCCCGGAGCCCTGGGGACACCCGTGTACCCGGTGCCAGCGGGAGGTGACTCGATCCACCGGTGCTCCCTGGGCCTGGCCACCCAGCCAGCTCCTCACCCAGCGCAGAGCCCCCTGGCCCGGCCGGGAGCAGCTGGGGTCTCTGGGAGATGCTGTGGGAGATGGTGCCAAAGGCTTTGCTGAGGTCCAGGTAGACACCACCCGCGGCCTGTCCCCCATCCACTGAGCGGGTCACCTTGTCCTAGAAGATCAGGTTCACCAAGCAGGACCTGCTTTCCACAGAAGCGGGACCTGCCTTCCACAGCCCCGAGCTGGCTGGGCCCAATCCCCAGCTGTCCTGCACATGCCGTGTGATGGCACTTGGGAAGAGCTGCTCCATAACCTTCCCTGGCACCGAGGTTGGGCTGGCAGCCTGCGGTGCCCCACGTCCTCTTTCCAGCCCTTCTTGTAGAGGGGCATCACACTGGCAGACCCCTGCTCAGCTGGGACCCCCCGTCAGCCAGGGCTGCTGAGCCGTGATGGAGAGCGGCTCGGTGAGTGCTTCTGCCAGCCCCCTGTGTGCTGGGGGGGTCTCACCCATGGGGTCCCACCTGGTCCCGCAGCCTGGTGTGTGTCTGAGTGGTGCAGCAGGTCACCAACCAGTTCCCCTTGGACTGTGGGAGCCGCATTCTGCTCCCTGTCCCTATCCTCCAGCCCAGGGGCCGGGTGCCACGGGAACAACTGGGCTTACTATTAACAACTGAGGCGAAGGTGGCATTAAGCACCTCAGCCTTCTCCTCACCCTTTGTCGCCATGTTTCCCCCACATCCAATAAAGGATGGAGGCTGTCCTTAGCCCTCCCTTAGTTGCTAAGGTATTTATAGAAACATTTTTAATTGTCTTCTATGGCAGTAGCCAGATGAAGTTCTAGTGGAGGTTTGGCCCTTCTCATTTTCTCCCTGCATAACCTCACGATGTCCCTGTAGTCCCCCCGAGTGGCCTGCCCCTTCTGCCAGGGCTCATGCACCCCTATTTCCCCACGTTCCAGCCAGAGCTCTCTGCTCAGCCAGGCCGGTGGCTCTCTCTGCCACACGTGGGGACAGCCAGCTCCTGCCCCTTGAAAATGTCCCTGAAGAATGCCCAGCCTTCCTTGGGCGCCTTTGCCCTGCAGGGCTGCCGCCCAGGCCCTTTGGGCACCGTGCCACCTGCTTTCTTGTGCAAACATAGTGAAGTCCGTGTAACTAATAATGATTTTATTTTGCCCCGGTTATGCTCCAGGGACATCTGTTCCGGGGCTGCCCCATGTGGCCAGGAATCTTCATATTTCCATCTTTAAGTTGTTGGTGGCTTTTTTATACCCACTTGTTCTTATGCCAACCTCCTTTTTTAGCCTAAATACCCCTTCTGACCCCTTTGTGTTTAGTTTCTGGTGTTCTACAGACAGTAATCACATCACCTCAGCTTTTATTTTGTGAGGTTAAAAAAAGGTAAAGTCTTTATAGGTTCCGTACATAACAGAGAGACTCTTTGTGTCCCTCAGCGTTCTGGAAACAGCTTTCTGCACCTTTTCCAATCTACTTTGATCTTTCCTGATGTTGGGAAACTGAAGCATTATGTGGGCTGCCAGAGGATGTCTGACAAGTGCAATGGTCAGGGGCGTTAATGCCTTCTCTTGTTGCTTGATGATACCTTGCCTGATGTGTTGGAAGTAGCGATGGTGCCCATAGCTGTCCTGTGATGAGTGAATGCCGCTCCTCAGTGCTCCCTACTGATGAGCAGAATCTTATGGCTGACATGCTTGTCACTGGGCACTTTGTGCTATTGAACTTGTTAAAAACGTGCCAGTGACCCTCCTAGGTCCATCTAGTCCAGAGTCCGTGTCTGCAGCAGCAGTTGCTACCAGATCCCTGGGAAGGAGGGTGAATGAAGGCAAGCTCTCATGCTCTTCCTCTGATACTTCTACAGCTTCCAGCTGTTTCCAGTAGAGGGTCTGCCAGAGCTGGATGTGGTTTCTGTCTATTCAGAAAGTGGCAGTTATTCTCTCTTGCATTAAACTCTCCAGTCTTGGGTCAAATGCATGTGGGCTTCTAGCACCCATAGTGTCCTTTGGTTAGAAATCCTGCAGCGACCCACTTCAAGAACTCTTTCTTCTTGTTGGTTTGGAGCTTGTTTCTTTGTCGTGTTATTTGATGGTGCTCAGTTCTTATACTGGAAAAGACAGTGAAAAATGGTTTCCTACCCAACGTCTACTTTTCATATATGGTTTTACAGTCCTTGATCACATCCTCACTTAATAACCTTGTCTCTGGGCAGAGATGTCCAACCCACTCAGCCATGCCTCTTCATTTCCCTGTCTAGTTCCTGTGGAAGGAGAGAACTGCATACGTGTTTCAAGATGTGGGAAAGCCATGGGCTTGGGCAAGGGCATAATGGCATTCTCTGTTTTGTTTTCAGTGCCTTTCTCAGAATTTCTAGCACATGGTTCACTTTGTTGATGGCTGCTGAATGCCAAGGTGACATTTTCATAGATCTGCCTCTTGTATCCCAAGGGCATCGCTCTTGAGTGGCACCAGTCAGCTCAGAGTCCATCATTTTATACATGGAGATGGAGTTGGGTTTTTTTCTCTGTGTGCATTGCTCTGTATTTAGATGGAAGTTCATGTGCCATTTAACCACCCAGTCACTCCTCTTGGAAAGTCCTTCTACAGTTCTCCTCAGTTAGTTCCTCATTATTACCCTCATTAATTTACTTCTGTCAGCCACATTGTCTTCCCTTTTTCTATAGCCATCCTGATTTTGCTTCTTTAGTGGTTTATTCCCTTAAGTTCTCTCTTAAATTGTGATCATCTGCAATACTGACAGTGTCTCCTACTTAATGCCCTTGGGAGGCAGGACATGGATCCTGCGGTGACCCGGCAGGCTTTCTCCCCCCCAGTGCCATGCTTTCAGCACTTTGTCATTCAGATCCCTTTGCAGAGTTTGATCCTTCTAGCTGCTGAGTGTCCCTCTGGTTCTTTTCTCCACTCTGACCAGTCTGCAGGACAGAGGGCTCTACTCAGAGCTGCATCCTTGCCCCGGCCTGCCTCTGCCAGCTTCAGAACGATATGTGTCCTGGTGGAAAGGGGTGGCTGTGCTTGCTGTTGGCTGCTCTGTGGCTGAGGGGAGCGACAGGTGATGCAGCCACTCTGACTTTGCATCCATCTTCTGGTTTCCTGTGTTCTTGCCCATGACCTGCAGCTGCAGAGTTGCCAGCGATCTCGCCCAGTAAAGACTTGCACCAGAAGTCTGGAACCGTGATGGGCTTACAGGTGGATAACTGCCATCCACAGCAATGAGGAGCCACTGTTCGTGGAGTCACAGTTGCAAGTTGTAACGAGGAAATGAGAAGCAGTCGTGGGTGTTTCTGCACTGGAGTGGGTGTCCTAGGTCAGCTGGAGAAGCTTAGTTCTTGGAGATGTCCGGGACTCGCCTGGAGAAGCCCCTGAGCAACCCCATCTAGAGCTTGAGGTCTGCTGTGCGCAGGAGCTTGGAGCAGAGCCCTGCAGGCATCCCATGCCGGCATCTCCCTTTGAGTCTCTGGGCAGCCAACCTGGGCTGCCTCAGAGTAGTTTGCTTTGCACCCCTTAGCCAGGGACCTCTGTGTGTAAAAAGGCGTGTGAGTACGTGGTGGACCGTTAACCCCTAGCAGCTCCCCAGGTGAGGCGTGCTCAGGCATTGCCAGTACAGAACCAGAACGTGACATAGCCAGCATGGAGAGTGCGGCATGTCCTTGCTCTGCGTCACACGGCCGGGGCTTCATCCCACTGCCAGAGGGGAAAGCCCGGTGTGGTGTGATCTGCTGCCAGCCTGCGTCCCCATGAGATCTGGAGGCTCTCCTCCGGCGAGGCGCTGTGATTCTTCTGAGATTTTAAAGTAGATCTGTTACTTACAGTCATTTTAGTGTGCCCTCAGGAATCGTTTTATGATTAACGTAACCTTCTTTAGTACATCTAGCCTTCATTTAGTGAATCAAACTTTATTTTCAGTCGCTTCTGCAAAAATTAATATCTTCTATGCTGTAAATTAAGCTATTGTTAAATGCATGAATGTTTTTATTATTTAGTACCTCACTTTAGCTCTAATTGTTTTTATTTCACTCCGCTCGTCAGAAAATATTTTTTCTCAAACACGTTTTTTATTGAATGGAGGTTCCAGAATTACAGCTTTCACACTCAAAGTAATGTTCGTACTCCTCATGGTTGTGCAGAATTAAGAAAACAAAACATTAATATAAACTTAATAAAACATAAACTGGCTTTATCTCCTAAGACTGCCAGCGCTCTTCAGGTTTATTTTTAGTACTCTTACTTGGCACCCCTTCCTGAAATGTGAGCATTTTAGTTTTTATTTATTGTTATTGTACTGGGGGGAAGGAGCACTGAGGTAGCATGGTAAGTCAGTTTGTCAACAAGTACTGTTCACAGGTAAGTCAACAAGTACATACAAGAAAAGGATTAAAGC
This sequence comes from Falco biarmicus, assembly GCF_023638135.1. Classification (NCBI taxonomy): domain Eukaryota; kingdom Metazoa; phylum Chordata; class Aves; order Falconiformes; family Falconidae; genus Falco; species Falco biarmicus. The sequence continues at coordinate 91,995,356 of NC_079292.1, forward strand.
TGTTGTCTCAGGTCGGGTCACTTTTTCTCATGGGAGATATTTTAGGCATAGATCATAGAATTTTGTTTGGTTGGAAGGGACCTTTAACGATCACCTAGTCCAACCCCCCTGCCATGAGCAGGGACATCTTTCATTAGATCAGATTGCTCAAAGCCCCATCCAGCCTGACCTTGAACTTCACTGATGGGGCATCCCCAGTTTCTGTGGGCATCCTGCTCCAGTGTTTTGCCACTCATAGAATTTTTTTTTTCCTTATGTCCAATCTAAACTTACCATCTTTCCTTTTAAAACTGTTGCTCCTTGTCCTGTCACTGCGGGTCCTGGTAAAAAGTGTCTCTGTCTCTCCATCTTTCTGATAAGCACCTTTAAGCACTGAGAGCTGCAGTGAGGTTCTCCCGGAGCCTTCTCCGGGCTGAACACCCCCAGCGCTCAGCCTGTCTGCACAGCAGAGGACTCCAGCCCCCTGAGCATCCTCGTGGCCGCCTCTGGACGGGTCTTTATACTGGGTGCCCCGAGCTGGAGGCAGCGCTGCAGGGGGTCTCACCCAAGCAGGGCAGACGGCAGAGCCCCCCCGCTGGCCACGCTGCTGGGGATGCAGCCCAGGGCTCGGCTGGCTCTCTGGGCTGCGAATGCACATGGGCAGCTCATGTCTGTTCTTTCATCCACCAGTGCCCCCAAGTCCTTCTCGGCAGGGCTGCTCTCTGTCCATCCCCCCTCCAGTCTGCACTGGTCCTGCGGATTGCCCCAGCCCAGGTGCAGGACCTTGCACTTGGCCTTGTTGAACTGCATGGGGTTCACATGAGGCCACTCCTCAAGCCCTTCACGGTCCCCCTGGGCAGCATCCCTCCCCTCCAGCACACCAGCTGCACCACTGGGCTTGGTGTCATCTGCAAACGTGCTGAGGGTGCGCTCCATCCCACGCTCTGTGTCATTGGAGAAGACATTAAGTAGTATTGGTGCCAGTACGGACCCTTGAGGGACACCACTCGTTACTGGTTTCCACTTGGACATTGAGCTGTTGACTGTAACTCTTTGGACAAGACCATCCATCCATGCCTTATCCATCAAACCTGTATCTCTCCGATTTAGCTGTGAGAATGTTGTGGGGGACTGTATCAAAGGCCCAAGAGAAGTCCAGGTAGATGATGTCCGTAGCTCTTCCCTTGTCCACCGATGCAGTTACTCTGTCATAGGAGACCGCTAGGTTTGTCAGGTACAACTTCCCTTGGTGGAGCCATGTTGGCTGTCTCTGATCACCTCCGTATCCTCCATATGTTTTGACATGCCTTCCAGGAGGATCTGCTCTGTGAGCTTACTGGGCTCACAGACTGGTGAGGCTGACCGGTTGGTGGTTCCCTATTACCCTGTTCAGAAGCGGGTGCAGTATTCCCCTTCCTCCAGTCACTGGAGACTGCCTGACTGCCGTGACTTTTAAAATATGATGGAGAGCGGTTTGGCAGCTGCATCAGCCGGTTCCCTCAGGAGCCCGGGACGTATCTCACCGGGTCCCGTGGGCTTGTCTGTGTTCAGCTCCAACCTGATCTGTTGTGCTGATGGGATCGTGAATCTGCTTTTCACTTACACACACAGGTAGATCTAAAGCAAGAGAGTTCATTCAGCTTGTATATTAAAGTCTCTGTAGTTTGCCCTTCAGTACAGAATGGAGTTTCTGAAAGTGCATACATTTGCATTTATCGATTATTTTAAAACATTTCATAGTGACCCATTTTATGCGATATTTTGAAGATAGAGGAATCCAATGAAATTCCAGTACCTTACCAGCACAGAATCATTTTTTTAATAGAAAATGACAAAAATTGACAACTGTCACTGGTTTTATACGGAACTATTTTTATACTGAATTTGTATTTTGATTTCTGCACAGTAATAGACATTTTCACTTGTTGCAGGCATTTCTGTCTTAGGTTTGCCGCGTAACACGGGGCTGCCAAGGCTCCCTAGCGGGGCAGGTCTCAGCCCTTCCTGGCCATGTCCAGCGGCTGCTGGTGGTGGGATGCTGGTGGGATACTCCTGTCGCACACACAGCATGGGGGGTGCTCCGATGGCAGTGTGCATTTGTGCAGTGGTGCAGGCAGCCAGGGAAAGCTTCAGATAACGCTGCCTTCAGCCTGGGCTCGTGAGTATTTCAGTCCCCTGAGATCCTCCAGCTCCACTTGAGTATTGCAGGAGGATGTAGTTAAGCTCCATCCACTTGGTCAGCAAGAGTTTTGACTGGAGTGTGATTATTTGACCAGGTTTGTAGCCTTATTCCTTGATTAATCCCCCCCTCTAGCCCGAGTTCACAGCCCCTGCATCCACCCGGTCTTGTAATTATTTTGCAGGAGACAGGAAAATGCCTGTGTTTCAAAACTACCTTTCGGTTGGTGTCACGTAAATATATTTCTTTGTAACAAAATTTACTGAGTAAAAAATTCTGCAAGTGATGGGACTATTCACACCCATGATGATACTGGCCACAAGCGTCCGGGCACTGCCATCTTGGTATTCAACCATTTTGCCATCCTAATCCCTTTGCTCACACAATCATTTTCACTCTTACAGTGATGTCACGCTACATGTAGATATCATAAGAGTGTGAGATGCCACCTGAACCCTGACGCGTTCATTCACTGCTAACACTGCACACAGTGCTCTTCTCCCTCCTTCCCTCCCTTTCTCCACCAGATGATGGTACGATGCCAGGGTTCAAGCATGAAGTCAGATAATTAGCCATTGGGAAATGTTGAGCTTCGGATAGTCTAATTGCAGGATTTTGGATGAAACCTTATGTTTCCAAGATGCTATACAGTTGTTAAACCTGATTACATTTCTGGGAATTTTCCCTTCATTTTATAAAATGAAAGAGGTGGAGACAGGAATTAAAAGTGCCTGGGACCATCATTCACTGGACAGTTTGTGTGTGTGCATATATATACATATATCTATATCTATATATATCTATCTATGTGCCAGCTTCTGACCTGCCACCCCCGGTGCATGTTCCCTGGCTGTGCTGCTTGGGTGGGCACTCCCTTCTGAGCAACCTTTACCTGTCCAGGGGGACCCATCAGTTATCGTCTCATTTTACGTTCAGGACGCTTCCCAGCATCTACGACGTGTTAGAAAGCAGCTGTGTTCATTTTGCTGCCCGGGTTCCTCCCTCCAGTCCTAACCCATCCCTTTGCAGAAGGGGGAAGAGAAAAACCAGGATGGGAACACAGAGCTAATGAATTGCAGAGAAGCAGACTCCATTTAATTCTCAACATCTTCTGACTTCTGAGTCCCTGCCTTTGCATGCCAAATGCCTTTGATTTCACAAAGGATTTTGGATGCAGTCCTTACATTTCAAAAAATGACTTGAGGAATAGTCACTGTGTACTTTCAACAGTTCCCAACTGAAGCAAACAAGAGGTTTGAACTTCAGAGCATCTATACTTAGACTAAAGGAGGAACTTCACTGGTTCCTTACTTCAAACTTATTTTCCATGGGCTTAGCATCTAGTGGAAGACAGTGCTGGCTGTGTCAGTAGGAACTGCACGGGCCCAGCACTGGTGCACAGCACCGTCTGTCCATTTGGGATGGTGTTCCTTGGTACGGTCTTTGGCCTGTGCCAGCGCGTGCTCTCCCAGACGATGCCCAAGTGTGTTTTGGGAGCTGGTGTAGCAGCTTGCCAATGGCCAGTGGCCAGGCTAGATGCATCCGTCCCCCTTAGGGGAGGGTGGGGGAATTCTGCCATCCAGATGCAAGCTGTGTGATGCCAGTCACCCCTGGGACCAGAGGACAGGCACTGTCCCTTTTTGTTTAAAAGCAGAGATGCTGTCACATTGCCCCTTCTTGCAGCATTTGTGGGCCTGATGGGCAGCAGAGCTTTTAATTAATTTCTTCTTTGAGACTGAGAGGCAGCCATGCACCTCTCTGTCTTTGCCCTCGGTGCCTCCCTCTGGTGCGTGTCCCACCAGGCAGTGCCCAAGCAGAGCCTTGGTGGGGAGAGGGGCTCCGTCCATGCTGTTCCCTCCACCCCAGGTCATGGTGGGGTAGCTCAGGGTGGGCTCCTGTGTCGTCCCCTCCTGCCTGCTGCACCTCCCCTCCTGCTGGGACCAGGCTGGAATCCACCTGAGCTTATGGGACGTTACAGTTCGAGAAGATCAAGGGTGGAAGGTAATAAAACCAAGCAGATGTTTTATTTTTCCCCTGAGAGAGGAGTAGTACAAAAGAAGGGGAAGGGACCACGGTAACTGCTGAGAACTGAGTGCCAGCAGCTAATCTCAGTGAGGACTGGGTCAGGCCTCAAATGTCTGCTAGCTGAAGAAATGCTGCTGAAGTAATGGTGGTGTTGGCTCTTCAGTGGTGTGGGTGCTGGGAGCCTTCAGCTCCCTCCTCTTGCACTAGCCCCAGGGAGGCTGGCTGGACCCTGGCTGCCTGTGACCTTCCCAGGGAGCCTGGGGCCCCGGACTTGCCAGCCTGTCCTGCTGTGCCACTGAGCATCAGCTGAAGTGACAGAGCCCTTCAGCCCGCTGCTGGGCTCGGAGGCACTTCCCAGGCTTGCCCGTCACTGGGAATTGCCTCACTGCTGCTGGGACGTAGCTGCGCGCGCAGGCCCGGCAGGCACGAGCCTCGTGTGGCCCGTTTGCCATTCACAGCCCGGCCAGGCCACCAGACGCCATCCCAGGCGGCTCTGCCCTGCTCCTGTTTCCCTCTACCTCTCTTGCCATCTAGGAAGGTTTATTTTCTCAAACCCCCAGTCTAACGTGTACATGCTCTACTGAGCCCAGGGCAAACATTCACTGGACTTCCTAGGAGACCACGGGTGCATACTGAAGTAGGTAAAATTTGAGTGCATCTCATCTGCAATGGGCCTGGTTCCGCGTTTGTTACCTGTGAAGAGTAACCCTGCGCTGCAGCCTGGGAAGGAGGGAGCGTACCTGCATCCTTCGGTAGAAGGGGGGCTGGAGCCCCTGATTTCTTGGCTGCCTGTGCAGGACGATACTTCTCTGGGAAAGGAGAATGACCTGGGAGCTGGGGAGGAGGAGGAGGAGCGGGATCCATTTTGGATCCCATGTGGGGATGCCTGTTGAGTGTGCGTTGGTCGCAGGAGACTGCACCAGGGCTTACGCGAGAACATGGAGGGGTTTGGGCAGTAAGCCAAGCCAAGCTGGGCTGTATGAAACGCAAACAGAAAATAGCAATTTGCAGTGCCTCGTAACTCTGTCAAACCTGGAAAGGGCTTCACAGGGCCAGGAGAAGGTTATCCCTTCGGCAGCAGCCCTGCCAAATGTCTCATTTCCTTTCCAAAACCACAGAGCCCTAAGAACTCTTCTGAGACATTTATTTACAGGGATCTTTGGTGATGGGAAGGGTTAGGTGTAACTTTGTTAATTGTCAAGGCTCATGCTGCAAGCTTTTATTTCATGGATGTTAAAATTAGAAGGTGGTGGTGTGATCCTCTCACCTGGCCTGTGCTGTAATGGCTGCTGTATTGTGCCTAATAATGTGTGTGCATCAACTCTTGTTACATATTTTAGAAAAGTTTTCACTCTCTAAGTGTAGAAACTTCTGCCCCGGTGGTTAATTACATCTACTGAAACATACCCGCTTGCTGCTGGCTTTGTTTGGTACCACATACTCAGTGGCCGGCGTAAGTGCCAAGTCAGTATCTCTTAAAAAAGGGAAGTTTCAGTGTGAGCTTGCCTGCCTCTTACTTCTCTGACTTACTTCTTTGGGTAGAAGACTAAAAAATCATCATTACAGGGTTGCTGGGAAGCTGAAGCGAGACCTGTGTGTTGAGTGATGTCAGGTTCTGTGGTGTGGGAGGTGTGGGTGCATCCCTGCTGCATGGCAGAGCAGCAGCAGGCTGGGGATGCACTGTGCTGCTGCGCGCTCAGGGCTGAGCTGTTGCTTGCGGGCTGCCAGCACGGCGCATGCTGAGCGCGGGTTGCATTAGGATCGCCTTACTCCCCATGCTTGCTTCATGTGAGCAATGTTAATTCTAGATACTTATCTGGAATAGCATCGGTGTAACTGGCTGAATGAGCAACCGAAGGCCAAAGTATGACAGAAATGTGAGGCTGTATAACGTGTCAGCTGGTAGGGATTAGGAGAGTGCTCTGCCTCTATTAGGTCAGTTATAAACCATCGTAAGCTACTTCTCTATTAAAGAAGAGATCTCAGTTAATGAATTGCTGTGTGTGGGAATTAATGCTGGATGAGTCCCCTGTGGCTTTCATAATGAGGGTCAAATAAAATATTAATGAAATTAAAACAAACAAATCCCCTGTTCTTCCCAAGTACCTTCTGGGTGGGTTTCTTTAAGCGTTGGTCAGGGGAGATGCGGGGACTCAGAACAGAGAGGCCAGTGTCCTTACTTGCTTGTCACAGGCAGGGAGACGGAGGCGGAGGGAGGCAGCGACCCGGGGCAGTGTGGTCCAGCAGCAGGGCTGCATGGGGGGCAAGAGTTCTCCTCTCTGGTGCCTTTGCTCTGATCCCTGGTTTCAGCTGCCTTCTCGGAGAGGTGAGAGTGCACCCAGGCTGCTCCTGCACTGGCCAGCTGGAAGCTGATCTTTCCAGGTCTGGGGTGTCCTTTAGGAGTCCCAGATCTGAAGTTGTCTTATTCACAAAACGCAGTGCTTCCAGCTCAGAGAATATAACCTAGGAGATGTGGCTCTTTTCTCCTGATGCCTCAGCCACGGGGCACATTTTTGTGTCTTGCAGGTTGTCCATGCCGGAGGCCCGAGTACAGGAGCTCAGGTGGCAGGTTGGGGTAGAGCAGTTGCTTTTTGGTTATGTCTGTGCAGTGCAAAAAATCTTAAGCTGGATGGAGCCAAGGAAACGAGTTTCAGGAGCAGCATCCCTGAATCGCTTCAGTCCAGTTCCCAGGCTAACGCAATCATGGTGCTTTCGTACTCCAACCCAGGCACTCAGTGGCATAACAGGGTGCCAAGTGTCTTAGCGGTGCTTTTGGACACGGCACAAAGCTGTAAATGTATTCACAGCGTTTGGGATGTACTCTGCATCTCTGGGCAGGACTGTGGAACGCCGGGAACGGTCCTGCCTGCGGAGAGGAGGGAGACCTGGGCAGGCACTCCAAGTTAAAGGGAGCTGATTCTGTTTGCATCGTGCAAAATCAAAGCTAAATGCGTTTTCTTGCACCTGTTTGTGTACCTGGGGCATGGAACAGCCTAAGCAAGGCTTGTCATATTTTCTGCCTGACATGCTGGTGTGTGGGTGCTTGTGCTTGTGCTCTGGGTGGGCAGGGCTGTGTAACCCCCCTTCAGCAAGGGCCACTGGGGGTTCGTTACACAGAGCCAACTAACGACTGCACGTGGCCAGTTATGGGCAGTGTAACCTGCGGCACTAAGTGCCAAGAGGAACTTAGGCAGTCAGAAGAATTGTCACCAGAAACATTTTAAAGTCCTGTCCCGTTATTTTTTCCTCTCTCTCTGAAGATGGAATAAACAAGGAAATGAAAATAATGAAATGATTTCAGAGAACAGCCAGTGTTCTGATGGCCGTTCCCCCTGCTACCTCCCGAGGTGTATGGCTGGGCGCTGGCTGCCTCGTGCTGTGTGGGTATCGCTCCTGGGAAATCAGCTGCGCCAGCAGCCAGAACTTTTCCCCCACTGATGGGAAAGTTCATCGCATTCTTGGTAGAGATCCTTGCGTCTGTAAATAATAAGGAAACAAGAATAATTCTGTCATATTTCTACAGCAAGCCACAAAAGGATGTCCTGCAGTCCACTGAGCCTTTCTCCCCTCTCCTCTGCTTGCCTGCCTTGCAGGATTCACCGGGACCTTGTTGCGTGGCTGGTGTAAGCCCCAGTTCCAGCAGAACTGCTCTGGCCTGTCTCCATCTCCCCAGGAACAGCCGAAGGGGGGTGCGGAGTGATAAAAATTTATGTTTTCATCAAACCGGGCCAAGGAGAATGGGGGTCCCACACCCAAAAGAATGAAGACACGACAGAACAAGGACTCAGTACGTGAGATGGGAGAGGGGGGTGGGACAGCAGCACCAGGCTGGAGCTGTGGGCTGGGACAGGGGCTCGCAGCGCACGTGAGTTTGGCACAGCAGAGTGCCGGGGCTCTGGACTCGGGGGGGATGCAAAGCCGGACTGATCCAGTGGCCTCTTTCTTAGATGTCAATGCGGAGCGGACGGAAGAAAGAGACTCCAGGGCCCCGAGAGGAGCTCCGGTCGCGGGGTCGAGCTTCTCCTGGGGGCGTCAGCACCTCCAGCAGTGATGGCAAGGCTGAGAAATCCCGGCAAGCAACAAAGGTAGTATAAGCTAATGCGCGAGTGGGGGGTGCCCAAGGACTGCCCAGGCTGGGTAGGATCCCTTTGGAGATTTCGGGGACACAGACCAGAAGGGGTCCACCAAGGAGCCCATGCTGGGTTAGCTCTCCAGAGCAGGCGGGATCTTTCCTCTCTTCCTCAGCATCTTGCACTGCCCGCCGTCCCCCAGCGGCTGGCCTTCAGCCTCACCAGCCCTTTTCAGTGCTAATTTCTGACATATCCTGGCTCAGTGCTGGTCTGCTGAGGTCTTCAACACACACGCTGTGGTGGCTGTGCAGGCCTGTCAGGGTGGGAAGTTTGTCCGTGGCCCCCCACCTCCCTGCTCTCCTCTCCCTTGCAGAAAGGCCGGGTGGAGGAATCCTGCACCCCCAAGGGCAGCAAGCAGGGCCGAACAGAAGAGATCTCAGAGAGTGAAGGGGAGGACACAAATGCTCCCAAAAAAAACCAAAACCGAGGTGAGTTTTCCCTGCTGTGGTGGCTGGCATGTCCCTGGTCCAGGGCGGAGGAGTCTCCCGTGCTCTGTGCCGCTCATGCCCACCCAGCCTGAGGTCCCTGCTGCTCGGGAGCCCTGGCATCTCGGGCTTTGCACTGTGGCTCTCCCAACCCAGTGGCACCTGCCTGGCTACAAGAGCACCGGCGGGACTGAGCAGGCGGAGGCTCTCCGTCTCTTTTGCCCTGTCTCTGCAGGGGACCGCTACATTCTTGGGGCCGGGCACGTGCCCTGCCTTCCCGGCGCAGCGGCCAGAGCCAAGCTGGGTGCATGGGCACCCGCTGGGTTGTGCTCAGCCTCTCCTGCTCCCCCAGAGCAGCACCAAGAGGAGGTGTGTGAGTCCTGCCAGGTTCTAGGTGACAGTCGTGCAAAAGCGACTCGTGTGTGTTGTGCCAGCTCGTTGTGCTGGCAGGGCTTTGCCGAAGTGCCGACAGCACTGGGCTGGATTGGTGGGTTGGGTGGTCGGAGCAAGACTCAGCTCTTGGGCTTCACAGTTCCCTGTTACCTGCTGAGGGAACAGCCCCTGAAGGCATGCGCTCGGGGGGCTGTTTGCTGCCCTTAGGAGGTCACTGTAACTAAACCGCTGTGCTTGCACCGATGTCATCTCTCCACATGGACACTCTTTAGCTCAACAGTGATCTTTTTTCAGCTTAGCCTCTCTGGTAAGCCCCGAGGCTCCAGAGTGGCGCTTACTAGTTGTCTGTGCTAACTGCTTAATCACCGAGGCTTAATTACCTGAGGGGAGGGGGGGGGGGGGGGGGGGGGGGGGCAGGGGTTGGGGAGTGCAGGGGGGCTCAGGGAGGTGAGTGGGGGGGCAAGAATGGGCTGGAGGAGAGCGAGTCTCATCCAGGAAGAACCTTGCAGGAGCAAGAAGAGTGATTTTGGGTCTGTGGGCTGTGCTGGAGCTCTGCACTGCGTGCTGCTCTGTGTCCCCTGCTGGTATCATGCCCTGGGCAGTGGCCCATCACAGTGGTTGGTGGTGCTGGGACCATTAGCATCTATTCATTCAGCCTGGTCTGCAGCAGTTCCCTGCCCTCCCTTGCTACCTCTGTCTACAAGGTACTTATTGCGTGGGATGCTCATGAAGGACCTGAGAGCACTGGAGGGCAGGGGCAGGAGGACTTGTTGGTTCTCCCTTGCCAGACAATGTCTCCTTCCCTCTGAGGGGTTTTCTAGTGCTGGGGCTGGCAGAGGAAGGTTGGAAAGCGAGTCCTCTAGGAACTTGAAATGCACCGTGCATGATCTGGGGAGCTGCATAACACCACTGTCCTCCTTCTTCCTACTCCAGGAGTTGCCCTGTCCTCCATCCCCATCCGATGTTGACAGCCTTGATGGCCACAGCTTCAATGATGAGATGAGCAGTGACCCGCGGGACATTGACCAGGATAACAGGAGCACCTCGCCCAGCGTCTACAGCCCTGGCAGTGTGGAGAATGACTCTGATTCTTCCTCCGTGCTGTCCCAGGGGCCATCTCACTCGTACCACCACCCTCCGCTCTTCCCCCAGAGCCCGCCGGTAGCTCCTGCTCCTGACAGCCTGTCCCGCCCACCCGAGCCCAGCTTTGGGCTCCCCGGTGAGGTGCACCCCCAGGGACCCCCCCCCTGGGAGCTACCATTCCCAGCTGGAGGGCCAGCCCTCCCGCATTTTCCAAGCTCAAGCCCCGCAGACACCCACCTCCTCCTCCTCTGCTGTTGCGGCCCCTCCTGCTCCCCCTTCCTCCTCTTCCTCCTCCTCTTCCTCCTCCTCCTCATCCCACGCTCCTCTTTACCCTACGGCCAATGTGGTCCAGGTCGGGGCCAAAATTGCTGGTGGAGTTGGGGGGCTCCCAGCATCAGGGGGTCGTGAGCAGACCCTCGGTGCCAAGCACAACCCACCCCCCCACCACTCCCATCTCGCTGGCATCAGTAGTAGGGGGGCTTCCCCCTCAAAAGACGCCTCCAGCCAACCCTCCGGCCGCAGCCCCAGCCTCGGCCCCTTCCTTCCCCCATGTCTCTGCCAACCTGCCTCCCCCCCCGGCCCTGCGCCCCGCCTCAACAACGCGGTGGCCACCTCCAGCTCCCCAGGGATGGTGGGGCAGGCCCTGAGTGGCCACCTTCCCTCGCCCCATGGGATGGGGCAGGACAAGGCACCGGCCCTGGCCCCCTCCCGCTACCCCTACGCCCCACCGCCGCTGCCACCCTCCAGCTCCTCTGCCCAGTACCCCCCAGCCCTCCCCAGCACAGCCCCTGCCCAGTTACAGTGCCTCCTACGGCCATTCCTTCCCACCACCCAGCGGGCTCTCGGTGTCCAGCCAGCCCCCCCAAGTACACCCAGCCCTCCCTGCCCTCCCAGCCTGTCTGGAGCCAGGGACCACCCCCCTACAGCCGCCCCCTGGGCAACACCGGCTCCCACCCCGCCGCCCCCTTCCCTGGCCAGCCGCCCCATCACCAGCAGCCACCCCAGCAGCACCACCATGGCCACGGGAGCGGCGGGGGGGGTCTCCCCAGCAGCCGCAGCTCCCCCCCAGCCCCCCGGGGGTTACTCCCATGGCTTGGAGTCCAACAGCCATCACCCCTTCCCATGCCACCTACAGCCTGCGCCTGTACCCTCCCCACAGCCAGGCTGCCTACAGCCAGGCTCCCTCGGCGGCCGCTGCCCCCCTCCTCCTCTTCCTCCTCCTCTTCCTCGTCCTCCTCGTCCTCTTCCTCCTCTTCCTCGTCCTCCTCTGCTACCTCTTCCCAGGGGAGCTACCCTGGCATGTGCGCTCACCCCCCGGGGCAGAGCCCTGCCACCTACACCTTTCCCCCCGCCGCCGCCCCCCTCCCCTGCACATGGGGCCGGACCCCCCGGTCACCTCCGCTGCCACCACCCTCTCCACTGTCATTGCCACCATGGCCTCCCCCTCCACGGCCCCCTACAAGACGGTCTCACCCCCGGTACCCCCCCTCAGCCGTGGCCCCTTACGGGAAGCGGGCGGCCTCCCCTGGCCCCACCTTCCAGCCCCCGGCCCCCTACAAGCCGGGCTCACCCCCTGCTTCCTCAGCCCCCCCCTTTCCGGGCAGCCACCCCTCCCAGCTACCGGGTGGCCTCCTCCCCCGTGGCGGGGGGCTACAAAGCCCCCTCGCCCGCCCCCTCTGCTCCACCACCCCTGCCAGGGAGCATGGCCACCCCGGCACCCCCCGCCGCCCCCGCTGCCCCTCAGTGCCGCACAGATCAAGCAGGAGCCGTCAGAGGAGTATGAGCCCCCTGAGAGCCCTGTGCCACCTGCTCGCAGCCCCTCGCCGCCCCCCAAGGTGGTGGATGTGCCAAGCCACGCCAGCCAGTCAGCCAGGTGAGGTGGGGGGGGGGGGGCTCTGGGGGCATCCCCAGGCTTGTTGGGGGACATATGGGGCGGGGAAGGGGAGGTCACCCCAAGTATGGGGTGCAGCTGTGCCCTTTTGCCTTTCCCATGACACCCAGCCCTTTTCCCATGGTGCTGGGCTCAGCTTCACCTGCCCCTGTCCCTGTCCTCATCCCTGTCCTTGTCCCCGTCCCTATCCCCATCCCTGCCCTCCAGCCCCTTCTGCACTGACTGGCTTTGCCTGTCACCCCCCAGATTCAACAAACACCTGGACCGTGGCTTCAACTCCTGCTCCCGCACAGACCTGTACTTTGTGCCCCTCGATGGCTCCAAGCTGGCCAAGAAAAGGGCAGATCTGGTGGAGAAAGTGCGGCGAGAGGCTGAGCAGAAGGCGCGGGAGGAAAAGGAGCGGGAAAGGGAGCGGGAGCGAGAGAAGGAGCGGGAGCGGGAGAAGGAGCGGGAGCTGGAGAGGAGCGTGGTAGGTGTGGGGGTCCCACTGCTGCAGCACAGCTGGGGTGGATGCTTGAGGAGCCCCTCGGCCACTGCCTGCTGGGACCCTGATGCTGGTTTCTCTGCTCTCTTGCAGAAGATGGCCCAGGAGGGCCGGCCGGTTGAGTGCTCGTCCCTCGGGCCAGTGCCCCACCGCCCCTCCTTCGAGCAGGGCAGTGCTGTAGCGACTGTTCCCCCCGTACCTGGGCCCCGACACCCCAGCTTTGCGCACCCTCAGCGAATATGCACGGCCCCATGTCATGTCCCCCAGCAACCGCAACCACCCTTTCTACGTGCCGCTGGGTGCTGTTGATCCAGGCTTGCTGGGGTACAACGTGCCGGCCATCTACAGCAGCGATCCGGCGACACGGGAGCGAGAGCTGAGGGAGCGGGAAGCCCGCGAACGTGACCTGAGGGACCGGGACCTGCGTGAACGTCTCAAGCCCGGTTTTGAAGTCAAGCCGGCCGAGCTGGAGCAGCTCCACGCCGTGCCGGCTGCTGCCATGGATCCGTTCCCACGCCATGGCGGGCTGAGTCTGCAGACGGCCCCTGGCCTTCATCCTGCTTTTCCCTTCCACCCAGGGCTGGGCCACTTGGAGCGGGAGAGGCTGGCGCTGGCAGCTGGCCCGACCCTTCGTCCTGACATGTCCTATGCCGAGCGCTTGGCAGCCGAGCGCCAGCACGCCGAGCGAGTGGCTGCTCTCAGCAATGATCCTCTGGCCCGGCTGCAGATGCTCAATGTGACACCTCATCACCATCAGCATTCCCACATCCACTCCCACCTCCATCTCCACCAGCAGGATGCCATACACGCAGGTAGGGACCCTGTGGTGGCGGTGCCCTGCATGAAGCCTGGCTCTCCCTCCTGCAGCACCCTCCTTGCGCTCCCTCCCTCTGACACTGGGCAAGCACAAAAGCTGCTGAGACAAGACTTTGAGGCCCCGGGTCCACCTCTTCGGCCAGAAGAGGTCAACATCATGGTCACTGAGCCTTGCCCTCACTTCTGTCCCACCAAAGACCCTGACACCTGTTGGAAGTTACTGGGATGTCTTAGTGGCGAGCAGAGCTGCTTGCACCACGTCCTGTAGCTCTGAATCTCTGGGGACGCAGTACGAGTGCTGGGGTCCCGCTGGCTACCAGTGTGGTGGTGCTGTGGCCTGCATCCCTCCTGCTGGTCTGCGGAGGGAGCGGGAGCCCTGCTAACCCAGCTTTGACAGTGTCCTTAGGATTAATGAGATGTTTGTTCTCTGGTTTGCTCCTCTGGCTCTTGCTGCAGGTGGTGGGATAGGTTGGGAGAGAAGATGGGCTAGTTGTAAGGAACTGGAGGCTGTTGTCCTTCAGAACTGAGTGATGGTGCCTTCCATTTCCACATCCTACAGGAAGGCAAAGTAAAAAGAAGTTTAGGGACCTAAATCTCTGGGAAGCAAAGCCCAAACTACAGTACAATAGGAAAAAGTGCTGAGCCTGCTCAGGTACTGTGAGCAGTCCGTGGGCTGTGGTGGCAGTCGCAGACACCCACGCTAAGCAGCTGCCACTGCTTGGAGGTGGCATCGAGTACCAGTGAATGTCCATTCCTCCGTGTTCCATAGTAGGGCATCTGCAGCCCGCACTCTGGCAGTGAGTGCAAAACGCTGAAAAGAGCAGGTTTTGTATAAATAGTATCTTGCATTTCAGCCTTAGGTAGTGCTTGCAGACTTGAGTGCCTGGCACCAAGCATCTGTGCTGGATGAGACCTGGAAATGAAAGCACCCAACATGAGTATGCCTGTGAATGACAGCCAGGGTGGCAGATGGGCATGATACTGGGTACAGACATGACTGCAGAGCAGGTACTTGCAGAATTGACTCAAAGGAGCAGTATACTTCTCCCTGAGGAGTGTAGGGGCAGAGCTGTGCCAGACTGGTTTACGTGAAATTCAGTGCAGACAGAAAGAGTAACACCAGAAGGACATGGTATTGTGTGGTCCAGCCTTGAAATCATTCCATCCCTAACACACACCAACCTTCCCCGTGTCCATTTTGTTGTGCCTGGCGCCTTTTTCTGTGTTACCTCTTACAAAGCATGGGACAATTATCTTGTGTCTTTTCTTCCCAGCCTCAGCCTCTGTTCACCCTCTTATTGACCCACTTGCCTCGGGATCACACCTCACCCGGATACCATATCCAGCTGGAACCATCCCCAACCCTCTCCTGCCTCACCCTCTACATGAGAACGAAGTCCTGCGCCACCAGCTCTTTGGTAAGATGCTCACAGGGACTGTGAAAGAGTATCAGCTGAGCTGCAAGGGGCAGGGTGGTCGTGCCAGGCTGGGAAAGGGAAGCGCAGGAAAGTCTTGACTGAGCTATGGGGCTGTGGGCGAGGATGGAGCTGTTAACGTTGTTTATTCCCTGTTTGCCTTTGGTTGCAGCTGCACCCTACAGGGACCTGCCGGGCTCGCTCTCTGCGCCCATGTCCGCAGCACATCAGCTCCAGGCCATGCACGCGCAGTCGGCTGAGCTGCAGCGCCTGGCCCTGGAACAGCAGCAGTGGCTGCATGCCCATCACCCTCTGCACGGCGTGCCGCTCCCGACGCAGGAAGATTACTACAGGTGCATGGAGCTGCTCTTCTCCGTGGCGCGAGGCACGCAGACCGCTCTGGCCTCACAAATACATACCTAGGCCCAGCCTTGGCCCGGGGGTGGCAGGGGCAGTGGGGACAGGGAGGCGTTGCTCCTGAAATGGGTGACACGGCCTGAGCCCACACCTGGATGCAGGACACTGGGGCACAGCTGTGGCTGGGCCACCAGCAAGGTTGTTCTTGGCAAGTGGGTCTTTGGTGGCTGATCTCATGTGGCGTCTCTGCTCCTTTCCTCTGGGGTGAGGGGGGGTAAACTTGCATTACGATTACGACTCATACCGCTGCCAAAATACCAAACATGCGCAAGGATTGGATGCTTTTGCCGAGACGAAGCTTTCACAAGTGCATGGGGAAGCACACTGGCAAAGAGAGGGGTGTGTTGTACCTTTTCAATAGCATCTCCTGCTTCAAGGATTTTCAAAACTTTCAAAGCCAGCAGCGTCGTGTGGGTCTAGACTAACAAAAGGCAGTGTAAGATACTAAACTGCCGTTTTCTCTCTCACAATTGCCTTGTTCCTCTTTATTCTAGCCACCTGAAGAAAGAAAGTGACAAACCCCTTTAAATGGGACTTCTCCTGTCAAGGTGACATCATCATGTCTTTCTCTTGAGGAGCAATCAATCAACCAAATCCCGGGGGAGGGGAAGCTGCAGAATGACACATCTGATCCCACCATGCAGTAGAGTGCAAAAGAAGGTGGACGAAAAGTATAGGATGGCATCCTGGGAGCAGAATGTGGAGGAGAGAAAGTGGGGAGGGACTGGAACACCACTAACAGACATGAAATGATTGGTACGTGATTTCAGCAGAGCTCTGAAGGAAACAGAATCCGCATTGACTGCACAGAGCTCAAAAAGACAAAGACTGATGTGAATTCAGGGTGGCAGCAGCTCCATCCTTTGTTTTGGGGGAACAGTTGCATTAAATAAAAAGTGCAGAGCATTGCAGGACTTCATGTACACGATGCTGCTGCCTTTTCTGCTTCTGCAAGGAGGAGGTACAGCCAAGAAGTAACTCAAAACCCAAAAGAGCCTTTTTTCGAGACACCTCCTCACACCCCACCCCCCTTTAGGTGTAAGATACTGCTTAGCGATACAGGAAAGCAACGTGGAACTCTTTCCAGATTAGCCATGAGTGGCTTCCCATGCTCCAGCATCCCTTCTGATGCAAACAATGCATGAGGGGACCCGCTGGGCAGCCAGCAGCTGCTCCTGCCCGTGGGGGGACGGCTCCCAGCCATCGGGGTGCAAAGCACTGCAAGACTGTTTGCAAGGTGGTGGCTGTGCCTTCCACGGCTGATGGGACCGGGCACGGCCACGGGGTGCGAAGCACCAGGAGACCATTTCCAAGCCTGCAATGACCACCACAAGCCCTGCGGGGAGGGCCGGCATGGCCACGCACGACTTCGTCCTAGGACTGGCTGTAAGGTGGCGGCTGCCCCTTTCCCCTCACCCATTCTAATTGATGTACTTTAACTCATGCACATCCTATTAGACGTGGCAGTTTTATGTAGCAACTTGTGACCCCCTTGCCCCGTGTGCGTGTCTGATTTCACAGTTGTATTTCTCGATTGGTCCCCATATATATATATTTACTTAACCATTAAAAGGAAAAGAAAACCAACAACCCAGCTATGGAGAAACACCCAAAGTTCCCCACGCACTCCTGAGCCCCAACACACATTCTAATAATTTATATATATAAATATATATATGAAGCTCTTAAAAAGGGAAAACAAACAAACAAGCAAACAAACAAAACCCTTCCAGATACGGACTGCGTTGTGTTCATTTCTTCTGGCCAGGGCCGGGCCGTGCAGGGCCGCGGCCGGCCGGGGGAGCGGGCGCTCCCGGGCAGGGGCTGAACGCCGGGGCTGCTGCGGGCGGCGCGGGGCAGCCACGGCCCAGCACAGGGCAAGGAGCGGGCGGCGCGCAGCCCCACGCAGCTCGCCTCCCAGCAGCCCCCGCGGCCCGCGCGGGGCGGGGCGTGCCCGCCGCGGCACCAATGGGAAACGCTGTATCTGCATACCGCCCCGGTGGCCGCGGCGGGGCCGGGTTTCGCGGGGGCGGTGGCGAGCGCGGGGCGGCGGGAGGGGGATGCCGGGCGTCCGGGACCGGGGGAGGGGAGGCGGGAGGCAGCGCGGGGCGGGAGCCGTCGCTGCGACCCTCGCCCTCACCTCGGGGCGTGTCGGACTGGAGGGGGCGCGGCGCGGGGCGGGTGCCGCACAGTGATTTCAGCTCTTTTAGTATTTGTCCAGTAGGTTTCCCGCTGCGCGGGAAGCCTCGCGTGGGGTGTAACGGCAGGCGGGGCCGCGCCGGCGCGCGGCGCTGGGGGGGGGGAGGGGGCGGGCGGGGCCATGGCGGCGGCGCAGGGCCCCGCGGCGGCGCTGAGCGCGGAGCAGGCCAAGGGTGAGTGCAGCGGGCAGGGGGGCAGCGGGCGGGCCGGCGGCGGAGCGCCCCGTCCGCTGTCCTGTGCCCGCAGCCGTGCTGGCGGAGGTGATCAAGGCCTTCGGGGCGGCGGAGAACGCGCAGCGAATGGAGGAGGCGCGGGATAACGCCTGCAATGACATGGGCAAGATGCTGCAGTTCCTGCTGCCCGTGGCCACCCAGATCCAGCAGGACGTGATCAAAGCCTACGGCTTCAGCAACGACGGCGAAGGTGGGTTGGTGTCCGCCGGGGGAGCGGCGGCGGACGGGCGCCTACTCCCCACCCCCTTTTCTTGCCAGGGGTCCTCAAGTTCGCCCGGTTGATCAAGTCCTACGAGTCGCAGGACCCGGAGATCGCTAGCATGTCGGGCAAGCTCAAGGCTATGTTCCTGCCACCCATGACGCTGCCGCCGCACGGGGCCAGCACCGGTGGAGTGGCAACCTCTTGAGACCGTGGACCTGTCCTGCCGTGTTCGGTGCCTGACTGGTGCCCTCCTTCCCGGGTGTGCATCCCTTCGGCCCCCAGAATGGAGCTCTTGAACGTGGGAGATGCTGATCTGAAAGGAATGGGGTGCTTTGTGCCTGCTTGTGTGTCTGCTGGTGAATAAAAAATATCTTAAAAATGCCCCTTGTTATATGAATGAACGTGGGCTCGGCACTGCTGCTCAGGCACAGCGTTTCTCCTTGGTGAAAAGGCGGTTCCCACAGTGCCCACCTCATGCCTGATGAAACCTGTGCTAGTTTTTTCAGGGGTACACTATATACCATGTTCTGCAAAAGGTAATTGGTTTATGCAAAACCTTAGTGTGAAGCCCTAGGACTTGACATCAAAGTGATGTAATTCTTGTAAATGTTAGAGGTGCTGTCACGTCTAAGAGCAAGCATTCACAAACATGCTATTTGAAATGTATGAGGTCATGGATCCCTAAACACAACCAGGTGCTGTTTGGCAGGTGTCATAAATGCCACTGACGCTCCTGTCCCCAGCAGAGTCAGTGCAGCTACCTTGCTCCTACCGCCGGTGTGCTGGTGGCTGCGTTGTTTTCTGGCTGAATGTGCAATCAAACGTGTTGGCCTTAACGAAGAAGGCAGCAGGGAGCAGCTTGGGTGGGTGGGCTGGGCTGCAGCTTGGATTAGAACAATGTCAAATTTTACTTGGTGTCTTCTGGGACTGAGGAGAGACAAACCTAGCGGTGCACCAGCATGGTGCCTTGTGTCTGACTATGCAGCTGAAGGGAGGTCAGGTGTGTCTGCTTGTAGCCTCCTAGACTCACCTGCCTGTTGCCCTTCAAAGTGTTGAGGCCCTTGGGGAGGGCAGTGGGGGCCAGGGCTGGGGTGCGGAGTCAGGCCTGGGAGGGCAGGGAGCTGCGAGCCAGGTGTGACTGTGCTGCGTCCGGTTTTGCCTTCTGTGCCTCTTGGTTACGAACCAGGCAGGAATGCAGCCAGCAAGGGCGTGAGCTTAGTGGATAGGAGGCAGGAAGAGCAGTCAGTCCCTTCCGTCTCCATCTACCTCTCCCAGCTTGGCCTTGGCCTTCCCCCACCCCTCTAATTATTTATTAACTGTAGCTTAGGAAGAGCTTTGCAAATGGTGAAAATTAAGCCCTCTGCTTGAGGCCTTGTGGCTCGCCTGACCTGGAGCTACCTCCTTCTCAGTCTGCCCGGGAACAGGTGGGGTTTGGGACTGTGCTGGTGCGGATCAGACACAGGTAAGTCATGGGGGGAGCTGCAGCGCCAGCTGCTCTTCCAGAGCCCTGGCACTTGCTGCCCTGAGCATCCAGCCCTGTCAGGAGGGTGCGGGTCCACCCCTCCTCTGTCAAGGTCTTTGATCTTTTTCCCGAGTCCATCTCCAGATACTGTCTTGGTAATTCCAACATTGCTTTATTTTCTTTAGTAGGAACCCCTCGTTACAGGCTGTGGTACTTCTTCCACCAGCTGCTGTCAGCCCTCCAGCAGCGGGGGGGGGCTGAGGGTCAAGGTCCTGATGCCATCCTGTGGGTGAGTGCTGTGAATGCTCGTTGTGGGAAGCAAACAAGAGTTATTGGTGAGAAAACTAAAAATACTGGCAGTAGGAATCTGGCACAGAAGGGAAAAAACCCACCTTCTAATGGGAGCTACAAGATAGCCTGGGAACTGGAGCTCCCGGTGCTTTAGATGGGTGTTGTTGCTCCTTCTCACTGTGATGAAGAGCAAGCAGGGTCTGCCGTGCCCAGTCCAGTCCAATTACTGTGCCAGCCCCTCAGCTGCAGCATCTTTGTTTTGGTACAGGGAGTGGTCTGGTGGCTGGCCTTTTACATCCTGGTTATTCCCTGATTCCCTGCAGTTTTTCTAGCCTTTCATGGAACAGCAGGACATAAAATCTTCATGGTCAGTCCAAGTGGGTGATTTGTCCTGGAGGCTGCAGTGGCGTGGTGTAAGGAAATGGGATTTGCATCATCATTACTCTGTGGTAAGGATCCGGGCAACCATGGGGGTCCAGCACTGTTCTGGGGTCCTATGGCCTGGCAGAGGGCATCTGGCTTGAGCAGGTCACAAGAAGAGATGGTCCATCTGCCCATTCCCCAAGCCCAGGTGGCTTCGCTCTGCACTGAGCTGCAGTGCGGTTCTGGGTAGAGTGGCAAAACCTCCTGTCTGAAATCATCTTGGTACTGAGAATTGGAAGTAACAACTGCAGTGCTGGTTCTCAAAAAGGGGCTCCAAAGGAGATCCCCCAAACACAAGGGAAGCACAGATAAAGTTGCTATCTGGGCAAGAGGGTAGGCAGTATAATGAAGAAAGCAATGAGTGTGATATTAAAGAAAGGGTCAACGTCTGCTTTTGTAAAGCCAAACCTGTCACCCTGTCTTGTAAAGCGAGGGGTTTTGCTGGACTTGGCAGGCTTGTGGATAAGGCAGGTCTGGCTGATATGGTTTCCTTGGATTTCAAAAAAATGACAAGACTTTCTCATCAAAGTCTTTGAATAAGAGTAAAGATATGGTGTAAGGGAGAAGATTAGATTTTTATTGGGTAAAGAATTAGTAGAAAATAGGAAATGGAGAGTGGGAATAAACATCCAGTTTATACAGCGAAGGGAAGTCACCAGTGGTCAGGTCACAGGGCCCTAACCTAAAATGTGTGCTGTTCAGTGTATTCCCGAGTGACCTGGAAATGGAGCTTGGTTAGAAATGGAGCTTGGTGAGGTGAGAAAACTGGCTGATGGTACAAAGTTACTCAGGATAATAGGGTGGGACTTGATTGTGAATGATTGCAGAAGGACCGTAGGATAGTGAATGTGTGGGCAACAGAACAGCAGATGAAATTCCGTATAGGCATATGTAAAACAATGTTCATGCAGAAAAATAATTAAATTACATATAAACCAATGAACTGTGAAATAATCATAAGCTCTCTGGGCAAAGACTGTTAGCATATATAAGTCCATGCAGTTGTTACATTAACGCTCAGTTGTGGTGAAATAGTAGCAGAAATCACCGTCTCTGTATGTGTCCATGACTCACTAGCATCTTGAACACTGCAGTTGTGTGTCACCCTTCACTCCTATCTCAAACAGTACACCGGAGTTGGAAACATCTCAGAGACAGAGAGCAAAGGTGATCGGAGGTGGAGAATAGTTCTGTACGAAGAACACCTTAATAGGGTTGGAGTCTTCAGCCTGGGAAAGAGCTGAGGAAGGGTATGGGCAGTGCAGGTCTGCATCACGCCTTGCAGGGGTGAATAGGAGTCAAGAATCGGTCATTAGCTTTTCTTGCTTCACAACAACCAGGTGTTATTAAAAATGAGGCAGGGAGCAGGTTATAAGCAAGACAAAGGAGGAGGTGTTTCTGTAGCTGAGCAGTGGAACTCTGCCGAAGGATGCTGCGTTTGTTATAGATTTGATGGTTGACTCAACAAGCAGCTGCAAATAGCAAATAGAGGCTTAGGGAGTGGAATGCAGGGGCAGAAGAAACACTGTACATAACCTCTTCCTCTAGACTCTTCCTTTGACGATCATTTTGACCTCTGGATCATCTCATCCAACCTCCTGCTCACAGCAGAGCTAACCCCACAGCTCGATCAGGCTGCTCCGGGCCTTGTTCAGGTGGACCCTGGACATCTCCAGGAGCGGAGACCCCCCAGCCTTGCTGGGGACCTGGGGCGATGGCTGAACCGCCCTTGAGGGGGGGGCGTGAGTGTAATTTTTCCTGATACCTAATCAGAATTGCCTTGTTGCCAGTTATGCCTATCGCCTCTTGTCCTTTTGCTGTATCACACCAAGAAGAATCTGTCCCATCGTCTCGAACACCCCCTGTCCCCATCCCCATCCCCGTCCCCTTTTAGGTACTCTCAAACGGCTGTTAAATCCCTCATTAAGCATCTTTTCTCCAAGCTGAACAAGCCCAGCTTCCTCCGTCTCTGCTGTGCTCCAGGCTCTTTCCTCACTGCCCTAGTGGCCTTATGCAGGATTCTGTCCAGTTTATCAGTGGTTTTTTTGTTTGTTTGATTGGGTTTTTTTTACAGCAGTCCAGATGTGGGTGTCTTTTTAATTAGCTATTTCATTTATCTTCTCCTCTAAATTTGTTTGCATGCTAGCTGTGGCTTGGCTCCACAAAGGATTTACAAGATGAGGTTCTACCACATGTACCGAAAGCCGAACAGCAGCATAAGAGTAGTCTCTTTGCTGAAATCTCTTGACCTGTTAATTATATTAAGAAAGTATTTTAGAGGCTCAGTTATAGTCTGCTGTTCCATCCTGCAGCTATTTGGGAGAGCAACCTCAAAGATACCAACCATTTGCTTCTCTGCTGTGGTATTTCCCTCTCTTACCAGCAGGAGCTCCTCCCTGGTAGTTTTTAATTAATGGCCCAGATCAAAGGCGCCAAGGCAGCCGTGTGTGTCCAGTCCTTTCCTGAGCTCAAAGCAACCAGAAGTATAAATTCGTCCTGCAAATTATGTGATCTGGGATTTGTATCCCCACAAATACTGTGACATGTGAGTTACACTGCAGCCTGTGGCTTGTCCTACTGGAAGGTGCTGGATTACATGGGTTTAGTGCTAACTCACCTTTTATATTCTGATCCGAGCTCTTTGCTGCCGTGTTCTTTCGCTGTTCCCCTCTTCCCACTAATGTTCTCTTCCTCAGACAGATTTTCTCCTTCATCTGTTCATAAGGCGTAGGGATGCCTAGGTTTTATTTTTTGTCTGTCTTGGCTTCATATTGACCCTACATAATCTAATATTTTTTTGGTATCAGGAATTGTCTTTTGGGACTTCTGCCCAGAAGATCCTGTCGTTTCTCTCCTACCACTGCACAATATTTCTTTCCTGTGCCAGTGCTAGACTGGTTCTCATTTAGGTGCAGTTTTTTAGGTGTGAATTCTACAACTCTGTGTAGAAGTTGTTTCCCTTGAGCCAGGGGGTCTTTGTGCCTTTAAAGTCTCAGGTTTTTTGATACCAGTTTTGGGTCAGTGCAGCTGCATCCCTGCAGCTCATCACATCTGGGCTCATCATGTGTGTGAAACTGGAAACATTTCAAAGGAAGCTGTTGTAGGTGCTTGTGTTGCCTTTCTAGCAATGAAGTTTAGCTTCCCGCTGGTCTCTCCCACACTTCCCTTTGTTGTTAGTTTCTCTCTTGACCACGTTGCCAGCAGCCTGTTCAGCTTTCTGCAGGCTTTCCCAGCCTGGTGGTGCAGCGAATCCTGCAGCTGCTGGTACTGCAATGAGCAAGTCTCTTGCTGTTCCGCTGCCCACGCCACCATGTGGGGTAGCTGAGGTGACCCCAGGGAAAAGTCAGGCCCCTTTGCTGGATTGCCCTCTTAGGCCACCACTTAGCTCCCGTTCTGACCTTGAAACCAGTGCTATGGAAAAGGGCGGTCACAGGCGGTGGCTGGAAGTGGCTAGGTAACTGGGAGCAATTCGTTTTCCTCCTTTATATCCAGTTGTCTACGTTGACGGCTTTGGCCTCAGGATGCTGTACGGGGATCTTGAAGGCCCTGGGCTAAGCTCTCCTGGTGCTGTGTGGGCCCACGGGACGTGGCAGCTGTTGTTCTGCTCTCTGCCTGCTTTCCTGGCAGCTTCAGCATCGCCTCCCACCCGTCCCTGCGGGCAGGCTGCTTCAGGAGGGCAGCACTCTGCTTGGGGTGCTAGCCTGGACCTCGGCATCCGTAGCTCTGGGTTTGCACAGATTCCCCCTGCGGCTGTACAGAGCAGGTCGGATGTTTACCTGCCCGGAGTGCTCACCAGCAAGCTGGAGCAGGGAGGTTTCAGCTGCGTAGCTGAGGGTGGCCCAGCAGAGCCAAGCAGTGGCTGGGTGGTCATCACATGCTGGGGGGTGCTCTGTTGCTCCGTGGCTTCCTAACTGCATAGCTAGCAGGGGGTACCTGCTTCAGCCTTGTGGGCATGCGGGTGACCCCAGACAGCTGTGGTCCCCTTGGCACCACAGCAAGGGCTTGGGGGTGGGCAGCACTCATGCCTCTTGCTGGCCTTTTGGGGAAGAAGGGGAGCAGAGGACACACAGAGCTGAATTTTGTGAGCACGGCCAGATCCAAGATGCACTCGTAGAGTCAACCCCACTGTGCAAAAAAGAAAGGGACCCAAGAATAACAGGGGGGATGGGGAGGAAAGACATGAAAGGAGAAGCAGAAGTGTGTGCAAAGCAGCTTGGGGCTGGGGTGCTGATGGCTCAGGGTGCTTCCTGTTCCTGGAGCCGCGCGTGCCTGGCTGCGCATGGGCTTGCGCCTGCCTGTGCCCAACAGCACTGCGCAGCAGGGCAGACAGCAAGGCACGTATCCAGAAACAGGTGGATGGAGAAGGTCTGCATGGACTGACGGCAGACACCAGGAGAGATACATGGCCAGCTCCCAAGAGGTGCAGGAGCAGCTTGGCATTGGGTGCTCCAGCACAGACCTCCGACTTCCCTTTTCTTGCCATCACAAACTGATTTTTCCTCTGTATTTTTTGAGTTGCTTTGGTGGGAGCCACTTGGCCCCTTCTTCTTTCGCCCTCCAAGATGGTGAGGTAAGAGGGGCTGGGAAGTGTGTGTGGGTGTGTAAGGAGGGGGACCAGAAAGTAGGACAGATCAAGGCGGGTATCATCCTGGAAGCCGTATCTCAATGGAAACCTTTCATAGTCTGGGGGAGGCATCAGGTGGGAAGGGATGCTGCTGCTGGCTGTCACCTGTATGGGATCTCAGGGATGCTGACTGGGGACAAATCTCCACAGTAGTGCCTGGCCTTTTTTATTCACCTGGTCTTGTGTTTATCTCCTCTGTTAGGTGGTTTCACCGTGACCTGAGTGGGCTGGAAGCTGAAGCCTTACTGAAGGGACGAGGTGTCCATGGGAGCTTTCTGGCCAGACCCAGTCGGAAGAATCAAGGGGATTTTTCTCTTTCAGTCCGGTAAGTAACTTGGACCCCAGCTTCTATCTTGCGAGGGTTACATACGCAGAATGCTTAGATCCTTACATGTCCTGTGGGGTCACCTTCATCCTGTCCTTATTCCTTTGAGTTCTTTCCAAGCTGTAAAAGAACCTCAGCTTCCCACCATCTTCAAGACCCTCCCTTGAGTTGCCCCAGGAGCTTCTCTTTCCAGTCATCTCCTTTCACTGGGATGGTTTGCTCTGGTTCCATGGCAGGAGGCAACACAGAACATTTTCTGTCTCTTTTCCAACTGCCTCACCGGACTGCTCTGTGCATCATCCCACAGGGTTGGCGATCAGGTAACCCACATCCGCATCCAGAATACTGGGGATTTCTATGACCTGTATGGAGGGGAGAAGTTTGCCACCTTGTCAGAACTGGTGGAGTACTACACGCAGCAACAGGGCTCGCTGCAGGACAAAGATGGAACCATCATCGACTTGCGATACCCGCTCAACTGTTCTGACCCCACTACAGAGAGGTACAGAGAAAGCAAAGCAGCCGGTGTGTCTGTGATGAGACCTCCTCTGTGTTTTGTGGCCACCTTTCTGCCCTGCCTACATCCCCAGGGCAAACCCTGCAAAAAGTGTCTCCTGCCCCTGGTAGCCTCCTGTGCTTCCATGGGGGCAGCATCCCCAGAAACAGCTGGACATACCTTGACTCATCACAGCAGACCTAACAGGGCTCTATTTTTACTTCTGGTTTCCTGTTGCCTTTGCTATTTATATACTATTTCTAAAAGCAAAGGTTGTGGTGTTAGTGATGGGAGTGCAGTGGTCCACAGAGTGACATGTTATGTGGAAGTCCTTACTCTTGCCCCAGACCTCCTTGGTTACTCCAGGCCTGACTGACTCATGTAGCTGAGAGCAGGACCATGTTCCCCTGCTATTCCTAGCCCGCTTAGTCTCCTTCCTGTCTCTGCTTTGCATACGTCTCTGACACCAAGTTCCTAAATCAAATCAGGCGGTTTTTTGCCCTTGCGTTGTGTTTTCAGGCTCTTTGATGCTGCTGGGGGAGCAATCACACCATGCTCTGGGCTGGACAGGTCCTCCTTGTGCACCTGGAGACAGGGAGCAAAGATGCCCTGGGCAAAGCACCTGGGTAGGGTCCTGCTTAGGCCGGGGTAAGGCTGCAGAGGGGCCAGTGCCTGCTCGCCCCCTGGCCTCTCCACTCAGGGCCGTTGGGTTGTGGCCCTGCAGTTTCCTCCTTTCCTCTCTGCGGTTGGAAACTTCCCCCCCCCCCCCCCCCCCTCCGCCCCGGGCTCTTACGAAAGCTGCTCTCACTCTCTCCCCAAGTGATTTTCCATCACGTGGCTTTGAAGAGCTGGCCTCTACTGGGGGAAGGGAGCGGGGAACAGGACCCATTGACCTCCTCTTACCTGTGGAGGGGAGGCCAGGAGACCTCTTCGATGAACAGGAGGAGTCAGCCATTCCCCAGGGGCATCTGAGCACTGGCACGTGGCAGCTGAACACTTCTTTAGGAGGAGGTTTGGAGGTTAACGGCTGCCGTGCAGCGGGAGTCACCAGCACTCCTCTCGCAGTGCATGAGGATTGGATCAGCAGAAGTTACTTGCCAAGGCACAATAACTTTCTGCCACATCTTGCCATCAGACTAGTACCCAGGTGCTGTGTAGAGGAATGTGTTGTGCTGGCCAGACGCAGGGGTAAATGAGTGCCCCAGCTGCTTCTGTGATGGGCATGGCCTCCTGGACCACATTTCAGTTCCTGGGAACAGACAGGCCTAACGACGTGAAGTTCACCATGACACCAGTACCACCCCAGGCCTCTTTGCAAACCTGCTCCCACAGCTCTAAACACACTGGCTTGTCTCCTGAGTGCTGGCCTGGCCTGGCCGGCGGTGGGCATGGTGTGCGTGCTGATGCGCAGAACATGGCTGGTGCTCTTTGCGGTACCTGGACGAGTGGGAGCAGGGAGGGGCGCTGCAAGTCAGGCTGACGCAACAGCTACCTGCTTTTGAAATGCTGCTCGCCAGGGGAGATGGCCCAGGTGGCTGCGTCTTCAGCCGCTGCCTCAGCGGAACAGAGCTGTGCTCCGTACAGCCCCGCACGGGCTGCACCCAGCCCTGCAGCAAGGCAGAGAGCAGGTCAGGTGCGGGTGCTCTTCACTGTGTGCTGAGAGGAGAGAAGGAGCTGCTGACTGGGTGTTTGTGCTGAGGACAGGAATGTGCACGTGGATCAAGAACAGTGGTAAGCAGCAGGAGCAGAATATGGGCTCCAGGTGGCTTGTGGTGTTCACGTCATTGGCTAGGCTGATTGCTGCGGTGCGATGTGCCCAGAGAACCGGGATTATTCTTTGATTGAAGAGGCGACTGAGTTTCAGAAAGAGGTGTCGATGGGACGGTTCTGTAATGGATCTGATCTCAGCACAGCCATCTGCGTGCAGCTAACTGATGGGAGAGTTTCTGACTCTGTGGGGGGTTTTTTTTGTTTCCCTGATGTTTTGAGTTTCCAAAGCACCTTGCTTTGTAAGGCTACAATCCCAGTAACGTTGGGAGGTGCTGAAACCCACAGACCACCCTCCCGCAAGCCAGCAAGCATTGCTTACCTGTGTTTGCGTGTATCACACAACTGGATCACACTTGGTGCTTTCCCACTGTGTCCTCTGGTACCAGCATTCTGTTCCCCAGGTCCCTTCTACCTCCACCTCATCCCTTGCTCTTTCCTCTTCTTGTCATCTCTCTACTTCTTTCTGTATCTGCTTTTCCCAAGATCCTGCTTCTCCCTTGGTTTCCTTCCCCTCTGTCTCCCTCTTCCTTTCTTCCTCCCTCACCCATCCCCAGTGTTGCTGTCTTTCGCTCATCAGCTCAAGGGCATTCGCTTACCTGCATCTCCACCTCTCTTCTGACCCTTCCTTGTTTTGTCCTAGGTGGTACCATGGGCATCTGTCAGGCCCTGCAGCTGAGTCACTTCTCCAGGCCAAAGCCACCCCTTGGACCTTCTTGGTGCGGGAGAGCCTCAGCAAACCCGGGGATTTTGTCTTGTCTGTCCTCACTGACCAGCTTAAACCTGGGTCTGATGCTGCACCAGCTGGGGCAAGCAGTGCCTCTGGGGCCCGGCTCAAAGTCACGCACATCAAGATCATGTGTGAGGTGAGCAGCTGGGAGGGCAAAGGGAAAGGCAGTGGAAAAGGTCTTTGCAGATGATGTCCTCAAAAGCGTGGGCCCTGTCAACTTGATTGTCACCAGCAGTGTTGCTGACTTTGGATCAAAGTGCTGTCACCTTGCAGGTTCCTATGTCCTTGCCGCAGCCTGGGTGGCCGTGGGCAGTGCGGGGTGCTGAGACACAGGGGGAAGCAGGGCTCGGTGGGACCGAGAACTCCGGTACAGTGAGTTCGTGGCGAAAGAGAGAGGAGGATTCACAGTCTAGTTATGAATTTGTCAAAAGAGCTAAAAGCCCTTGGAGGAGGAGGAGGAGTGGCATCTGGCAAGACCTCCACACCTAGTTTGAAGGATGTCACCAACCTGGCTGTCACAAGTTCTGTTTCTTTCTTGTGGGATGATGCAGGGAGCAGAGGGGTAGTTCAAGGACAGAAAGCAACTGACCTTAAATGAGAGCTGGGGGCAATATACCTTCCCTGGGCTTTCGTCCCCTGAGAACAGGAGTCAGTTCACCATGCTGTGAACCTCATGTTCCCAGGGCAAGCTACCACTGACCTCTCTGCCAGAGGAAATGTTTTTTGGGATGGCACAGGGTGGTGACTGTGGCTTTGCACCCTGGTGTTACTTTTTCCCTGAGTGTTAGGAGCTTTGTCTGTAGGAACGTTGAGTGGGACGTTACACATTCTTCCTTCATTTAGAATGGACGCTACACAGTTGGAGGTGCTGAGACGTTTGACAGCTTGGCAGATCTGGTGGAGCACTTCAAGAAGACTGGAATTGAGGAGGTGTCTGGCTCCTTTGTGTATCTGAAGCAGGTAAATCCAGTTTCCTCTGTTTCTTAGGGATCCTTTGGAAGGACCCGTTTGCTGTTTTCTGCTTTGTGTCCCTCTCCTCCTTTTCTCCATAGGGCTGCTCTCCGGCAGTGCGCCTCTCTTGCCCAACCCATTGTGTTTTCCCATCCCCAGCCCTACTACGCTACGAGGGTGAATGCTGCCGACATTGAGAATAGGGTGCAGGAACTGAACAAGAAGAGTGTCTCTGAGGAGACGTCCAAGGCTGGATTCTGGGAGGAATTTGATGTAAGAAACTGCTGGGGGACATTATTCTGGCTTTTTAGGAAGTCCCTGTGCACCTCCTCATCCTCCATCCTTGACTTCTTCCTGGACACAAACTTCTCAGGTGTCTTGTAAATTCTTGTCAGTTCATCTCTGAAAGAAGTCTGTGTCTGGAACCCATTCCTCTGGGGGGTGAGCGTCATCTTTAAGTGAACCCACTGAGGCAGAAATGTGCTTTTTCATGGTTGGGAGAATGAGTCATCAAGACAGTAAGGGCATGAACCTTGGATTTTTCAAGTCTAGGTTTGCTTTTCACTTCTCCGCTGCCCCACAAGCATGCCCATGTGTCCCCAGATTCACCAGTGTTCCTCTGAGTGCCCACCTCCCTGTGACTTGCCATGACTGTTCTGTCTTCTACTCTCAGAGCCTGCAAAAACAGGAAGCCAAGCACCTGTTTGACCGTCACGAGGGTCAGAGACCTGAAAACAAGAGCAAGAATCGATACAAGAACATCTTGCCCTGTGAGTCTTGCTTCTCCACTATAAAAAAAAATACCAAATAGATACAGACAGGCAATGAAATGTGGTCCAAGTCATCCCTGGCCCTGCCTCAGCCCGCTCTGTCCTCCAAAGTGGGTTACAAGGTGTGCGGCATTGAGGATGTAAGAGCTGATGAGAGAGGTTACAGCCTTTTCGTGTCCTTGAAGGAGGGACAATTGCAACAGACTCATTAGCTTCTGATGGTCTGTCATAGGGGTGGGCAGATGGGAGGATGGGGTGAGGTTGGTCTGATCCCAAAGAAGGAGAGGTGAAAATACGGGGCATGTTGCACGCGCTGGGTAGCATCATTGAGGTGGCTGGGGGGGGTAGGCAGCGAAGGAGCGTCATGTGGCTTGGCACAGAGTATCTCATTGCTCAGTTTATTCTTTCATTGCATCCCCAGTTGATCACTCCAGAGTCATCCTCCAAGGAAGGGACCCAAATATACCTGGATCTGACTATATCAATGCCAACTATGTCAAGGTGAGACTCTCGAAAGATGGCTGCATGCCCAAAACGGGGGAAGCCTGGCTGCTCCTGCAGCCCTCCTGATCTTCCCCTGTTCACACTCAGAACAACCTCATCAGCCCGGATGAGTGCACCAAGACCTACATCGCTAGCCAGGGTTGCCTAGATGCCACAGTCAATGACTTCTGGCAAATGGTGTGGCAGGAGAACACGCGCATTATTGTGATGACTACACGGGAAGTAGAAAAAGGGCGGGTAAGTAGCAGTTTGTAGGTGTCTCAGAGCTGCCCTTTTCTGCTTCAACCGCTGCTCTGCTTTTTTTCTCTCTTTCCTGTCTTCTGCCTATCCTCACCCTGTCCTTTCTGCCCACACAGAACAAATGTGTTCCTTACTGGCCAGAGGTGGGCAGCACGAAGGAATATGGTCCCTACCTTGTGGAGACCACAGGAGAGCACGACGCATTGGAGTACAAACTCCGGCACCTCTGTGTGTGTCCGATGGATAATGTGAGTGTGCCTGGTCGAAGTCTAATGGTCGCTGTGCATCTGTCACTGTATGTCTGAGGCTGGGAACTGCTAGGTGCTGTGGTGACGCTGCTGTTGTATCATTCTTGGGGGTGCTGTTCCCAACCTGGTTTGGGCTGAAATCACACTGGGTGAGATCACCAAGAAGTGCACAGGAGACAGAGATTCCCTCTGGCTTCCCTGGGACAGAGGTCAGGGAAGGACTGTGTTGCAGTTTTACCAGTGGAGTGTTTTGTTATTGACAGGGTAAGGCTGCACGCGAGATCTGGCACTACCAGTACCTGAGCTGGCCTGACCACGGGGTACCCAGTGAGCCCGGAGGAGTGCTCAGCTTCCTTGACCAAATAAACCAGAAGCAAGAGAGCATCCCCGATGCAGGGCCTATTCTGGTCCATTGCAGGTTGGTATGGAGGCTGGTGTTCGAAGCGTTCTCCATCCCTTATCTAGGGAGGGCTGTAGGAAGTCTGTCCTGCGGCACCAGCTGTTCCCTGGGACCTGTGAGTGAAGCGTATGCCAGCCCCGATAGTTGCTTTTTCCTCTTTGATGCCCCCAAACCAAACTGCCTGTTGGATCCGTGACTCTTGGGGCGTTGCTGAACAGCTGCTGCAAGTGCCACATCCTTCCCCAGCAGCAGCTGTGTTTGGTTTCAGGAGCTGTATGGCTCTGACCTCTGCTTGTCCTCCCCTTGCAGTGCCGGGATCGGCCGCACTGGGACTATCATCGTCATCGATATGATAGTGGATACAATCTCCACCAAGGGTAAGAGGACCCCAAATATCTTGAAGCGAACTGGCCTACCCGGTAGGGCTGTGCCCTTAAGTCCAACTGCAAATGGATGAAAACTACCAGGTGTCAATGGCAGAGATGCTGGCACAGCCCTGAGAAGGCTGTGCTGCTCTCCTTGCTGTGTGGCAGCTGCTGGATCTCTGCATTGTATCCACTGAACTGCGGCTGCAGCCTCCCCCGAGCTTGGGCTCTTCCTCTGGGGCCAGACTTGAAAGATGCTGAGCAGGAAGGAAGGATAGAGGAGGAAAGAGTATGGAGGGAGGTGGAAACTTCCATACTGTGACTGCTTTTGGTGGAGAATTGGGAGAGGGAGGCAGTGAGCATGTCCATAAGCTTTTCTGGTGCCCCTTGCTAGGGCTGGACTGTGACATTGACATCCAGAAGACCATCCAGATGGTGAGGGCCCAGCGCTCAGGGATGGTGCAGACGGAGGCTCAGTACAAGTTCATCTACATGGCCATCTGCCAGTTCATAGAGACAACCAAGAAAAAGCTGGAAGTTATCCAGGTGAGAGAAAGGGGACTCTCCTGTCCGTCCCGTGAGTCTAGGCCCTGCACGTGCTGGCTTCTGAGCCCACATGCTCTGTTTTCCAACCTTTAAGCTCACACTGGGACTTGCATAGACTACAGTGGGGTACCATGATTTGAGTCGCTGTTCCTCTCTTTAAAATTCAGGAGATGACATTAGCAACTCATGTACCAACCACTCCTGAACTGCTGAATGGCAGTAAGGTTTAATGCAGCTATTTCAACTACATTCTACATAACATCTCCACCAAGTGCTCTTTTGTTACAAGCTGAATCTAGGACAGGCAAAGACTTTGTCCTCTCCTTTCCTCTTTGTCTTTTCCATCCTGGTTTTGCAGCTGCAGGATTTTCTCCTACTAGCTGATAAGTGGCATCTTTTATCTTCTTGAAGCCTCTAGCAGCATCCAGTAGCTGCTGCTATTTGTTTAATATTCTTTAGCTGACATGTGGTACTCTGGAGCATTCCAGTGCCTCCAGGAATTTGTTGCCTCACTGTTCACCCCTGTATAAGGATGCATTTGTATCCCTGCTGCTCACAGAGCGTGCTAAGCCTGGGGGCTTCAGCAGCTCACCAGCCCCCACTGCGGTCCTAGCACGAAGCGTGGTTTAACAGCTAGAACTCATCCGTGATGCCTCATGTGCTTCTCCCAGACCATGCTCTTCTCAGCTTGGTTTTTCTCTCCTGTAGTCTCAGAAAGGCAAGCCAAACGAGTCTGAGTACGGGAACATTGCCTACCCCCCCGCAGTGAGGAATGTGCATGCCAAGGCTTCGCGAAAATCCTCCAAGTAAGAGCCCACCTAAGCCATTGCCACTGCCAATAGTCTCCCTGCTGGAAAAAAAGCTGTGTTTTTCCTCTTGCTCACTTTTTCCCTTGTTTTTCCCTGGTCTTACAGGCAGAAAGAGGAGTCCACAGTTTATGAGAACTTGGGGAAAAAGGAGGAGAAGGTGCGGAAACAGCGTTCCTCAGAGAAGAAACTGAAAGGCTCACTGAAGAAAAAATAAGTGTACATTGCAGGTAGCCCTATGGGGTTTTGAACCTGGGGTGCGTGACTTCAGCTCGTGTCCAGGCTGGCCTGTCTTGCATTCCTTGCTCTTGACTGGAACTAGGCCTTCCCCTTCTCTTCCTGCCACCATTCAGTGCCCTCAACCAAAGCTCCGTTGACCGACTCCATTGCCCCTTGCCTGCACAGGCCAGCCAAGTCTCCTGCTGCCCCTTCATCATTCATTAACAGGATGAAATCCTGCCCATCTCGCCCTTGTGTCTTCTGCCTTCTCGTCCCTGTGCCAGCCTCAGGCCTCCCTGAGGAGGAGCTGAGGAAGCTCTTTGCAGGGGCTGCACCTCTGCCCACCACTGTGAGTTAGCGTGCAGCCTGGCAGCCTTCCCTCAGCCTCAGTGTTTGAAGTGTGGAGGTTTTGGCCTGTTTCAGCTCAGCTCCTCCGCAATTCAACAGGAAACTTCCTCTCAACACCAATCTTGTGCCCTGTGGTCCCTTTTCTACTTGGTCCTTCAACTGGATGCTGTAATATACCAGAATTTGAGGCGATGGCTGTGTTTTCTCCTTTGTTTGTAAATAAAACTTCTGTTTGTTTGGATGCTGAATCCCAAAAAATGTTTTCCCTCTGATTTCTCCTTGAGTATAGCTGTACTCCTGGCTTCACTTGCAGCCCTGCAAAGACTTGCAAGAATGGCTCTAGCTTAGCTTTCATCATTTCCTGAAGCCTTCAGACTCCTGAACAGAAGCTGTGACCGATTGCGGTGGCTCCCTGCCATGAGGCATGGGTGATGGTAGTTGTCAGGCAAGTCTGAGCACAGAAAGTTGGCTGTGACAAACTCAGACGCAGGCTTTTGCCTTTCAGTTCTGGTATTTGGAAAAGTCGTCCTTGTGCCCCCGAATCATTAGTCATTTTGTCATCTGTCTTTGGTGGTGTCTAACCTGAGTCATAGGGGATGCTTCAGCGAACAGGGTAGTGCTTGACTGCTCCTTCCTAGGTATCACTGGGTAGAAATGAAATTTCATCTTTAGGGAGAAGGTAGAGCAGAGCATGGCCACGCTGTGGCTTCACAGATACTAGCTGGCCACCTAGGAGGGGCTAAGGGAGCTGGATTGTTTAGTCTGGTGAAGAGGAGGCTGAGGGGTAAATCTACAGCTACGCTGTGGGACGGTGAGATGATGGTAGTAGTGGCAGATAATAAAACCAGAGGCAGTGGTCCCAGATTGCAGCTTGGGAGGTTCAGGTGAGTGCTAAGACAGGTTTTATCAGACAACATTCAAACAGATGTTCGGTGGGGCAGTTCTGTCCTTGCAGGTTTTCAATACTTGAAGACAAAGCCAGAGCTGATCTGACCTAGTGCCGGTAATGGTGCCACTTGAAGCAGCAGCCTGGAGCAGAGGTCCCTTCCCACCACTATGTATCTCATTCTGCAAATGCCAGAGAGCATTCTTCAGTGCTGGACCCTATCCTTGTGGTTTTTGAAGTCTTGTCGGTTAAAACTAGGCCCTAGCCTGTGAACTGTACCTAGGAACCATGTGGGAAAATGCTGGGAGAGTTTGGATAAAGCCACAGCTGAGGAGTGCAGACCTGAACCTCTGTGGCAGCTGGCTTAAATCGCAGAGCATGTGGTGGGGAACCCTGAGTTTACAGGTATGGGTACTGCTCAGGCTGTGGGCATTTGCTGCTCAAAGAAAAAGATGGCTCAGGGGTGCTGGGCTGGGATCTGGTCAGAGCTGGTGGCAGGAGCTCAGGCCCACTGAGGGAAAAGTCTGAGCTAGCTCACAACGTGACCGAGGATCCAGACCAAGAATGCTTGGGAGTGTGGGACAGGGAATTTGGTCTGGTCTGAGCCAGATCTGGCCCTGTGTGGGCAGGTAACTGCAGTCACTGTCAGCTGTCCGGCACAGCACCGTACTGAGCACCTTAGGAGTCCAGCTGTAACCATCTCCTGCTTTGGTGTGGGGATTTAGGACCGGGCTCTCTCCTCTCGGTTTAGAGTACAAATCCAGAGGGGGGAAGGGGTAGAAAAGAGAAGGAATGAGATGTACCTTGAACTCTGCTCCCTGTAGCTTCTAACAGAGCAGCAACGTGCCTGCAAGGTGAGGTACCTGCCCGGGAGCCAGCAGGGGCAAGCGGCCACCAGCCTGTAGGAGCAGGCGCTGCATCCCTGTAACTGCCCCTGCCCGAGGACATGCCACCCCCACGCACTCTGTGGGAGGAAGCAGGAACCCCATCGGCAAGGCAGCCGCAGGATGATGTAGGCAACTTCAGCTAAGTTCCCTGCTTCGATCTGGTGCCAAATGTGTAAAAAGAGCCAAGGCAAGGTTGGACAGTGCACAAAGGAGTGGGCAGGCTCCGAGGGTGCTGTAGTGATTTCAGCCATGCTAACACGACAACAGCACTCCCCAGGCCCACACTGCATGCCACAGGTACAGCAATAATGTACGTCCAAGATGAAAGAACTCACCCTGTTATAAAAAACAACTTCCCCCTAAGTCCAGGCACCAGGCGAGCTTATGAGGGACAAATCACAGCACCAAGGGTGAGTGCCATGTGCTGTCCAGCATGTACCGGGGGTGCTCTGCCCCTTAGCTGCAAACTGCCTCAAGCAAGCCAAGGCGGAAGCAATGCCATGGCAGCAATCCCATCCTTTTTTAGTTCAGCAGCTGGTTCTGGCCGAGAAAGCTGCCTGGGATAAAGACACATAACCTGAGGCACAACACACTGGGAGGAAGGACACTGCTTGCCGTCATTTGATGTGGCAAGAAATAGTTGGAAGTGTTTGGGAGGTAGAAAAATCCACCCAAACCCCCAGGGGGCTGAAGACCTGCTCTAAGGAAACCCCTGCCCTTGGCAGCCTCCAAGCCACTTCCTTCTTAAAAAGCTGCCACAGCCTAAACCAAGGCACGGCCATGGCCAGCGTAAACTCTACCCAAAGTGTGAAACTGAAGACATCTTGGGGTGCCCCAAGAACCTCATTTGTGTTTAAATTCCAGAGCTCAGTGTGTCCCTAATATCCACTGCCTGCAAAGAATACAGACTGAACGAGAACTTTCATGATTGTACATCAAGAAATGCAGCACTACTCTGCTTTACGCTGAGGCGCTGTTACACACAGATTACTTCTGGGTGGCAGTTTCAGAATGCATTTTCAAAGCTGGTTCAGAAAAGTGGTGCTTCCTTGATGTTGCCAGTCAAGCCATATGGGTATTAGTTATGGCTCTGATTTCCAGTGAGGAGTTGTAAAACCAGGAATCCACAGATTGTTTCTGTTCCTTCAAACATCTTGTGCTCTTTTTCGCCCGAGTAAGAGGTCCCTAAAGGCCCCTCTTCTTCACTGGGGAGCGTGAGGTGGAGCTGTCTGTGAATAGAGAGGGTCTCGTGGGTGGCTGCCTTGGCCATTGTGATAATGAAATAGTCGAGTTTAAAATCTTTGGTGATATGAGAAAAACTGTCAGCAGAGCTACCCTGGCCTTTGGGAGAGCAGAGTTTAGGCTGCGCAAGGAACCACTTAGTAAAGTCCCCATGGAGGCTGCTTCTGGGGAACATAAATGCTGCTCACTTTTTAAGGGCCTTCTTTCAAGAGGACAGCAGCAGGCAATTCAATGGGCCAGAAGTCAAGCAAGGTGGAAGGCTGGCTTGGCTGAATAGCAATCTCCTTCTGCACCTTAGATGGGAAAAAGAAGGCAGATGGGCTTTGGAAGCAAGGACAGGACACAGGAGGCCTGCAGACATTCACCGCTGTAGGGAGAACATTTGTATGGCCCAAGCTCAGCTGGAGTTGAAGCTGGCTGGTACTGTAGTGGGTAACAAAAAAGGCTTTTTTAAAAATATGTTAATAGCAAAGGGAAGACCAAAGAAAACACGGGTCTGTTACTTGATTATGTTGGTCACCTTATCCCCAAACAGGGATGAAGATAAAGCAAAGACATTTAATGCCGCCTTTGCCTCTGTCTCTGATGCCAGTGAAGGGCCCTGGGCTGCCTGGAGCCCTGGGCTGGAGGACCACAACTCAGTGGGTGAGAAGCCCCCAGTCGACTTTGAACCTGTACAGGATTTGCTGTTGCAGCTGAATGCACACGAGTCTATGGGGCCCAGCGGGATTCATCCCGGGGCACTGAGGAGCTGGCCGATGTTACTGGGAGACCCCTCTGTTATCTAGCAACAGTCTGGGGAACCTGGAGTGTTCCCGGTTGACTGGAAGCTGGCAAATGTCCGAATTTTCAAGAAGGGCAAGAAAAATTACCCTGATGATGAGAGGCCTGTCAGTTTCTGCTCTGGTGCCTGGTAAAATTATGGAGATTATTCTGGGAGTTATTGAGAAAGACTTAAAAGACAAAGCAGCCATCGGTCAAAGCCAGCAGGGGTTCACGAAGGGGAAGTCACGCCTTACTAACTTAATGATCTTTCCTGACAATGTGCCTGGTAGTGGACAAAGGGAAGGCAGCAAATGGGTTTTTTTTTGCTTTTAGCAAAGCTTTTGATACAGTCTCTCACAGTATCCTTCTGGACAGTGTCCCACACACAGGCAGACAGATACACGATACAGTAGGTGAACAACTGACCGAAGGGTCAGGCTCGAAGAGCTGCAGCGGAGGGGTAACGCCCCGCTGGTGGCCAGTCACTAGCTGTGTCCCCCAGGGCTCGAGTTTAGGGCCGCTTCTCTTCGAAGCCTTTACCAATGACCTTAGCCACAGGAGCTGCGTGCGTGCTAAGCTTGCTGACAACACTAAATTTAGGAGCCGCTGACTTCATTGAAGGGACAAGAGGTGTTACACAGATCTCACTAGGTTAGTGCTGCGCAACCACCAGCCATAGGAGGTTTAACAGGCACAAATGCCAGATTCTCCACCTGGAATGGTGCAATCCTGAACGTATGTATAGACTGCGGGGGAAGAGGCTGGAGCGCAGCCAGGCAGAGAGGGCTCTGGGCGTTCTGCTTGATGGCACGCTCTGAGTCAACAACATGTCCCACCAGGCAGAAGGGCCAGTGTTACCCTGGGGCGCATTAGGCACAGCACAGTTAACCAGTCAAAACCAGTATGGCCCCACTCCAGCCTCACCTTGAGTGCTGTGTGCAGTTTGGGGCTTCACAATATGAGGATATACAAATATTAGAGTGTGTCCAAAGGCGGGCAACAAAGATGGTGAAAGAAGGCAACTTACTTACAAGGAGCAGCTGAGGACACTAGGTTTGTTCAACTTGGAGGAGAGTGAGGGCTGACCTCATTGCTGTCTACAACTTCCTCACGAGTGGAAGCAGAGGGAGGTGCTGACCTCTTCTCCTTGGTGTCCAGGACACAAGGAATGGCTTACAGCTGCATCGGGGAAGTTCAGATTGCCGTCTTATCTCCCCAGGGAAGCGGTCGCAGCCCCAAGCCTGTCCCTGTTCAAGACATGTTTAGACAATGCTCTTCTCCATGGTTTCACCTCTAGGTTGCCCTGTGTGCAGCGAGGAGCTGGACTCCATGCTCCTTGTGGGTCCCTTCCAACTTGGGACATTCCATGATTTGGTGAAATCTCCCAAGTCCTAAACCTACTACAGGGCAGCCTGGTGAGACAGGCAAAAAGCTAACTCCTGAAGCAGACAAGATTTTACCTTCAAAACCCAAGCACAGAAGGAAGTTTAGACAGCAGAGGAAGACAGGAAGACTTCTGTGCTTTTGGCCAGGAAAGCTGGGGGGAAAAAACGCAAGGTGCAGCAGGGAGGTGAGGACAGACACTACATACATACATGCTGCAGGAAAACCTCTGCTCACCTCCAGCACCTGCAGGTAGTGGAGAAGCTGGCCCTGGTGACCCAGCCAGCTGTGACAGCGCCCACACCTGCTCACCCTCTCCCCACCTCAGGGGCACTCAGTCAGCAGGAGGGTATTTCTCTTGCTCCTTTCCCCAAACATCCTGATTCTGTCTTCAGCCAAATCAAAGCTCCGTTCCACCCCCTCCACCAAAACCACCTCTTTTTCAGGCACTAAGCACACTTAAACACCGTATAAATTTTGGGTTTTTTAATTTTTACAAATGTTTGAAAGAATCACTGAGCAGACAGTGACCCAAAGGTACTCCAGCAGTGACAGGCACCCAATGAATAATGTTTTCCTGAATTCAGTCCCAGGTTCTCTTGGGATTAAGACTGAAAGAGAAACAAAATTTACTAGGAAAAAAAGCCTGGTGCTGATGGCAGCAGAACTCTTTCACTTGGCCAAAAAAAAGAATTCCAATTTCACCCTACAGAAGTCTAAAGATTAATGAAGATTAGAGGCGAATTACTATATCCATGAGTTAATACCGGTATGCCTCCTTGCCCCCTCCCCAAATTTAACTGGAAAGAATTGTAGCTGCCTAGAGGCAGAGCCCAGTCCCCTAACTGGATCACCACAGATGGAGCAGGGGCATGGGAACCAAATCTGGCTACCGGATTAACAACTTCAAAGTGAGGGCAAAAAACGCTAGTGGAGGGAGTTTGAAGCTCCTCATTCGTATCTTCTGCTGGTCAGCACTGCTGGTTCTAGGAGTTTCTTTAGTTTCTTTCATTTCTTCCCTTGTTTGAGTAGGAGACTGTCACTGAAATGGAGACAGGAGTCATTAGTCCAGAAAGCACAAGCACAGCTGAACCAGATCCTCACTAGAGACTTGAGGGTGCACGGTGTCACACCCAAAGGATCCTGACTTCCAAGCCAGGCAGGCAGGAATAGGAATAGGTACATTGGTAGGTATTGGTACATCTATGGGTGTAATTTTATTTTTATATATATATATATACACATATTAACCCCCCCAATATTAAAAAAATATATGTATTAAAAATATATTTAAAATATTGGTGTAATAGGTACACCTATGCTACTATGTACTATTTTCAAAGCCCCTAACCCTTCTGCGATAAGTATGACAGAATCTGGTCAGAGATAAGGAAGGATCTCACAATCAGAGAAAAGATACCAGCTCTGGCTTCCTTTCCTGTTTCCAAGAAATCCGAGTTAGCTATGTGCTGTCGGCTCAGCTGGCGTGCCTGGTCCAGTGAGCACTGTACAGATGAGGCAAAGCCACCAAACTCCTGCCAGCTCTGAAAGCAGGGAATGGGGTCTTCTAGCATGGACTGGAAAGCTTTTGGAGAACAACCACAGCTTCTTTCCTAGAGATTGTCACCCCAAACCAACAGAAATTCCTATGACCATGACTGCCTTCTTACAGCCCTCTGCCATGCAGGCAGGATGCCCAGCGTAGGCTGGACACATCAGAGCTCGCTCCTCTGTTACTCCTGCCTTTCCCATGTGAGGTTCCTTGTGGGACACACACCGAGCTCCAGTTACTGAGTAGCCCCTACTTGATGCAGATGTTTGTGCAGCCCCTGCAGGGAAGGCTTCAACATTGGTATCACACATGGGAACTGAGGTGAAGATGGAATAAACTGCCTGTGGCCAGGAAGGCTAAGCCAGAACAACCCCAGGTACCAGGCAAACACCAACACCCTTGTTCCAAGTACTAATGGAAGGATCAAAATAAACAGCGCCTTACCTTCCTCTGCGTGTCAGGAGATGCATTTGGGGGGTGGGTGGGAAAGGAAGAAAAATGAGTAAATTGATGAGTTTTAACAAAAATCTCAATTTCCACAGTAAAGAAAGACTGCTCCCTACTTGGCTGTGTCCTCTGGCATCAGGCTCCTCTCAAGAGAAAAGGTCCCAAGAGAGCCCAAAAAGGGGACCAGCTGCCCAGGTAGGGTGCAGATAACCCACCCACCTGGCCCCTTTACCTGGTGAAGCCCTCATCCTGCAGGTTCAGTACCAAGTTATCTGCTGTGAGATACACGCGGTTTTGTGAGCCAGCGATCTGGAAAAAGAAATCCATTACAGAGGTGGCATAACGGAGCATAAATGCACATGGAGGAACAGCACTAATGAAGAACCCATCTCCCCCTCCAGACACAGCACCCTTGTTTCATTCACTTTACACCTCTGTTAAATCCATGCGGTTCATAGAATCATAGCATGGTTTGGGTGGGAAGGGACCTTTAAAGGCCATCTAGTCCAGCCCCCGGCAACGAGCAGGGACACCTTCAGCGAGATCAGCTTGCCCAGAGCCCCATCCACACTTCCTGACCTGCCATCCCAGTGCCATCAGACTTTCTAAAAGAAGTGCTCATTCTGTCTCTCTGTCAGAAAGACCTTTGATCCCATGCTTATCTGTCCCCCTTCCTCAGCCTGCAGGAAACCTGGAGCTTTCGGTGGCTGCAGCTGAGTGTGGGTGATGGAATCTGATGTGGATCTGGCCTTGTCACATGCAGGGCGTGAACTCCTAGCCTCACATCTGGTTGCCGATCATTGGCAGCTAGATCTTAAACTCTACTTGAGCAGAGAAGGGCTGGGCAGGAACAAAGATCACGACAGGGCAGGTCACATTCGCCTTAAATTCATCATGTGGCGACTGGGCTGGGAGGACAGCACAAGGACTGCAAAACAACAAAGGAAATCCCACACCCCAATGCTCACCGTTTTTGAGATGTTTTGAGCAGCTCGGATCTTGCGTAGCTTGATGTAGCCAGGATTCCTGCTCAGAGCTTCACCGAGGTACAGGGGAGCAAAAGTTAAGGAAAAACCTGCTAACAGAATCCGTCCACACTCAAGGAATTCTTCCTGAGCCGCATCATCAAACATCTCAGAGGGAAAAAGCAATCTCTATCCCAGTAACTTGGCCCTCTAGGCAGGCATATTTTCACTTCCCCAAATCAAGAACAACATATGGTCACACACAGCCAATAAAAATTAAACCTCACAACAG
The DNA here is from genome assembly GCF_023638135.1 of Falco biarmicus. Classification (NCBI taxonomy): domain Eukaryota; kingdom Metazoa; phylum Chordata; class Aves; order Falconiformes; family Falconidae; genus Falco; species Falco biarmicus. The sequence goes on from NC_079292.1 coordinate 92,037,161, forward strand.
ACTGAAGGCTCATGGCCTTCTCTGCTCTGACCTGTAACCTCAGACAAACATCACTCTGGCCAGCTGTGAGGGGGGGAAATAAATGGCAGTGATCTACTTGAAGCTACTGATAACGGTCTCCTCCTAAGCGTCACTCCTAAGTGCACCCAATGTGACAGATTCTTGGGACTGTCAAGCTCACAAGCCACATCCCACAAAACCTCCCGAAGCAGGATATCATCTTGGCAGCTGTAGCTTCCCCTTCAGCTTGAACAATCTTCTGCTTCTGCTCCTGCTTGGCCTTCTCCACCAGGAACTGTGCACGCTGTGCCTCCTGCTGGGCTGCAGAGAGAATGGACAACAGCATTGCAAGCAGGTCCCCTCTTCTGAGCCCTCCACCAGAACCCTAGAGCTGAGGCCTCGGGGCTCTGCTTCCGACAGAACTGACAGCATTCTGGGGCCACAGCCACAAATACAGAATGTACCCGAGTGCACTTTACTTTTTCTTAAAAAGGGCGAGAGTCCCAGTCTGAACAGGAGCCCTAGTCCTGGGAACTCCTACCTCCAATGGTATGCCCCATTAGCTATGACCCGAAGTTTTCTGATAATACTTGTAAAATAACCTCTTTAGCTCCATTGCTAAGGTGGCTGAGATTTATCACTCTGTAGCTGCATTGGTGCAAAAGCAGCAGCACACTAGCCCAAATTCTGCTTCCTTGCCTGAGAATTCAGTGACAAGGCAAAGGCAATTCACCCTTTTCCGGCACAAACTGAACTCACCCACTTGCTTTGCCTCCACAGCTGCTGTGTATTCACGACTGAAACTAAGTTCTGTGATAGCCACATCATCCAGGATGAGGCTGAAATCCTTGGCTCGCTCTGTCAGCTCTCGCCTAATGAGCAGAGACACCTGAAACACAAATATAGCAAGAGTATCAAACACAGGCCATTTCCCACTCCCTGTGCACTCCAGAAGTGAAGTGCAACAGCTCTTCACAGCTTGTTCGCATCAGGCCCAAGAAAGACAATATCTAAACCAAACCCCGAACTGTGGACACCAATACCATCACTGAATCTGCTGCCTTTAATTAATGCTGCATATCCAGAGCTATATACTGCTTTTTCAAAAATACATTACAGCTTATTTATAGTTATTTCTTAACTATACCACACAATTAATACTGCAAAAATAAAAAAAACATTCTTCAAAGTTTTTTTTGCTTTCACACCCTACCACATCTAGTTCCACAGTTCCCACACTCGTTTTGGCAGTAATTATTTCCTTCTTCACCTTGAATTTGCCGCTGTTTGCAGTTTGACTGTCTCTTCATGTTTGTATTCAGATGCAGGAAAAAAACTACCACATAATCTTTTTTACCATGTAAGACATCTTGTAATTACTGTAGCTGCTCGTCTAGTGTGGCTACTCCACTTTTTTTAGCCTCTTTGGATGACTGCTGTTGGTAGATATTTTGATTTATTCTACCTTAACTTTACAGTACTTTTTTCACGCAGGCTGATAAGTCCTGCAACAAATATTCACTTAAATAGAAATTATTGCTAGAGTATCACATGCTTGGCCAGTCCAGCGTTTGCTTTTACTTTTACTGCAGCTGCTTCCAAGCAGAATTCCAACGTGATGCCAGAAACCTTTACTGTGTGAACTGCGAGTGCATAACTACCTAAAGTCACTTCGTTTTCTTCTGATTATCAACCACTTCAATATGCATCACTTTACAGTAACGAACGCTAGATAAATATACAACACGGCAAATTCAATTCAGTTTGTTCAGAAATTTCATAGATACTTATCAGCCGTCTTTGCTTCTGCTAAACCTAAATCCCTTGCAGACATTGTTTCTTTGCTGTCACATCCTCCCTTTCCACTCATTCTTTCTACACGAGATTGTTAACAACCCCCTTCAGTGCATGCCACATGACCTACCACAAAGCCCTGAAGTCCCCACAAGACCTGGACACTTAGTTCTACTCTTTCCCTTTTTTTTTTCTTGTCATGGATCAGAAACTAGTTGAGATGCTCTGTATTTCATCTGACAACATATCCCCTTTACTGTCTCATGGAGGGTCTCCTCTAAAGCCTTTCAAAAGACAACCAGCAACTTCTCTCTCCCTTAACTGTGACAGGTGATGAATACTCTCAGAATCCCTAGCAGTCAAATTACCAGAACACAAACTTTCAGATTTCGGCTCTTTAAAGCTAAATATATCAATTATTTTTTAATGCACACCCTCTTCCAGATTACCCTCTAATCTTTTTATAAACAGAAATATTTGCTACCCTTCTGTAGCATCCATTGCTGAAACCTTACTGCTTTGTTAATTGCTCATCCACTTCACTTCTTAACCCCTTTAAGACCGTTTAATTTGCTCTGACAACCCTTCTGAGACATGTGAAGGGCCAGATGATTTTTTTTCTAAAACCAGTTGTATTGCTACCTGTGGACTGCAACATAAATCTGCTCAGCTTCCCCCCTCATTACATTATGGCGTGGTTTTGCACTCCATATACCAGCGATTGCAGTTTTCTCCTCAGAAGCTAGCGAGACAGCCTCAGTGTTTGCATCTGTACAGGAATCAAACTGTCACCGGGATACAGTTACATACCTGTTTCATCTGGGTGCACCATCTACTAGTCTAGTGTATTTATCTGTTACGACATTCCCTGCATCCGCGGCTCAGCTGTTTCTTTCTAAGGAGCACCAGGCGCCTCCCGAAGCATTTACCTGGGCCCTCTGAGTGATGAGCTGTGAAGCATTAAACTTGGCCACCACGCTCTTGAGCACTTCATTGACGATGGAAGGCAGGACGCGCTCCTCATAGTCCAGGCCCAGACGCTGGTACATGCTGGGCAGCTCCGCAGCGTTGGGGCGCGTCAGGACGCGCAGCGAGATGTTCACCATCTGCAAGTCTGAACGGGGGGGGGGGCCGGGGCGTGAGCGGGGCCAGCACTGCAGCCGGGTCCCCCCCGCCGCCCGGGCCTCCCGCTGCGGCCCGCGGGGCCGCGCTCACCTTTGGAGCCGGTGGGGGACGAGATCTTCCGCGGCCGCGCTCGGATGTCGTAGATGATGGGGTACTGGAACCAGGGGATCCTGCGGGGCCGACAGCCGCGTTACGGCCCCGCACCTGGGGTCGGGCTCGCGGGGCCGGGCTCGGGGGGTGGGGGCAGCTGGGCCTACCTGAAGTGCAGCCCCTCGGCAAGGATGGTGTCCTGCTGCACGCCGCCGATGCGGTTGAAGAAGATGGCCCGCTGGCCGCCTTCCACTGAGGGGAGAAGGGGCACGGTCAGCGCGGGAAGCGGCGGAAGGGGCGGGGGGGTGGCTGGCACTCACCGATGAAGACGGACTCGCGGACGCCGTAGGCCAGAGCGCCGGCGCCCAGCAGCAGCTTGAGGGCCGTGCCGACGCCACGGGGCCCGGCCGGCAGCCGGCCCGCCAGGTCCTTCAGGTTCTGCGCCATGGCCGCGCCGCGCCGCGCTCCCCGCCGGGAAGGACACCGGAAGGTGCCGCCGCCGATGTATTCCGGCGGGGAACCGCGGCCCGACCGCCGCCGCCGCCTCTTCCAGCCCTGCCACCTCCCGCCGGAAGCGGGCCCGGCCGGGCCCGGACAGCGGGGGCGCCCCGGCCGCCATCTTGGGGGCGGGGGCGGGTGGGGCGGGGCGGGGGCGGGTGGGGCGGGGCTTCCGGTGCCGCGCGGGGCGGTGGAAACAAAATGGCGGCGCCCAGGCGGCCTCGTGAGGAGGAGGAAGAAGTAGCAGCTGAGGATGTCTCGTTGGAGGCCAAGCGGCCCCGCGGGCAGCGGCGGCTCTTGGTGGTGCTGGAGGGGGCGAGCCTAGAGACCGTGAAGGTGCGAGTGGTGGGGCCGGGCTGAGGGCGGCCGTGGGTGCTCGCGCCTACCTGTCCGCGCTTTGGCCATAGGTGGGGAAGACGTTTGAGCTCCTCAACTGCGACAAGCACAAGGCGCTGCTGCTGCGGAACGGCCGGGACCCTACGGAGGTGCGGCCCGACATCGCCCACCAGGTACCGGCTGGCCCGGGCGGCGGCCGCTGGGGCTGGGCTGGGCCTGACCCGCCGCGCCCCTGCCCTCTACCTGTGTGGCCTTTATTTCGGTGTGGGGTTGCTTTCTCTCGGCGTTACAGCTAGGCGAACTCCTTTCTGCCTCGGCACTGGTCCCTGTGTTCATGGGGTCTAACCCTCGTCTTTTCCAGCAGACCTCCCTCTTGTGTGCCATTCTATTTCAGAGTCTCTTGATGCTCATGGACAGCCCGCTGAATCGGGCTGGTCTCCTGCAGGTTTATATCCACACCCAGAAGAATGTTCTAATTGAAGTCAACCCCCAAACCAGAATCCCGAGAACCTTTGATCGATTCTGTGGTCTCATGGGTAAGTGATTGAAATTTTATACCAGACACAAAATAATGCAGGAAGGTGGTTAAGAGGAAGTTAGGAAGAACTCTTGGGAAAAGTCAAAAGGTTGCACCAACCTTAAAAACGTGAAAGTGAGGAGAACAGAGAACTGAAAGTGAGTTCAGGGATCCAGCAGTGTGTTCCTTAGCACGGTGGTGGTACCTGCACAAGACTGTACTAGCAGCAAAATAACTCACTGATCAGTATTTCTTATAGCTGCTTTAGACAATGCTGAGAGCTCTTAGGGATGGACTTTTTGTCTGCTTCAGCTCCGATTGCTAGGTAGAGGATAAGATTCCTCCAACAAAACAACAGACTGCTTAAGTACCTTTCTTCTCTCATCAGTTCAGTTGCTGCATAAGCTCAGTGTTCGAGCAGCTGATGGGCCTCAGAAGTTGCTGAAGGTAAATGTTCTTTCACTGCTAACAGGTAATGTTGCGACATTCCTCCTTTGCAGCTAGCAATGTAGGAGTGTTGGTTTTTTTTCTGTGGGTGTTATGCATTTGGGATTATTAGTGTACAAACAATAGGCTTGGCTATACAGCACGGTCTCCTACCTCTACACCCCTATTAACTTTCTGCTTTCTGTAGGTGATTAAAAATCCAGTCAGTGATCACCTCCCTGTGGGCTGTATGAAGATAGGTACCTCTTTTGCAGTTCCAAAGGTATCAGATCTGCGTAAACTGGTTCCTACAGCAGAGCCAGTTGCCATTGTTGTGGGAGCTTTTGCCCACGGTTCGGTAAGTACGTGTATCCCTTTTATTTAGAGTTGGAAAAATCCGCATCAGCATAGGTGTCAGTCTTGTTCCGAGTATGGGGTTTTTTCTTCTGTTCTTTTTTTTGGCTCAGTGCCCCCATCCCACCCCCCTGCTTTTTTCCCCCCCCAGGTGGGCTTGTCAAAAAAAGGCCCAGTGTTGCAACACTCAGGGCTTTTCTCCCTCCCAGGGAGTAGTGAGGGCTAGCAGTTCTCTTGCTGGAGAAATACTGTGTCCCTCCAGCCAAGGGAGATGGATGACACTAAGTGAAAACTTGCAGCTTGATTTTTCTCTCTTCCCCCAGGTCAATGTTGACTATACAGAAAAGATGGTCTCAATCAGCAACTACCCCCTCTCTGCTGCCCTGACGTGTGCTAAAATTACTACTGCCTTTGAGGAAGTCTGGGGCGTGGTATGAGCTCCTGCTGCTACGATGGACTTCTATACAGTGACTCCACGTTCTGGAGAGGCTCTTTGACTCAGGTGTGGACCTGGTGCAACTTTGGGCTCCAGGAAAGGAGGCTTCAATTTTGTCCTTGTAGCTTCTGGAGCAATGAGAATTTAAGTGGACTGCCCCACTGACCCTCCTTTTTTCCTATTAAAGGTCACTTTTGGTAAGAGTGCTTCTGTATTTTACTTTCTCGTGTTTTGTATGTGGGCAGGTTTCATCCCTTTATAGCAGGGGCTCGGCCCAAATTTGTCATGGAACTGAAATTCTGAGCTGTGCCCTGCTCCCCCTGCAGCTGATGTTGCTCAGTCCTGTAGAACCACCTTGCTCAGTGGCATGCGACAGCTCACACTCCTGCACCAAGGTACCCAAGAGGAAAGGAGCTGAAGCCGGTATGAAAAAGACCAGGAGCAATTTTTATCTTGGATGACAAACGTAGAAAAGTCAGAAGGTGGCTCCCATCCAATCCAGTACAGTGCCTGCCTTGAGTGTGTTACAATCATCTGGTATCAGCTGAGAGACACAAGTGCCGACTGGAGGGCGGCAGAGAGATAAGGCAACATACAGAAGGTGGAGGATCTGGAAGGAGGCTTACTCCATTCCCCTCCTGGCGGGTCTCTGACCCTGTGCTTTCTCTTTCCCCCTCCTCACGTTGAAAAAAGTTGTACTTCAACACAGCAAACTTGGCAGGTGATGCTTTGCTTCTGGAGTGTTAAATCAACTCCTATGAATGCACAGGTGGTACAATCTGAAAAACAGAAAAGTGCTTGTTTTGATTAATTTTTATGTTTGCCTTTACTGTGGGATGTAATGCTGCCACCCCACTTCACCTCCTAGTCCAAGTGTGGGATTCTTTACCTAGTACAGCCTTACCTTTTGGCTGCTACTCTGCTTTTTTTAGCTTTTCTTTTCGTGGCACAATTGCTCTGCGAATGTAAGGCAACACCAATAATAAGGTGAGGAACAACACATGGCCAAAGAAATAAATAGACCTGTACACCTGTAAAGAGAAAGGCAGGATTAAGGATCAGCAAGCAGCTGATGGAGGGAGGGAAAGGGGTGGTTGTGGGGGTTCTGTTTGTGGTTACTAAATACCTTCATCCATTTGTCCCAGGTGAAAAGGCAAAATGGCACCAGAGAGTAACCCATAAACATCCAGTGGTTAGCCTGCTGCAGCACGTAGAAGAGGGGCTGCAAGGCAGTGATGGAGGCTAGAGTGCTTAGGAGGGGACTGTCCCGGACAAGGTTTATGACCTAATTTAAAGGAAAAAGCACAGTTCTCATCAGCTGGGTGTTCTGTGGCTACATGTGCAGGCTCTGGGGCCAAAACTATCTATCTAGCTGTGTAAAATGAATTTTGTTAGAGCAGTTAACTCCTTTTTTAGACTAAGTCCCCTAACCTGCACCAAGTTGGTTTTTTTTATTTAAACTGACAGTTTAAATATGGACTATTGTTCTCTGTACTGGGAGATTTAGCGGAGGTGTTCATCTCATGTGCTTGTCTTCCAGCCTTTCCCCTGCCACACACTGAAGTTGCACTCATGTGCCAAGTTCTCCCCGTCTCTTCCCATTGGCTTCTGCAATAAATTTATGGCTTGTCCATGCAGAAGCGAGCAACCTACTGCACTCTTGAGAACAGAGCTGTATCATGTTTGAAAACCAGTTCCAAAGTGAGCAGCCATTTTTCATATTTAATCCAAGTAAAGCCTTCAGCGTGGCTGTTTCCAGTCTTGCAGGGAAAGGCTAACGCAGGCTGGTACGTCAGACAAAACGCACCTGTCTTTCAACGATGACTATAAGCAGCTCCATCTGAAAGCACACCAGGTAGCCAGAGTGCAGCCCGTGCCAAACAGCCAGGAATAACAGGGCCAGCGCCTGTGACAGCAGTTTGTTACCCAGGAACTTCAGGCGCTTGAAGATGTAGCTAGAGCAGAAAAGAAACAAACTCAAGAATGCTTCTGCTTTATTGTGTCCTCCCCTCTCCATGTCAGAGATGCAGGGCCCAGGGGACTGTGTGCCTTTGTGCACCCTGTGGTGACAAACAGCAGGATGGTTCCCCTTCCCAGGGCAAAATGTGCATCACCCCTCGTCTTGAAGAAATCCCAGAGGGTGGGGAGAAGCAGTTCATCTGACAACACACAGAAATAATACTTCACAATTCAGCTGTGTGTCCTGGCAGGTGCCAAACCAAAGCCTGGTTCAGTCGTTGCGCAGGAGCAGGAACCAGAGCAGTTCCGTGGCTGCTTGACCAGGCAGGCTGAGGGGCTTGCTGTAGCCCCATTCTAGCCTCTGCCCTCCTGGTGCTGTCAACTGCTCGCCTATATTAATGAGCTACTCTTTTGGACTAAACGAAAAGATCTGTCTAACCCAGTAAACTGTTTCAAATGGCACAGCAGCAAAATGTGGAAGAAAAGTCTAAGAACTGAAAACTGGCAGATTCTTCCTCTAATGCTCCCTCTCAGCCCAGGATCTTTGTTCCGTTGACACAAATGTTACCAACACATTATAGAAGCAGAATTTTGTCCTGCTCACCGGGCCACCCAAGCATTGGTGTTGATGTTGAAAGATGCAATGGTCCCTGTGAACAAAGGTGTTGTCTCATACAGCCAGACCTTCATGTTGGCACAGGCGTTCCACAAAGGCTTTCCATTCTGGTCCTTCCCATTGTACCCCAGACCAACAAGGATGCAGACACCTTCCTATGGAAAAAGATTCACAAGAAAGATGAGGAAAAAAACCATTGCCCCCTTTTTTAGGAAAGACAGAGCTGGGGAAGCTCAGACATGCGGTGTTGAGTGGAGAGTGCACCACTACAGGTGGAACAAATGGATTAAAACCTGCTTTTTAATTGCTAGCCTTTGCTAACTTAAAGCAAGCTAAACTGACCTGCACTGGTTGCCAGATATTTGGATTACTCCCATTTAGCACTAAGTCCAAGAGCATACCAGGTATCTGCGAAGGTACAATCTTTGTTCATTTGTCATTTGTTTCTGGAATGACATCTAGACTCACCGTAACAAGCCAGCAAGTTACGTATTTGTAGAGTATAATTTTGCCCCAGATCAATATGTAACCACAGCGGAACCAGAAAGGCTTCTCCTGCAGAGAGAAGAGTGAAATAGAATAAAAATAAAAACCGGAGCTGAGTGGCAATAATGAGATAAGATGGATTAAATCTCTTCACTGTCTTTCGTTTTGATCTAATGTACGTGTTGGGACAGCTGTATGGACTGGACTGCTAGGCTACTGTCTTAGGCAAATTTACACCTCACTCTCCTCCCTTTGGTAGTATTTGGCTGCACTGAAATGGGTACTTTAGGGAGACTCTGGGATTCGCATAATCAGTGCGCAATTCACACCTTCATTTATTCATACTGACACAGAAACACTGATCATCTGCAGGTAGGAATTACTTGTTAGGAGTTTTCTAAGAACCTCAAAGATTCTGGTAAGCCTTGCAAGTTACTCTAGTGAAGTTCTTTGCATGTCATGGTTAAATGGAAGGTCATTAAGTCACAAATAGATACATTATGTTTCCAAAACCAGTAGCATCTAAGATTAATTCTTATTTGCCAAAGTTTTCATCTGGTTCAGTTCAGCTTAACACATTACTGGACACATCAACTGGAACCCACAGGACAGGCTGTAAAGCCAAATCAGTCATGGAAAGGCTTATCACTAGTCGCTGACTTATTTCTAAATAGAGGCAGAACTAAAAAAACCTAAATAACCCACTCTTGTAGATCCAGTGCCCACCAGAGAAGTGGAATTCTTCAGAACTGCCAAATGAATACTTACCATATAATCATCTGAGATGAGGTATTCATCAGAGACGTACAGGCTTGACAAGGTATAGGTTACTAGAAACAAGAGACCCAGACTCAGGCGCTTGAGAGCAGGCACAAAACTGAGAAAGGAAAAGACGAAGGTTAAAGAAAAGCCTTTGAAAGAGTCTGTCAAACTCACAATTTTTAAAACACTTCAAAAAGTGGAGAAGAGGAGGTAGGGAAGATAGCAGTAGGGAGTCACCACGTTCCGCTGCAGCAGCAGATGCCTCTGTTTGGAGGCTGGGATGCTAATGGTCTGGGGTTGGGACCGGATCTGTACTAAAGATGTCAAATGGTTGTTGGCGTTCATGCCCTGGAACAATGCTAGGGCATTAAGCAGAGAGTTATGCGCTACTTTTGAAAGACTGACTTCTATTATGAATCACTTTTGGTCACAGTACTTTAGTGTCCAGGTGAGAAGGCACTCTGCTGCAGGGAACATGTGGAGGATTCAGCATTCTGGGATCTTAGGAAGGTGAGGAGCTAAGTGGCTTTTTATTACCTATTGGGTCTCTGGCCTTGAACGTCAGTCATCTCACCCCTTGCCAGTTTCTGATAGTCTGTCATGGAGAACTGAGGCCCCACCATGAAGGCACCATAGAAATAAGAGAATCCTGAGACCTCCAGCAAGGTAGGAACTCCCCGGACAGCAAATCGCCGCTGCTCAGGGGTCAGGAACTCCTGCACCAAAGGGAGTGGCGTTAGCATCATCCTAGGGGATCTCACACTAGCTCTGGACGTTACGTTCTCAGCCCTAATGGTCTCAGTTTGTGCTCTCCATGTATACAGGACCTTCTACTTTGTACTTCACATCCATTCCCCTCCCCAGCCCCCTCTGTCCACACCCCTTCCAAACAGCAGCAAGATCCAATGGTGGAGACCAGTTGCACTGATCTCTTTTCCCAAATAAGCTCAAAACATGGACAGGATCTATTGACACGCACCCCCACCAGCGTAGTAGGTGTAGTGAAAGCCCTGCATCTGACCTATTCCCGTCCCTGACTACAGTCGCATGTATGCTTCCGAGGCCTTATCATCCTACAATTCCTACTTCTTGATGCAACAATTCACTGTCTTTAAATACTTGAAACTTCAGCATAGGAAATTTCAGCTCAGCCTTGTTTTCTCGCAGTCAGCAGTGATTCTGTGGGTGCTAAAGACTCGGGCTGGCCCCAAACAGGAGACAGGGAAGGCAGGTACTTGAAGCAGGATTAAGAGGCTGCAGCAAGTATTCTGCTCTCTCCCACACGTTATGCTGTGCAACTTCTCTCGCTGTTTCATCTGCTCTAAAACCAGGGCCCTAACAAACAGTAAAGGGCAATGATTCACAAGGATATGGTGTGACTAAACGAAGGGAAGGAAGATGGGAACTGAGATCCAGTGCTGACGGTCTGGAAGTGAAAGGTATGCTACTCACAAGACACAGAGTGTTGGGGATTAGGGATCTAAAGCAGCAGACTTGGGGGAAGGAGATGATAGGGAATTTGGAAGGGGCAGAGTAATATTCTGACATGACTGAAACAACTTTTGTCCAACTCTAATCACTACTGTCTCTGTTTCAAACAATTTCTTTCGACTCCAGAATTCAGCGCCCTCCTTCAGGCACTCACAGAAGTCCCCCTCTCAGCTACAGCTTTTACCAAACAATGAATGCAGCTTGCTAACCCGCATCCTTCGAGCTTGATTTTCTGACCTCTAGCTCACAGTAATGGCTTGGAATAGGGAAGGGGGAACGAAGGAGAAACAGTGTCTTACTCACCAGATCTTTTCCTCCATCATAGTAATCGATGGCCAGACCTAGAGGTAAGAAACAACTGGCTTCAGACTGTTGGGATGGACTGGTTGGGCTGAACAAGCAAGCAGTCCTCTCTTCCCAGAGGCATGGCTTGCAGTGCAAGAGATAGGAGGGAGGTGTCACTCACCGATCAACTTGAGCGTCAAGACACAATGTGGCATTGTCCACTTGATGTCATAATGTTCTGTGGCTGTGAAGTAATACCCGGCCATAAGGTATGTCTGAAAGAAACCATTGTTTGGGTTATTCAAACTAATTCCTCCAGCTGGTTTTGATCTGTCTCCACTTCTCCACCCACAGTTGCTACTGGGAAGTGCAAAACTGAACAGAGGACTCCTTTCTACCAACCGAGGCAGTAAGAAAGAGAATTTTACCATCTGAAAGAAGAACGTGGTGAAGACGGCAGTGATTGTGCGACCCATTAGTCTCAGTATGAGGAACTGGATTAGGACACATAGCAGGGAGTGAAAGAACTGCATCCCTGTGGGACGGGAAAGAGAGAGAGAAATGAAGTAGAAATTACATTTTCCCACTACAGGTCTCCTCCCAAACTGCAGCATGCCCTGGGCCAGGCAGCGCTCTCCTCCCAAACTCATCTTACCAAAATTGAAGTAAGCAATTGAGAGTCCTGTGAACACATTGTAGAGATGAATGAGGTAGGTCTCCTTCTGGAAGAGGAAATAGCGCTGGAACAAGGCAAAAGGATATCCTGAGCAGAGGAGAGAAAAAAAAAGATGGAAGAGTTGTAAACCAGTGTAGACAAGCATTTGTAATGGTCCAGATGACAGCTTTCCTGAACATGCTATTAGGAACTTTGTACTTTGCACAGATACATCATCAACACAGGTCACAGCGTATGTTCCTGATACTGTATTTCCATCTCGGGAATAGATGCCAGATGAATTACTCTGTAATATCATACAGAAGAAAAGGAACATAATTATATCAAAGTTGACACTGAAGTGCAAGAAATTTCAGCATTACCTTTTCTGGCCTCATTCAATACATGAGATGGATAATGCTGAAATACATGAATCAAACTTTAGCCTCTGACTCATTTCCAGATTCTGTGACAAATACAGTGAACGTGGCAAGAAGCTAGATTTAAAAAAAAAAAAAAAGGAGGGGGGGAGGGGGGAAATTTTATGGTTAATACCACTACTTTGTCCTAAACAATTCAGTCTACACTCCCACCCCACTAAGTTCTTACAAGACGATGAACAGCTTTAATCCCACAGTTCCTCAAGTGACCTCCAGCAGAACACACTTTCTTTTCTAACTCTCCAACTTCAGATTTGCATCTCATTTGTGAGCTACTGGGCACACAAAGCCATAACTAAAATTCACTGGGACTACACATGCAATATTTGTGAAAAGAAAAAAAAAAAATCAAAGTCAGAAGCACTTCCTCTGGAACAGCTCAGATAAGTGGAAGGAGTGTCTTGCATTTTCTGTGTGTTAGCTCCTAGTCTAATTTAGGAATGCCTCCAGATTATTCACCTGTGGCTCTAGCGAGAAGCAAACATTACTGAAGCACTCTGGTAGTACGGTGAGAGCTGCCACACAGAAACCCCTGAGTAAACTACACGCTCTTGTCTAGGTGAGGTTCACATAGCATGCAACGAAATTGCCACATATCAGACAGTAATTGTATTACGTTTTAATACATATTGACACAGCAAGCATTGTCCATCTTGTGAGTAGTATGTGAAGTCTGTTCATGCAATTAGTGTGAGAATGCGTACAACAAGCTTAACTGAGATAGCAAAAGCGATTTTAATTCTGGCATTTTGTAACTTATGACTTTATTTTGCAAGCTGTGTTCTTTTATCCTGATTAAAACCAAAACAAACAAATCTCTTCTAGGGGGAAAAAAAAAAAAAAAAAAGGGAAATACATCATGTACCACAATACTGGCATCCACACCACCTGTGAGCCTAGCTGAATCCGTGGCGGTCGGTAGTCAGGTCCCTGCTGCTTGCACTAATGGAGTAACAGCAGCAGCAGGTAGTCATGCGTTACACAGAGCAGTAATTAAAGGTGATGAAACGTGTATTTTGCCAAGAAGTGTTTGATGGGTGGAAGGTTTCCATCAAGCAAGGCCAGACCTAGTGGCTGCTCAAGAGGCGAGAAACTCTGTCACGTTATGTAAAATGCAACACGCCTGGTGCTGCGGCGGTGCGAACAGGCTGGGGTGTGACTGGAGCTGTTCGAGGGTCCCCTCCGTCCCCAACATCCCAGTCTGGAACTTCTGGGGTAACTTCTAGACCCAGGACGGCAGCACGCCCTGCTGAGCCCAGAGGTGTGCCTGCTGCTGCCTGGAACCCATTTCCCCAGACTCTTGCCACCCTTCTTTCAGTCTCCCTGCGTCCTTGATCCTGTTCCTTCCTCCCTTTGTGTCCCGTGCCGGTTTCCACGCCAGAGGGAGCTTTCTCAACGCAAGCACCTGGCCAGCCCCACATGCCACGGCCCCTCAGCCGCCGAGCCTGGTAACCCCGCCGCTGCCCACCCACCCTCCCACCCTCCCACCCTCCCACCGCAGCGGCCGGGTGCCCCCGCACATGCTCCTGCCCCTCAGCCCTGTGCGCAATGCTGTCCCCTCACCCGCTGCCTCCCCAGCACCAGCCGAGGGGGAAAGGAACCGGCAAGGACAGCCCGCCGCACCGGCTCCCAGGGGATGCAGGAGTGACTCAAGGGGTTAGAGCAATTCACGGCACTTAAAAAAACCCCACAAACCCACCAAAACCATAGTATCGTCTACCAGCCTTCTACTCGGACATAGGCAGGGATTCTTTTTTCATGTGCCAATTTTCCTGCTGAAGTTTAATAAAGACATTAATATATATACATATTAACATATAATTGGCTTTGTGACATGGAAACTGGTAAAAAAAAAATATCTAAAGTGTTACCATCCATTTAGATCAAAAGTTAAAGTACTGAGGTTTGCTGTAGAAAGCTGTTTCCCCCTTTTGAGCAAGGGGAGAAAAATCAGGTCAGAAATACATGTAAAGCAGTTTATTGCTGTTCATTGACACACATGGTCTTAAACCCACGTTTTCAAGGGTTTCCTGCTCTCAAAAATCAATATAATCTTGCAAAACATTATGTTTTTATCGGGGGAAAAAATATCTGGTTTTTTGGCTCTAGCCATTTCTGCAGACAGAATTAAATTATGCCTGGATACTATAATGTACCTTAAATTTCTAAACCCCAGAAATTTTAGCTATTTTCTCCCATCCCCAGCCAGCGTTCCTACTCTTTCAAAGCCCTGCCTCACCTGCCAGGCACGCTCCTTTTTGGCTCTACATGGGCAATCCTACCGTGGCTTGGCTAACGCTGCTCTGAAGGAAAAAGCATTACAAGCCCTTGCAGACAGAGAATATATTTTTAGAAAGCCACAGACTTAAATACTGGTCTTGCACTACGCGAGTGCTGTTCCAGTTCAAAAGTCACAACATCAGCCTAAATCCTGATAGCTGGAGCAACCTGCTAGTACTCTGGACTGCAATCTGCTTACAGCTCTGCTGCACACCCGCTGATCTCAGTTTTACAGCTGGGCCAGCCCCACACTGCAGATACAAACGTTAACCCCAAATGGCAGCAGGTGCCATGTATCAGCAGCGGGCTGCACACTTCCGAACACTCATAAACCACCTATTAAATAACGAGCCATTCCCACCGAGAACAACGGCAGTACTCCCGCCCCACAATGGTGCTCTTGAAGCAGCTTGAATTAGGGCAGCAAAAGCAGGAGAGCGCTTTTGGAAGTTGTCGTTGCCTCCTGGCAAGCCCGCTGGCACATTTAGGATGGCGGCGGCACGCCACCGCACTGCTCGGCCATCACCATTCAGCAGCAAGAGACTCGGAGCCCCTGCTCCCTGCTGCGGAGGGACCCTGCACGGCAGCTCCCGGCTGCTGAACCCCCCTTCCGCAGCTCCCTCAGGCAGCGAACCGGCTGGAACGCCCCTAGAGAAAACAGAAGGTGACCCCCTGATCCGAAGTAATTCTCCTTCTCTATGCACCATGGGCTTGAAAAGCAGCCTGCATACAGAGTTGATTCTTGCCTCTAGACAGACTTTCTATAGAAGGGAATTAGTAACTGATATAAAAGGGATAAACTAGCTGAGACGTGCTGCTGCTGATAAATTCCTTCCTTTTTTTTTTAACCTCACAGGAACAAGAGGATGATCTCTGGTTAAGACAACCCCAGTGCTGGAAGGAAAGGACAAGGTCAGCTTCTTGGTCAGAGCCATTTAGGAGAGTAATGGACCACTGCACAATGCCCAGGTTGACCACAGATACAGGAATCTAACCAAGCAAAAGACGTAAATGATCAAAAGTCTGGATTAGGCAGGAGGAAAGTTCTAATTCTGAGCAAAAATAGCACTGTCAAGTTTGCCATCTTCTGGAATGGGTGGTGAAGATGCCTGTCTTTTCCCAGAGATAAAGCTGCAAATAAGAACACCAGAAACATTCTTTTCATCTCTGCTCCCATTATTTCCCCTTTCATATGCAGTAGCTCTGTTTCATCTTCAAGAGCGCCGATCACACTATTTTTCCTCTTCTCCCTTTTACTGATCAGTTAACTCCACCTTTGTTAACATCTAGCAGATCAACTGACTTCATTTTCTTGTAAGAGTGCTAAATCTAAAAGGAAAGGGACAACAGGAAAAAGACATGTTAAAATATAAGCCTTACCTAATACTCTGACTTCAAAAGTATTCCCTTTCTCCCTATAATACTGCAAAAGTCCCACACCTTGTTCAACACTGGGCGCATATACATGAGTACTCTAATTCAGCCCAGGAGTGTACTTTTAAAGTGCACTGATGGTGCTTTAGCTTGCATAGCAAGACTGCTGCCAAGCACGTGAACAGGACCCTTTTCAGGTGAAACTGAACTGAAAATGCTCTGCCAGGCGCTCGGTCTGTACGGCCAGACTGAAGCAAATCCAGTGTAAGTGCTCCAAAGCTGTCAGGTGCTGCACACAGACAAGCCTGCTCTACAGATCTGCTCCTACTGCACCGTTTACTGCTGGTATAGGCACAGTGTGTAGCACTACGCAGCACCCTCTTCTATTTTTTATTCTAGTTATTTAAGGAATAAGACATGTTTGAAGTTAAGAGTCCAAACATCAAGAGTGCTCTGTGACAGGACAGTGCTGCCTCTTAAAATTTCTCCCATCTCTTACCAGTTACGCCCAGCTGTTTGCCTCCCTTCAGTAAGCTCCCACCCAGCTGACCCACAGGGAACTTGGTTTGGGATAAGCCATCAGCTACGGGTGACCGCAGGGAGAAGTCCACTTAGCATAAAAACCTTCAGGATGCAGACAGCAGGAATAAGCAGAGGATGTAAAAGAATTAGTGAGAGGTAGAAGAGGAGATAAAACCACTTGCCAGCAAAGCAGCTGGTTTCTGGCACCCGTTCAGTAGGAACGCGTAACTCCCTGCAGCCACGGCCACGTCTGTAGGTGAGGGAACGCTTCCCGGTGCTTTTCCTGGCAGGTCTGGGCAGAGCAGCAAGGTCAGCTCTGGCTCCAGGCTGTAAGCACTCTGTTGGCCCCTCTCTACCATGCAGCAGAGCACACCAGGTAGCTGGCCAGCCACTGTGGAACAGCACGGCCAGGTAAGTGTCTTTAATTATTTGGGATCATACAGCCACACAAAAGGTCAACCTAAAGTCTTAAATATATAGTGCCAGGAGGCCTCCTGTATCCTGGCTTATGCTTTGAGTGGTGACAGCAGGAAAGAAATCTGTCTCCCATCATGGGAGGACAAGAGCAGCAGGACAGAAAACCCCTCCTCTCCTTTGCACCACCGGAGGGGCTCCCCAGCTCCCTCCGCCACGGGGCCAGGACAGCGCTGGTTCAGGCTGCTTTCTCCGGCAGCTGGAAGGTAACTGTAGGTATGGAGCCAAGGCCACCAGTGTCTTCCATGTGGACCTAAAGACAGAGCTTCTCCGGGAGGAAGAGGGAGCCCTGGACCTACTGAAGAATGCCAGGTAGAGTACACCTCTCCAAAGACATTTTCGTATGATTGACAGACCTAAGTCACACCACAGTTTTTTTAAAATGACAGGGTCCAGATCTGTGCTAGCTGCTGTTGCTAATACCGCCAAACTGCAGCCTCATTTCTTCAAAGGTTGTTTAGGCAAATTTCCACATATGGGAACGTTGAAGTAAGTTTTTTATCTTGTACAATATGAGTAACGGACTCTTATTCTCATATTCTTTGCTTGAAAATTGCAGGATGTATAGAAGGTGTCTCCGATTTAAATACAAAGCTGTAATTAAAATCCTGTAACTTGCTCAGCAATGTGCTGTTACAATCTCCGCTTGCTCACTGAGAAAGCGCGGCACCCTGTAGGACTACTCCAATTTCTGTTCTTGGTTGCTCTTCTTTCCTCCTTTCTCCTCTCGTTTTCCCCTATACTACTTTTTTTTTTTTCTTCAGTAGTGGCAGAATGTCAACAGTTTTAAATTACTTCTTTTGGCTATTTCAGATCATGACTAAGTGAACACACTTACTCTGCATCAAGAAGAGTCCATTCAGACTACTTTTTCAACAATAATACAGCTTTCTCTGGAAATTAACGTAAGAAGTTACAAAGTCTTTTGCGATTCTTCCTCTTTTTCAGAAGGCTATTTTTACCACTTTCTGGTGATCTCCTGAACAGCAAAACCCTAGAAACAGTTGTCACAGTAGAACTGCACAGTCTAGATGGTAAACTGCAACACAGAGGGAGAACTAAGCAACAACTTTTTAATCCATTTTTGGAACAGAGTACCGTGCTTCATCCACATGGTCTTGTTCTGAAATAATTCAGCAGCATTAGATGCAGCCAACAAAAACAGTTTTTGTCCTGAATCTATTCCAATGCCTGAAATGTAGGAAGGGAAGGAAAAGCCAAACCTTCCCTGTCCCAGTGCCATTTCCAGCTTTTAGAAATGCCTTTCAGTTATACTCCATGCCACCCCAGGCAGTGGTCATCAGTGCTAGTTGCATTACCAACCAGCTTAAGGCTTTCAGTCACATTAAAAGGATTGTAAGCTAAGCTGCAATTAAATAACAGAATCATAGGATGGTTTGGGTTGGAAGAGACATTAAAGATCCTCTACTTCCAACCCCTGTCACAGGCAGGGACACCCCCCACCAGCCCAGGTCGCTCCCAGCCCCATCCAACCTGGCCCTGAGCCCTGCCAGGGATGGGGCACCCACAGCTGCTCTGGGCAGCCTGGGCCAGTGTCTCACCACCTTCACAGTGAAGAATTTATTCCTGATACCTAATCTAAATCTCCCTTCTTTTAGTTTAAACCTCCTGGTCCTATTGCTACATGCCCTTGTAAAAAGCCCCTCTCCAGCTTTCTTGCCGGCTCTTTCAGGCACTGGAAGGTGCCCCAAGGTCTTCTGGAGCCTTCTCCGGGCTGAACACCCCCAGCGCTCAGCCTGTCTGCAGAGCAGAGGACTCCAGCCCCCTGAGCATCCTCGTGGCCTCCTCTGGACCCGCTCCGATGGGTCCTTATACTGGGTGCCCCGAGCTGGAGGCAGTGCTGCAGGGGGTCTCACCCGAGCGGGACAGAGGGGCAGAGCCCCCTCCCTCGACCACGCTGCTGGGGATGCAGCCCAGGGCTCGGGGGGCTTTCTGGGCTGCGAGCGTGCATTGCTGGGCCATGCTGAACATTTCTTTGCTGCTGCTGGGTTAAGGAACTCCTCCCACTCTCCTCTCTCACTGCTCTAGGGTGGTGCTTGGCTCTTCCTTTTAACATAATGGTATAATGCTTTACTACCTATACATTAAGCAGGAAAGTCAGAGTAAATCCCCTCTGCCTGAGTGGCTCCATCTACACAACCTGCAAGAGCACCAAGCAACAGGCAAGACTGTTTTGCATGCCTTTGAGCTGACTTTACGCCTTCAGTTGCACATAATTAAGAGATACTGAGCTAGGGAGAAAGGGCTGGGAAATGTGCAGCTCCAGCCTCCTGGTTTGGTAACACATTTCAGGTATGCAGGGGAAATAGATGCAAGTGGGTTCCCAGTCCCCGATTCCCAGAATTTTAACACAAATTATAAAGATCCTTTAAGACTTTACACAAAATAGTGAGTGGCCTAACTCAGGAAGGGACACTGCCTTGTCTCGGTGGCTTAGTGACAATACTGTAAGTGAACTATTTGTAATGACACACACAAATCTCACACTTAACAAATCTACTGGCTGCAATGGGCACCTCTTACCATTAAGATGATAATTATCTGCTGTTCATTTCAAAGAAGTGGTTTTGCTCACCCATAAGGCACCAAGCAGCAACTAGCCCTTCCAATGTCATGTTCTAGCCTACCACTAGTAAGAAGGAACTCTGAGAGTACATTCTGGGTGCATTCAGCAATGGCATTGCCCTACTGCAGACGCCTGCCTCCACATACACTTTCTAACACCTTTTCTGCATCAGCACTTGTCAGACTAGTTCCTTGGTTGGTTCAGTTAACTAAGCTGGTAGTAAACTATCAGCTTTTTCTGGTTTACGTTTCTGCCAGGCAAGTCAATTCAACCAGACTGCAATTAAAGTCCCAGAGGCAGACGTGGGAGAAAAGAACACAGGACTTTTCCCATTCAGCTGTGGGAGCTGCTAGATTAATTCACACTGACTTATGTGTGTGCCCTGTATATGTTTCCCATTACTTAACTTTTTTTCTTTATAGAAGTTTGGTTTAATTAACTTCTAAGTGAAGTTCAAAATGATACTAAGTTTAGTCCCCTGTATCTACCCTTGACGCGAAGAATGTTTTCGTTCAGTTTGACCTTACACATCATAGATTAAACCAGGCAGAAATAAGACTGGTCTGGGCCACAGTTATTAAGTGACAAACTTTTCTTGCACCTCTTTTTAAAAACTATACTTCTAATTAGCCAAAGCAACTCTGACAGATCACACAACAGCAGCTGTATCATTTCAAATATACTTTTAGGTTCAGAGGAAAGCTTTTAATGCCTCTGCTAGGTGACTGCACCACCAAAAGCTTTCAAAAGCCCAAGTTTCATTGGGTGTCTGCAGAGATGTAGATAGCATGTATACAAACACTTGAATTAATGTTTTGGGAGCTATAACTTCCCCCTCAGTTGTTAGCCTGCACCATGACTCTAGCCCTGCCTTAACCATGTTACATCCGACTTTGCTCCCTCATGTCTGGATAAGCACAAGCAGTGCAGCTTTTGGAAGATGCTTCGCATCGCAGGTGGAGAACCCACAACATCCCGGCTCTTCTGGCTGCTTGGCTCGCTGGCTTTGCCGGCCCTACCTGGCAGTGCCCATGATGACATGCCGCCCTTGCACAGTTCCAGGATTGCCACAGACGCTAGTAATGGCTCTTGGCAGAGACCTGCCCATGCTTGGAGACGGCAACATCCCAGAGGGGCTGAGGGGCTTCCCGAGCACACATCCCCAGCCACAGGCTACACAGGCAGCACCTGGTGCTCCCGGAGAGACAACTGCAGGCAAAGTTCCCGTGCCCAAAACACAGCTCAGGATGGGGACCAGGCCCGGGCTCGTTTCGCAGCACCCAGCAGCTGGCTCCGCAGGTCACACCAGCGGGCTCTGCCCCGCAGCCTCGGGGTGCGGGGTGCCTGACCTCCAGCCCCAGGGTGCCTGCCCCCCAACCCTGCAGGCTGACCCCCAGACCGAAGCTGCCTGCCTGCCCCGCAGCCTGTCCCCCCGGTGCCTGTCCCCCAGCCCCCCAGATGCCTGCCTGCTCCCCAGCTCCAGGGTGCTTGCCCCCCAGGCCCGGCAGCCTGCCCACTCCCCAGCCCAAGGCTGCCTGCCCCCCAGGCCCCCGGGGGGATGCCTGCCCCCCAGGGCTGCCCTCCCCGGCCGCGCCCCGGCCTCCTGCGGGGAGACCCGTTGGCCCCCGAGCACGTCCCGCCCCTCCACCGGCACGGCCGGAGGGTCGCCCAGGGCTCCCCCCGGGCAGCTGCTGCGCGCCACGTCCCGGGGACACCAGCCGGGCCCCGGGCCGGGCCGGGGGGTCGCCCACCGGCTCTGTGCACACGTGGCCTGGCCCGGCGGCGCTGCCACAGGTGCTGCTCCGCACCGGCAAGGTGCTGCCCGGCCCCGACGCGACGCGGCCCGGCCCGGCGGGGTCGCCCGGTCCCACGGCGGGCGAAGCGCCCTGTCCGGGGCGCCAGACCAGTCCGCCCCCCTCCCCGCCACCGCCGCGCCCTCTGCCCTGCCCTTACCCATCAGGATGGACACGATGAGGCGCAGCGCCTGCTCCGAGGAGCCCAGGGCCTCGGCCAGCTGGGCCAGGCCCCAGCCGGACCCCGCCACCGCCATCTTCCCCGCCGGCCACCCCGCCGGCCGGCCGCCCCTCGCACCCGGCAGCGGCACCAGCCACCGCGGCCCCCGCACCGCTCGCGGCCCCCTCCACGCCCATTGGCTGCGCCGCGCCGGCCACGCCCCCAGGACGCCTCCGATTGGGCTTCGGGTGGCAGCGGGGCGGGCCCTGCGCTCACTAAGGCAAAGGTTACCCCGCGGAGGGGGCGGTGCCGCGGGCTCTTCCCGCTGGCCAATGATTGGAGGCAGGGCTGCCGGGGGCGGGGCTCGGCGAGGGCGATGGTGGGCGGGGCCGGGAGAGGGAGGCGGAGCCCCCGCCTCCCCATTGGCTGCGGCGGGACAGGAGAGAGCCGCGGAGGGGGGGGGGGGAGGCGGGGCGGAGTGGGGTTACTCGCGGGCACGAGGCGCGCGGTGAGGGCGCGTGGGGGCAACGGTCACGGGAGCGAGGCTGGGCCTGGGCCTCAGCATGGGGTGCTGCTCTGCTGGCCGGGGACAAGGCACACTACTGAGCCTCCCCGGCACTGCTGGGTCCCGCCACCCCGCTGGGCTCCTGGCAGACAGGCTGTCGGTGCTTGGCGTTTGCAGCCCACATTGACTTGTTTCCCATACCAGGCATTATGGCAGCACCATCCCTCACCGTGTCTCTGTGGCCTCCAGCTCTGTAGTCACTGACCAGCTCTGCCTACACAGCCTCCTCATAACTCATCCACTGGAGGACCTTCTAGGTGTGTCCCTTCACGCAGATGTCCATCAGTGCAACCCAGGTTCTCCTCAGCAAGTGCTTCAGGTGCGATGGACGCGATCCTCTTCCCCTTGTTTGTGTTACCATATTCCTGGTGTGTCGTTCAGGCGGGCGGCATTGCCCAGACTTAGCTGGAGGGGGAAGCACTCGCTCACACAAAGGTTTGTATGAAAAGGAGCCTTTAGAGGTCTCTGATCCAAACCCCTGCACACAAGCAGGGTTTCAAAGCTGGATCACTTTGCTCAGGGCATTGCCCAGGCAATTGCTTTACATTTCCCTTAGTGGAGTGCTTCCAGCCTCCCCGGACACCTGAGCCAGTGCTGAACCATGCTTTGGGGGAGGTGTTTTTTTCCGGATTATACTCTGAATTGCCTCTGTTGTCACATGCGCATTGCCTCGTCCTGGGAAGGGTCTGACTCCATCCTCTTTATAACTACCTTTTAGGCAGTAGCACTTTAATTAGATTCCATTTCTTGTTAAGTCTGGGAGAGGGACTGAGGGGCAACATGCCCACGTAGACCTCATTTACTTAGGAGACCAGGCTAAAAACGTTGCCTCACCTTGCCCTTCTCTTTTCACAGGCCAAACAAATCCAGATTCCTCAGTATCAATGCCCTAGTTACCTATCCAGTGGTCCTCCACTGGGCTCTGTCCATTCTGTTCACACCTCTTGCACTGGTGAGCCCGTAATGGGCACAGCATACCAAAACCAACTTTATCTGTGCCATGCAGAGGGAGATAATCACTCCTCCCCTTCTGTTGACTGTGCTGTCATTTGTGCCACCCAGCGTGCTGTTAGCTTTCACTGCCACAGAGGTGCATCACAGGCTGGTGTGCCAGGATCCCCAGGATGTTTTCTGCCGAGCTGCTCCTTAGCCCGTTGTCTCCTAGGCGGTGCTGGCACATAGGATTACTCTGCCTTAGGTGCAGCTCTGACCATGAGGTTACAGTGCAGCTGTGGAGTAGGCTCACCTGCTGGGGCAGGCCTTGGTGGGCATGGGTTTCACTTTAAATTATATGTTTTTATTTCTGTCTTCCTTTCCCTGCCCCACAGTGGCAAAAGCACAGATCCAGGCAAGGAAGAGGAAATACTCTTTCAAAGAGCAGTTTAACTGCACATTGGGCAGCACAGCAGAAGACAGAGAGAGTGCAGAGAGCAGATAAGGAATTAAAAGAAAGAAGGAATGGTTTGACAGAAACCTTACAAAGTTCAGAAAAGGAAATGCACCCGACATAATGTGTGGCTTAACGTGGGGATCAGGAAGAACTGAGCCAGTCACATCAGAGGTCCACAGTGAAACAGCAAGAAGCAATGGTCTCAAGCTGCCACAAAGGAAATGCTACCTGGACAGAAGGATGGTTCACCATAGGAGCAGGTGCTTTGACAGGCCGGGAGATCTCCAGCCCTGGAGATGTTCAGAAGATGACTGGGTAAGACCCTAAGGCTCACAGCAAGTGAGAAAAATGGAATTGAAGAGTAATTGGTGCAGTAAGGAAGCACACGAAGAAGGGGAGATCTTGGCCTTGACCTCCAGAAGTCCCCTGAAGGCAGCGTAAGGTGCAGAGTGCCAGGCCCAGACAGTTAGAAGGGGTTTAAAAACCCTCCTGGATAGCTGCCACCATCAGGCTAGACTTTACAAATACATTACAGTATTGGTTCACCCTGACTGGTCACTGCCAAACTTTTTGCGAAGTCCAAGGACTGACTGAATATCAATCTCTCATTTCCATGTTTAATTGGGTGTTTCTGGTGTTTAGGGCAGTTTCCCAAGTAAATGAAGTGCATGTGAGTGTGCTGACCCTCCATCCCTCCCCCAGTCATGTTTGACAAGGAATGGGCATCTCAAATTGCTATGCTTGTAAAAGTTTCATGAAAACAGAGAACCAGGCTGGAGACAGAGGCCTTCTAGCATCACCGCTGGAGGAATCCACTCCATAATCAAGTTTCCTCCCGTGTTTGATACAATGAAATTATCCCACAGATTTAACACTTCTGTTAAAGTCTCTATCCTGCTTGACTATGCTGTGGTCTGACAGGGGATCATTGTTAGCATTTTGTTGCAAGTCCATGAACCAGTTAAGAAAGTGATGGCAACATTCAAGTCCACTGAGGACATGTAAACAGTAAGATACAGATACAACTTCTGGCTCAGTCAGTCTCTTTTAGATAGCCAAAAATGGGAGAATATACCAGGGAAATACACCATACACTTTCCTCCTTCCTTAAACCTCCACATCTGGCTTCCCCTTCCCTCATCCTTCCCCTTCACTTCTCATCCCCTTTCTATAAAAATTTAGATCATACCTGGATTAGACTCTGTGGACAGTGGTCTTGCTTTGAAGGTCGGACTGTAACCTGGCACCAATGATGCCACTGTTGCTGTGGCCACTGGTACTCTGTTGGGATTGCCACAAAGGCTTACAGCACTGGGCTTAGCTTTCCATGTGCGCTGGTGCATCTCCTGCCCAGTAGACCCCTGTCAGACGCAGACTTCTCCTGCTTTTGAAAAGTCAAGGTGCTCCATCTGGTTTTGGAGGCCATGTTTGTAGCAGCAAATATGGCTTTGGACCGCTGTCTCTCTCAAATGGTGTCATCCTGTAGACCTCCAGCAGTCCTTCCACAGCTCTGACCTGAGGCTGCAGAAATAGGGAGAGTTAGAGGCTGTATGCTGGACAAAATTCTGGTCTAGGTCCTTTGTGTTCTGGAATAGCTCAGGAAACAAACCCATGACACATTCCTTTTGTGCAAAGATTAACTTATTTGAAATGTCGACTGTTTGTAAAATAAATTTGAAAAATCCTGTAGTATTTAAATACACTTATGATCAGTTAGCTACAGGTATAGTGAAACATCATGTGTACGAACTTTTACTTCTTTCATTCTGTAATTTACTATTGTCAGAGAAGGGTTTCAGAAGCAGCATCTGCTCCTGAGGTTGCCTAACAGTTTCCATTGCCAGATTCTGTTTTCAGTTGCTTGAAATGTTGCTATATTTGACCTGTTTAGATTAAATGCTAGACAGCCACTTTGGGTCAGAGCATAGTGGCTGTTTTTGAGACTCAGATCACGATGAGTGCAGTTATTTTTCAGTATGATTATTATTTTTAATAACCAGGGCAGTGCTATGCTTGGGAGGAGGTGGTGTAACAAAAAAATCTTTATTTGAGGTCCTGGAGCTATATGGTGGTTTCATGACATTACACGGGTATTAGTGTGAAACTTGAAGTTTGCATTAGCTCAGTGTGGCAACATGGGAATGTAGCTGCTGAAGCTTCTGCAAATTCATTGTATTGACTGTATTCGAGTGGTTCTCACAGCTTTCCCACAGATCACTGCTGCCCAAGGCCCCACATCGTTCTTCAAGTCACAGGACTTTCCTCCCAGGACCATTTCCTCCGGACTGAGGAACTGAAACAGGAATCTTGTGCCCTGTCTTGCCAGTGCCTCTTCTCCCAGGCAGGCACAAGACCCTATCCTGGTTGAAGTGGCCATGGGAGAGGAGCAGGCTACTGTTCTACAGGGGCAAGGTGACCGTCTGGAGAGAGGATGGGACTGCAGTTTAGAGTGGAACACTGACTGGGAGGAGGAAAATTCTGGAAAAGCAAGAGTTAGAATAAAATTAAATCTGGCTGAAGTCTGTAGCAGAGAATCACTGTGTCAAGGAAAGAGCACAGAGCAAGGAAAGAGCACAGAGAGGGTGGAGAAAGAAATAACCACTAGCAAGAGATGGAGCATGGAGGGAAAAGGATGACTGCTTGGAATAACTTGAAAGTAAGTTTTCATTAGAAGGAAGAATAGGAGGCCTTGGGGCCAGTAGGGAAAAAAATCAGGAGCAGGTGAGTGACAAACCAGAGACAGTTGAAGAAATTGGGACTCGGTGGATGTCTGAGATGGGGAGGGAGTGGCATGCTTGAAAACAACTCACTTCTTTGGTGGTGGAATTATTGCACAAATAGATGTGATGCCAGAGCCTGTCTCAGACATCACTGGCTCCGTTCCCTGGCTCCTCTCCACAGAACTGGGGAGCTGCAGTTTGTGTCCCCTGCAGGTGACCTCGGGCACAGTGTGACCAGCACACAGGGCACTCGCTGAGACCCGTATTGTTGCTGGGAGGGGTGGGCAGGGCAGCCCCCAGGACCGGCTGCAGCAGGTGAGGGGGGCTCCGCTGTTAGCTTCAGGCTGGGGTAACAGGCTGGGGACCCCGACCCTACCTACAGGCTGAGCGGGCCATGGAGCCATGCTCATTGCGGTCCCCTGGTCCTTCTGCAGAAATGTCACGTTTCCTCCCACAGCAGCTGCTCTGCCACCACACTTGTGGTTTAAAACAAGCCAAAGTGTTGAGAAACGCTTTGCTGTAATAGGTGAACACTAAACCACTCTTCTTCAGCCGCCGTGAAGCCACCCACATGTGCGGTGGGGATGGACGTCCCGAGGAAGGTCAGGGCAGAATGCACAGCAGTTATCCTGCAGTGGGGTACCTGTAGTCAGAGCCCCTCGCCCACAGGGAAAAGGCTGTGGGCTCCTGGCTGCAGGAACACTGTGCATCACCCGCGCTCGACAGTCCCGCCTGGAGCTACACCGGGCTGGGGGGGAAGGGAGTCCAGGAGGCAGCAGGCATGCCAGTGTGGTATAGTGTATGGAGCAGAATGGTCCTGATCCCCAGGTTTTGCTGGGAGGCTGTGGGAGCTTTGCATTCATTCAGACTTGATGCTGGAGGGAGTAAAAGAGCTGAACAGACTCTGGTGAAAATCGCCCTTGTGCAGGACACAGAGGTGGAAGTCAGCAGGTTATACCGAACATTCGGATCCAGCACATGGGCGGGTTTTCCTGGGGCTGACCCAAGGCTCTGGATTTAATCCCTGGCAACAAAACCGGCCTGGGTGACAGGGGAAGGCAGGGGAGTGCGGCGTGCAAGAAACCCACCCAATCCTCTTATTCTGGTAGGATGGGAAACAGGCACATTGCTGTCAAGGTCTTTGTAGATCAAGGTTATGTCACTTGCTGCTTACACCACCTTGACTGCCTGCTGATGGATTTCACCTAGCTAATGTGATATTTTCTCTTTTGATATTTGCTCCCTTTGTTTTATGACTCAGTGTTTCCAGATGGGGAAATGTAGCTTTTCTTAAGAACTTGGGAAAAGCTTTTTTTTCCTTCCAACTTCCTGGGGGAAGACAAGCCAGTCAAACCTGTTTTAGATGGTGATTTTATGAAAGCTGGAAGACTATTGCTTCTCATAACATCTGGTGGAAAGGTTACAGCTATGCAACTCTGAGTCATCTCAAGACAAGATTTGTCTTATGCAATTTGGGAAAAGTAGTCTGTGGTCATGTAATTTAGGAATTTAAGAGAACGCATGTGCCTCTGAGGAGAATTACATTGCATTGGCAAACTTAACATTATCATTTATTAACCTTAATGGCATGATTTTGCCTCTTTTAAATTATTACTTTAATACAACTTCTGACATAGTTTCAGTGAATTGTAAAATATATTACCTAGCTGTTTCATCTTATGAATTGTAAAAACAATACAGACCTAGGCAAATGCAATCAGATGCTGTATGTGTATTCTGTGTAAACATATACATCAGTGTCATCGGTCTTCTGCAGAAATAGTTAGCATTATGCAGATATGTGCCCAGATAAAATGCAGCTACTTTCTTATTTAACTAACTTCAGCAATCTTTTTCTTAATTAATAGCTATATTTCTACAGAATTATTAATATTCACACACATACTAATTTACCACTGCTACAGACAAGTTGAGTAGGGTTTATATGAAAATATACAATTTCCTTGTGATGAAATGACGTGTATTATATCAGCCCACACTCATTTTACTTCTGCCATGCCCATTTTAGAATATGATTGTGACTTCAGTAGTCACTGGCAGGGTCTTTGGTTTGCCCAGTTTGGAGGAGAAGACATCTCCACATGATTTGTTGTGTATCTTTCATCACTCTTTTCCTGGTTTTCAAAATTCTGGTTAGAAACATCAAGCTGTTATCCCAAGAGACATCAGAAGTTGAATGTCATGCTGTTTTCTTTCACTGTCCATTCTCAGTTTGACAAAGAAAACAGACTAGGCATGTTCTTCAAGTAGAACCTTTATCCTGACTACAATGAAGTCAGCGATGATTCATCTGTAGGTGTTTCTCTCCCTTGACAGTATAAAGGAGGCTTTCAGCTGGGCTTTGCTAACACACTTTGCCTATGGCCTGTTGAAACTTGAATCATCCTTTTCCTGCTGAAAACAAGCTCTGGATGGTGCAGCACTGATTGTAAAGGGTAGGGCTTGTAATGGAGTTTTGCATTTTCATTTATAGCCCAGTCCCAGTGCAGCTGGTTTGTGAGGAGGAGGGGGGGGGGGCGGTTTCTAGCGTGTTAGTGACAGGTCTTTTAGCTTGTATGGTGGTATTTTGGTTGTAGCATGTGGGCCCTGGCTGGATTAAGGGTCCTACTCGGCATAAGCCTTGAAACTCCTTTCCGTAAGGGTCTTAGATCTCAAGTTGCTCCAGGGCTAAGTCTGATGAACAGTTGCTCTTACATGAAGTTCACTTGGTAAATAAAGAGGTAGTTACAAGTTCTTAGTCAAATTTTTACTTACAGGAGTTGTTGCCATAACAAAACCCAGCAAAGCAATGCACTCTTACTCCTGCTGGTAGCCTTGGAGTGGCACATCGGATAGGCCACTATCATTTCCTTTCTTTTTTTGTTCCCTAAAAAAGAGTCTCTGCAGCATCAGGTGAGGAGCAGCAGCAGCCCTACGGCCACCAGGCTGCAGGAACAGAGTGGGCTTCAGCAAACTGGACTCTGGATGGGGTGAGCCAACAGGTTTTCTCCATGCAAAATCATTGGACCAGTCCTCACGGGGACTCTCCCCTTTCTACACCCTTTGGATTTTGTTCCTAACTTTTAAAAGTGAGGGGGAAGAGGAAGAAAGGAGAGGCAGCCGAAAGTGCTGTTCCCCTCCCTTTTCCCAAAAGTCATCTGATTTCCCGAAAATCCCTAATACAGACCATATCTGCGCAGCCTGAGCCAACAGGATTGTGCAACTTGTTCTGGAAATTGCCCTCCCTGCCGGGAGCCGTCCAGGCGAGCGTCCCTGCCGGGCCGGGGTCTGGGAGCGGCGGCCGCCCGCAGAGGGAGCTGCGGGGCTGCGGACCGGAGCGCGGCCAGCCTCAGCCCGGGGCGCGGCGGGGGGAGAAAAAGAGAAAGAAAGAGAAGGGAAGAGAGGAGGCAAGCAGACACGAACTAGGGAGAGAAGGTAAATATTGCAAGCGTTAGAAATGAGACAGGAAGATATTTCTGAGCGGCGCAGTCTGACAGCTGGAAGAGTCAGGACAAGCCGCTCCCCAGCCCTGTAATTCTGGAGGTGCTGGGAAGGTAATTCTGGAGGTGCTGGGAAGAGCGGACTGGGTGCCCCGGGCGGGAGGTGCCTCAGCACGGTGTTTGGAGACACCGATGGTCCGAAGGGGGGGAACCCGAGTGCCAGGAGCACCAAGGTGGAGATCACCTCTTCGTTTTGTCAGTGTGGACCTAGCATCCCTTCTTGATGCTTGGGGTTGCCTATGCAAGAGGGAACAGGGATATAAACATGCTTTTGAGGCAAAATATTGATGTGTCCTCCACAAGCTGAGGCCTGGGGTCTTTGACCTGCCCAGCAGACACACAGAAGCACAGGCGACATTAATCAATCATGCTGTTTTTTGTCTCAGACCATAAGTCCAAAGTCCAATTGGTGAAAGTTTTCAGAAAGGAAGATCTGCTTTTTCCAGATGTGGTGAGTTATTGAATCTCCAACGGGAACTCAGGTTTAGTAATGATTTCATGTTATAAATTAGGTGTTTTTCCTGTAGTACTGTACTGATTCTCAAATCTGAATGTATCTATAGCCCAAGCAGCCTTCAGAACAAGGCAGTGAAGTAGGGAATAGCACTTAAGACCCTTGTCTTCAACTCCTGCAGCACTACCAGCTCTTAGAGAGCTGGAGAGGAGTGGAGGGCAAGACTGAGGTTGTACTCTTTCTGTGTGAAAGGGAGAAAGATAAGCTCCAGACAGCTACAGCATTGCTCATTAGAATGCTAAAGCCGGCAGCTGCGTGCAGCCCAGGGCTGGTGTTTCCACTGACGGTGTGCTCAGGCGGGCAGAGCAGGCTGCTGCCATGGCGTCTTCCTTCCTCTTTTCCCAGGTACCTTGTCTTCCTCTGCCTCCCAACCTGGGCTGATGCAGCCTCCATGTACGGTGAGATCTTGTCACCCAATTATCCTCAGGTGTATCCTAATGATGTGCAGGAATCCTGGGAAATCCAGGTCCCTCTGGGATTCGGCATTCGCCTTTATTTCACACATATGGATCTCGAACCATCGCAGAACTGTGAATATGACTTTGTAAAGGTACTGTCCTTGTCCTCAAGTGAGAAAAAGACAAGAAGGCGGGTTAGAGCACAGAACATCAAAGCTGTGTACAAAGCTCAGGACTGGAAGAGGAGATAGACACTTTCTTGCTTTTCTGAGCTCCAGGAAGCCCAAATGACTGCATGCGTCTGCACCAGTGGTCACTAAATTGATCTGAGTTTGCCCCGTAACCACGCGAGCATTGTCTGCCAACTGAGTGCCCCATCTATGCCTGCTCCCCATGTCTCGCCTATACCCATAGGGAAAGCCTTCTCAGCCTTCACCGACACCTCCCTGTTGCAAGGCCAATGAATAAAGGCCATTTCCTTAGGGCATTGCTTTTCTGTCCCTGAAATTGTTCAGAATTAATCCGTGAGTGGACATAGGTGATTTAATGCAATCAGAAACTGATTGGAAATGATGAAGGTTAAAAACAATCAAGAGATCTGCATGTGGTAGCAGGCACTCCCGTGAAGTGCTGTGCTGCATTGCACCGCAGTTTTCTATGATCTGTGAACCACAGACTTCTTAAAATGTAGAGGCCCACTAGCTCTGCTCCACGTTGTCCCACAGGGCACAAAAGATCGGGTGTTTCCACACAAACAGACAGAAGCAACACCACCCTCTCCCGCAATAGCTCAGTGTGAAAAGGGGCTGTGCGAGCCGGTGCAGTGCCAGAAGGGGACCTTGGAGAAGAACCAAGGTGGGATGGTAGGGTAGATGTGCTCTGCTGGAGCTGCCATAACACGTGGCCTTTTGCAACAAACTGATGAACCTGTCAGACCCTCAGTGATGGGTTTTGCCGTTTTGAACCATGCTGTTGATTTTTTTTGTACAAGTGGGCAGGGAAGGATGTTAACAGAGCACTTTCTGGATTAATTTGTATCTGAGAAATTAAGACAGCTACTTCACAGCTAGGAAGTCTGTAGGAGGGAACGCTCCTCAAGTGTCTTACAAATGTCACAAAACTGGTTCTGGGGGCTCCGTTCAGCTACACCTTAGCTGGCTGTCTTCTGCTCTTGGCCAGCTGGGCAGAAGCCTGGGTCTGTCCTGCTAGCGTGTGACATAGCTGCACCCGGGGAGATCTGCCCAAGCATTGTGAGAAATGCGTGCAATTTAGGAGCCTTTGGCTAGCCACCTATTACTTGAAAGACTCAAGTTGTTGGTAATTACGCACCTTCCAGTAATGACGTAAGACCACTCTGCATTGTTCTGCAGATCCTGTCTGGTGACGAAGTTGAAGGTGTGCTTTGTGGGCGGAAGAAACCTCGTACCCCTGGCTCTTCGATTGTGGAGGAATTTCATGTCC
Organism: Falco biarmicus; assembly: GCF_023638135.1. Lineage (NCBI taxonomy): Eukaryota > Metazoa > Chordata > Aves > Falconiformes > Falconidae > Falco > Falco biarmicus. Next base: position 92,069,169 of record NC_079292.1, read on the forward strand.
CTTACAACACACTCACCATGCGCTTCCAATCAGACTTTTCCAACGAGGAGCGTTTCACTGGTTTTGCAGCCTACTACGTTGCAGTGGGTAAGGTTAAACCAGCCTCCTCTGAATCTTTGTAGTGTCCAGGCTAGGTGAGGAGGAAAGCTGACAGAAGGGTTTGCCTTACAAGAATGTCTGATTTAAAAGGGATCCCAGCAGACAGGACTGCTTTCCAATACAGCCAGTATAAATGCTGTCTTAGAGATGCCTTTTCCTTGTTGTCCACCAGTGCTTGCTTCACTTTCTCACCTTCCTCCTGCCCCTAGAGCCTTCTCCTAATCTTGGCTGATTCATCTTTTCATGCTTGCAGACTTGGATGAGTGCACGGATTTTGTGGAGGAACCTTGCAGTCATTACTGTAATAATTATATTGGAGGTTACTTCTGTACCTGTCCACCGGATTATTTCCTCTATGAGGATGAGAAAACATGTGGAGGTAAGAGATCTACATTAGCTGTGCTCAACAGTAAGAGCTAATTTAGGCCAAGTGAGATACTGTGCACGGAAGACCTGCTCTATCAACCTTCTCAGCCAGTTGTGGCAGGTATATTTGGGGGAAAAACTGTCCCAGTGCAAATCTGAACTGGCAGTAGGCCTGATTTGGGGAATTTCTACTAACATATTCTTAACATTATTTTTTGTTTAAGAAACTACTAAATGAGGTTCTTTAAAGACTGTGATGGAGACCCTTCTTAGCGTACTGCTGTGAGTCTTTTAATCTCTGACAAAACAGGGCAGTTCAATCAAGAGACAAAAATGGCCCAGGGGCTGCTTGGCTTGAATCAAAAAATGGCAAAGTCACAGATGGTGCATGTTGAAAGGACTGTCGTATGAGGACCCGGGCGTGAGGGAAGGGGGCTTGAATCACAGGTGGAAGGTAAAAGGAAAGGCCACTAGAAGTTCAGGTCCCTGGGTGATTGGATAGAGATCAGCCCTGGCTTCAGTTCCTTGGGGAGATGCCATGTCAATGGCATGGTTAGTGCAGGTGTCTGAGGAGACTGGAGATGTGGTGGAAGAGGGAAAGCCTGTGGGCTTCATACCATTTCCCTTCTGAATCCTACCTGTGTTCCTTCCTTAATCCCAGTGAACTGCAGCGGGAATGTCTTCACGGAGCCATCAGGGGAGATTGCCAGCCCCAACTACCCCAACCAGTACCCAGAGAACTCGCGGTGCGAGTACCGGGTGGCTCTGAGGCCGGGCTACTTCGTGGCGTTGACCATACATAGTGGGGACTTCGACCTGGAACCAGCCGACCCCACAGGGAGTTGCCACGACAGCTTGACAGTAGGTGTGGGGCTTGGGGAGGGAGTCGGGATGCTCTGGATCTCCCCTCAGTCTTCTCATATTCAGAAGACACTCTGACCGCTTCATGTTCTTTCTAACCACGTTGCCTTTTGAAGTTCTTGGGAATACATTTGAATATGTATATATTGAATATATATTTGACTCACTCTCACTGAATACATTTGATATTTCTCATTTCTTCTGGTTTGTTATTTTCCCAGTTTGTCTCTGGAAAGCAGCGTTTTGGTCCCTATTGTGGCAGCAAATTCTCAGGTCCTCCTGAAATCAAAACTAGGAGCAACGTTCTTGACATAATCTTCCAGACAGACCACAAAACACAGCACAAAGGCTGGAAAATACGCTACTATGAGGATTGTGAGTAAATACTTGGGGAAACGTTCCCTCTGGTGCTGAGTTAAGGAGAAGGTTTGTCCCGGGTCAGATTCATGGTACAAGAGCAGGTTGACTTGTTGACACCAGCTGGTTTTGAGTAAACAGAGATGCCCGTTTACGTATTCCAGAGGGAAAGTAATCACTGGGGAGAAAGAATTTGGGAGCTGGAAGGAGAGCAAATCTTGAAGCAGTTAATCACTGAATTCCACCTATCTCTTCAAAGCCATAACCTGTCCCCCGAGCATCATTCCGAACTCTGTTCTTGAGCCGCAGAAGGACAAGTATGTCTTCAAGGACAGTGTGAAGGTGACCTGCGTGGAAGGCTATGAAATTGTGAGGGTAAGTTACATAAACCAGCATATATCCCCTGTGGCCCCCTCAGCAGCCTCCTGATGCCATTTCACATCAGGTGCCCTGAGCACCTGTGGGGACTCAGAAGTTTTCACCACAGCTGTAGTAAGTGGAAACTTCTTCCAGCCACGGGAGCGTTCTGAGGACCCTCCGCTGGAGTGCCTGTGTCAGACACATTTCATGGCCAGTGGCTCACATAGATCCCGTGTTCTTTTCCCTAGCAACGAGACAGCGTCGTGACTTTTCACTCCAGCTGTCAGGAAAATGGTGAATGGAGCAACTCCCATCTCCGCTGTGTTCGTAAGTGACCTGTCTCTGTACTGTGGGAAGCAGACTGGAAGCAGAGCCTTTAGGCTCTAGATCCACTGTATCTCCAGACAAGGAGAACGCTGAAGGACTGGGATGTGAGCAGGCTGAAAGGACAGAGGATGTGAGCACTGATGACCATACAGGGACCAGAGTAGCTGAGTGGTTCCTCCTCACACAATAATCATATTGTTAGGTGAGAATGCCTCTTTGATTATATTTCATTGGTTTTGTTTCTTCTCTACAGCTGTCAACTGCGGTGATCCCACTCCTATTGACAATGCCCAAGCCGTGTACGTCTCCGAGCTTCACGAGCCTCTGTACAAAGCTGCTTTCCGGTATCAGTGTGATGCTCCTTACTATACCCTAAAAGACAAGGAGGATGGTGAGCATTGCCTCTGCTACACAGACATGCTTCTTTGAGCAAAGGCCTGAGAAATGGTGCTGGCATCATCATGGGGCTGGGATTATATTCCGTCATGTCAAGACTGGGAAAAAAAACTCGTATTGGTGTGGGGTGGCAGGCAGTTGATTTGCGTTGCCTTTGTGTTTAATACACTCTAATAATGTCAGCACTTGGGCTGTTGACCTAAATGCATTAGCAAGTCCTCTCTCCGTTTGCCTGGTGTGTGAACCATAGAGACTTTTGTCACATCTAGTGCACAGTTCCGCTGGAGAAGTAAAGGACTCAAGAAATCTGTTAGATGAGGTCCCTCCAAAACAGGGGCAGAAGCGTCCTTGTGGGGTTGTGTACTTGGAGGGAGATCTCAGCAATGTTTACCAAGCTGTGCTTGCTCTGGGAATGAGAAGGTTAATACATCATCTTATACAGTAATGCTGCTTACCCCCCTCTTCATCCTGGTTGTATCCTTATGGCACTCTTTTTTTCTTGTGTTTTCCAAGCGGTGTATCAGTGCTCAGCCAGTGGAGAATGGGTCAACGAAGACATGGGAACAAAGCTACCAAAATGTGTCCCAGGTACTACCAAAAACTGTGTACATGTACACGCGGCATATAAAGACCACTGCTTCTTTCACCTCTCTGTTTTTAAATATTTAAGCCTGAAAGTGCAGTTGATCCATCCTATGTTGTTTGAATCACATTGGACAGGGTATTTCTAAAAGCTGGGGGCCCCAAAGGAGGGTCAGATGAGGCAGCAGAAAAGAAACTGGAAACAAAAGTGGGCAACGTAATAAGACAGCTGGTATGACAGGACCTCTTCAAGTACCGCTGTGTGTTTCCACACCAGGTTCCCCACCTTCAAGTGTGTGCATTCTCAAGTTGTTCAGTGCTTTAGATCTCTGTCTGCATCACAGGTAGCAAAAAGACTGACAGGTCAAAAGAGGCGTCTGGCAATGATGGACCTCTCTGTCTTGAGTCCCTCCCAAACTGCACTGAGAGATGTAGCTTCTCATCAGACCTCTGCTGTGGGCAGTGCTCAGCTGCCCGCTGGGCACTACAGACGCAGCACTACAGGGAAAGGTCTTTCACTGCTCACTGGAAGTCACAGCCTAAACCCTTATGGTTTAATGTGTCCTTCAGCTACACTTACTATGTCTGAAGGCTCAAGCAAGATCCCTGTCAAGGACCTTCGCACCCTCTCTTTGTGGTTTTGGGGGACACTGAGGAGGGAAGCTAGTAGGCACTGCTCCTGCTCCTGACTGCTGGTAGTTATGGCTGGGTCTTAACTTCCAGCTGAAAGAGAGAATTTTAGATCCTATGTATTCTGCACGCTGTCCACCTTACCCTCTTTGAAGAGGCATCGTGCTTAGGGCTAATCGTAATGATGCCTATTCATTACTCCAAACCCCCAAACCATCGTGGGCAAAGCACAAGACACAGCTGAAGGTGACAGAGCCTCTGAAGGGCCAGCTCAGCTGACTGCTCGGACTGTGCAAGTGCACAGTGCAAAAGGCAAATTGTGGGATACAGCTCAGAATTTACTGCCTGGGAGGCAGGACATGAATGCAAGAACATGAAGCCAGACTCTTCTCGACAGGACGCAGCAGCAAAAGACAGTGACAGGCAATGGGCAGAAACAAAATTCTGGCTACATTTAAGGAAAAATATCCCATTCCCCCACCCACCCCAGCACTGGAACTGGTGTCCAGAGAGGCTAGCTAATCACCACCCTTGGAGATGGTCAGAAGTCAGGTGTGAAAGCTTCTGAGCAACCTGGGCAGAGCAGGGGAAGGGCAGTTAGGGACGAGCAGGTGGAGCTGGAGCCATCGAGAGGTACCTTCCAGCCTAAATCTTTCTATGACTACCTACTGGCTATAGTTCCTTAATCTGTGACTCTGTGACTAAGGGCTCAATGTAAACAAGGCAATGTGATAAGAAATTGATTTCCTAGCTACAGCAGAACGGCCAGCTGCATTTATGCCCTTAGTGCCCACATTCTGCAAAACATTACAGAACACCTTGGCCAAAGAGCAGGGAGCATCTCTGCACAGAGATAGACCCACAGACAAGATCTCCATTGACCCACTGCTTAAGATTTTACATTCTAAAAGAATAGAGAGAAAAAATGGTAAAACAACGGTTAAAACAACACATAACCTCACACTATCTGGAGTTCACAAAAAAAAAGATAAATTTTTAAAGACCAGCATCGTGTTTCTAAGAACTTAAATATTTTTTCCAAAGACAATCACTTCACCTACAGGCTATAATTCAGCAAAGGAAAAATGCTAACTAGAATGCAGTTAAATTGTGAAAATTGACATACCCAGCACTGGCGGGGTGACAACCCCTTTCCAGAACAAGAATTTGAAAATGAGTATTTTTAGCCTAAATCGAACGTTGGTAGTAGTTTTGCTCGAATTTTCTTTAATTTCTCTCTAAATAATAGTTGCAAATTCTATGACATGGAATATAAACATTGGTTACTCAGAATCAAAAATGATTTAGCAGGCGCAGGAGGGACGGGTATGGGCTTTTTAGCAGTACCAAAGAACCCCTGGTTTGCAACTCGGCAGGTTGGTACCAGAGAGCCCCTGTTTGTAACTGCGAATTATCCCATCTGGTTCCTCTTTTTTTTCTTTTCTTTCCAGTGTGTGGGGTGCCTAGCAATCCCATTAAGGAGAAAGCAAAGATCATTGGAGGCACCCTTGCAGAAAAGGGCAACTTTCCCTGGCAGGTGTATTTCAATTACCCAAGAGGAGGCGGTGTGTTAATCTCTGAGCGATGGGTAATGACTGCAGCTCATGTGCTGGAGGGGTACGACAGGCCCGACATGTACGCCGGGGCAATCAATATCGCTGGAGAATCTCTGCGCCGGGAGGGCCAGCGGCTGATCGCAGAGGCCTCATTCATCCACCCGGGCTGGAAGAATCAGCCCACTGACACCAGGACCGATTTTGATAATGATATTGCGCTACTGAAGCTGAGGGATCCTGTGAGGATGGGCCCAAACATCTCGCCCCTCTGCCTTCCTGGTAAATCACCCGAGTACGAGCTGGAGGAGGGGACGCTGGGCTACATTGCTGGCTGGGGCCAGAGGGAGAAGGGAAGGCTGCCCATCTATCTGTGGAAGGCACTGATTCCCGTGGTGGGCATGGATAAGTGCCGATCTGTGAAACCAGAGGGCTCTGCCGATTCCAGTGCGTACCGATTCACCGACAATATGATCTGTGCTGGTGGGGGCAAGGACAGCTGCAAGGGGGACAGTGGCGGAGCCTACGCTATCCAAGATCCTCTTGATGACAGACGGTACTATGTGGCCGGGCTAATCTCCTGGGGACCACGTTGTGGTACCTTTGGTCTTTACACTAAGGTAGTGCGTTATTTGGACTGGATTGCAGAGACAATGAGCCAGCATGAGGATGAATAAACTTGGCAGGATTAGCTCTTTCTCCTTTCAGAGCGGTCACCCTTCCTGAACACGATGGTTACGTGCTCAGGCTGGCTGTGGTCCTGCTCACTCGGTGGATGGAACGCATTGTGTCTGTGCTGAGTGCAGGCTCCTTCCGCTTCTTCCCATATTTTTCTATCCCATTATTTCCCACCTGGAGAAGACCTAGCAATGCCCCACCTGACAGGGAGATTTCAATGAAAATAAGAGAGAATAATTGTTGGTTCCCAGGGTAGGTTCAGAGCCTGGGTTTGGATTTATGTGTTTCCTGTATTGTTCAGAATCTCTAACAGCATTAAAGAATGTCCAAATTGCCTTTTGTGCAATGTGCTGCTGTGTATGTGCTACCTTTCTTCTTCTCGGTCCAGACCTAGTTCTCCCTGAAACTCCCTCAACCAAGGGTCTAATCACATTTTGATTCACTACGCTGCCAGTTTTTGTCAAGCTGTAACTTGTTCTACCTAAATCTTCATGAAGCTGTTCTGAAACGATTGCATCTCATTGACCAACCGTGACCAGCAATGAGGATTTCTGGCTTCTGAGTCAAGCTGAGCAGAAGAGACATCTTCAAAATCCTTTCATTCCCCTGTCCTCAGGGCTTTATTTTCCAAACTTTATTGTGTTAGATAAGAAATAAATCTTGCTTGATTTAGGCAAGGTAGCGTTGTGAAAGAAGATTACCTGATATGTGTTAGTGGTGTCTCCTGCTCCAGAAAGTCCTGGATCAGCTGTCCTTCCGCTGAGGTGGTCAGTGAACTGGCGCAGGTGGCATATGGTGAGAGACGGAGGAAGCTGGGTTTGTTCAGCTGGAAAAGGAGGAAGCCAAGATGGGGATCTAGCTGCTGTCAGACACCTAAAGGAGGGCTGGGGAGTACACAGGGCAAGGCTCTGGTGACAGGACAAAAGGCAGCAGACGTGAATTGCAATCGTGGAATTTTCAGTTGGGATTTTTCCCAGGGTGGGGGTCAAAACTGGAACAAGTACCATAACACTGCGGGATCTCTGTCCCTGGGAATCTTCATAACTTGCCCAGACAAGGCCCTGAAGCTCTGAAGTACTGCTGTCAGCAGTGCGTTGGACTAGAGACCTCCTCTTCCAGCCAAAGTTTTTCTGAGAGTCGGGGAAATGGTGAGGAGGAGGAGGTGTGCAGCTCTTGGGAGATTCCACAGATTCCCACACTCAGTGTGAGCACCTTCAGGTTTGAGTAACCAGCAAAAGGTTATTTTGTCATTGGGCTGGTAACCAAGGATCTTACACCACATTCCTGAGGAACTGGACCCACAGGACACTGAATGCTTTTTACTTTTATATCTGTATGTGTCAAGCTTGAATCTTGTATGAAGTTTTATAGTCATCCCTTCTTGCGGCTAAGTAGGTGGACTCATCCCAGCTTTCCTGGCATCCTCATGGAGCGCCAAAGGCAGGTGTCCAGCCCTGGTATCCAGTCCCGGCTGCAAATTTAGCTCGTGTCCCTCTTGGGCAAAGAGGTGACTGCATACTGGCAAAGAAACAACGATGCAGTGGTGCCAGGGTGACAATTTTTTATAGCTTCACAGTATGTATTAGAATTTTACAAATTATACAGACAAAGCCAAGCATCTGGGGTAATCATGAGCGAAAGCCACTAGAAGTCTTACAGCCTGCTGTGTCTGGCTATTAGGAAGCTTCTGCCTTGGCTATGTGATGGATACTTCAGCAGTAGGAACAGCTCAACAAAGTATGATTTGGGGAAAATTAATCCATTTTAAGTTCTGAAAAGTGACCTTCAAACTAAGGTAGGACATTTCCTCAACTCCTCTGCCCACAAAGCCACTCAAGCAAGCAGCATCGTGTGATTACTCACCAACCTGCTGATGAACTCCAGTCTTTCTCAAAAGCAAGGGAAGGCAAACTGCTGAAATCAATTCAGGACAGCCGAGGAGAAGAGAAACAGAAATGTGGCCCAATGGTCGAAGAGCAGGAGACAGGAAAGCAACTCACTTAGCTGGGATTGCTGTTCCTAGGGGGGTCACAGGTTCCACTGGGGTTTTGAGGCAAATCATCTGTTCTCCATGCCTCGGTTTCCTGAAGTTTCCTAGTCTCCTGCAAAGTAGGAGATCCTTTAAGATGCCTTCTCTGTAATTTTTCTCAATTTTTACAAGGACTGAAGAGTTGGGTATTTTTCTGTCCTTGTCACCTGTACTCACTGAACATCTCAGAAATTCCCTGTTCTTCACCTGGAATACTCCCCCAGCTGCATATTCTGCAACCTCCCTTCCCTCCCCCAGACCAGGTTTTATCCATTGCTCCTGTACAACTGGGCACCTTGTTTTACCATGCTCCTGTTGCCTCTCCTGCTCTTCTCTTGCCCACACAAATGGGAAAGATCAACAGAATTCCAACCCTGGAGATCATGGGTGAACTTGTATCAGATGTGCAATTTCGCAGCTCGCTCCCCAGGATATGTTATCTCAAAAGCAAATGAGACATACTGACACCTGAGGAGATCCACAGCTGGATCTCACAGAAAACAGTGCGAGAAGGCAGCTATGACCTTGCCCCCCCCGAGTTCCTGCCAGGCCGTCGCAGACCTCAGTTCTCTCAATGACTCTTAAGAAAAAGGCAGGCTGTTCTGCAGCAGCAAAACTAGTCAAGAACTCCAGAGAATACCCACAACACAAGAGGTGTCACCTTCTCTCTGAGTTGGCATCATTTCAGAGCTGCTGTCCTGCAGTCAGGGCCTTATTTTGTAGAGTATAAAAAAATTCATCCCCAAATTCTGATCAGTAACAGTTCCTGGGCTCTTTTCTCCATGAGACTGGTTGTCGTCTTCCCTGTCTTTTGAATGTGACATCACACAGACAACTTATTTTTGCCTCCGTTGAAGCCACCTGGAGTCTCAGACCAGGTAATCTAATGGTAGTTTTGTGACAGGTAACTAAATGCCACGTGCCGTTAAAGAACTGGAAATGTTTTAGTGGCAGGTAAAGCAATCCCTGTATAAACTCCATAGGTTACTTTCAGTGATGGGGAATGTTTACTAGTTGCTAAAAGCAAAGACAGAAAACCACAGCACACCTGGTTTCTCCAGCAATGATTTTAATATTTGTAGAATCTCACTGATGCCAATGGGCATATGTATGCTGTACTCGGCACAAAGAACCACATCCTTCAGGAAAGTCTGCTGCCCTGCAGCCCTCCCACACCACAGAGTACAGCAGTAGATTGCAGCAGTCTGATGGTATCGTGAGCGCTTCAAACAAGAATAGGTTTGCTGTCCTGAGATTTCATGATATTATTAAGGCTTCATCCAGTAATAAGATCTGGAAGAACGAGAGCGTCCTCAGAGGCATCCCACAGGCCGCCAGTGGTACAACAGCTTTGGTAAGTTTTGATGGTGCCACCAAAAATTTATCAAACAGTGTGGTGGCTTTCAGACATAGTCTGTGTGTTTGGAAAGCTTTTGGTACATCATCCAAAGCTTTAGATACGATTTTCTGTGTCTGGAAATTTACATGTTGTTGGTGATTCTTCAGCTAGCAGGAGAGAGCAGTGTCTAGAGCCTGTCCTCCCCTGCTATCCCTTTGATCCAGTCCAAGTAGTTGAGGATCTTGGTGTAGAAGCCATAACCTTCAGCACAGCCGATACCCCAAGAAACAATACCAGTAGCCACCCAGCGACCACTTTCTGCATCTAGCACCGTGTAGACACTCCCACTGTCCCCCTGGCAGGTGTCTCGCTTGTCTCTGAGGAAGCCAGCACAGAACATGTTCTCAGAGAAAACCATAGGTACATGTCCCTTCTTACTGTCCAGCCACCTCTGACACTCCTCTCGAGCAACAGCTGGCAGGCTCACATACTTCAAATGATTTGAAATGAAATTTTTTTCCACACCAAACCCGCTCACGTAGCCCATGTGTCCATCCACGTAGAACGTGGTGTTGGTGGTATCTGGGAGACAGATGGGCAGTACGGTAGGGCCCAGGGTCACTGGGTGTTTCAGCTCCAGCAGGGCTATGTCCCCATTGAAGTTGTACTCATCACTGGGGTTGTAATCTGGATGGATAAAGATCCTACGTACAGGGTGGTTACCCATCTTGTGGAGCTCTTCTACCTTGTTGTGGCCGAGGAAAATGTTAGCCTCCTCTGCCAGCTGCTCCAGGCTGACATTGCTCCCCCCAGCCCCTTTGGGGAAGATGGTGTGGGCGGCAGTCAGGATCCAGCGGTCGCCCAGGAGCGCGCCACCCCCCTCGCCCATGGATGCCAGTCAAAGCCTGCCAAGGGAAGTTGCCTCTCCTTGCCGACTTGCCACCCAAGATCCGCTGGACTTCAGTAACAGGGTTGACCGGCTTCCCGCACACTGTGAAGAAACGCAAGGAGATGATGACACCCTCCGTTGCCCTGGCTTGTCTCTCTCCTTCCTACCACCACGGTTTGATTTCACCTTATTTTTGCCTTCCTGGATAGATTTCCCTGTCCTCCCTCACTGACACCATTGTCCTCATTCCCTTCCCTGCATTTTGTCCTGGCTTTGTGCTGACTGTAAGCATGGACCAGTAAGCACCAAAGTCAGAGTTTTTTACTGACCTGGCAAACAGGCAGGAATCTTCATCTGGCCATCTCGATCCACCCAGGTTCCCTCAGGAGAGCAGGTGAATGTGTCTGTAGGATGAGAAGGAAGTGAATGAGACCCAGGCCTCCAGGGATGGGGTGGGAAGAAAGAATAGGATAGGATAGGACAGGACAGCACAGAAGAACAGAACACAACAGAATATTTTCAAGGGGTTCCTCTTTCCAAGCTATCCCACATGTTGCTCTCAGTCCTTCCATCCCAAAACAGCCTCTCCCAGGAAAAGCCACCGGGGGTATAGTCTGGAACATCTCCATCTGGGGTAGCATGTGCATCTCAGAGCACCTCAGCTCCAGGGGAGCAGTAAAGCTCAGGCATTGCTTCCCTAGAAGAAAAACCTGAAGAGTTATCTGAGTGAAGCAAAGACTTCACATGCTTACAGAGCTCTTATTAGCCCAAAGAAGGGAGAGAAGAAGTAAGGACGTGGATTTTAAATCCAAGGTTTTGGTCTCTGTAGTTTGCAGAGAGTTGGACAAGGTGGTTTGTTCCAGAAACAGAAAAAAAGATGAGACCATTACTGTACGTGTTCAGTATCTATTTCGGAGGCTACACTGCAGGTCAGCGAAGTTGCCTGTCACCTCTCAGCAGAGACTCTCCTACCTCCAGCATTCCCACTTTTCATAGAAAGTTTGTGCTGGTGACTAAAAATAATTGAGATACAATTTGTCTTACACTGTAGCAAATGCTTCCAATAAAGGGTTTGCTGTTCTCTTTCAAAATTGCCTAAATCATGATGACTCACCACCGGAATGTGGCTGGTACTGATATTTACTTGCTCCTGACTTTTTTCTGTTGAGGTTCAGCTCTGACTCTTTATGAAGGAGTTAAACTCAGGTACAAGAATAATCAAATTCAACGTTACTACCAACTTAAAGAACTCCTTAGCTGTTTGCTCCTGGACCCAGGGAGCGTCTCACCCCTCTCAGGCATGCTGCACAACTCTACGCCCATGCTGGCAACCATGTCAAGAACTGACTCAGCTTAAAAATCTACATTTTTTTCTCTGGAGTCTAAATGAGCAGCCAAGGCAAGGAATTCATAAACTCCTTATGCTGTTCCCGTAACCAAAGCTCCTGTGCCATCAAATCATGTTCCAGGTGCAAAAGGAAGGCATGTGAATGGGTTTGAATGTTGCCTTAATTTTTCTGACCTGCTGCATGAAAACAGGTTTTTCTGTCTGTGTGTTATTTAGCCCTTAGACGTCTCTGCTGCTGAACAATATTCCAAAAGGTAAACAGCATTACAGTGGAGTGAAATGTGAGTTTGTTTATTTGCATCTGTAGCAACTTGGGCTGGTGTGGTGAGTTTTCAGAGTTTTGGTGATTCCCAGCCACCATGCCTCAAATTTCAGTGAAAGAATGAAATCCACTAGGGAAGAACAAATCATGACTACAGGTGAGAGAATAAGACCTTCTGCAAAAGTTAAGGAGAGTGTGTAGGAGGGGCGTGACGGACTCTGGGAATGAAGCAGAGTTGGGAATAGCTGGGGTGACAAGCCTCAGGAGCTGTGCTGCAGAGCCAAGGAAAGATGGGAGAGCCTCTGCAGGAGGAGAGCATGAGCCCTGAGCCTGGGGAGCAGGGACGACTCTAACTGGGAATCTGGGACAGCTTTTTGCACAGGGATTTCAATGCCCACGTGGGGTTAGGACTCACCGCCACCTGTTCTGGTGACAATGCGATAATATGGCTCATTGCATCGGTATGTGATCACCGACTGGTAGGTGTTGTCTGCAGGCTTGTTGACATAGCTGAATGCCCCGTTGCTCAGGGGTGTAGGGTCGCCACAGTTCACAACTACAAAAACAACAAAAAAAAAGCAGAAGAAAAGCGAGATGAGCCAAAGCCAGCCTTACTGCCTGCAGGGTTAGGGGCAGCTGCGACTGTGCCCGTGGTGGGAAGGACCAGTCAGTACAGCAGGCAGAGAGACCTTGTTCCAAAATGGATCCCTGACTGGGATCTTTTGCTTTTAGGTCTTACAACTTTATAGCAAATTTTTAGTGATATTTTATGCATTTCTGTAAGGGAGGAGAAATGGTTAAGCTTTTGCAAGTGGAAAAACGTCATGAAAGTCAACAGTGGACCTCCACAAGTCCTTCCAACCAGCAGATCCATGATTCTATGGCCACAGCCAAACTGACTCATAGATACTGAGGTCCCCATGTTCCCGGAGGGGGAAAGCCACAGCAGGGGCCATAATCCCTCTTCTCAGCTCACTCACTTTCACAGTGGGGCATGGACTGGTGCCATGTTCCATCTGCCTGGCAGACAGCCGTAAAGGACAGCAGCTTTCGGTGCCCCTGTGGGGGAGAGAAAACCACCTCTGTTGGTTGTACAGAGCCTTACATTCCCTCCCCCACATCAAAATATTGTTCTGTCTGCCCTTCTGTTCGCTGCTGTCCAACAGGTGCCCCTCTGCAGTCTGTTCCAGCTGCTGCCCTCTCCCTTTGCTGCCTTCCCTCTGTCCTGTGCTTGCCACAGGCTACAGACCCTTCCCAGCAGGCACAGGCAGCAGCAGCCAGCAACCACAGCACCGCGGCGAGTCTGGGGTGCTACCCAGTCCTGGCAACAGGATAGCAAGGGGGGCAGATGCATCTCCTTCACATCCAATTTCACATCCTTCCAAAGAGACAGTCTTGTTTACCAGTGTTTCTTGGGATCTTTGTCTCTCATCTTCTACCAAGGCTTTGTGAGACAGTAACTACATAAGGAAGGGAGCTGGGAAGGGAGAAACCACTGGAAGAAAGCCGACAGGAGCAAGGAAGAAACAGCAGTTGCAAGAGGTTGCCATGAGCGAAATCTCCGAAGACAGTTTTGCTGACAGGTGAGAGGCTTACACAGGCTGAAGAGCAGCCAGAGCATGGCTGTAGGGAGCAGAGAAGGGGTCTCACCTCCACCAGGTTATACCCGGTCTTGCAGCTGACGATGAAATAGTCCTGAAATTGATACACAGGCTGAAGGTCCCTGATGATGGTGAACTGATCCTGTGGGACAGGCTGCGGGCACCGTATTTCTGTTAGAGAATGGGACAAAGTAAGTCGGCATTAACCAATGGCGTAGATCGGCTGTAGCAGCCTCTGGGGAAGAAATGGCTTACTCTCCGAGGTGTAGTGGATCTTCCAGCCACGGCTGAACCCCGACTCATCAGTGAGGAAGAGTATGTCCACCTCATTGCTGTTGGTTTCAATGATGCCGGGTGACTCCTTGCCACAGAATTCACCAATCTCTCTCTCACGTGCTTGGATCTGATGAGGAGAACAGGTATCACAGGGACAGAAACACAAATGCCTCTCTGCCCCAGCACCCATATCTCAGTCCAGACCAAGTGCGACAGTGCCTGTGATGGCGAGCAGGGCTGGTGGTCTGACCCACCCTTGCTGACCGATGAGAGCAGGGGGCCGACCGACCACAAGCTCTGTGTCCCCCTTCTCAGGGGAAACAGAGCTATTGACCCCTTCAAATCATGAGATTAAATCAAAGGGAGATAAAACTGGAAGAGGGATGATTTTTTTGGCTTCCCTCAGAGCGGCCTGTGACCCAGAGCCTCTGACCTCAGGACAGCAGTAATTAAGTGCACTGAGGGAGGAAGACAGGGGAAGAGCTCAGTCCTTTGTGCCAGGCACCCTCCTTGTACAGATCCTGTATTTCTCATCCCAGGAGTGGTGTCCCCACAATTCCTGTCTGGATCTGGCAGCGGGGTTGGAAGTGGAGTTTGCCAGTCTCCAGTACCTTGAGCTGGTCATAAGGACAGTGGACTTGCTGGTGGTCATCAATCTCAAAGGGATCCAAGAACTTGAGGATGACAGACAGGCCCTTCTGCAGACGGATGCTGTAGTTACACTGGAGGTCCTCAGGGTAAGGCTGGGGGTACTCCGGGCTGCTCAGGTACCCAGCTGCCTCTGTGAACAACTGGCTGCTGCACTCCACTGGCGCAAAGGAAGAAAGCAGAGGTCACGTTGTGGAGCCATGTCTTCTGCGGCCCTGCCGTCTGCTCCCTAAGCCACTTCTCCCACCCTTCCTGGCTGCAGGGCTCCTTCCCTGGAACTCTTTGATCTTTACCAATTTCAGTTTACCTTTGCAGGAGTGGTGGTCACTCTGAAGCTGGTAGCCAGCCCGGCAAGAACAGAAGTAGCCACCCACATAGTTGTGGCAAAAGTGCTGGCACCGAGGCCTTTCTTCTGTCTCAGCAGCGTAGTTAGGGCCACATTCATCAAGATCTGAGGACATATGAGATGCAGGGACAAGGGGAGGAAAGTGTTAAAACTGCCACTCACTGAAAGTACACAGACACCCATGTCCTTGCTTACACCTTCTCTTTATTTGTCTGACAAGAAGAAAAATTGGTTAGAGCCACACAGGTACCTTTTTGCATGCCGAGGGTATTGCCTACTCACCCACAGCTCGGTAATAGGCCAGGAAGCCCCTGTAGGGGATCACCGTGCCGTTTTCTTCGTTGGAGAAATCGGAGTGAAACGCCAGGTGCATCCTGTTCCCCTTAGACACAAACTCCTTCCTTCCTGGGTGATTGCCTGTGGGTGACTCAAGCCGGCCACAGTATCGGCCCAAGTTCCTCTTGTCTGCTTTGATCTGTCAAGGTTAAGGGGAAATCACAGTTGCCCAAGAAGATACCACCTGCCTGTGGACCCCTGTCACTCAGCCATGAGCTGCCAGTACCTGCTCCTCCCATTTCTCTCTTTAACTCCTTCCCTTCCCTTTGTGGGAAGCACGAGAGGAAGCCTGGTGAATGAGGACCCACTGCGTGTGGTGGCCACCAAATTCCAATCTCCAGCCACCCCTCAGCCCCAGTGTTTATGCAGGTACCTTAACATAGTCATAGAAGCAGGACTCAGATGGCTCCAGGTCAAAATACATGAAGGTCAGCTTCACCACATAGCCTTTTGGGACATGGATGTCCCAGACGCTGATGTTATTGTTGGGATACGGCTTGGGATAACCAGGGGATCTGATCTCCCCAAAGAACTTTCCTGGGACTGTACTGGAATTGATGACTCCAAAGAAAAGGAAGGCCCACACGAGCAGAAGAGTGTGCCTGTGAACATGGCAAGTAAACGATGACATTGCACAAAATTAGGTCATCCAAAGTCGGAGGAGACTTCACAGGTGACTTGTGCACTACCTAACGGGAGCCTTGCTGCAGGTCCCCCTTCTGGCTTGGGTGGCCCAGGAGCGAGAAGGACAGCTGACATGGCAGCCAGCAGCACCAGCCAGCTTCCAGCAAGGTGCTGCCACCAGCCAAGGGAGGCATCGATCTGAGGGGGCACAGGCAAGTTCCCTGGTCCCTCAGAGGCTGGGGGTGGGGGTGGGGGGGTGGGGCGCTGCTCCCTCAGAGCGGGGGGGGGGGGGCTGCTCCCTCAGAGCCGCGGGGGGGGGCTGCTCCCTCTGGCCCTGGGCTGGTGGATCGTTTCTGGACACCGCTAGATCGGAAGCTCTTTGCCCGGTGGGGGCGGTGAGGGTCTGTGGCTCTCAAGCCCAGTTTGCGGAGGAGCCATCCCCCAGTGCCCCCCGGGCAGCCCTGGACCCCGCCATGCCTTGGTTTCTCTCCTCCAAAAGCTGGCACTTATTTTTTTTCTTTCTTTTTCCTCATTCTGCAGATCCCCCCCGGGGAACGGGACTCTCCGTGTTCCTCCAAAACAAGCTCCCTGCCCAGAGCTCACGGAACCACCAGCCGGGGAATTCCCTCTTCCGCAGCCCTGCGTGCCAGCGGAGCTGCACCGCTGCCCCTTCGCCCTGGAGGGGTCCAGCCCACCGCCCCCCCACTCACATGTCCGTGCGCGGCTCCGGCTGCGGGCGGCTGGCGGCGGGGACCGGGGCGGCTCGGCGGGGCTGGGGGGGGACGGGGGCGGGGGAAGCCGGTGGGGGGAGCCGGGAGGGGGGCGGGGAGGAGGGGGACAGGGACGGAGTCGGGGGCGGGGGGAGCCGGGGGGGGGCGGGGGGGAGGAGTCGGGGGAGCGGGGGGGGCGGGGCGGGGCCGGGGGCCGGGGGAGCCGGAGCCGGGAGGGGGCCCGGTGACAGAGGCTGCGGCCGCCCGGGCGCCCGGCACTGCTGCCCCCTGCTGCCGCCGCCCCGCGCCCTGCAGACGCGCTCCGGGAGGCGCTCCCGGGGGTCTCACCCCCGCGCCGGGCAGGGCCCGTCCGTCTCTCCCGGGCGGGGAGGCAGCGGAACGCCCGATGGAGCCCCCCCGGGGCTGGAGCCGCCACCCCGCAGCTGCTCTGGGTTTGTGTCCCGTCCCCCCCGAGATGTTCTCCTTCACTCCCCCCACCCCATATGGGCAGGTTTCTGCTGTGGGAAGAAGACCAGAAATTTTAGTCTTAATAGATGAAGCTTACAAAAAAACATCAAACCACCAAAAAAAGCCAAGTTTTCTCTGTTCTGGCTTGCTGAAGAAGAGCACCTGGGAGGTTTTTTTGGGATGGGAACTGGGAGCTTCTTCAGGGAAAGCAAGAAAACTTGGGCATTTGCCTTAAATATTAAGAAAAATAAGCAAACATATGGAATTAAAAGCACTCTGAGAACACGTTCCTTTCCAAGGACACTTCTTGCTGTTTCTTCTGCAAGCATTTTTAGGAGAAACCAGCTAGCTAGATAAGGCCTGTGTTATTTAATGAGGAAATAAGGAAACACAACAACTTAAAAACACCTTTCAATCTTTTATCAGCTTAGTGCCCAAGACATGTATTGTGTGCCACAGAATTCGTGAAGTTTGAAATTTCTTGGCTTTCAGACTTTGGTGTAAGAGATAAAACATCATTTTAGTGTTTTTCCCTTAGAATTAATGGGTGGCTTCAGAGAAATCAACAAGTTTCTTGCACTGAAATCACAGGAAACAGTTCACAGCCTCAAAAACCTGTTGAATGAAGATGAAAATAGAAAAAGAATGAAGAAAGCATCTTTGGGATATTTATGGAAGTGTACTAGAGAACCTGCTCATCAAATGTCTTTGAGTTATTATCTGAAAAAGATCACATGAACATGTAATTAGTGGCTCTGTCATAACACTGTATGGCCCCATGCATCAGAATTAAGGTTAAGTGGGGGACCTTACTCCAGTACTTCCAGACCTCCAGCCATCCCCTCCGTGGGATGAACGCTCCCACTGTGCTGTGCCATGCGGAGAGCGATGCCAGCTCATGGTCCCACCACCGTGGAGGGGAGATGATGTCCCGGCACCGCAGCGGGACAGTGCGGGCAGGGCTGGGAACCGCTCTGGGAGCGATGCAGCATGTGGGGCAGCACGGGCAGGGCTCCTCAGCACAGCGCCGGCAGGCAGAGTGGCACAGGATCCCTTGCCGGGGAGCTGATCATCTCGGCGTGCTTGCGGGAAGGAATCTTCTGTGCAGGAGGCACTCCTGGGAGCACCCCTTCCAGGACACATCTCCCATGTCCTCATTTCCTCCCCTCACCCTCGTAACACTACCTGGGCTACCAGCAGAGTACTTCAGGCGGTGAAGCCAGGGTGGTTAGCGGGGATATGTCTAACTGAAACAGCCCACCTCTAACACATCCCACAGAACCACCTGATTTGGACAACATAGCTATGCCCCCCAGTCCTGCTCCAGTGCTCATACTGGTGGCGTTCCCCTTCAGATGCTCTCTGCAGTCCTCTTGCTGGCAGGTAGGAGCCAGGAGATACCTGCTATCATTTATTCCCTCAGGAAGATGTCTGTGCCTGACTTCACTTAAGAGCAGAATACATGTAGGACCACGGAATACATGTAGGAGCCTAGAACGCCAAGACCAGCGCCTGTCTGCTGCCTGCTGGGCTCACAAAAGGACTGGACAATAAATCCAGACTGTGTCAGAGCAAAGTAAAGGAAGTATAGATCTTCAACACAAAGATGCCAACCTCCTCTCATGGTGACAGACTCCTGCTTTGAATACAGTGTGTTACAGCAGGTCATTGGAGACCACAGCCTCAGAAGCCATGAGACCATCCTCTGATGTGCAGACCCTCTCATCCACCATGGAGGAGAAGTTGGATACTTTATCCTCAAACCTGAAGCAAGGAGGACAGAGAAATACCTCTGCTGGGCCTCCTACAGCTACACCACCCACCCTGCAGTACAGCAAGGCCACAGACCCAGGGTCACCCATAAACACTAAGGCGCTTTCCCAGGGCATCTACACTCAACCCCTTGGTTTGATGACCCACTGCAGCCTTCTGGGGACACTGCCACTAGCCACTGGGCTTGGGCTTCCCATGGCCAGGCCTGTGCTGTTCAGTGCCTTATCACTTTTTCAGACAAATCATGCCACTCCTGCAGCTCTGGCTGATACAGAGGAGATGACCTGCACCAAAAGAAGGCTCAGGACTCACTGAAGAGTGAAGGTCTTCCCCCTGGTATGAGATGGTGGCCAGCAGCAGCAGCTTGGCCATCTGTTTCTGTGCCTTCTAAATCAAGGAGCAAAGCCAAGTGCAATACCCCAGCAGGGAGGTGGTTCTGCAGCACTAGTCGCTCAGCAAGGGGCAAGAACGGTGTCCTCACAACACACACCTTATCCCCTGCCCCACGCTAGCATCCTCTCCTCCCACAGGCTCATGCCTCAGCGATACAGTGCTGCTGTGCAAAGTCACCATCTGACTTGGGCATCACACCTTTAGTGTGATGCCAAAGGAAAAACCAAGTGAGTTAGTGCTGGCAGTTACCCACTGGAGTCCTGGCATAGGCTGGAATACCATCATCCCTCAGGAGTATTGTGAGTGTGGACCACATCAAGTGGATTTGATTTCTGTCTGTGGTTCTGGTACAACCAGATGCTTCCTGAAGACGAGAAGCTGTCATGGATCTATATGATGGCTGGCAACCAGTCAGGAGCAACGCACTCAGCAGGTCGCCCCACAGGCTTGCATGCCGATTATGTGGCTGGCATGCCAGCGGGAGAGCCTGGCGAACCACTGAAGGCAGTGGCTGTCTACCCTCAAACCAGAATGTAGGCTCAGAAAAGAGTAGTTTGGACCAGCCTGTGGTGCAGGGCCTGAAATCAGTTGATTAGTTGTTGATCACATGGTCTGGAAGATACCAGTCCAGACGTGGTGAAGCGAGCTTGGTGTTGGGGCTCACGGGCAGCTCAGGAGGGCTCTCACTGTATGGTGGAGTATGAAGAGGGCAAGCATTGAACCAGCTTCAGCTGCTGTCAGACAAAGCTATGCCTTCTGCAACCACGGGATGCAATGGAGATCATGTAGAGGCTCCTTATGCTGGAAGGAATGGTGTATTGTAGAGGTCTGCATAGAGCTGATGAATGGCATGCTGGGTGGTGGGTGCTGTGGGTGCTGACAGGGTGCTGCAGCCTGGGATGCCCTCAGAGGCAATGCTGAGGGGCCAGAGGCTGGAGCTATAGGTGCAGCTGCAGCTCCCCAACCCCTTGCTTATCCCGTGTTCTGCAGTAACGCATTTCCCATGGCACTCATCTTTGCAGTTCCCTGAGAAGAAGCTCTTTGGAAAATACTACTTTTTAGATGAGCTGCTGGAAGAAAGAAATTGCATTTTCTCAGCTTGAGGAGGGCCTGTGTTTTCAAAACCTGCCTGCCTCTTGGTTCGCGGTGTCAGCAGCCACATGCTTCTACGTACACTGCTCCTCAACCTATTGCTGTGGGGGCAACCACAAGTGCCCTTCAGAAATAGCTGCCTGTGGGCTCCTGCATGTCCTGTCAGCTCTCTGCGCGGAAGGACGCCTCTGCCTTTGGCACCGGGCTGGCTTTGCAGGGGACTTGGCCTCCTCCAGTGCTGTCCCTTGGTCTCGGAGAAGCAGGGCAGCTGTGATGGCTGTAGGGGGGCCCAGGGCTGCTGGGGCCGAAGCCGGTGGCTGTGGCTTCTTACCCCAGGAAAGCCGGGATCCTCCTCACCCCCGGGACCTTCCCGGGGGAGCAGCGCAAGGATTTCGCACCGCCACGTGCGAGTCCCCGACTCCGGAGGCCAAGCGCTGCTTCCCACCGTCCTGCCGGGGGACCCCAGGGCGCTGGGAGGAGCGTGGCGCCCCGGGGCCCCGAGCCGACGGCGGGTGCCGGTGGCCGCAGCAGCGGCAGGCTCAGCCCCGCCGCCCGCCCGGGCATCAGCCCTCGCTTCCCCGGGAGCCGGGGGCTTGGCCTAGGCGGGGGAGGCAGGAGGCGGCCCTGGGGGCCGGCCGCGCCTGGAGCAGCCCCCGCCCCGTTCCTCCCCGCCCCGCTCTTATTCTGAAAGGAGCCTCCGAGCGCTGCCGGCCCCGCCGCCCTGCCCACCGCCTCTCCCCGCCTCTCGCCCGGCCCAGCCGGGATCCCTGCCCGCGGGCCGACCCGGTCCGAGCCACCCCGACCCGGGCTATCCCGGCCCATCGCATTTCACCCCGGTCCGGGCCAATCCCGGCCCATCGCATCGCACCACGGCCCGGTCCATCCTGGCCCAACACATCCCACACCGGCTCAGGCCATCCTGGCCCATCACATCCCATCCCGGCCTGGCACATCCTGACCCATAGCATCGCGTCCTCGCCAGGTCCATCCCAGCCCACTGCATGCTGGCCCGGTCCATCCCAGCCCATGGCACCCCATCCAGGCCAGGTCCATTCCAGTCCATCCCAGCCCATGGCACCCCATCCAGGCCAGGTCCATTCCAGTCCATCCCAGCCCATGGCATCCCATCCCCCCTGGCACATCCTGACCCATTGTATCCCATCCTGGCCAGGTCCATCCCAACCCATGGCGTCCCATCCTGGCCCGGTCCATGGCATCCCATCCCAGCCTGGCCCATCCCATCCCATCCCAGCTCTGAGGGGCCAAAGAAAGCATGCTGCTGCAGGGGGCTCGACTCGCTCAGGTCTCGGTTCTTTTTCAGCATGGGGCAGTTTGCCCTCAGGAGTGGGGTCCTGGTCAGGCAGCGCTCACTTCACCTTCTGGAAAACCTGGACACAGACCTCGTCTTCAACAGTCATATGCTGGGGAAAGGGGAGGCAAAAGAGGAGTTTAGGCTGGATCCCCCACTTCTCTCCCTCCTCAGCTGCTGCCACTGCAGCCCTGCCTGCCCTCCCTGTGCTTGCCAGAGTCACGCAGGTGAGATGCTGCTGTGTGGTCTTCCTGAACCCCCCAAAGCCCCAGTGGGCCAGGTAGCACAGATGGGCCAGGCAGCAGAGATTGGGCCAGGTGGCACGGATGGGCCAGGCGGCAGGGCACACGGACGGGCTGTTGCCTTTGTCAAGCTGCGTTAACTTTTAAACCCTGGAGGTGGATGTTTGTGTGCAGCAGTGGCTGCCCCGCGGAGACGGGGCTGAAGTCTGAGAGGAGCTGGCAGGAAGCTGCGTGGCTGGCTTAGATCCCACAGCACTCACCCTGTCTGTGTCCCCCACCCACTGCAACTGGGATTTTAGCAAGCTGCGTCCTCACCAGATGCAGCTTGTCCCCCTCCAGCCAGTGCCTCCAGCCTCGGTTTCTCTTCTCTCCTAGCTGCTCACACACCAGCTGATCCCCCTCCCAGGAGACAGTTGTCTGAAAAAAAGGAGGAGAAGGGAAGACGTTGTCCCAAGGCAAGTGTGTCAGGGCAGTACAGCTTTCCAGCCATGACACTCTTTTTCTCAGACACATTTTCAGAGGCAGCCCCTGATCTGGTGTTGCTTTGGTGGCTGCTTGGAACTGATGCTCTGTGGGGAGTGAATGACCCTCCGGTTTCCAAGTGCAACAGAGTACTGCCCTGCCACTCGGCTCCGCAGGGCTTTGCTCAGAGGACAGCACCCCTGGGCCCCAGAGCGCTGGGGTTCTGCCCGGCTGGCACCCACCCGTGCTGCCGTGGTTTACCCAGAACCTGCTCCTGGGCCTGCAGGGGCATGCCAGCTCCCAGCCAGCATCTCAGCTCTTTGGGAAACAAAAGTTGAGCAAGTTCTTGTGCACACACACACATGCGCGCGCACACACACACACACACACACGTTCCCCAAGGGCACTGCATGGACTCCTCACCTGGCACTTGCGTCCATCCACAGGTCCCAGGTCTTCCTCAAACTGGACTCCCAGGTCAAAATCCATAACGTAGTCCCGCAGGGAGGTGATCGTGCGGATGACCATGTGATTTCCAGTATGGATGATCTCTTTATCGGGCTTCAGGAGGCAAACCACCTTTCGCAGGACCACATTGATATCTGGAGGGGGAGGGGAAGACCTATGGGTGACCGGCCCCCCCCCCCCCCCCCCAGCAGCACCCCCGCAGAGCCCCTCCACTCTTTCAGCCAGGGACCCCCAGCCGTGACCCCTCTGCCCCCTCCCGCTGCACAAAGGCGGTGGTCGCGGGCAGAAGGGGGGGGAGCTCTCAACCCCTTTCTGGTGTTTTTAGAGGCGCAAGAGGGGAGGAAGGAGGGGGCGAGGCGGGTGGGTTACCTAGAGCGCGCAGGTAGTTGTCCATGTTCTCCTGGGAGACGAAGCGGTAGTAGCCGGTGAGGTTGGGGGGCATCCCGGGGGGCACGGCCGGGCGGGCAGCGCAGGGCACGGAGAGGGGCCGGGCAGCGCGCGCGGGCCGGGCCGGGCGGGGCGGGGGGGGCTGCGGAGGGCTGCGGGGCCGCCCCGCTCCCGGCCCCCCGCTGCCGTAAAAGTCCCCGCGCCGGGGGGCGCGGAAAAGGCCGGGACTGCCCCCGCTGTCCGCATCGCCAGCTCGGCGGGGGGGGGGGCCGGGAGCGGCAGGTCCCCGCCTCACCCTCCGCCCTCCTCGGGGGCTGCCGGGGTTAAACCCCGGGCTGCGGGCCCACCGTAAACCTGCCCCTCCTGCCCCCGCGGCGCCGCGGCTGCGGGCTTCCACCCAGCTGTGCCCCGGCCCGCGCTGCCCCCGGCCCGGCCGCCCCGTCCAGGGCACACGACGCGGGCGGCAGCTCCGCTCTGCCGAGCCCAGGCCGGGCGGGGGGCGGGTGCGATCCGCACCCCCTTCACCGCTACCCCCCCGATCGCTTCACCCCCGGCCCCGGCTGGCCCCTCCCTTCCCTCTCGAAGCCCCCAGGCCCAGCACGGCCAGGCGCCCCCAGCCCTCGGCCCGTTCCCTGCCCTGGCCGGGTTGCAGTGAGAGGGAAAACAGCGGCTGCACCGCGCCGTCCCGCTCCGCAGCGCTCCGCACCGTCCCGCATCACAGCACACCGCTCCGCGCCGCACCCCTGCACCCCCTCGCCCCGCCCTGCCCTGCAGCACACTGCACCTCAGCCCCGCACGGCCCGGCACCCCCGCCCCGCCCTGCACCCCCGCTCCGCAGCTCCGTCCCATCGCCTGGCCCCGCCCCGCCCCACCCAACCCTCTCCCCCGGCTCCGCCCCTCCCGGCCCCGCCCCGCGCCCCCCCCCCCCCGCCGCACCTGGCGCGGCGGCCCCTCCCATTGGCTGCCGACCCCCGCGGCCCCCGCCGCGCCCGTGACGTCATGCTGCAGTGGCGGGGCGGGGCCGGGCCGGGCGCGGGCGGGTGCGGGCCGGGTGCGGGAGCGGGGCCGCGGGCCGGGCTGCAACCCGCTGCCGCCATGGGCGCCCCTCGGCCCCGCGCCGCCGTCCTGCTCCCTCTGCTCTGCCTCTGCGCCGCGCTGCCCGGCGGCGCCTCCAACAAAGGTGAGCGGCGAGCACGGCCCGGCACGGCGAGGCCCCGGGGCGGGGGGCTGAGGCGCGGTCTGCCCGCGGCGCTCCGCTCTGCCCCCCGCCCGCTGCTGCCGGGCACCCCGCGTCCCCGCCGGCTCCGGATTTTTCCGCCTCTTCGGGCTTCCGCATCCCACCGCATCTCACCCTGTCCCGCCGCATCCCACCGCATCCCACAGCACCCCACCCTGCCCCATCCCGCCGCATCCCGCTCCACCCCACTGCATCCCGCTGCGTCCCACCCCATCTCACCACATCCCACCCTGCCCCATCCCACCGCATCCCATCCCACCCCACCGCACCCTGCCATGTCCCACCCTGTCCCACCGCATCCCACCCTGCCCCATCCCATCCCACCCCATCCCACCCCATCCCATCCCATTTCATCTCCCTACTTTCTCCCTTGGTCTCCTGCAGCTGCTTTTCCTCCATTCCTCCTTCTCCTCCTAGCATTCCCCTCGTGTTTCCCCTTTCCCACCCGCTCGCCTTGCTTTTGTTTCTGTCGCCGTGGTGTGGATCCAGCTTTCCCTCCCTTGCGTGTGCACAGAGAATGTGTTGCTTCTCCAGCCACCTCCAACACACGTCCCCCACCTCCATCTTCCAATTCCTGCTCATCCATCCACAATCTGTCAATAGGAATTACGCCGTTACGCAGTAACAATGCAGGTTGCTTATATAAAACAGTATTTTATGTGCTAAATACGTAAACCCCCCCCAACCCTAACGCTACAGTTGTGACGCCCTGAATGCAGATGTTCTCTGAAGCCGCAGGGCGATGGGCAGAGCTGGTTTCCAGGCCTATGGCTGTAGAGGCAGGTGTGAGAAATTCATCTGAGGGGAGTCAGTGCGTCAATAACCCAGCAGCGTGGGAGAAAGTGAGAAGATCCAGGAGGCTGGGGTCAGTGGGAATGCGGCACCTTGGGGTGCTCACCAGGCTGCGGGGTGGGCACTGCGTTCTGCGGTGCTGGCGTTGGCAGGGGCGTTCATTTGTGTCACTCTGGTGCTGGGGCCCTGTGGCAAGGTGAGGCCCCTTGTGCTCTGGATTTTCTCTCTCTGTGAATTTACACCCTGAAACCTCTACCCACCTGTGGCAAATTATTTCAAATTGATGGGAGCTTTCTCGAAGCTGGCAGGAGTCTGTATTCTAAAAATATTCCCCAAATGTTTTTCTGATCTCTAGGAACTCATTTCCCGAGAGATCGGGTTGGTTATTCCCAAGTTGCAGGTGGATGCAGCGAAGGATTTCTCCCTTTGCCACCAGCTTGTTACCCCAGCAACAGGGCACACCGGGCGTCTGTAGCTGTGGGCCCCCACCTCGGGGATGCACGGACCAGAGCCATTGCAGAGCGGAATCTGGTGGGGGCCGTGGAGGGCTGGGGTGAAACATGGGCACATGCACACAGGGAGGATTCCACCTGCATACTGAGCAGCACGGATGTTCCTCTGGATTCCCTGCGCAATGCTCTATAATCCCAATCGATAGGATGAGGGAGAAATGCCACCCCACGCTCCTTGCCACTACGCCAGGCTGGGTCTACCCACTCTGCCCTGGTGCATCCCCGCTCTGTCCTGCCGCCCTGCCTGCTGGTCCCCTACCCAGCTCCAGCCGCACCCCCGTCCCCATTTGCAGGAGTGCTTGTGGTAAGGGACACAGTCCCTTTGGGGTCAACGCATCATACCATGCCAGTATCTTCAGAGCATACTGTGCTGCAGAAGAATTTGCATACTGGGAGTAGTGCCCTTGAGGGGAGGGCTGCATCTCCTGCTCCCCATCAGCCCAAGCCATCTCTGCTCAGAGCATTGCTTGGTCGTAATAAATCTTGGTCTCCAGGGGGCTGGAGAGTGGGGGATTATCTGGGAATAGGGGTTGTAACTAGGCCATGTAATATAATCTCTGAGGCTCATTTGGCAGGGAGTGGGCATGGGGGAGGGGTTTTTAATTTGTAATGATTTTTATTCTCTCCCCCCTCTTCTCCTCTCCCCTTCCCCCCCAACCCCCACCCCTTTATTTCTCCCTTTCCCTGCCCCGGAGCCTGTGCGATAAAGATTAATTTGCTATTTCTGGGCCTGTGACATTTTTCAGAGCCTCCTGCTGGCTGCTGCCTTCATGCCAAGCCTGGCTGGGCTCCAGCCCACGGGATTAGCAAGGAGGGGCCAAAGGAATATGGTACTCGCCATGGAGTGGGGAAGGAAGGAGCAAGGGGGCTCTCAGAGCAGGTTGTTATAGGCGTAGGATGCCAGGCTGCAAGTGTACCTGAGTGCATGCGTGTGGTCCCTGGGCCTCAGTCCAGAGGGTACAAGGTGTAAGTGATCATGGCTGTGTGCAAGTCTTGCCCCCCCCGGGGACACCCCAAGGGAAGGTGTATCCTGGAACTTCTAATTATGGCTTCAATGAGCTAAAGGATTTAGTGTTTGCAACGTGTTTCCAGAATCAGGCTACTTCTGCCTCTTGATTTCATTATATTTTTTTTAACTGCTCCAGCTTTCCTGGGCACTCAGGTGCCTCTCCACATATGTCTAGTAAGATGAGGAGTAATATGTAATGAGGAGGCCAGAAGGAACACATTGTTTCTGATGAGATCTCCTGAAAGCCATGTAGAGTGGAACTAAAGAACTTCTTCCTAGCCTATTGTAGACTTACTTTCAGCAAAGGTGGGGAGGTGTGGTTGTTACCTGCCACTGGTTGATATTCTGGTCTTTTTCTACTGAATCTGTCACTGATGGCTAATACATTCCTGTGCTCCATGCCTTACCCGAAACCCACCTCAGCAAACAAGCACAAACCCTGGATCGAAGCTGAGTATCAGGGCATTGTCATGGAGAACGACAACACAGTCCTGCTCAACCCACCGCTCTTTGCACTGGACAAGGACGCACCGCTGCGCTACGCAGGTAGGTGGGCAGCAGCCCTGCAAGGCTGGGGGGCAGGGGGGGCCTTCTGAAGAGGCAGAGGCAGGGACATGTTCACCTCTGTGCTGGGTTCCAGCTCTCTCCAGGAAACGATCCCCTCCGAAGCTTGCTCCAGAGGAGTTCCCCAGCCAAGTCTAGAGGTGGTTTGGGCACAGCTTGATTTAGGATGCTGTGAGCCGTTTCCCTCAGGGAGAGAAACTGAGGGTGGGGCCAGCTACTTTTTGACGCAGTTCTGCTGTTTCCAAAGATCACATGCACAGCTCTGTGTGTCTGTGAGCGCCAGAGAAAGCTGGTAGGGCGCGCTGTGTTGGCAGGGCCGCATCTCCTCGCAGTAAGCACAACGCCCTGTAACCATGGAAGAGGCTTTGTGAGGGTTGTATTCCTGGTGCTGGCTTAGGCCGTGCTTGGAGCTTCCTCATTGCCTCTTCCCTCGGCCCTGGGAGAGGAAACGTGGTCCCTGTGAGCTGAACTTTGGGATTCAGGCCTGCCGCTCCACGTGCTGCGCACATCCTGCCCGGGGGGGGGTGCTGAGGCACCGCGCATCCCCGTGCTCTGGCTGCCTGCAGTGTGTGGCCTCCTGCCTCCCCGGGGCATGCAGAGGAGAAGTAAGGTGCTCCCTCAGCGCTGTGCCCGTGTGGCACGAGTAAACCACCTCGAGCCTTGCCACCTCTGTCTCTCGGTGCTGGTCGGGGCTCCTGGCTGTGGGAGCGGTCCCCAGCAGAGGGCAATCCGGACCACTGATGGCACTGGGAGGTGGCCGGAGGGACCCCTGGGAGCCACAGCCTGCTGGAAACGGTGGCACTGGGGGCAAAAGGGGAACGTCAGCCTGGGAGGAAGAAAATATGGGAGAGGGAAGCCAGGGGGCACAAGGCACAGTCCTCAGGTCTTTTCTTTCTCCCCTTTCTCTCTGCCTTCGTGGGTGCCAGGTGAAATCTGTGGCTTCAGGATCCATGGGGCAGGGGTGCCTTTTGAAGCCGTGATCCTGGACAAAGCTACAGGCGAGGGGCTGATCCGGGCCAAGGAGCCAGTGGACTGTGAAGCACACAAGGAGCACACGTTCACCATCCAGGCTTATGACTGTGGAGAGGGACCTGATGGAGCAAATACCAAGAAATCACACAAGTAAGTCCCTGTGGTCATTGCCGCATGATATAAAATGCGATCTGACACAGAAACACAAACAAAAATTGCTGTGGAAACGCTTCCTTCAGCCAGAAGTATTTTTCCCTAGCCTTGATACTGTAACTCAACTTGTTAATAAAACCCAAAGAGAAACGTTCACTGACTGAGTCATAGGAGTGACTGCACTGGAGAGGAGGGCTGGTTGGCAGCTGTGTCTAAGGACTGTTGCTGCATACGGGCAGGAGATCCGGATTACTTTATCATTTCTTTTGCTCTTCCTCTGGGGTGGGAAACCATTGCCCACATCCCTGCATGCCAGCATTGCTGCATTGAAACCCAAGGTTTCTTTCCTTGTCCTTGCTTTTGATGGCTGAAAATCAGGCTGGTGCACTTTGGGGGAGTGACTTACACTGACATTTAGGTGGTGTAATGGCCCCTTATCAGCTGAGCAGTTCTTACTGATGACTTTCTGCATCAGGGCCACAGTGCACGTTCGAGTAAACGATGTGAACGAGTTTGCTCCTGTCTTTGTGGAAAAGCTGTATCGAGTGGCAGTGACTGAGGGAAAGCTGTACGACCGCATCTTGCGTGTGGAGGCCATTGATGGAGACTGCTCGCCACAGTACAGCCAGATCTGCTACTATGAGATTCTCACCCCCAACATTCCCTTTCTGATTGACAATGATGGTAAGAAGCATGTCACCCCCCGGCTCCTGCTCTGCTCCCTCTCCGCCAGTCCCATTTGCTGGCAGAGCTGTGCTATATGAATTTTCTAGCACTGCTGACCTCTCTCTGCTGGTGCAGAGATGCAGCAGCCATTTTGTGGGATGCTGTAGCTTGTTACAGAGCGGCAATGTGGGGGCATGACTCAACCCCTTCTTGGTTGTTTTTGTAGTGGATCAAAAATAAGTGATTTCTAGATGGAACATCTTTGAGGAAACTGTCTTTCCTCTCCCTTGATGTCTTTGCTTTGCTAACTAGGGAACATCGAGAACACAGAGAAGCTGCAGTACAGTGGGGATCATCTCTACAAATTCACAGTGACAGCCTATGACTGTGGAAAGAAGCGAGCTTCTGATGATGCAGAAGTGGAAATCCAGGTGAAACCCACCTGCAAGCCCAGCTGGCAGGGTATGACACCTCCAAACACAGCTAGGTCTTCCCTTTGCTTTTGCTGAACTGCTGCTCGGTCCTCCTCATGGCGAACGTTTGTATATAAACGTACAGATCTGTATGTCCATCTATATGGTTCAGTTCTGGCACCAGCCCATCAGTCCCATCTGAGGGGATGCAGCAGGCATCTATCTAAGTCTGTTGCAAAGTCACTGAAAGACAAACACTGGAAAATTATTCCTTGGATTACTGTGAACTACTATGTATTTGATAAGGCTCACAGGACTATATTCAACGTAGATTGTTATTGGGGCTGCTCATCTTGAGAATATTTGGCTTTTCCAGTGGTGTTGTACACCTACAGGTTCACCTGTAGAATGAAGGGGAAATCCACACAACTAAATGTCTGCTCTGCCTGATAAGAAGGGTTGACAATCCAAGGAGTGATGCTCCACTGCTGCTAGCTGTAGAAAATGAGAATTTGGACTTGGTGCTTCTAGGAAATCTTCCGTTGCACTGATGCCAGCTGCGTAATGTTGTCTTGTCAGTGTGGAAAGGGCCAAAAATCTCTGTTTCTGGGCTAGTCCATGGATGCCACTTGTGTGTGTGCCAAATGTTCTGGCCTTGGGTCCTTGGCAGGACCTAGCCCCTCTCTTTGGCTCTTCTTCATTAGGCTGGAACAAGAGGATTGAGTACACACCGGGTGCAGGCAGCCTCGCACTGTTCCCCAGCATTCACCTGGAGACCTGCGACGAGCCCCTCTGGAACATCCAGGCCACGGTGGAGCTGCAGACCAACCATGTGGCCAAGGGCTGCGACCGGGATAACTACTCTGAGAAGTCACTACGCAAACTCTGTGGTGAATTGGTTCTTTCCTGGGCTGAGGGCAGCTGTGGCACAGCTAAACCATGCCTCTAGGCACCCTTCCCCTGGAGGGGTTCCCAGAGGTAGCTAAGGGATTCACACAGCAGGGGTGCTAGGGGACCTGTTCCTTGCATCTGCTGTGGTCAGCAGGGCTGGGAGGGCACCTGGCTCATGTGCTGCATTGAGGGGCAGTGAGCACCCTGCCTGTGCTCCCTGTGCCTTCCTTGCTGGGAAAGCAGAGGTTTCTGTGCATTGCCCCAGCCCACAGTCTATGGGACTTCTCTAGCACAGACGGAAAAGTCACCAACCTTCTCCAGACAGAAGGGCTGTAGGCAACTCGTCCTCTCCCTGGGCTCTGGGGTGTCACAATGAGCCCTCCAGCACCCTCTTGGTCTGTTCTCCAGTTCTCAGTTCCCTATTCTCCTGTTCTGCTGACATTCCTGATGTCTTCCCTTCTTGGTAGGTGCTGCCTCGGGAGAGATTGACCTGCTGCCCGTGCCTGGCCCCATGGCGAACTGGACCGCGCGGCTCTCGGTGCACTACAGCCAGGACAGCAGCCTCATCTACTGGTTTAACGGCAGCCAGGCTGCCCAAGTGCCCATGGTGAATGGGCCCAATGCCCACGAGGGGCTGAGTGACCACTTCACCCTGTCTTTGTGGATGAAGCACGCCGTGGTGCCCAGCAAAGGCAGGCGGGAAGAGGAGACAGTGATCTGCAGCACAGTGCAGAGCGGTGAGATGCTTTTCCCGGAGTGATGCTTCTGCCCACTGCCTCTGACTTGTTAGAGGGGGTTGTCCCTGCAGGGGGAGATCTCTGGTGTCCCACGGCAGGACCTGGGCAGGGGTCCCTCCTTAGGAACACAGCTTCGGGTGTCACTTCTGGGAGCGGCCAAGCCGCTGGAGCCTGCGGGGCAAGCACCAGGCGTGCAGGCTAGCCCATGCTTCTGGGCTCTGGCTCCGAGGTGCAGGGGTGCGGTGCATGGCCCCTCTGGGCTGTGGTGGGTGACCCCTGTGCTTGCCCTCGGCAGAGGATGGCTACTCGCATTACTCTCTGACTGTGCACGGCTGCCGGATTGCTTTCCTCTACTGGCCACTGCTGGAAAGTGCGAGGCCTGTGAAATTCCTCTGGAAGCTCGAGCAGGTGAGGAAAGCGTCTGTCTCCTCCTGTGTCCCTTCTCTTTCTGCCCTTGGCTGACCCCTTTGGCTGCTGCCTGCCGCAGGTCTGCGATGATGAATGGCACCACTATGCCCTCAACCTGGAGTTCCCCACCGTCACGCTCTACGTGGATGGCGTCTCCTATGACCCTGCCCTCATCCACGACAATGGCCTCATCCACCCACCACGGCAGGAGCCCTCACTCATGATCGGAGCCTGCTGGAGCGGTGAGTGCCTGCACCCTCACCCACACGGGAAACGGAGGCATGGAGGGAGAGCCAGAAGAGGTGAAAGAACCACCACCCAATACTGAACAGTGCAAACTGCACTGCAGCCCTCTTGCCTTCTTGGCACCGATGCCAGCATGGCTCCTTCCTTCCTCGCACACCAAGCCAGCAGGCCATGGAAGCGATAGCTCAGGGACAAGCGGCACTGGCAGCTTCGTGCCCACAGCAGTAGAACATGCGATGGACGCTGCCATAGCAGGCAGTGTCAGTGCAGTTGAAACTCTGCACCTCGTTCAGGTGTTGGTGTTTCTGTCAGCGCTTTTCACTAGAAAGCAGGCGGTACTGTTTGTGCTGCCGGGTGTACCAAAGGGGATTTCTGTGTCTTGAAGGTCCATATGAAGAAATCACAAATCCTTCTGTAGAGGAATTGGGTTGGAGGACAAAGATCAAGTTAGGAGTGTAGTTAAGCCACTACCAGATTAAAACCTGTTCTGTGGAGATGTAAATCCTCATTTCCCTGGTCTTTCAGTTCTCCTGCAAGACTGAAGCAGGACAGAACTAGAAGAATCTGCCTGTCGCTTGCCTTCGCTCCAGCAGAATTTTCTAGCAAGATCAGATCTTTACTGTTGTACTGCTTCTTCCAGGTCAGGGACCCTTCCACAGCTCTGTGCTCTCGACTGGCCTTTTGCAACCAACAAATGTTAACCAGCATGGGACACCTTTGTGAAACCGTCAGTTTCAAAGGGGTGTTGAGAACGTGGCTTGTTGTGAACATGGGTAGGAGCATGTTCCATAAATGGAAATCAATTAATTCCCCAAACAGCTATCATTGGGAAAGGAGGAGCAAACAGCCCAACTACACTTTCTCCCTTGTAGCAGTTATTCATCCTGGAGTCTCACCACCCCCTCCACGGGGGCACTCGGCCCTCTTTCATGTGTGATGGGCTGGCTTTAGGGCTGAAGGGTGCACTGCTGGGCACATGAGCCCAGACCTGATCTTTCGGACTGGCCAAGGCAGGCACTTGTACAGGCACTTGCCTGACCCTGTAACTACCCCTTCCCAATGCCTTACTGCTCATCTGAATGCTCTCCTTTTGCAGAGGAGAAAAACAAAGAGAAAATCAAAGGAAGCGAGAACTCTACTGATGCTGTACAAGGTAGGGAGAAGAGAGAAGACGATTCTCTTCCCCTCTTCATTGTGCATGACTATCACTTCTTGCATGGTGCCTTCCTCGTGCAGCTCCCCCGCTCCCGTCCTGCCACCTCCCCCCATCTTGGGAGGAAAGCCCTTATGTGGGAGATTGGTCCTTGGCACCTTGATATCTGTGGAGCATGAGAAGGCTGATAGGAGGACTACAGCCTGCTTTGAGAGATGGAGTCTGCTTTTTGTGTGGAGAAACAGTCCTCATGCCTGATCATTAAAGTTGGTCTCTGAAGAACACAATAGCCATTAGAGACATCAGGAGATGTCACCTCATCCCTGACTGTCTATGGAACATACAGTTTCTTTTAAAAGCCCTCACAGGAAGCAGAGTAAGAAGGGGACAAGAAATTGTTTCCATCTGGCATTCAGCAGTTTTGCAGAAACTTCTCTACGCTACCCACTGTTCACTGCCCTAGTCTTCCCATTGGTCTGTCCTTCTCACCTTCCCCCATCTAGAATCCAACAAATTGTCATCTTTTTACTTCAGCATCCCCCGTCTTCTTGTCTTTGCTTTTCCATGTCCTGTGCACCCTTCTGTCTCTTTCTGTGTCCTTTAACATCTGTACGTCCCTCACACTGTTGCTTTTGTCGTCTTTGTCTTTTCCATGTCTACTTTTCCTGCCCCATGCACCCCTCTGCTTCCCTCTACCTCCCGTAACATCTGTGTGTCCCTCACACTGTTGCTTTTATTGGTTTTGCACTCTTCCTCGCTGTGTCTCTCACACCCTCCACCTCCCATGTTTCCCTCAGGAGATCCTCTGTCGATACACCACTACTTCCATGGTTACTTGGCTGGCTTCACTGTGCGCCCTGGTAGCTTGGAGAGCCGGGAGGTTATTGAATGCCTGTATGCCTGCCGTGAGGGGCTTGATTACAGTGACTTCGACAGTCTGGGCAAAGGGATGAAGGTATGCCCATCTGCCCAGCTTGCATGGGTCTCCTCCACTCTCCTCCCCAGCCTTGCTTCCCAGGACTTTGCCTGCTCCCCCACCTTGGACAACTCCCCACCTTTCTCCTTTGCATCTCTGTTAGCCTGAACTCTTGACATTTGCCAAGGAGTCCTGAGTATTTTCTTCTCTTCCACCTCTAGGTTCATGTGAACCCCTCTCAGTCCCTGCTCACCTTGGAGGGTGACGATGTAGAAACCTTCAACCACGCAATCCAGCATGTGGCCTACATGAATTCACTGCGCTTTGCTACCCCTGGGGTCCGGCCACTCAGGCTCACCACTACCGTCAAGTAAGTGGACAAAGTAGCACCTCTGGCCAAGTGTAGCCAGCAGGTTGCCTCTCTTTTGAATGGAATTGCACTCCTTCACCTTCTATTTTAATTCTAGTGGATGGTCTCGAAATGGGTTGAAGTCTTGCTGAAAACATCACATCCCGTACCCAGATAACGCTGGGTCCTGGTGTCTGTGCGGGTGGCAGAACTTCCACCTTCCCACCTGCTGTTCCAGGCACGTGGGCTGGCTTTCTCTGTGATGTGTGGATGTGACCAAGCTACCTGAAAGCTGATGATGTCATTCCTACCACTGTCTTTGTAGGGAAGGCATTCCTTCCCTGTCTCGCACAGCAGGTTATAGGGAAGCTTTAGGAAGACTACCAGAGAAAGGCTATTCTCTTTGCTGGCAGTAACGGGCAGGAGGTGTTCTTTCATGGTGTTGCTGGTGGAAGCTTGGGCCAACTGATGCTTTCTACTGCTCTCCTTCAGGTGTTTCAGTGAAGAGTCCTGTGTCTCCATTCCTGATGTGGAAGGTTATGTTGTGGTGCTACAGCCGGATGCCCCCCAGATCCTATTGAGTGGCAACACCCACTTTGCTCATCCTGCATCAGACTTTGAGGCTCCAGATGGGGTCCCCCTGTTCCCCAACCTCCAGATCACCTGCTCTATTTCTCACCAGGTGGAGGCCAAGAAGGATGAGAACTGGCACAGTACTGGTGAGTGGAGCACAGGGTGAGGTGTGAGAGACAAACTGGAAGGACCTACACAAGCTGCTGTCCTGCAGAGGAAGTAGAGCCCCTTGTTACACCTAAAATAGAGAGTTTAAAAATATAGTAGCACGGCACATTGTCTATCAATATGTAGGCTAATCAGTTCTTATCCCTTTCTGCTCCTCCCTGTATTTTTTCTATCTACCGGGTTCCTTTGCCTCATTCTCTCCTCCTTTCCCAGGCTGCTTATTCCTAATCCCTTTCACATTTTACCTACATTTCCTTTTATTGAATTCAGCACGGGCTGGATGTCCTGCCTGCTACCCTCTCCACTCTTGCACTTACTCAGTCTCCTCCTGCTTCTTGCTCTCCTGCTTTCCTCATTTGTTGCATCCTCCCGTTTGCTCTCCTGCTTTCCTCATTTGTTGCATCCTCCCGTCTCCTCCTGCATCACTTATTCCCATGAATTCTCCAGTCAGTTTCCTCACACCCTATAATATCTTGTCCCTCCGTTTTTCTCCATCATTCTCAGACTATTTCCCTGCACTTAGTGCTTTACATGTCCTTTCAATTCTTTCATCTCTCCTCTGGTAATGGATTTTTTTGCTCAGTTTTCTGTTTAGCAGCTTTGCCTTTCCTCCTGTGATGGTTACGTTGATGTTAGCCCTGCTGAAAGCAGGTAGCCGTTGAATGTGGTTGCCATTTTAAAGAAGGTACGATCTCAGCCGTGGTAACTAGCAGTCCCGAGACAGGGGAAATCTTTCAAAAGCACTCAGGGTCTGGGAACGTGTGATAGGATTGTTCCTAATTTGCACATTGTCACTGTCAACAGAGTCCTTACAGCCAAGATGTGTTATCATGAACCAGTCTGATAATATGTTGTTCCAAAATAAAGTGACTTTATTATGTGCATAAATAATGTCGTTAGAACCAGCGAACTCCTCCAACAAGTAATTAGGCTGACAGCAATTTTACTCAAGGTCAGTGCTAGCCAGAGAAAAGTCATTAGGTATGATGTGAACATTTTTAAGTAAGTGGGTACCACTCTGAGTAACTCCTGCCTTCACTGATGGCTGGCTGGCTTTCTGGCCCTGTTTTCTTCCTGCTTGTGCCCCAGTGACAGACACCCGAATGTCGGATGAGATTGTGCACAACCTGGACGGCTGCGAGATCTCGCTGGTAGGAGATGACTTGGACCCAGAGAGGGAGTATCTGCTGCTGGATGGGGCTCTGCTGCAGCAGCGGGGCCTGGAGCTTGCGAACACCTCTGCCTACCTGGCCATCACTGGTATGTCCCTCCTGGCCACAGCTGACCATGCCAGCGGCCCCTCCGGCAGCGCTGGGAGAAGCACGTAGCCCGACGTTAGTGATGCATTGGTGTACTTTGCGAGCCTCTGCGATGTAACCGTCTGTCAAATTCCTGGCTTTGGGAAGTCCCATGCCATTTTCTTGGGGACAGGGCTGCTCGTCCAGCACATGGTGCTAGGGCATGGTGTCCGAGCCCTCACCCAGGCTTGTGTCACCCCTCCTGACTTACTCCCTGGGGTCTGGTGGTCTTGGGTGCCAGCGGCAGTTTACAGGACACAACTGGGGAACGGCACGTCCCACAGGTTGTGGACCGGTACAACGCTATTGTCCTCTCCAGAATTTAACAGGGCTGTTGCTCTTAATCCTTCCTTCCCTTCGCCTTGTTTAGCAATGCAAGCAGGGATTTCATCAGGCCCTTTGCAGCCAGCTCCATTTCTGCTCCCTTCCTAAAATTAATGAACCCAACATTGCCTTGGATTCCTCTGTAGCTCCTGGTTGCTATGAGGTTACGATGCCAGATGACTCTGGAGCAGGAGCTTCCTCACCCCACACCAACTCTCTCTTCTTGTCTCAGGCGTGGAGAGCATTGCAGTTTATGAGGAAATACTACGCCAAGTCTCGTACCACGTCAGCCATGGTGCTGCTCTTTATGAAAGGAAGTTTCACCTGTCCTGCACTGAGATGAACGGACGCTACTCCAGCAATGAGTTTACTGTTGAGGTACAAGAGCAATGCATGCACATATGTGTACTTGTGCATGCATGGAGAGGACATGGTGGACGGGAACATGCACTGTGTGGAGTGTACCATGAACACAGGGCTGAGTCTCTCTTTGTCTGGTCTTTCTGCAGGTGAATGTCCTCCACAACATGAACCGAGCTGCTCACCCTAACCATATTCTGAGTTCCCAGCAGTTCATGCACCAAGGCCACCATTTACCCCCGGAGTTATCTGGGCACAGTTTGGCAAGCACCCGTAATAACCCAAGTACGTGACACTATCTTTTGAGTTTATTCCTTTAGGTCAGGGTGCCAATTTTCTGATATCCTGGTGGAACCCACAGCAGAGGATTCCTTTCAGGCTCCCTGTACCCATGTTATTGAGTTCTCATCCTACTGCCCTGTCCCACTCGCCATTAGCAAACGACCTGCACTCTTGTGTCAAATTGTGTTTTAGAGCTTGGTACAAC
Organism: Falco biarmicus; assembly: GCF_023638135.1. Classification (NCBI taxonomy): domain Eukaryota; kingdom Metazoa; phylum Chordata; class Aves; order Falconiformes; family Falconidae; genus Falco; species Falco biarmicus. The sequence continues at coordinate 92,106,608 of NC_079292.1, forward strand.
AATCCTCCTCTTTTGGTGTGTTGCTTTCTTGATGTAGAAGCAGTCTGAAATCTACACCTGAGAAGGTCTAAAAATAACAACCGTAAGCTGGTACGGTTTCATCCTGCACCTTGCAAAGGTGCTATGCAGGCTTGGGTAACATAATTTCAGAAAGAAGCTTCAAGAGCAGGAGAGAAACAAGAGAAACAAGACTGCCACCATCTTTAAAGAAAAAAGAAAAAAAAGAGATGGGACTGGGTGGTGGTCAGCAAGGCAGATAAATGTAGGGGACGGCACCACACAGACAAAAGGAGGATTCTTGCCCCTGAAACAGAGGAGAGAGAAGCCTGAAAACTAGAGCTGAGCCTTGTTGGCCTGTGCTGGCAGCCCTGTGCCACAAGCATCGCGGGGGCCGGCCGGCATGTGCTGGGCCAGCACCAGCCCAGCCTTTGCCTCTCCAGCCCTGCCCCATTGTGTAGGAGGAGGAAGAGCTGCCCCTGTGGCCCCCAGCAGCCCCAGCCGAACCCACGGGGGGCCTGGGTCGGTTCTGCAGGGAAGGGGGGTGTCTGGAGAGGTGAGGCTCAGCCTGCAGGCCTAGAGCAAAGGGGGGGGAGTTGCGTAGGGGTCTTGGATGAATCTCAAGTTTTTTCCTGTGGAGAAACCAGGCTTTGACCATGGCATTAAGTAGATGGCCACCATAGCCCTCACCTCTGCCCCTGCTCAGACTTCTTTTGGCTCCCTTCTTTCTCTAGTGCTTGCACAGGAATCACACCCTCAAAAAGCATCCAAGTGCCCTTAGGGGCTCGCCCCAGCATGTTTCTCCCTCCTGTGCAGCGTATATCGGTGAGCTCTGTAGATAAAAGACGTGCAGTCTACAGGCCAGGATGGCACCAGAGGACACCCGAATGTAGGCATCTTGGAAAACCATGCAGGCCTCAAGCGAAGATGCAGCAGCTGAAGGCGGGAACTGCCTGTGCTCAGGGGAGCAGGAAAGTCAGGATATGTTCCTGCCTAGACCAGAAACTCCAGGCTCCACCCAGGAACCCCAGCTCCTGGTCAGGTTGGAAATGCATGTTACTGTGACAGACTCTAACCACGTCTTCTCATTTTCTTTCTCCAAAGTGGTCCCCAGTGCTGCCACTGTCATCATTGTGGTGTGTGTGGGTTTTCTGGCACTCATGGTGATCCTTGGCATCCTGCGCATCCATTCCCTCCACCGGCGGGGAGCAGGGCAAGAGGTTCCTGGGGCTGCCGAAGTTGGGCACATGAGCACTGGAGGCAAAGAGAGCGACATGTTCTGGGACGACTCAGCCCTCACCATCATAGTCAACCCCATGGAGGTGAGGAGCAGCCACTGTGTCTGGGGCTGGGCTGGCAGCTAGGTGGCCAGATCCTTCCCCTTACCCCATGTCTCACCACCCCAGTCCTACCAGAGCTGCCAGGAGAGAGCAGCAGAAAGCAGCGAAGGCAGAGCTAGCAAGGGCACGGAGGATGAAGATGACAGCACCGACTCGGAGACACCCGACTCCCCAGACAGCAATGACATGGATGACCGACACATCGGCAAAAGCGATGGCTCTCACCGCTACTAGGAGCTTTAAAACACCAGTCCAAGGGATCCCCCAGAAACATGGCTGGAAGGAAGAGGTGTCTAACTTCTTCCTTCCCCCACCGTGTACACATGCGCTCCTCCCTCAATCATCATTTCTGCCTCCCATGTTCCTTCGTCTTCTGCCATTCCCATTGTGGACCTCCCCCACATTATTGACCCCCCCATCTGGCTCTCTAGAAACATGTGTTAGGGCACTTGCACATGACAGTGGCACAGGTCAAACTGCGATGAGGAAGGAGGGGCTTGGAAAGAACAGGAATTTGGATGGAGGAGCCAGCCATAGGGCTCAGAGTGGGGTCTCACAACCCTCCCCAGATATTATATATATATATTGTATATTTTTTCAATGTTGTCGTTTGAGGTTTATTCTTGTTTCATGCAAAAAAAACCCGAACCCAAACCACTGCAGCTTGTGTCGCTTTGTAAAATTGTTGATACTCCTAAACTAAATGAATGAAGGTAAGAAGGATGAGAAAACAAAGTGGATTTTAAAATAAATGGATTTCAAATAAAATGTTCAGGGCTTCTGCAGTTTTTCACTACAAGCAGGGAAAGAAAAAGGCAGCAGAGCCTCTAACGTGAGACTGGAGATTGTCCAGAACATGTATTTACTGAAATTACTGCCTTATCTTGGGGAAGGGTTACATTCTTTAGTGTATGTGTTGGAACAAGAAAAACACATCAACCCTGACCTCCTGCCTTTTTGAGAGTCAAAATACTCTTTGTAAACACAGGTAGCCTTCCCCAGGACACAGGGCTAGGAACCCAGAGAGGAACAGAAGGCATCCCAGCCTGTCCCAGGCAAGTGCAACGCATGCAGCAAACTGAATTCTTGATTGCAGAAGAAAAGTAAGGCTCTTTCCATACACTTAGTGTAACATCAGTAGAAACGGGCCAAATACTCAGCCTCATCCATCTTTTTACCCAATCCACTTTCTTTACCAGCATAAACCAGGGGTTCCAGCTTGTAGCAGAACAGTCCCAGCACTTCTGAGGGAAGGAGGTGTCCTCTTTCTCTTGGGAACGGAGGAGACGAAGGCACAATAGGTATTGGCAAAGCACAGCTATGAGCCCAGTAGCATGATTTGTTAGGGTAGTGCTTCATAGCAGGGTGTGCTGCTTCGCTTCATCAACTTGGTCTGGTTATTCAGACCCTGCAAGGCTGCCAGCTGCCTGACTTGTCTCGGGGCAACAATGGATTACATTAAGGACCAAAGGGCAGATTCTGCAATAGGACATTTGGTAGCAGCAAGGTTGAGAAATCTTCCTCAGGGGCAGGACAGTAGCACAGTAGGCGAGAATGGAAGAGCCCCTCTCTGAGGGCATGAAAGGTTTCAGCGCAAGGTCTCTGCTTGCTGCAGTTCTCTCGGATGTCTCAGCTCTAGCCTGCCTTCATGTCCAACTGTGCCCACATACGGTTGTTACCGAGTCCAAAAGAAGTGAACATGCTGAGGCTGTCTAAGATATTCTTATGATTTCTCCTTTGTCTCCTTCCCAGTAAGTTCCATGCCCTTTTTTCATTCAAGGAGCTTAAGGCAGGAACTGTCAAATTACTGCCCTAACATCCTGAAACACTGGAATAATTCAAGTCTCCGGAAAGAAGAATGGGTACACTGTGCACATTGGAGCCAAAAACATTGCACAAAATAGTCTTATGTCCTGAGGATGCTACGCCTGACCCAGTTCTGATAGCTATCTGATAAAAAGCACCACCTCTTGGAGCACTGAAAAAAACAAGTCTCAGGACCATGAGGTCCCTACAGCAGCCTCAGCCAGGTGCTACAGCATGCTTATGAGGTGGAAGAGGCCAAGCGTACGATGAGTTCATAGGTAGCCATCATGATAGCTGTGTTTGGGATCTGGCGGATCAAATGAGCCAGGAGCCCTCGGTATAAAGCCAAGGGTCCCTCTTCATGGACCACAAGCTGCAGAGTCTGTATAAAGGAACGGTATCGTGACCCTTCTTCTCGCAACCGTGTCCGAATGACCTCTGCAGAGACAAAAAGGGAAGTGATATTAGCAGGTTGATCATACAGGTGCAGCATCTCCCATTGAGGGGAACATGAGCAAGGAGAGTGGACCCACTCACCATGTGGATATGCAATGCATGAAGCACATGTTTTGGAGACAGCAGCAGCTCCCATTAGTCCAAAGAAATCATGGCTGTTTGATGACAGTGTGAGCGGCGGGGAAAGGGAATGATGGCTGTTTCTCAGCTGCTGTTTCAGTGCTTCATAGATGACAAAGTGTATGATGGTCTCTGACACTCCAGCATAGGAGGCAGTGATACCACGGTAAAACCCACAAAGGCCTTCAGTGTGGTACACGTGCATGGCACATTGGAGGGCATTGCTGGCCATCTCCCCCTTCGCCCTGTAAAGAGGAAGAAGGGTTAGAACGGCATACTGCTCCGCTGACTGCTGTGAACACATCTCTATGGCTCTGCATACCTTGAAGACCTATGTTCTGATGGCAAGTCACAGACCCTTACCCAAGCCCACCCCCAAGCTGGTCCAGATTTGACACAGAGTGGCTCTGCATTGCTCACCTGCCTTACCTGGCTTCCAGCTGCATCCTGGTTTTCACTAACCAGATAGGGTTGGTAAGTGTGGCAGAAGTAATGCCTGGAGAAGATGAAGAGAACCATGAGCACCAGGATCATGCTGACAGTTTATGAGGAGGTGCTGATCTATCAGCTCTCTGAATTCTGCTTGGCAAACCTCAGGCATTTGCAATTTGAGAATGACCTTGAGCTCCCATGGGAGAAGAGACATTTAGGGCAGACTATCTGATTCTCCTCCTCCCCCATTCCAAGCTTTTGCCTGGTGGTAATTAGCTCCCCTGCCTCCAACATAACCCTGCTACAGGCCCTGGCATTGCAGGAAAAAACAGGCTAAACGTGCAAGAGTGGAAGTTCTTTGTTAGGGAACCAGGGTGCATCAAGAGAAATGATTCTGTGAGTGGTCTAAATTACACGCTGCCTTCTCCCTCCCACGCCTGAATAGAGCTCTTTTCCCAATAGCTGCTGAAGGGTGTGAAGACTAGATCCTTGACTTGAAGACATGAGCCTAAGAAGAACAAAGAGTGAGAAAACATTTTGATTACACAAGGAACTCACTACTACAGGTGTGGAGGGAGAAAATGTCAGAAGACAGAGCAGGACTGATGGGGAAGGAATGGAACCATTTACACTTATGGACAGAAGGACCCCTTGGCTCCAATTTGAGAAAAAAGAGGCTCACCTGCACTGGCTGCTGCTAGCATGTGTACTTTCTTGGACTCTGGCACAAGGACAGCATTGAGCTTCTCCTTAACACCAGAATAGGCAGCAAAATATATAGCCCTGTTTGGAAAGAAATGCAAAGAGGTTACAGCTCACCTGTGAGGAGCAGAGACAACACTGCTGTGGAGTCTCACTCCAACTTTTCTTACTCCCAACACAGGTCTGTCTCATGTGACATCAGGTACCATTTATACTAAGCCTACAGCAATCATCTTATCTTACAACTATGATCAGAAGGTCCAGAAAATACGTGCATGAAGGAGTTCTGTTTCACAATGATCACAAGGCCCAGACCGCTTTCAGAACGTGGAGCAATAGCTGTCACGGAGCTCCTTTAAAGCGTGATCAGCATGAGCTGTCCTCAGGGAGGAGCACTCACCGGGAAGGAGCAACGCCAACAAGGTTTGGACCCAAACCTCGGAACAGGGATCGCATGCCTTCCTTCTCGAGGATGGCCCTACAGAAGGAAATGAACAGAGGAATCAGCAGAATAACTAAGCTGGGGGCTCTCCCATTCCTCTTCATTCTTCAGCAACTCTTGTAACATCCTCTCCTCACTTTCCATGTTATCCTTTTTCTGCCCTACTCTCATTTTCTCTCCAGGCACTTGTCACTCCTTCAGTTGATTCCTATTCTTGCCGACACCATCAGTCTGGGTCTGATCAAACCACTAGCTGAGACATTTCTCAGTCCCAAAAGCTGCTTTGCAGACTCAGAGTTCAAAGCACAGATCAGCTGTGAGAAGCAGATGTACCTGTTCTTTGATGAAACTTCCTACTGCACTTGTGGTTTCCAGAGCCTTAGCTCAAACGCTACTTCCAGCTCTCTTGCACCCCCCGCTCCCCTCTCCCTGGTAGCCAGACCTTCACCTCCCTGGCTCTGACATGCACACTGCCCTGTCCTACTCACCGCAGCAGCTTGAGCACTCCAGGAGCCGGTGGGTTGGGGTTCGTCAGCCTCACGCTCACCTCCGGCAGCTGGAGCTCCGAGAGGCACAGAGGCCGCAGGGCCAGCTGGGATGACTGCAGACGTGTCTTCACCACCTCCAGGGGACAGGTCAGGATGGCTCCAGCTGTGCCACCACATCTAGGGCATAACAGCACACATAAAAAAGACCTCTGTGCATGAACAGGGCAATAATTTTAACCCTGCAAGTCCACCACCTCTCCCCTCTAGGAGAGGTCAGGTCCCCCAGCCTGCGTCACACATGGCCTCCTGCTCTGACACTGATTAACGCAGCAGTGGCTTGGCTTGGGACACCTGGCAGCCTCACTCTGAAACCTCACTCAGTATTTCACTCAAACAGTCCCAAGTCCATAGGAGCTCAGCAGTCCCTCAGCTCAAAGCCGCTGATCTTTGCATTCAGAGTTTCCCAGAGCAAACATTTCTGCTGCCTGACCTGGCTGCAATGCCTTCTGCTGAGATCACCAGGCACCGTGCCCCACACCTCCCCACAGCAGCACTGGCTCAGGGCGGGGCAGCGCAAAACTCTCCCACCCCCTGTCTGCGCCACCCACCATCCAATCAGCCCCACATCGGCAAGGCCCTGTACGCAAGATCTGTGTCACCCCTGGCCTGGCTTGCCTAATGAAAGAGGAGCCCAGCCTTCAGCAGACAGAAATTATTTTTGGAACTCATGAACCATCACCACCAGTCAGCCCAGTCACACCTCAGTAACACAGAAAGGACACGCATCCCCTTTTTCCCTTTCTGCCAGCCAGCGACAAGTCAGAACTGAAACGTTCGGTTCTCGGCTTCTGCCCCTTCAGAGCCTCCAGCTGATGGCTCTGTTCTTCTGGAGGATGCTCACCACCAGAGAGATGGTCTGAGGTGCATTTGCACACAAAGCCGCGCCAGGGGCTTCGACGGACAGTGTTCATATCTGCCACAGCCAAACGCACTGTGTTCCACAACAGGCAGAGGCTTTAAAAAAAGCTTCCTCTGCTCCAAGGAAAGAAAAGCCAGCCAAAGAACTGCAAGGTGTCAGAGAAGAATCAAGTGTATCAACAGAATGGCATATGACGGTACAGGACGGGCAATGGCCAGAGTGCTGAAGGATTCTTTTGAAAGTCTGTACAGCTCAGTGCACACATAACGTTGCTCTCTCACAGCCTCTGCTCCTAGGGCTTCGTGTATTACTGCCAGCAGGTTAGGGAGAAAAAAAACAAAAGAAGAAACAAAGAGAGAAGAAACAAAGTAGAAACATAAAAAGAAACAAAGTAGAAACATAAAAAGAAACAAAGTAGAAACATAAAAAGAAACAAAGTAGAAACATAAAAAGAAACAAAGTAGAAACATAAAAAGAAACAAAGTAGAAACATAAAAAGAAACAAAGTAGAAACATAAAAAGAAACAAAGTAGAAACATAAAAAGAAACAAAGTAGAAACATAAAAAGAAACAAAGTAGAAACATAAAAAGAAACAAAGTAGAAACATAAAAAGAAACAAAGTAGAAACAAGTAGCGCTCCCAGTATCTAAAAGCTGAGCAAACCGTACAACAGGACAACATTTAGAGAAGCAATTGCTTGGTAGCCTAAAGATTTTTTTCTCTCTCTCAGTGCATAAGCAGACACAGCTTTATGTAATGTCTTCATAATATCTCACTTCTTCAAGAAGCCCCTACCCAAGCCTGGTCAGGATATGAAGTTGAACCCACACCTCCAGTATAAGTAACAGTTTCCTGAGTTCAAGTTCCTCGGGCTACTGATATGTATAGAAAATAGATAAGAATTTTAAAAGCAATAAGAAGAGTTAAAGAAATTGTTACTCCTTAGTGTGGTGGCCACTTACTCAGCAGTAAGAGCATCCGAGGTGAAGGGGGACCTCTGAGCCACTATGGCTCAATGGCGGGACTAAGGAAGATTTTTCAGGGAGCGAAGAACACTGACTAAGGAAAGCTAAGGAAATAAGGCACAGCAGTTGTTCAGAGCTAGAAGAAATCTAAACTATGATGCATTATCACATGCTACATGATGATACAGCTGCTCACAATGCATGAAAGGCATAGGTCTCCAAAATCTTCTGTTTCAGGAGAAATGGACAATTATGTACTCTCGTCACAAAGAAATGAACTTTTTTCAGTCCAATACTAAGGAAGGCAAAATTGAACAAAATTTAGTCAGAGGAAATATTTTAAAAATCAGCAGGCACAAAACCTGCTAAAAATAGCTGACTGGGGAGACGTCATACCTATAGATTTAAATGTCTAAGAAATGTTAGAAGACTGGGGAAATATACTAGCTTAGAAGAGTTCTAATGTCTATCAGGACTAAAAAAAAATGTGTATTTGTAGTAATTTATGCTGCTAAGGTTACATGATTATATGACCTGAGATTCATGACAGAAGAGAATTATGGAATCAGATCACTATAGACTTAAGAGACACTTTGTATTAATCAGTGTTTGTCAGGGAGCTACGTTGATTTTGCTTTTTAACAGAACTTAAACAAAAGGTGGATTCACAAAAGCAACTACAAAGATGTAACATACTTCAGTTTTGCAAAAAAAAAATAAGCTTGGTATCTCACAAAAGCACGCTTAGAGCCTTAGCACTCTGTCTACAGCATAGATGCTGAATGGCTTCAAATCAGAGCACAAAATCTCAAAAAGAAGAAGAAGAAGAAGAAAAAAAAGTTAGCCCCACTTTTTTCCTGCCCTGAAACCAGTTGTCAGCAGTGGTCCAGCAAGAGTCTAGGAAAATCACTTCAAACCAGACCTAACAATTTTCAGGTTTTCCACTAACAGACAGGAGGTAATGTTTTACTCTTGATAAAATCCATGGATGTCAAAGATTGTCACAGTACTGAGCCAAGCCGTGATGACTGGCAAGTAACAAATATCCACATGGAACTGAGCAGTCACCAAGGGTACTTACACTGGGCTTAAACAGACTGGTTTAACAAAACCAACCCCCTGACTAAAGCTGTTACTCCAGAAGCAGAAACAAAAGCAATTCCTGCAGAATACGATGAAGAGCAGCAGCAGACAACCAGTACATGTGCTCCCAGAGAAAAGCAGCAGCAAAAAGAGCTAATTGAAGAAGGCAGGTAATTTCACCTCAGAAAACAGTACTTGCCTCTAAATCGCGCTTTCACATTTTAAAAGGAAAACTGGAAAGTTTGAAGTGGCAGAAAAAGTGGATTAGTTGAGAGAAACACAAAAAATGCCATTAGCATTTTTTCAATGATCTAAAAAGGGTATGAGAACATACACTGAGGCAACATGGTGTCCTCATTTCAGCTGGAAGAGAGTTAATCTTCTTCCTAGGAGCTGGTGCAGTGCTGTGGTTTGGGTTAGGTATGAGAATAATGTTGATAACGCACTGATGTTTTAGTTGTTGCTAAGTAGTGCTTACCCAGCCTAAATCAAGGACTTTTCAGCTCCCATGCCCTGCCTCTCAGGAGGTGCACAAGAAGCTGTGAGGGAGCATAACCAGGACAGCTGACCCCAACTAGCCAAAGGGCTATTCCCTATTCCATACCATAGAACATCACGCTCTGTATATTGGCTGGGGGGGGAATTGCTGCTCGGGGACTGCCATCGGTCAGTTGGTGAGGAGCAACCGTATTGTGCATCCCTTATCTTCCTTGGGGTTTATTTCTTTCCCTCTTTTTGTTGTCTCCTTTTTCATTACAATTATATTATTATTATCATAATCATCATTATTTCAATTACTAAACCTTTCTTATTTCAACCCACGGGTTTCACTTTCTTTTTGGTTTTCCTCCCCATCCCACTGGGGTAGGGGGGCTGAGTAAGCAGCTGCATGGTACTTAGTTGCCAGTTGTGTTTAAAACATGACACAAGGTTTACTGGTAATTCCCATTTTAGCCTGCCCTTAGGCTATCCAAAAATTGAAATGGCTTGAAGATATTAATTTAAAAATAACAATGACAGGTCAGACAATTCAGCAGTTAAACCAGGATTCTGCCTAGGACACAGGCAAATAAAGACCACCTGCCGAAGAGTAGGAGAAATACTCATCTCCAAAATACTGTCCCAGCTTCCACAATTTTCAGCTCAGGGACTTCCTCAGCCAGAAATGCTGCACTGCATTTAATAGCCTTCAACACATTCATTTCATCAATCTTTTTAAAATGCTTTCTGGGCACATAAAAAGCTTTTATCCTCTAATATCCTCTGGCCAGGAGTCCCACAGTTTAACTGCACGTTGTGTTAAGAGTTATGTTCTTGCATTAGTTTTGAACAAACCTCTCACAAGTTTCATTTGATGGTCCCCAGTTTTCCTCCTAGGAGAGAGAGTGAACAACCATTCCTGTGTGAGATCTGTTCCATTAGGTAAAACAATATTATTAACTACACACTGCAGCAATACCAAAACTTCTTATTTGTCTCTTGGGTTTTGATTAACTGTAATTCAAGGATTATTGCTCAGTGAGCGAGTGCAGGATACAGACTGACAAAGCTCCCACCAGCAATGCTCCTGTTGCTAGCCAAACTCATGGTTTTTCAGGAAGGAAAGTGGAAAGCAAGGATGAGGAAAAGCTTAAGAAGAATAGTAAGAAATATGAAAAAATATATTAAGAAAGGCTAAGATGCAGTGCCTATATAGTTCAAAGGTTAAATTAATGGAAGAGAGTAAGATATGTAAAATAACACTGCAAATAGAGAGGGCAGGGACATGTAAGCAAAGATCCACATAGCACAACCACCATCAGCTGCAAAACCCCAGAAATCTACTAATTAGGAGCAATTAAACGATGTGCTTTATTGCACATGCTATACCGGACCTCGGTGCCAAGCAGACTCCAACAGCCTGCGGGAGTTGGGAAGGGACCAGGTGCTGCCTGGGCAGGGCAGGCCCGTCGTGGCTCAGCAAAGCCCGGAGGACACAGTGTCTTCTGCTTTAGGACATCGTGAACCCACAGCTCATTAAAGACTTAAACGACAAATGTTTCTTAAAGAGAGGCAGGGCGAAGCGCCACGTGAGCCGGACTCGCTCAAGGGCACGCTGCGGGTCGGGGGCGCTGCTGGGACCCGCGGCCCAGGGCCCGCCGCGCTGCGCACAGCCGGGGGGCGGGCGGGGGTCTCGGCCGGGCGCGGGTGGGGGGGGCCGGCCGCCCTCCCGAAGGCGGATGCTCTGCTCTGCACGCTGCTCTAGACCCCTCGGCACCCCCCCACAGCCCCCCCTCCGCACCCCGCTCCCCCCCGCCCCCAGCTCGGGCCGGCTGTCAGGCCGGGCGAGGGCCCCGAGTCGCCGGGGGGCTCCCCCCCCACCCCAGGCCGCCGGGCCACGCCTGCGGCCGGGCCGTCCCTGCGGCTGGCGCCGCCGCGCTTGCCCCGGCCCGGCGAAGAAGGCGCGGGAGGCGCCGCGGGGCCCCGGCGGTGCCTGGCTGAGGGCCGGCCGGGCCCCCCGCTCCAGGCCGGGCGGGCAGCGCTGGGGCGGGCAGGCCGCGGCCGGTGGGAGGGAGCCCGGCCCGCCGGCGGGCGGGAGAGGGGCGCAGGCCCGGCGCTCCACGGGGGGCCGCCGCAGCCGCGTGGCTCGGGCCGGCCCGGGGAGGAGGGCGGGCCTGGGGCCCACGCCGGCCGTGCGTCCCGGGGCAGGGCCCCACGCCGGCCACTCACCCTCCGGCGAGCAGGTGGAGCAGGGTGCTGTGCTGCGGCATGGCCCGGCGCTCTGCCTGGGCAGCCTGCCCCACGCCGGACCGCCTCCCCGCCGGGCCGCGCCTGCCCCACGCCGGACCGCCTCCCCGCCTCCGCTCCCCGCCGGGCCGCCCCCGCACCACCTCCCCCCTCCCCCCCCGCACCACCTCCCCCCCCCTCCCCCCCCTCCCCCCCCCCCCCCCCTCCCCCCCCCTCCCCCCCCCCCCCTCCCCCCCCCTCCACCACCTCCCCCCCCCTCCACCACCTCCCCCCCCCTCCCCCCCACCTCCCCCCCCACCTCCCCCCTCCCCCCCAACCTCCCCCCTCCCCCCCCCGCCACCTCCCCCCTCCCCCCCCCCCGCCGCACCACCTCCCGCCCCCCCCGACCTCTCCCCCCCCCCCCTCCTCCCCGCTGTTGTGCTCTCGTTTCCCTCCTTGCGGGTTCCATTGACACAGCTCCTGTTGCTCAGCTGGTCGATGCACTTTCATTAAAAAAAAATTAAAAAAATAAAAACTACCAACCAACAAAAAAAAAAAGGCAAACAAAGAACCCTCGTCTTTGTTTTGCAAGTGAGGAAACCAAGGCAGAGATGGCACAATAGTTTCTGGGAGGTCAGGGCTGGGGGAGTGCTGGGGCGGAGAGCAGAGCCTGGTCACCCCTGCCCGGTGGAGCAGGTGCTGCCTCAGGTGTTCGAGTTGAGATGGAAACAGGGCATTGTGTTTCAGGCAAAAAACCCTCAGGACAAACCAGACCCATGAACTGGAACTTTGGAGGATCGGTATGTTAAAGAGGGGGAATGTTCAGGCTGAAAAGATCCTCTGGCTTTTGCAAATGCAAAGTTTCAGGTGGCACTATAGGTCACAGAATATCACCTTCCTTGGAAAAAAGCGGAATGTATATCAACGTCGTGCTGTTGCCAACAGGCACACACAGAGCGGGCTGTATGGCCGGAAGGACAGCCTGTAGGTCAGCTGAAATAAGCTGTCAGATCAGCTCTGTGCTACTGTAGCTTCAGTCACTGCATCAAGTGACACTGGGCTGAGTGTCCCATTTGGGTACCATTCTGCGACAGAACAAGCAAACATGGGGGAGTGAACCCACAGAGGGGAGCAACTTGCCTGCACCAGCCAGGCAGGAGGGCTGGAAAACCTGTGTGTGTGCTCTGGGGAAGGGGCAACTGAGGGAGATGTGGCAACTGACTTCAAGTGTGAAAAAAGATACTTCAAAGGGGAAATTAATAATTACCTTACCTGTGGTGGAGAAGAAAAGAACTATCAGCCCACCAGTAGTGCTTGTCAGCGAGGGGAAGACCAGTGAAAGGATTGGCCTTCTGGTCAGTGTAATGGAAAATTGACCAAAGATACCAAAAAGTTGCGAGTATTTTTCACTTGCCTTTGCTGTGACGATGGATGGGTGAATACCTTAAATAGCACCAATGACAAGTGGGTAAAAATCATTCCAGATTTCGAAGCACTTAGGGAAAGTCAATGCTTTCAGACCAGCTAGGCTTGATGAAATTAATTCTATCATGGCTGGAGAACTCGCTGACCCAACGTCAGGCCCACTGGCAGTAATCTTTGAGAGCTCTAGAGAATGGAGAGTTTCAGAAGACTGGAAAAGGCCAAACATATTGGCTATTAAAAAAAAAAAAAAGAAAGAAAGAAAGGATCTGAGGAATTACTGGCCAGCCAGCATTACTTTATTGCCTGTGATACTGGAACGAACAAACATTCAGTAGACAACCCACATCTTCCATATGCTGAAAAAAGAGTCAAACCAATCTTTCCCAGCAGGCTAACAGGCCTGGTGCGTGAGGATGTAACAAAAGATGTCACATATTTTGCCTTCAATAAGGATTTTTATTCTGTTTCCTCTGACAGTCTTACAAACAAGCTATGAAACATGGGAAACTGGAGCTACTGAAATCGCTGTTAGGAGAGTGTGATGCTGATTAGAAAACTCCAAGATTGTTTTTCAGTGCTATGCTCTCTATTTGAAGAAAAGTAACAGGAAGGAATCCTGCAGAGATCTGTTCTCAGCATGGTGCTAATAGTTTATTCAGTGATTTATACAGTGGAAAGCGTGCTTATTAAATTTGCAGACAACGCTAACCTGCAGTTGGGGTTGCAATGTGTTTGGAAGACAGGATTAGTATTCAAATGATCTTGATCTAAGGGAGAAGTGGCCTGAAAGAGCAGAACACCATTTAATACAAGCAAGTGCAAAGTTCTGTGCTTAGAAAGAAATCATGGATTTTGCAAAGTCAGAATGGGAATAGCCAGGCAGAGGCCTCCATTTGTCACTGGTCCCCCTTAGGCCAGGACCTTCAGCAGAGTACTGGCCACCATCACACCAGGCTGGCTGAAGGATGCAGAGCCTGGAACAATCTTTTTGGGAACTGTTCAATGTGCTTTTCTCACCTGCCCAAGAGTTATTGAGGCCCTCTGGTATTTCAGTTCTCACTGCCAAAATATTGACGCTTCACATGCAAGGGTCCACTGACTTTGCTCCCTTTCCTGATGACTTTAGATCAGATCCTTTGCTTTCTACCTGGAAACAGAAATATTTGTAGCCTCAGGAGGATACTTAACCACCAGGAGCTATAGCTGTGGTTGTCCTGGATGCTCTGCCACCACTGCCACCTCTGATGCCTTTAGTTGCATCACAGCCTTTCGGGACTTTGGGAGTGTAAGGGATAAATGGGGCCATCCAGCTTTTCCTTCTGCCTCCTTTGCTCTGGGTCTAAGACCTTTCTAAGTCTCACTCTGCAAGGTCTCTTTCTGTACCTTCAGGTGAAGGGGCACCCATGCCTCACTCTGAAGCAATGGCAAACTGACTAAGCCATGGAAGATGCTTTCTGAAGGCCTTCTACAGGCTGTCTTCAGGCTGGTGTGAGTGATACCATGACATTTTGAGTAGATCAAAGGATTGCTTAATGTTGGAATGGTTCAATGATGAGCGCTGCTTTGCGAGAATCTTGGCGAGCCTGAAGGCAGCCAAGGGTCAAGGAAAAGGCACTGTCTTCCCAGGAGAAAAGAAAGAGGGGAAGAGAAAAGAGGATACATTTTTCTTTGGTGTGCCTTGTCCCTGCAGGCAGCAGCAGTGACCCTGGGTGCATTCCCTGTGTCCTTGCTGCTCAGATTGAAGACAGGAGGCTGTGAGGACTTTTTACAGAGCAGTCTTTCAGGGTCCATGTCCTGAACCAGTAGGCCAGGCTGGACTGGTATCCTAGGCTGGTGTCATAGGCATATACCCAAGATCCTGATACAAACATTTATAAATCAAAACTGCTTCCCCTTGACTGCTTCACTGCTCAGGCTCTGACAGCTTTTGGACTTCTGCCCATGCCTTATCTCAATCCCTACACTCCCCTTCTCCATGCCTTTGTGCAGTCTATTGTTTTTCCTAGCAGCAGCACTGTCCGTCTGTACTTCTTGAAAGTAATTTGGGATTCTGGCAAAAAGCCTCCTCCCTCTGTCTTCAGGTGGTCTTGATCACACCGAGTGTATTTGGTAGTAGTGAGTCTTGTTTGTCATTGCAGGGGCTTCATTCTGGGAGGGTTGGGTTAGTGTACTCATAGTCCTAGGATGACTGCAACTTACAGGCGGGTAGGGAGCAATGTCAGTGTATCGTGCCAGCATTAGGCAGCATGGGCAGCCTCAGTCTCCAAGTGTAAGAGTGCTTATGTAAATGTCTTTTCAAGTGTCACCATCTCAGTGCAGCTGCCTGCTAGATGTAGGGTGCTGGCATATTGGTGGCTGAATGGATGCCCGAAGTGCGCTTTCCAAGTGGACCTGCCAGCGGTCCCCGCTTGCTGGGATTTGGTCTATATGGCAGAGCAGTGTTGGCGTGCAATCGAGATTGCTTTCAGGTGGTGGGGAGCGAGCAGGCATGCTGGACACGGCAGCACTCCTCCAGTGTTCCAGCCACAAAGTGGCGTTCAGCCCATGGCACCAGGGAAGACATAATCTGAAGCTCCCCAAATGCGTTTGGTGTGGGTAGTGGATTTCCAGACCCAACTTTATCACTTCAAAGTTTTCCTCCTGTTCAGCCATGCTACTTGCTAGCACAGACCTGGCTGTAGGTGTCTGATGAGTTTCAAAGCTGCAAGGAGAGCAGTAGGAAGACTTGCTGCCAAGGAATGGTGTCTAAAACAGCACCAGACATCAGGTTTTGGACAGGTAACTGCATCTGGCAAGTCTGGAGGGAACGCTACAGAGGACCATATTCCTTTTGAAAAGGAGATGGGATTTGATTCTGCAAACCACTGATTTCTAGCACCCTAACGTCACAGGAGGCAGTACCTGTCACGCCTTCTTGTGCTTTACCCTCTCTTTTAGAGGCTGTACATGAATGAGCTCCAGTTTTCCAGGTGGCTGGCTCTTCCCTTGGAATCACACATGTAAGAAGGAGGAAGGCTGTAGAGGAGCTGGCATTTCTGTGGCTGGTCTGAAGCCATCGCGTACTTCTCGGCTAAGTGCAGGCGCTCAGCCTGCTACCGCCAGCCTCAACGTTCCAGTGACCCGAAGCACAGAACAACAGCGGTCCGTCGGCCGGGTACACGCGTGTTACACGCGCTGCGGGACCCCCGTTCTCCACATGCCTTTGCAGTGAGCCGGGTGGGACGCAGCTCCGCACCCGCTGCAGGATGGGCTGCAACTCCCCTCGGTGTGAAAACCGCCCCACCACGTTTACCGAACCTGGCAGCTCCACCGAGCGCGGTTCAGCCGAGCCCGGCCGGCGCCAGGCTCTGACCCGGCACCACCCAGTCACTGGTGACGCGGAGCAGCACGGGTGCCCATGGGCTGCGTGCACGCACCGCGCTCCCGGGGAGGCCGCGCGGCCACCGGGGGCGTGGGCGACACGGTGGGTGGCCGGGCACTCCCCTAGAGACCGGCAGCCCCAGGGACTCTGCCCCTTTAAGGCGCTGTGCGGCGGCGCTGGGGCGCCTGGCCCTTTAAGGGCTAGCCCCGCCCCCGGCCCGGCAGCACTGTGAGCCCTGGCAGCGCCAGGTACGGCACCGGGCGGGGGGGGTCTTGCCGCGCCGCCCCCTCGCTCCCCCGGCCCCTCCGCCCGCCCGGCCCCTGGTCCCGCCGCTGGGGGGGCTGCGGGGGGGGCGGCCGGGGGCGCACGGGGCTCGCTGGGCGGGCCGCGGCCTTGCCGTCCTGGCGAGCGGCTGTCCTGGCCTGGTGGCGGGCGGGGGCCGGGGCTGGGGGGGGGAGCAGGGGGTGTCCCGCTCCCGGGGGCGGAGGGTCCTCCCGGCCGCGGGGGCCGGCGGGCGGGCGGGCTGGCGGCGTGTCTCGGGGCCAGGCCGCCGCCTGAGGGGTCCGGCCCGGCGGCGGCGCCTCTGGGCTGGGGGGGGCGGCCTCCCTGCCCCGCCGGGGCTGCGGTGGCGGCGCTGACCTGCTGTGTGTGCAGGCCAGGCGGGGTTCGGCGCGGACACTCTCCCCCTGCCTGGTGCCATGGCCATGAGGGAGCTGGTGGAGCCGGAGTGCGGGGGCTCCAACCCCCTGATGAAGCTGGCCGGGCACTTCACCCAGGATAAAGCCTTGCAGCAGGAGGGGCTCCAGGGGCCGCTAGCCTGGCCCCCCGGCGCGCCCGCTGCTGCGGCCGTGAGTGCTGCCCCTCTGGCGGGGAGCGGGGGTCCGGGGGCTCGGGTGCGGGAGAGCGGGGTCCGGGTACGGCGGAGAGGGGGTCCGGGGGCCTGGGTGCGGGGCCTGCCTGCGGCTGTGTCGGCCAGCAGGGGATGGGGGCCGTGGGGTGGGCGGTGGGGGGGGGGCTGTTAGTGCAGGGAGGTGCCAGTGGTGGTTTTTCTTCTGGGAGAAGGTGCCGTGGGGTCACTTGGCTTGTGGGGGGCTGTGAGGCCAGGGCCTGTTGTGGAAGGTGCGTCTGTGGGCAGCAGGGGGGTGCTGGTCATGGTGGCGAGCCGTGCACCTGGCTGCTGCAGGCTCTGACCCAGAAGGTGCTGGGAGAGGAGCTGGACAACCTCACTCGAGGTATTCCTGCTCCTTTAGCTCATACGTAGGCTGGCAGCTAATGCACAAGAATGCTGACAGCCCTAAGCTCATGGAAGAGGAAGATGTAAACTAAGCAGGGTCATGGGGTGTGCATGTGGAGAGGGGTACGGGGTTAAAGCTGTTGGGATAATTGCACTCTATTCCCTGTAGATATCCAAACCCCTGGGAGTGGCCACCGAAGATGAGGTAAGAACAGATTGGTGCATCTTCTTACTGTTTTTCTCACCAATACTGTTTGATGTTTTTCTCTGTACCTGGTATTAATCTTCCCTTCTGACAAACTGATTTCTCTCTCATCTTCCACGGTTCTGCCCATTCATCTTCTACGCAGTGTTTGTAATCCACCTCTGTCTTTGGCAGCTGGTTGGAGAGTTCCTGCAAGAGCAGAATGCCCCTTTACTGTCCCGTGCACCCCAGACGTTTAAGATGGATGACCTGTTGGCTGAGATGCAAGAGATTGAACAGTCAAGCTTCCGACAGGCCCCTCAGCGAGGTAAGTGTAGCTAGAGTAGGTGGAAAGCTGGAAAAGATATTAGTGTTACGGTTAAGCTCCTAGCAGGGTGGTTCCCATCTATTCAGCTGGAGTATCTGGAGTATTGTTTCCAGATTTAGGCTTCCCAGTGCACTGACATACTGGAACGAGTCCAGTGGACAGTCAGTAAGGTGTTCAGGGGCTGGGATACGCAGTGTAACAGGAAAGACTGAGGGGACTGGGTTTGTTCAGCCTCAGGAAGAAGAGCCGAAGGGGTAGGGTGGGTGGGTGGTAGGGTGTCTAGTTGCTGTCTTCAGCAGCTGCAGCCAAGATCTTTGCAGTGATACACAGCAAAAGGGCAAGGGGCAACAGACACAATGTGCAGAAAGGGGAACTGGCTGGATGTAAGGAAATGTTTCTTCCCTTGGAGAGGGAAGTACTGGAATGGTTCAGTACTGGAACAGGTGCCCAGGGAGGCTGGAGAACTGCCAGCTTTGGACAAGTTCAGAAGTTACCTGATGAATGCCCTGAGCAACCTAATCTCTAGCTTTAGTGTTAACCTGCTGTGAGAAGCTGCCCAGAGGTTCCTTCTGAGCGGAATCTTTCTGTGATTTTATTCTAGCAAAGAGAAAGATCAGAGATGATGAGGGTGAGCCTGGAACACTTAAATGATGCCTTTGAGTTCTCCAGTCCTCACTTCTGTTCTTTTTAATTCTTGTAGCTCCAGGTGTGGCAGCCCTGGCACTGTCTGAAAACTGGACCCAGGAATTCTTGGCTACAGCAGATAGTGCTGGTGATGTCTCTTCAGATTACAACGAGGCTGACTGGTCACAGGAGTTCATCGCTGAAGTGACAGGTGGAGGGTCCCTTTTGGAATTTCTGTCAAGATGCTGCCCAGTCACATGCCTGTGTATAGTGGAGAGTTACTGAATGTGAAACTGGAGTAGTGCTTTGAGCCCAGCAGTCAGTGTTTGCTGTAGCAGCTTTAATGGGGGGCGGCAGCGGGGGAAGCTACTTCGTGATGGTTTAGCCGAATTGTGAACAGTGTGGTGTGGAAGCTTTTATTCAAGTATAAGGGTCTTTTGTTCTTAGTTTAGCTTACTTGGAGAATTTAGGAGAAGCAAGCTATTCAAGCTGTGGTTCAACCAATGCAGATTCTGGAGATGGTCTGATACTGCTTCTTGCTTACATATTTTTCTAATTCCCTATCCCAAGGCTAAATTTGCCTTTGGTACAAAGGTAAATCTTGTTTAGTGTGCTTTGGCCCAATACCTTTTGTCAGTTTCAGGGAGGTGGAGGGATGTTGCATCTGGGAAACGAGCAAAAGAAATGTTTCTGGCCCAAAGGTTAAACCTGCTGGTTCAAGCAAGCCAGCAGTGTAAAAGCCATCCTGCATTGTGTATAGAGCTGGGGCTGGAAATAGGGTCCTTTTGTCATTCACAACCTCATCTGGAAGTTATCAGTAAGAATTTAATAGATGCTCTTCTCTTCTCCAGGAGTGGCTACTGCACCAATGAGAGCCAGGTCGTCCTATCCTTTGACCTTTGCACTTTAGGCTTCTGGGAATATAAATCAGCATTTACAAAGGTCTTTGAGAAAATTCTGATAAAAACCTAGTGCTTTGTAGGCTGTGCTTTTGACAGAGATTCATAATGCATTGCTAATTTTCTTGACCTACATAGTGTCCCATGTGGAGCAGACAAATAAGTTGTGAAATTAAAGTAGAGAATCATGAGGTTATTGGCACCGCAGTGACATCTGTATTAATACACAGCCTGAACCTCAGGCTTGATCTTTAGATCAGAATATACAGAGTTAGAAGAAACAAGCTTAAACAGTCTTTCTTTGAAGAGGTCCTTCTGTATGTTAGCTAACTGTGTGAAGTGGAGAGCACAAAATCTAAAGTGAATACGAGTAATGGTCTACCTATCTTACTCTTCCCCCCCATTCTTCCTGATGTCCTATGTAGATCCACTGTCTGTGTCTCCTGCCAAGTGGGCAGAAGAATATCTGGAGCAGTCAGAGGAGAAACTGTGGCTTGGGGAATCGGAAGACCAGTCTTTGGCAGATAAATGGTGAGTTTGTCTTCTCAAAACTAGTTATTGCTGTTAGGCCCTTGGGTGGGTGAAGTCTGGATAGGTGACAGAAATCTGCTGTGACCTGAATGCTCTTGAATTGTGTAACACAGATTGATGTTCTCAGGCCTTTGGTTTCAGAGAAAGGAGGAAACTATGCTTGGAGACTGAAGTGTTTAAGATATCCTAGCTTTTCTATTTTCTAGTTCCAGGAAGATACTGTGATCATGTAGGCTAACTTAATCTCATGCCTAATGCAAAGATCCTTAAAGTGATTTCAAGAGAGTTCAGGCAGAACTTTTTTCCACAACAGGTACTCTTTTAGATTTAGAGATCTCAAGTGCTAGACTCGACTAGTACTGTAAACTTTCATCACTTTATTCTACCTATCTGACCAACCACATCCTCTGCCTGTTTCTAGATTCAGCCTTCCAGACATTATTTTCATGTGGTTTTGTGTGGTAGTTTAAAGGACAGTCTGCTACTTCAGATCTTTGTATAGGTACCTGTTGACTACAGTCATGTTTTTCAATTAAAGCAGCAAAACACAAGCAAGCGTTTTGGGCTGCTTAGGTCTTTCCCTAAAAGAGATTTTTGCATATTTGGATTCTCCTTCCTCCTGGCTTTTGCCTTTTCTGATACTGTTACCGAAATCTCAGAATGAAGAACTTACCGACACCAATGAGATGCAGATAAGCAGACACTTCTTTATTGATGGCCGGGTGCGAGAGTGAGTCTCCTCATGATCAACGCACACCAAGCTTCAAAATCATACATCATATATAGAACTTATTCATACATATTCATTGAATAATTCATGCATAATCATAATACTTCCCAAAAATCATTAACATACTGTCCTCCCATATCCGATTCTGTGCAGTAAAGGTTAGAAAGGTCCAGAAATGGGTCTGGGGTACGATTTGGGTAGGTGGTATATGAGTCAGTGGTCACGATCTCCCCCTGCTGGAATTACCTTTTACTAAAGTTCACGGTTTCTTGGCAGGTAACTACAAATTGTTCCAGTTGACTCTCCCCAGCTCCCATTAATTCTATATTCTGACATTTCAATACGCTTTCTACATACAGAAGACTAGTCAAGTACAAAGAAATCTGTAAAATCCCAAATTTGTTACCTAAGTTTTAAACAATGATTCTAGCCCATTCTTCTGGCCTTGGTACAGGGCTGTACAAAGGATTTCATAGCAGCTTTTACTGTGCATCTACAAGTTTCATTAAAATACATCTTTTATTCCAAATGATTTTATAAAATCAAATAAAGTCAATTAATTCTAACTTATTAGCAGATCTGTAACAATACCTTTCTGAAAATATGGACATTCCTCAGTTATTGCTGCCAGATCCAAAGACTTCACCGAGACTGAATGTAGTGGTAACACCTGGAACTGGTGCTATCCTGCTGTAAGCCAGACAGCACATTGAGTTGTGTGCTTACTGTGAGCCCTCAATCCTCTGCGGAGCTGATGCTTTTCCAAGGCACTGTTCCTCTTCCATGAGCACGACCTACTTTCTTTGTTCCTAGACAGATGACCTTGTTTCTGGTGTAGTGCTAAAACTCGCAATGTCTGATAGCATGTGAGCTTGCCAAGGAATCCAGACAGTTCTGCAGAACTGTGCTGTCACTGTAGTTGTTTAATTCTGCTACTCTTTGTGTCAGTCACTTGCATAGTTAACCTTGGAGCAGTTTTGAATTTTTACAGGTGGATAAAGGTATTGAATCACTTAGGAGAACCCCAGAGTCTTTGAGGAGGGGTAGTATCCCTCAGTACTGTTGTCTGGCCCATTGTGTAGACTGTTGTTAGTGAAACAGTTCACTGTTGCCTGGTATCAGACTTATCTCTTTCCCTTTTACTGCCTCTGAACGCAGGTATGAGGAATATCAGCCTGAGGATGATCTTAAGAAAACTGTTCGTGATTTCCTCTCTGAAGTGGATGATCCAAAACTCAAGAATTCTGAGGTGAGCAATTCCCTGACTGAGGCTCACAGGTAGCTAGGGTGAATAAGGGGTGTGGGGAATTGAGAAGGGGGAAAGCAGTAAAGGAATAAAACCTCCTGCTGTCCCGTGTTTCCATTTCTTCCCCGATTCCTAGAAGTTGAACTCCACAATCTGCTCTTAGATATTGTCAGTCTCTGCCACATGACTCTGGTGAAGTCCTGTCCTTTCCACCTTTTCGGGCCTTTTGTGCTCACTTTGCAGAGAGAAGTCCTCTTAGTGAAGGAAGGCGGGTGTGGGCAGAGGGCTTGTTGGCAAAGCGTCTGCCCAGCTCCACCCTTGTTTCATTTCTCTGCCACAGTTCCTAAAGTTTGTCCGCCAGATCGGAGATGGGAGGGTATCGATCGAAGCTAATCAGGTGACCCACAGAGACCAAGATCAGGCAGAGCAATGGGCAGCTGAGTTTATACAGCAGCAGGTAGGAGCCCCAGCCCTGTGTGCTCTGAAGGAGGAAAGCTTTTTGCCACAGCGCAGCCTGGGAGCAAGGGAGAATGGCAAGTCCAGCTCTCAGCAGCGCTCTACTAATGGTTAGGTTGGGGGAGGCAAGGGGGGGGCTGTTGGGCTCTTCTTAGCAGAGTCTAGCCAGGAGCTGGGAAGGTGTTTGGGCAGCGTGAGTTCTCTTGTCTCCTGTAGCACCTGGGAGGAATGGGATACCCAAATGAATGCTTTTCCACTTCATAGGCCATCAGTTCTTGCTGATGGGGAGGAGCGGTCATCACCGACCCTCTTGCTGTTTTGGGATGTGCCCTGATGTTGCCAAATTCTAAAAAGAAAAGTGTGTTTCTGTTTCCAACCTCCCAGGGGGCATCTGATGCCTGGGTGGATCAATTTGCGCGATCTGGGAACATGTCAACTCTTGATACGGAATTTGAGCAGGCCAAGACTGCTGTGGAGGTAAAACTGATGGAGGCGGAGGGCTGGGGTACCAACTGAGAGCCCATGGTAGAGTTACCTCTCTCCTTTGCAAGTTGTGAGGATGACTAAAAACATTTAAGACGGTGTTCCCTGGGATGTCTGTAGAGCTGAATTTATGGTTGAGATACTCTAGTCATGTGAGATACTCTAGTCATGTTCTGTTCTCCCCTTCAGTCAGATGTGGACTTCTGGGACAAACTCCAGGTGGAATGGGAGGAGATGGCCAAGAGAGATGCAGAGGCTCACCCTTGGCTCTCTGATTATGAAGACCTCAGTTCCTCCTCATATGACAAGGTAATAGAGAAGGGGGTCTCTTGGTCCCAGCACTGTGGTGGACGGCCTCAAGGAGACTGGCAGTATGTCTTCCTTGCGGGTGAGCTCCACAGGCCCCAAATGCTGCTAGGATTCCTTCTTGCATTGATCTTCTGCCGTCACTTGTACCCTCATGCCAGATCAGCTAGGGGTTAAACAAATACCTGTGCTTGCCTGCAAATGCTGTATAGTCCTTGTCTTGCACCAAATACTAGTGAATGCTGGGGTTCTTTGCAATGAGTGCAAGTGTTGTTGCTTACTCTCTCAAGCTGATAGGACACACACTGAATGTTTAGTCTCTGTTGCAACTTATTCCAGGTCTGGTTTGGGGGAATTTTTCAGCACAGAGCAGGCAGGAAGAAAAGCCACTGTTCTCTGATCCGCTAAAAATCAGCGTAGAGGACAAGGAGCTGGCTAGAAACACCAGTCTGGGTGTTTCTGATGCACCAAGACTAGACTGCACCGTACTGTAGAGAGTGCTTTTCTCCCTAAGCCTGTCTCCTATGCTTAGCATCTGTCTTCCCTGCTAGGGTTACCAGTTTGAGGAAGATAATCCCATGAGGGATCATCCAGATGCGTTTGAAGAGGGGCAGAAGCGCTTGGAGGAAGGTGACCTCCCCAATGCTGTCTTGCTCTTTGAGGCTGCAGTGCAGCAGAAACCCGATCACATGGAGGTGAGTGAGAGCAGAGACAACAGGCCTTGGCCAGGTGTCCTGCTACTTGAATCCTTCTCTTGAGGTGAGGTGTCAGGGGGTGTGTAGAAATCTCACTTCCGTGTTACGAGCTGTGCAGGGTGTATGAAACATGTAATTTTTCTGTGGCTCTGAGTTTGTAGCTGATGTATGTGAATTCCCAGGAGGGCTGTGGGCGAGGAGGTCACAAAGCCTGCAAGTCAGAGTTGTGTGAAATCTTTGGTGCACGTGGGGCTGTGCATGGGGCCAAGACAAAGAGTTCTTGTCTCTTAAGTAGCTTCTGTGGAAGTCTTTGTCATTGCAACTTTGGAGGTGATTATGGGAGATAACGGCTCTCAATATCCGTATTAAAGACTAATCCTGCACAGCTCATTAGACTAGAGGTCCTGGCCAGGTCTTCCATCTACGTGCCAGGAGAGGATGTAACTTGAAAGTGTTGAGGGAGATGGCTTGGATGTCTTCAGTCATCCATTGAAGCTGTGGGCCAGAGAATGATTTTTATATTGAAGACAAGTTTCCAGCTCCTAATTCAGTGAATACTTATTTCCATAAAGTACTTCAGCTTCTGCAAGATGGGTTGAGAAATAGAGTAGTCTGTGCGCCTTTCTCCAGAGGTAGAGGATGTGGACATTCTCAGCAGGAAGAGGAAGAATGCAAATACACCCATGTTGGCCATTTCTGGAGTCCCTGCTTCATGGACACAGGGATGCTGAATTCTCGGTGTGTCTGAATCAAGCCCTGCTAATTGTATATGACTGGAAATAACATAATTTGTTAATCCTGAGGCTTAGATGAGTAACCTCTCGGAACAGAGCTTATTGGCTTCTGGGAATATGGGCATCTAACTTTCTGGGGTACTGGGAGTAGGTGAAAAGTAAACAAAGGTTTTGAAGATCTACCTTAGCTTTAAAGTGGTCAAAAGGTGTGGCCAATGTTCCTTTAGAATTGTCACTCTCTTCTCATAGGCAGCATAGACTGCAGGCTGAGCATAATAGGGAGAGAGGTAAAACTTTAGGGGAAGAAAACTTCTGGCTAGCTGTATTGAAAACATGTTGAATACTTCTACTGTAACTCTGCAGAAAATACAGGAGAAGTCAAGACTTCACAAATGATATAGTGATCAAATAGGCTTGAACAATTAATTGCTCTGAAGGAAATGTCATGGTTGCTTTAGTCCAAATCACAATTTTACCTTGAATCTCAGCTCTTCTGCCTGCAGAACACTGTGCAGTTATCACTGGTCAGCTCTTCCTGAGTTGCAGCTAGCTATATGGTGAGGTATTTGAGGCAGTGGATTGCCTCTTTGCTAATGAAAAATTGCCTTCCTTGAGACAGCAGGATGCTGCATTTTGTGACCTGTGTTCAAAATGCGGGTACTTCAAGCTGACAGTCCCGCCAACTGTCTAGCCTATTTTTGAGCAAGGGGTGTAGTTAATGTACATAAAGTGAATAGGTACTTTGGATTTAGTGCCTTAATTAAATATTCCCTATGTCAGCAGCCTGGAGATGGAAGTGACTTTCATGTACTGATCTCGTGATGACTGAAGATTCAGTAAAATGGCAGTGCTTCTACTTTCAGGTCTGATGGTCAACTCGCCAAGATTGTCACTTGCTAGTGGACCGCTGCACAAGTATATGCAGCTGCCTGCCTTGGGGGTCCCCTTATTATTAGCACTGTTACAATGCCATTTTGTTCTTGGGGAAATAAGAGATCTACTTTTCCCTCCTTCCTCTGCAATGTGACCACAGTTAGAAGTTAAAAGTGGAGGTGCTGTGACTTCAAAGTGTAAAACTGCCATCAAACTTGGCAGAGCTTCGATAGAGCTCCAGGTAGACATTTGCTTCTTTTCACTATAACAGTGCCAGTTTTATTGGCCTTGAGGACCTACGTGCCATAAAGTCTATATGTCTTTCAAGAGAAACTTCATATCTGTGGCTAGTGTATACTTGCATATACTTGGTCTCGCGCTGAAAACGTGCAGGATAATATGGTGGATTTAATCTCTGTGTCCGTGGTTTATCAGCCCAGCTTTTTCTCTCTATGTGAAGTCTGACTTTGTGCATCTCTGTCTCTTCCAGGCCTGGCAATATCTGGGAACCACCCAAGCAGAGAATGAACAGGAGCTTTTGGCAATCAGTGCTCTCAGACAGTGAGTGTTGCCGAAGAGCTTTTGAGTGTGACTCCTTGTCTAGCATGGTGCCACAAGAACCATATGGCTAGCGTGGTGTGCTCTGTCTTGGTTGTGATACATCCTGTATCTGGGTGTCTCCCAGGTGGATTTAATACTGTATTCACTTGTCTGTCTTTGAACTGCAGGTGCTTGGAATTGCAGCCTGGGAACCTCACGGCACTTATGGCTTTAGCAGTCAGCTTCACCAACGAGTCCTTGCAGAAGCAGGCATGTGAGACCCTGCGGGACTGGCTACGCCATAAGCCGGACTATGCCCACCTGCTGGAGAAGGAGGTGGAGGAGAGTGTCTCGGGGACAAACCTGGGACCTTCCAAGCGTGTCCTAGGTTCTCTACTATCTGAGTGAGTTAGGGTTACAAATTTCAGCCTTCAGCTGACAGGCTTCTTGGAGGGTTGGGACTGGCCCAGGCAGGAGCAGAGGGAGCAACCCAAGGCCAGCTCTCTCCACAGCACACCAATATCCTTGTTCTGTGCTTTTCCAGCTCGCTCTTTGTGGAGGTGAAAGAGCTGTTCCTAGCAGCTGTGCGCAGCAACCCCTCAACTGTCGATCCTGATGTTCAGTGCGGCCTGGGTGTCCTTTTCAACCTTAGTGGCGAGTATGAGAAGGCTGTGGATTGCTTCAGTGCTGCGCTCAGTGTGCGCCCCAATGTAAGAAAGTGCGGACTGTGGATGCTGGAGGTACCTGGAGGTTTATGGGTGAAGGTCTGGGGGGAGGTGCTGCTTGTATGAGGTATGCTTTTGGAGTGAAGGAATAAGATAGACACATGGGGAAGGGAGGGGGCTGACTTGGAGCTTAAAAAATTCCAGTTTATCTCAGCCCTTTCTCCCTGCCCTCTCCTGCAGGACCATCTTCTATGGAACAAGCTTGGTGCCACCCTGGCCAATGGGAACCGGAGTGAGGAAGCTGTGGCTGCGTATCGTCGGGCACTGGAGCTCCAGCCAGGATACATCCGCTCTCGCTACAACTTGGGCATTAGTTGCATCAACTTAGGTGCCCACCGGTGAGCACAGGGTGGGCAGATCTGCTGTAAGCCATGGGTGTGCATATGTTTGTGGGAGAGAGACTGTGACAGATCCCTAGGGCAGTGCCACGCTGCTTGCAGCCTTCCCTTGGCATAGGAGAGCAGAGCAAGTGTGTGGACTGCCCTGAGAGCTGTGTCATGCAGATGCAGTTGGAGTCGGGACCGTCTGAACTTTGCTTTCTGTTAAGAGGGAAAAGGGGGATCTCTGGTTCTGGAGTGGGGCAGGATCTGGTGGAGGAAGCTGTTTTGGAGAGGAAGTACTTCAGAAGCAAATGGGGGAGGGAGTATGAGATGTACCGTCTTCTCCAGTAAGCATGTGTATGCTCTCTTGTTGACAGTGAGGCTGTGGAGCACTTCTTAGAGGCTTTGCACATGCAGCAGAAGAGCCGAGGTCCGCGAGGGCAGCAAGGCGCTATGTCTGACAACATCTGGAGCACCCTCCGCATGGCCCTCTCCATGCTGGGGCAGAGTGACCTGTATGGGGCAGCTGATGCCCGTGATCTTCCCACACTGCTTCAGGCATTTGGCCTCCAGCAGTGACTCTGGGATGGGATCCCCTGCGAGTGCAGGGTTGGCCCAGCCCAGCAGTGACCTTCCTTAGAGAGAAGATGTTCACTAGGGTTCACGCATATCTTCGCTCTGGTAGGGCAGATCGTTGGCGACTGTTTTTTCAAGGACCTCCCGCTGAAGTGTGCAACTTCCCCTACCTGTCTGTTGTGCCCTGAGCATCTCTGAGCGGTTCATGCTATCACCTCCATGACTGACTGGCGCTCTGCTGGTAGGCAGATGATCCAAGTGGGAAGATGGCAACATCCAGCTCTCTTGCCAGACTGCATTTGCTGTAATGCCCCAGCGTGACTGAGACCTTACAATAGCCATTCTGCAGAGACTACCTGCTGGATGTGTCTCAAGTGCAGGTTGCTTTGGTGGGGTGGGATTGCCGTTTAGTGAAAGGGTGAAAAATTCTGGGTTTTGAGCATGGTTCCGCATGTATGTGCTTGCATGTGTGTATATGTGGGTTGCTAGGGAAAACTGGGGGCGCAGTCACCTTTTCTGGGTACTGGTAGCTTCATGGTACAGCCACATGCTAGTTTCTCAGTGTCTTTTAAGGAACCTTTTAAGAGCAGAATATTTTACTTACGCTAGGGACACAAGTGGAGGCCCTTACCCTATCAGGGTAAGAGGAGATCCCAGAGTTCAGACTTGAGGGAATGTGATAAGAATAAAAGTACAAAAATGTAATCTCCCCTCCCAGAATATGGTGGGGAAAGGGTCAAGTCTTGATTTTCACTTGATCATCTGTCATTGTTTTCCTTTGTGCAGAAGTTCTCCATCTTGTGTGTAACTGAATCTTGTTAATTATAAATATCTGTATATGATTCTGTTGGGGAAAATGTTTTTTAATTGTAAAGTATTTTGTATAATAAAGGGGGGAGAATTAAAATTGCCAAAATGACATCTTTGTGCCTCTGGAGCTGCATGCAGTGGGTAGTGTATATCACTCTGGGAGTCTAAGCCCACTGACTTTCAAAAGATAGATCAGAGTCTGAGTTTGTTTCCCCTTTTGATCCAGGTTTTGTTTTATTGATAACTCGTATGCAAATGAAGCTCAAAGGCCCTAATTTTGCTGTAGCCTTGGGCTTTAGTTCTATGAGCCAGCAGGAGAGCTTCCTTGTGCCAAAAGCGTTTTCTTTTCCTTGCTTAGGTTTAGGGATCAGTGAAGCACTCCCCACACACAGCACCACCACCCCCCCCCCCACCCCCCTCCCCCCCAATTTCCAGGTTTCCTGCTCTCTGCAGTGGGGAAAATTGTGTTACATTTTGTCATCTCATTGAGGACCCCTCCTGCTGTGGTAGTCGAGACCTGGGGCTCAGCAGGGAGCGCTTACCCTTCCTCTTCCACCAGGCACCTGTTTCTTCCTACCTCTGCCTCACAGGCTTGTTTTTCTCTCACTGCTGTAACAATCAGGAGCAGAAAGTATGGGCAGAGAATAGTTCTTGCTGTGTCTTCTGCATTCTAGCTTCCCGTGTCTCACATCCAGCCCTGTGGCACTAAAACCTACATGCACTATTCTGAAACTGCTGCAATGCATGCATAAATGATTTGCTGCTTGTGCTGTCTAAAAGGAAGGGAAACATTACTTCTGGATCCTGCTAACATGTGCTGCTCCTGGTCAGAGAACTGCCTTTTGGTTTTCACTGATCTCAATCCTTGTCAGATTCTTCTCAGCAAAAGAAAACATTAGTGCCTGTGCTGTTCCTCACCTGCTGTCCACCTGATCTCCCTTTCTCTGTTCCCTGTGGTCCCCCCTGCCACTGATTTTCTTTGCCCCTCTGCTGCACTGCATTCCTCTCTGTTCACACTCCCATTGTCACTGCTTGGCCTTCCCTTTTTCTCATCCTCAGATGCCATTAATGCTTCTCTTCTCCTTGATTTCCTAGTTGTCTCAATGTCCCTTGCTATTCAGCTTGATCTCTTGGCTTTGTGCTTGGTGTCCTTACCTATCACACATCCCCTCCTGTCTCTGTAGCTAGAGTGAGCTGTCACCATTTGTTCTCTTTCCCTGTAAGTTGTTCTTTCTTCCCTCCCCCCCACCTTAAATCATCTCCTAGCAAGTGTGCTGCCTTTGCTGAGGCCAGATCTTCACCTAGACATGAGGTCCCGTTTCAGCCTCCCAGGGCTGAGTAAGACCGAGCTGCTTCTGTCCGGACCCTGTCTAACCTTGTCCTGTTAAAAATTGTCTTTGGAAACGGCACGTTGGTGCAGGGAGCAGCAGCTGGCTGATCGTATCCGGATTGTGGGTCCTGTTCACGCCTTTTGCCTGCCCTCCAGCCACCTCTGAACCAGGCTTGTGCTGGGGCTCTGGAAGTACCTTGATTCTAGTTTGCATTTCCAGCTACACCGTCTGGTGCCAGGCCCTGTCGTACAGTGGGGGTGGTCAGCAGGTGCCGAGTATTTCAGAATCACAGGTGAGGCAGTGAGGGGTGTTTGGGGGTCCCTAATCCACTCCCCTGTCACAACAGGCCTGCCTTGGATGCTAGACCAGGTAGCTGAGGGCCTTACAAATGAGCATGCTCTGCAATTTTTGTACTTTCTCCTCTTGTACTTTCCCAAGCACACAGAGCAGCGGCAGGGCCTGTCGCCACTAGAAGCATAAGGGGAGCCCACAGGCCCTTCTCTGTTCTTTTCCAAGTCTGTGGGTGCTACAGGACCCGAACTAGATCTTTCGCAGGGCACTGGAGGTGCAGTCAAAAGGGATGGTTCAGTACATGTTCTTCCACCCATGCTTCTTGTTGTGTTTTCAGTGTTTTATTTATTTGCTGCTTCCAATAAATCTGAGAATCTCTTGTCTCCTGGTGCTGACCTTAACTCGACTCGCAGCTGGAAGGTACCAGCAAATGGAAGTCTATGTGCTGAAATCCTTATACCTCTCTCCACTGTGCTCCTCGTTAGTGTTTATGCTTGTCGAGAAGGTGGGTGTGCTGCCACCGTACACTCTGGTTTACCACTGCTGTTTCCTCACCTTGAGCTGCTGAGCTTTGTTATGATCCTGGGTTTTCTCGAGTTACCACCCCTTGATCTCTTGTTTTGGGTCCCAGGCCCCTACCTCACCTGCCTGTGTGTGCTGAAGCCTTTCCAGTCCTCTAGGAGTGGTGACCTGAACTGGGTGTTCATGGAAAGGGTATAAGGGCCAGCATGTAGTGGGTACCTGTAAGAGTCGGTCTAAAGAGAACAATATTGTCTCAACATTGCCAACAGAGACCTGGAGATGGAATGTGCTCCTCAGGGACAGCAAGACACAAAGACCCTGGGAAAGAGAACTGCGCAGTACAAGGAGTGCTGTGCTGTTCCCTGCCACCTGGGATTGAAAGGAACAACTACAATAAGGCCTCATAACAGCTGTCCAGAAGATGGATCACAACCGTGGTCATAACAATGAACCAGAAAACAATACAAAAACACTCCTGGTCTGAAGCTACCCACCTCTGAGGCAAACCACGTCTCGGGCACTCTTCTTTGGACATGCATGATAACCTGGCTCGAGAAGGCAGAGACTGGCAACAATCCATGGACCAGAGGAGGAGCAAGGTGTGTTGCTTGGCATAAAAAGATGCCTTCTTAGCAACTGAACTTTGGAGATCTTCCCCACCAAAGATCACGATGATAGGAAGGACCGGTGGGATGCTGCCTGGACCTGGGACCATAGGGACACCTTGGACCCATGGTGGTAGCTATAATCCTCTTTCCTTTTCTTTTTACTTTACCTTTTATTCACTTTCTGTCTTTCTACCTATTGCATGCCGCTTTACGGGCAAACAATAAAATTGTGCTGTTTAATAGAAGCATAACCCCTTGGCGTGGTCGCCTTGATTTTTGCGCTTCAAGATCATAGTTAACGAACCATCACGAGTCCACTGAGTGGACTGTGACAGTACCCTCATATTTTCTAGGGATCCTGCTGCTTTAAAGACTGCCTGGCACAGAAACTGTGTCAGTTTAATAGCCTTTGGTGAATTTGTTCTCTGTCGGTGCCTTGATTTTTAAGACGGGTGGTGCTTTTGGTCTCTGCAATGTCCTGTGGATGCACAGAAGAACTGTGTTTAGATATCCAAATTACTCTCTTTTGTTTTAAGCCTGCTACTTCTTCCTTCGTGGCCTGGTACTGTAAGAGAGAGCAAATATTACGGTTCTAGTGCATTCTGTGTCTCCCCAGAGGGAGCCCTTTCCCTGCCGCTGTGCCCATGCTCCTGCACCTTCTCTGCTTCCCCTGTGGCATTGCCAGGGTTCCCTTCGTGCCCTAGCCTGCCTCGGGGCCCTGACCACCGACTCCTCCATGCATGTTTCTCCTCCTCTGAGTCAGCCCCTGGTGCTCAGGACCCTTTTGGCAGGCAAGCCTGTGCTGGAGGGACTGCCAGCAGCGCAGTGCTGCCCACCTGAGGCGCGGAGCAGCCCGAGAGGTGCCGGCCAGGCAGAGCTGTCGGAGCGGGCGCTGGCAGCTTCCCCACCTGGCAGGGCCTCGCTCACTAGGCATGAGCTTCCTTGCTCCCCCCAAAAATGAGAGAAACGTTTCGGCGGTCACCGTTACACTTAGTACGGGCAGAGCGTTGCCTGGTGTTTGCCGAAGCTTTGGAGCACCTCACTTGAGGTGTGTGAAACTTCAAAGCTCTGCAAGTGTCCATCGCTTTAGGAAGGGTTGTGGGTACAGAGATCCCCTGAAAATCTGATGCTGGGTGGGTAGGCTTTTTCCTGGAACTTTTCCATTTCTCTGTCACATCTCCTAGGCAGAAGTGACACTCGTGCTGGGTGGGGCAGGCCAGCACGGGGGGTGCAAGGGTTCAGCAGCCCAGCAGGGAGCAACGTGCTGGACGCGTGAGCCTCAGAGCCGGAGGGGCTTTCCCAGCCAAACTGGTGCTGTGGAGTTGGGAACCTTTTGAGAGTCCATGACGGGTGAGGTCCTGCATCAGGTACCGAGCATCTGATTAGTCTGGGCCTTTGCGTTTGCAAAGCCCAGCTTAGCAACCATGCCGTGGAAACCCGTTTGCACATTTATTAAATGTGGGGACAGAAAGCGACCCAGCTGGGTTTCTGACATTGTGAGCTAAAACAGTTACTCACAGACAGCCTGTTACCTTTTCCTTTATCTGGAAAAGGGAGACTTTGGGAAGGAAAGAATAGTTAGAAAAGCTCTTCCCTTTCCTTTCTGGCTTCTGCGTCTTGTCAAGTGGGACCCGTAAGGCTTTGCCAGTGTTTGCTGTGCCTCTCCTCCCAGCACGACTTTGGCGGAGCTCGTTCCCTGCTGCTGCGAGTGGGGCTGCAGCACCCACCCAGCACAGCGCCACCATCCCTCTTCTAGTCTCTGCTGAACGAGTGCTGTTCAGTCCCCTGTACGGAGCGCTGGCAATGGGGGAGTGTGGCAAACAGTGGTAAACAAAGAGAAAAGAAGAAAAAAAGGGAGCTTGTGTGAGATACACGCTGGGCAAAAAAGGAGGCGCCTTTCCCCCCTCCAGTGTTTGGCAGTGAATGCATTTACTGGTCGGTGGGCTGCTTGCGGTCCTATGTCCCACTGCATGTTCTGATGTTGCATTTTTGGGGGCTGTGTTTTTTGAGAAACAGAAGGCTTAGAGCCAAAAGTGAGAAAGAAACTCCATCTTTATGATGAATTACTTTACCAACCCTAACAACTGCAAAGAGAGTAAAACCAAAAAAACACCCCCTCAACCACAAAAAGCCTCTCCAGCCCAAAGAAATGAATGTCCTGCTGCCTTGAGTCCATGACTGTCAGACCAAATAGCAATCAGAAACTGGGGAGATAGAGTGCATGTGTGATTTTATTTATTTATTGTTTTTAAAACCCTCATTTTAAAGTAAGGAATAAAAGGATGTGAGATTGAGATACAAACTAAGGTATCTACTGTGGTGGAGAATGGTGGGAATACAAGAGGATCTGGAGGAGGAAGGGGTTTGTGGTTAATTTGATTTTTCTAACATTTTGCCTGTTCCAGCACTGTGGAGTGGGTACCTACGTGGCATCCAAAGCTTTAAGTGAAATTGTTTTGTCACCCTGCAATCTAGTGGAAAACAGACTCTGGCAGTGCAATGATGATGAAGCCAACTACAGAGGAAATCAATAAAAGTCTTGATGTATTTGGAGATTATTCTATAGGAAAACAAAAAAATAAGCCCACTATTAAGCTTTGTCAAAAAGAGAGAGAGAGAGAAGATGGATTTTATGGAAAAGATCAAAATATTTTCGTAATTTTTGCTCCAAATAGGGTAAGTCTTTATTTGTTCAAGTGTTTTTTTGCTTAATGTGTTCTGGACATTTTCGAAGACACTGCATGTTCATCATTAGTCTTGCTCATTCTTTCACTTTTGTCTGCTGAGGGCAACAGAGGAAGAGGGGGTTATCCTTTTCCTCTTTGAGTTTTGTTTTTATTTGCACTTCTTTGTCACAGTTTCTTTTCCAGATTTTGAGACACTGCTCTTTCTGCAGGAGGGAGGTGGAGGGAAGTTTGGGAAACATAATTTCCCATAAGTATAACAAAAAAACCCATAAGCCATAAATATTTCCAGTCTTAAACTCCTAGTCCCACCCAGTGCTAGTCTGCTGTGTGCAGTGGCTTAATTCCTCGTGCGTAAAGCCCCATAGAAATGAGGTGAGTGACACTGGAATCCTTTTGATTTTCAATCCCCATAACATTCGGAAAGATGGCCATTAGTACCAGGAACTCATTTCTTTATGTGAGCTTGGGCATGTTTATACACACATCCTTTGCCAAGCTTTTGTGCCAACTCATCCCACCATACATCCCCTCCTGACTTTCCCTGGTGCCATGGAAAGCCCCACTGCCAGCTTTGGTGCCCTGCAGAGAGGATGTGGGGGACTTCTGAGCGTGCTGTGGGCTGCATGGCTCTGACACAGCTGGGGCACGCTCTGACTCACCTTTGTGCTGCCTTTGTGGCACATACATTTGTTCAAAGGGCTTTTGTGAGTATGCAGGTGTTGAGATAGATGGAAGCGTTTAGTTTATGATGAATTATGTCATATATATATATTAAAAAATACTTCTTTTTTTCAGAAACGCAACTAAATAATTTCATGAATAAAATATACTAGCAGACTAAGAAGCATGAATGCTGTTCAGTGGTGGCATAAATCCATCCTGTTCTAGGCTGTTTTAGTCCGTCTTCTAAACATTCCTGCCACTGGTGTGCTTGTATTCTCCCTTCTCCTAGCCAGCGGTGGACAGGATGGTTCAGGAGTGGGATGGGGCCTTGTTCTTCCTCTTGGTGCCATGCTGTAGGGTGAGCTCCCTGCACCACAGCAAACCGCGCTGCAAAGCCGCAGCTTGCCAGCACAGCGGGGCTGATTTTGCATCTTGCTGTTGCTAGACAATGAGGTCCTGCTGCTTTCCTCCAAAGCCCAGAATGCAAATGTCAATTGCTCTGCTTCCAGCCTCTGCAGAGCATCAAAAGAAAGAGCCATGTGGAAAAGAAGCGGTGTGGCTTTGTGCTAGCGGTGTTCCGTCACCTGGCACACCATGAGCTCAGCCGACCACTGGTGGAAGAGATGCAGCAGGAGAGTTTGGATGGAGCCAGTGTAGGGCTGTCTGTTCTGGCAGGGGGGAGCTCTCTCCCTTCCCAGCTCCCCATCTTCTCCAGTCACATCCTACCTGCGGAGCAGGGGTCCCTGAAGCATCCTGCGGCAGGGCATGTTCTAAGAGTGACCTTGAAAGAGGCCCTGCTGGTCAGATACCACCCCTTGAAGTCATCGATTCACGGCAGCCCAGCATGGCACTGGTTCTGTAGCTGTATGTGCGGCTGCGTATTCTCTTTCATGGGAGTTCTGGTGTATGAAAAAGCAGCTCGTAGCCCCTGCCCCCTTGGCTCCTCTCAGAGGGCTGCGCACCCTGCCCGGCCACTCTGCCCATACCTAAGGTCTAACTGAGATCTACTACTATTGAGCATGTGGGTATTGGATTCGCTTGTGCCAATAACCCACAAAATCTCCTCTGAGGCCTTGTTGTGAGCTTTCTCGTGTCCTCCAAGGATGGGCACTCTCTGGCCTGGGAGATGTTCAGGAGTCACCAGGCAAGGCGCTGCGCAGATTCAGGCTGGCTATGGGGGGGCGTTGGACAGGACCTCCAGAGGCTCCTTCCTACCTGTGGAGCCGCTCGCTGCTGTTCACTGGTGGTGCAGCTTGTTCATTGTTTACACTGTTGTTATCATTCATCAGACTGTTGGCTGATTTCAAAATTTGGAGACGGCTCAGGCCAAAGAAGCCTTTAAAGGGAACCTCTTCACTGCTGCGGGTATTTGCAGGATCTGGTTTGCTCTTGGCCTGACGAAGATCCCATTGTTTCCTCCCACTGCAGTGCAGCTTGCCGGTACGCTGCCCAGTTCCCATGTCTGACCATATATTACAGAGTAAACCTGCAATATGAAAATAAGCAAAAATATTGCTACTGCAGCTCTGCCAGTGCCTCCCTGCCCTGCTTTACCAGCTCTGCATCCCTATGGCTGCTCAAATGGCTACATAGGTGAGAAGAGGGAAAGTGAATTTAAAAAAAAAACCTACTTAAATGTCACCTCTGCCACCTGGATATTTCACACAGAAACCCTCTGAAGAACTAACATCATGTATTAGACGTGCTTCCTAGGTAAGGAAAAATGAAAACTGCAGGAAGCAAAAAATTCTACAGCCCATGTGCCACAAAATACTTTGACTTGTTTTTATTACCGTCACAGAGCTGGTTTCTGGAGAATAACGCAATCAATAAGCAAAGCTCTAAGGTTTCGCAAGATGCTTCCTCAATAAACTTTTGACCTGAAACAATGAGATGGCGGGTTGTAGAAAGATCAAACCAAACCCAAAACAGTTAGTGACTTTTGATCCCTGAGGGTAATATCAGCCACTTCTCAGTTCCGTGGCATAGGGTGTTTCCCAAGACCTCTGTGCAAGCTATAAAAGTAGGCGAGCGAGCTGCTCCCATCATCGTTAGAGCCGGACCGGAGGAAGCGCAGTCGGGTCTCTCTGTCCAGAGCTGACACCGAGGTGAGACGCGTGCTTGTGTGTGACAACTTCCAACGGCTTCTTGGGCAGCTACTGCGAAATGCAGCTGAGGAAGTTTGTGTTAGCATAAGGCTGCAACATGTATGTGAGGATCTGATGTCTGTGCTCGTTGAAACTTCACACACCGTTCAGGTGATGAGAGCTGCAGGATAAGCACACCTTGCAAAGGGCAAGGATGGAGGGAGCCCTTGCTACAAAATTCCGAGGGGTGAAAATGAGACTATTTTACAAATTAATTTTGCGCATAGGATCTTTATGCTGTGTCAGAAAAATTAACTGGCTTATTATTATTGCTGCTGCTTTTTCTGCAGGCAGAAGGTCATTATACCAGTGCTCATCGATCAATAAATTAAAGTTCAGGTAGCCACAGCCTCCGTAAATTCAGTTATAACTGAAAAAATGCTTAAATATTTTTAATTGCATAGTGAGATATTTTTCTTAAGTGAAATTTAAGTGAGGGGTTTTTTTTAAGGTTAATTGTGTTGCTCAGGTCTTGCAATTTTAGTCTGACTTTTCCTCTTACTTGGGCAGATCTGATCTTCCATGGCTTTGTAGAATCAATTAGAGTAACTGCTTCTTTCCATCCGACGTATTTGCCCTGAAATCTACAACTTTGCTTTGATGACTGTTACGTGGTTTAGGAAGGGAGCTGTTGTCTTAACTGGCCACTTGTTTCTGTCCCTGCAGCTGTTGCTAACAAATACTGTGGTTCTTCATCTGATTCCAGGTGACTTTGTGTGGAATTCGGTATGAGTATTTGTAACAGTGCTACAAAAAGACATTTACAACCTGAAATTTAGTCTGATGCGAAGAGATGATGCTTTGATCTCGATCGTTTCTCAGCTTACATCACAAACAGGAATCTCTTGATTTCAATAGGATTTAATATAAAAAGAGAAATAAGGTATTTCAGTCTAGAAGTTCAGTTCTGGCCTGAACAGAATAGGTGGGTTTGTATTTACAGTACAAAAAGCACTTTCATTTAGAAATTAATTGAAGGTCTCACTACTTGTAATATTATGTGGATCATGGAATCTAGTCCAAACAACTAATGCTGATTTCTGAAATAATTCTCAAATGCAGTGTCAGTTATCAACTGAAAGATTTATCACCAGTTATATATTTTATTTCATTATAATTTAGGATATACCAATAAGATGTTAAACTAAATGCTTAGATGAGCCTCGCACATATACACAACTAAATAGGACTGGATGTTTTTTGAATACATATCTCATTTTACATTTTTCTTCCCAATTCAAATGTCTGTGCCATGCTCTCACTCTTTTCCAGCTGTTGCTATATTTATCCTCTGCTAAAAATGTTTTACTTTTCATTTTTTCTTTTTCCTTTCCCCCTCTCCAGCATCCTGTGCCTGGTGTGAAAAGGCTTCTCACAAGTGTTGCATATTTTCTGTTTTTCTTTTCTGCAGACTGTCACCCAGCTCCTACAGCAAGAAGTCCAGCCCACAGAAGCCCTGCCAAGATGGGAAAAATCATCATTTACGAGCATGCCAACTTCCAAGGTTACTCCAGAGAATTCACTAGTGACATTGCCAATCTAAAAGATGTAGATTGGAATGATTGTGTCTCCTGAGTGAAAGTATTCGGCCAGCCTTGGGTGGCTTATGAGCACAGCAATTACAGAGGCCAGCTGCTGGTGTTTGAGGAGGGAGAACATGGCTTTGTTGGCAGAGAGATGAATTATAAGATCACTTCTCTGCAGCTGATCACTGAAAATCTGTGCAGTCCCCAGATCACTCTCTACGAACATGCCCATTACCAAGGGAAGAGCAGGGTGATAAGAGAAGCAACCAACCTTGCCAGGGGACATGACAACGACATCATATCTTCCCACAAAGTCCAGTGCGGTGTCTGGCTGTTGTGTGAACACAGCGATGGGAGCGGTTTTCGCTACATTGCGAGAGAAAATGAGCACCTCCCATATTACGGTGCCATCAATTTCAATGACAAGCTCTCGTTTCTGCGTCCCCTGATCCCTGGCAGGAGCTGAGGCTGTTGGGCTGCAAAACCTGCAGCGCTGAGGCAAGATGCAGCCCCAGCAGGAGATGCAGACCCAGATCCCTGTCTGTACTTGTACTGCTTTTTCCCGCTGCATCACGCTGAATGGGAGAGCTCTTCCCTGCTGCACTGCGCACCTGCCTGCCCCAGTCCTGCCTTGCACTGCTCTGCCTCCCTACGGTGCCTGCAAACGCAAGAGCTATCATACGTCGTCAAACGAAAGACACTCAAAGATAAGAGGCATGCCAGGGGTGTGCAGCCTATTGCACCTGTATTTTGATTTTTCCATACTAAATAATGTAAAAGCATTGCACGTAGCTTCTGTTGCTAAATACATAAACAAAACATGTTTAACCAGCATCACTTTGTGATTTGTTTTACAGCACTCTTGCTTTACACAGCCTCTGCCATTATATTTTTGCTTTCCATTTTGCACTGTTGCCATTAGAAAAGCCATTGAAAGCAACGGGTCTTTTTTATTTTTTATTTGTGGTTTCATATGGATACATATTGCCCTTTCATGATGAGATACCCCTATGTATTCAGAGAATGGTTCATGCGCACACTTATAAATATTTCTCATGGATCTCTCCTGGAAGGTTTTATCTCCTTACATTTTCACTTGTCAGCAACATTGGATTCAGCCTTGAATCAACCAGATGTGAGGTCCTGGTGAGCATGCCAAGCACTGCTGTGGTCCCGGCCAAGCTCTTACCTGCAGAGCTGACTGAGCTACCACGACCCTGAGTGCATCTCAAGGCATTGATCTTGCTCGCAATGCAGTCTTCTACTGCCCTGAGTTACGTAATCAAGCAGAAAGTTTTGGTAAATCTGAATTGATTGATCGGTTGATGGTACTAGAAAAACCTGTCTGGTTTCTTTAAAACTTTGTTACCTTGATAAGAGATGTATCATTTTGAAATCACAGCATTTCAATCAGAACAGAAAATATCCAGCTTCTAAAGTTACCTCCACTGTAATTCAATGCGGTAATGGGTGTTTTACTGTTTTAACAGTGTGCAGAGTCACCACGTGGTAAGCTCTACTGCAGGGCAGCCTTACATACTAGCTCAGGTAGCTCCAGGCCCTCCAGCACACCGAGCAGTACCGGGGTTCTCAACGCCACGAGCACCAGTGGATCCTGGGGGGCCCTTCTTTGTCCTTCGCCAAACCCATGGGTGCCACAGGCCACAAACTAGAGCTTTCACAGGGCAAGGAGGCAAATGGAGGATGAAGATGCCAGCTGTGGGAAGTGGTGAGCTGCAGGAGAAGGGCTGCTGAAGCACCTGCAGCAAGCCTGGGGAGTGAGCCACTGCTCAGCACTCCTGCAGTGCAGGAGCAGGCTGGAAATTAGGACCATGCGTGGCAATCAGTTAGCTGAGGGGAATGTGCTCAAGCTTGTAGGTCATGAACCCTGGGAAGACGAGGAGTGTAAATAGACACAACAATTAACATGATGAGTCATGCTGAGAGAGCATGGGGAGTGGGGGACGGATGACGCCAAGGATGGCTCCAAGGAAAGGTAACACCTTGCTGTTAATTGATGGTAGTTAAGCACCAATCGGGCATTGCCTAGTAAGCAATGCTTAGCTTCAAGAACCAATCTGTTTAAAACGCGCAGCTTCTGAAAGCATATATAAACTCATGCTTCTGTACAACAAATTGACATTTGCTTGCATCAAGCTGTGTCCCGTCTCTCCATCGCAGCACTGCAGGATGGTGACCATGCCAAAGCAGTACGGTAAAACCTGCATGACAGAGCCAACTTCAAAGTCATTGCCTTTGGAATATGGACTGTGCAAGGCCTTCTTGCAGATGTGGGATCGCTAGCCATTTCAAAAACTGGTTTACCATGTGCAGGCTTACCTGGGGAGCACAGAGCCGCAGTTCTGCGTTCCCACTAAGTGCAGCTGCATTCTCTGAGCCACGTGTGGTGGCAGCCATCACGCAGCCCTGCATTGCAGCGTCCATCTGGCTCTCTGCTGAGCCCCTGTTTGCCATGACTGTCTCATAGCTAAAAATGAAGCCCAGAACATGCTGTGCTCTCCTGTGCTGGGCTTTGCTCCCATTTTGAAAGGAAGGCTGCGGGCTGTGCTGTGTGCACTCCCTTGCTGGGCACATGCGGGCAGGTGCAATGGTGACAGCTCAGCTTCGGGGACGCTCAGATGTGTCTGGGGACTCTTCTTTCTGCTTTGCAGCCAGTTTCAGGTTTCCTTGCTCTCTTAACCAAGGAACTTCTTTTAATGGGCTTTCAAATTCAGTTCCAGGAACGTGGAGCATTCTCCCTACTCCAGACCAAAATGACCTGGGAGCACCGAGCACTCGCCAGGTACAGGTGGCTGTGCCCAAAGGAAGGCGACAGCATATCGGGAGGGGGACAGCAGACACCGGGGTGTCCTAGCGCGGGCTGGAGCAAGGCTGTCAGAGGGTGTGTGGTATGCAGCGACCTCAGCCTTCTCAGCAAGGTAAGCCAGACTGTGCAGAGCCCTGTGTCACCACCATTGCACTGCTTCCAGAGGGCCCAAGCACTGCGCTTTGCTGCACAGTGTATGACAAAGCTGCAGAACACCACACACAGTATGTTTTTGATCCCTGTATTAATGCTACTCTATAGTACTAATACCTTTTGGAGTAGCAAATCAAGTGGCAAATGTTTTAATCTGCCCAAGCCAAATTTGTGGAAGAAATTCTTTTGGAGATCCTATTGAATTGCCTTTGTCACACCTGAGGGATTCCTTACAGCACCACAGCACAGTAACGATGTTACATTGGCACTGTTAACAGAAGAGAGATTATTTAGCTGTCTCTAATTACCTTTCCTAGGAAATACAGTTAATGATTTCACTTTGTGAAAAATGCCATTTGTTAAAGAAGAAAGAAGGCATTCTCTTATTTTCTTGGCCTATATAACTGAAAAGTTATTTACAGCCAGGCTGCCTCCGAATCAGGTATTTTCTATATCTGAGTTTTCCCTCTGCTTCTCTCGGGCAGAGAGAAGATTACACTACCTCTCAAAGCTGCTGTTACTCTGTGATTTTAACCATCTCACGTTTCTGCTTGTCTCTGGTTCTCCTGGTCACCAGAGAGGGGATTTTCTTTAATTTGGAGTTGGGGGTGAGGTTGCTTTCAGGGGGCAGTGCCTGCAGGCTAGCAGTGCTCAGACAGCAGTACCCCTGAATCATGTTCTCTGATCATACTCGCCCTTGCAATGCGCTTCAAGGGGCATCTCAGAAGGACACAGCACCCTCCCTGGCATCCCTGGCATTCTCATGTGATGTGCACCCCTGTAAAAAAGTCCTGGATCACCCTTGCTCAGGAAAGGCTACAGCTTTGGCACCTCAGTCTGCCCATCGGCGTGGGATGAACAGTACAGAGAGGCCCCAAGCCCTGTTAACCTGCCTGTGGGCCTGAGACAGGCTAAAAAGGCTGCTTCCAAAATAAACTGTCAGTGAAAAAGTTTCACAGAGGGGACTATTGCTGATCCACAGTGAAGTGCAAATGGGTGTTGGAACAGAATGCTGCCCAGGGAGTGGGTTACCAAGACGGGATATCTTGAGAAGGCGGCACCATGGGTATGGCTGAGCAGTGATACACAAACGGGCTGAACTTTTCTCTGCTTGGTTAGAAACGTCCACAGAACTGTTCAGACATGTTTGGGTAACCACAGAACATAAAACTTGGGTTTAAGGTCAGATCTTGCCTACCCAGAAGCAGGGCGATGATTACACATTAACCACTTACCTTGTTGCGTAACCATGCTGGGTCGCGTTGCTGATTAGACAACAGATTTTTTCAGAAAACTTTCCTGGAGCTGACTCCTTGTACTGGCTCAGCTCTCGGCTCATGGCTGGGCTTTGTGCACCGATGGGTCATGATTCCTGGCAGACAGAACCCCG
Source organism: Falco biarmicus (assembly GCF_023638135.1). Taxonomy (NCBI): domain Eukaryota; kingdom Metazoa; phylum Chordata; class Aves; order Falconiformes; family Falconidae; genus Falco; species Falco biarmicus. The sequence continues at coordinate 92,149,290 of NC_079292.1, forward strand.
GGTGACCATCCTTCAGGCTGTGGTGTTCAAGGGAAGAACTGTTTGGCGTGACTTACAGACTCTAGATCCAAATTTCATTCAGAAAATATTGCCTAGAAGCTGAAACCTTTAAATCTCTGTGTACAATCATTAACAGCAAAAATATATACCTCCTCTCTTCAAAGTTGTGTAACACACACATCACACCCTGCTTCTTGTCTCCTGGGATTTTTTCCCCTTACTCACACCAGAAGTTACTGTCGAGCACGTGCAAGCCACTCGCACAGCAACCTATACTCAGATGAGCCCACAGGAGCAATTACCTCCCAGGCGTGAATATGTACAGAGCTTAAGGTGGCACAAATGTTAATTTGCACCTCAAGTTCAGAGGCCCTCTGAGGAGAAACCCCGCAGAGCTTCAGCAGCTGCACGTGTAGCGGTGCAGGTGTGGGCTGAGCCATTGCCCAGGAGAAGGATCCTGCTGAAGGGCTTCAGCCCTGCACTGGGGAGCAGCATCCTTGTTGCACTCACAGGCTTGGTACTGGCACGCTTGCTCAGAGGGGAACCTACCAGCTGGTTTTGAAACTCTTGTTGCAAAGGAAGCACCTCAGGATGGTGGAAAACCTGTTACGCATGGGCAGGCAGTTATTGTTTCGCATTCGGGTGGAGAATGATGCATCTGACGACAGATAGCAGCTTTCGAAATCCTGGTTAAAGGCTTTGGGGTCACACAAACAAGGTTGTCAGTCAGCAGCCCGGAGCCCAGAGTGCAGGAGGGGGCCTGGAAGTCAGGACCATAAGTAACAATCAGTTAGCTGAAAGGAATGTGCTCGAGCTTGTGGGTCACAAGCCCTGGTGACATGAAAAATTGTTGAAGGGTATAGAAACAGGGACTAAGCGTCAAGTTGAGACTATACAGGGAACAAGGCGGTCGGTTAGTCAGCTTGCTCAAGGACATGGTACAAGAGCTGCAGACGTTGTCGTCTTTAACTATTGCTGAATTTCTAAACAGCTAGCATGAGATCTTCACGCGAGTTGCCACATAGTTATAGAATACACAAGTTTTTGGACCAATCAGAATAAGATGTAACAATTGCTTGTGTGTATATAATCATGCTATTAGGCTAATTAAAGTGACATTTGCTTGCATCAAGCTGCGTCCCGTCTCTCAGTCGCGGCACCGGAGCCTGGAGCCTGTGTCACACAATGGAAGAGCCATAATGGAAGATGGCCATAACCCCAGGCAGGTGACCAGGATTAGCCCCCCATGTGTCATGGCTCCGGGGCTGTGCCCCACTCCCCAGGGCCGCTCGGCTCCCACCCTGCAGCATCAGCCCCTGCCCCGGCAGCCCCCAGCCGGAGGAGCCGAGGGAAGCCAGACGGCCCGTGTTCTGCTGCACAGCTCTCGATCACTATTTTTGACCAAAGGACTTAACATTCACTTGGGGAAACTCAGGCTGTTTTTCAAATACAGACTTGGCAAAGCTGCTGTTTGCACACTGGTGGGCTTGCGGTGCTGTTGTCTGCCCCGCTCATTTCATGCAGCGCTGGTGCTGCCCCAGCCTGGCGCCGCGGCAGCCCTCAAGCTATGTATCCCACGCCCAGAGCCCATGGAGGAAGCAGGGCTGCAGCGACTTTTGTTTCCATCTGGATCATGGAACACATCTCTTTACCCAGCAGCACGGCTACCCCACCTTCCATTCAGTTGCTGATTCGTCCTTTAATTTCTTCTTGGTTTTCTTTGTCTGAATATTCCTCCCCCTCTTGGGGCTGTGGTTCCTCGGCAGTGCCTTACTCCTTACTTTGGTTTAATTGGAGCAATACTATGGCGAAGCCTAAGTGAGATTCTCCATCCTTGTAAACCAAACCTCAAAAAATACAAAGCATGAAGCTGACAAAAGCAGCAAGGAGAGACCTTCCTTCGGAGGTCTGTGGAGATCACCGGGAAAATAACTGTGACATGGTGACGCAGCTGCAGCAGGTTATTCCTACAAGGAATTTGCCTTTGTGAAGCAAACTTTGGCATTTGTAGGGTCCCAAATCCCTGTTCGTGTTCACAGTCCCACCCATCCCTGGGCGCAGTTCACTGGACACCGTCAGCCCTAGAGCCCGGCGCGGGCTCAACCTGAGCCCCCCACTCCAGGCACCCCTGTGGGCCAGTGCCCCACGGGCAGACGCACTCCACCAGCTGAGCCTGCTCGGGGGCTGCTGCCGTGAGACCCCCCCCAGAGCAGTGGGACCTGCGGGGAGTAAAGCAACTCATCGATCTAGAGCCGCTGCCTCTCAGTTCCCATTGCAGCAGTACTGGGGCCCAAGGACGGCGTAGCATGGAGCGCCCTTACCAGCAGCACCAGGCGGAATGAGCTCACGTGCACCGCCAGATCTCGTAAATCAGACAGAGCAATAAATGAGGCAGCAAAACCAAGTCAGGTGGCTTCACAACAGTTAGTAACAAACTCCTTTTTGGTATCAGTGAAGCCACAGCCTACCAGTCAGGCTCCCCCTGGCAGGGACTCACAACAAACAGATGTACCAGAGGAAGACCTCTTGCATGTTTAAGAGGTGACCACTGACAGAGATGACCACTGACAGCAAGGCAGGTGTCTGCTCGTCACTGTGTGTGCTACCTCTCCTGTGGCCACTCAGGAACCAAGGGCAAGAGATGCTAACAGAATTAGTGACTGACAAGTGCAAACAGCAGGCAACGGGCTGATGGACTGCATCTGGGAACCCTGGATGCAGCACATCTGCTCATGGAAATGCCCACGACACATAAGATGGATCTTGCAAACGTCAACAGCACCATCTTTCAGGAGTTGTGAGTGACACAAACATGCTGGAAATTCACAGCTGCCTGGGAACAAGATGCTAGACTATCAGGGTGAGAGCTGTTGCATTAGGAGACCAGGATGACTGTGGAGGACAGGGGCAAGGGTGTCTTGTCTAAATTAGCATGCAACTGTCAGAAATACAGAAATAGATAACAAGAAGGAAGTAGTTTGATATCATTAATTGTTAATGCACCTGCTTTCTGAATCATCTTAACCGAACAAGTCACTGGTTAAGTGCAGTTCTCCTGTAAAAGACAACAAATCTTGATAGATGTATTGTCCCTTGAGGGAATACCTTCATTTACAGCATTAGTGCCATGCTACTGACACATTAACTCTTCTGGTGCCACACACATGGAGAATACACGATAGGCCTTATCAGGATCAATGGAAACCAGTAACGAGTGGTGTCCCTCAAGGGTCCGTACTGGCACCAATACTACTTAATGTCTTCTCCAATGACACAGAGCGTGGGATGGAGCGCACCCTCAGCACGTTTGCAGATGACACCAAGCCCAGTGGTGCAGCTGGTGTGCTGGAGGGGAGGGATGCTGCCCAGGGGGACCGTGAAGGGCTTGAGGAGTGGCCTCATGTGAACCCCATGCAGTTCAACAAGGCCAAGTGCAAGGTCCTGCACCTGGGCTGGGGCAATCCGCAGGACCAGTGCAGACTGGAGGGGGGATGGACAGAGAGCAGCCCTGCCGAGAAGGACTTGGGGGCACTGGTGGATGAAAGAACAGACATGAGCTGCCCATGTGCATTCGCAGCCCAGAGAGCCAGCCGAGCCCTGGGCTGCATCCCCAGCAGCGTGGCCAGCGGGGGGGCTCTGCCGTCTGCCCTGCTTGGGTGAGACCCCCTGCAGCGCTGCCTCCAGCTCGGGGCACCCAGTATAAAGACCCGTCGGAGCGGGTCCAGGGGCGGCCATGAGGATGCTCAGGGGGCTGGAGTGCTCTGCTGTGCAGACAGGCTGAGCGCTGGGGGTGTTCAGCCTGGAGAAGGCTCCGGGAGAACCTCACTGCAGCTCTCAGTGCTTAAAGGGGATTGGTAAGAAAGACAGAGAGATACTTTTTTACCGTGGCCTGTAGTGTCAGGACCAGGGGCAGTAGTTTTCAACTGAAAAAGTAGATTTAGATGGGACATATGGCAGACATTTCTTACAATGAGGGTGGTGACACACTGGCAGAGGCTGCCCAGAGCAGCTGCGGGTGCCCCATCCCTAGCAATGCTCAAGTCCAGGATGTGGCTTGGAGCAAGCTGGGCTGGTGGAAGGTGTCCCTGCCCATGGCAGGGGGTCAGAACTGGGTGATTGTAGAGCAATTATAGAGGTATGAAAGCAGGTTAATTAACATTGATAATATACAGCTGTGGGCTTGCTTCAGGGGCGGTGGGTTGGCTGACATGGATGATGTGCAGCTGTGGCTGGTTCCTGCTAAGTGGTGAAATAGCCCTGAGGCATGGGGGAGAGGGGTGCTTGGATGGGGGAGTAGTGTGGTCTGGTCTCTGGAGGAAGAACAAGCAGCAAGGACAGTAGAATCTGACTGATGGTACAGCCTTGTTGCAGCCTGATAGCTTGCTTGTGCTGCAACAGGTGATCTCTAAAGGTCCCTTCCAAATCATTCTGTGATTTAGAACTTACCTGGACAAGGTGCTGAGGACCAGCACCTACCTTTGGACTCAGCCTTGTTGTCAGCAGGATGTTGGACTACGTGCCTCCAGCGGTCCCTTCCACTTTATCTTCTGTAAATCTGTGATTCTACCCTTAGGCTTCAATTCAGTGTTTCAGGATTTTTCTGGTCATAATTTTGTGGGGTTTTTTGTGAGACTGATTTTTCAGCGTGCTCTTTTATTGCTTTTGACATAGCAGAAGACTAGCATAATGTGATAAATGCAGTCATGGTTTATGTCAAAAATAGAATGTAGTGTGATAAGTGTAATTGTTCTACCTGTGTATATCTAAAACCTGTATCACAATTGTAATGAATGGGTGCGTGTGATTCTCCTTTGAGACAGTATGATAGCTTCCCCTTCCCCTGAGGCAATCGCTGCTTGGAAAAGCCTGCCAAAGGAGATAAGGAGAGCACGCCAGAGAAAGCCCACGGAAGGAGACAAAGACCCCAGAGACTGACCTAGACTGCTACTCTTGAGCCACAATCTGTGGGGTACCCCTCAAGAAGTCACAGTCCAGGAAAGCACAGCGAGATCACGTCGGGGTCACCAAATTGTTATAAACGATAACAACAAAAACAATTTTATTTTTGGGTTCAATCAATTTAGACTGAGAAACAATAAGCAAAAACAGTGCTGGGTGTGTGTGGTGGAACTAATTGAGTTCTCTGTGCACCCAGTGCTGTTTTTGCTTCTGCGGAAAGAACAGGATGAACATCCGGCGAGAAGAGATTGGTCAAGATCTGGGCATAAAGGATGCTGCTTTTAGGACTCAGGTGTGCGTGTGGTGGAGCTATGGGAGCTCTCAGCACACCCAGCGCTGGTTTTGCTTATTGTTTCTCAGCCTAAATCGATTGAACCCAAAAATAAAATTGTTTTAATTGTTATCGTTTATAACACTGCTCCATCGTAGGTAAAAGCTAAAGTCTTGGATTGGAGAATCTTGGAAAAAAATATTTGTTTAATTTTTAGATACAATGATATGCATTATTTAATTCCAATGAATTTGGTCTTCTAATTTTAGTGTCCAGCAGAAGTGTTGAGAGCTACTTATCAAGACTCCTGTCTCTGTGATCTAACTTATGCAACATTAACACTATTCTAAATTTCTGGTGACAAAAGGCTGCTCTATGCATCAAAGCCCAGAACAAAAAAAAAATTGTTTTTAAGAACATGCAAAATTTGCAGAGTTTCATCTCTGGTAATTCCAGGTAGCGTTTAACAGATTTCCATAATTTCATGTCCTTCAGAGCCATGGGTGGCCCCTTCTTGTCACAACTAAGGTTGGTCTCAAGAGCATGGGGCTGGTGGGTACGGCAGTGCCTGTTACTGTCCAGCTTAGGGTCATCTTTGCCAGTGACTGCTCACCTCTGAAGACTGTAAGAGCTTTTGTAGGATAATCTTCATTTGTCTGGCTCCTCAGCAGAGACAAAACAGTCTACATTAGTGCACTTTGGTGATGGATTCACAACTTTCATTTACCTCATCGACAAGCTTTCGTATCTGCAGCCCCTTTGAACTGATGGCTCTGTTATTCTGAAGACCTGACCACTGTGAACTGAGAGCAGTGAATGAGAGAGAGATGGTGATCGATGAGCTTATAGGGAGGTGGAAAGCAAACACAAAAGAAAAATTATGAATAGGTCTTTGCTATCAGTGTCTCCCAGGAGTACAAGGTATTTCTCAGGCACAGGCTCAGTTGCAGTAGGTTCTGTTTCACTGCATGGCTACCTACAGTCAGCTCAGCACAAGCCATTGGCAATGTAGCAGCCAACAGGCTCTGCCTGCCGAGTTCTTGCCCCGTATCACAGAAGACTATGCATTTCATGCTTTTCATTTCAGTACCAGTCCAAATGCAGTTGCTTAGTGTGGAAAGGCTGCTGGCTAATGAGCACAGCAGTTCAAAGGCAGGCATTGCATTTACATGGTGCTTTTTGCGAAGAAGGTCTAGACTTCACTGCCTGTCCACTCCTTCAACTCTTTCACCTTGTGACTTCATGCAGAAAAGAGTAAAGAAGGCTAGTCCTTCTTTATGCTGTTCTAACGGGCTGTTTTCCGGCATGGTTTTGAACTACTGATGCTGATTTTCCTCCTCCCTGTCTTGCCCCCTCTCGCCTCCATGTTCCAGTGCCGAACAGCAGAGGTTTATGACAGGTCTATTAAATTAGCAGTACTGGTCAATGGCTGTAAGTCACAGCTTGGGAGGTTCTAGCTGGAGATTAGGAGAAACGTTCACCTGGAGGCAGCACAACTCTGGAACTGGTACTCAGTGAAGGAGTCTCCAACCTTGGAGGCTTTCAAGGCTCAGCTGGACAAAGGCCATGATGATGTGATGTGGTGTTAGTGATGCTCCAGCTCTGGGCAGGAGGCTGGATCTTCCAGTCTAGTTACTGCTGTTTCTGTCATTCATTGAAGAGCTTCTGTAGGGCTGGAGAGTGTTTTGGTATCACATTCACTCGACGTAGTGTCATTAGATTTCCCATTCATCAGCCTGAAAGAACATCTGTGTACTTAGCTTGCTCTATTGCTCAGGCTGTTGTCAAGATCTGCACCCTATGTTTCCTAATTAGGGGAAATTAGGTTTTGCTAATAAAAGAAAGTTCCTGAAACTGAATATGGAGAAAGTTCTTCTCAATGTATGAATATAAACGAATAGGCATAGATACGCTTCTCGGCTAGCATGTGAATGCTTATTTCTAAATACAAGTCTTTGCACCAAATAGATCTGTGACAATATGGCTTGGAAAGCCTTGGGGGCACTAGAGGTATCAGACTGTTGGTCACCCACCCAGGGCCTACTCTGCTGTATTGGTCAGCCAGCACGTAAGCACGAGCGTGGTCTCTTGCTAAATGTAAGTGTGCCCACAGGTGCCCTGCCCTGGACAGGGTTCAGGGCTTCCACAGCCAGAGGGTGTTTGTCAGTCATGCAAGGTGCCTCAGAAGGTTCCAGAGAGCCTGGCCATGCACTGTCTTCTGTCACTGCCACATCTTCATTCAGGCACCCAGGAGGTGGTATGGGCCTGATCTTTTAGCCCTGTGTTTACAGCAAAGTTCAATGTCAACTTACCTGCCAATTATTTGTGCTGGGGGTGTCCCAACAACCCAAGCGGATGGAAATGGGCAGTGAAGCTGACTGGTATAGTTTGCCTGCTTGGCAGGACCATAATGGGGCTGTTGTCCCCTTCTTCCCCTTGTTCCTCCATGCAGCTCATGATCTTGTTGTGCCATTTGAAGTCTCCTTTCAGGTAAGGGCTTTGGTCACCCATGGAGCACAATGAAGAAATTAAATATATGACATATATGTTGACAAGGATCCCCGCAAACTGATACATCTCTCCCTTATCTCTAACAGGTTATCATGAAGAAAAGCTATTAGAAGTCTGTCTTTCTCGCATCCACTTATCTCAAAACTGTTTTCTGCAAGCCTGTGTTCATGGACACCTGCACTAGCATCATTTCACTGCATCTCACCCCGCATTCTGCAGCGATGCTGCAGTGCTTGGCTTTGTATTAAGGAAAGTTTGCTGCATTCTCACAGAGTTGTTTTAGTTTTTGCTTTTATGCTAGATAAGTAAATAAAGAAGTTGTGAACATGAGAAACAGAATAATAGAAGTGAATAAAGCATACATCATTGGGTGAGACAGCAAGTAAAAATGATGCTAAAGAATTCTGAAGGCAAGAGCTGGATGGCTCTTTGATTCAGCATCTGATCCCTTGCTGTCCAGTCCAACAAGCAGCTATATATGGTTTCTAAAACCTAAGTTCTGTCCACTGTTAATGACAGATTTCTCTTTTCTTTTACCTCCAACCAACTTGCTTGAAACAACCTCAAGAGTTTGGTGCTAGAACGGATTCTGCAGCCCACCTGCTTCCTCTGACCACATACCTTGAATGTCTACCACAGTCCTTTTGTCTAAATGGGCTCCAGTTCATCTGGATTTTGTTTGTTCAGGCTGGGATGCTGGTTGCCAGAGTTTACTTTCTGCAATAAACTTCTTTGAAAAAACATGTTAGTCTAATAGTTACTTGCCTCACTACCCTGAAAATGAGCCTTGGGTTCCTAAGTGACATAGGTGCACAACACTGGCCTAGATGGCCAAACATGAGACGGGAGGAGGAGGGATGAGCAGTAGCCTGGGTACACGGGGGAGGGATGGAATGCATGCAGCATCAGCTTGGCATGGTGTGTCCTGTGGAAAACTTCGCAAGAAAATGAGCTTTCCTGCCATTCCTCCCAGGCGCTGCAGTTGCATCAGCTCAAATTCAGCAAAAACAAACGATGTCCCCAGGTGGAGTGTCTCAGCCACTGCCACCCTAAGGAAGAGCTCAGGTGGGACAATGCCTCATTTACAATTGCACAGGGAACAAAAGGAGGCAACAAATCTTCAGATGTCAACATCAGTGGTTGGCAGCAAGGCCCCAGGGTGTGATGACTGCAGTTCCAAGAGGGGCCAAGCACTGCTGAGCTCCTTCAAGGACTATGAGAGATGCAGCTACTCCATTCCCTTCCAGATGAGCTCCTCTGGCTGCTGGCTATGAACTGGCAGTTAAAAAACAAACCTTAATTAGATCCACAGAGACATCCACGAAGTTGTCCAAATTAATCTGAAACTAACTTCCAATAACATGAAGAGTTACACTCTCCAGATATCGCCTCTGCTCAGCAACCCATTTTGAACCTGGGGAAGACATCCAGAGTAAGGCGAAGGGCACCACCCCCCCCAGTAATGCTGCCTGCTCCTTCCCCTGGCCAGGGGGGCTTTCCCACTTCTCGGTCGCACAGTGATCCAGGTCCATCTTCTTCTTCCCCACCCCGACATTTCTGAGGTCCTTGCGATGCCACTGGCATCTGTTCACTCTTGCATGCTTTCAGTTACTGGTATGTGACCGTGTTGTGCTTCCCTTGCCCTACAGCAGTGTGAGGCCGTGTCACTCTGTGTCATTGAGTCCCGCCATTTAGGCTCTTTTAGGGGTTGTTTTGTTGAGAACTTGACTGATGTTGTAGATAAGGTGGAGGGATCACGTGAGACCCAGTGTGATGGGCTGTCATGTGGCGAGAGGAAGGGTTGGAAAGGGCAGCTGAAAGGAACCTCAGGTTTTTGAGAATGAGTGCAGGGTGATTCCCCGAAGGGCTGTGAAGGGCTGAGGACCCCTACACTGGTTACTCCACAGAAACAGCCAGATGCCCAGCAAAGCTGAAATCCCAGAATAATCATGAAGCAACTTCTCTGTCAGATAGGAAAACTTAGATCTGGTTTCAGACTGTCAGCTTTCCTTATGACCTTCCCCTTCTTTCTTGCCTACAGGATTTCAAGTTAATCTTTTCAGGGCCTGTAGCTTGATTTCCCAGTTGTCTGTCTGCTTCATTTTCACTTCTGTTTTCAGTTGAATTATTTCCATCCCCTCTTTCATGACTTCCCTTTTTACATTTGTTCTTGCTCTCTCTGGTTCTAACCACTTTTCTTTCAGTAGCTTCATTATTTTGTTTCCAAATTGGAAAAGCTTGCATGTTTATGATAGCATTAACTGATATGTGCAGCCATGTCCTTAGCAGAGGTGTGGGTTAGAGTATGAGTAAGTACAATGAGGTGAAAGAAACACCCTACCTTTAACAAACCATGAGGAGAAGTCAGCTGCAGGGCTGCCTGCCCTTTTTCTACAAAACTCTGTTTTGGTTGGTTTGTGGTTCAGCATCTTTCCCAGGGTGAGTTCCCAGCCCGTATTTATCAAGCCAAACAACAGCAACTCAGGAACAGGGTGATGCTTTCTCTCACCAAGGCAAATTGATGTCAGTCACCCTGCTGTTACCACCTCAGCCAATTTCAGTTCCCAGTTCCCAGAAAGCTCTGAACACCACAGGAATAAGGAAATGCTGCTTCTCCTAAGGGCTGCGCACAATTGTTTTGGTGACTTGCCTCTGTGGGAGGCAGCATTTCTTGGCTCCTGTTGGCTGCAGAATGGGGATCCAGGGGCTGGTAAAAGGTCTCTGTCAAGATGCTGCACTTCCAAGCCCCTGGCCCCATTACACTCTGATCATAGCTGCCTTTACTGGAATTACAAATGCACTTTCTAAAATGGTATCAACATTTATTTTCATGGTGCCACTGTTACATTTTCATTAGAGTGACTCTTACTTCTCATCAGTCACCAAAACCAATCCAAGAAATCTACCTCAAAACTGCCTTAATTTCTCTAACCAGATAAGTCACCACAGTGTTTCCGAACAACAAAGTCACTTCTGCTTGTGAACATACTTGCAGCAGAACATCAGTGAGGCTGCTAAAGCCAAGATCTTTGCTTTCTACACCACTATGATACCCTCAGAGGATCATTGTTAATGTGCTTCTGCTTGCAGAGAGGATCTTCAATCTTTTTTATCCTCTTTATTGTTTTCTATCACTGGCTAGTTAACTTCGTGTCACTGGAACATGATTTTTGACCCGCCGAATGAACAGCTGTGCATCTCCACCACGCTGCAGGCACAGGGCTGCCCAGGCTGAGCACGCCAGCCCCTTGGCTCTGGCTGGGGCTGGCCATCCCTTGCCACTGGGCTCCTCACACGGCTCTCAGCTGTTTCCATTTCTGCCCAGACTGCTCCTGGCTACGGAGCTTCCCAGGCAGCTTGCTGTGGAGCAGGCTGGCGATTCGCGAGGGTGCTAGGCAAGCGCAGCACCGGTCCTTTTTCCGAAGACCAAGGGGAACATCCTCTGAAGTCTGTTGCAATTGCTGATAGAAACTGATACGATGTGATTCACTAACCGTAGCTGGATTCCAAGAAACTCTTTGTACAAATCCAGGCTAAGGTAGGCCAGCCCCAAAGCCTTGCAGGTGTGTAGCGAAAAAAAGTCATGGAGTTAAGAGTGCAGGGGAGGAGAACAGGACTGAACTCTGCAGCAAGGAAGAGCCTACATCTCTTTGACGTGCTGTAGACTCAAGACATGCAAACGCTAATGCTAACGTGCAGCTTTTATTAATCTACTATGAATTTGACTGTAAGATGATGCAATGAAAATGATGGGAACCTGAAAGGTGTGGGCTAGAGGAGGAAGTATGGAGTCACTTTGACATGCATATTCTCATCCTCTGCTGCTCCTTGTTTGTCTTGTTGCCATGCACTCTGGCACTGGGATGCATGCCTCACCCCAGCGAATGCTCTCCTGCTCGGTGAGCCATGTTTCGGAGGTAATGTGTAGGCATGTGTTGAAATGTTGTGGGAGGGGTAAGTTGCATGTTAATAAATGACAGCTTATCTGCACACACACAGACTGAAACAATAATTTGCCTTATTTATTTCAGTGTAAGGCTGGGCACTATGGTAAAAAAAAAAAAGTAGTGCATATTACTGCTGACTGTGTGGTACTGGTTACTAGGTACATGCTGACTCACCTGGGTTCACCTCCTGTCGAGCAGCAGAAAAGGACCATCTGAAGATAAGAAAGTTAGAATAGACTTGTCAAAATAGTTCCTTGTAATTATTTTTGCACTGTTACTGAGCTGGCAGATTTTCTCCTGTGGTTTGTGTTAGAGGAGAGGATAAATATAAATGAAAGTAAGAAATGGCACCTAAGCCCCAGAATTTTACTTTATAACACAAACAGAAACTATGTATGAGTTAATCATCTGGTGTTCTGAAATTCTCACAGAATTTGCTAGAGGGAGCAATCCCACTCTGCAAAGCATTTGACTAAAACAAGCTCGTTACTGTAAAGATTTACTTCCACTTATAATCCTCCTAATTTGCTAGGTGGAATTACAAAATAACCAGCTCCTTGATTTTATTCCTGTTACAGCTGCAGAGACAGTATGCCACAGAGAGAGGCTTCAGGGTTGTTGTTTTATTCATTATTATACAACAGTATCTAGAAATACCAGCCAGATTCAGAACCCAGCTTTGTAAATGCTTTAAGGACATTCTGTGCCTTGAATTGTTTGCAGCTTCTTAAACAAAAAAATAAAGTGTAGGGGAAAAAAGTTGAAATAAAAAAAGTTTGACAAGTTGAAAGTTAAGGAAGTGATTTAAGAGACTGAAGAGGATAGACACCACCATCACAGCTTTAATTCTAAGAAGCTGCATGACAGGTTTAAAAAAGAGTAAACCCACGTAATTAACAACTTTGGTGTTTTAAGTTCTGCCTAATTTCAAGCTGTGACACTACCGAATGCCAGTTAGCGGCCTTGGAGGGGCCGCAGCCCCACAAGCACCGCAGCCTGCGGCCATGCAGCCCCCAGCAGGGTCCCACTCCTGCCGGAGCCCTGGCCCAGGCTGCGCAGGTGAGGGGCTCACGGCGCCGGGGGGTGGGAGGGGGCTGCGAAGGGCTCTAGCCCACCCCCTACTCCCACCAGCTGGCTCCACAGCCAGGCCAGGGTGCTCGTGGCCTTGTCCAGGCAACAGGAGACCATCTCCAAGGAGGAACCCCTCCCAGGCTCTCGGGCACCTGTTCCAGAGCCGAGCCGCCCTGTGTGGAAGGCTGATCAGAATTTTCTTTGAAGCAAATGTTGTGACTGTTTCACTGCACCCCTCTGAGAGGACTCTGGCTCTGTTGTCTCTGTAGGCCCCCCCCATAGGCTAAAGTCATCAGTTGGATCCCTCTTTGGCCCCCTCTCTGCCAGGCTGAGCAAGCCTAGCTCCCCCATCCTCTCCTCGGACATCATGCGCTCCTCTCGACCTTGTGCCACCTTCCTATGGGGGAGTGTGACAGCGGGCGCAGTGCTCCACTTGTGGCTCTGTGTGTGACAGCTGAAGGGGAACAACCTCCCCCCTTCACCTGCTGGCCACATTCTTGCTATTGCCGCCCCGTGGGTGGTGGGTCTCCATTGCCTCCTCCCGGCTGGTGTTCAGCTTGCTGCCCGCTGGAAGCCCAGGCTCTGCCGCAGAGCCGCTCCCAACACAATTAGTCCTCAGACAGGACTGATACACAGGGTAGTTTTGTCCCCAAATGACTATGCCATATAGATAAAATATTATAGAAGAATATTTTGAAAGGTAAACCTCCTCTAAACCATGTCCTGGGCAAAATCTTAAGGTACCAGATTTACATGTTTCTTCCAAGCTGTGTTAATGCAACACGGTTCCATTTGAGCAGTCAAAAATTTACTTGCATAAACCTACAGAGCTCCTTAATGATTTCAGTGTAAGTGGCCAGGAATGAATGTAGCACTGGTTATAAAAATAAATTGGGCCTGAATAATCTCAGTCCCATCCACAGCTGAATGGTGATTTCATCCGAGTCAGTGAGAAATAATGGATTATCTGGATGGGTGAAAGCTCCACACACAGTTCTACAGATGGGTTTAAAGTTTTCACATCCGCTCTGCTTTGCCTTTAAGTGTGAGTTTGTTTTAAATTTACTTAAAGACCCACAGATTTATTTTTATTTAAGATGAGCAGCAATGAATTCTGTTAGTTAAATTGTTGCCATTTTGGGTACATACCAGCCCAATGAATAATTGGCTCCTTTCAGCTGCTTCAGCAAAAGGAGCAACGGCCCTCTAGGAGGGTGTTACAGCTCTGCCTTCCTCCAAGGGTGCAATCACATCCTGCCGCTCGATTTACAAAAAAACCTGCAAACCCCCTTTCCTCGGGAGGAATGGAACCACCTGCCACTCCTGCTGGGAGGGCAGGGGTGGCTGGGAAGAGGAAGGACCTCTGTCTCTTGTATATAAGGAACTGTATCCTGCAGAAAAGGAGAGGGGATGATTATGAAATGCTGAAAGAAAACGGACTGCAGGGGCACTCAGAGCCAGAGGGAGCCCAGGCTGGGCAAGAAACAGCACCTCAGCCCTGGCTGCCCCGCACATCGCCAGGAGGAAGACATCTGGGTTTTTTATCTGCGAACCGAGAGACAGTACGATGTGGCTGAAGTGATCAGCTCCAAACAAAAGGAAGGAAACTCCTGTGTCTTCCCCACTCTTTAGCTTTATTGTGTTTAGCAGATTCCTCTTGAAGTCTTAGTACTGGGAGAACAGGGAGCCCCAGCTGGTCCCCAGTGACTGAGCCCGCAGCCTTCAGACCACGCGGAGCCATCGGTCCTGTTGTCTGTGGAGCCTGGCCACCTGCGCACCGCTTTGAGCAAGTGTCCGAGCCAGGCTGCAGAGGACAGCCGTCAGGGAGGTCCTGCGGTGGCAGAGGTGGCTGTAGGAGGTAGCCATGGCTTCATGGCCACTGTAGCCCATGCTGAGCTGCCCGGTTCTGTAGGACCACTGCTGCCTCTGTATTCTCCAAGGAGCTCCTTCTTGGTCTTCAGTGGCTGTGCATTTTTTTGTCCTGCAGCTTATGGTAAAGTTTCTTCCTAACTTAGTCATTTTGCTGACTTATGTTCTGAAGCCGAGAGATTTAGTTCTTAGTTTTGCACCTGAGGTGACATAATTGCAGATTTTTTCTTTATTCACCTGAGTCCCCAGATGTTTTGTACCCCGCTGAGATACTGGATCACAAGGAAACCTTGGAGCAGCAAGTTCCAGCAACTGCAGTGGCAAAAATAAACGCAAAAGCATGTAAGCTTATCACCTCCTCAACTTTATTACTTCTTTCTGGAGTTTTTTTGAGATGTTTTCTTTCCAGGAAAATCCCTGTCTCCACTAATAATTTTTTCCATCTCCTTCCCATTCCTTCTCTTTGCTCTTGATGACATTGGAAAATTTCATGCAATTTTGCAGCTTCTTTCATTACTTAAATATTTCTGGGATTTTGATGTGAGTAGAAGTCTTCAAGGAATCTCTGCCTTTATTCCTGGTTTACAGTAAAGTGTAGAAAGAGTTGGAATTATTCGTCGTAGTAAATATTACATTATGTGATGAACACATGAGCAATGAGCACTATATGTAGTTTATTATTATATGGCTCTCTATGACCTTAACTGTTCTAGATCTTTACAACTTTAACAGCTTTGCATCACTCCACATTCCTAGGAACTTCCCATTCTTCCTGTGACAAGCAAGATCTTGTTCTATCCGAGTCTAAGGTATTAACTTTGTATTTTCTTTAAAAAATTGTTATACAGAATACGCTGCCATGGATGTCTTTGGGTTTGAGTCTGGAAGTTTGTTTGCTTTAACTCTGATGCCATAGGGCTGAGCCAGGCATAAAGATGCAAGCAGCCAAAATGTCAACTCTAATTTTGGAATCCTCATGTCTAATTACCTAGAAACCCTGTTTCCATATGAACTCTGAGGCAGACGCATTGGGGGGAAGGGAGGAGCTAGTCAGCAAACACCTCCAGTTCATGGGAATTGGAGTCAGGTTGTAAAGCAGAAGCTCCAGCACTGCCTGGATGTCCTTATACATCCTGGCACAGGTGCAGGGAACTGCAGTGTTGGTGTGAACAGGGAATGAAGCACCAGAAGGAGCAGCAGCAGAACGTATGCATGACCTAGGTGTTGATGGCCATCAAGATCCCAACACATCCACCTGCAGCTGCTTAGGATGCTCAGATCAGGAGGGAGAGTCCAAAGATGACTCTTAAAAGCAGGGCAGGATGGAGAGACTAATCAGCATCAACTCCTAAAGGGCACCTAATGCATATTCAAAACCTGCACATGGTCACCAACCTAAGAATGGCTCAGAAGAAGTCATGAAGACCCAAAGGCTGATATGCCTTGTCATCAATGTCATGGCAAAGAATCTTAAGCAGATCATGTGGGCACAAGGACCTTGGTGGTTGTGGGAATATGGGTCTGAGAGTGTGTTGAATGTGATTGAGTGAAAACAGTTTTGTTTTTAAATGAAATCACCTTCCTGCCCACACAACGAGCTTTACCACACTGGTTCTACAGCACTGCAACATGATTTCCTATATGGAACTGCTTGCTAGACATCAGGTCAAATTGAACTGGCTCCCTGCTGTTTCTCTCCCTGTAGATGCCATGTGGAGGCTGTATGGAGAGGGACAATAAGAGCACGGATGCAGCCATGGAGTTCCTCCTGCTCGGCTTCTCCGAGCTGCTCTGTCTGCGGGTCCTCCTCTTTCTTATTTTTCTCACTGTCCATTTGGTCACATTGGTGGGGAATGCGATGATCTTTGTGGCAGTGGTTATGGAGCCTTCCCATCCTCCCATGCTTTTTTTCCTCTGCCAGCTGTCCGTCATAGAGCTATGCTACACCTTAGTCATTGTCCCCAAGGCGCTTCTCAGCCTGATCGTGGGGGACAGCAGCACCATTTCTTTCATGGGCTGTGCCGTGCAGATGCACCTCTTTGTGGCGCTCGGTGGGGCCGAGTGCTTCCTCCTGGCAGCCATGTCATACGACCGTTATGTTGCCATCTGCCAGCCCCTGCACTATGTGGCGGTGATGAGCAAGGGGTTCTGCCTCAGGTTGGCTGTGACGTGCTGCCTGGTGGCCTTTGCTGTCGCCCTGGGGCTGACGCTGGCTGTGTTCTGCTTGCCTTTCTGCCAGTCACGTTGCATCAACCACTTCTTCTGCGATGTCCCTGCTGTGCTGCACCTGGTGTGCACACAGAGTTACGCCGCTGAGCTGCCGTTGCTGGCTGCCTTTGTGCTTTTCCTGCTGCTCCCCTTCCTCCTCATCCTCACCTCATATGTCTGCATTGCTGCTGCTTTGGTACATGTCACCTCCTCCATGGGAAGGGGAAAGGCCGTTTCCACCTGTGTTTCACACTTGGCCATCACCTTGCTACACTATGGATGTGCCACCTTCATGTACGTTCGCCCCAAGTCCAGTTACTCCCCAGCTCGAGATAAGACGGTGTCTCTGGTTTACACCAACTTTACTCCATTACTGTATCCCCTCATCTATAGCCTGAGGAACAAGGAAATCAGGGGAGTCCTCAGGAAAATGTTGAGGAAGAAGAAAAAAGCTCAGCTGAACTGGGATGATATCAGAGCTATGATGTGTGTGTGCGGTAAACTTCAGCAGAACGAATGAATCTATGTGTATTGGAAAAACAGCCCCATAACCATGGCAGGACCAGATTCTCCGTAGCCTTCTCTGCGGCAAATATCCAGGCAGGATTCAACAGCTTCAATACATTTATGACAAAAAGACATCTCTGCTTAAAAAAAACAACCACAAATGAGAAAAGATCTCTAACAAAACACTTTACCTAAAGGGAAATGCTTTAATGACTTGTGAGGATGAAGAGCTCTGATCACTTTGTGGTCTCGCTTCTGTGATCACACATCACATCATGCTTGTTTGCATTAATGGTCATGTCAGCACAATTGAAAGATCAACACAATTTTTTTTAAAGCTGCTGTATTGGTTTCATTATTTTTCTATCAAGATGACAGTAGAAACTGTAAGGTGGGAAGTCAATAAAAATTTCAGATTGGTAAGTTTATCAGCACAAAAAATCTGAAGAGGATTATTGGAAAGTTAGAAGAAGAAAGCCCATGCCTAGAAAGAAATGGAAATTAAGCTGTGGTCTTCTCTAAAATTAGCAGAAGGCTGCACTCCAGCATCCCATCACAAGGGGAAAGGCTGTGGTGTAAACTCATCTTTGCATTATCCTAGATAATGAAAATGAAATCACCATTGATTTGACAGGAGTATGACTTTCCTGCACCTGGGAAGACGGCAGGGAGCAATTTTTCCTTTTATAGGGAGATACTTTAGGTTTGGATTGTTCCTATGGCAACATAAAGGCTAAGATACTGGTCTTATCATGTGACTTCTATCAGGAAAGACGGGTTCATATAAATAAAGATGCCTGAGGAGTGTTGAAATCTATCATTGTGAGATTAATAATATCATTGACACAGTTACTGGCATTTCTTTAGCAAAACCAGGGAGAGTTAGAGCACACCTGGCCTGCAGCAGATGTAGGAGTCTGAGAGGTGCAAAGTGGCATTATTTTGTGTTTCCTACATGTAGGTAGAACAGGATGATTCTGACAAATTAGGGAAGATCAGTTTTGGACAGGAACAAGGGGGAAAGAAGCAAGTTCATTATTTTGCTTAATACTTCCCCCTGCCATGGCTCTAAAGCCCAGACAGACACTATGATTGAGAACTCGCCTCTTACATATCCAGCTGTTGAGAAAAAATCAAAAGGCTTGCTTCTTTTCCCTGTCTAATCCAAGGCAGTCCCAGCACCCCAGCTGCCCCCAGCTGCCCCTTGGCAGATTGAGAGCGCAGGGTGATACTTGCTTTCCCTGGGCCACAATCATTACTCATTGCGGTAAGTGGATTTGGCTAACATACAAAACTGGCGCTGTAACCAAGGGATTTATGCTGGAGCCATCTGACAAAGGAGAACTGTGGAATTTAAAACTCACATTAAAAGCTGTCTTCAAGCTGACAGTCTAGCCAGCCTAAAATATTAGCACGGCATATTGGATCTCATGTCAATGAATAACTAATTACTGCTGTCAGCAAAGGTTTATCTGCATCATTTAAAATTATCATCAAAGTTGTAGTAAACATTTTAATCACCTGCCAGGTCTCCAAAGAGGAGAAGGGGAGGGTCTCAGTAAAAGCACGTCACTTGCTAACAGAGAAGTGCTTTAGAAGGATGTTAGGGAAGTACTTTGAATCAACTATCATTAAGTAACTGTAAGGAGCATAGGACAAAACGGCAGCATCAATTCAAAACCCTGTCAAGTCAAACCAAGCTTGGAAGTTAGTCCTGCTGCAGGCATGGGCTGGCCTGCAGACCTCCAGAGGTCCCTGCTGAGGTGGGTAGGATGCTACAGCAGCGGTTTCTAGCCTGCCTCCTAGGAGGCACTGATACTTTCAGACACCTGGCAATAAAGCTAAGGAACAGAAAGGTACTGAGGTTTATAATACTGATCAAAACCTTGGTAGAGGCCTTCACCTGTTGGTGGCAGCTGTGGGCACAGGCTGGCAGAGCTGTGACTGTCACCCACCGTGAGCTGTGAGAGGGCAGCAGGATGCGTCCTCGGCTGGGGGTGTCCCTCACCAGCTGCTGAGCAGAGCAGCTCGGCACACCTCCCTTTGTCGCAGGGACACGGACGATGCCTCTGGGAAGGATGGCATGACTGACAGGGCAGCCAGGCTAGACTCCTGGCTCTTGAGACCTGAGATACCTCCGGGAAGCACCACAAGCAGTGGAGGCTTTCTGCAGACACTGTCTCCACCTGATGTCCTTGCAAGATGAACAGATTGAGGAGATATCCCAGAGCCCAAGACTATCCCCACCAGTATTCCCGCACCCAGTCACGGCACCCTCAGCCCCTTTGCTGTCCCCAGCTGTACTGAGTGCAGGGCTTTGCTCTACAGATCTGTAGAGAGGGCTCGAGAGTGGGAAGAGGGAAGCTTGAGGCAAGAGCGGCAGCGATGTGTAAGAGACATCGGAACCACTTTCTTTTTAAATGCTGTCGTTCAATTGCTGGGAGCTGCCCGAGATCCGTTTTCCACCCACCTTTGCTAGTGGCAGTTCCAGTCCCGTTGACCCCGTAAGCTGTGTGCTGAGAGCTGGAGGGTGCTTAAGTGAAGTGAGACAGTGACATCCCTGATGGATGGATGGAGGAGCACAAGGAAAAAAAAAAGAATTTCTCAGTCCTTTTCAGAACTTCTCATGGAACAGCAGGATGCAGTCAGGCAGTGCAGAGTTAAACGAGTACAGCATATTCCACCTCCAGCCAAAGATGGGCAGGGCAAAGATCTTTCCATGGACATCATAACTGTTTGGTCTGGGTTTGGCCTCAGGACCCTCCAGTGTATGAGTACAGCTGGGTGCCTGCATTCCACAAGTGGTCCTGTCCTTTCTGGAAGAATGCCTACATCCCAAATTTGCAGAGGCCTGAGGTCTGGCAAACACAGGTGTCATAAAATTTTCCAATGAAACCACCTAAGACATCTCTTAAAATCCCTTCATGGTTTACACAGCCATAAAGACAGCATGTTCATCCCTGCAATGAGTTTTGTAAAGGCTGCACTGAGCAAGGTGCTGGATGAGGACACAGATCCTAGCAGTGGCTGAGCAGAGCACTGGAGCTCAACCTGTAAGGCCTGTAATGTCACGTCAGTTCCATCCATGTGCTCAAAAATGATGAGGGTTTGGAGGAAGAGACACTGAATAGCATTCAGGGTACTCAGGGTCCAGTACCTCAAATGGTACATGCCATTCGAAGCTGAATGAATCACTGAAGGAGACACTTCCAGGAGGTATCTTGAGTGCTACCTGCCAGTACCACTGATACTGGTAGCATACCAGAGAAATCTGCTTTTCAGTGTAGAGAAACCAGTGAAAGCTCCTTTATTTTTGCACACTGCCATGTTTTGCTAGCAATCCAGGTAAGACAATTCCTAAAAATTGTTCCTATAATCAATCTCCTAAAAGAATTAAGTGCACTTGCATTGAAAATATTTCCTTACTGTTCTAGGAGGCTAAATACAAAAGGTTTACTAAGGGTATGTGTTTCCGTTATGGGTTAGAGAAGCTGAAATTCTCCTGGAAGCCCAATTTTAAGAGCACAGAAGATGTTTCAATGTATTCTCCCTCCTTGACAAAGTTGCGTTACCACAGCCTATCCATTTTGGCTTGTGTGGAAAGTGAGTCCACCGCCCTCCCTTCCTTTGGATTCTTTAAAGGCTTAGAAAACCAGCAGCTAATTCTGTATTTACCCAAATCGCTTCTTTGTCTTTTGATCTGAAGCAGGAGGAAAGTGTCAAGGTGAAATGAATACAGCTATTCACAACAATGGCATTGTAGCCAGTGAAAATGGATGTGGGGAGAGGATTAAACCTAGAAAGCTACTTCAATATCATGAGGGTGAAAAGCTGTCAAAGATGGTGATGTGCTTTACTGAGAAAAGGCCCCTGTTTCCCTTCGGTTTATCATTCAACATGCCAAGGGCAATAGCCATATTGACTTTACTGTGATAAAAACGAGCGTGCTATAGGAGTTTCTCTTGCAGATATTTATAGATAGAAGATTTATGGAAGAAGAGAGATGAGTCCTTCCTGGGATTGTTTTGTGCCTTTATATGAAATTACTTACCCAGCATATAAAATCTGATAGGACCCTATAGGATACAAAAAAATGAAGTCCACATCCCTAATAAACAGTCTAATGGGGAACAAATATGCCTAAATATTCTGCCCTTCCCTCCCAGAACCAAGATTTTCTAGACTCTGAAAGCTTTTTATTTTCCATCTGGGTTGTTGTGCAGGTCTTCGGTCCCCTTTAATGAGCTGCCTCAGGAAGCAAGAAATAAGGAAAGACCAAAGCCGAGCTGAGGAACGAGGCGAAGCCCCGTGCCAACTGGCTGGTTTCAGCCACGGTTTCACTTTGCTCTGCAATCAGCTCCACATCAAAAAGCTGACTGAGGTGCTATTAATAATTCCAGCGTTGCATCCCTAACCCAGAGCGCTTGGCTCTGAGGATCCTGCCATGCTCAGTTATCTTCTAGACCAGTCCAGGGACAAGTGAGAATGGGAAGGTCAATAGCCAGCCAGCGTGTACTCTTGGCTTTACCTGCAAAAAGTGAAGACACAAGACCGTCTGGTTCTACAAACGGCTATGTAAAGCTGAGGGAAGACCAGATGGCTCAGCCCCATGCGGCCTCTAGCCTAGTTGCTGCTGAAAATCAGGTCCCCTAAAACCTGTGGCATGTTTTTATTGTGTTTTTGGTCTACGATTGCTCTCAGCGCTCATTTCAGTTTTCATGTTTTGGTTTAATTAAGAGTTCAGGTTTCAAAAATCAGGTGGGAAGCTAGACTGGGAATAGAGTTGACAGTGAGCTGGTAAGATGTTACCACAATCAGTGCCCTCCTGCCACCCACAAGACGTCAAGTGTCTGTTTCAAATATCTTCTCTTGATGTCAACGTTGAAAACAGAGGTTGTTAACACAGGGACAGTGGGCAACCACTTCATTTCTGCACAGCACTGCGACACTACAACACCAAGCATAAGCTACAACAGCAAGAAATAAGGGCAACCTCACTGTGTTTGGATCGTAATTTGTCAAGAAGAGGACCATAAAAATAACTGCAGATTTGAAACAGACATAAAAGCTTTAAAATTTCTATTGAACCTCCCAGAAATTAAAAAATTGATTAATTTACACATTTAGCTGTCAGTGTAGAAAAAAGAAATTTAAAATCACACCACCAAAGTGGCTAGAGATATGGCTGCTTACTGCATGTTATCAAGGTTAATGATTTTTTTCAATATTGGTGAGGTATTTTCACACAAGTATAATTAATCCAAAAGTGGGAAAAAACAGATAGAAAATATGAACAAATTATAAATTACAGAGTGGTATGTATTTGTCATGCAGGGACTACTACTGTTATATTTTGAGCTGTGTTTCAATTACTAAAAATATTATAAACCTATTTTTCTACAACCTGGTTGAAGAAGTTACAAGAATCTGCTAGAAATCACATTTCTCTGGGTCAGATTTTATGTTCATTGCACACACACTGTTGTGTTAGTAATGCTGAAGGAGAAATCCTGCTCTTTTTTTTTCTCTCTTTTTTTTGCTTCCTGAGGTCAGTAATATAAGTAATAAAAAAATGAAAACTTAATGCCAACAGGATAAATTAATATCTTCAAATTTGCCCATGAACAATGTGCTTTCCAAGACCAGTGGAAAGTGCAGAACAGCACTTTTTATGTTTACAAGTATATAATGTGCTATAATATCTGTTAGAAAGTACTTAACTCTTGTGACACAGACTGGTACCACATAGAGCAGTTTTATGAAGGGAAACATGAATCAGATGAGATTAGGGCTGAGTTTGCATTGCTTTCCACTTGTCTAATCAAGACATCACATCTTAACATAAGTGAAGCCATTTTGCTTAGATTTTTTTGCAATATGTCCCTCAGTCTCTCCTGGTTTCACTGTTGACTAAAAGTGTTAAGTGGGAAAGAAACAAAATCCCAGCCATCACCAGACAAAATTGACTGCATCGCCCCTAAACTGCACTGGTGTCGATGGGTGGGGGGTGCTCTCTGCTCCTGCCACAGCACCGTGAGGCAGCTGGGACCCCCTGGGCTCCACAGCCACTGGACCACCACAGGGAGCAGAACTGGCCTATGAAGGAAAGAGAATTTCTTCAGGTAATTTCTGGGGCAAAGAAAGGTCTTCCTCCTCGTTTTCAAGATGGCACAATAATTTAATTTACCCTGGTCTGCAAGCCCAGTAAGAGCATGGCAGACCATGTGCAAGACAGCTTATCGAGAGACAAGAGCCAGAAAGCCATGGTTCAGCCAACAGTGGAAATAGGCTTCTGTGCCTGGTTAGGTGTCCAGGGCATCAGCAGGTAGAGAAACACCTGGGAGTACCTTGCTGATGAACAGCTCAGTGGAGTTTTATGCAGGGATATGGGCTTCTAGCCCATATCTGTGTCCTTCCCTCTGGTATGCCATCTCTTTTAGGTGAAGAATACATAGGGGAAGCTGCCCTCCCATTTTGACTGGAGCCCTAGTAAGGAGATGTCTATATTCCTGGTGGAAGAAGACATGATGCTTTGTCTACTGGTGACAAACAGAATCAGAAGATCAAGGTGGGAAGGGACTACTGGAGGTCTTCAGCCCAAATACCTACCCACAGCAGGGTTAACATCAAGGCTGTGGCAGGCTGCTCAGGGCCTTGTTCAGGCAAATCCTGTACATCTCCAAGGGTGTTTCTCTCTGGATGTGTGAGGAAGTGTCCCCTGTTTTTACTGGGAATGAGAAAACAGATCTACACTCTGTCCCTATCAGCTTCATCCCTTGCCCTTGTTATTCTTCTCAGGGGGGAACGATAACCAGCTTAACTACTTGTGCAGTCCCTAAGTGAGGGGTGACCACTTTGTGATCAAGAGGAGTCACTTGTGCTCCTTTGTTCGAGTTTAAGGTATCTCTTTAAAATAAAGTCTGGGTTTCTGAATGAAAAAAGTCCATGTAAAAAACTAATTTAACAAACCACTAGATGGTAGGAGTCTATTTTTTGCAGAAAGACTGCCTGCAGTCAGCTGTTTGAAATACTCTAAGATAATTGCTGGTGGAGTAGAGCCAGGAAATTTTCCAAGATAAAAAAGAAAATACTAGAATATTAAACTGTGGTCATGGAAGGGAGAATGAGGGCTGGAGAGAGCACAAACTCTCCACAGGAAATGAAAGATGGGAACAGAGCATCCCCTGAGCTCTACAGAGCTGTCATAGATGTTTTATAGAGCTGTAGAGATGGTGGATAAAGGAAGTTATCAGAGGCCACAGAGCAAGGGCAAGTTCCTCCATTAGACTGAAGTGGGGCTCATTGCAGAATGTGATTGGGGTCCCTGGGAGCACCATACATCTGTGTTACTATAATGCCTTACTGAAAGCCAGTTCAAGATGCACAGATTCAAGTTAATACCAAGGGGATGCTTTGATAGCTTGGGCAGTAATATCAAGCAGGGAACTCCAGACATTATTTCTACATTTGGTTTCATTCATCATCTAGAAGGACACCTAATTAATGGTGAAACTCGCAGCTCTTTCTAAAATGTGAGGAGCAGCACACACAGTAAACAGTTTATAAGAAACATAAGAAGGAGTTCTGTCTGAAGTGCAGTTCAAAAGAAGCACATCCCAGCTCAGCCTTGGGAGTGCCCTTTGACTGTCCCAACAGCACATCAAGACAAAACCTGGTGTACACCCTTCCTCCTCAGTTCCCTCACCACAAGCCCAAGTATCCGTAGGAGGAAAGCCCAGGTGTGTTGTGTAGTGATATTTTCCAGCTAGATACCTAATCTCAGTGATACTTGAAACAGGATACTGGGAAATGGAAGGAGAAAATATGCCCTGCAATTCAGAAATACTCAGAGGGACTAGAAACACAGGATGAGCCTCAACCCAAAGGCATGCTGAGAGTGACTTTAAAAGATGCAGTTATCTTCTTGCCATCAAAAAGCATGCCAGAGATGGGAAGCCACAATAATGAAAAAGCTGTGGAGGTATACATCACAATCATAGAATATGATTATAAAGATAAAGATATTTTTTTAAAGTTATTTCAGATTTTTTTTCCCCACTAGACACTCAGGGAATTAGTTTTGTCCAACTGTTTACAAAGACAAAACCGAACCTTGTGATGCACAAGCAAAAGGATGCTGTCAATGAAACGCTCAGCAGAGCTGAATGAATAATTCATGTGTAGTGCTCCACCGTACTGGTACAGCCTCTGTGTAATTCGCTCTTTTACCCTTTGGATCTGCCTTTTGGTGCAGAGGACACATGGCAAGGTAATGCAGTGGAGCTTTTACAGATATCAGTAAAGTTCCAGGCATTTGGAGGTTTCTACTTGCTTATAGATTTGCTGCAGATCCTGACCTTGCTTTTCTGTTTTGATTGCCATTGCACACATCCTGACTGGGACCTATCGCAGGTGAACTTCAGCCTACAAAATAACAAAGCCATACATATGATTTCTGACCACTGTCACCTGGAATACCCCAACTCCTGACCACCATCAGCCAACACCAACAAGGGAAGAAAAAGAAAGTAGATCTTTTTTTAGGCCATCTTCTCCAAAGCCCTAGTAAATCTGTTCCTGCTGCTCCGAACAGTTTAGATCAAGTGTCCTGACTACCTGCCCACTAATGCAACTGAGCCAGAGCATCCCCAGCTTCTTCACCCCAAGCTCTGGCACTTCTGAGATTCCACAGATGCAAACCTGGGTAGCCCTAAGGAGCTGAATGCAAGGCTGCAACACTGGTTTGGGGTTTGGTTTTGCCTTAGGAAGGATACGGGCGCCTGAGCCGCCCTAGAGCCTTACCCTCCAGCTGCGAATGGTTCTTTCCCACTCCATGTCTGTGTAGGTCTCGCCTGTGTAGCCCCGTCACACAGAAGGTAGCCATGGGCCCATCTGCCCCCTGCTACACCACAGACTGGAGGAGGCACAGGATGGTGCAAGTGAAGGCTAAGACGGACACGTTCCACTAGTGCAAACTCAAGGTGTGGGATGCGGACAAGGAAACCTTGTGCTGGAGCTGCAATGGGAGTTGCTCAAATGTGGGGGAAAGGTGGGCATAAAAATTGGAGGCTTAGCACTGTAGAATGAGAAAAAGCACTTTAGACAGGATTAACGTGGAATAAATTTAAGATATAACTACTCTGAATGACATTAATATTTAAATTATTTGTATTGATGTTTCACTTCATGTGCTACATAAAATTGAAAACTTAGCATTTTAACTATTTGTTCTCAAATTTCTCTTGCCCATGTTTGAGATTCTTGGGGTGGATTTTGGTTTTCCAAGATGTATGGTTCAAGGATCATGGAACTCCCTGAGGGATGCAGGCACCAGGGCCCGCAGGAGCTCTGCGCCCCTGGCCCCTGCTGCTCCAGAGGTGCCAATCGCTTAGGCCTGTGTCCCGGTGAGCCCGGGACATCTCCCAGGGTCGAGATCCCTCAGATTCTTTAGGCAACCTGACAAAGTCCTTCCTCTAGCCTTCCTTGGGGAGGAGGAGAGCAAAAGGAATGCAGCTTCCCAGCAAGCGTGGCAATAATGCTGTCTGTATCTTACAGGGAGGGGTGTGACAGCTGGGCATGGGTGGGAGTAACATCCGTGCTGGCTGGAGGCAGAGCTGCAACAGAAGCGAGTTCTTCCACGTTTCTGTCCCTCGGGAAGGGAGCTCAGAGCCCCGAGGGCTCTGCCCGCACGGGGAGCTCCGGCCCCGCTCCGCGCCCGCGGCTTGGCCGGCGCCGGCGCCGCCGCCCAGGAGCCTCCTGGGAGCAGGGAGCCCTTCTGCCCGACGGGGCGGCCGCGGCTCTGCCGTGCTGTCGCCGCCGGGGGCCCGCCGGGGGCCGCTGTTCGGGGCGGCCCTGCCAGACACGGGCTGCGGGGCGGCCGCCGCACCGGCGCCAAGCGGGGCGGGCGGCGCTGGTGCGGGGCGGCGCTGCTCCCCGCAGCCCCTGGGGGGGCGGCAGAGCGAGGCCAGCCCCAGCCCCGCCGAACCCCCGGCAGCCCCCGCCGAGCCGCCGGGGCCGGTGGCGAGCGCTGCCCGGGAGGTGGCGACCGGGAGCCTCTTTCGGGACTGGAGCAAAGGTGGAGGGAGGCTCCCGGGAAAACGTGGCTGCTTTAAGGTGGGTTTATTTGCCTGCCAGATGGGAAGTCTGTGCCCAGCCCCTTTAAAACAGGTAAAGGCAGTAAGGCTTCTCCACCCACTCGCCTCGGTCTTTCATCATAAGCGCGGGCCAGGCGGGCGTTGTGCAATGCCCGCGCTCCCGTCGGGCGGCTGCGGCAGCGCTTCATGCAGCGGCCCCGGCTCGCAGGCCTGAGCCGGCAGGGCAGGCAGGGGCTGGCGGCCGGCCCCCTCCCCAGCCAGCATGGAGCCCAGCGCCCGCGGCGGGGCCGGGCTCTCCCTCGGGGTCCTGCTCGTCTGGGCTCTGCTCCCCCTCGAGGTGCCCGGGAAGGAAGGTAAGCTGGGACCGCTGCTGGCTCTGCCCGGGGGGTCGGGCTGGTGGGGGCACCTCTCTGAGGGGCAGGGAACGGGGGTCCCGGGGAGGGCAGGGGGGCGCGGGGGGCCGAGGGCCAGGGGCAAGCCCCCGCTGACCGAGCCCAGGTGCGCCCTCCCAGTCCCTCTCCGCCCCCTCCCAACAGAAGCACTAACGCGGCACATCCGCTGAGCCGCGAGAATTCCGCCTCTGTTTGCCTTAAACACAGGCGTTGCAGTTAACAAGTTTAAACACAAACTTAGAAACTTCCAACACCCCCCCGCCCCGGCAACACCCCCGCAGTTCCCCCCGAAGCCCTCCTGGGATGAACTCTCGTGAGCAGGGGCAGCGGGTGCGAAGCCTGGGGGGCCGGGCGGCCTCGGCGCTGGAAGGCAGAGCTGGGCTTAACAGTTCCCTCTCCCACCTCCTCTTAAGAAGACTCTTGTGCTTCCCTTCTCTGTTCCACTTAGTCCCTTTTATTAGATGTAGTGATCTTTCTTCTTCCATCTTGGCAGTTGCACAGTGGTTATGAAACATCTGGGGAATGGGAATTTTTAAGAGAGGTGAGGAAGAACAAGTCTCTGTTCTGTTCCCCACCTTCTCCTGCAGTTAATTCCTGCCAGAGACTCCTAGTCACTGTTTCGCACAGCGAGAGGTGTTGGGGCTTTTCCAGCCCGAGGACAGCCCTCTCCTTCGGTGCTCTAGGCTCTCCAGCGAGAGGACTGTCACAGCTGGTGGTTCAGCCACGGGCTCGTCTCGGACTCGGCGAGTGCCGACTGCTCTTCTAAAGCAT
This sequence comes from Falco biarmicus, assembly GCF_023638135.1. Lineage (NCBI taxonomy): Eukaryota > Metazoa > Chordata > Aves > Falconiformes > Falconidae > Falco > Falco biarmicus. The sequence continues at coordinate 92,177,890 of NC_079292.1, forward strand.
TCTTGACCAGCACGCTTGTGTTGGGGATCCAGCTGCACGGACGCAGCTAGCAGGCATGGTGGAGAAGGCCAGCCTAGGTGAGAAGTAATACAAGGTAGCGCTGGTTTCCGTAGGTGTGCAACCAGTAGTTGGCAGCAACGCTCAGGGACTTCTCTGCCAGCTTCTCCCCTATCTCAGCCATCTCATTTGGGCTGTGCCCGTGACCCACTCTTCCCTAATGTGTCTATCTGGGAACAGCTCATTTCCCCGGCGTCCTCTCTTATCTGAAGTCTTTCTTCTTTTTGGCGGACCTCCTCCCATGGGGCTGGGCAGCCATGTAAGATGCTGAGCAGTGACGCTGTGGACCAAGGAGCTAGTAGCCCCTGACTACTCATACTCCCAGCACTCCTGTAGCCTTGCTGACTCATTCTTCCACTCCTTGGAGAATCCCCGTTGTGGGTTTCACTTTGAGAGGTGCTTCCCGAGAGGGGACTTTGCCTGTTCCCATGGGCCCTTGGCTGTGGAGACAGCGGCTGCCAGCGGTGCAGTGGCATGGCACACTGGTACACAGGCTCCGAGCGGTTCCCGTCCTGGCCGCTTCCATGTTCCTTTTCCCTTGCTCTGCTAGAACTTGTCATGCAACCCCTCTCACTTCCACATCGCTGCTTCAGGCCTGAAGCATGTGGGATAGGTATTATCTGGGTGACAGTTCTGGAAGGACAGGCTGCCTCACCTGAGAGTTTTTGAAGCCAACAATGCAAGAGCAGTATCTTGAGTAGCAAGACTGAGAGCAGAAGGGAAGGGAGTGAGGAGCCTTGTCTGGACAGGGAGTCTGTGGCTAGGAAGGTTTTGCTGTGACCATGCAGCAAACACTGCAAACTTGCAAAACCTGGATTCCTGCTTTTCCCTTCTCCCAGTCCTGAAAGGGTGTTTCAGAGGTGAGAACAGCAGTGCAATCCCTCTTATCTCTGATTCTGGGCCCACAGCCTGCTTCCTCATTCCATAGGACTCTTGCCGATCTGCACTTTACACTCTACTAGTTGTAGTTGGCAGGCAGTATTCGTAAAGCAGTCGATGAGGGGGAGGAAATCTGGTTACTTAAATGCCATTTAAATATCTTTCCCCTCCACCTTTCACCCCCAGATTTTTTTCTGAGATGTTTAGGAATGACCCCTCTGAATATACCCACAGGAATCTAAAAGGGAATCCAAGGAATTTTTCATGTTTTTTACATTCCCAGCCGGGCTGTGCGAGGTGCACCGAGAGCAGCAGCGTGTGCCGGCAGCACCGCCGGACCCACGGCCAGCACGAAGCCACACATCCAGTGGTGTGACTTATTTCAGCTCCTCTCTCTTCTCCCCGTTCGCCTACAAAGCGATTAGTTTTTAACTCCTCGGATCAAGACCTCAGGGCAAACTCTGATCACAATTTCAAAGGGTTAAAAATGAACATACCACTGATTTTCTGCTTTGTGACATGACTCCAGGAGCCAGGGCTTAATACAGCCAAGTTCAGCAAGAGGTGGCAAGGCTGCACCCGGCAGCCTACGCTCTTGCTGATGGGGCTGGAACACTTGCGGCGGGGAGTGAGTGAACGGATTTCTCTGTGGTGGGCTCAGCAGTCTCAGCAACTGGTGCATCTCATGGCTTACGGGGCTGTGACAGCAGAAAGTCCCTTCCACCACCTCATGCTGCCTCTGCACTTCTCCGATGTGTTCGGAGCACTGAATGGTACCTCTAGGCAACACCGATTGATTATTTTTTTTGTTGGTAATTTGATTGCCTGCCTTTTCATCCATCTTGTCTGCTGCCTTCCTATTCCAAGGAAAGCTGTGTTCGGCTGCTGATGCTGGGTTCCCATCCCAACAGGAGTCAGCCTCCTGCTCCCATTATGGGGCAGCTTTAGGAAGCAGAAAAATTTGTCAGGGTCACATTTTTTTGGATGCGTGTGGGTATTACTCAAGAGGAGGGTGGAAGGGGAGGGGGTCTTATATACAAGGAAAACATTTTAACTCACGGCTGGCTGCACTGTCTTCTATCTTCCCATCCTTTCTGCAGCCGCACTGTTTGAAGGTAGAAGGTCACAAAGGATGTGGGGTTGAGAGAGGAAGCACAGGCTTCATCATCTATGACAAAATAAGGATGAAGCCATTCCATGGGCTGTATGAGTTGGGTCAGTGGTAACTTTTTTTTTTTTCCCCCTCTTCTGGTTTTCAGTGGATCTACTTGACACAAGCACTGCTCAGGGTGAACTGGGCTGGCTTCCAGACCCTCCAGAAGTAGGGGTGAGTATGCACGTTTAAGGAAGGGGAGCCACTGGGAGTGGTAAATGATGGAAAAGCATAATCCAAATTGAAATTTCACCCTGCCTCCCAAAATCAGGCTTCTGCAGCTCCAATCTGTCCTGCACATTGTATACTTCATCAGCCCCTCTTCCTTGCAGCCCCTTCACCTCTGCAGCCTCAGCCGCTAGCCAGCTGTTTGAGGACTGATGCCTCATTGACTTCTAGTAGCTCTTCTGATGCCTATTGCCTTCCAGTAGCTTTCAATGATTAAACATGTCCTTGAAATATATTGTTTCCATGAAGTAATAAAACTTAATGAAGAAAAAGGGAAAAATCAAATAATCACCTAGCTTTTCATTCTCACATGTTGCAGATACTTCTTATGTCTCCTTTTCTGGGCAGGTAGCCATGTCAGAAGTATTTCTGTCTCCCAAGTCTCTCAAGAATTTAGAATCTTTATCTGTTTAAGGTTGTTCTTTTTTTCCTCTTGAGTACTGAACTGAATGATTCGGTTACACATCTCCTAACTCCGCAGCTGGCTGAAGAGGTGATGGTTATCTCATGGGGCAGCCATCTGGCCTGCTGGGGTGGGCTGCAGGGTTCTAGGACTCTATACCCAGCCCTCACGCCATGTTTGGCCCACACAGCTGATAATGGCTGAGGCATTTCCCTTTGTTCTGTGACTGTAAAATTGAGTTGATGGAAGCGCTTCAAAATCTACTCTTGAAATCACTGCTAAATTGGACCCGAAAGGGCAGCTGAGCTCTCAGCTGGTTTCGTACAGGTCAGCTGCTGTGTCTGAGGTGCAGCTGAGCAGCCCCTCTGGCACCGCAGCCTCTGCTCTCCGAGGGGTTTCCTTCGCCGTGGCAAGGCTGTGGGAGTGGTGGGAGGCAGGCACAAAGAAAAGGGAATTCAGGGACGACGCTGCAGGAGTTAGAAGGACATGTGTTAATACATAGTTCCAGTTTCTCATCCATGCACTTATCTTTCTGGCAAGCCCCAAGTTCTCCAATGGAGAAATTGTCTTTACCCTTGCTGCTTACAGACCTGGGTTCAGCCTGTTCCTAACTCATTTTCATACAATGTGCTGTGCCTGGTTTAAATTCACCCCAGCCACCACCTCCTCCTCCTGGGTGAACTAGGGCTAGACAGTGAGGTTCTCCTGCACTGGCATAACTGTACTGGTTTCATTAGTACAGCTGTTTTGGTTATTATTAACCTTACTCAGAAGAGGTGCCCTAGTGAGACATACATGTAGGTCATGCTTTGCCCACTGTTCCCTTTGTTGTCCCCATCAACTGTCTGTGTGGTAATTTTAACCCAATACCAGCCTTCAGGCATGTTCAGGATGAAGTTGCCTCTCAAAGAGAAAAAAACACTGAAAAGTGCATTCTAAAAATAATCTCATAGAAAGAAGACAAAGCCTTTATTAGCAGACATCTGGTTTTTGCACAGGGGGCTCCTGGCAGTGCTAGGAGTTAGCATTCCTTCCTACTTGTGCTACATCTGCTTTTAAAAAATACGTATATTTAAAATATAGTAGTTGTAACTGGGAATTGTAGAAGATGCTGGAAAACATGGCCTGAGAGCAATCTAAACTAACAGATTGGGATGCTGATGACTGGTAAACTAACGGAGGATGAAGCATAGATTCACTGACTTCTGATGAGCTACTTTTTTGCAGGGATTTGTCTAATTACGTCATTTCCCAATAACTGTTAGGTGGAAGGCTGACAAATTGCCACAAGCAAAAAGGGAACAATGGCTGGTTCTCTTGGAATCAGAACTTTGAACAAGTGTTTCTGAAAGCATTCTTCCAAAATGAATAGGTAAATGTGTTCAAGGCCAGGTTGGACGGGTCTGGGAACAATCTGGGCTAGTGGGAGGTGTCCCTACCCATGGCAGGGGATTGGAACTGGGTGGTCTTTGAGGTCCGTTCCAGCCTAAATCATTCAGTGATAATACGTTTGAAAAAGAGCTGTGATTAATTCAGAACATTTTTTGGCACACAAGAGCTAAGATTAATACAGAATAGTCTGAGTAGCTTCTTTAGTAGCAGGCTGGAAACATTGAGCTGTATTGCGTACAGAGCTGAAGGGTGTATTTCATGTAGCAGTGCTACCTGTACCTCACCTGAGGTGCCAGAGCTCTCCCATCAGTGAGCTGGACTGGTGTCAGTATCCTTATCGCACAGAGGAGGAACCTGCTGTGAGGAATTTTCATGCTTTATATGGACACAGTCTCGGAGGCATAGCCCAGAAGAGGCTGGGTAATTCTGTGGAGGCAGGGTTATACCTTTGTTTTCTCCTCACTTTTCAGTAGTGGCAGCCACGTGTGGCTGCTTCTCGGCCAGCTCTGTGTCCAGGACAGGCAGTGCTTCTCTTAACGTGCTCAGCCTCGGCACGCTGAGCTTTGCTCCAGCCGCCTTTGGGCAGCATGGGTCCTTTTGTCTGGACTTCCAGGGCACGCTAAGCGGCATCTTGTCTAAGCTTTTAAGTGAAAGTGTCTGTAGAAGTTTGCTGAAAGGTTTGTGCTAGCTTGCTTTGTAGTAGCTGTTTAGAAAGGATTTCATTCATTTTAGGCTAGTATTGGAAACTAGGCCCTCAGAAAGACAGGCTGTAGTTCCTATAATCACTTGCTTATCTACCTTACCACCCCCACCCTCCATCATCTAACAAATTTCTTGACAACTTTTTTGTCTTTGAAGTTTTGAGACAGCAATACCAGTTGGGCCGGGGAGCTGTTAACAGTACTTGTGATAAGTTCCCATGTTTTAACATATATTAGAGCTAATGACTTTGAAGGTGTCAGGAGTCCAGAATTCATTTGCTCTGACATTTCTTTAAGGCTCCCCGTGCTGTACAAACAACCTGGCTATTTGAACTGATTTCAAAAATCACTGAAACTGACCTAAAAGGACTTTTCAAATCCTATCATGAACAAATTCAGTTACAGTGCAGGGCATGGTAGCGTTGCTGCTTGGTAGCTTGTAAAATAACTGCGTACAAAGTTACTTATCTCTCTTTTGCTTTCAAATATAATTGCATCAGCTTTGAACAGATGGTGATGAGATGTTATGTTATCCTCTTGCATTTTACTTTCGATAGGCTGGCCCTGAGCAGCCCAGCCTGGCTTTGCGGTTAGCCTTGCTGAGCAGGGCTTGGGGACCCAAAGGTCCCTTCCCACCCAACTCGCTCTGTGTTTACCTGACAGTTCTGCGTTGCTTGTTCGCTAGCATTCTGAGCTTGAATTTTTAGACCAGGCACATTTAGACCATTTCATTTCAGCTTTACCTGAAATTTTCCTTTTGTCCACTCTTTCCAATTTCCTTTTTGTGTATGTGAATAGTATTTGCACAATCCAGTCACACTTTCACAAGTACACGTGACTACTTAAGCTTCTAGCCGTTTGTGCTGTAGGGTGCCATGCACTGGGCATCCCAATAGGACTTTCTGTCTCTGTGCTGTTGAATGGATTGTAAATTAAACACACTTTATTATTTTTAGGCTGGTACATTTTCTTGGGAGGCATGCTTTCATCAGTTCTACAGCTGTCTTTGCTTGTAAAAGAGTCCTTCTTCACACTAACCTTGTTTTTAAATTAGATATCTGTTATTTCAGGAATTGCATGAACCCTGCTGCTGCCACTAAGTGCCAGATTGTTTCATATTTATTGCATATGAAGGGTTCAGTGGTGCTCAGTTCTCAACTGGTAGCTGGTTTATGGAGCTTATTTTTCCCAAACTATATTTCTGCATACATCATAGTTTTATTAAAGCTTCCAGATGATTTTCTTAGTCTCCTTTCTAGGCTGCTGTTGTTCTCAATCTCCTGTGCATGGTGAGGTGGAGGACATAATTTGTTTTCTGCGTATTCCATACTCTTGCTTGCTTCCACACATACTTCAAAGTGATGCTATTGGTTTCAAACTTTCTGCGGGGCCTCTCAGTGTGCATAGCACCTTATCTGCTCGACTTTTCCAAATTCTACCTTCGCACAGGACTACCGGTGTGCATTTAATCCCAGTGACCTAACGTATCCCAGAGGCTATTCATAAATATCCACTAACTGCAACTACTGTGGTTCCAAAAACACTTGAAAAACTTTGGCAATGATGTAATTCTTGTGCATTTCTGCACCCCATGTTTCACAGGGGTCTGATTATGAATGTAGCAGCTGCCAAAGTCATGTGAATTCAATGTCAGTAAGCCAGTGCTCTGATTTATTTTCATTTTTGACACTGATGTTTTCCTATTAAACCCCAGGCATAGTAAAAATTCTACACTGCTCAATTACTTTCTTTAGGGAATAGACTAGATCAAGTACCTGTGACCCATCAGCAACTTTTTTATCAGTGACCACATGTCAGTGCTTACACAACTTCTGATTCTAGCAAGGCAAGGCTGTGTTCCACTGAAGTGAGAGGTCCCAGACGTTGATAACAGCTGATGGCTGGTTTCTGTTTTCCACCACTTCTGCTTAGGCAGATAGGCTTGGTCATGAAGGAAATAGTGTTGTGGGCCATGCAGCCTTCAACCTGCAAGTGATCACAGCACAGCGCTCCAATGTCATTTAACCTGGGCAGTTCACTTAACTAGACTTCTTGGTGTCTTCCTCAGATAGTCTTACCTGGAGCGAGCCAGCTTTTTGTAGCATCTGAAGGTGGTGTCAAAAATGGCCACCAGAAATGCTATTATGTGCATCTCTTCCCACAGCTGTTGCCCATGCATGTCCTTTAAGACCTAATTCAAAGTGATGCCATCGTGTCTGTCCCTGGAATAGAGTAGCTGTATAGACCTCAGGCTGCTCTCATAGGGGCTTAGCCCCCATAGGAACAGCATTTGTGTAAGGGGCAAATGCTTAGAAAGTCAGCTAACTGGGAATGGGAACAGCCCTGGCTTCAGCATCATATCCTGACATGCCCTGCTGCTGTTGATGATATTCTGTTAAGTGAGAATTAGTTATTTTGTGTAGATTTGGGAGAGAAGGAAAAAAAATGTTATGTGTATCCAGATATACTTGACTCAGAGGGGTAAGACGGGGGGAGTAAAAAAAGTGAGGCGAGAGGAAGTAAAGTGGAGACTAATAGCTGTACCATAGGACAGGCTGCGTGAGCCACCAGCCAGGTAGCTGAGGATGAAGTCACTGCCACAGACCCAAGTAGCAGTCTTGGCTAGAGCACTCAGCATTGCAAACCAAAGGGCAGAAAAGACCTGAGAAAGAAAATGTTCTGAGCCAGAGCGAAGATGCTGTGCAGACATGACATTCATCGCTGGCTGCTCAGGCATCAGGTGATGACAGCAGTGTTGCCTAGCAGCTTCAGGAAGATGATTCACCCTTTTATCGCTGTTGAATGAGAGTGGACAAGGTTCACTTAACTTCCTCATGTCAACACAAAAGCACCACAAGTCAGCTGGAGCTCTAGATGAGTCTGCCTATAGCATGGTCCTCCAAGAAGACTGACAGGCTATTAAAATGAAAACAAAACAACTTTTATTATAATACCAACCAAAATGCTGGTAAGTTTGCAGGCAGGCAGGTTAGAAAGGAAAGGCTTTGTATCTTTTGTTGCCTGCTGTGTCCCTGCTGGATGGACCTATGCTTTGAAGTGTGATTCTTACCATCTGGGAGGCAGAGATGCAGAAAAATGCGCCCATCTCATCTTGGAAGCTCATTTCTGTTGCTTCTAAGGCCTAGTTCCTTGCTTCTCTAGGCTTGACCTGGAGCCTGGCAGTTCCTCACTGTGACTTTAATGCTGCCATCTCCTGCAGCTTCTTTTCTTTAGGCAGGTTTGATCACCTTAAAGAAAAGGCACAGTTACCCTGTCTGGGATTGCACTTTAAAAGGAACCTATACAAACAGCAAGCATTGCCTGTCACCATCAGACTCATTTCCCAGGTTCTCCATAAATACTGGAAGTATATTTGACACACCATACAAAACCGTAACTCACACCATACAAAACTCTTTGCCTTGGAGGAAAAAAAAATCACTTCCATTTCAATGGATCCTATGCAATGTACAATGTAGTGCAAAGCCAACACGAGAGTTAGCCTTTTCTTTATCGGTAATACGACTTTAGCCACGAGTTCTGAACTCTTAAGATGCACCCTCTGATTTTCCACTCCTGTCCTTTTTGTAGTCACTGATACTGTTAGTGGGTGTTAGCAAAACTGGTATATATGAAACCAGCATTCCAAAGTGGCTGGGTGAAATGCTGGACTAGAGCAGCAGCATCCCTCACCGAGCAGCATCTGCTGTCACCAGCCCTGTTTTCGTGCAAGACTTTAATGTGGTCAGACGGTTTGGGGAATGAGCAGACAGCAGAACCTGGGTCTGATAAACAGGTTCCATAATCGGTGCGCTGGAGCTCTGTGGCTCACGTTAGCACCTTATCTTTCCATAAGAGCCTGAGTACAAGGTAAATGGGAAGGAGATGAGTGGGATGGAGACCTGCGTGCTAGTGCCCTAAAGGGCAAGTAATTACATAATGAAGTTGTGAAGTTGCTCCTCCCTGGAAATAATCGATGGATCATTGTGGGGAAAAAAAACATATCCTCCCACCCAGAAAGATACTGTAGACAAGTAAACATCACTTCTGCATTCAGTGGTGTCAAAGACTCTGTGATGATGGGATGAAATCAGACTTCCCTGGCCATTGCCAAATGATCAAAGAAATAAACACAGACTCTGCTCTTCTCAGATTTAATGTTATAGGACTTATGAAGTTAAATGTCTCTATGTCACCACACTTCTATCGTCATCTGAATTGTCCTCCACAACAGCAAAAGGACTTGCGAGAGTACTGGTAAAATTTGAGTGCAGGCTCACAGAAACTTCGGGACACTGCCAGGCACCACTGTGGTGCTGCTGGCTTTGGCTGCCTGGGGTCTGGGGTCTGGCTTTGCCTGCTGACGGGTTCGTGCAGATGCATTTGAACTGAAGAGCTGTTCATCCTATCACCGCAGGTACCACCAAGGTGCCTTGATTGTCACAGCCTTTCCTCGAGGCACTATGCTGGGAACGCAGTACTGCCGCGCCTGCCATGCGAGCTGCCTGCAGCTCTGAGTCTGCTCTGGGAAGGGGCTGGGTGGCGGTCCCACGCGGATGCTGCTGCACACAGGGCAAAGAGACTCCACAGGCCAAAGTGCTGCCAGGGGAAAGAGACAGAAAGCATTCAGCGGAGCATGTTCCATGAGGTGGCTTCAGGCTTGGCACGCTAGTGATGTACTGTTGCTGAAAAAATCTGCTGGTTTGGGGCCCTGTGATTTTTCTTCAGGAAGAGATTTCATGGTTTAAAATAGCACTCTGAATTCTGTTGCAAATTAGATGGGAAAGAGATATGCTGGCTAAGCCCCAAGTGTGCTGTAGCTGGCTGGAGTAGTTGGTGCAACTCTCTCACCCAAATCAAATGTTTGACCCAAAAGTCAAACAATTTATTGTTTTTCATTATATAGAAGTCCTAACTTTTCCAGCGGAGACATGCATCTTAAGTTTAGTAACTTTAAGCCTATTGGCAAGATGCTTGCCTTGCGGTTGCCTTCTGTAAGTCTCGTAGAAGTATCACGGTGCCTTTCCCCAGGGGTGTGCAGGCCACAGACTGGAAGCCACCGTGCTAAGCTAATGCGAAAACAAATGAAATATAGGTTACAGCCAGCAGCCTCTTATCTGAAAGGAGACGGGGCAAGTTCCTGGCAGGCTGGAGATGGAGACAGCATTACTGTTGTGAGCCACAAGCTCTTTTTACTCCAGTCTGAGCCTCAGGATGTGCAATACTGTCACAGCCTGCTGCCTCTGTCACTGGCAGCCTACCTCTTTATTAGCAAGGATGAGGCTTGTATTCGTCATCATAAAAGGTTTGTTGGGTTTTATTTCCACATAAAAAACCCTAAAACCAAAGGAGATCACTTTACTGACACCTGCAGAGCCTGAGACAGTAACTCCAAGAAGACCTACAAACTGCCTCTGTTTCTGTCTTATACCTTATGGCAGATCCTAGGAAGAGCAGACCACAGATGGATGGAGGAGTCACAGGCTGTCCTAGATGGGCTCCTTGATGCAGGCGTAACCCAGAGAAGGCTCATTTATAGAAAAAACAGAGTAAACCTTCCTTAGGCTTCAGAGCTTCAAACTGTGTAATCAATTCAGATTTGATGAAGGCAGATATTAAAAGGCATGTACCTTATCTTACCTTTGGTTTTTTACTCACATAGCAGACCAAACCAATACTGTTTACTACCAGATATCTCCTGGTGTCCTTCCAGACTGTTGTTCAAGTCATTCTGAACTGCCTTCATAAAGACAGCTTGCCTCCACTACTGCTTTCTTTGTACTGAATCCAACCTAGCAATGGGAGGAAAGTTGCCATCCTTTTCCCTGAACTTGCAGTGCTCTGAGGTTATTGAGGTAGTACTTTTGCTTTGAGGCTGCCATTCACTTCACACTAATTGCTGTACTGAAATTTTGCTCCGTATTATACCACCACACCAAGACTTTCAAGAACAAATCTCTGGAACTAAGTGCCTGTGTTAGTATACAGGTTCCCAAGAAGTCCAGAACACCCTTTTGTTCTCAAATCCAATGGCTACATCCTGAGACTTCTCAGAATTCAAGCTACTAATTTATGGTATTCTGCTGAATGCAGTGGCTTTTGTTTTCTTAGCAACTTCTTAAGAATTCTAAAAGGTTTTAGAAGTTAAAAGACTAGTTTAAAGACAGTTAACAAACTTAAAAAAGAATTTAAATCTAAAAGATTTTAAAAGGAGTTTTACAGTATAAAATTTAAATAATTTAAGAAGTCCTTAGATTGCTTGGAGCAGGGAATTGGACTAGAGGATCTCCAAGGGTCCTTTCCAACCTGAGTTTTTCTAAGGTTCTGAATCTCACGAGAAAGTTTTCTATAGCAACGTAAAACCACAGTTCACTTGCTGCTCAAATGAGGAAGTCTGACTTGCACTGTCCCCCACTTCTGGAAGAACGTTTCCCATCTTACAGCCAGACTGATGACTGGAGTAAGGATGCGGTGTCTGGAATGAAATGGGTAGAAAGTTACATTATCAAAGGAGGTTGATTCAATGTCATTGGCAGACAAACTGGAGAGCCAAGTAATTAATATTGATTGAGCCAGACTTTACCACACGTTTATTAAGAACATTACATTAAGAATCAGAGGCATACATTTTGATTTTGCAGCAGATTCTTTGAGGACGTGAGACAGTTGCCTAGCAACTCCTGGCCTCATCACCCTTTCATTAAGTGTTGTATGTAACAGTTTTTCCTCTACTACTTTGAATTTAAAAGCTTCACTGAATAATGAAGTCACAAGCATGTTTAACAATAGTTCTGTATTGTTAGCATAAATAATATCCTCATTTTACTTCCTTTACCCATTCACAGCAGAGTCTAGAAAAACCAAGTCTGACTCCCTTGTTATTTCTTTGCACCGCACTGCATATGAAACGGCACACTAGTCAGTGCTGAGCATCTTTGCCCTGAAGAGCTCAGTCTGGAAGAAACTGAGCTAAGAAATACAGGAGTTAGCAGTTGGATTTTTTTCCAGCAGTAGAGTTTAAAGGAATTTTTTTCTGCTAGAGTTGTCAGTATTGAAAATGAAACTTTGGTCCTGGATCACTTAAGTTCTAGAAATGGTAGATTCAGGTCATGCATCACAACAGCTCATGTCTTTTGGTGAGACATGCAAAAATCACTTTCTGGTGGTGCTCGTCTGTGGAACTGCCTTAGGATAAACTGCTAATGTAAACTTGTCTAACCCTCGGCCTTTAAATGCAATTACGCCTTTCCCATCAGGTCGGTGGAGGCAGACACTCATGGAAAAATGCTTCTAAAAGCCAGTCCTAACACTGGCAGCTTCTTACAAAAGCCACTGTGCTCTTACTGTCCTTTCTAACTTCTTTTCTTCCATTTCAATATGCTTCAGGATGTGTTGTGAATTCAGCTCTGTAGCATTTTCAAGATTTTCAATGAAATAGTGCAGGAGGTGATTAAGCGATTGCCCCTTCTGGTTGAACAGCCAGGATTGATCAGTCCGTTTCTCTCTCTTGCCATCCTAAGTCCTCTGACCTCCAGTAAGTGAAATAGGTGTAAATCCTGTGTAGTGCAGGTATATGCCAGCTGGCTCAGATTAAAAGGGTGGGGTAACACTGGGGATTAATTACATGGAGAAAAAGGAAACAAGTGTTCTTGGTAGTGTTCGGAGTGGGGCTGTGCAGGAGGTGTGCTCCAAGTCATGGCACCAAAGCAGAGCCTCCTTTGGCGCTCCCTGGGTCCATCTCTTGTATTCCCCTGGCGGAGACCTGGCCGCGGGGGCTCAGGCGCTGGAGAGAGGCTGCAGGCTGTGCTGTGAGCACGGGAGGTGCCGCTGGAGAAGTGTATGAATCTCATGCTCAGCCCATGGGACTTGACAAGCCTAGAGCAATATAAAGACCAAGGCCTTGTTTAAATTGCATCTTAACCTGGGGTGTGATTTAAAACCAAGATGCTTAAACTTGTGCCAATACGTACGTGGGCACTTCTTTCAATTTAATTTGATTAAATATTTAAAGCATAATGAGAAAGGTAGTCTTAGCATGGGAGGAAAAAGGAACTAAGTTATTTTCCCTGTGGATGAAACCTTGTTTTCCAAGTTTTCAGTTCTCATGTGTGACTTAACTGAAAAGCGAATACTCTGCATTGTGTACCTGACCTGTGGTGAGGAAACAAAACTAGAAACAGAAAATTCAGCAAAAGCCTCTGTTAAAATATGTATCAGACCATATTGGATTCATACAAATAGTATCAGTGAGGCCATCTAACCAGCTGGGCCCGTGTCCTCCTCTCAGCCATTATTTGCCTGCGGAAGAAGCAGAACCCAGTATGAAGTCAGGAAAATCAACTGAATTTTAATAGTTAAATTAGGGTTTGCAAAATACCACACTTAAAGAAGCACAAACTCCAAATTAATGGGCACTTGCTCTAGCACAGTCCTGCTGCAGCTGACCTTCCCATTGTGCTGGGCCATCTGTTCTCTTGGCCCAAAGTGCCGTGCGTTATTTCCAGGGGCAGACAATCGTCCTGAGCTGGTATGTCTTACCATACCCTTCGAAGGTAAATGGTGGCAGAGGGAAGTGGCCGATACATGGCATGGTATTTGTCTTTGTCTCAATCTAAGATAAGGCAGTGTATGAAAGAAATAACTTGGGACCAAGGTGGGATGAAGGGGATGTGCAAGAGCCCGTGGTTCCCTTCAATTTGGCTTAAGTCAGATCCCAATTACAGTATCCTCATTGCTCCCTGCGTAAAGAGTTTAGGCAGCTGTGGGGCTCTAGAACAGTGGCAGCTTTTGCTCAGTGTAGGAGACCTTTTAGCTAGCCAGGGTTTGAATTCTGAATGCTATGCAGGAATCAATCTTTTAGGTAAGATTTTTGTCATATTTGAAGCGAAACTTGTTTCTCACATCTGTCTAACAATGTGTGTTTTCTTCTACCCTGGGAGCAGTGGAGTGAAGTGCAGCAGATGATAAATGGCACCCCAGTCTATATGTATCAGGACTGCAGTGTGCTTTCTGAGGGCGACACTGATCACTGGCTTCGCACCAACTGGATTTATCGGGGTGAGGCAGCCTCCCGCATTTATGTGGAGCTAAAGTTTACTGTGAGGGACTGCAAGAGCTTCAAAGGTGAAGTGGTGACCTGCAAAGAGACCTTTAATCTCTATTACATGGAGTCTGAACAAGATGTCGGGATCCAGTTCCGCCGCCCGCTGTTCACCAAGGTCTGTAGTGCTGGGGTGAAGGCTGGGTCACATTTTTCAGTTTAAACTTGTCATATCTTTCAGCTTAAACTGGGTGTGTCTTGCTGGCTGGGGGAGGCCAGGAGAACCAGCATCTGGGAGGGGCAGGGATAGTAAGCATTGTCCTTAGAATAAACTTTGCCCCTTGTGCCCTCTGTGATGCTCAGAGCAGTCTTTGCTACAGGAGGCACAGGGGTTCTCAAATGAGACCAGACCTCCATTCTGCACAACCACTTATTTAACTGGACACCGCGTGGGTAAGGACTCTGAAGGGTTGTAACAGTGCTGGATGGTTACACCAATTTTTAGAAATAGTAAAGCAGAGACCAAAGGAATTTGGCTTGCCTTAGGTGATAAAGCAAGTGAAGGACAGAATCGAGTTCAGGCCTCCATGCTCCTGATCATTTACTCTGATTGATATGAGATATAGAGTCTTATTTTCTAGAACTGGAAGTGATGGCTTGCTATAATGAAATTCTCCCATGTGTGAAAGTATTTAGCACCACCGTATTTTAGCTGCTGTTTCCCCCAGTGTAGTGCCCTCTTGCTGTAGAAATATTTGAATTGCAGAACACTGAGCCTCAACTTTTTTTGTAGTGGAAATTCTACAACCTAGTTCTGTCCTGAAAGAAGCCACAGACCTAAATTATTTGACTGCCCTTTCCTCCTCTGCCATTTAAATGGCATGTGATGAAACCAAAGAACAGTAAAGGCCACCATAGGCAGAGCAGGACCCTGGTAACAGATTCCCCTCCCTCCCCGGTGCTCCCCCACCTCCCCTGCAGCCTACTACATGCATTTGTGTGATAGCTCCACTACTCCTAAACCTTCCCACTGCCAGAAGCAGCTTCTGTGCAGATCCTTTCATCTGCCATCCAGCTACATGGAGCGGGTGGTGTAGGAGCCTGAGGTGAAGAGGATCAGTTATCAGGCTCTCCCTCTGAGAAGAAAGACCACTCCACCTGCAGTCCAGCTCTTCCAATATCACATAGATGTCATGGAGGCTTTTCCCATATGTCCAAGCACTGAAAGCATCTCTCAGTCACTCTCACCTCTTTGTTTGCTGAGACAGTGGGCATGCCTGAGCGTGGGAGCATTTTTCACCCAAGTATCTACAGTGCTGAAATATGTTGAGTGCTGCATGAGAAGCACCTTGCAGCAGATGATCTGACCTGCATAGAGCACAGCCTAGAAACAGGTAGTTGTAGTTCACTGGTCAATTTAAAAAACACCGCTCTTAAGCAGTGTTGTGATTTTACTGTATACAATTTGCAAAGGAAAATGTCACAGAAGGGAGATTTGTTCCTTTACGGGCAGTTCCTAAAGGCCTCTAAGATCAGAGACCCAGAACACAGGGTAGTGTATAAGACCAGTGAATGACTGCAGAGGAGTTGAAAGGAGATGATGGAAAGTGTGAGGCAAGACAGGATGTGGACCCCATTGTTAACACCCCTGCCAAGTGCAAAGAAAGGATGCAGTGCACTGGCATTAGCAGCAGTTGACTACACAGCCTCTGAAAGGCTTTAGTGTAAAAGCAGTCTGAGTGCCACGGGTACCTCAGCTGCTGCTGCTTGCCCAGATGTTAAAGCTGTTGTCTTTTTCTCTTTCACTCAGCTCAACACGGTGGCAGCAGATCGAAGTTTCACAAACAGAGACATTGAATCGGGTGTTATGCAGCTGAACACCGAAGTGTGCCCCATTGGGAAGCTGTCTCGCCGGGGCTTCTACCTGGCTTTCCAGAACTCTGGGGCTTGTGTAGCGATGGTGTCTGTCCGAGTGTATTACAAGACTTGCCCGGAGGCAGTGCGGGGTCTGGCCCGTTTTCCAGAGACACTAGCGGGTTCAGAGGGGCTGACAGAAGTGCCCGGGGTCTGTGTGGAGTACGCAGCTGAAGAAGTGGGTTCTCCGCCCCGGATGCACTGCAGCACTGACGGGGAGTGGCTGGTACCCGTGGGCCGATGCCTTTGTGCTGTGGGGTTTGAGGAAGTCGATGGGAGCTGCGTAGGTGAGTATGCAGACAGACACTGGCTGTGGGCCACGGGAGAGGTTCCAGGGAGCTGGAGATCAGAGCACCTTGTAAAGTGGGATCAGGGGAGTTAGTGTGGTCTGCTCCCCTCCTGCCGGCCCCCTGTGCCTGCCAGGTGTATCTCATAACCTTTCCTCCCCTCAGCCTCTCTTTTTTGATCGCAATTTTTCTCCTCCTGTGTCAGGTGTAAGAGCTGCACACACCTCTCCACTCCCTCTTGGGCTTCATCCAGGAGCCTTCAGCTCTGGAGCTAGTTTCTGCGAGCTGTAACTGTGTGATTGACACTGACTCACTCAACAACTGGTTCCCAACCCTTAAATGGCAGCCTTGTTCTCTCAGGGCAGATGGGTCAGACACATGGAACAGTGGGTTTGCCCCGTGACTAGAAAGCTGAGAGCTGGAGAGGGGCAAGTTTCTCCCTCTGTCTCCCCTTCTGCTTGGACCAGGATGGCATTTCTGCCACGGGAAACCGCATAAAGCACATTGCACAATACCATCGGTGCCTGTTTCATTTCTGAGGAAGAGCAATCAGTGAGCATAGGAGTCACCATGCTACTGGAGCCACGGATTGAGCCAGGGCTGTTGGAACAAGCAGTGCGGCACTCTCCCTTTGTCGCAGAGGGACAAGATTCAGCTTCTCAGGGCAGCTTTGTGCGTTTGCCAGGGGAGAGGAGATGTGTCGTGTTTTGGGGGAGTATGTGTCGCTGCAGAGAGAGAGGTAAAAGAGAGCACATCTCTGCTCTTGTCAGAGCTATATGGCATAAGGCTAAGCCACAAGAAAAAGGAATCCATGTAGTGCTGTCAGGGTCAGTGGGTGCCCCGTCTCTCTGCTTGGTTCTGCCTTTGCTCTGCCACGAGGATCTGGTGCCCTTGGGAATCCCTGCTGCTTGCTGCTCATTTCGCTTGGGGAGCTGGTGGAGGCTGAAGCACAAAATCCTTGCCCTCCTCCAGCAATCCCCTCCTTGCATAGCCCAGCCAGTTTTTCCACTTAGGTGCTACAGAGCTCTCCCCGCCCTCCTGAGAGCACTGCCCTGGTAAGGGGCAGGGAAGCTGTCAAGTCTGGGCAAGCCCTGGCTACTATCACAGCACAGGTTCCTTCTACATCTGTGCTTTTATCCCACTCCGCCCAAGCACAGCTGCAGCCAGAAGTGTCTTTTGTAGGCTCAGTAGGGACCGGGGAGGTCTCCCAGGAAAGGAAGGGAAGAGCGGAGACCCTGTCGGGGGCAGGGTGAGGCACTTACCATCCAGAGCCGGCTCTCACTGGAGGATCAGAGGAGGTGGTGACTGTAGGTGGCCTGCTGGGGGTGTCTTGGGGTCCTCTCCCTCAATGGAAAAGACCAGGCACTGATTGTGCAAGGGACATGGGAACAGTCCAGGTCAGGATAAAGGCTGAGGTCACAGCCTCCACTTCGTCCTCAGAAGATGGAAGGAAGGACTTCTCCTTCAAAGGGGGTCAGGATGGAGGAAGACCTGGCAGTGTCTTCTGGTTCTGAGTTTTGCCTTAAGCAGGAGCTGACAAAAGGGAAGCTGAACCCTTCCCTCATAACAGGGAAGAGAACCAGCCCTCCATTACAGGACAGGAGGGCAACAGAAAGCCACAGGTCGAGGTTCTCAGCTCGCTCACCCAAGCTCTGGGTGAATCCCCAGTCGTATAAAGCTCTGCTGGGCACACGACGGCTCAGCCATCCCGTGATTCCAGGAAAAAACATGACTGCCCAGAGCCTCCCATAGCCGGCAAACCCAGAGCTGCACGATGAACTTCCTCGGGTGGGTCACTCACCACGAACCTAGGGCTGGCTGTGCGGCTGGCCGGCGCCTGGGCTCCCCACCACGGGCGGTGCGCTGAAGGGGGAGCCGGCGCCCTCACCCGAGGGGCACCTGTGGGAGCAGGGCGGGCAGGGCCCCCCCGGTGCCCGGCCGGCAGCTCCCAGGCCTGCTTTCCCCACAGCGTCGCCGGGGGCGGGCGCCCAAGGCTGGGGAGCCCGAGGGGCCGGCGGGAGCCGGGGCTGCCGGCTGCGCACCTGCCCTGCTGCAGCCGCGGGCCGCCGGGGAGGGCGGGCAGGCAGCGGCGGCTCCCTGGCCCGCGCCCGCCCGCCAGCGCCGCCTCATCGCTGCGAGGCCCCGCCGCCCCCAGCCCGGCGCTGCCCAGCCCCCGCCCGGCCGCGGCCTGCGCCCCCCTTGCCGAGGCGTCTGGCCCGCCACCGCGAGGCCTCGGGGGCTCCGCCCTGAGGCGGCGGGGCCGCTCCCTGCCGGGCCGCGGCTGGCGGCGGGGCCCGGCTGTGCGCGCCGCTCCCAGGGCGCCGGTCGAGGCCGGCCCGGGCTTGCGCGGCCCGGCCCGGGCCCTGCTGTGCTTATGCCGGCTGCGCCCGGGGCCGGGGCCGTGCCGGCGGCGGACTGCCTCGCTGCCGCTGCGCCCCGACCCGGCTGCCCCGCTGTGGCCGTCCCAGGGCCGCCCTGCTGCCGGCGACTCGGCACCGCCGGCGGGCCGGGCGGGTTGGGGTGGCGGGCTGGAGCAGCGGAGGCCTCACAGAGGCGCCTCCGGGGACCCGGGGGCTGCACCGGCAAAGGCCCCCGGCCCCAAATGTCCCTGTTTCCCCCCCGGGGTCCGTGTGCGGTGCCGTGTTGGTGCAGGCAGTGGTGCCCGGGCAGCCCCGGGACCGACACCGGGCTCTGGCCCTGCACCTCGTCTGTTTTTCCTTGCTGCTGTCAAAGCTCTCCTGACCCAAACTGATCGACTGTCAGGAATTTGGAAATCTGATGCTGGAGCAAAGTGACAGGAGGCCACAAAGCTTTCATCTGCCTTCAGCGTGAGGCAGCGTTCTTGGTTGCGAGCGGCCTAGAGATCAAAGTCACTTTTCTTCTTGCCTGCGTCTCAAGGGGATGATGTGATCCGGAGTATCAATGGAATCTCTTCGGGCTGGTGACAATCAGTGTTGAGCCTTTGGATTCTTTCAGCAGCTTTTGCTGTCCCTGACCGCACAGTGGCATGATTGCAGCTCAGTGACACATCCCTGAGCAGTTCTGTCACTTCCCAAAACCAGGAGGTGCTGGTTGCTTCTACTTGGTGTGATTATTTTACCTTTCTGTGCTCTTTAGGCTTCACTGCTGTGAATCCTTCTGGCCCATGTACTGTCAATGGCTGTGCAATGGTATCACCATGCAACTGATGGGGTGGCTGTCATCACCTGGAGTTAACGGGGCAGCCTGCCTGCCATCCCAGGGCAAGGGGGGGGGGGGGCAATAGGAGTGAGATGAAGCCAATTCTTTGATGACCGTTGAGAGAGAGATCTCCACATACAGTGAGGGTAATGACTTCTTCTGAGACTGATGGTGAGGAATCTTGTTTGGCCTTTGTTAGTGGAAATGTTTTTAGGTCCCCTAGGTGTTCCTCTGCATCACATAGTAGGAATGGCTGGATTGTTTTTTGTTTTCTGGATAAAAGATCATTTCCTGTGCTGTGCTCCACCACAGTACACCATTTGTGTCAGGCTCCTGAGCAGATGGCTTTCTCCCTTGGTATCTCCTAAGGGATTACACAGGACACTGTTGCTTTTATAGCACAATACGAAAAGGGCCATTCCCACAGTGCTCCAGTTAAATGCAAGGTGGTAGCTGTGACAGAAAATCAGGGTATGCATTCCCCAACCATCTGATTAGCAATGTTTCTTTAGTTTAAGAACGTTTGATAGATTCATTTAGGACAGGCTGGTAAGCCATTACATTCACAGGTTCCTTCAACCTCCCTCGCTCATTTTCTCCTTGCTACACACCTGTAAAAGTGAAGCATTGACCTTGAGATTACTGGTAGACATGCCAGTGCTTCTGTAGATCAAGCTAACAGTAATACAGCAAAAACAGAGTCAGGTGTTAGAGAGTGATGTGGCTGCTTATTTTTGTAGGCCTGCAAATAGAAAGCACGTGGCACAGATTCTCTTGCAGTTTGTGTTGGCTCTGTAGCCAGTTACGCTCAGCATTGTTAGGCCAGCTGATAGTTATCTAGATATTCCCCAGGGCTCTACTAGGTGATGCTGTGATACAAAACTTGAAATCAGAAAAGCTCCTTCTGCTAAAAAGCCCACTGGCTATCCCATAGGAAATCAGCAAGTAGAGGACTCTGAGGAGCACAAGGACTTGGAGCTGGCATTTACAGCTCTTATTTATGGTGTGGAAAGCTTGAAGGGCAATGTGGGCACCAGTCTTGGTTTATGATGAAAGAAGTCTCTGAGGCTGACTAGCTTAGCTTCTGTTTTCATATGGCACCCATGATGAATAAGATTTCCCTTCCTCAGTCTACAAGTCTTATTATAACATTGATCCTACCTTGAGTTTGCACCTCTTCTCTGTCTGCTGTGAGAAGATGATCAGTCTAGGTGACCTGCAGGGGTCCCTTCCAACCTAAATATGTCTGCGAGCTAAGAAAATGGAAGAAAAGTGAACAGATAAAGGAGCGCTTGAGAAGCAGGTGGTTTCTTGTTGATTTTGGTGTATTGTTGATCTGATATTGACTTTTTTGTCTCATCACAGCCTGCCAGCGAGGATTCTACCGCCACTCCCTAGAGACTAAACGCTGCCTGAAGTGCCCCCCCAACAGCTTGTCCAGTGAGTCAGGGGCTACGTCTTGTTCCTGCAATGCAGGCTTCTACCGAGCACCTTCAGAGGGCCAGAACATTGCTTGTACCCGTGAGTCTCAAATAGAAAGAACAATATCTATACAGACGGAGGGGTGAACTTACTGAGAGCAGCCTTACAGAGAAGGACTTAGGGATACTGATGGGCAAAAAGTTGGACATGAGCTGGCCACGTGTGCTTGCAGCTCAGAAACTCAATTGTATCCTGGGCTGCATGAAAGGAAGCATGGCTGGCAGGTCAGGGGAGGTGGTTCTCTTCCTCTACTCTGCTCTCTTGAGAACTGACCTGGAGTAGTGCATCCAGCTCTGGGGTGCAAAAGAGACATGGACCCGCTAAAGTGAATCCAGAAGAGGGCTGGAGCACTTCTAATGAAGAAAGGCTGAGAGAGCTGGGGTTGTTCAGCCTGGAGAAGAGAAGGCTTTGGGGAAATCTTATTGTGGCCTTTGAATACCTGAAGGGGGCATGTAAGAAAAACAGACAGACTTTATGACCGTGGCCTGTAGTGACAGGACAAGGGGCAGTGGTTTTTAACTGATAGAGAGTGGATTTAGATGCTACATACGGAAGACATTTCTATGTCAGTGAGGGTGGTGAGACACCAGAGCAGGTTGCTCAGAGAAGCTGTGGATGCCCTGTGTTTGGGGGCTAGGTTGGATGGGCCTTTGAGCAATCTGATCCGGTGGAAGTTGTCCCTGCCATGGCAGGGGGATTGGACTAGGTGATCTGTAAAGGTCCCTACCAACCCAAATCATTCTGCGATTTTTATGAACAAAGAGATGGAAGGAAATGAAATGTTGGGAAATGGGAGTGAGAGATCAGAGAGGGAGAGGCTGGGGAGACAGAGGGCTCCATTCAAAATGCATCAGCAGAAGGGAAACTGCCACAATTACTTTGGGTATTAACAGCTGGATCTAATACTTCCTTTCATGCTTCTTGTAGGCCCCCCCTCAGCTCCCCGCAACGTCAGCTTCTCCCTTATTGGCACGCAGCTGAGTCTGTGGTGGCAGCCACCCAGCGACCACGGTGGGCGAAAGGACCTGACTTACACAGTCTTCTGTCGGCGTTGCCATTTCCTGGCATGTGAGCCATGTGAGGCTGGTGTGGTATTCTCCCCCAGTGCTTCTGGTCTCACGAAACCCGCTGTGGATGTAGATGGCCTGGAAGCTTACACCAACTACACATTTGCTGTGGAAGCCCACAATGGTGTCTCGGGAATGGGACCTGCTCCTCAGAGAACAGCTCCAGCTGTCTGGGTCGCAGTTGGACATGCAGGTTAGCAGAAGCAGAGACAAGAATTTCCTGCTCATCAGGAAGAGGAATCTCTGTGAATGTTTAGGCTTTCTCCATCTTCTTCTGTCTGCTGCATGTGTTGGTATGGTATGATAAGGACTCTAAGATATTTCTGCCTCTGGCATGTAAAGTCCATCAATCATATTCCTTGCAAGTCAAAGCAGCAGTAATCTTTACCCACCAAGAGGTATGAATCCACCAAGGACTTAACAGAGGTGAGGAGGATAAAGCTGTCCCTGTCATACGCTAGTGTAGTCCAGCCTAAGTATTGTCACCTGTGTGACAGGAAGAACATGGGCTGTGGCATGAAGTATTCCCCATGACTCGGTATTGCAAAACATCCAACGAAACACAACAGAAACCCTGCTGTAACTCGGGGGGGCAGGGGGGGAAGCTTTGGAAGCATGGAGAAATAAGGATGTTAAAAACATGCAAGTTCTTGACACGTTTCTGTAGTTTGGCTTCAAGCTGGCTAGTTTGCCTGTCCTGTGAATACTTTCCAGAGTGCTGTGAAATGTGATTATAGAAAAGTGACATCGTAGTGCTCAACAGCCCTTGGTGCTTTCCTCAAGTTCTGATTTAGTCATGAAATCTGACTTTTCTTCCTGATGCTATGCAGGGGCAGCGCAACTGTGAGCTAGAGAAGCAGAGCTACTCTTGGCATGCTTCTTCACTTCCTGGTGATGATGAAGGACAAGGAGAGAACCAGGCCTGACTCTTCAGTCCTTGCAGACTGTTGAGAATTATATTTTTATTCATGAACAGCATGCATTTGCAGTCAGCTGAGAGATTTTGAGCATTTAATTTCACTGTACCCTTATGAAATGGAGCTATGTTCATAAATCACGTAGGGTGGTTGTGTTACTACTGCTGTAAAAGCACAAACCCCTAACATTTTTACTTCAAATTACACATTTTCAGTGCAGTCCTTGATTAAGTAATTTCTTCTTTAAGCAGTAATTTCTTAGAACACTGATTCTGTTTAGAAGGCCAAAGTTATCCTTCCACTGTTGGGGTAGAAGCATACTACTATTTATGGAAAGCAATTAATAACAACTGGAGATCTCATTTCCCTTTCACCACAGAAGAGAAAGATGAGGGAGTGGCAGTGGCATAGAGAGTTGGTTCCAATTGTGTGGTGTGACCAGAGAAGGAAAGCGAGAGCTTCTGGTGGAGAGAGGGCCTGGTTTGCATTGTGTTTGTCTTTCTTCCTGATGTTCTCTGTTCTCTCCCCTGCAGCCCCGGTGACAGTGTCCCAGTTTATCCTGACACAAAGAGATGACAGCAGTCTTTCTGTTTCTTGGCTTGCCCCACGGCAGCGCAGCCGGACCTCAGTGGAGTATGAGGTCATGTTCTTTGAGAAGGTGAGGTCTACCTCTTCCCCCTCTCACCCAAGGCAGGGTGGAAGTGTCCTCTTTGTTCAGCATGTATTTGTTACTTGACCCTGTTTGATTTCTGCAGGGAGAGGAGGCACGTTACACAGTGAAGCACCTCCTTGAGCCAAACGTCACCCTGAGGGACCTGCAGCCAGACACAGCCTACCTGCTTCGTGTGAGATCCATCACACCCCTCGGGCCTGGACCCTACTCGCCAGAGCAGGAATTCCGCACCCTTCCACCAGGTAAAGGACAATCACTGATACCTCATTTGGGAGAAACTCACTTCTCCATCAGATTGTATATTCACACAGTACATGGATCTCTGTGTTCTGCTAGCAGTGGGTCACAGACACCACGTTCTTGAGTTCCATGTCACCAGGACCAAGCCTATTGCTTTGTAAAAATGTAGAACAAGGAGAAATGTATCTTGTTTCCTTGCTGTTGTATAAAATCCACTTGTACTTTCCCATTCAGAACTGATCAGACTCAGGTTTGTTTGTTGTACTGACAAGTTACTTAACCAGCTCTTCATCTAGTTCTCCTGCAAGACATTTTGATTGTAGCTGATGTTTCTAAGTTTGAATGTTAGAAAAATGATTACCATATACCTATTTTTGTGTGAAAGTTGCTAGTGAAAAGGAGAACTCAAAGGAGCTCGCCCCTACTTTTTTCCAGCTTTGTCATTTCCACTGTACATAGTCCAGCCCCTGAATGTAACTCTGCCCCCAAAGATGGTACATGCCTCTGAAAAAAGTTCTCCACCAAAGTGCAAAGTGTAGAAGGTCAGGCTATTGAGGTCACAAGAAGACCTTTCTCCTATGTCAAAGAACATCTCATATAGGCCTCACATCCAACCTTCTCTTTCCCTGGGTTACCTGGAGACTTCCACTTTATCAAACATTTTCTGTAATGGAGTTTGTTCTCTCTTCATTCCACACATTCTCAGATCCTCCTGCTGACCTTATGGATAATTTTAGAAATACATCCATTGAAATTATGCCTTTGAAAGGCTAGTTTTACTCTAATGAAATAAGGACATGGAAAAAACCAAAGGCATGCCTTAATGTAACTAAATAAATAAACTGTGTAAAAGCTGATAAGGAGTTGTGTTACCATGATTGGAGTGTACTTTAAAGATTGGGCTTTTTTTGGCACCAGGAGCTTTTGGTAAAATTTTCCTGAAGTCACAGTGCCAAATGATGATGTCATCAAAGATTTTTAACCAACATTATAATGTACCACAAAGATTCTGTTAAAAATACTTAAGTTAACATGTACCTTAGGTGATTTTTATTATAAAAGAACACGTTAGAAAATACTTTCATCCAGATTATGCTTTTTATTAAATAAAAGTTGATCACTTCCTCATGCCAACAGGGAGGTGTTTTGAATGTGAAAGGAATTGAAAAGAAGTGCCAGCAAGGTTTCATTTGGTGGGAGTTCTTTGATAATACTAGAAGCATTGTTTAGCTGTAAAGGTCTAGGCATATTAGTGGAACAAGACTTGCAAGGTGAGACAATTTTTTCTAATCTGAATTTGAGAATTTAGGTTCCTTAATTTCCTGTAGAAGTGCTGTGTACCTAAAAGCTTGTCCATTTTATTAATGGATATCATTAATAAATATCATTTCACCTTCCAAATCTTGCCTTTTCAATATTAACAAAAAAGAACGTTAGCTCTGCCTCTTGATTTCTGCTTAACTAAGCTGGTGATTTTTAATAATTTCAGTGGGATGAGTCAGCGTCAAATTGAGCAAGAATAACAAGTGTTAATTAGGCTTTACGCATGCTGACCATTGGACTGGATGTTAGGAAACACTTCCAGACATGGTTGTTTGTGTTGCACAAGCTGTTCCTTGCTTTAAAATCTGCTCATTTGTTGAAACGATTTCTTTAGGAATTTTCTTTCTTCTGGATGTTTTCCTAAATCCTTTTATGGAAAATATTAAAAAATGTAGATTCTCTTAGATATGGGTATGAACACTTCCTATGAATGTATTTTTAAGTTTTTGAAATAGTTTTTAAAGTTATAGGAAATAAGGTTTAAAAACACATACTTCACACCAACAAGTTAATGCAGCATTTCCTCTGATGAATTCAATATACTATATGGAAATGGATGGCTTTAGGTTGAGAATCTAAATGGAAGAAGACAACCGGTGTTATGTGAATGCTATCTGAATGCTGTCCAATCACAACATGAAACCACCTGACGCTTGGTTTTGAGAAAGCAGGAACAGGATGTTAGACTGCAGGTTTGTAAGTCAGTACTTGCTTGTTTCAAAAGTCCTGAGCAGACAGTGGCTTCTGTTAAGGTAATTAGGCAAAAGACCAACCCTAGAGACTGATGGAAGCGAAGGGGGTAATTAATTTCATAAACAAGAAGAGAGTCAAGTTAGACTGCTGGGGAAAATCATGTCTTTGCTGTGCCGTAGTCTAAGTCAGCTACTGAGCAGGAAGCAGGATCTGATCTGAAAGAGCAGTTGGAGAGGATTGGGAGGGAAGGAACAGCTGTGCTTTGTTTTTGAAAGTGTCATGGAATTTATATAGGAAATCAGGCGTTGGGACAAATTACTCAACTAGAAGACCAAACTGTAGATAAGTCAACCACATACCCCCCAGAAGGTGCTCCATGCACATGAATAACAGTATGATTAGGACTCAAATCTGGTGGCCCTGCTGCCTGGAAGACAAATGGCTGTAGCTTACCTAATACCATTGGTTGGTAGAAGTGGTTGCTACATTCCAGACAAATGGTTCTTGGTCTTTTAAATGATACATGGCCTTTCTCTTTGTTTCTTCAGACACAGGAGCTCTGTCTGGTGGAGTCATAGTCTCTATTATCTTTGGAGTTCTACTGTTTGTTGGGCTGCTTATGGGATTTTTCATCTTTCGGCGAAAGTAAGTGTTGATTTTTGGTATTGAAAAAGGTGTAGATGTAGGAATAGCTGAGCTACAGGAGCTTGAGAAAGAGAGGGAGGGTGGGAGGAAAGGCCTTGATTTCTCACGGGATATTGGATAGGTAGAGGTTAGGTAGAGAAGTCAGACTAGTGTGCTGCAGCAAGGTGGAATGAGTCTCAGTAAATAATTTGGATTAGCAGGACTGGAGGGCTTGATCTGTCTGTAAGATGGTGCTTGCTGCTGAGGACAGAAGAAAATGTGATGATTTCTCAGTTTTGTTACAAACTAGGCCTACCGTACTGTTATCAAGACAGATTAATAAAAATTTTGTTATGGTACAATCATTTCTGTATCTGCTGGTCAATTAAGTGGGCAATAAATGTATCCAGCCATTTCAAACCATTTTCCATACACCATTACCGTAGTGGTCCTCTACCCAGATATAAAATTCCGCTTCCTTTCTAAATGTCTATAAAGCTACTATTGTTTGGTTTTAAGAAGATCAGGTATCATGCTGAAAGTGTACAGAAAACATGAAATAAATAGAAATTAATCTGTAATTCAGCACGCAGAAGGATGAACAAAACTACCTGCGTGGAAACAAAGCCCTGTTTCTAAATGTAGATGAAGCATCACACTTTCTTGCTAAATGTACTCTACCAAGTAGGTGCAGTGCCTGATTCTGCTTTGCTTTGCATTACTCTGAACTCTGTCCCTGACCAATTGGGGCAGACACCTTGGAAGTCTTGCTTTTGTCTTTGCTATCTGCTGACCACTTTATTTTCATGACTGCTTATGTTCCAGGCAGGCTCGTCGGAGACAGGCACGGCCGGATTACAATACTTCAGGCTTTGATCGAGGTGAGCTTTAAAGGGGTAGCAGAACTAGGGAGAAAAGCCTGGAATGGATTGGAAGGAATGAAAAGAAATAGTAGTTTCAAACCAGACACTGGCATGGAATTTCTGATGTAATTCACCTCTTCCAGTAACAGCTCTAGTCTTCAATGTATGTCTGGTAGATTTGTTTACTGCCATTGTCAGAATCCCATGGATTCACCTTGGCTTCCGTAGCTTTGCCCTACAAAGCTTGTCCAAAGACCTGACAGGTTAGTTTGCTCTTTTGTTTCCCTTTACCATAGAGAAGGTTTGGTTGAAGCCCTACGTAGACCTGCAACCATATGATGACCCCAGCAGAGGGGTGCTGGAATTCACTAAGGAACTGGATGTCTCTTGTGTCACTATGGAAAATGTGATTGGAGAGGGTGAGTTACTTGTTGCTCTCCCCATCTTTCAGTTTCCCCTATATTTTGCTGCCTATTCCTGAGTTCATCTGTGACCTTTTGCTTCTGGTTGTCCTTAGGGGAGTTTGGGGAGGTTTATCGTGGGTCCCTGCGGCTCCCAGGGAAAGAACGTATCGTGGTTGCCATCAAGACCCTGAAGTCAACGTATTCAGACTCACAGTGGTGGAACTTCCTGCGTGAAGCGACAATTATGGGGCAGTTCAATCACCCAAACATTGTGCGTCTGGAAGGAGTCGTGACCAAAAGTAAGAGTGTGTGGGAGAGAATCATGGAATGAGAGCAGAAACTGGCATATTGCTTGGGCCTTCCTCAGAGAGGATGCTGTCAGAGAGGCTGCGCTGGGAGAAGACAGGCATCATTGTGTTAGCCTATGGCAGGGAGTGACAGGAGGGGAGGGAAGAGAGGTATGGATTTCCGACACTCATGAGACAATGTTACGGGAGGCCTTCTTGGGTTGGTGAGTGGATGAGAAGTTGGGATAGGGTAAGGGACACTGTAAGGTTACATGTGTGACACAAGGAGGAAAAAAAGATCATTGGGAGAGGCCTAAGGAGAAGGGTCAGCCAGCTGTGCCAGCAGGGTGGGTATGTTGGCTGGGCCTGGATACGGTTCTCTGTGTTGGGGCAAAGTGGAGAGCATGGATAGGCAAGAGCAGGAGAACTGCAAAAAGGCTGACATCTTTTTGTCTTCCTCAAGGGAGGCCAATGATGATCATCACCGAGTATATGGAGAATGGAGCGCTGGATACCTTCCTCCGGGTGAGAGACTCCAATCTGTAATAGGCTTGTGTACTGCTGGAACTTGCACTTGACCTGGATTTAGGACCCTGAGAGAAGACTTTAGAAATAAGATCCAGACATCCACTTACTTTCTGCTCACTAACATTTCTGGTCTCAGCAGCTGAAGCTTGATGCCATCCAGTTTGCTCAGCGTCCAGAGTGCTGTCTTTGGTAGTTGAAGTGCAGGTGCCTAATGATGACTCTGGAGACCACCACCAGTCCCTTATTGGGGGACTGTTGGGTCCTTGAGGCTGCAGCATTACATTTTGGCTTGTTTACCAATGCCCACTTTTGCAAGTTGATAAGGCCAGTAACTAGAAACCAAGCAGATTGATGTCACTTGACCAGGATCTTCTCTCACTTCTTCCATGCAGGAGAATGAGGAAAAATTTAGCCCTGTGCAGCTTGTGAGTATGCTGCAGGGAATAGCCTCTGGCATGACCTACCTTTCAGAGCACAACTATGTGCACCGGGATCTGGCTGCTCGCAACATTCTGGTAACACGCAGTCTTCAATGCAAGGTGTCTGACTTTGGTCTCTCCCGAATATTGGAGAACGATGCAGAGGGAACCTATGAAACCAAGGTAATTCAGGAACAACCTCTCAGTCTTGTAAATGAACTGTGGTCTCGGGGGGATCAGGATTCTGCCAGGTAAGAGTGGCAGAATTTCTTCACAATAGGAAACACCAGGCTGGGGGAAGATTTGGATGGAAAAATCTCTGAGGAAAACCCATAGTAAAACTGCAAGTCACAGTGTGGGTGATTCAGAAGGTGATGCTTCTCTGAAGTCCATGTTGATTTTGTTTGCTAAGAGATTCAGGGGGACTGTGGTTTTAAAATGAGAAGCAAATTAAGAGGACTGATCTTTTGGATTCAGTTAACTATATCTGGCTTTGAAGATGGCCCTGCTGTGATCAGGGGTTTGGACTCGAGACACCTACAGGTCTCTTTCAATGGAAGTTCCAGTGATTCTAATGTCTGGAGTCATCCAATATAGGGCTGTGACTGGCATCAGGCTCTTACTCCTCGTTTTGTGTAGCATTCAACTGAACAGCTTAAACTCATTCACTTTCCCAGAATGTTTCTGTCCTTTTGAGAAGTTTCCCCAGGGGTGGTTACATGTTTCTTCAAGTGAAGCTGGCCCAGTCTTTGAACCACTTTGTAAGGTCCTTGCACAGGAGTACTGGAGAAATACAGCTCAGTGATACTTGCTGGATACACTGTGTTGCTGCTTTTTCACAGGGTGGTAAGATTCCCATTCGATGGACAGCCCCAGAGGCCATTGCTCATCGGATTTTCACCTCAGCCAGTGATGTCTGGAGCTTTGGAATTGTCATGTGGGAGGTGCTGTCATTTGGTGACAAACCGTATGGGGACATGACCAATCAAGAGGTAACAGACACTGAGCTCAAGTGCTGATTAAAAGAATAACGAGGCACGTAGGCCCAACTTTTGTAGATCTCCCTCAGCCTGCAGTCTTGACGTTCTTTTGAATACGCAAGTACTGTGTCATCCTCTCTGCGAAAAATCAATGCAAGAAGGTCAAGGGCAGTAAGTGTTTGGGCGTCTGAACTGTGTTCAGGTCTCAGCAGCAGTGAGCCAAATTGAAGACTAGTTAAATCAGCCATGGCCTTTGTGTCTGGAGATGTTCTCTGTTAGTTTCTTTCTGTCCTTGCTCTGGGGTGTTATATCTGGTCTCATTCTAGGTACAGCACATCCGTAACGTTAGCACATGCTGTTGAAATTATTCCTTAAAGCCTGGTTCCACTTTTCTCTCTGGGCCTGTGCCAGGATCATCTGGTCCTCACTTCTCGTGAGCACATGCCCTAAATGGCAAATGGGGGCTAAGCCAGTAAAGAATCAAAAGTACGTGCATATGCTGCTTCACTCTTTGACATCCCTCAGATGTCTTGATCCTTTGCTGTGCTGCCCAAACCCTACTTCATACACGTGTAATCTGCTTCAACACCTCCTGACTGCACACTGTGCAGAACGGTGAACTGCCTGCTCCCAGCCCCGCAGAGGGCTCTGCCTCCTCTTTCGAACTCTCTGCTCTTGGCCTGATTTCTCTCTGTCCTCTTGTGCAGGTGATGAAAAGCTTAGAGGATGGGTACCGGCTCCCCCCACCTGTGGACTGCCCGTCTATCCTCTATGAGCTCATGAAGTGCTGCTGGTCACAAGACAGGATGAGGAGGCCTCATTTTCAGGAAATCCGGGCACAGCTGCAACATTTCATCTCAAGTCCGCAGCTCCTCCGTCCTGTTGCAGACTTTGATCCCAGGTGAGCAGGCTGTCACTGGAAGAAGAGACTTTAAGTGAGAGATTTTCACCTCCCCGCCTCCTGCAGGAGAAGAGGCAGTGCTGGCAAGGCAGGCTGGCCAGAGGCATTTTGAATGCTCAGTGTGCAGAAGATAGTAGTCATCTCTCTCTCTGATGGTGGCAGAGGGCACAGCCGTTGGCCTGGGCACTCTGACCTCGCTGTGCAGGAAGCGGATAAGTTGGCCTAGCCCTGGCAGGGGTTGCTTGCCCTTTAGCTACTGTCTCATAGTGCAGGCCATTTAAGGTAGTTGCCTGGCTAATGAGGGTTTTATCTGTCTTTAGGGTAACACTCCGGCTCCCCAGCTGCAGTGGGTCTGATGGGATCCCGTATCGATCCATCCCTGAGTGGCTGGAATCCATTCGCATGAAGCGCTACATCTCCAACTTCCGCACTGCTGGCCTGGACACCATGGAGTCCATTCTGGAGCTCACTGCTGAGTAAGGGCAGGCTAAGCTCCCACAGGGCACCCCGGGTATGCTACAGGTAGCTGTGTCTGTCCCTGTGCTACCTGAACAGGCACTTGTATTTACTTGGAAGGCTTCTCTCCATCCTTCTGTATATAGTTAAATGGAAGTGGACTGTGAGACTAATTCCCTAACTGTCCGTGCTTGAGGCTCTTCAGGGGTCTGAGCTGTTCTGAACTCGCAGTGGACACAAACAGCAAGGGGAAATGACAGATGGCAGACAGTTCTCTAACCTTAACCATCTTTCCAGCCTTGTAGGACTTTATGAGATAATTTTCTTGCCTTGAACACCAGATGGGCTAGTGATATTGCCCCCCATCATCAGCTGGGCACTGTTCTATCACAGAGCAAAGTCCTTCTGGGCCCCTTCGAAGGACTCAGGTCAGATGCTTTACCAACGTAGCTGTGTTCTGTTGCAGGGCTGGGGATGTGCAGCCAGCTCCAGCCAGGGCAGTTACATAAACAAATGAGCAGGGACAGACCTGCTAAAGGGCTGAGACATGGCCCATATCACGAGCTGAAGTGGACAGAGCCCTGATTTCATGGGAGCACAGGCCTAGTCATAAGGTGGGAAAAGCCAGTTGACTGGGTGGGCAGAGGTAGCCAGGGAAGGGCAGGAACAGGAAGAAGTTTCTGCCCTCTAGAGGAAAGGTAGGCGCAGTAGGAGGCACTGAGAGAAAGGAAGCTTTCTGAACTAATGCTTAGTAACTGTTTCTGCCCTTATCCACATCCAAGTCCCCAAGGAACAAGAACAGCAATTAATTTCTTTCTTTCTTTCTTTTCCCTTTTCCTTCAGGGACTTGAAACAGATGGGAGTGTCACTTCCAGGCCACCAGAAGAGGATCCTGTGTAGCATCCAAGGCTTTAAGGAGTGATCAGTCATTGCTCTCTTAAGCTTGCTAAATGCCCATTCTTACCAGATATCACTTGGAATCATTCCTATGGCAATTGCTTCCAAATGAGTGACTGGGACAAGCAAAGCAAAACAAGCAGAACTGAAAGGGCTCCTGAGGCAACACCACCTGCTCTCATTTCTGTTCCCCCTTGCTTTAGCTCTACAGCAGCCATCGATATGTTTCAGAGCACTGGTCATAGAAACTGTTCTCAGCCCTGTCTGCTGTAGTCTGTTCTGTGCAGCACTAAGTAATCCCTGTAGTCCACATACTGGAGTTTCAGACCCTCAGTATATCATGTGGAAACATAAGGATACATATGAAGTGGGCTGGGGGCAGTGGATAATGCTTTAAGATTGGAGCTGAGGGTTCAGGTAGACTGGGGCGTTCGAGGAATGTGCACAGGGACACAGACATGTAGAGACTGGGCCCATTCACTCCCTGGCATACATCCCTTCTCACCTCAGCAGCCTTCTGTCTTCCTTGTTTTACAACAGCAATGAACTATTCAGTCTTCCACAAGGCTGCTGGTAAGGGATGTATATTTTAAGTCAGCTATTCTTGCCTTAAACAGCAACTCACGGTGTACTTCTTTCTTTGGAGGAGAAGTCGGGAATAGCGGCACACCATGCTACAACTTGTGTGATCACGTAACCTCAGCATGTTGCTCTTTTGCACATGCACACTTCAGGAGGGGGGATTTACATCTCTCTTGCTTAATACTTTTACTTGTGCCATGGACAGAAAACCCCTTAGGTACCTATTTTTCTCTGCCCCTTTTTAAAAGAGAAAATAGTCTTGTTTGGCTGGATAGGGTATTTGTAACAGAAAAATGTGTAGGTGGTCTGTCTTATTCCTTCTCTGTGGAGGAAATGTTATTATTTATCAGAGCTCAAGACAGTTATAGACTGTAAATAATATTTTGTAAATAAACCTGTGGCAGAGCAGGCTGTGTTGGATTTCTTTGGGTCATTTCAAATCTGATTGGGACCCTTAATTTAGCATGTATATTGTAAATTCCAGCAGGGTCCTTACATCCACATTTAGTTGTTTCAGCCAATGTTCTTTGTCCACTAACTGCAGATTTAATGTGGAAATGCAGTTGCATTTAGGATTAAAGGATATATATGCAGCTGGTCATGTCAGACTTTTTTTTTCTCTAAATCCAGTTACAGCTGTATCCATCATTAGCCAAGCCTATCTTTGTACAGCTCCTGCGCTTAATTCCCAAGCCATGAGAAGTATTAGAAGCTACTGCTGTAGTTTGATGAAATACATGTGGGTAGTACTTTCTCCTGCAGAACAGACTGGGGGGTGGCGGTGTGTGTGTGGTGATGGTGGAAGAAAATCTCCCTCTGATGTTCCTAAGACTTTCTCCTACTTGGGAAGAGTAGTCACCTCAAGACTTATTTTTCAGTGATTGAAGTAAGTCCAGGTTGGTGAAGAAGGCGAGTGATAGCCATTCAGCAATCAGTTACTTGCTGTAGATAGCTATCGGTATTTCCTTAATTGTATAATGCTTCAAATTCTTAAGGCTATAAATTAACACTCCTGCCTCTGGGAAGGTCTTGCTTAACTGTAAATGACAGAAGGGTTATGAAGCAGAGATCTGAAGCACTGCAAATGAAAGCAAGGCAGCTGGTTTCTATTCAACCCAAGAAGCAGCAGAGTATATACAAGGACCCATAGTGAACGTGTGCCTCAGCTACTCAAGATAAGCTCTTGTTAGGTAATAAATACAAGTGGCTACATGGCGGATATCCAGGCTAGAAGATAAGCCCTGATGAGGCTGACACAAGAGTATGAGCTTGTGCCATGCACAGGTAAACTTCAGCCTACCCTTGCAAATGATAGAAAATTGGGAGTGGTTGGTCCATCAGGTAGTTGTGCTGCCATTCAGAGGGACCTCAACAGGCGGGGAAGAGGGGAGACTCGTGATGCCGAGCAAAGGGAAAGGCCGAGCCCTGCAGCTGGGGAGGAATAGCCCCACGCACCAGTACCTGCTGGGGGCTGGCTGGCTGGGAAGCAGCTCGGCAGGAGCAGACTTGGAGGCCATAGCGAACAGCATGCTGCACTCGAGCCAGTAACGTGCCCTTGTAGTGAAGGGGGCCAGTGGTGTCGGGGCGACATTAGCAAACGCATTGCTGGTGGCTGGAAGGAGGTGCTTGTTCCCCTCTGCTCAGCACTGTGTCCAGGTTCGGGCTCCCCAGTACAAAGGAACACATGGCTTACTGGAGCAAGTCCAGTGAGAGGCCACTGTGATTTTGAAGGGATTAGAGCATCTGACATATGAGAGGCTGAGAAAGCTGGGATTATTCAGCCTTGAGATGAGAATGTTTTGGTGGCTCTTGCTATGGTGTATAAATACCTGATAGGAGGGAGCAAAGAAGAGGGAGCCAGACTCTCCTCAGTAGTATCCAGTGAAAGGAGCAGCTATGGGAACACACCAAAATACAATTAATTCCATTTGAAGGTAAGAAAAAAACTTACTGTGAGTGTTGTTCAACACTGGAGCAGGTTACCCAGGGAGGCTGTGGAGTTCTCATCCACGGAGGTGTTATAAAACCGATGTGGGTACATCCCTGAGTGACCTGCTCCGGCTGCCCCTGCTCTGAGCAGGGAGGTCCAGCTCGCAGGAGCTGCTGAGTCTGCCAGCCTGGTAGGGGCAGCTCGGCCGTGTCCTCAGGTACAGCCAGCAGCAAGCCTGAGCACGTATTCCCAGTAGGCACCCGTGCAGACAGAACGTATATATGTGCATGTATACATATGCAGAGACACTGCACATGACTGGCCTGAGGCAGAACACACAGCAGCCGAGCAAGCGCAACACAAACAGCCTGAGCCCATCCACTTCCCTGGCTGATCAGGACGAACCTTAGCGGGACACCCATACAGCTACACCATGGATCCCTCTAGTGACCGAGACCAGCTCTCCAGCAGCTGGCTCCACAGCTGGAGCCTGAGCTGAGCTGAGCGGCTGGTACCAGCCTCTCCCCGGGAGCTCAAGCCGCTGCCTGACCTTACCCCATTCTCACCACTTACTCTGACTTGGTTTTCACTAGTGATGACACACACATACACCCATGCACTCGGTGTCTCCAGTCACTGCTGTTAGGTCTCCACACACACTGAACAGTCCCTTCACATGGGGGGGGGGGGGGAAGGAAAAAAAAAAAAAGTTTAGTAAGAAGGCAGGACAAACTGTGCTGGTGACACAGAGGACCCCGCCAGACAAGCATACTGGGGATGCACAGCCAGCCCCTTCTGTGCGCCTCCCCCCATCCCTTTCCACATGATGCTTCCGCTTCTTGATCACTCCCTTTTGGTCTTGCCCCTGCACATCCCATAATGAGTGTGTACAGTCACCAAATGCTCTTCCTCTGCACCCGGTGCCTCCCGGAGGGATCAACCTCCCCCTAATCTGCAAGATGATCCAGAATCCCCTTGACTCCCCTGGACAGATCCATACCCAGGCACCGGCTGTAGCCCTGACAGCTGGGAGCAGCTGGGCTGCGGTGCTCCTCTCCCTCATCCTCAGCTCGCTCTACTCCTTGGCGTTTGTGGGCATGAACTTCTAACCACATAATCTAGAAACTACCACTCCAAACAATGCCTACAAACCAGCAAGATCTCAGCTACAAAAAGAAAGCAAGCAAATGTACAATTCATGTATTTGCTCATCCTATAGGAAACCTCAAAGCATTTACTGGATCAATTTGCAAGGAGTTATTAAAGATCTCCCCAAAACTGGCAAGAGAACAAGAGTAGGTTTCATGTCTTTGAAGTGTAGAAGCATTGACGCTTACCACAAAGGAGTTCCACAAGCAGTGACCAAGACAGCACCACGCTTAAAACCATAAACATCAAGCACAAACACTTTGAGTAGCAACAGTTAGGGCAAAGCACGCAAACTGGCTGCTTCCTCCCAGCGTGGTGCAGGCAGGTGCAAGAACTCACCTCCCCGTGACGCATCACGCAGACTACAGCCTTGCTGCACTGCAACGCAGCCTTCCACTGCTTCCCATGAGAGCTACTCTTCAGGCACGGAAAAACAGGAAACTGAACAGTTTGAAAAGGAGACAAAGGTGGACAGAGAAAGGCCATTCTCAGACGCCTCGTCTTCAGGGGCTTGGGGGAACAGCAGTTCTGCATTCCCTACACGGCATTCTCTCTACCACATGAGTTCTCACAGATAGCTGAAGAAATACAGCAGACACATGTGGAAAACCCCCACATTTTATTGAATGCAAACAGTGGTTGGACAGTGTAGATATTAAAAAGGTAGTCCAGGAGTGGGGCTCAGTGCAGTAACACTTGGAGCCAGACAGTACATCGCAGTTAAGACTGCAGCTCTTGCTGACAGCAGTGGCAGGATCCCTACTGGAACGGGAAGGCGTTCCTCAGGCTGCTGCATCCTCATCCACGCACTGAGACGCCTCCTCACCATGTGCTGCCCGTCCTTATGATGGCCTTTATTTGTAAACATGCATTCTTTGGACTGCTTTGCTACTCCGGTGCCCAGCCTGGCTGCCCAGAAACCACACTGGGAAATTACTCATTTTGGGGAGAGGAAAAAAGATTTTTTTAAAACAAGTTTTCAAATTCAGGAACAGAGTAGGATTCCAAACATTGCCAGTTTAATCTGGCCAAGGAACAAAAAGTGACAAGACAGTTAGCCAGTAAAATCCATTAGAGACAGAAAAGCTATAGGAGGTTTGCTTCTTCCAGCAATTATACAGATTCCCAATATCTTCTACCTCCACACTCGAAGCCGGGAGAGAGGGAGGGGGCAGGGGAAGACATCCTGACAATGTGGCGGCACCAAAAATAAAATAAGATCAGACAGAAGCGGTGCCGAGACGGAGGCTCCCACTTTGTAAGGTCAAATCGTCCTTCTCGGCTCTGTGGAACAGGCGAGCGCTCAGCCCACCGCAGCACCTGCCACCGGGTCAGTCTTGCTGCTTCCACCAGGTGCTGGTGGAGATCTGGGCTTTCTCCTCCCAAGCCCTGCAGGAGCAGTGGGGCTGCACCCACCCATCTTTATGTAGCCCCTGGCCTGGCATAGCCCCCGGCCAGGCAGTGGTGACAGGCCTTTCCCAGTGGGTGCACAGGGCCGAGGCTGGGGGCGGCGGGTGAATCCTACTTGAGTAAAGAGGTGCGCTAGCATAGTCTCCGTTGGTAGCAACCTGCCTTGGCAGGCAGAGGGATAGGACGACGGTGGGGAGGGGAAGAGTACTGAGCGCAGGGGTCTTTAAGGGTATGCCCACTCCAAGCTCCTCAGCGTGTCGTTTTGGCACGAATGGTGTGACATTTGATGCACAGCACGTGCCCATCCAGTGGAAAGCACCCATTCTCATCTGCTTCAATGGACAAGGGTTTCCCACAGTCCTAAGCAGGGAAAGAAAAGAGGGAGGGAGCTCGACGACAGCCAGCAGCAGGATAAATGCATTCAAGGATGTAAGAAGTGCCCCGCTGGATCAGGGTACCAGCTCGCAGCCTGCTGCTCTGTCTCCGATGATGCTAATGGGAGATGCTATTCTGAGGAAAGAGCAAGCCCCCTCTCTGTGATCCTGGCATGTTCCCCCGGTACACACAGCTGCCATATTAGGGATGTCAGAGGCTACAGACCTGCAGAATCCTTGTTCATGGACCTGTGGCCAGTGAAATGTCTAATCTTTTCCTGAACCTGCTTCAGGAATGCCCCAGATGCACGCAAAGCCACCCTGCTGTTTGGTCAGGATAGACAACAAAGGTGCCCAGTCACTGGTGATGGGCACAGGAGGGATGTGAAGAGTGGGACCACAGGCTTACCTCACACTTGTAACATTTCATGTGGAAATTCTTCTCCAATGCCACCACACGCACCGTCTCATCCTTTCCAGGCTCTGGCATGATAGGCTCGCTGCAGACCGAGCAGCGCGGAGCATACTTCCTGCAACATGCAAAAACATGGAGGACATCCAACGCAAGGTCCTCACTGCCGTACAGTAGTATTAGCAGCAGAGGAATAACAAATCACAAAGAAGTCTAGGTGGGAAAAGACCTTAACTGCTACAAGGCACACTGTTGACTCATCGCTCACTTCATGTCCTGGGGCAACCCAAGCCCACATCGCACCAAGTTTCAAGAGGTGGGAGGTAACCTGCCTTCCTCCAGACACCCCACCACACCTGTGTGCTCCCTACCTGTGGTAGTCGTCCACACAGTGAGGCTGGTTGGCCTGGTCCACGATAAAAGAGGCCCCCTCAAGAGGGGTATGGCACATCACACAGGTGAAGCATTGGGGATGGTACGAGTTACCGGTGGCCTTCAGCATCCGGTCTGTGATGGTCTGTTTGCAGACACTGCACTTTTCCAAGGTCCCCTGAACCCAAAGGAAACAAATAAAACACGTTAATCTGATCTCCCACCCCTGGGAGACTACACCGCAGCCAGGCAAGATGGAAGGAGGAAGGGAAAGCAAGAGAGGACAAGCACAGCAAGCTCAGCTCCCCCCAGCAGCTTTCAGCCCCGTGACTCACAGCATAGCAGTCCTCACAGAAGGGCTTCTCATCCACATTGTAGAACTGCTGCCCCTGCAGCTGCTTCTCACATTTGAAGCAGGTGAAGCATTCCACATGGAAAAGACAGTCCAGGGCCCTCACAGCTGGCTGGGTTCTTGACAGGGGCTTCCTGCAGAAGCCACAGAGCTCTGCCAGTGGAAGAATAAAGGGATCAGGAGAGATGGAAACCCACCACAGTCTTAGCCCTACTGCTGTCCATTGCGGGAACGCACCAGAAATAGCAGACTCCGCTGAGGGTGGATGCTCCATATCCTTCATTAGTTTCTGGGTCAACATCTCCAGCTCTTCTACCTCCTTCATGGTCAGACAGGAATTTCCCCTAGGTGGATCTGCACCGGAGCCTGTGGGTCTATGCTGCAGGAAGAGGAAACGTTCAGTGCCAAAGGACACGCAGAGACAGACCCCTTCCCACTGTCCCTAATAAATCTACTTGTCTCACCTTTACTTGTCCTCTTTGGAGCAATCTGCCACCCACCATACTTGCTCCTTTCCACCTTTACATGAAATCCTATCCCTCTCCACCACTGTCTCTAGTTACATCTCTCTTTCAGATCCGCAACAGCCTCCCCTGGCCCAGGACAGACCCTCCCTCCTCATCCTCCAGCTTCACAGCTGGTGACGCTGTGCCTGCCCAAAGCCACGGGTCCCACAGCTCTGTCCCGTACCTTGTCCTTGGTGGCAGCAGGTTGCTCTGTTGGATGTGGCTTCTCCTGGACTTGGGGTCTCTCCCTCTGCTGGGCATAGGTGAAATTGGGAGGCTGTGGCCGAGAGGAGAGCCCTGAAGATGGAGGGACTGTGAAGTGGGTCTGAATGGAGGTAGGGTGCCTGGCAGGGTTTGAGGGAGCCACAGGGACACTGGCACCTGACTTGGACCCAGGCTTGGGAGAGCCAGCAACAGAGGGTGGGGTGAATTTAAGGGAAGGCTGAGCAGGAGGGAGGGAAGGGGGTGGAGGGACTGGTGCTAAGGGCTCCTTGCGTTGCTGTGGGGCTGCCCATGGCGTTGGGTTGGGGGTCAGATCCACTCCAGGGGGCTTGAAAGATAAGCTTCCACTTGGCTTTGGAGTGAACCTGGAAGGAATGGGATGAGGAGTATCTCTGGGTGCAGATGGTATTTCCACATGGGCTTTTGGGGCCGATGGTTTCTCCAGAGAACCTGTGGACCCTGCAGGTATCTGTAAAAGGAAGCAGCAGAGAGAAACAGGCAGTTATCAGCAAGGTGGAACAGAAAATACGCTGTCTACAGCAGTAACTCAGCAGCTATCCCAGGCCCACAACTTAAAGAGTTCCCACACCGTTACGCATTTAGCGCTCCTGCCAAGTGGCCAGATCTATGCTTTCTGGTCCTTCATGTACACTTCGGCACTACATCTCTATCCAGAGATTTTCATCTTTAGCAGCACCCTTCTCAATACCTCTGTTCAGCAAACCAGACATCTCTCCTTCCACCTGTGCCATTCTGGAATGCTCACCTGGGATTTGAAGGGATCATTCTTCTCCATGTTATCCAACATTACGGACAGTGAGTCAATCTCAAGATCAATGCTGCTCATCTTGCCACGTACCTACACCACCATCCATGAGGAAAGAGGGAGCAGAGCACATTACAGGAACAGCCAGAGAACCAGGTGCATCCCCTTACAATAGCAGATTTTGACACTTTGGACTGTGGTACAAATCTGCGCCTTGCTTTGAGCAGGTAGCAAGCTGGTGAGGATGAACAGGGCACAGTCTCCAAAGTCTACAAACAGTAGGAAAACGCACAGAAACTCGCGGACAGGTTTAGGTGGGAAAAGACATCTGAAGGTCTCAGTGCTGCACGCTGCTCAAAGCGGGGCTAGCTCCCAAGCTAGACCAGGTTGCTCAGGGCCTTGTCCAGGTCATTACTGAACATCCCCAAGGATGCGGATTCCCCAGCCTCTCTGGGCACCTGTGCCAGTGCTGAGCCACCCTTGGAGAGGAAGAGCAGAATTTTCTTTTGTCCAACAGCAATTTCCCTTGCCGCAACTCTTGTCCATCGTCTCTTGTTCTTCTGTGCCCCAGTAAGAAGTACCTGTCTTCTCTCCGGCCCTCCTTTAGGTATTGCACACTCCAGTTAGATCCCTGCCTTGGCCTCATCTTCTGCAGGCTGAACAAACTCAGCTCTCGCAGCACGGGCTCCAACCCCCAAGGGTCGCTATCACCCATTGCTGGACTGCATCTAGTTTGGGGTTCCTCTGGGGTTATTATACTGGGGAGCCCAACTGGAAACAGTCCTCCAAGATGCAGCCTCACCAGCACCGCAGAGAGGAATAATCACTGTCCTTGTCCTGCTGGCTATGCTCACCAATGCAGCCCAGCAGGGGGTTGGCCTTTAGCGCCTCGAGGGTGCAGTGCTGGCTCACACTCAATTCACCATCCACCAGGAACCCCCCAGGTCCTTCATCTGCAAAGCTGCAGCCTGTCCACCTGACCTAACCTGTGCTGGTCCATGGGGTGGTGGCATTTTTCTGCTCTCCCAGATCTCTGGGCTTCCCGCTGCGGAGTTCAGAGAGCAGCAAGAAGCTGTCGCAGCTCACAGAGCATCACAAGAAACTGTACTTCCCTTGACCTCACTCACCTGTGGGGTAGGCACCTTGCTCACAGGTCCTTCATCAAACATCGGTGGAGGAGGAGGAGGTGGAGAAGGAAAAACTTCTTCTGGGGCTGGTGGAAAAGGCTCTTCAAAGGGTGGTGGGGGTGGGGGAAAAGCACAGTTTGAGGAGAAACTTGCCTCCTCTCCAGGCGGGGGAGGAGGTGGCAGCGGCAGCTCTATGGGGAAGAATGAGAATAAAAGCAAGTTTGGATAATTTCTTACTCTTAGCCAGCAAAAAACCCGGGAGGTTTGTGGTCCTGAAGGCATTACAGCAAATAGCTCCCCAGCAGTCACCCAGGGGACCCCAGCACCCATTGAGGACAACTGAACTTCACAGGCTGGCTTTCACCTTGCTCAAAGCTATTTGCCATCATATAAAGTTTCCTTAGTAGCTACTGCAATTAGTGTCTGGGAAT
Organism: Falco biarmicus; assembly: GCF_023638135.1. NCBI lineage: Eukaryota > Metazoa > Chordata > Aves > Falconiformes > Falconidae > Falco > Falco biarmicus. The sequence continues at coordinate 92,219,511 of NC_079292.1, forward strand.
AGTCATTGCTTAACTGCAAAACACGTCTTACTGTGCCCTTTCCCACTCCTCCCCTCATTCTTTGGTCCCTACCATACCATATGTTCCTCCTGCCAGTAACCGACTCAGACTGCAGAATGCAGAGCAGCGTTAGCAGGAATGCCAGCAGTCAACCCAGGACCCTGAGAAGCCTGCATTCTTACAGGAAAATAAGCTGGCACCTCGCCACTGGCTAGTAAGCACTACAAGGGACAAGTGGGGGGAAAAACGCAAGTCAGATACGCATACCTCTTATGCGTATGAGGAATCTCTGAAACTGCTTTATTTTTCCAGGAGATGAAAACAGCTTTTCTTTTGGAGGCGACAATGTCCCCATACCTGACACAGACTACGATGTGAGAAATTTTCCAGAACCCTCTGAAGCAGGCTGAAAAGCACCAAAGCACCTCAATCTCCCAGAAGAAAACCCCACTGCTTCCACCTATGCATATTTGCCAAAGATGTGGAACAGGCAAAGAGAGACATTTTCTGCTACAACACACTCAAACGTGAATCCTTTTCCCTTCGCCATGTATGGGAGACATTGCCCTCTTCACATCCAAGCAGGTAGGAACACTGACAACAAGGAGGCAGAGCTTCCACATCCCTTCTTCTGGGCACCCACCTCTCTTCCTAGCTAGCCCCAACCAGCAGCAGGGTGTATCACCAGGTTTTTCACTCCTGCTACTCCACATGCAACTTAACAGCAGCGTTTGAATTGTCTCATCTTTATATCCAGCCGCTGCCAGCAGACTTTGTAAGGGCTTCTCATTGGTAACCTAAGTGACACAATACTGAAAGGACACAATTCAGAAAATGAAAGCCAATTTCTTATCAGCCAGCAGAATGCACACTGGCACACAGCACCTCTTCTAAGCCTCCTTGTGCCACAGAAATTCTGCTCGGGGTGGGGGATAATACTAGGCTGGTATTTTTTCTTTGAAACTACAGTTTAGGATCAAGTTTGTACACACTTGCCTTTTGGTTTATTAAAATGATGAAGAATATTGCAGAAGCAAAACCCTGATCTGCTGTCACATTATTTCAGATTCACTAAAAGCCTGTGTTATGAATTATTCACACAAACAAAAGAGTTTGCCGCTAAGTTACTATACCAGATTTACAGAATGATCAATACTAAACATAACATTCCTACAGCAACAGTAACTGAGCCATCCTGCCATTTGAGACAAAGAGACCGATTGCTATGGCTGTTTGTTTGGGGAGGGTACAAGAAAGGGAGAGAAGGATTAAGAAACGCATCAGAGAAGGATCAGGTGCATTTCTGTCATGACTTAAGTGTTGGTGGTGGCTCATCTGCACTTCAGATGTCTGCTGGCAGCCCTCACCTGATGGCAACGCAGCAGCTCAAGCTAAACAGTTCTTTTGCTCATCTTTCTGTCAAGTTAGTTCCTCCATAATAAGCTTTATAAGGAAGGGAGAAGTGGAGCAAGAAACACCCAGTGCTTCACTCGCATGGGATATTGAAAACTAAGTTTTAACATCCAGCTGTCTACTTTTGTGATTCAGTTATTTGTGTCAGTTTGAGACTTTCTGACAGACACATCCACACAACTATAGCAGAAAATCATAAAGCCTACGATGAGACCTTGGATTACAGACACAAGATTCCAGCCAGCAGCACAGAGAAAAGGGTCACCAGTTAGCTGGTACAGTTCTAGGAGAGAGAAGCACCAACAGGTCCTTGTGACCAGAGAAATGGAAAAAATGGCTTAGTAACTCGTCTCCTCTGAGCACAGGACCAGCCTTCCTACCATCAGGCCAGCCGCCCACTAACAGCATGCTAAACTAGAAAGCGTAAGTGTTGCATGGTCTATGCGAGGTGGTGAAAGGAAAGAAACATAAACCAGCAGGCTGCATTATCTGAACATGCGTGTCCCAGCTGAGGTGCGCCCTGGGGGAGTCCTGTGGTAAGTCGCAGCATCAAGCATCAGCAAGAGGTCCCTAGGGAAATGTCTGGTGGCCCCACGCTCATCAATTCCAACTAGGGGGTCACACAGCAAGGAACCTTCTGCCTCTTAAGAGGACACAAAACCAACCAGCCAACCAAAAAATAAAACAAAAAAACCACTCCACCACCACACAGGATATAAAAGAAATATTTAAAAGCAAGAAAAAGAAAACCACACTAAAACAAGAAGTCACTCTACACAGGAAAACACACCCAACCCAAACCACTAGGAAGAGGTGTAAAACTCTACAAGCCACACGAACTCTAAGCCTCCCTTCCTGTTTATGACAGCTTCCACCATTTTTTCATGAGGTTACTTCTTCCTCCTCATCTCCAGCAGCAAAGATGGCAACTGCAGAGTCCATGAGAAGGATCTCTACAGTCAGAGACAACCAACTTGAGCAGAGATCAAACAAGAAGGGGAACAGCATGATTCATCATCATCAGGGTCAATTTCCCTGCATCATGTTTGCTCTCAGACACGCTGGCTAGAAACTGCCTGCAGTTACACAACTATGCACTCAGGGAATTCGATGAGAAATCCACTGCATTCCTCCAGCACCAGTGCAGTGCAGGATTGCCTTCCCACCTCCTTTACGAGTGGAGATACTACGTACTTTGAGACCTCTTTACAATTGTTTTATCTCTTGTGGAACCTGCCAGCCCCTACAGCGAGTGCATCAGTCACCAAGGGTGGTTAGGCTCCCGCTCTTGTGCTCAGCCCTGTCATGGACCTCGTGCCCTGAGCCTGGAAACGCGCACACACACACACACCCTGGCCCCCACCTACCTTCTGCTGGCAGGGACTGGGACGGAATCTCGCCCACCTTCCCAATCTGTGCACGCTGGGCACCAGCGCCGGGAGGCGGGGGCAGCGATGACTCCAACGCACCCCCAGCCTTGAAGGGGTTCACCTTGGGCTTAGGGGCGACCACGGGTGCAAACTTTTTCTGCGGATTGTAGAAGGCAGGCGTGGAAATGTTGATGCTGACTGTGGATGTCATGCGGGTCCCCGGGGCGCCTTGGGAGGCCATCTTCTCAGCGGCTGGCAGGGGAGAAAAGGGAGGAAACCTGCATGAAGCCAGTGGAAACTGGCAGAGAGAACACGGGGGACAGGGGCATTTGAAGCCCGGCCAGGGGCTGAGGCACCCGAGCTGAGCGCAGCATGTGCCCAGGGGTCCCAGGGACAGAAGCCGCAGCAGACGGCCAGCGGGGGCCAGCGGGGCCGTGTCGCGGCGCTGGTGACAAGGGGGCTCCGGCCGCAGCCAAAGTGAGCCGGGCCGCGGCAGCGCCCCGCAACAGGGCACGGCACCGCGCCGCCCCCCGCCGCCACAGCCAGGCCCTGCGCCCGAAGGGGCCCGCACGCCACCCCCCCACACCTGTCCGACGGTGCCACCCCGGCCCGCCGGCCCCCAGCCGGTGACCGCCCCGGTAACGTCGCCGGTCCCACCGCAACTCCCACCCCTCACCTCGGGCCCTGCGCGCCGGGGCAGCGGGGCGGCTGCGGCACAGGCAGGACGGCGGGGCGGGCCGGGAGCCCCCCCGCTCCGCCGCCGCCCCCCGCTGTCCCCCCCTCGGCTGCGCTGCCGCCCCCCGGCAGGAAGCGCTGCCGGCCACCGCCCCCCGCCCCGCCCCCGCCAGGAAGCGCTGCCGGCCGCCCCCCGCCGGCTCCGCCTCCCCCGGGGCGCCACCTCCCCCCCGGTGCCGCCCCCCAGCCCATCCCGCTGGGCATGGAGGGGTGCCGGCAGCACTGCGGCAGCGGCCCCGCACGGTCAGCCCGGGGGGGGGGGGGGGGGGGGTGTGAGCATTCTCCGCGGCCTGCAGGCACGGAACGGGGCACCCCCGGTCCCGCAGTCCAGGCCAGACGCCGCAGCCGCGCCGGAAGCCCCCGGAGCCAGGCGCTTTGTTGTGAAGCCCAGCACGGCCGTGGGGCTGCCTGCTCACACACACACTCCCCCCGGCAGTGCTGCTGCTCACCCCCCCCCCCCACCCCCCCCCGTGCTGCTGCTCACACACCCAGTGCTGCTGCTCACACGCACACGCACAGTCAGCACAGTGCTGCTTCCGCCAGCACCGGGGCTCGGTGCCAGCAGCTCAAGCTGGCAGGCTCATGTCGGTGCCCCCCGGTGCTGCCAGGCCCTCTCGCTGGGACAATAAGAGCAGCTGGGACAGGCAGCCCTGGGTGCCACAAACACTGCCGATGCCAGCTCTCCCATGCCTGCTGCCAAGACCCCATGCCCCCACCCTCCTGCTCCAAGTGCTCCCTCGGTCGAGTGCAGTAGGGTGCGGCACCGTGACCTGTGACAGCCTCCCCAGGTCACAGGCGTGTGACAGGGACAAGAGTTCGGCCCATGCTGCTTGTGCTGTGCCCCTCTGCGCAGGGCGGACGAGCTGCCCGCGCTCTGACAAACACCACGGGGTGCCAGAGTGCCAGAGCCAGCCACAGCCACCGAGCCCCTCAGCCACCGAGCCGCACTGAGCATCTCCCACACAGCCAGCACAGGAAGGGCTGAGACAGAGGAGTAAGGAGCAGGCTCTGTCCTCAGCCCCTCAGACCTGCCAGTCCGAGTCCCCCCAGCCTGCTGCTTCCCATCGAGCTACAGAAGCTCCGGCCTTTCCTTAGGGACTTCTGCTCCTGTTACACTCCGGTGTAACGAACCACTTGGTAGCAGCTCTACTAGAACTGATGGCAGCCACTTCTACCAGAACTGACAGTGCTGCTCACAGCAGAACATGCCTGCGATGTCACTTCTGATCACGATCTGCACCAGGGTTGGGCAGCGCAGTCTCGGGACATCAGCTGCCACGCAGAAAAGCGCTAGCATTGCTGCAGCTGCTGCTCTCCCCTGAGCCCAGTGGCCTGCTTCCCGCCATGCTGCCACACTCGAGGCCCTTGCTGCTCAGGGTGCCTCCATCCAACAGCTGCCCCTGCTCATCCTCACGCCTCTGCAGCGGTGTGTCCCCCTGACCCAGCGGGCCGGGGGAGGCTGGCCATGCGGGGCCGAGCATCCCCCCCCAGCCCTGAGCACTACCAACGCCACTGAAGCCACACCAGGAACACCGGGCTCAGACAAGTACCGTGGTGGTTTGCACAGGCTGTTGGAGAGGAAGTGTCCTGCCAGCAGACCTAATCACAAACCCTCCTTGCCGTCACATTTCCCCTGAGGGCAGACATTTTTCTGCCTGCTGTAACACTATTTAAGATGACTCAAGCAGAGCTATGAAGAAAGATGTCCCCAAAGGACACGGTCAGGATCATTAGCTGCCTCATACGCTGCTTCTCTCCAACAGAGAGCAAAAAAGCAAGAGGTCAGAAGCAAGCAACACCCCCTCAGCAGCAGGGTCACCTCCCAGAAGGTCCCATGGTGGCTCTGCCACCTCTTGCGCACCCAGATGACCCTCAGTTCTTTGACCCCAAGGCAGCACTTCCAAAGGCTCTGCTCCTTTCCTGGGGTGGCATGAGGAGGAGGGACTCGAGGAAGCAGTGAGCTAAGCGCTGTTCACCACCTCGGTGGGCAGTAAGCAGCTCGGCTCCAGCCAGGCAGCCCCCCACCACTGACACCCAGTGCCGGTACTTCCCCATCTGCAGCTTCCTCCCCACGGAGGGGGTCGGAAGAGGAACTCCAGCAAAAAACTGAGAATATGAAAGCAACAGATTAAACAGACTTAGAAGTATTTTCATCCTCCCCTACATACCAATCCCAGGAAGTTCTCCCAGGCTGGCCTAAAGGTACAAAACTTCAAAGAGAGCAAAGTCCTGCGGCTGGGGAGGCTGCGGGGCAGAGCCGCGAGCAGCCGGGGGGGGGGGGGGGGGGGGGAGGGGGGGGGGAAGGGAGCGGGGGCGGGGCGGCAGAGCCGCAACCTTCTTGCACGTACGCGGGGCTCGCCTGGCCTCCTCCCGGGGGGGGCGGGCAGATGGACAACTCCGAAAAGCGATGCAAACGGAATTAAAACGTTAGAAAGTTCTACGGCTTTGCAAGCACTTGCGTCTTTTCATTCTCAGGGCACTCCCAGAGAGACTGAAGCTCCTAAAGCAAATTTCAGGCACAAAGAGCCCCCCGCCCCCCGGCACATCTGGGGAGGGCTCCCTAGGTGTCTCGCCCATCCGTGCGCACACAAAAGAGCGTCTGTCCCGAGCCAAACCGGGCAACATCCCCCGCTCCCGTGCGCCTGCGTCTCACCGCGGGGCGAACAGCTCACTAGATCCACGCTCCCCCACGAGCCTCTCCCGTGCGGAACGGCAGGACCCCCCCTCCGGCCCACGACTCGAGCCCGGGCAGGGCGAGCCGCGGGGAGCCCACAGCCCGGCTGCAAGCCCAGAGACTCACCGGAGGGCCGGGGCGCCCCCGGGCTGCGGAGCGGGGCCACGGAGCGCTGCGCCGGCGGGCGGGCGGGCAGGCGAGCAACGGCGGCGCGAGGGAGCGGCCGGGCCCCGCCGGCTCGCGAAAAGGCCTCGCCCAGGCAAAGTTGTTTGACCATAAAAGGAGCGCGGCTGCGCGAGCGGCTGAGCTCACCCGCGGGGGAATGTAGCGGGGGCTGGGGGGGCTGCCGGCTATGGGGGGGTGAGGGGGGGCTGGGGGGGCTGCCGGCTATGGGGGGGTGAGGGGGGGCTGGGGGAGCTGCCGGCTATGGGGGGGTGAGGGGGGGCTGGGGGGGGCTGCCGGCTATGGGGGGGTGAGGGGGGGCTGGGGGGGCTGCCGGCTATGGGGGGGTGAGGGAGGGTTGGGGAGCTGCCGGCTATGGGGGGGTGAGGGGGGGCTGGGGGGGCTGCCGGCTATGGGGGGGTGAGGGGGGGCTGCCGGCTATGGGGGGGTGAGGGGGGGCTGGGGGGGCTGCCGGCTATGGGGGGGTGAGGGAGGGTTGGGGAGCTGCCGGCTATGGGGGGGTGAGGGGGGGCTGGGGGAGCTGCCGGCTATGGGGGGGTGAGGGGGGGCTGGGGGGGCTGCCGGCTATGGGGGGGTGAGGGAGGGTTGGGGAGCTGCCGGCTATGGGGGGGTGAGGGGGGGCTGGGGGGGCTGCCGGCTATGGGGGGGTGAGGGGGGGCTGGGGGAGCTGCCGGCTATGGGGGGGTGAGGGGGGGGCTGCCGGCTATGGGGGGGGTGAGGGGGGGCTGGGGGAGCTGCCGGCTATGGGGGGCCGAGGGGGGGCTGCCGGCTATGGGGGGGTGAGGGAGGGCTGGGGGGGCTGGGGGAGCTGCCGGCTATGGGGGGGTGAGGGGGGGGCTGTGGGAGCTGCCGGCTATGGGGGGGTGAGGGGGGGCTGGGGGAGCTGCCGGCTATGGGGGGACGGGGACGGGGCGGCCAGACTTTTTTTTGTTTGTGCCTTCCCCCCCCCCACCGCCAGCGCTGCCCCTGCGCGGGGCGCCGGGACGGAGCCCGCAGGCCGGGTGAGTCGGGGTCCCCCGGCCCGCCTGGCTGCGGCAGGATCTGGCTCACGGTCCCCGGTAACTCAAGCGGCCACCGGCCGGCTCCGCCGCGCGGCTGGGGCCCCCGTCCCGCCGCGGGGCCCGCACCGGGCTGGTGCGGCTCAGCCGCCCGCCTCCCTGCGGGCCGGGGCTGGCCTCGCTCTGCGGCGGGGGGCGGCTGGGCCCAGCACAGCAGCACGCAGCCCTGCTCCGCTCGGCCCCTCGGGGAGCAGGGATAGCGATCGCGACAGAATTACCGCGCCTCGCGCAGTCGTTACTTTTGGAATCTGGCCTCAATATCGGGGCTAATGCCCCAGCTGCTGCAAATTCCTTGGGGAACGACTGTGCTCCGTAAGGCTCAGGAGATCCGGGGCTTGCCTGCTCCCAAGGCTTACCTACCAACACCGGGACACTTCAGGACCGGTAGTTTACTCACAGGTGGGTGAGTTAAGCACAGACCACACCAGCTCAGACTCCCAGTGTGCATACCGCTAAATGCGCAAGTCAGAGAGCTACACAAAGGTATTCATCGAGGCTTAAGAAGTCCAGTGTGAACAAATCTTTACTTTTACAAGCAAGATTTGTACATAGTATCTTTTATTTAACCAGCTGATACAGTTGGAAAAATTGGGCCCTCTGTGAGGTTTTTTCATTTTTACATACTGTATTCAAATGTCACCCGTAGCAATGCATAATAGCACTGAGCATCTTGCTCCTTACATAGCTGCAGCCATTGAACTATTGATCTATAGCTTTCAGTTGCTCAGGGATATATAGTTCTTGTAGGGGTGCTAAATAATCCTGGAGTTACTGCTGCTTTTGTAGGTGTGGCATCAGGCCTGTTACCTCCCATGACTGATACATAAAGCAGTTATATAGGATAGGGAAGGTATCTCTGTGCTGGGTCTTCTAACACTGTAACTTTTCTAGCACAAACCATCTTTTTCTCCCCTCTTGTTTGGGTAAAGATGTCAATGCAGAGCTAAAAAGATTTTGCTGTGGAATCGGCAACCAAATTGTGGCACATCCCAATATACCTTACACAATCAGCCTGCCCTCCGATACTCTGCCGCTGTTCCCTGGGCTAGCCCTGACTCCAGGGAAAACAAAGAATGTCTCGGACAGAGATTAAAAAAGTGCTGAGAGAATATGAAATAAATCTGTGTGCTCATACTTTCTGTTCACATCCCCATAAATCCAGATGCTTGCACGTTTGATTGTCTCACCAATGCGGTGATGTTGCAAGCTCATGAAGGCAGATCAAGAGAAGTGGGAATAAGAAACAAGCAGACCCTCTCAGGCATTTTGTATTAACTCCTCACTGTGAGGAAACCAATACAAAACAGAGCAGCGTTCAGCAGGTTGGACCCATGAAAGCTAGAATTCTCAAGTCAGCATACATCAGAATACACAGGGGGAAACTTTAGTCTGATCTTGTTCTTGCCAGTTGAAAGTCTGTGCTTTTGTAATCGGAAACAAAGATGATCTAACTTCCCTATGTTTGTTCTGATTCCTCTGGAAAGAAAATAAGAATCTCCTTATACTAGCAATCTTCCTCCATGTGATTCTTTGCTTGGAAAAGTAGACATTTTGCTGCTGCAAACTGAAATTAGAACCTTGAGTTGTATGCAGCTGTAGTCAAATCTCATTAGCCGAAGCAAAACACTAGTCCTGAATAAGCATTTAGCTGTCTGGGTACAGAGATGGATCAGCAGGTTGGCTCATCTCGTTGTGCTAGACCTTGTCATTTCTGGAATTAGCAGCAGCCCTCTGCATAAATCACTTTGGCTGTCCCATGCCATGGAAGAAGGGATCTGGTATTTTGGAGTACATTGTGTTGTGAATGCTACTCTGCACCACCGGTGCAATGACAGCCCACCACAAGGCAGATGCTGGAGGGATTCTGAATGTGCAGTTCTAGCTGGGCACCTCTTGGAGATGAGCGAGGAAGCAAACCCCAGTACTGGCCATCAAAGCCTAGAAATTCTTAGGGTTCACAGAACCCACCTCAGAGAGACCATTTTCATGGAGGCAGATATAAAGAAGCTTCGCTGGTAATTCAACTGTGTAATGCAGTGAGTAAATAAAGAGCAATGCCATACGGAAGTGATGTGGCAAATTTGTGTACTGCACACTGAGATGAGGAATATGCTAGCAATGCTTAGATGCCTGTGAAAGGAAAACAAAAATGGATGTAAGAGAGGAAAAAAAAAAAGTCCTTGAATGCAAAAGGAAGGATTATATGCAAGAACACTAAAGGGGAGCTAAACTAGTCTGGCAGAAAATCTTACGTAGACTCAAGAGGGTTCAGGTAGCTGCAGATGGGAATCTGTGTTAACAATAGGTTTAAGGTCAGAGGAAAGCAATCTGGATGCTGGGCAGGAGGCTTTAGTTGTGTTAATAATGTAAAAGATCTGCATCTGTACAATTTCCATCCATATCAATGGATCAATTAGTGCCATTTTATCTCAACGTTGGTTAATAATTACTGATGCCACGTAGGAGTCTGTTTTTCCTGACCAATGGAAAGTTCTCACATACCTGTTGCCTCTCTGACACTTTAGTCATACACCTTCTGTTTAGTCTAACCACATTTTATTGATTAATGCTAAGGTGCTGCTTAGAAGCTTTCCCGGTGCTGTATTACATGCTACGCCTGGGCCTATTGGAAAAGCTGGGAATGTATAATGGGCCCGCTTTGGTCCCAGGCCAAGAGGTGCAGATGAGGCTGGACCCGCGCCGTCCAGGGCAGGGTCCCCTGCAGCAGATTGCCTGCACCCATACAGGCCAACGGGTGTAACACCCCCGGCAAAAGCTCGCCGGGGCTCTGGTGCGCTCCCGAAGCACAGCCCTCTCCTGATGTGCTCCTCGCCCTGTCCCTCACGCAGGGCCTTCTGCACCCTGAGGGCTGCCCCAGCGCGGCTGCTGCCCCCAGCCTGGCTGGAGGCTGCCACAAGCAGAGCTGTCCTGGTGACCAGCGGGCACTTTCAGGTTGGAGTGCATCACCCCTGCTGCCGGGGGTGTGTTGACAGCCACATGCCAAGCACAGGGATGGGGATGGCAGAGCCTCCAGTCCTGACGAGCCCAGTCACCACCCTCCTGCATCTGTGAGACTGGTACACAGTCACAGACACTATTTGCAAAGGTCATGGATTCTCCTGGAGAAGCCCTTGAACAACCAACAGCCCAGGACAGGTAACTAGTGTCTCTCTGCTGCTTCCCTTCAAAACTGAGTGAACCACACGCACAAAGCACACTTTGGAAGCATCCCTCCCCAGGAAGGCGAGCTGTTTAGCAGCTGCAGAAAGCTTCCGCGATCTCTGGAAAGTGTTACTGCAGGTCCTCAAATCCCACTGTGAAGGTATTGCATGGCACGCACACACACACGTACACACTTAAAAAGGCCATTCCAGCTATACGCATACAGGTCACCTTGGCTAAAACACTATAATAGGCCATAAACTGTAAACAAAAAAACCCTAAACCCTTGCTGTGCCAGGAAACACTTTTTAGCAAGGCACATCGGCCATATACAAACAAGAGGGAGCAAAGTACCTCTGTCGTATGACCTTGGTCATGCCAGCACATCAGAGGGGCTGGGCAGCCGGGGAGTGGGGGTCCAGGGTGGCATCTGCCCAGGGAAGAAGCTCCACTCCCAGCAGGGCTGGCAGGTCTTTCCCAGACAGAGCCAGGGCAGGGGTCCTGGGCAGGGGATGCAGCTCCCACAAGAGTCACCACTGCTGTTCCCTTGTCTCCTGCCACCAGGATTTCCTGCGGAGCTGCTGCCTCGGTCCACTGCTTGGCAGGGGGGCCAGGCCTGCAGCTCCAAGGCTGGGGGGGCTTCCTCCCCCTCGTGCCACTGCCCTGCACCTCTGGCTGCTGGCCCTGCGTGGTGGGACAGGCTGGCTGGGCAGGAGCACGAGCTGTCCTGCAGCTCTGGAATGCCGTGAGCCACCAGCCAAGGCCTGGTGAAGGCAGTGGGGTGCAGCCTGAGCCTGGGGGGTGACCAGGGCATGCCCACGTATGCAGCTGAGTAGGGACGGCTGCCAGAGCCCTTTCTGCCGGAAAGCAGCCATTTCCAAGTCCCAAGGCGCCCGTCCGTTCCTGCCCCACCCTTGCCACCAGCCAGACAAGCAGTGATGTTATTTGGCTCTTCTGTGGCAAACACTGCTTGTCAGAGCTGGCTGTCAAAGTCACGGATCTGTTGGGCTCGAGTTCCTGTGTGTGGTGCAAGCCCATTTCCACCCCCGAGTGCCATGCTATCATTGTAGAATTCTCCTTTCTTCACTTTGTTACGTAGTCCTGTAAACATGGCACAGCCAAGCCTGCTCCTTCCAGCAAAGTGTAATCCGATGGATGTCTGTACTCCACAGAGCTGGGTGCACACCTTGTTGTATCCCAGGGGATTTTGACAAAGAGTCCCAGGAATACTTTGTGGTGTGTATATCTGTCAGGGGGAGAGTGTGGTTTCTGGGAAGAGGGTCTTTCCCCCACATCTTCCTTGTGACACAGCTGAGAGGCAAAAGCAGGTTCTCGACTCCCTTAGTCTCACACTGAGCCTCCTCCTATGCCATATAATAGGAGAAGTTCTGTGGTGGCTTCCCCGAGAAGCACCCGGTGCAGCTGCTCAGTACTGGAGCAGCAGCGGTGCCAAGCTGCAGCCTCAGTCACATTAACTTGGGACAGGGTCCTGGTCACTCCAGTCTCCACGTGGCGCCTTCCTAGCCCAAGTGCTATCATCTTCTTGCTTAAGAAGAGAAAGCGCCAGACAACAGGGATGGGTTTCAAAGACTGCTAGCTCTCCATTCTGTAGGATGCCTGCAAAGATGTGCCATGGATATGCCAGGGCATGTTGGACTTGCCACTCCATTAGGAATACCTAAGAAGATTGTTCTGGTCAGGATGAATGAAGCCTGGTGTAGTCCACACCTACATTACCTATAGGGTGTGGATCCTGGACCAAACTACCCTCTCTTGAGCCTCACAAAACCAAATAACTGGTTAACTCCAGACTGGAGTCCTGACAAAGCCTAGTACATACACGGGCTAGATGATCAGGGAACCAAGGCCCTGGAGCAAAGCAACAAGCGAACCAAACAGACAATATAGGCATATGGTCCAACAGTCTGCTTGCAAAAAATACTAGGCCAAATGTTACCTGCAAACTGCACAGTAAACCACAATCGGAGCACAGCTTTGAGAAGCGCAGCCCCTCAAGCCCTTGCTTTCCAAAAGCAAGAGGTGTGGAGCCGTGCAAAGTTTTCTTCAGTTCCCAGGTCTAATACATGTGGCTACTACTGTTTGCTAGTTAATTTACTGCCAGTATGAATACGAGGATGACTACAGACCAGAAAAAAGTCTTTTAACTGCTTCATGGCGTTGTCAGGATAATTAGCAGGATAATAATCTCCTTATAGTGGAGCCACTGTCCTTTCAGTGGCAGCTAGGAGTCTGTGACAAGTGACAGCTTATGGGAGAGAGCTACTCTTCAAGCAGACTACGATTTTCAGTACGTTGAATACATAAGGGTGTGACAGGCCTTACGGAAGATTTGTGCAAAGTTCATTCTGTTTCTAGCAAAGTGACCAAGCGCTGTACGAAAGCTGTAGGTAGCAGCAGCTACGGGCCACCATTGCCAGCACTTTAAGGCTGGTCTAAGTGTATTGAGGGACCAGTAGCCACAGCCACTGGCCCTCAGAGCAGGAAAGGTCCTCAGAAAGTGTTCCACCCCGTATGAACAAGTCATTGACAATTTGCACACTGGCTTATCCGGAGGTCTGCTGGGATGTCAAAGGCACAGCCCAGTTTCTGGATCAGCTGCCTACCACCACTTCACGCCAACATGAAGGGCTTTTCCTCTCCCCTGTGAACTATCCCTGCCCATCAGCAGTAGATGCTTGGGCAAGGGCTCAAGACAGCATTAAAGAACTCAGCTGTGGATGTACATTTCTGGAGCCCCATTTCCTTCAGCCAAGGCATTCTTCAGTTGCCTTGATGAAGGTGAATATGACGCCTGTGTCTCCTAGGTACTTGGCAAACTTCCTGACCCTTTGCTTCCATGACTCATGAAAAAAGTTACTTGGAACCTTCAGCCCTATCCAAAGCATTTCAGTTTTCATGTGAACAACTTTAGGTGTACATTTGGGCAGTTGGAATTTATATGAAGGTCACAGTGTTCAGGCCTCATATAGAGATACGCTTCTTCCCTGGGGTTGGCGAGTCCCAGGAGCTGCTGAGACAGTGCTGGCAGAAACCTGGGAGTGGCAGGTGGTGAGAGATGCCTGGAAACTCAGCCAGCAGAATCTCATCATAAATGAGATTATGAGATGACAATTGGGTGAAAATAAATGAATGAAAACAGGGTGGGTCTGGTTATGAGGAAAGCCCTCTCAAACCATTTTCTGCAGGGTGACTCTTGGTTTCAGAGGCTTTGTTAGACTTGCTGCTGCCAAAAGAAATAAATGAGATACTTACAAAGCTATTTCTCCAGATCAGTGTTGCTTTTCCTGGGCCTCCCACCAACACCTTTCTTCTGAATACCTTGGTACACAGTCTTCAATGTCTTGAAAAGAATGGCGGGGTCCTACTGGCAGAGATCCTTTCTCTCCCTGTCCATTTGGCCCTTACAGCCATGCTCTCCACACCTGCCTCCTCCCCAGCTGGTCACCAAGTCTCTGTCTTAAGAGTATAAAACAAAAATGAGATCTGATAAAAAAGCAAGGGTATTACTTGTACTGAAAACATGTTTTTGAAGTAAAACAGAAAATATAGTGGATTTGTGTGAGGATGTGGTAAATCTGAAGCAGTGGATGAGCCCCATATTATATCCAAACAACATGTAGGCAAGCAGCGTGAGGTGCCATAACCACAGCAACCTCAGAGGTAACACCCTGAAGGGGAGGGGGCCTTCCTACTCAGTTCCACTTGTCCACTTTCTTTGGGACACACCGGGCAGCCTGCACTTCTCCAATGCAGTAAAATGACTCCCATTTTTTTTTCTGACCCAAGAAAGAGGAAGTCTGCATAGAAGACCAAATTCAACCTATCTGTTACGTATGTATGCACCCTGTATGCATTCCCTCCCAAGTTCCCAAAGGAGGCATTCCACAGGGGCTAGACTACACACTGCAGATGAGTCTTGCTGAGGAATGGGACAGAGAAGGGTGGAGGTATGGTTCAGTACTGGGAGGAATATTTGAAGAATACGGATGAAGGTCTGGTCTAGTTGATGCTGTTCATTGTCTCTTTATCCTCAGACTCGCTGTCACTGCAAATAGATATCAGCCCTTCGGTGCCAAAAGCCTAAATTCTACTTAATGATCTTAGCTTGTGGTCAAGGTTAGAGGGACACCAAGCTGTAGACTCTTTTTGACTCTTCCATGTTCCCTATCCTCAGGCTCCTGGCTTGGTTTTGAGTCTGGAATGACTCCCTTATTAGACCCAGAATTCATTGTCTTTCAGCCTGCCCTGATGAGAAGCCGACGGTATGCTGCATCCTGTCTCCTTTGCTGTCTTGCCAGGTTATACCAGAGCCCTAGAGTCTCCATTGGTGTTTGCTTTCAACTGGGGAATCGTTCTCCAAGCCCCTGCGCATCCAAGTGAGGAACGGAATCTCAGGTTACATAGCTGGTGCCTGAAGAGTTCCCCTGTCCTAAACACAGCAATTACCTATGTGATTTGGGGGAACAGCAGGCCAGAATTCTTCTTGGGTACAGTTGTTTCAACTCTTTCTCCCAGCTGACAGTAAACTGAGGAAGAAGCAATAGATATGAAAGCATGATAAGTGTTCTTGTACCTACTGCAGATTAAAACTAGTGTTGGGGAGACAGAAAGGGAGAGCAGCTTTCTGTGAGAGCACAGAAAAGCTAAGATCCCCCAAAATGCAGAAGACATGCCCTTGCATGAGCTGAGCCTGATGTTTCAGGACCTCACTACGTTAAGAATGGGCTGCTACACACGAAACTGTGAGAAGTGGGAACCTTTTTGAAACATCATGATAGCTAAACGCACATACGGGATACTGTGTGTGTGTATGTCTTGATTCCATTTAAAATTGCTTTTCTGCCAAAAAGATGGACAGAATGCACTTGGATGAAGATTAAAGATGCTGGGTGTAAGGACAAGCCACTGCCCTTCAGGTCAGACAGGGCTTTGAGCAACCTGATCTATGAAAGATGTCCCTGTCCACGGCAGGGGGGCGTTGGATGGGGGTGACTTTTAAAGGTCCCTTCCAACCCAAACCATTCTATGATGTGCTCTGTGGATATCATTCTATGGATATGAAGTGCTCACAGGGATTAAAACCACTCATGATTCATGGCAAGGGTACCCAGCTGCAGCTGCTGGCCAGTAACAAACTCAGCCAGGTTTAAGGAAAAAACAGCACAATGGCCAGCCGGCACGAAAGCCAGCCGACGTCAGAGGCAGCCCTGGGCAGCCCGGGCCAGCGGGCGCTCTGCCCTGGCTGCTGCTTTCTTCCAAGGCAGCAGCAGCCCTTCACATGGTGGGAAGTGCCAGGGTCACCAGGTGCTGGCATCATGCTGCCTAGGCTGGTGGTTCCTGTCCTTCCCGTAATGGGCTGGGGGGCTTTTGCCTTAGCCCCGTACCGATACATGTAGCTCCACGTACTGTGCAGTGTGACAGCAAAACATTATTATTCCCAGAGTTTCTAATGGCCACCTCTTGAATTGCATTGGTGACCCAAACCCCAGGAAGCCAGGGCATTTCTTTCAAGGATCAGCTACGGTCACAACGGGTTTGAGGACAGGATGCTCTTCTTTCCTGGCCTGCTTCTGGCAGGGGATGTCTTCAAGCCAGAAGCACCTGAGGGCACCATCAGGATGTCAAAGGTTGCAAGGCAGTAGGACAAGGCAGCAAGGTAGCCTCTTCTGAGATCCCGTTCCTCAGATTTCAGTAGAGAACACAGAAAGAAGCAAGGCCCCAGTGCTCTTATTAAAGCAGTTGTGAAAACATGGGACCTCAGAAACTGTGCAAACACAGGTGGGAATGGGAAGGTCACCCCCAGAGAAGCACAGTGGCGAGCACTTTGGAACCCGCCGTATCCCTTACGAGGTGCAGCCCAGCAGAGGAGGTAGATGTACTCACATCCTCCAGAAACAGCAGCAGCCCTGACTTGATTCCAAAAATAGTTCGAGTCAATGTTGATTTGCCAGAGCCTACTCACAGCAGCTGTGTGCTCTGTTATATTGCAGAGGTACATTCTGGAGGTTTTTTAAATACAAAGGCCATTCTGTCAGCGCATGAGTGAACAGCTTAAGTTGATGTTTTGCTTCTGGATACATCACACTATCGTGATTTCAGGCATAAGAATTCGGCAGTGAGGGCAGAACCGCTAGCTCTTCAAATAAGCAGTACTTTGTTTGGACTTGATTTTAAGGTTTTGGGTATTTTCATACCTTAATTATTTTTATTAAGATCTGCATAGCACCAAAACAACATTGCAGGAAAAAAAACTCCTTATTTTTAAAAGGGTCAGTATCTACGGTTTTTGTGAGCCTCTAGTCCCCCATCTCCAGTATATCAAAGGGAGAGAGTGAGGAGATGACAACTGCTATTTTGTAAGGCTAAAAATATTGTGCCTTTTTACATAACACTGGGAATTTAAAAAGCACATTAACTGCTTGCAGATTATTTTTAAAAATGCAGTTTGAGCAACACCACTAGTATAGATTCAGCTGACATTTAGGAGAAGTAGCTGCTGTATAGCTTCACTGTTTGGAAAGGAGACATTCAGCTACAGAATGAAGTAAATGTTTTTAAAAAGGCAAAATAAGACTGGGACTGCATCAAAGATGTCTGCACCCTAATACACACCTCGCATTTAAGCCATTGACAGTGTCTGTTTTCCTAGGGCACATCGGGCACCCTTTCTGACCCTCCAAAGCCATCTCCTACAACCTCCCCCCTTGGCACTACCTACCTGAAGGTAGTAACCTTCATGCTGTGACTGCCAGAGGTTCACCAAGCTCCTTTTCCCTGACATTCCTAGAATTCCCCTCCTTTTTGCCTCCTCATTTGTTAGTATCTGCTGAGCCCTTCCAGGCAGGGAGGGAGTGGGAAAGAGTCCCTTATCTGGGAACTCACTCATCTTCCCACTGCATGGCCACTGGCCAAGCCCCAGGTTATGGCAGAAGAATCTGGAATTTCAAAGCATGGCCCAGCTGGCCTCACTCTCCCCTGTGCCAGCAGGCATGGGGCTGGCTCAGGCACCAGGTGAGGATACACGAGGGTGCAGGACAGATCTGTGAAAGGTACAGGCCGGAACGGTGCTGGCCCACCAGGGCAGGCCAGGCTGGCTGGTCCCTGACACCACGCTGCAGCTCCCGGTGCTCGCGTGGGGGGTGATGCACGATGGCCTGCGGCAGGTCAGTGTGCTACCGAGGCATTGGGAAATGCTAACAGCACAAACCACACCGCCACACTTCCAGATGGTAAATTCCTTTCCTATGTCTTCTGAAAAGTCTAGAAATGGCAACTGCATGAACGATGACATCTTACTTAATATATATAGAACAGAACATGACACTTCTGCATGACTCTGGATAAAAATCAAACATGGATAAAGATGCTGGGAGAATATTACACTTGCTAAAAATCTGCACAACAGCAGTGTTGTTCTGGAAAACCATGAAGCTACAAATCCTTAAGAAAAAGTAATGGAAGGCAAATATCAAGGTAAGGTGAGAAAAGAATGGTGAACGCTGAGCATCGGACATTTATGTAAGTGTGTACCAATACACCAAACCTATGTGTTATAAAGTACGGTGATTGTGCTTTAATAGAATACCGCCAAATAAGCTAGGTTACGTAAAAGGGATCTTGCAGGAAAGCAAGTGAGAGCACTGCCTGTTGTTACATTACAGATAGCTCGCTGCTTGCATGCACTTTACGTGCTGGGGTGACATACCTCTCCACTGTAGGAGTTCTTAAAATTTATTTCAGAAATATATATTTTTAAAGATTCAACCTGCATTGAAACGAGTGTGCTTTTAAGCTATCTGGCTAATATCAAAGTATTTCATTCCTCTGCGTGAGACTGTCCTTAATTTGGGACACTCCATCAACGTTCAGTTTCCAATAGATGATGCCAGGATATCCCAAGCATGTGTCTCTACTTCGGCACCATAGGCCAATGTGAGAATTCACCATGCAGGGAAGGGAAAAATAATGTTTTGGTGCTCGCCGTTACCTCTCTTCAACAATATGGGACAAAATGCCCATGAGGGTTTTCTAATAAACACACCATTGAGAGGGTGGATTGACTGGTTCTGTCTCAGCACTGAAATAATATGCTCTCATAAAGTTTTTTATGAGCTCTGGGTGCAGGCAGAACCAGAGCACATTCGCTCAGACGTGAGCGTGCGTAAGTGCCAGCTTATATCACAGTGTGCAATGCAAACGTGTCCTGCACCTGCACCTCCCTCCACTGATTGCCCCTTGTAATCTCCGCTGATTCACACAGCCTCAAATATTTTCCCAGCCTGAAAGGACCCAGACTTCCACGTATGTCAGTTAAGTCACACCACCTTCCGGAGCCGAACTACGCTGGCACTGCTTTTTTCATTCTTTGAACCTCATAAAAAGCCTTTCTGTTTGTCGCCAGCACTGAAGGAGCTCTGAACAAGAAAGAACTGTATGAGTCATGTTGCTATCTCATTTCCTTTTCGGTCCACACGAAAATCCTATCGGTAGCTAATACAGCTTGATGTAGAATTAACTCTTGTGGCATCTACTCCATTACTTCGATGAAGCAATTACAGAGCCCTCTGCCAGCAGCAGCATTTACTGGGGAATCCATACTGCCAGTGGCAGGAGGCCAGCAGAGCAGCATATGGAGCAACAGTCCCGGGAGGATGATTCCTGCCTCTGTAAAGCTGATACAGAGACTATTTCTGTAAACATCTCCTACTCGTGAATTTCACAGGCCTCTCTATATTTTCCACAGCTAAAGACATGTCATGCAAGAATTGCATATAGGAAGTTTCTCCATGTCTTTCTGTGATAGTAGTTGGTCAGGGCACAGGATTTTAAATGAGAATTTTGAAAAGGGCCAAAGAAGGCGAACAGTAATTTTGCAGAGCATTTTCATGCAAGGGTAGACATGGTCGCTCATGAGACCTCTGGGGGCAGGAGCTGATGTGAGGATGAGAGATAGAAGGAAGACATTCAAAGTTATTTGGGCATTAGCAACATTTACTTGGAAGTGGAACATTAGGTGGCAAGATTTACATTGGTGATTTTTTTTTCATTTTAACTGGTTTAAATGGCAGCTGAGGGAGACAATAGGGGCACGTTACCCACTGTGGTATAATCTGCATCCCTCATAATTAATTGATTAAAAGAATGAATTTACTCAGCAGGTAAAACAGTGACAATAGCTCTGTATTTTATAAGCAGTGCTTCTTAGGAAGAAGCTGTTCCAGTATTTATAATTTATAAGACCTTTATATAGAGCTATAGAGAACATATGGAAAAATAGGTTTAATAGATTCATCGATGGCTTATAGAAAAGATAAACAACGCTAAACAGCTGTCTCTTAAAAAGCAGACAGTTGACAATTTACAGCATAAGCATGCCTCAGGGTTACAATGGTGGTGCCTCAGTTTAGAACAAGTTGTTAGCAGCCAGAGCTTGCTCTGAAACTGCTTGGCTCTGTGCAGTCACCAGCCCCTCTACCAGGCACAAAGTCCTGATCTTTGGCTTTGCTGGAACTGTTGTAGCTTTCCTGTCCCATCCTCCCTGCTCAGACCTCCAGCGGCTCTGCCTGTGCAGGGGGCAGGGGTGTGGGGAAGACCCCGCTGGAGGGATTAGGTCCTTGTTGGTGTCCCCAGCTGACCGTGGCACCCAGCCCCAAGACCAGGGGGTCCTCACCCCGCGGTGTGTGCATCCTCAGCTGGTTACGGCAGCTCAGGCAGTTTCTCTGTCAAATTCACGGCACAGGTGTGGGAGTGGGGGAAGACAAAGGTCAAGGCTGCCCCACGTCCCCTCCCACCAGCAGCACCCTTGGCCTGGGGTGAACCCTGGAGCTCTGCTCTGCAGACAGAGGTCCCGAAGGGCAGCAACCTGCAGCCCAGGACAGCCCAGGTGCGCTTCCTTCTCCATTGCCCAGTGCACCCCTCTAGCAGGGTCTGTGCAGGGGGAGCTCTGCAGCTCTACAGTGAACACAGGGGCACATAACTCCACCCATCATACAAATGATTTAGGAGGTTGCAGGTGGCTGCTCCCTACCACTCCTTCCTTCTGAGATGTCCAGCTATGGAAAGAATCTGTCCATGCTTTCTCTCTCTAGATACTTAAATTTGTCTTCCTCTCCCAACCCTGCGTGAAAACTTACATTTATGAAGACCTTTCAGACCAGCATTGAAATCAGCGCTTACAAAACTTATTTTGTACACAATTTACTACATGAAATTGTAGCCTTATTCTTTAAGAAAGTACCTGCAATGCTTAGAGAAAATACTCAGGGCCTGTCAGAAAGTGTATTTCAAAGTAAACAAAACCATTTATGTTTTGTCATTTACCTCCTGTTCCTTGCAACAGCAGCGGGAAAGGTGTTGCTCAGAAAGAGCAAGGACAGAAGCTGTGCAGGACAGTTAAGATTTATGCTGGTTTAGTCCCTTGTTCAAATATTCAGTCTTATATGTTAACTCATTAAATCATGCATTTCTTCAGAACGTAAAATAGCTACTGTTTCCTTATGCTACTGTATGATAGATGTACTTTAATTGAATTTAGGAAGTAAAAGTTAGGTATTGGCTTATTAAAAACTAGATGCTGTTCACTGATGATGAGCTCCCTATTGCACAGAATTGTATGGAAGAGCCAAGCAACTGTCAAAACTGACAGCTTATAGTCTAACGGAGTCTTCTCAGCTTCTCATGAGGGTGAAGTTTACTTCAAATATGGAGATTCATGTACACAAGGTCCATAACGAATGAAGGTATGAGTAAGAACTGAAAGATGGTGAAGAGCCTACCTTTTGATTTAATCGACCATGTTAAAAATGGCAGACAAAGCATGGCTGTAGGTGGCAAGACAGGCAGTGCCTCCAGCAGCTGAGTGATATTGGAGAAGTAACAAAAGGAGATAGCTTGTGGCATCAGGACACGTGAGATAGCCATGACACGGGCCAAGAGTTCCGTGGAGTGAATGAATGAATGCCTGGGTATAACCCTCCTCCTTTCCAGTTTGCTTTCCCCGCTGCGCCTGCCCAACGCATGCCTGATGCTTGCCTGGCGGCAGTGTGGGTGTTGCCAGATCCCTGTGTGAGTGACCACCCTCGCTAAAGCAGAACACAAACTCATCAAGAACTGGAAAGGTGCTTTTCAGGCAGGGTAAGTGCTGGGACTTGCTCACCTGCCTGTGGAATCACACCCTGAGGCAGAAGTCAGAACAGACTGATGTAGACCATGTTATAACTTAATGAAAGGAAAGCCAGATGCCTGCTTGCCGGGACCTGGGGTGTGACTTCGAGTTTGAGACAAAGGGGTAGTCAACCTAAAGCATCATGTAGGAGGAGTAAAGTAAGAAGACTCGATGTGACATACCTGCAATCTTCCCTGAAAAGGAAACCACGGCAGAGGCCACTGCCAGGGCAGAGAGGAGGCTCACAGAGGAAGAGATTTAGATCAGGTGGGTGGGTGAGGGGGAGAAGGGGATTAAAATGAAACTGGAATGGCTCTGAACAGAGGAGAAGAACTTGGCTACAGCTGCGTCAGTAATACACCTGCTCAGGCTAGGATGAGATGCAGGTGCTGCTTGGTGAGGTTTGCGGTGAAGCTCCTGAGGACAGCTGTCCTGATCGGTCTGGCCACAGGAGGCCGGGGATGACAAAAGCTGGCCAGGCAGCCACTAACTCAGAAAACACTTAACTGAGACAGGCCTTGTGTCTTAATATTGCTCTTCCCATTCCAATTTGCTTTTGTTTCCCCTCCCCTTGCATTTAGCTCTAGAAGTCAGTACAGATCTGCTTTTCAGAGATGCTGAAACACCTCTGGTTAACATGAAGTTCCACCAGATCTATGGTTTCCCAACATTTTTACAACTTTGATTTCAAGAGTGCAGATACATCGAAGGAAATATCTTTAATGAGTCATTCAAAAAGACTAGATGAAAAATGATAGGTTTGGAAATATATGGGGGAGGTAGAAGGAGGAGTGAAACAGTGAGAGAATTCTAGCCACGGGAAAACTTCACCCTCAGCAGAGATCTATTGTGCTGTGCCCAGTGCGAGGTGGTGCAGCACCAGAGCAGACCCTTGCTGGCCCCAGGCACCCGGGCAGGAGGGGACTAGAGCCTCTCACCCTTCAGCAGTGTCACGTTCACCGTGCTTAGTGAACCTTCAATACCATGAAGAACGGAAAAGATACGATGGCTGCATATATTCAGACATTGCTATCTCTTTTTCTGCCCACGTCCTTCCTACATAAATTTTAGTTTGTAAACTGCCTTTGTGTGGGTAGATCTCATGCTTATTGTTTCAGAGGGTCAGGCAAAATATGTTCTATGTGAAGTCTTTTTCTTTTTAATCTTTTCTTTCCCCCTCCTTCCTTAGGCCGACTGTGAGTTGTAAACGGGAAAATGACCCAACTTACGTGCTCCCCATCCCTGCTGCCAGCTGGCCTGCTCAGCTGCCTTGCGTGACTTTTCAGCACTGCAGACACAAGCCCAGGCCCAAGGATGAGAGCAAAGTGGCTCGTTTGCGACCCGCAAAATCGAATTTGCTGTGACTAGAGATGGGTGGAAGGAAGCTGGGGAGATCAGTGAGGCTTTGGGGGCGAAGGGAGTGCAAAGGGAAGGAGACAGACCACGGGCATTTCGGGGATGAAGGAGCAGGCTGGGGAGAGCCCGTGGAGTGGGGGAGCGGGGTGGGGGGCGCTGCCTGTTGCCGCTGCTGTTGGGTGAGGGGGAATTTGGGCTGCAAAGGGGGCAGACCCCCTGCAACTCCTGCATGCGCAGAACCCCCTCCTCGCTGCCGTGTCAGCGGGGAGGTTGCGGGAAAGGCCTCACCGATCTGCCACTGGGCTCAGCTTGCATCCTCCTTGCAGGGCGCCGGGGGGAGGGGACGCCCCCGCCTCCCGAGCGCCGCAGCGAGCCCGGAGACCGGGCAGGGGGCCGGGCAGGAACCGGGCAGGGGCCGCCGTCCCGCCGCCCGCCCCTCGGCTGCGCCCGCAGTCCCCGCAGGGCTGCGGCGGGGCTGCTCCCGGGGCCGGGCCGCCCCCCAGTCCCGCCGGCAGCGAGCGAGGCACGGAGCCCCAGGGGAGACGGCCGCTGGCGGGCTGCCCGGCCCTGAGGCGGGCCGGCAAGTGTAGTTACCGGGAAACCGCCGGCTGCTGCATCCCCGCCCGGCCGCCTCCGTCCCCACCGCCCGCATCCCCGCCCGGCCTCCCGCATCCCCGCGCCCCTTCCTCCGGGGCCCCTCCCGGCTCCCCCCGCCGCTCACCTGCGCCAGCCCCCGCCCCGCTCCGCTCCCCGGCGGCCGGGAGGGCTCCGCGCCGCCCCGCATCGCGCCCGCCCGCCGCCGCCCCGGTCCGCGCTCCCCGAGGGCGGGCGGCCCGGCCCGGGTTGGCACGGCTCGGCTCGGCCCGGCCGGGCACGCCTCAGCCCGGCTAGGATCGGCCTGGCCCGCCTCGGTACGCGGCACGGCACGGCACGGTCCGGCTCGGCTCGGCACGGCACGGCCCGGCCCCCCGGGCCGCGGAGAGCGGCAGCCAATGGGAGCGGCGCTGCCAGCCCAATCCGAGGCCGCCCCCCGCCGGCAGCCGCCGAGGCGGGGGCGGGCGCGGGGGCCCGGGGAGGCAGGGCCGCGGCCGCGGAGCCGCAGGGGAGCGGGACAAAGCGCGGCGGCGGGGGCAGGTGAGACCCGGCCCGCGGGTCCCCTCCCGCTTGCGCCGCCCCGGCGGCGGCACCCCGCGCCCGCACCTGGCCATGACCCAGCCCGGCGGCTGCCGCTGAGGGGACCGGCTGCAAGCCGCCCTCCGCGTTGCCTCCCTCCGCCTCCTCCGCGCTGCCGAGGCCGCTGCCTCCCCCCGGAGCCCCGCCGGAGTGATGGGCTGCATCGGGTCCCGCACCGTGGGTAAGGCGTTGGCACGGGAGGATGCTCGGGCGGCCGCGGCCCCCGCCCCGGGTACTGGCACGACGGCCACCGGCACGGAGGGTGGCGGGTCGTCCCCCGCCGGCCCCTCACGGCCGGCCCCGGGCCCGACCAGCGCCATTAGCTGAGCGCCACCGTCGCCCACCCCCCGCCGTCCCGGCCCCCGCGGCGGGGCGGGCGGCCGCCGGCCTGGGTGTTGGCAGCGGGGCCGGGGCACGCCCGTGGCCGGGCACGGCGGTGCTCGCGGGGGAAGGTCGCGGGCGGTGGATGAGCGCGGAGCGGGGCGCGGGCGGTGGGTGCGGGGCGTGCCGCCGGCAGCGGGAGCGGAGCGTGCGGCCGGCGGCTGCGTCCTTCGCCCGGCGGCGGTTCGTTGTTGCCCGGGGCTGCCCGAGCCGCACGTCCGGCTCCCGTCCCCGCCGTTAGCATCCCTGGGGGCCAGCCCGGATCCCCTCACTCCCCAGAGCCGCTGCGAGGGGACGCGGTGGAAGGAATCGCAGCTTCCCGCTGGGCCACGCACATTTCACAGCGGAGGATCCCGGGCCGCTGGGCTGTGTAACCCAGCTCCCCCCTCCCACACACATGCGGTACCGAGAGATATCCCTTGGTCCCTAAGTGCGGGTCTCGACAGGCAAAGCCAGCATCCCGTGGCACACTTTCCTCCCCACAGGAAAATTCCTCTATGCAAAACACATGCACGGACATCAGTTACGTGGGGATGTGTCATTCAAGCCACTCAAAAAGGCCTCCGAGAGAAAACCATGGCTCGTAGGGCACGGTGCTCTCTGAGCCCTTCCACAAGGCACATAGGCACTGTGACGTCTGTGGGCAAGGCGGCTGAACTACCTCCCCGAAACAAACCCGAGGGGCTGTGTCAAAGCCCGGTGCGGGTGACGCTCCTTGGCTGGAGGGGCAGACCCTTTGTGAGCACTTCCAGGGAACCGTCGACTCCTGCAGCAGCAAACTTTACGCTGCAGACTCCAGTTGCCACTTTGGGATTTATTCCCACATCTAGCCTGTGTCTCTTGCCAGTCTCAAACATCCTCATGACCTAAGAAATCTCTTATGTCTTCTGTAACATCCACATGGCAAAGATCACTGCAGTGTTTTCCTTCAAGATTCTTTGGGCTCACCTGGATCTGTCTCTGTAGCATATCAAAGCATGTATTGCCTCCTGCCTCTGCCTTTCCCATATCCTCCACACCCACATGCTGCCAAGGGCATTATTATCTTGTCAGCTGGCAAATTGTCTATACCCCTTTTATCGATGTGTGTTTAAACTAGCAGCATCAATTCTTGGTCCCTCTTCCCACAATGCTGAGCAGATAAAGAACAGGCGCACACCTGGTAAGATCCACTCCCCACTCCAGGATGTGGTGGAGCTGTCGTACTTACCCACACAGGTATTTGTTCCTGGGCATGGCAGCATTCTTATGATCTGTGACCTGGAATCTGTGTTTCAAAAAAGCCTTGTGTAACCTGAGCTATTGCAATTACTGTTCTTGTGTATATATATATCTGTCTGTATGGGAATACTGTATTTATATATCTTTATAAATGTCATATGGATATGTGGGCACAGTTGAAAATACAAAAGAGCATCTATGCATTAAAATGTTAGAATAGCGATAATTGAAAATTCGTTTTGTCTGTAGATTGCATTCCCTAAATACAGGCCTTAATGGTACAGGTACTGGACTTTCCATACTGTAGTGACTTTTGGGTTATGCAATATGTGCTCCTTCTAGATGGTGAGACCACAGTGGGCGTTAGGGACCTATTTATGTAGTTAATGGAGGAATTTTTCTTGATCTCGTATTATGAAGGTGCGTGTTAAGGGGCATTGCGCATCCGTGATTCTGATCTTTATGGGAGTCAGATATGAAAGCAGTAATAGTGACTGATGCTTTGTGTGAAAGTGGTACTGCTTCAGTGGGGACTTCATCTGTTTCAAGCCCTAGAGGTTGGACTGGGTGATGGTGGGATCCTTGAGTTTTACTTGGACTCCCCCACCTATGGAGGTTTGTCAGGGTGATTCTTACTTGGCAGCTTAGGTTTTTCACTCCAGCCTTGCTGGAGTTATTGGGAGGATCCTTCGGACCCGTTTTGAGGGATGAGTGCCTTTAAGTGTTAGGTTTGGGCTTTGAGGATGTGTTTGGAAACTAACAGCCTAGCACAAGTAGAGCTTTGTGTTCTTGCTGTATAGCACACCTGGTTAGATTTTTGCAGGATCAGTTCAACAGACGGGCTCTGTGTTGCCTTTCCAAGACCAGGTAGGTCCTAGAGATAGGAGGGTGGTGCAGTTGTATTGGTTTTACCTTGGAATTTTCAAGTGGCAGATTTTGAACTCAGAACTTGGGAGGTTTTAATTAGTGATAGAAAGCTTGTAATCAGTCACATTTAGTTTATTCACCACACAAGGGCCAGTGCAGGATTGTGCCCTGAGCTTGCTCCGGGCCTTTTTCCATTCCAGTTTTAAGCAAGCCACATGATTTCTCCATCTCCCGCAGGGACATTTTACTATGGTCTAGTTAGATGTCATAGTTTGCACATGTTTAGTGATGTGCAACTTCACATTTTCTTTCCTAAATATGAGCTTTCTGGTTATTTCTCCCCGGGGAAAAGTAATTGAGAGGGTCATAGCAGAGCAGCTCCGTATGCGTAAAATTGAAGTAAGAGTCATATAACATCTTTCAGTCTTATAGAGGACATCAGAAATCACAATGGCAACGATCAGATTAGGATCTCCTAGGGTATGAAAAAAGCAGAAAGGTGATCTTAAAAGGTGAAACTGATACCCAGTTGCCTTCTCCACAGGTGTACCCACTCACGCCTCAATGCCATACATGTGCTGTGCGTGCAATGGTATGGTAGCAGTTGCACAGTGAGCACTGCAGCTGGCTCCAGCCTCTGGTCGGAGCTACACATCAGCTCAGTGTATCAGTGATAGTTAGCCCATCGTAGTTCTTAGGGAGCTGCCGAGTGACTCTCGTCCTACCTGGGACTCAACTTCAGTGAACGTGAGGGAGGTTTTTGCTGAGGCTGCTGGACAGCTAAGGTTGCAAAATCCAGCTGGGAACTTGTAGATATTTGAGTGCCAACTAAATGCAAAGATCAGCTTGATTACTGTCAGTAGCTGAGTTAGCCAAATGTAAGATTTCAGGCCTGCATAGGTGCTTGAATGCATTGGAAGTGCACCTTTGACCACAGCTTAGACATCTCCTAATAGTTCTAGCTGTTCTAACTAGTGTGGCAGGATCTCTCTTAATTCCTTGAATGGATTAAAATGGATAGAAAGCTCAAGGTTGCTCTGGTTTTTCTGGTGATGCCTCTGATTTCTCTCTTGTCTTTGCACAGAAGCCTGCAGCAAATATGTTTTGTGAAGTGACATTAAATGGTGGAAATATATTCCAAGAAATTAAAAACTGGTAATACTTTTGGAGTGTGGGGGAAGAGAAACTAGAGGTGCTTGCACTGAGTATCAGGAAAAGCTTTTTGACCACGAGGAACGTCAGGCTTTGGAAGGGGTTTCCCACAGAGGCTGTGCAGTGTCCATTCTTTGAAGTTTTCAAGACCAGACTGGATAAAACCCTGAGCAACCTGGTCTAGCCACATAGCTGACTCTGCTCTGAGCAGGAGCTCAGACCTCAAGAGGTACCTTCCAGCCTGAATTATCCTGTGATCCTATGCTCAGGATCTAAAGCCTGGAGTGGTTGCCTTTCCGAGTCAGGTTAGACCTGTTACTTTGGTCCTGTTCTGTCAGAGGACCCCAGGTCTTTTACATGTCCTTAGTATGCTCTTGTACCTTTCCCCACCACCACCTCCCTGTGACTCCTGAGGGTACCGTGTGCCACAGGCTGCCTCCCCACGGCAGCCCCACTGTCAGCTGAAGTCCTCCCCATGCTTTTTTGGTCTGGTAATTTTGCAAGAGACAGCTGAAGTGATTTAGCTCAGGCACAGTGTCAGTCACCTGCCGTGCAGGATGCCAAAGGCAGTGCTCTTCGCTTCGCAGCCCCTGGCTCAGACCTGGTTTGCCAGTGCCCGTAGCTGGGGTGCTGGGCTCCCCTCCACCAAGGAGCCGTCAGCGTGCTGTCGGAGGGAGGAGTACATCCTCTCTGTGTTGCTTTCTCAATGTGTGCACCATACTAAGTCTAAACAAATGGCTCATAGCATCCATGGTGGGAGAAATAGAGCCAGAGACCAGCCCCCCGCTAATCCAGGCCTTTTAGATTCCGCAGGGTGGGATCAGGACCGGAGACTGGCAGCAGGGGGGCAGGCAGCAGGGGCTGTCGGTGAACATGCCCTTCATTTTCCTCCTTACTTGTTTCCCCATGGATCTGAAGGTGTGTGGAGTGAGATCTGGCATGGAAAGGATAACCTTCACGCTTGGTCTGAAAAAGTGAGATGCCCAGTCTGCACCCATACGCCCTCTCGGGGGGCCGGTGTCCCCCTCCTCCTCCTCCACCTTTGACACAGAAGCAAGTCGGTGAAAGAAGGAAAGAGAGGGAGAAGCCTCGAAGAGGACAGGGTCATGCAGGAGGAAGCTGAGTCGTGACATTAGGGCTGTATCCACTTTCTGGGGGTCACACAGGTGGGAGGGCAGGGAGCACAGATCCCTGTGCAGAACCCGCCACCACCAGGCGCCGTGCTGAGGGAGTATGGGGACACCTGGCAGGGCACCGGGTACCCCCTTCCTCTCTCACCTCGGGGGGGGGCACATGCAGCAGAGGGACAAAGGGACGCCCCTCCCTCTGGATCAGACTGCCTGGTGCTTGGTCTGGCTCCATTACTGCTACTTCTTCCCAGGCTGGCCTCTCTTTCGAGCCATTCTCAAAAAACTCAAGAGCTGTGGGGTAAGAACTTACTTCTGCCGGTCGGGATCCGAGCAGAGACCGTCTCCCAAGCCCAGCAGCCGGCTGTGGTGAGGCATGTGCAAAGTGACAATGTCAGAGACCCCCCTCTGTCTTGCCAGGGTTACCGAAATAGGTTGGTGGTCTCGAAGTTGTAGGGAGAGGGCTAAGGAACAGCACAGTCGCGTAAGCCTGGCTTTGTAAGGAATCCGTACTAGAAGACGTGGGGAAGGGTATCAGCAGTGTTCATGGTTATGCGAGAAATTACAAAGTAGCTGATGGAAAAATGGAAGTAATGAGTAATATTTCATTGATGTGATTGAGCTGGGAGTCTGACTTCTGTAGACTGATGTTCATAGAAGCAGAAAAAGTGAACTAATCAATAAATATTTTAGGCCTGTTTTCTTGGGGGGGAAGTAGGAGAAAAAGAGTTTTCAGCTCATTTTATAAGGACATGCTCTCCAGCAGCAAGCAGTCGTGATTTTAGACTGATACTTAACAACAGCCAGTTCAAGATTACTTGCCCTCAAGTATTTTTAAGCAGTGGGATAAAAAGTTAAAGCTTTGTGTTTCAGTAAATCTTGAAATAGTGAGGAAGATCTGGAAGTGAAAAGCTGGGGCTCTATCCCAACTTAACCTCGTTACTTGGTTTTGTCAGTCTGATAAAATTCCTGATAAAATATCAGAAGAACATATGCCAGTCAGAGTGGGTATATGCAAAACAGGTCCTGCCAAGCTAACTTCAGTTCACAACTTTTATGGGACTCCCTGCAGCCAAATACTTCTGTGATAGAAGTGCCTTTGCCTACAGTCATGGGAATTGATCTAGAATACTATATTTGTAAAAGATAAAACCACTAATTGGTTAGCAACCAACTTAGTACCACATGATTCTTTGTCTAACATATGAATAAGGTACATTTTGAGGGCATCAACATTCAATAGATAGCAAAACAGTAACAAAGAATCATTGCTGAAAAGCTTCTGTTTCTTGTGTGATCCCACATTTCTCAATACAGTTGTCAGTACCATCTGATTTTAACATATTGCTCAAAATCCTGAGGGAAATCTAAAATGCTGATAAACTTGGTAGAATCTACAAAGACTGGAAGAACTGCTAAAAATGAAAATACAAATGAAAAGGATAAATCACTGGTATGCAACAATCTGAGTCATTTGGGGTACTGAATCTTGACAGACAGCGTGTTTCAGTCTATCCAAAGGTAAGGTCATGTACCTTACGACAGGGTGTGAGCAGCATTTACAGGACCAGGGCTCTGTGCTAGAAAGCAGTCACACTGCAAAGGCTTATAGATATCTGAGCAGAGGATCGGTAGGTCAACAGCTACTATTGTGGTGCTGCAGCCGAAGAAGCTGAAGTGGCTCTTTGATCTGTTAAGAGCTGAATATTGAACAGGAGGGGAGAAGGTTATATTTTCTCTGCGTTTGGCACCTGTGAAAAAATTATTTTTCATCTGCTTTGCCTAATTCTTTCATTATCACTTCGAGAAGTACTGCAAAGCTGAGGAACGGCCAGAAAATAAACATGGAACCGTGAATGAAAACTTCCAGAAGTGACTTGATGACAATCTCTAGGTGTTTGAGTGAAGAAAAATACCCTCAAAACCATCTGACTCTTCAACCTGGCAGAAAACAGTTAAGATGTGATGGAAGGAATGCAGATACATTCAGATTGGAAATGAGGCAAAAAAATCAAATGGTAAAAATACTTAACTATTGGAAATAATTTACTAAGAGTTATATTGAGTCCTCTGTCATCTGAATGCATAAAAACTAAGATTAAAAAAATAATCTAGTTCAAGCACAGCAACAGAAAGTATAATTAACAAAGGGGATACTTTTAGCGTCTCTTATTTTAATGAGGTCAGATTAGATGATCAGGATGTTTCTCTGTGAGTTTCAGACGCAAGTTCTCCAGTCTGGGAGCAGACTAGAATTTTAAAGAAAAGATGGTTTCTGTATCCTGGGAAGATGTGGCTGTACCCACAGATGCTCATCAGACATGGCTTATGGGAGAAGTTTCAGTGCAAAATATCTTGCCTAAACTGGAGAAAATAGCTTGCTGATCCAAATGGCTGGCATGTGGATTGACATTCCCCATGGGAAAAACTGCTGTAGGGATGACACGCCTGACAGTTTTGGGTGGCTGACCAGGATGGTGGCAGGAGTCTGTGATGGCCAGAGGAAGATCAAGGAGGCTGTGAAGGTGGGGAACGCAGTGGCAGCAGGGACTTGGTTAACCCTATGGGGAGGCTGGCACGTTAAATGTTTACTTTGGGAGCCGTTCATTGCCTTGTGCAGTGATCAGGAGGCCTTAGTGCATGATGTTACTCCTGAAGAGGCTTCAGGGGACTCAGAGACCATAGCAGACACCCCCCCCCCCCCCCATCCCCAACCTCAACAAAAACCAAAGAAAAATTGTGTATCTGTTCCTTCTAGAGGAAGCTGTGGAATTTTATCCTGTGGAACTTTTCCTTGTTGGGTATGCAACAGAAGATCAGCTTCAATTCAAAGCCTCAGTAAATGAGGTTGTAGAGCAGGCAGGCAGACACGTAACAAGTCATCAGACGGTATTCATGCAAGACTTCTGGAGAAATCTGAGGCTGAATGAGCTGAAGAGCTGATTAGGATTTGTGACACCTTCCAATTACTTTGGTATGAGAAGGTTGGAAGGTAGCTAATTGTGGTGCTAGTTTTTAAAATTATTTTGAGATCTGGCAAACTGTAGGCTAGATATGCCTAGCAGCAGTCTAATAAACTTTAAAGAACAGAATTAGTGCATGCATGGACAAATGAGGAAGCACCGACGCTACTGTTGTTAAGGATATCATGCCTTGTAAGTCATAGAAGGGACAAAGGAGACCCAGTGGCGGTGGTCTACTTGGATTTGCAAAGCACCCCTGTAAAGGTCACCTGCCTCGGGCTGTTCAAGACATGAATCTGCTGTTGAATCAAAGGGAAGCGCCTGAAATTATTAAGTGGCTGGGTAAAGACGACAAACAAGGATTAGATGAAATGGATGGTTTTCACAGGAATGTTTTTTTCAGGTTTGTGTGTATCCATGAATGATATGAAAAAGGGGGGTAAATAATGAGGTAGCAAAGTATGATAATGACAGTCATCATTTGGGGGAGCAAATGAAGAGCTGTATGCAGAGCTTTGCAAAAGGATCTCACAATATCAAATGACTAGGTGTTAAAATTATGGGTGAAATTTGATGTAGATAAATGTAAAATGATGCACACAGGCAAAGCAATTCTAGTGTTACATTTGCAGCAATGGAGGTTTCGAGTTTACTATTTCCATGCAAGAGCAAGATCTTGGGGTTATAATGAGTAGCTTAATTCTCAGTAAAAATTCCAATCAAATGTTAGTAATTAGGAAGAGAATAGAGAATAAAATGAGAAACAGCATTATACTGTGCAGAAATCCATACTCTGCCATTGTTTTGAATGTGATGTATTGCCCTTGATTGTCCATTCCTGTTTCAGAAAGGACATAATTGAACTGGAAGAGATTCAGAAAAGGGCAGCAAAGACAATCAAAAGTATGGTATGGCTTATGTGTGAGGAGCCATTTAAATAGACAGGGATTTCTCAAGTATGGAAAAGAGATAATTAGGGGAAGTTATGACGGATATCTATAAAATAATGAATTTCCTCTGTGATATGAGCAGCATGGAGAAAATAAGGAGGGAAGACTTTCATTATCTGTTTCAAAACAAAATCTATACATCAAATGGAACTAGCAAGTGGCAAGTTTCGAACAGACAAAAGCCAGCACTTCTTCATACAATGCAGAGTTAAGCTGCAGAACTCCTTGACGCAGGATTCTGTGGGTACTAAAATATTTTTTTTGGTTTAAAAAGTGAACAGATGAATAGAAGAAAACTCCTTTAAAGATGACTAAATACAGAGGCGACATCTCTGTCTCAGGAACTACTTGAGGTGTAAATCGTGGCAGGCTAGGACAAGTATTCTGGGAAAATATCACTACTGTTTCCCCTATTCTTATACACTTTCTTAGACATGAACTCCCACTTTGGGGACAAGCTGATATCCATCCCAAACAAGTACTAAATACCTACTTTCCCACCTCCCCCCCAAAGAAGAAGAGAGTGAAGAAAAGAAACCAGGGAGAAAAAAAGACAAGTCACTGAGATGGTGGTGGGGTGGTGGGTGGAGGAGAAGGAAAAAATAAGAAAAGAGAGCAGAGTGAAGACTAAGGCTAAACCCAGGAAAATAAGGCACCAGAGAGAAACAGCGAGCAGAACACCCCTGCATTTCCATGGTGTCCAGGGGCTGGTAGATGCTGCCCAGTGATGCCCTGCCCAGAACAAGGGAACAGAAATAGTACTGCTGGTTGCTGGTACCTTGGGTTTTCCTCCTCCTGGAGCTGGAGGTGGCCAGCTTGGGGAGAAATGGGGAAGTTGATGAGGAGGGTGCAGAATTTAGTAGATCTTGGGATGGAAACTGTACAAGTGAAGATGTGAGAAGTGCAGCCAGAATCTTGATAACAAGCTCTGGAGGAGCCAGGAGACTGGCAGGCTTGATGTACGGAGGCACCAGTCTCACTCCCATTGCGTAAGAAACGTGAGTCGGGGAGTCCCGTGAGCAAACTTGGGCCTTCTGCTTGATGGAGGATTTTTCCAGCTGATGTTCCTCATGGTCCATGGAATTAGCTTGGAGTAGAAACCGGCCACCAGGATACCTTGTCCTCTCCTGATGAGTGGTCCTACAACCATGTGTTGTAATTGGGTGTAAGGGGGAGGAGGTCGAGCAGTTGACACATGGATATGCAGAGGTGTTTTCAAGGGAGCTCATGGCATTGCTCAGGGCTTACTGAGGTCATTTGTGATTTTGACAGGTCATGGAGAGGTATCTCCATGGAGCCAGGTGTTGGGGGGGACTACCCTCCTGTGGGACTCACCTGAGGTAGGAGATGGGGGTATAATGTGAGTGTTCTATGCTGTACACCAGGCAAACAGCATGGGGTTGGCCAGACTCACTGGCTGTAGACCCAGGGGTCCCCAGTTTTAGTGATGCTGCAGTGATGAGGTTTCTGCCTGCGCTTGGGGGTGAGTTCTGTACAGCTGGGGCTCAACAGGGAGACTCCCCCTTGTCGGTCATCGTGAGGGACTTGATTACTCCAGAGAGCTTCTAGGTTCTGAGGAGAGGCTTGTAAAACACCAGTAGTTCAAGGCAGTCTTGCAAGAGACCTCTTGTGTCACTGGTGTAGAATGATAGACCTCTCAGAGCTGGTGGGGGAAGGCACAATCCGGGCTGGACTGTCTGAACCAGAAGAGACCATCCAGAGTCCAGGACTTTCTCTTGGAGGCTGGTCAGTCTTGTCAAAGACAGGGGCCATCCTCCCACTGGCCAAGGATCTCAAATTCAGTGCTGACCGCAGCGACCAAAGGTGCAGAGATGGGTGGACTGTTCTGAAGTCTCATGGCTTGGCCCTTCCCAGAGGAAGATGGCAATGATCTCATTCTTCCTCGCCAGCTGAGGCCAGCCCTGCCCTCTTGGCTGTCTTTGAGGGTCCAGCCATGGCTTGAAGTGGCCCTCTCTGGGGGTGTGGAGGAGTTCTGTCTTCTCTCAAGGGATGTGAGATGTTTGGCCCACTAGTGTGCTCTCCATCTGCCCACAAGACAAGGGTTTGGGTCTCCAAAGGAGATGCATGGAGGAAGGAGGCAGGAGAGGTAACAATTTTTCCCTTTTCCTCCCAGTGTGGTGTCCCCCAGGTGAGGTGGGCAACTGCTTGTGTTGTGACCACTTCCATCCTTCACTGTTTGGAGGACTGATGACCCCGGGCTAGAAAGCAGTCAATTCAGAAGTGTCCCAGGCCCAGCAAGGGAAGCCCTGATTATCCCTTGAGGAACTGTGGATATACAAGAAGATTCCTGATGTTGAATGATAAAGGACTCTGCAGCACAGAGAGCTGCATCCTGCCCCACCGTCTGGCTGGGATCTCATGGGCTGAGGTAGTTGTCCTCTGCAGCCATACAGCTGGGAAATACCAGCTTCTTCAGGGCAAACAAGGGCATGATAATGAGGAGAGCAGCAGTGGAAAGAAGAGGGGTGAGACAGAAGTTTGTGTCACCTCTACACCCAGCACCTGGAGGGGCTTGAGGAGAATGAAGAGCCCCTCACCAAGAGCCTTTTACCCTTTGCCTCCCATGGAGTACCTTGTGTTGTCTGGAAGAAAACCTACCATGACTTGGAGGCCATTGCCATGCCCTAGGGCATCACTGCCTCTGGAGACTCCCACGCTTTGTGTTTGGAGGAGGGGGGCGGCAGTCTCAGTGCCTCCTGGCTGGCACTGACTATTGCTGCTGTTCCTGAGCCAGATGCTTGATGGGGACTGTGCCCAGGTGCGATGGCTGCGGTGGAGAAGGATGTAGCCATCTGGTTGTATGTACTCTGGGGCTGCCAGAGTGACACCCCACAGCTGAGGGGGGACAGGTTAGCAGAGTGGAGCCTGGAACTGCTGGGCTGCCACTGCCCCCAGGTGCTGGTGCTTCCTGCAGGCTCTTGTTCTGCTTCTCCCTCTGAATGGTAGTGAGCCCAAAGGCGCAGCCATGGAGTCTTGCCTTGGCCTGTGGACACCACCCTGGCAGTGGTGCTGCCCACCCTGCGGAGAGGGGCCAAGGGCATCCCTGGGATGAGAAAGGGGTGTTGGGATCTGCTGGTTGAGGAGTATTCGGGATGGTTCTTCTTCCCCACTGGTAGAGATGAAGCTGTGGGACGTTGATGTCACAACTCCAGGTATTCTTATGCTCTAGGACAGTGCCCATGTGACATGCTGGCCACAGAGATTAAAATTTAAATACATATGGAGAGCAACTGCTGCATATTACTTCTGTAATGTTGGCTGTAGGCCAGGAAAAAAAGGCTGCTACCTTGGTTCACATTGCTGTCGTCATCATACTGGCTATGCTGACCATGGCCCCTGGGGACACATTCTCTGCACTTCAGAGAAGCAGCGAAGAATGAGGATAAACCCGTCCCGCTGTTTCTGCTGGCTGATGCTTGTTCTGCAGATGAGACAGGGCTTTGAGATTTTTTTTATAAATTGTGTTAATTGGATGTGTTTTGTTTTGCGGTACCTCCTTAGCTTAAATGCTCAGAGCAGAGCTGCCCGTGTCTGATGTTGGGCGCTCTGCTCAGCTTCTTTTGGTGGCAAGGGCACGCTCCGCAGTAGCCTTTAGTATTGGTTTGAAAATGTTACCAGTCAAGAAGAAAAATGTTGGTGTTGGAGCTTTGTTCATTAATTCTATTTCCTAAGCAGCTCTAAAAAGGGACCTACCTTCAGAAAGACGCAGAATGGTCTGGAAAAAAATGTAGAGTACCCAAATCCAAAGGAAAGACCTGGTGAACTGCCCTTCTGATTCCTAATCTTACAGACATCTCA
Source organism: Falco biarmicus (assembly GCF_023638135.1). Classification (NCBI taxonomy): domain Eukaryota; kingdom Metazoa; phylum Chordata; class Aves; order Falconiformes; family Falconidae; genus Falco; species Falco biarmicus. Next base: position 92,256,300 of record NC_079292.1, read on the forward strand.
GAGCTGTAGGCGTTTTCATTGTTGATCAGAGATTTCAGACATCTCTCTTTTGTGGCGACCAAGACATTTCTGTGCCTGGATGAGCACCAGCCTGCTCAGCCCTCTCCATCCAGGAAAACAGACTTTTTTCTATTCGCCTTCCACAGGTGGTTCTGTTGGTAGGTGCCAACAGCAGCTCCTTTCTGTGTTTCCTTACGCAGTACAAGCTGGAATACTTACACAGCTATGTGAGTGACTCAGGTTGGTGGACTTCGCAGCTTTACCCGGGAGGATTTCAGTGCTTCCATCTGATGTTCACCTCAGAGACAGTTCTCCTGGTAGAGGTTCATTCCTTTCCTTGATATTGGCCTCTTGGCTGGCTTTGGCTCTGTAAAGTGTGCAGGCAGGGAGGTGTTTCTGTGGAGATGCTATCCGTCCATCAGTCCTTCCCTGGAGCTTCAGCTGCTTCCATTTCCACCACATTTGGCAGGACACAATGATGTTGTGTTTGACAAAGATACTACACTCCCACAAGTATCATGAAAATTGATATTAGGGAAAGAACAATTTAAAGACTGATCATAATTACTGCAATTACAATTGTTGTTTTCTTTTCAGGGAAAAGAAAGGAATGGAAAAGAATAATTGAACCATTTACTCTAAATATTGGTCTTTACCAACATTAATATTGGCTACCAATACCGAATGATAATGTTCCTACTCCCTGCTGGAAAGTAAAACTTGAGAACCAGAAGAAAGTTTGCTAACAGTGGATAATAGTGGTGCTGCGAATTCACTGTTTAATTAATATGTTTCTTCTCACATTAATTGGCATGGCACATCAGAAAGCAATCAACACAAATACATGTTTGGCGGATGGTGTACATCTTCACCAGCGTTATGTCACAAAGGAAAAAGCAGAATTTAAGACTCTAAAACTGTGTTTGTCTTCTTAGTGTGGAACAAATTAGAGAAGACAAATTAGAGATGATGGCTAGCATCCAGCCCAAAAGTTACAACAAAATAGATTACTAGAGGCTTCTGCATAGATGTAGATGCCTGATTCAAGCATGTATCTTGTTAAATGAACAAAATACAGGCACAGATACCAAATATAATGTCAACAAATACACAGTGGTAATAGGAATTGAGAAAAATGTCAAGAGGAAGCCCAAGGAGAATGGACTTGTTTAGCTTAAGTAATTCAAAACAAGGCAGATTTCTGATGATCACAGAAATGCAAAGAAAATTAAAATATGTCCAACAAAGAAATTCTGTGTTTCCATGATAAAGTATATGGCAAAATAAATGAGCTACTGAAACAGGAAAAAAATAGTAACATTAAATCAGCAAGGTGGGGTACAGACATCCAGATGGCTTCTTGGATTTTCCCAGTGCATTCATCAAAACGGTCATTATTTCTTGGCAATATTCCATATTGCTTGGGAATGCTTAGTACACACATTTTCTAATAACTGAGAGTCCAAAGTTACAGTGCTCAACAAACAAAACCCCTCAAAACAACAACAAAAAAAAATGCAGGGAAAAGGGTATTCTCTTTCCTCCATCTTTTTTCCTCTTGAAGTGTTTTTCATCTTTATTATTTAGAAAGGCCTGACTTAAAAATGAGTCTTGGGTTTTACCTCAACAGTATTGTAACAGAAAGAGGGATGATATTTTTCCCTCAGAGGTGTAGAAGACTTCAGTTGGAACATCACTTCAGTTGTGATGGAGACATCTTTTTCTGATGAGTGTTTGTCAGAGGTTTTTTTTTATGAAATTTGTGTTAAAAATACAAAGCAACCATGATCTGCAGTGTGGCTTAATGTATTTATGTATTTCAGCTGCTTGAGTTTTATCTCATTGCTTGATGTAATTAGCTTCCTACTTGTTCTTCAGTCATCTACTGAGTCTTCCAGAGCAAGGATAAATTTGGTGATGTTAAAAAAACTCCAAAACAAATATTTATTTTTTTTAAAATCAAGAAATCTTAAAAAAGTTCAATGGAAACAAAACCCCTTTATGTCCCTTCTATGGACACCATACAGAAATGATGACAAGGAAATGAGACACCCAGCTATCTTTCAACTTTCGTCGTCTCCTTTCAGAACATTTCAATGAGGAATTCAGTAGCACATGTTTGTCAAAATCCCATTTTAAAACCAGCTTTGTGACCTACTCGTGTTTTAGAATGCTTATCCGCTTTGTATGGAGCGGAGCAAATACTGTTCTGTAAGAGGTGACTGATGACAGAGTTACAAATGGAATAGTCACGATGATTAACAGAAGCTGGAATTGAAGATGGATAAGAGAAAACAAATCATATGGGAGAAGAAACATACCATTACCAAAGCAAAACGCCGTACTAATTCAGGGGAGAAAGAGGCTGGATGAGAACAATGCTACAACATAACGTACTGCTTTCCATTTCTTTTTCCCCACTTCACCGTCCGTACTTTCTTCTGATTTTCTGTGTTTCTTTCCTTTCGTCTGTCAGAGCAGAACTTGATGTTCCCTGCCTGCGGATTGCCGTTGCCCTGGCTGTTTCTAGCAGAGGAGAGAAGCCCACTGACCCGCGCCCAGCTTCCAGGGATGGGCAGTAACAGCGCCCCAGGGCCAGGGCCACTCGGAACCCAGAGAGCTGCTTCTCAGCCGCAGCGTGTGATGTTGTAACTCTTCAGCAGATAGTACTGCATTTAAAAGCATTTAACAGATATTAAAGAGTTATTTTCTCGCAGTGTATTTCTTTCTTAGCATCTGCAAAACTGTTTAGACTAAGAATTGTCAGTAATTATGCAGTCTTTATGACTGTCGTGCATGCAAGAGCACATATTGCTCACTCTTTTGCCTTGTCTACATAGATGAGATATTGCAACTGGAGAAAAACAGTAATAAGTACATTTTTATCAGCCTTTAGTTCTACTATTATGGAACAGGTGTGGACTTTGAGACAAATAATTGATGTTAATGTCCTTCAACCATTTGATGCCCCATCTGCCAGAATGACGTGAATATTTTCCACAGACTAACGCTTGGTGGGAGCTGCCAGTGGGCCAGCAGGAGTGAGAGCAGAGGCTGGCGGTCACTTGCCAGCCTTTGGGGCTGTCACATCTCGTGTGCTGAGAGCCAGCACCACGGGGCTGGTCTCTCTCTTTGGTGGGGGGGTCTCGGCAGCGCCTTGGCCGAGCGGGGCTGCAGCCTGCTTTGCTCCGTGTGCCAGGGTGGCGTGCAGCGGGGCCGCAGCACCGTGTTCAGAAACAGTGGAGAGCACAGCAAAAAGACCTGGGGTAAATGGAGATGAAGCAATGCACGACACTGCTACCTGCACTAATGGCTGCTGCGCAGCTGCCTTCTGCGCTGGAGAGGTGGCATCTCCCCGGCATCACTGTCTGGATGGGCTCTGTGGCCGGAGTGCCCCAGCCCTTCCCTGCTAGCGTGGAGGGAAGGAGCAGGGGCTGCCCCTGCAGGGAGAGGCTCCTGCTCTGCTCTTAGCTCCAGTTTTATTGTCCCGCCAAGCTCTGTTGATCCCTCGGCTCACCCCGATCACCTTCACTCCGTCCTGTACCTGCCCTCTCTAGATGTGCTCTGCTGGCAGTGCTCCTTCCTCCTCCCCTTTACCCCTTCCCTGTTCAAGGGAGACCCGATACAGAGGTATTTGATTCTAAGCCACAGCCAAATCTTACAGGTGACAGCCCTGGACCAACAGTTGGATATTTCTAGCCCTAGCAGGTTTGCTTGGACCCCAAATCCAAGAGGTCTCGGGCCACGCTAGGAGCCGGCAGCTCAGCAGGGCGCCCACCACAGCTCTGCCCTGCTCGCTCCATCCAGCGCCCCCAGAGCTCCTCTGGCTTTGCCCAGCTCACATTGCTGGTGCCATGGGGCAGCGCTGGCAGCTGCAGCTTTACAGAGCAAAACTGAAATAAAAGAAACTCCTGTCAAATGGGGGTGGGGTGGGGGTGGGGAAGATAGTCAAAAGTTGGTGTCCTGGTGTTGGCTGGGACGGTGATTTCCTCCCCAGCAGCTGGTGCGGTGCCGTGCTTTGGGCTCGGCTGAGAGCGGTGCTGGCAGCCCGCGGCTGGTTGCGGCTGTGGCTCAGTGGTGGTTATACCAACTCAAGGACTTCTCAGCTCCTCAGGCCCTGCCAGCCAGCAGGCTGGGGGCACAAGAAGCTGCGGGGGGCACAGCCAGGGCTGACCCCAGCTGGCCAGAGGGATATTCCATACCATAGAGCGCCATGCTCAGTATATGAACTGGGGGGGGGGTTGGTGTGGGCTGGTGGATCACTGCTTGGGGACCGGCTGGGCACCGCTCAGCAATTGTCAGCATCAGTGTTGAGAATTCTATTGGGCGTCACTTGGGTTTTTTCCCCTTTCCCTTTGGATTTTATTTCTCCCAACTTCTCTCTCCTTTTCATTATAATTGCTATTGTTTCTATTTTTGTTGTTATTATTATTTCATTTTACTTAAATTATTAAATTGTTCTTATCTCATCCCTTGACTTTTACCCTCTTCCCAATCCTCACCCCCATACTGCTGTGGGGGGAGCAAGCAAGCAGCTGTGTGGTGCTTAGTTGCCGTCTGGGGTTAAACCACGACGGCTGGGTAGAAGGTAGAGGTGCCTGGGCTTTATGCAGGATAAAGGAAGCGTTTGCTCAGGATGGGCTAGCTGAGCGGTACTCCCTGGCCAGAGGGAGCGGGGTTCCCATCCAGGCTGGCCCTGACAGGATGGGATGCCGAGGCTGGGGAGCAGTGATGTCCCCGGACCTGCTGGGAGACACTGGTGCACTCCCCTGGGCACCCTGATGTGCAGGGCTGGATCTGGCAGCACAACGGAGGTGAGGCTGCTGCAGGCACAGCCGGTGTTCCTGGTGTGCAAACACATAAACACACATGCACACGTGCATACATGCCAGTCACACAGATCAGCACAGATGGACTCAGCACTCACATAAACAGCACCAACAGCCTCATCCTGCTCCTGCCACTGGTTGAGTGTGATGGAGATCCACCACGTGCAGCATGGATCCCTCCTGCCCCAGGGCTACCCAGCAGCTGCCCCCAGATCCCAGTCTCCTGGGCTGTTGGCACACGGATGTAGCAGCCTCCGGAGCCACAGCCATGCTGCAGTTGCTGGTGCGGACCCCTCGCTCACAGATACCCCCCTCCCCAGCTCTATGACAACTGGCTGGGACTCCCCAAGCCCTCTGGTAGCCAGCTCCCGCAGCCTCACCCCGAGCACGCACCCAGCACCCAGAGCACTTTGCCTTCGTTCTGGCTGCGATCGCACGTTCGTTCACATGCCCTCACTCACGCCAGTTCATTTCACCTGGTTTGTCCAGTTCCTGGCGCTTGGACCTCTGTCATGAAACACATGCACCCAGAATAAAGCTTCCTTCATGCCAGAAAATGGTTAGAAATGGAATGTAACAGGAGGACAGGGCAGACTGCACAACCAAGGGCAGGGCATGGCCAGACAGCTGTACCCATCAGCAGCCCATTTACATCCTACCAGCCCCTTTTATCCCTTTATCGATTTTGTCACATCTGTTTCTCCCCAAACCACCTAGATCCCTCCCTTTCCCTGCCATTGTTCTTCCCCTAAACATCACATGAATCTAATGCAATCCCCAGATGCTCCTTTCCTGCATCCCATGAAGGGTCCCATACCCCTGGGCAGCCACCAACCACCATCCTTGGTTATGGAGCTGCTTCTGAAAGCCTCTCCCTCTGACTGATCTTGACAGGCTTCCCTGGACCCTGGGGTTGTGGCTCTCCAGGGACAGCCCTAAGGTGCCCAGACAGGGTATCCCTTCTTGTGAGCCCATAGTTTGGGTTCCCACCTGCTACTGTACCGCTGGGTGTTTGGAGATCGTCCTTTGGTGGGTTGGTGGTCCCTGTGCTGGGAAGCAGCCTGGCAGGGTGCCCTTGGGGCTCCCCCTCCTAATGTCATCTCCTGGAGCTCCTTGGTGGACACACAACCCAGCTTTTGCCACACAACCTAAAATTACACCCTGCAAAGGGGGGTGCCTGCAGACAGGAGCCAAGTGATCTGACCAGAATTTAATGCAAATTCAGCTCTACACTTACAGCTCAGGAGCTGATTGTGGTTGGTAGTAATCACAAGTAGAAATAAATAACTAAACTCAGTAAAGCCAAATGTACACACGTGGCTGTCAAGCAAATGAGTCAAGAAGACCATGAGCTTGGAAGGTGGCCCTCATGGTGCTTGTCATAGCCACAGCCTGCCCCCTCCCAAGCCTGGCTGTGTCTGACCTCCATAGCACACAGTGCAGGAATCTCCTTTTTATTTTAAGTTCCCTGCAAGTCAGAGAACAGCAGCTTTACTCAGCTTAGTCAAAGGCATATGGGGGATGCTATTAAAGCACTTGGTTCTGATTATCCTGATGAACAGAAACATGCTTCAGGTGTGAAGGGGAGGATATGCCTTGGCTCTTTCAGAAAGGGAGATCTTGCGCAGCAGAAAGCTGTGGGATGTGAAGGTGTGGTAGAGTGCAACTCAAATAGAGATTGCTTTTCTGGTGGTTTTCATCTCACCATGTTTACATTTTTAAGGGACCAAATTACTTTTTTGCGTTTTGAATTCTAGCTGAGGGGTGCCTCAGGCTTCCCACCTGTAAGTGCCTAGGTAGCTCCTGCAGCCTGTGCAGGGTGGAGTACAGCATCTCTTGCCTGGTAGAAGATTCCTACCGGGGAAGCGCAGTGGTGAGCCAGTGTCAACGTGCCAGAGCTGCTAGAACGAGCAAGCGGGGTTGCATATGTCTCTGAAGGAGAAATTTGCTATAAAGAGTAAATAAAAAGCTAAAAGCCAATGAAAATAGAACCATTCACATTCAATGGCATGTGCTGCAAATAGACTAGATATTGCTGAATTGATCCCAGGAACAGATGATCATTTCAGGAGCTGTATTTCTTGCCAGGTTCTAAAAGGCTCAGGTTCAAACACAGTACAATCTTTTCTCCGTGACATGGGAGCAAATAGCTTGCAGCAGAGTTTGAGGGTGGGATGAAGGCTGCAGGCACAGTGCGTCGCTGGCTGGGCAGAGCGGCCCTGGGTGCGTGGCCAGCTGTTTAACGGGTGCTGCTTTGTGTTTAGCCTCACTTTTATTGCAATTTGATCTTATTTAATGATATCATTATTTATCTTTATTCATTCAATATTATAATTTCTATTTTATGTCGTTAATATTTAATTTTACTTGATCCTTTAAGTTGTATTAAAATGCATCTAAAATCAAAGGGCACAGGCTCTGCTTTTGTGCAGGGGACTGTCCTGGAGAGCTGTGCAAAGTGCACCCTGGCCTGAGGGGACAATGGCTGGATGTTGGGATCTGCTGTGAGGTTGCGCCACAATGGGTTAATGTCAAGGGGAGTCACAAGCAACTAGTTTTAGTTGTACATATATTACTGTGTATGCTTTTATGTCCACATTTTGAAGAACTGAAAAATTTGAGATGTCTTTTAAAGAGGCAGATTTATTAAGAGGACTGGAAAGATGCTGTATGGTAAGAAACCTAAAGATCTCACTCTGTTTAGTTTGTCAAGAAGAAAAGCAAGTGTATGTCTAACTTTCCTGAAATGTAATGGCAGGTATTAAAAGGGTCTTTAATCTTGCTGAGAACGGCAAAGCAAGGGCAGCAGCAGCTCTAAGTTGATGTCAGACCGATTCAAATTATAAAGGAGAAATGCCTTTTAAAGTGATGATGGTTTGATATTGGAACAGGATATCAAAAGAATTGGTTCTTTCTCAGTCACACATCATGACTAGATGCTTTTTTTGTCTGGGGAGCTGTCATTTAGCCAAGCATACATTATGCCTGAGAAAAACTCAAATGACTGGTCTTAATATGGAGAAAAGTGTGTGAAATATAATAGCTGATAATGTGCAAGTGGTCTGATTAAAATTGGAAGGTCTGATTGAAGGCTTTTGTGGCCTTAAACTCAGCAATTCTCCTGTGTGCTGAGCTGAGTTGGCTTGAGACTGCTAGGACAAGTTGTGGTAACGTTCAAAAGCCTGACTAGATGTGTTCCCACAGGAAACGAGGTGATTGCAGTGGACTGGAAAGGACTGAAAGATGTGGACCAAATCAATATGGACAGCACCAGTTCACTGCACGGCAGCAGCTTCCATCGACCTTCCACCGAGGTGAGTGCCTGTCCCAGAGCCACTTACCCAGGGGGATCAGAAAGTTTCAGTTCTGCCCAGAAAATGGGTGTTGTGCATCCCTGAGGCATCAGCCGGGAGGGGACCGGAGTGCCGGTGCACACCTGAGGGGCAGAGCTTCAGAGCTTTGTGTCTGTGCAGTCTGGCTTGCACTGAGCAGAGTTGAATCATTCCTTCGAAATATCCACAGTGAGTAAGATTTTGCAAATGAAAGTGCTTTTAACCACTCATGACTGGAATGGCACAGAACATGGGAAAAAATGTGGCAGTTCTGACAAGCGTGTAGATCTGCATGCCTTGAATAATGGATTCATTGAAATGTCCGGCAGCATGTCTGTCCTGTCTTCTGCAGCACAGCCATAAAATCTTTTGAAGAAACACATTTGTCTCCATTTTGGTCTTTAGGGATGCATTCATTAGGAACTCACTGCCGATTGATTTACCATGCAGTATCTCGAGGGCTGGTTCGTTTGCTGTTCTGAATTATTGTGGCTTCTGCAATCTTAGATACCTGCATTTTCAGCTATGTAAGGTTCAGGGTATGCAGTCACAAGTAATAAAAAGATCACAGATCTTTTAAACACATAATATTTGAGGAATCACAAATAATGCTCACAAATTACCCAACAACATCCCATTTGCAAAACCTTACAAAATGCTAATGTATAGGTATTTTAATTTCCTTATTATACCTTGTTGGCTTGGAACATAACTTCAAGAGACTTGGAGGTTCATGGAATCCTGGCAGAAATTGTGGGGCCTGACCTTGTATGGAAAATGCATTTTAAATCAAATGTGGATCTGAAAGTCAATGAGCGTACGCTATGCCTCAGTGAACATTTTGGTTTATGTGAGTGGATCCCATAGGTGTAAGTGATTCATCTAAATTTCCCTGGATGTCCGCATCCCCCAAACCATGATGCTGTGACCTGAGTCCTGGTGGCTGAAGGAAAGGCACTGGGAGCTGGTGCTGTAGTGGCCAGTGTGGGAAACTGCTCTAGCTTGTGAGAGGAAAGTGGGTCAGAATGGACAAACTGAAAAGCTACAAGAGGAAATAATTTCAACAGAAAATAATTTTGTAACTGGCTGTATTATACTCAAAATACATAGGTGGTGTAGCTCCTCCTTCTGTTTGCCTCCAAGCCATGCAGCACCTGCGCAGGGGTGCCAGCCCTGCGCCCTGTAGCAAGGGACCTCTAAGGGAAGGTGCTTGCTTCTCTCTGGCTCCCTGTGTCATCCTGTTGGGTACCTGCAGGCACCGTGATACCTACAGACGCCAGAACCAACAGCAGGGAATGAAACCAACTTGAAAGACACAACTCTTTTTTCACATAATCAGATAAGGTAGTGGCTGTTGATTGTGGCGATGGAGATGCAGGGCTGTTTGCAGCCTGTTTGTTGCACTAACACGATCTCGTTCCTTGCTTTCTTTAGCAAACACGGACGGATTTCTCCTGGGATGGTATCAATGTGAGTATGCTCCACACCACTGTTCAAATTTCTAGTCATAGGAAGACCAGGATTTGTCTGCCAGTGGGTGCAGTGGATACCAGAATGGAAACGTGACTGGAAGCCTTTACTGCCACTGAAATTCTGGGACTTGTCTACAATTCAGGGGATGGTGATGAATTTTCGTTTGCCTCTGGGTCTTTTGCTGTCTGGCAGGTATTTAGATCTGCAGGTGGCTATTAAATTGTCATTGTCCTCTTTGGGACAAATGCATGTCACTTCATGTGTTCTACTTTTGAGGTTTCTATTTTTTGAGATATCACTGCTAGGTAAAAGAGGTGTCTGTCCAGCATGTTTAAAAAATCAGTATTCTTTGATTAGAGCATCATTTGATCTTCTCCAGAAGTCTGAGAGAAATGTATCCCTTCTTTGCCGTTACATACAGAAGTAAAAGAATCCTTAATGTCCCCTGGAGGAGATGGTTGGCACCAGTTTACTTTAGTTAGCAAGTGAAAGAAGAAACAAACAAACATTTTAATAACATGTGTTCCTTTTGCTCTTAATACTGACGCCATGAAAAAATATGGTTTTCTTTCTTTCTTTTTCACTAATGCAAAACTAGGATCCTGAAAAGGAAATAATGCATATTGGTGCTACCAAACTTTTTTTTCTCTCTGGAGGCTTAAAAAATGTGTTCACATAAATCAGTTTGATAGTTCTGTACACTTGGAAAGGCAGGATTAGATGCTCTGCTTTTGGTAGTATAAGTATTTTCAAATTCCAGATACTTTCAAAACTTTTCAATGGCTGTAATTTTCTGGTTCTCTGTGGTTTGAAAGCTCTTGGGATGCTGAATATCAAGGGGACTTACATTTTTAACTATCCCTCTCCCTACTGACATCTTTCATTGTGGCACTGGCAGCTTGGGATCTTTTGCCTTGGCTCAGTTAAAGAAACAACTTGTGCAGGAAAGTAACGGTGCATGCAGCGACCACGTGGAAGAAATATGTCACTTTTTTTCCTCACTGCACCTCTGTCTAGCTGAAAGCCAGATACACAAGGTCATGTTTCCTTCAAGATAGTAGAAGACAGTTTCCTTACTTGCAGTTTCCCATTTTCCAACCCATTCTGAATCCATGGAGCTCTTCCACAATGCAGCTCTTCCTCTTTCTCGGTGTAGTTCCATAGATCTTTGGTATCAAAGCAGGCTCATGAATGCCCTTCCTGTCCCGTTCACTCCTGCCCTCCTGCCATTGCTCTGCAGCCTTGGGGCGGTGGAGGTTCCCTGCCGTTCCCCCGGGGCGGCTCACCGCGCAGCCCCCGGGCTGGCTGGAAAGGACCCGGCGGGCACTGGGCGGCCAGAGGCTGGTGGGGCGCAGGTGGGGTTCTGCAGCCAGCTTCGTCACCAACGGCGAGGCACCGTGGGGCAAGGGCTGCCTTCTCACTTTTCACTGTTCTTCCCCTGCTTTCTGAGTTCTCCAGCTCACACGTTACTCACACATTCCTCGCTCCAAAGCTACAGGGTGCCTGAGCTGCTGCATTTTCACTCCACTTCCAGGCAAACTCGTCTCTCACATTTTGGCAGCTGACCGGGGTTTATGTGCAGTTCACGCTCTTTACAAAGCCTGCCTTTGCCTCCAACTATTTGAGTACCCAGTTATGCTCCGCTTACCTTTTGTGAGGTTTGTGCCTATGACCAAATGCTTGCTTCATGTCAGGATTTGAAATTTTCAGTGTCACAGTCACTACTTTTCAGTATCTTTGTGTTTGAAACATGCTGGACTTGACTGAAATCAAAAGGTTGAAAATGGAGAGCAGAAGCAATGCTTGTTTAGCCCTTGTGAAAACCAAGTCCCATATGCAGTGCCTGGCCTCTCTGAAGAAGCCTGATGGATTAATCTTGAGGGACTGTGGTTTATGATGATGTTTGGGAGTGCTGCCCCTCCCAATAATTCCCTCTCCTTGTTGTTCAGGGACTGAGGATGAACAGAGAGAAAAGGGTAAAGGAAATTAGGCAGAACTGTAGACCTCATTTCTTTACGGGTAGTTGTAGGTACTTGAAACAGAGCACATCACTGTTACAGTCACTTTTCATTTTACTGAGATCATATGAGAAGAGATGGAAACCAAAAATAACATATAAAAATTAATATCTGTAGTATGATGCACATATGATGCGCTACTGTATCCCATTGTCAGGTCCCCACTGTAAGCTCCCTGAATTGCCCTCCAGCCATGTCCTGCATCTCTAACAAAGAGCTGGAACAGTGCAGCACATCAGCGGAGGGTGGGTAGCAGCCAAAGGAGGCTCCTCGCAGCCTGATTCTGCCTCTCTCACTGACCTTGCCTCACTCGGTCCCAATGCTGTGCAGTATTCGGTCCTGGTTAAATAGCCTCTAATTTCTTCTTCCCTTCTTTTGCTCTTTTTCTTGTTGCTTGCTTCTGCTCCTCATCTTCCCCCTGCCTTCTGGAATCCTTATACTGATTGCTCACTTCACTTCCTTTTCTCCTCCCTGTATATCATTTCTTCATATTCTCTCTCTTTTCAGCTCTCCATGGAAGATACGACCTCCATCCTCCCCAAGCTGAAACGCAACTCCAATGCTTATGGGATTGGGGCTTTGGCTAAATCATCTTTCTCTGGTGAGGTCCTCAAAATTTGGGTTTATCCCTGGCAGCTTCTCTCCACAGGCCTTTGTGCCTCTTCCCATGCCTCTCTGTTGCTCCCCCAAGTGCTCCTTTCTGACTCTTGCCTTCCTGAGGCCATAGAGGAGTCTTCACCACCATGGCTCCAGATACAAAATCTCTGCTGTTGCCCTTTCAAAGAACACATTTGCCTTACTCCCGTTGGCTTCTTACCATGCACCCCTGCTCAGACATCTTCCGTTGCTTCCCCCCAAGCAGTCTGGGTTTAACCCCATTTTCTGTTTCTAAGTTTGTTCATTCCAGGCTTCATCCCTCTGCCCAACTCTGTCCTAAATGGATTCTAGGCAAGGAAGGAAATGGTCTTTCATATCTAAGGTTTCCCTTTCCCGCCCTTCTGAGAGCCAGTCCAAGGAAAGATGGAGAAACTCTCCTGAAGAGTGATAGAGTGAAGGGTGGGAGACACAACGCCCCCCCCCCCCCCCCCACCCGCCCCCTCCACCACCCTGGCCTGAGCCCGGTCAGGAAAGGAGGGCAGAAGCTCCACTTCCAAGAGAGGCAATGAGCTTGGCAGACCCCCCTGGAGCTGTGTAATAGCCCCTTCTTGTTTTCTGATGTCTGGCCCCTTAGGGATATCTCGCAGCATGAAGGACCATGTCACGAAGCCGACGGCGATGGGCCAAGGCCGCGTGGCTCACATGATTGAGTGGCAAGGCTGGGGCAAGGGTAACAGCCAGCAGCAGCAGCACACGCATGAGACGGCGCGCAAAGATGCTGACGCCTACTCAGACCTGAGTGATGGTGAAAAGGAGGCGCGGTTCCTCGCAGGTAGTGCTGGCTTTCTGGCACGTGCATTGGATTGGTGGGGGTGTCCCAGGGCACAACCCCTGAGAGACCAAAGTGCAGGAACCTGGAAGACTCTGGAGAGGCTGTGGGTGGTTCAGATGGCCGACAAAGAGGGAGACTGTGCTTGGAGTATGACCAATGGAATGCAAAGTGAAGAGAGTGAGGCCTGGTGGGGGGTGGGTGATGTTGCTGAGATGGAGTGAGTGGGACAGTGTGACCAAGAGATGATGTTAAAGAGGGTGGTGAAAAGTGGAGGCTTTCACACATCCCTGCTCCATCTTGTCGTCTCCTTTGGCACAGGAGTAATGGAGCAATTTGCCATTTCCGAGGCAACTCTCATGGCCTGGTCCTCCATGGATGGTGAGGACGTGAGTGTGAATTCAAACCAGGAGAACCCAGCAGGCCACTACTCTGAGAACTACCAGGAGCTGATGGAGAGCCAAGGTGAGCTCCAGTGCCTCTTCCTAATCTTGAAACATCCCTTTTCTGCTCTTGTTGTCATGTTTCTTTCCCCCTGCCCTGTTTTATTCTGTAGCCTCAGGTTTTGGGATTGGGATCTAGCAGAGACATCACCTATTTGTGGAGCTGCCCAAGGAATCTAACCGTAACAGGGAGGCTCCAAAGCCCAGTTCCTTTGCCTTTTTTTGGTCATGGCTGTGGAAAACCACCAGCTCTTGCAGTCAGCTGTGGGTATAATAGAGTTCTTCTGCCTGCTGCCTAGAAATGCCTTTTCTTTTCACCCTGCTCCCCTCTAAAGGGTTTGTCTACCCTGCACAGTGCAGTGCCTCGCATAGGCTGCCCGAATGAGCCGGCTTGGCCTCAAGAGAGCCTGACCGTGTGTTGTTTCCCTCCTTTGCTTGCAGAGCATATTGCCCAGACGCAGTATGATAGCTGGCCTCATTCCTACGTCTCGCAGGGCATGTATTGCTTAGGTTCATCCGACGCCTGGGAGACCAGTGACCAGTCCCTCATTGCTTCCCCAGCAACTGGCTCCTACTTAGGCCAGAATTTTGATGAGTCCCAGACGAACCTTCAGGAAAGCATTTTGATTCAGAGCAGCCTTCTCCAGCACCAACAGCTGCAGCAACAGCGGCAGGAGCAGAACTTCCTCCAGAGCACGGGGCTGGTCCATGTGTGGCCCCTGCAGACTGCTCAGGGAGGGGCCGAGTCCAGCACATACATGGAGGACCACATTGAGGATGAAGGGAACCCACGGCTGGAGAAGGCTCCTCTCCTAAACAAGAAGCCCTCTCCAGAGGAGGATGACGCGGTGTGCCGGGACCTGGAATCACTGTCTCCTCGAGAGGAGATGGAACATGCTGCACTGAGCCGCAAAGTCTCAGATGTTACTTCCTCTGGGGTGCAGTCCTTTGATGAGGAAGAGGGAGAAACAAACAACTGATGCTTTCAGTGAAGTTCTTATCACTGCTGAACAAAGAGAGGGGTAGCAAGGAATGAAATTACAGGGATTCTTCTCTCCAGCTCCCCATACTTCTAAGCAGACACACCTTCCGTTCCTGACATTGAATTATTTTTTTAAACAAGAGGAAAATCTCAGTGACTGACACATGAAGACCTCTTCCTCCCCTCGACCATGGGCACACATGTTTGATTTTCATTGGTCTGGGCAACACATGAGGTGCTTGTAGAGATCTGGATTGGTAAATTGTTTCTAAATCTATTTAATACAAAGTCTTGGCTGTGGATACAAACTCTTCTCGTACTGGGGCTGTGGCTGATGAGACAGGCTTGGTGTAGGTGGCTAGAATCCGTCCTGGCAGAATGGATGTTGCTCTGTGGACATGGTTCCCTTTGATAGAACATATGAATATAAACTGGTTTAAAATGAAGATATGGCTTTACAAATATAGGTTGCACTAGTATTGTGATTGTGGCTGATACTGAGGCTAAGGCTGTATCCGATACAGACTGTACTGAGATGAAAGATTTGCTCTGTAACCAGATCCTCAATAGCACCTTGATAGGAGACGTAGGCTCGATGGATGCAAACCACACTCCGTGGGCACAGGCTGCGCTGCGGTGCAGATGCTGTGGCTCTGTGGGCATGGCTCTTGTGGTGTGGAAGGATGGATGCAGATACGAGTCTCGCCCTGCTCTCAGATATTCATGCCTCGGTCTCTTTCATTTGTTTCTCTCTTTGAAATTTCTACCTTCCCAGGAGCTGGCAAGAGTGGTGCGTCCTTTTGGGACTGGGCACTGGATGCCAGTGGAAAGGACATTTTCAGCTACGGAGACACTCATAAAAAGCTGACTCTGGCAGGGAGCTTGAGAACACGTCCATCCTGGTGCTGCTGCTGTATCCTCCTGCCTTTTCCCTTGCCAGCAGTGTGGGGAGACCCAGAGAGCAGGCAGCAGACCCAGGAACGGTGTGATCACAGATATCCAGTTTACATTAGAGTTTTCAGTTTTTGCTTTTTTTAACCTTTTTATATTGCTGGGTAAGTGTTCCTAACGATGCAATTAACAGTGGGAAAGGCTTGTACTCCAGTCGCCACTTAGGAGAATTACTGCACCTTTCCCATTTCTGCCACTCCTTCTGCAGTGCCAAATGTAGCTGGAGGAAAAGGGGTGAGAGGAAGTTTTCTCCTCCTATTTATTTCTTTTTCCTGCCTATATTTTCTTCTTTTGTTTTCCTATCCCCAAGCAGTGTAAATAATGCTCAGTACTTGGACTGTTTGTTTTTCCCTCCCATCTCTTTTTTAGGAGTGGAGAAAGCTGATTTCAAGTTTTTCCTGTTCGTACAAGTTCTATTTTCTTTTGTTGTTGTTGTTAAAAATATGGTTTGTTGACTAGGGGGGTTTTGGTCTCTTGCAATTCCTCGCCATGTTTCTACAAATGTCCTTTTGAGGGGGAGGGGTTTTGAAAGGAAATTCAGCAAACTGCTGCCTTTTGAGCTCTCACCTGAAAATAAACAGGGGGAGAAGCAAAAGAAAACATTGTACAAGGTTATCGATTTTGCTGGAGGACTGAACAGAGATAACCCAAGTGCTGAGTTTTAATTGCAATACCTCTTGCAAGGAAGCATCAGCAAAGCACGGGCTTAGACCAGATGCGCAATCTGATGAACTAGAGAAGGGAATTTGCCTGGACACTGCCATACTGTCCCAGGGGCAACTCCTTCTCACTTACTCTGACTCATTTCTACCCTGTTTAATTAATTACACCTTTGCCTCTTTACCTCCTCTTAAGGCTTGGTGTATTTTTTGGGTGACAGGAGAGTGACACATGCTCCTTCCCTGATTCAGGTTTAGTCCCAGCATATTTGCAGGGAAGAATGTCTGAGGAGAATAAAATGTGTCTGAAGTAATATAATCAAGTGTCACAGTTCAGCCAGCTGCTGGCAAGAAAAGCAGGAATGATGAAGCGTACGAACGGGACTCTCAGGTAGAACTTCACCCTACTCTGCTTTCTCCCACCCACCCAGGCAGCTGCATGAAGGGGGTCTCCTCTGTCACTGCCAGAGTCTTTCCAGCCACATCCACTTTGAGCGGATCTGTCATCCCTCTCCATTGCACCTCTAAAGGAAAGACCTTTGGGATATTTAAGTAAGACTGGTAATTTGGTGTAGATAGAAGAGGTTTTGTGACCACCCTTTTTTACCCATGTGCTTGGGCTTGCTTACATCTCTCTAAGGAGGTAGCTCCTCTCCTGAATGATGACCTTCCAGTATCTTTTTAAGGATGTTTACACATTCAGGTGCTCCTCCCCTGGGTGGGAGAGCTTGGTAAAGATGAGCTCCTGCAGCTCTTGCAGGGCCAGTGCTGGCTCCTTGTCCTGACCTGGCTTGGGACCAGTGGTGGAGCCGGGCCTAGGAATCCCACCAGCCAGGACAGGGAGACGGGGCAGGTGCCAAATGAGTAAGTGTTAACCTTTCCTTATTTCTTTTTTAAAAAGGAAAACAAAGTGGTTTCCCTTTTAAAAAAGGGAAACAAAAGTGGTTGGGTGTGTTCCTTTGTGGAGGAGGTTTGGATGGCTCGTTGCTTTTTCTTCTCCAGACCTTTTTGTTCCCACGTGCCTCTCCAGGACCAATCTGGCTGTTTACAGCAACTTTCTGAGTAGCTTCTCATGATCCCTCTGTGTTGTTTATAGGACTGCGACAAGTGGGTCAACTCGTTTTTTTCTTTTAATGTGGATACGTGGTACATTTGCTAAGATGTCTGACTGATGTCTGAACGATGTATGTTGTCTCTGTGCAAGGCAGTGACAGGGAATTATCTACATGGGAAAAAATGGGGGGGGGGGGGGGAGGGGAAAGGACCTTATAGAAAATTCTGTGGAGTTCAATAGGAAGAGAAAACCTTTCTGTAGAGTTTTCTAACCTGTGGAATAGGATAGGGAATTATACCCTGCTGTATAATTCCATAACCTGATTTCTAGCAACTTGTAGATAGACTCTCGTTCTCTGTGAATTTAGGCTGATTTGACCACTACTCTCCACAAAAACTTTCAAGCTTACTAAATTCTGTACATTTTTTTCATAACAGTCTTGACTTTATGTGAATAATTAAATTTCAGCCTTTTTCCTGGAAAAAAAAGCAAAGGCTATTTTCCGTTACCTCTCCACAGTTGAAAACTGTGTCTGCGTTTGCCAGGAGCGTGGCTGGCGGGAGCAGGTCTGCCCGTCCACACTTGCTGCCTGAGTGGGCATCCAGAGCTGAACTGGGAGGCAGTTTGAAGCTCTGTGAAAATGGAAGATGGTCTGTACAAGCTGGCCTTTTCTTATGCAACAGGCCTGCTGCTCGTGCATACCCAATAACAGGGAGAGGGACCTGGAACCTACTGTGCGTTTCCCAGAAAAGCTGCTGTTCTATAGCTACACCTATTCAAGCATATGGACAGCACAGGTGCTCTGTGAGCAAAACTTGGCCTGAAATTCCTTTATCCTGGTGAGGAGGGATGTTGGAGAGAGTCCATCCAAATACTCAGAGGCCAAATTGAATTTATGAGGCTGAAAATAAGAAGGAAAGGTAAGCTCAGTATCCCTGATCTACAGTTACTGAGAAACCCAGCCCTGCTGCTCATTTACACAAACCCTTTGTAAAGCAGAGCTGCAATACATAAAAATTCTGGATTTTCTTGAAGCAGGGGAGGTAGAAGGTTCTCATCTTTCGCCCCAAGCCCTGGTCTTCAACAGGAGCTTGTTGAAGTGATTGTGCTGAACGCCAAGTAAGGCTTGAACACAAGTGACCCTGTGAAAAAGGCCTCAGCTTCCACTGCGAGAAAATCCTCTCTTGTTCCTTTTCACCTAATTGCTCATATCTGACCAGTTACACTGTTTCATAGGGTTTTCTTTTATGTAAGTCTTAAGCTTTCTTTACAAGCCTTGTGCATTCCCTTCAACTCCATTGCCTCAGGCTCTGGGATGGAGAAGTCAATCTGCTGCTTTCTGTTTCTGTGCCTGTAAATCATCATCTTCTGGGAAGCTGCTGACAAGTCACATGCTTGCTTTTCCCCCTTAAAAACTTTAACGTTGCCCACGATGGTGGTGTTGCACAGAGAACAGAGTTTAACCGTACCTCTAAGCTGGTCGGACGGTGAGCTGCTGTGCAGGGGGCAGCCCTGGCTCTGCTGGCCTCCTGCTGCCCTGTGGGGATGCTGATGCACAGCTGACCCCACTGCAAGCCAGGGCACTGCCACCCTACTAGGAAAGTGAAGAGGGACCAGATATGAGCAGAGAGAGAGAAAGCACTCGTCTCAGCAGCTGGCCCGCCTTTAGGCCACATTAGGGAAACTGGGAAAGTGCACTTTGAAATGGCATCTTCATGGTGAGTCTAAGCTGCTAAAAGGAGCTGCCATGCCTCCTCCCTTTCATCACCGTGATCTGTGTGCTTCTGCTGCTGAAGGAGCACCAGCGTCATTGCCTGTTTGGCTGCTTGGGAACTGCCCCATTAAGAACTAACCCACTCCCCTATCAAAATAAGGGTTTGAGGGATCAGCTCCTTGTATTGGTTCCCTTGGTGAGGCAAGTGCCACTGAGGGCTGGCACAACATGCAGATGGTTATGTTGAAGAATATTCCTTTGGTTGCATATGCAACTTGAACTGGCTTAAGCTGACTGTGAAATACCTGTCTGAGAAGAATAAACCCAGCTGGGGTACCAGGGAGGACATACTACCCCCTTCCTTTCCTGGTGTTTTCTTCAGAATTTGTAGTATGGGCTGGATCTGCTTTGGTCTCTGTTGTTGTTTAATGTCCTGCTGTTTCCTTCACTATTCCCTCCCCATCCAAAGGCTCCTTTGAGATAGACCCTTGCAACTGGGCAGGAGGAGATGAATAACTTGATATACACATAGAATTAATAAAATTAACATGCACAAATCTGGTATGCACTCAGTGATTACACTCCACGGCAGCTAAAGATACTGACTGGTAAGTCTCCTCATGTACTTGCAAGTGGCAGAGCCTTGTGCAGGAGTGAGGCACAGCTGCTGGAGGTGACATCTGTCCCTGTCTTTGAGTGAGTTCCAATCTAGCGAGATCCAGAATGGCACTTCACACCTACGCAGAGTCTGTGCATGATGTACTGTGTACAACAACTAAAAAAATATTAGTTGTAGGCTTAGAGAAGAGAACTGGACAGAAGCAAACTGTTCTCTGCATGCAACAGGGGGATGAAGGATGCGGTGAGGCAGGGCAGCGTGCAACAGCGTGGGCTTGTGGACAGCTCTGGGTGCGCTGGGCAGGAGCAAGGAGAAGGCTAGCCAGAGAGGGAAGGCATTGAGAGAAGGGCTTGAGAAGAAGATCAAGAAAAGCTTAGTGTCTTACATTTGCACAACGCAGGTAGGAAGCTTCACGGCAGACTCCAGGCAGAACCGGCTCAAGTGTAGTCGCTACACAAGCTGCGGCTGCGGGGCTGGCACAGGTTATGGTGCTCCTTGGTCCAAGCCGTGCTTCTCTCTGCTGGACAGTGATAGGAAAGAATCCTCCTTGACTTTAGGCACCTACTGGCTTCTTTTTCATCATCTTTGAAAAACACTTCACAACATGCTTAATTCTTCAGGGGAATCATATAAGGAATACACCAAATGAGTACTCAGATGCTGTTCAAATGAAATTAATGTGAGTTCTGTTCTCCATGGAAACCCCAAATACCTAAATTTAGCTCAGTTTGCCTTAACTGTTGCATTGGTAATTGCCTAGAAGGAGAAACAAACCAAAATAAACCCACCTCTAAATGTTGTAGAGAGCAGAGCAATGTTGGCATAACCTAAGTGCTTCCTTCTAATTTCTCCCAGATGGAATTTCCCATGTTCCTTGTTCAGACAACTCTAACCAAGCTGGCTGTTTGACTTTTTCTAGAACAAAAAGGAAAAGAAAGGTGGGGGGCATGGGACGGGGACAAAGCCATTCCAGTACAGAGGTTATCAGCAGCTGGTGCCCTTACATCTAGGAAAATACGGATAAGTAACAGTTTAATCTTTGATTCTCCTCCCCCGTAGCAATGTGACTGGGAAAGGTTTCTATGCCATGGCTCAGGGAAAATCTGAGTGAAGTAGTGCCTGTTACAACTAAATGTACCTGTAGGACAGTCTATGGTCATCAGAGCACAGAGTTGAACATGAGCTATGGGGTCAACATCGGGTGCCTCTGTTGTACTGTAGGTGTTCCCCAGGCTAAGCAGCAGCAACTCCCCCCCCCCCAGCAGAGCGTGGCTGGGCGCCTGTGCCAGGCCGGCACCTCGGAGCATGCTTGGAGCCTGGGCAAGGCCGGGGGACGCTGCTGGCCCAGCAGCATGGCCAGCTTTGTGAGGCGGCTGGGGCAGCGCTGAACACAAATGGTTATGGTGGTAACAGGTGGAGGACCTGCGCTTAGGGTATTGGGGTCTGTTTACATCCTTGCACTGAGGTCTTTCCCCAGCATAGGCAGAACAAAGTGTTATCTTTTCCTTGGAGATCGAGAGAAGCTTTGTGATTGTCAGTGTTGGTCTGCGCAGAAGAAAATAAATACGTGATGTGTTTTTCCAGTGCAGATGCATATCGTTGGAAGAGGAAAAATTTAGTCACGCTGTGGCTCTCTGAGCAAGAGTACATTTACCGGAACTGTAAAGACTTGTTCAAGAATATTCTCAGTGCAGATATCACAGAATGCTTTGGGTGGGAAGGGACCTTAAAGATCATCCAGTTCCAGCCCCCTGCCGTGGGCAGGACTTACCTGAGGCTGAGCAGCCGCTGCTGTCTCTCGGGAGGAGAGGGGCTGCGATGTTCCATGGGAAGAATGCTGCTGAGGGTCTGCCTCATCTCCTTTGACTGGGGACATTTTAAATGCCCTCTGGAGCCTAGTCTTGTTTTTGCTTTCCCATAAGGGATCAAATATTCATGCCAGCAAGACAAAAAACATCTAAAAAGACTTTTCTCCATTATGGAGACAAGATCGTGCACCAAGATTTACTTTTAATAAGGTAAAGGTACCGGTTTTCCTCCTAATGAGGTATCTAAGTCCGGGTTCGGTGGCCTTCTGGATTCATTTTCATTGGGCATGGAAATCTAGTCATGAGTTGGAGGTTGAAATGTTGAGAACCCCCTTCCAGAGCTCTGCCAGCTTCCCATGAGGCAAGCACAGGTGGACTTCCCTTCTTTTCAGACACTGCATGTGTGAGCAATGTAGCAAGCCAAAAGCTCTTTTGCAGGTATATATTCTTGTTTGGCTTCAATTTTTCTTCTCTGATTTGTGGATGTTGTGCATGACTGGAGGCCTCTGGGAATCCCTACACTATAAAAGTAATTTTACAGGGAACAGGATTTCTCGTTTTGGCTCTTTTCAGATGCGGGAGGGTACGGATGGAAGATTTGGGGGGTACAAGGGTGGTGGATGGGAGTCTCAGGGGTGGCGTGCGGAATGGATCCCTGAAACATGTTTGAAAGCAACTAAAGGCTCGGGTCTCCAAACGTTGTGTTCTTGGTATCTGAAACTGCTTTGGCATAAGCAGGTGGGACAGCGGAGGGTGCTGCAAAGCAATTTGAAAGAGCTTCTCCCAGGCCTGTATGCATTTTCTGCTAGATGGAGGGTGCTAGTGATTATGTGTGTTCTTTCAAGCTAGTGTTTACAGAGGCGCCCTGATGTCTGTGGGGGAAAGAAAGTACTGGATGGAAGTAAAACAAGAGAAAAGGGACCTACTCCTGGAAGCTTTCATCCCTACCTTGTCCCACACTGGCCCTTAATAACTAAAATGAGTCTGATTTGCCTTTGGTCTTCCAGCTCCAAAACATGTTTGCCTGAAAATTTTTGTTGGATATACTTCGCATGTTTTGATAATGTGACTTATAACACTTCTACAAAGATATATATAAATACATACATGTACAACAACATACATACACGTACACCCACTACATATAGACTTAGGAAACTATATGGCACTATACACCTCCATGCCTGTATGTGGCAGCAACCACAGAAAAGGAAGGGAGGTAGCTCAAAACAGCATGTACAGTCCTTTATGGAGTTGTTATTAAACAGAATGTGGTCTTGCCATCCTGGCTGGTGGAAGTGTTTTATTTCTGTGGGACTGGATCCAGGGGAGTTGCGTCTGAGGAAGGAGGGCCCTAGGAAGGGGGGGTGGGTCTCCATGAGATAGTCTGACACAGGACATGGCAAAGGATCCACAGTGGCTTGGAGAGCATCCCAGGGTAGGGAATACATGATACGCTATTTCTCATTAAGAAGATAAGAACATCATGTGTTTTACTACACAGGGCTAAAATCTCCTGCGTGCCTGTGGCTACCCTGACACGAATCCCAGCCCGTGGTGGCAGATTTGATGATGGGCAGCATCACGTCGACAGGATCGCCTAGCTTAGCATAGGCTGAGTTTTGCTGCTGCACTGAAACAGCATTTTCCGGATGGCACGTGTCAGTTCTGCCCCAATGTTGGTGACGTGCAGACATGTCTGGCACAGAGCTGGGCGGCAGCTTCACCCTGGCGGGTTAGGACAGGGCGCAGGAGTTGTCTGATGCGGGGCTGCAAGAGGCGCTGGCACTGGGCGGTGGGACCCTGCGCTTACACTGCGGCTTGACACCCGTGCCTCTCCGTCTGCCGGCTCGTAGCAGCCAGGGAATGGGTCGACCTGGAGGGAAAGGAGTATCTGCACTTCCAGCATCGCTGTATTGTCTGCTGCTGGTCTAGGGTGTCAGGCCAGGTCCAGTAGCACTTTGTTTAGCATATGAGAATTTTAAGTTCTAGCCATAAAGGATACCTATTGCCTTGTGAAGAGACTTGTACTTTGCCACCGGTTCTTCAGGGGCTGAGCAGTGCCAGCTGCCCTGCCGAAGCACAGTATATTTCACTATCAGGACTATGTAGCTGATTGCTGCTCTCTGTGTTCTGTTTGAAGTTATTTCCTTCCTTTCAGTTTACCTGCCTTTGCTACTGAATAGATTCCCACCCACCCCTTGGTAGGTATGTCTGCTTAATTATGTTCATATAATTAACTGTGACTTACAGACAACACATACTTAACTCCTTTAGGTTTCTGTTTGGGTTTTTTTAGTCAGTCCTGTAAGTCCCTCAGCACTTGCTCCTGTTTTGTTGTGGGTTTTTTTCCAAATAGCCTCTAAATTGTCACTTTTTTTTTTTTTTTTTTTTTTTTTTTTTACATGTAGTGTCAAATGAAATCCGTTATTCCACATATGTTTAAGACTTGAGTCTCTGGGAAAATAACATGTCTCTGGGCCTGTAAATTGTACCTCTGCATAGGAGAAATGTCTTATTTTCTTAATTTCCCATTATGCTACAAAGTCTCCAGCTATTGAGTGCATCTCAGATGCATTGACAGAACTCTTTTACCATCGTACTAGACTCAATTTATCCCTCAGTTAAGTACATCGCCTCTGGATTTAGCTGCATAGCCCCAACGTGCCTCATTCTGCACTATCTGCCCCTGTCTCTGATCTCTACTTTCTGCTTATTTCTCCGTTTAGACTAGCTGGCAAGCCTACCATTTGTTTCTCTCATGTTACTGTCTTACGAGCTCTCATACGTTACTTTGAAGTCATCAATGAAAACAGTAAATAGAAAGGACTTAAGATGATTCTTGCTGCACCCCTCACTGGCTCTGCACTTTGCCAGCTGCAAGGGTATTTTCTGTACTGTCCCTCAGGTCATATCTTCTGTGCCAGAGAAACTGGAGTTTTGATTTAAGCATAATATTGTGTGGCATGTTTGGTCATAATCCAGCCACCTCACAGCTCCCCTTTCTTTTCACAGCCCATTTGCTTAAATTGCACTATAGAGGTTTTGTGTGTTTTTTTTTTTTTTGGGGGGGGGGTGGCGGGGCGGGGGACAGGGATGCAGATTAATTCTTTTTTTGGAACTGTATTCCTCATAAACCTTCCATTACTGTCTTTGCACTTGTTTCTGTATGGAAAAACTGAGAAGCTTCTAATTTGCGTCTGTGTGGCTCTGATTCTGTACATATCTCAGTAGGTCTTGTATTTTCACCTTCTGTTCTTCAAATGATTAAGTTGCTATTCCATTAATAGCCAGCCATGAGTACCTTTTAGGTTGTTGTTCATATAAAGCAGGCAATTCACATTTTCATTTCTCCTACATTTTGTTTCCTTTATAAATTTGCTACTGGACTCTTCCTCCACATACTTTGTCCTCTGTATCTGGTGCAGTCCAAGCTGGCTAGATAGGTTTCAGTAATGGGTTTTACGACAAAGCATGAGGTGTTTGCACAAGCAGCACACCAGAACTGCTGGGATGTGAGCAAATACTTGCTTGGAAGGCCAGTGCCTGAACTGGCAGTAGGTTTGGCCGGGACTGGTTTCGTTCAGCTCACACACTGGTGCCAGCAGCGCCCACAGCAGCGCGTGAGTCAAGGGAGGCTGCACAGCACTTGCCACCTTCCCGCATGCTGCAGGAGGGGAGGTGCCTCAGAGCACAGCCCACGGCCGCAGAACATCAGCTCTTGCATGCCTGTGACTTGGAAAAGGTGGCACTTGTGAGGGGGTGAGCACCCGTGCCCAGGGTCGCCTGTCTGGTGTCCAAGGGGCACATGACAAGAGCTAGTGGGCTACGGTCAGGACCACTTTAAGCTTCCTCCCACAAATAAAGCCTTAAAAAATTTTGCATCACTTGGCAAAAAAATGTTTTTTCTCTATTTGAGACTCCTAACGCAGTGGAGGCTCCAGGCACGGCTTTTGTGAGGAACCAGCAATGATCGGTCCCCAGTGCTGGTTGAACTGTTATGAGAGCTGAGCCCAGTCCTTGCTTATGTGGCCACTTAGTGCCTGTTGTGACAGTATTTTTAATAGTGTGTGTGTGTTTTATTATACCTTTCCTGGGATTGGACTAATGGGAAAAGAGGGATCTTCACTTGCTCAGCTGGTTATTGCCCTGTCTTGTACTCATTGGCCACAAAACACACACTTCTGTACAGTGTTTGTATAACTGGGGGGGGGCAGAGTTATTTTTTATGAATTCTTGATTCGGTCTCTCTGTTTCTGCTTGTACTAACTGGTTTTGTCCATAGGGTTAGCAAACTAGAATTTTTCTACTCTGAAATCATTTGCCAACCAAAAAAAGTTATATCGTTCAGGCAAATTGTTCTCGTTGCCCAGCAGTCCCTCTCCATCTGCTTTCTCCTTCATCCGACTCATGACCCAGTCTCAGCCTTGTCATAACCATCCAAAGCTCTACCTGTTGTCTTGTTCACCTGAAGTCTTCCTTATTTTTTTGATTCTTTATATTGATGAGTTTAAAACCAAGATTTCTGCTTTCACATTTAAGTGCCATGTAAAAGGAAGAGTTCAGCTTTTTGCTAGGTTAAAATTTAATAGATAACTTCTTGTCTTCGTTAACTGAAATCATTAAACTGGCAACTAGCTGCAATTCAGACTGCCCTTATCTTAAAGATACAAGGTCAGAGGATTTTGTTTTAGTTTTTTTGTTGGTGGTGATAGTGGTGGAGTTTTCCCAAAATTCTCTGCTCTGATGGAGTTTTTTTGCTATCATGTTCTTCTCAGACTATCATATGTTGGGCACCAAATGTAGCTCAGCAGGTGCTTGGAGTTGAAAATGCTGAACAAGATCAGCTCCGTTTTAGTGCTTTGAGGGGTAGTGACAAGCTTGGCGCAACATGAATCTCTGCCCAAAACAATGATTCTAAGCAACTGCACATGCTATTAGGAGAAAAGCAAGCTTCTGGGTTCAAAACAGCCCCAGAGCTCCTTGTTTTTCACGGCATGTGCTTGGATTTTTGGGGGCAGAACTGAGGTTTGGCCTTCCAACTGAATGGGAAAGCCAGAGTGCCAGTACCAATTCTGGGGATATTTTGGATTGGGGAAAAAATTATTTTTGTGTGTAGGTAGCCAAGGCTGTGCTGTTTGGGTAGGTTCTGGGCTGACAGATCAGTGTGACACTGTCTGCTGGACAGAGTTTTCAAGCTGAAACTTTGAGGGGGTGTACTGGGATTGCCACAGAGGGTGTGAGCTTGGAAGAATTCCCTTGACAAAGGTTTGGTGTCAGTTTACTGCACATTTTACACCTATAAAGTACTTGGCATCAGCTCAGTGAAGATTTTATTGGTACAATGGAGGTGGAAATACTTCAGCCATCGCAAACCACCTTTGCAGTATGATTTTTGTTCCCTCCTGGCACCCTGTACAGGCTCACGTATGCATACCCTTTCCCAGGTGAGAAGATGGTGCAGATGGATGCTGCTTTTGCTCTGGGGCAGGGGCAAGCTGGGATGGGTTGAGCAGCACCTCTGAAGAGCCCCGGTACCCCCAGTGTCCAGCTTCCTCAGCTCCTTGGGGTAACTGGGACAGCTGAAGGCAACAGGAATGGTGGGTGGGTGTGGGGGGATGTGTGCCCATGCGGACACACACGGCTGTGCTCTCGTACTCTCAGGTGACAAACCTCAGGAAACTCTCCAGGTTAGCCTGCGTCTCACTCGGAGCTCCCTGAGCCTCTCCGTGCTTATTGGTTTTGTTCCAGCTTCGTCTCCCCCAGCTCACAATCTGTCTGTCATGACTCACACTCTCTGGCTTTGATTTAGACTCCATCTGCTTTCTCAGCCAGCCAGAGCCCAGCTCTCCTGCCACATGCCGCAGCAGTGTGGGACCAGAGCAGAACATCTCTGTCCGGGAGCGAGGAGGGGGAAGGCGTACAGACTCCAGCCTCCAAGTCTCTCCGTGTCGGATCGGCCTCGGTGCGAGCGTTTGGCTGAGCTGCACGGGGTGACCCCGCTCTGCACCCACCAGGCACGGGCTGGCGGGAACGTGTCCTCCCGCAGGGCGTGGGGACCCTCAGCCAGCTTTGGCCTCAGAGTGCTGCCGCTCACCGCACACCTATGCATTTTTAAAGGAGCGTCCTTTCTGCCCTGCTCATTCAAAGGACTATTGCAGTTTCCCTGAGAAAAACCAGAAAAAACAGTTTAGCCTGTGCTCTGTGGGCAGGGGAGGGTGACACCAAGGTGGCAGGGAGGCTCCGTGCTACCACCTGGCATCCAGGCACCCGCCATAACCCTGCAGCGGGGGGCACCAGCCTTGCCCTTGCATCACCCCGTCCTCGCAGAGGGACAGGAGATCCTCGGAGGACTGACGATCACTTAGGCAGGGAAAGGCTGTACCCAGTTAGCTTGTAGAGGGGGATCACCTGTCAAAAACAATACAGAGTTGGTGGGCTCTGAATTCCAGGCAGCAAAATAAAATATCTCTCTCCTCGAGAGAGCAGCTGGGGAGACTTCCCACTGCTCTAAGTTTGTTACAGACTCTCCCACCCATGAGCATCATCAGAGAAGAACTGGTGCAAGGTCAATCCTTGGAGTTAAAGCCAGGAGGGAATTTTCCTAGGGAGACTGGGTTAGAGGTAATGATATTTTTTACTTGCTCCTGAGACAGCTTATGAAAAATCACCTGCTAAGGTGAAACTGGTCACTCTAGGTTAGATAATGCTTTCCTAATACCAGGAAAGGGGATGTGGCCCAGCATCTGGGAGAATACCCCCCACGAACGTATCCGCAGAGTCTGGATTTCTTCTCTGTTGCTGGTAAGTGGAAATACATCCAATGGGCTGTTTGGGACTGCATCTAAGAGCCATGACACACCAAAAATGTGCTAGAAAGAGATGTAGAATGTTAGAGGAAAGCTGCAGAATACACAGAATTTGATTTTGCCTTATTTACTGAGAAAACCTCACAAGGACAGTGAGTTAAACAAAGCAGCATCTTATCTTTGGATGCTAAAGTTTTGCATGCATGACACAAACTGACAAGACATCTTTTTGCAAGATACAGATCAAGATCTGCTCCAGATTTAGAACTGGAATAGAGAGGGACGCTGCAGACAAGGGTTGAGGTCTCTGCTGTTAGTCACAATGGAGACAAGTTGGCAAAAGTGAGAGCTGGAATTCTCAGATCTGAGGTATG
Source organism: Falco biarmicus (assembly GCF_023638135.1). NCBI lineage: Eukaryota > Metazoa > Chordata > Aves > Falconiformes > Falconidae > Falco > Falco biarmicus. Next base: position 92,284,791 of record NC_079292.1, read on the forward strand.
CAAAAATATGTGGAAAGTAGGCAGGGTAGAATTACCAGGAGAGAAAGCAGGAATTTTCAGAGACCTGTTTTCAAAGTTTAGAAAACATGGCTTCCCTCTGCTGTATTTCTTGGCAGCCTGCTAATGCTCCATAATACTGGTTTTTTTTAGTTCTTGTATTTTAAGACTAAATTTGTAAAAATCATGAACAGTGATTTAGAGAGACAAACACAGGTATTTAAAATATAGGTGCATACATGCTGTTTTACTCCTCTTCCTCCAATACTGAGGATGCCCCCACTTAAGATTTTCACATTCTATTTTAAAATTCCAGAGATGGTGGAAAAACAAAGAGGCTTTCCTCCCTTCCAGTGCTTTTCTTAGAGCCCTGGCTGAATTAAAGACCTGAGATGTAGGTCAAGTGTTTTCCTCCCATCTGTTTTTAGGGCATGCCTCAGCTAAAGGACAGAGGAGAAGCTCCTAACTGCACCCCCATCCAGGAAAATCCCAGAGTAAAACCTGAGAAAGAGGAAAAATGTTCTACATGGGAATGTTTGGGGGGATGCAAGGTAAGAGCTAGTGAAAAGGAGCTGCAGCAACACGGACAGGATTGCTGTCAGAAGCAGCAACATGCTTCTAGGCTGGAGGTCTGGCTTGTTTGCAGTGGTGCGCGCAGGCCAGGTGTGACTGGGAGGTTGACACCCATGGAGAACGAGAAGAGCTGCTTCTCCCCCACTTTCCACGTGGCACATTGACCCAGAGCTTCCCAACTGTGTCCAGCAGCATTCATGCCCAGTCACAATCCCTCCTGCCATGCTAGGAAGGCGCGGCAGAAGCCTGAGGGTGATGAGGTGCCCTCAGGCACCCCACAGCCTGCCTGCCCCCCGCACAGCCCTGCAGCCCAGCCTAGCCATTGCAGCACAGAAGGAGAGCAGCAGAGGAGAGGGTTGCTCTGATGCCCCCTCTCCCAGATGAATTAATCCTCTGTGGGGATTGCAGAGAACACCCAAAAGCTTCTCTTTCAGGAGCAAACACAAGACGACTGGCTCAAGTGAAGACTGTGATGGACTACGCCCCTCATACCAGCTATAAGGGGACATCATCATCCTCATCTTCATCCTCATCCAGGTCAGTGGAGTGTAGGCTTATGTCCTTGAGGATGTCAGAGATATTGTCAGCAACTGGCCCTGTCAGCTCCATCTCTTCCAGCTCAGTATCTGTGGCATAAGTGGAGCCCAGAAACTCCCCCTCTTCACACCCGTGCTGGGGCTGGGAGCAGTGCGAGCAGGGCGGCAGTGGGCTCTCCATGCCCGGAGCCGCTGCTTGCAGTGCGGCCACCACACAGTTGTCCTGCCGGCTCCACACCTGAGCGGCCTGACTGACCTTCTCGCTGCTGGTTGAAGTCCGGTTGGTGTCGCGGAAGCTGGCGAGGGGCGGGCGGAGGCGAACCCCAGAGCGTGTGGAACCTTCTATTGCCTTCTGGAGCTGGGAGAAGAGAAAAAGTTCAGAAAAATAAAGGGAAGCTGACCTAGCCCTTCCCAGCAGAAGTTCATCTACCCTCCAGGGTAAAGGGGCCACAAGCAGAGAGTCACAGCTCTACCTCCACGGGCTGTGCAGATCACCTTTTACACTGGTGGTGTAATTTTTCATTCCAGGGTAAATAAATTCCACACCACTTCCAGAGACAGTAATAGCCGCTCAGTTAAGAGCCCTGTGTTCATAAAAAGGATGAACCATCTCACATCCCTGTAAACAACACCTGCTGCCTCCTCTGAAATACAGCCATCCATTCCTCTGCGTGGCTTCCAAAGGGCTGACTCAGAATTCGATGCTGGATTAAAAACGTAGCAATTGCGTATATTTGCTGCTGGATCCTCCAGTGCCTGTAAGCTATTGCAGTGGTCCACAGGACATGTGCAATTGGTTAGGAGATGGAAGGACCTGTACTTACCTCTTCCAAAGCCAACACTCCCCGCAGCTTCCCCATGCTCGTTACATAGGCATGGCTGAGGCCCAGTAATGAGAACAACGTATGCGTCTGTGAGCAAAACCACAAAAAAACATTTCAGGGACTTTGGAAACATGATATTTGATGCTAGAGCTGGGACTTGGGATTTAGAAATGGGAATCACAAAGGTGCACAAGTCTGCAGGTATCCAGTGAGAAACTACCTTGTCCCTCCCCCCTCTGCAGCCAGCACACGCTGCCCTTCGGTCCTTCTGCCGCACAGCCCTAGCTGGGGCATGCTGGTGATGGGGAGCACATCCTCGAGGTCACCCCCATCCTGCTCTGCAAACAGAATCACGTGCAACACCCTGTATTTGGGTGCTTATGCAGCTCCTACTTAATTTTCGTGCTGGAAATTCAGCTATCATATAGTAATATGCAAAGTCAGAACCTGCTTAGGTTATTTATTCTAGTGCTTTCCTTAACACGAAACTATTTCTTTTTTGGCTCTTCCAGAATTTTTCTGGTCAAAACTTAAGCTTGTTGCTGCTTATCCAGTGCAGCAGGACCACCGAGAACAAGTTACTTCCTTTCTCTTACAAAGCCGTCTCAAAAGGACAGATTATCATACTGTCATCTTTTCTTCAGCTTAAATATACCCGATTTTTTTATTGCTCTTTATAGATCAGACTTTCTGAAAGTTTCAGTGTTCTCAGTGTTCATCTATGGCATATTTCCAACCTCTGAGTTTTTTAAGCTGAGCTCTAGCTGGGCTTTACCTGTGGCTTTACATGAAGTCATGCTTTTACAGCTGGTTTTTGCCTTTCTTTTAACATCACATAAGATGTTGAATGTCATGTTTAAGTGAACTAGGGAAAATCTAATTTCTCAGGAACAAGACATTATACCCTAATGTAAAAGAAAATCAGGCTGGTTAAATACAATCTGATCACCATAAGCTGTGATATTCTTGCCATTGTCAACACTCTCACACGTAGCTCTAACTATGCATACCTCAAATAGTTTGATTACTTATTCCTGCATTTTTTGTGCATCCCTGTTACTTCAGAATTTCTCATTTGCTCTTTTTTATAAGAGGTATGAAACCTTCCCCATTTGCAGTCTTCAGGGGTAATTTCTTGTAACCCCTGTGTTCTCAAAGATAAATGCCAGTGGTTTTCAGACTGCTTCAGTCAGCTGCTTAGAAAACACCAAACTCATCTTAAGTATAGGCTAACCTGTCGTTTTGCTCAAGGCAGAGATCTTACCGCTTTGATAATAGTAATCAGTTAATTTTGTGCAAGGCATATGCTGACCACTCACGTTAAATGAATATTGACAAAAGAAAAGCACGCGCTGTGCACTCCAGTAGACTGCTTTCCCTTTCCACTGAGTGAAAGCTGGTCCCCTCTTACACCTGATATACAGTGACTGCTTCTGTCCCGTCATCCTGTGCTAACTCCAGAAGCTGTATGATCTAGCTTCCTCCTCCCTTGTGCTCGGTTCAAGAAAAGAGCCTGTGCTACAGGGTGGTTTCAAGCAACTCTTCTTGTGCACTGAGGCAGGTTCTACACCCTGACAAAAGCACCCTGAGAGACCCAGGAGCACTCATTCCGATGCTGCACGCTGACAAAGCAGTGTGTAAATCCCAGTGTAATGCCCCCAGCAGTGAGGCATACAGTGCTTCTGCTAATGTAGTGGCTGGAAAATCCTATGTGGTGTCCAAAAGCTGTGTTAGTAAATGCACTCAGACTTCTTATCAGGTAGCCTTTCATTTTGCAGGAGACTGGAGGTACCCGCAGAAGGAACAAACTGACTTCTGTACCTGGATAAGGGAAGTAGCTGGCAGTAGTAGTTGTAGGTGAAGGCAAGGAGAAGAAATAAGTCATAGACTGGATTTGCAATGATAGGGTGGAGAAAGACAGTGTGTGTCCCAGAGCCATCTGCACCCACCTTGTGCAGGGAAGTTCTCTCCACCAGCTGGAAAGGGGAAGGGTCTATGCGGCAGCTGTCAAAGCACACAGTCTTGTTCAGCTCCTGCTGTTCCCAAGCATCTATCTGACACAGGAAAGAGGAGGAATCACTCTTACAATAATTAGCAGTGTTGCCGTCTGGTGTACCCACACTAGTCCCATTCTCCTCTTAACGCTTCTTCCTTCCGATGTAGATCATTCATCTTCCCATTATATCACCCCCCTCAGCTTTCCCATCCCTTCCCATCATGCTCCCTTCCCATCCCTTGCCAGATGTCAAGTCCCTATGGAAACAGAGCAATTCCAGTATCTCAGAGGTTTTCTGAGAAGGTGAGGTTTTGCTCCTCCCTGCTTAAAGGAGGAGCGAACATCTTCTCTTTCCTTTTGGAGCACATCTTCCCCTTGTCATTGTAAGACATTTGTTCCTTTGTGTAAAAAAATGAAGGAACAACACAGACCCACAGAAAGATTTAGGTGAGGGTGGAACGTGTGGCAGCCCCTAGCCCAAAACCCTGCTCACGGCATCACGGCAGGGCTGACTCCCAGGCTAGATCAGATTAGTCAGAGCCTTACTCAGCACATCTAGCAGAACGATCTCTGCTCTTACTGGGCAAGACTTGCCCACTGTGCAACTCTAAGGGGAAAATGGCTTTAGCTATGGCTTTGTGTGGCAATCGTGGAGGTTGCTGGAGTTCAGGAAGTATTGCAAGCAATAGGAAAAGGGCAAAAGAAGCACTCAATTAACTTCACTCCCTTTCTGCACCCAGTTTTACCTCTTCTGGCCTCATTGTCTCAATGACTTCCACCGGCTCCTGTAGGAGAAAACACTGTTCAGGACAGACAGAACTCACAGTTTCAGAGTACAGAGAGGAAAGATTTGCACAGCTTCCTCACCCCATGTGGTCCCCTTTTTGTTCCAAATAGAATATGACTGAGTGTTCCGTTTTTCTTTATACTCATACATTACAAGGTGTACTCTGTACTTGCTGTGCTTCCCTGGCCAACGAAGATTGGCTATGGAATGCTGGTGGGGCAATTCAGGTGCCTACACACGGTCTTCTAGTGCTGCTTTAGGTGCTCCCAGATATCCCACATGGGGTCCAAGCACCACCCTAGAGTGGATAGGTCTCCATAGGCTCTGTATGGTATCTACCAGCCCTGTGCAGATATGTCAGAAACCCAAGGGCATCTAACATGACACAAACCAAAAGCATTTTTTTAATTTTTATCTGGCCAAAACTGTTTGCCAAATGCAATAAAACTGCACTTTATTCCAGGTTAGTCAAATTAGCATTAAGTTATTCACTGAGAAAAAGATGCTCACACTCAGTCATGCTGGTAGCCTTGCTGCCTGAGCACAGATGGCTCTTTAGGAAGATGCACACTCCTTTACAGTAATCACAGCCCTTCTCCTTGGAGAGGGTCCCCCACTGATGCTCTCAGAGTTCAGGACCATAAGCGCCTCCACGCTTTGGCCAACGCTGAACGGCTCTGAGAAGTAAGTTCTGTTTCCACTGCATTCCCTTCCCTCTTTGGGGCACTGCTAGGCTCTCTGTAACCCTGACCTGGACGGCACTCTCTGCTTCAAGTGGACGGTTGTAATGACACAAGAGCTGCTGGATCAGTTGCCTCAAACTCCTGAAATTGCCTGAAGGATGAAAACAAACACATGGATAAGAGAGAAGAACAAGTGAGAGACACAAAGCCCCATGCCCATCTTCTTGCCCAAGGCAGGCTGGGAAGCCACAACCTAGATTCCATTTGTAAGATGGTGCCTGGGACATGCCAGAACAAATATTCCCATGCAGTATCTTTTCCTCAGGGAGAGGGAACAAACCATTACAAAATAGCCCTTGCAGGTAATATTCATAAATCAGTGTCCCTGAAAAAAAAAACAACCAAGAGAGAAGCATGACTACTAACACAGCAAACAATCTGACAGAAGGTGTAAACTGCTGTAATGAGAGGCTTCTGCGGTCCACAAAGAGAATGTGGTTTGTAGGATGAATATGGAAAGGGGAGGTGAGAATTTAGAAACTACTTAAAAGACAAAACATACCAACAGCCTGACTGTGACGGGTACAAAGGGGTAAGGAGTCCCTGGGTTGTGCCAACAGTATAATGGTGGCAATGCAAAAGACTGCAGAATTACTTTCCCAGGCAGGACAGTCAGGAATTAGCAGAGAGGAGGAGACAGGGTTTGCTGCTGCTGTGAAGTGAACGAGGCTGCAGAGGATGGTTGGTCAGAAAGTGACAGCTGTGAGCCAAATTAAAAGTTACTGCAGGGAAAGCCTCGCGAAGTCGCTCCTGCTCCAATTCCTCTGGGCATGCCTGGGCCACTCACTACCAGCTGCACGCAAAACGTCTCACACACTGTCCTTGTTTTGATGCGACTCTTTTTCCGATTTGGAAAGGAGGGTGGATGGCTGTCCCACCACTCTGCTGCCCTGGAAGCATAAAGTGGATTTTCCTGTGCCTGAGAGGTTTGGTTGTACATTGGTGGTGTTAAGGAACCAGAAAGTGGTATATGCTCTATTACATGCTAACCTTTGGGTGCCTGAAAGCACAAGCCCGCGGAGCCCTATCCCCTGTATTCATTCTCAAGATTGGGCTACACCTCTGTGCATATTTCAAGACACAAAGAAAAAAACCCACCATCCTGCATCAACTATACATGCTACCCGAATCAGAACGAGCTGTGAAGACAGCCTTGGAAGCAAGGCTAATACAGGCTGGGGCGGCACACAAACAGCACAATACATCAGTGTTTGTCTGTGGCATTAAAGTAGCTGAATCAGGGATGCATGTCCAAGGGAGAAGCTGCTCGGTTTTGGAGGTGGCCAAGCAGCAGAAAGAACAAGTACAAAAGTTTAGCTCTTGTGCTGGTTCTCCCAGGGAAATTCATTCACAGGGTGAAGGGGGCAAGAGACGGGACCCTTCCATGCAGACTCTGCAGAAGGTGTCCGAGGCAACGCTATTGCAGAAGATGGAGTGGGGAGCAAGCAGCCTGAGTGGCCTGCTTTTGCCAAGCTCTCTGAGGGGCACAAACAGAAAGTATTTCCAGTTATGTTATACTGATGATGTTGTGGGTTTTGTTTTTTTACAAATTACAGAACACTTTTAATACAGGAACAGCAGAGAAAGCTCCTCCTCTGTCCTTGAGAAATGAGCAGCTGGCAGCAGCTGGCAGGCATAGTGGCAGGAGAGCTCCCACAGGCAGGCAGGACACGGCTGGGACATGCCAGCAGTTACTGTATCTGGGGGACATGGCTGGGACATGCCAGCAGTTGCCGTACCTGGGGGCTGCTGTGGCTCCAGAGCTTCAGGCGTTTGTTTCGGAGGACTTGTTGGCCCATTGGGCTCCTCTGGGTAACTGGGCGCAGGACTTGGGGGCCGAGGCAGCTGTCATGGATAGAACAAAGCCCACCCTGTGTCATTTCTTTCTCAGCCTCTCCAAATGCCTTAGGGCTGCCTAGGCAGTCTGTGTGGCATCTCGCCACTCCTCACTCTCACCTCTCCCTTCTCATCCGTATCCTCATCCTCATCAACATAAGCAAAAGATTCGTGCTTCAGCTTTGGCAGGGCTGCCCACGGTCCCTTGCTGTGCCCGTCATAGGGTGCTTCGCACAGCTTCTGCTGCATCTCTCTGTTGAGGAGCCGCCGCCGTTCTGGGCTTATGTGTCTCTGGAGGAGAGCCTGCAGCTCAGAGCGCTCTACGGACCCCAAAAGGATCATGGTCTCTGCGCAACACAGAACAGAGAAGCCACTAAGCTGCCTCAGGGTTTTGAATATCCCCTGCCCCATGCTGCCCCTTCCTCCCTCCAACCTCCTCAAAGTGCTCGGATTTGTACTACAGCTGCCCAAGAGCCAGCGCCCAGCCCTGCTGCTGGCACCCTGTGGGGCTGCAGGAAGCTCATCAGCCCCTAGCTGTGCCAGCCCTCAGCACCACAGCCAGAGCAGGCTCTTTCCTTACACCAGATCCCTTGCTGCTGTCACAGAGCAGCCACAAACTCCCCCCGCCCAGCCCTTTACCTCTTGATCTGCTTTGCTGCCCGCACCCTGGCTTACCTGTCCCACCAGCTGGAACAGCCTTCTGTTATACGTCATCCATAGCAGAAGACTTTTAGGATGATTTTTTTTTTTTTTTAATGTGGTGGGTCACACTGTCTCCTTCATAGCATGTAATTTGAAAGCTAGTTTATTTGCCTTTTAAGCTGAGACAGCCTTCAGGAAGGACCAGTTTCTCCATGCTGCTTACCTGGCGAGTCCACCAAAGGCAAAGTCTTAACAGTGGTGCTCTGGAGCAGAGTTTGCAAGTCTCGGTATTTACAGTTGGAGGAGACGAATTTCACATCTTGGACCATAATATCCTCGACAAAGATATTGTATTTGCTGTGAATTTATGGACAGTGAGGGGAAGAGTTATCATATTAAAATGTCTAGTGGATAAATTCCTTGAAGAAATATATAAATGACCGCTTCTTTAAAAAGTGTTCTCAATACAGTTGCTAAATAGTGTTTTGTGAGAGTAACTGAAGAGAACTTTCCAACAGGATCAAACAGATTAACTGGATTTTCACTACAGTTGTGTTCCACTCCACTGCCCCTCACCATAAAAGCACATACATAAATATACACGTACAGATGTTTTATATATACATACTTATGTATATTATATATACTAGAGAGAGGAAGACATGTATATGAATAACTGAATTATTTTTTAAGAGAAATATCCAAATAAAAGGAAATTTCAAACATTTCCTGGAGAACAAAATCCAAACCCCACTGAATTCAGAACAAAATGGAAATGGGACACGATTTTGAATTTTTTAAACGGAAGCAGTTTGGCACTGTTAATACAAATTCAGTAACATTGCAGATTATTCAAACCTGTGTTTCCTGTGGAAAAAAAAAAAAAGGACTGCTCTCCATTTCTATGTACGAACCCTAATTCTACTCCATTGCTTGTTTTTTCTTGCTGCAGGTCTATGCCGCCTTTTTATAGTACTATCCCCATTTACGCCCTTTTATTCTCCCATGGTTGCACCTCTTCTTTATTTCTTTGCCACTCCCCACCTGCACCTCTGTTTCACTACCGTACCTTATGTGGTTCCAGCCCAGGTCTGGCAGGTAGGGCAACTTCTTCACCTGAATGATGCTGTCGTAGAGGCTGGGCTGTAGGCTCTGGGCCACCATGTTGGCCAGAATGACCGCCACCATCATGGGGAGGATGTGGGAGATCTGGCCTGTCAGCTCGAAGCAGATCACGGCAGTGGAGACAGTGTGGCTCACCGCTCCTGTCAGAGCTGCTGCACCTTTCCCAGGCAGGGTGGAAAAGGGACAAGTAGAGAAGACTGTCATATAGAAACGACATCTCACATCAACCAGGAAAGTCATGGGGATGGGACCAGGTGAAGAAAAGACAGACATGGGGGCTCACCAATAACAGCATACCCTCCGGGTAAGATCTGATAAACGATACCATCAAAGAGGATCCCGTTCGGAAAAAGCGATGCCATGATTTCCCCAATAAGGCGCCCAAATGCAGCACCTGGAAAATATCACTGACAATTATGGAATTAAGATCTCAGGAACACCCAGTCTGCGCTGGGCAATCACTCAAGTATTTCATAACAGACACGAAATCAAATCTTACATTAAGATGACTCTGGGGACTAAAGAGTAGTTCTCAGTTACAAAATATGGAAGTTAAGACTCCAAGAGGCGAAAAATGTACTAAGATCTGTAAATACTTGACCCCTCATTCTTCCACTTAGGCACACCAGGCACAGTGGTATCTGTGATTCCCAGGTAGGAGGAAATATTTTCCGAGTACACACGATGCCAGTCCCCGTCACAGCTGAGGCCGTTCACACGCGCGCTCTGTGAATGCCCACACCCCACCGTCACAGCTTACTGAAGAGTTTAGGTGGAAAGGGACTTTGGGAGCCTTGTTCGGACCCCTGCTCACAACAGGGCTCATTTCAAAGTGAGATAAGTCACCCAGACCCTTGTGCAGACAAGCCTTGAAAGTCAGCAAGGATGGAGCTTCTCCAGCCTTTCTGAGCGCCTTAACCAAGGAAACAATTTTTTTCTAACGTCCCACCAGAACGTCCCTGTTGCAACTTGTGCCTTTACTTCCTATTTACTGGGACCTGTCATGGAGGTCTCCAGCTGTCCCCCCTATCCCCACTCTGCTGGGTGGTGAAAGCCATGGAGATCCCCTCCTAGCCTTCCCTTCTGCAGGCTGAACAAGCCCAGCTTCTCCAGGATCGCCTGGCTTGTTTATCAGGAGGCCGTGGCTCAGCATGCCTCCCACAGTGTGGCTCTCCTTGCGTAAAAGGACAGGGATTTTCTCCTCAGCGTTTGGATTTGGGGGGTGGGAAAATGACAGAAGCAGAAACTTGGAGGCTGGTATACGGACTGTTAACCAAGGCTGCCATAGACATCAAGTGGTGACTCCTCAGCCGTTAAAAGAAACCCACCGGGCATGTGCGCAGTGTCTCTGACCCTCTCAGCTGTCGGACCCACACGCTGCAGCAGGAGGTGGAAACTCACCTAGCACAAAAACCGGCATGAAGCCTCCACAGGGGATTGGCATTGTGGTAGCAACGACAGACATCCAGAACTGGAACAGAGGCAGAAGGTGCGGGTGTTACTGCACAGCAATGGCACTTCCCGCAGCCCCAGTCTGCGAGCCCACGAGCAGACACGTCCTGAGGGAGCTGGCCATTCTGCCAGAAAGCCAAGGGTAAAGGAGCTGTGGGGTGTGAGGGGGAGCCGGAGGAGCTCTGGCAACACACCAGCACCGACACCGAGGGCCTCTGGGGGACTGCTGTGGTGGCAGGGAAGCTCAGTCACCGAGGGGATGGATGAACATGAGAGCGCCTTTGCCTCGGACCTCAGAAGCTGAGATTTCCCACTGCTCCAAGTGGCTTAAATTTTCATAGAACAAGCTTGTCAAAATTTCACAGGGTCAGCTCCTCTGGGCATTTGTGCCACTGCTGACCCACACTCGGGATGACTTTTTCCTGAAGTCCAACTGTCGTAAGTTTCCTTTATTCTAGCTTGTCTCTGTGGCCTCTTGTGCTATCACTGTGTTGGGCAAAATGATGAAACCCATCCCAGTGCTGCTAAGACCAATTCATGCTGACTTGGCCCAGCACATATAGACTTCTTCTGGAGGCAACAGCCTAATCTTACAAACACCTCAAAGGCTAATACCTTCAGACTTTCTCAGGCAATATAAGAGGTTTCCACAGTTGAGGGAAACACGGAGAAGCTGCTGTTTGAAAAGCTGGCACAGAAAAGTGTACTGGCAAGATGTCCCTTGCTGCAGCAGTATCGTCCATAGGAGGGAGACAGCCATGGTCCAGCACATCAAGAGCCATACTGCCAGATGTTTCAGGACCATATTCTCCTCAGACTGGGCAAATCCTTCCTGTTCAAGGTCCACCTTTGAGGACCTCTGCAGACATTGTTGTAGCCATAGACAGATGAGATACCAATCTGTAGACAGACAGTTTGGCGAGAGGACATCCACCCAAGACAGCTTTTCTGCTGAAACCCCTATAGGATGAAGCCAATTTTTGTTTGCCATTTAGGAAAGCCCTCTACAAAGGTAACAAAGAGCCATCACAACAGCATTTCTCAGCCCATGGTAGAGGAACATGCTGTGAGGATGGGTTGGGCCACCAATTTGACACTGAGTGCTGCTCTTCCTTCCATAAGCCATTTGAATATTCCAGAGGAGAAGCTCCCAACCGGCTGGGAGGCCAGCAAGCTGCAGAAGTGGAATACAGCTAACTAAGCTCTGTCTTTGCAGTACCAAACCCAGGCCACATACAGCTGGGAACTGGGACTACAGTGCAGTGGAGAATCAGACCAAGCCTTTGCCCAGAGTTGAAACAGCAGTTTCTTTTTTATGTGGTCTATCCCAACTCTGAATCTATCCAGAAGAAAATAAGCTGCTTGGAGCAGTTCTCTAGTGAGTTGAGAAAGCCTTTAGTTAATGTGACAAGGCCAATGAGCCTAGTGTCTGAGGATACAGCTCTCCCAAAGGAAAACAGATGGGAATCAGGACAGATATACCATGTAGTCCATCACTCTCTTATTCAAGTAAATGAGACCTTATCTGCTTGGTACACTATAATCACAGAAACAGAACCCTTAACTGCCTGTCAGAAACTTGATCCTGGTTTTACTTTAGATGGAATCAGCTGTGTCAATCACTGATGCCCCTTCCTGATCTACCGAAAGGTTCAACTGATACTTCAAGGTGGCCCCAGCTTTTTGCTCCTCTGAAACAAAGCAAATCACCATTTCTGTATTTTTACCCTTTTATTTCCCTGCCCTTAGGAAAACCTCTTTCTTGCTACTTGTATTTTGAACACTGGAACATAATGTTTTCTTCTTTCAAATCTCTTCTCTTGCTCTGTCACGTACCAGTTACACAGCTGATCCTTCCAGAGGCTGAACAGTTGCAACTTCCACAGACCATGTCAGCTCAGAACACTTAAACTGCTGCTGCTTTCCAAGAAGTGAACAAAACTCTTTTCAGCTGCATTTCTCCATCAATATATGGTACTGCCAACAAATCTTTGAGCCTCACACAACTATAGCTTGTGCTTGCATACTTTCCTTTGTCTCCTATCTGTAACAGGAATATCAGGTAGGCTGTATCAGACTTCATTTAGACCAAATACAAATTATCTGAGAGCTTTCTACTAAATTATTTATTTTTGTGGAACCTGAGAAAACTTCCCTGATGTAGTCCTCCCAGCCAAGTACTACACAGTGGGCACCAAAGGTCATTCAGCAGGATGCATGAGGATGGCGACCTAGGGAGCAGTGAAGGAGCTTACTATGTTAATGCCAGGAAACTATTCCCTAATAATTTGGGTGATCTTGCATTCAAGGTGGGCAAACATCACATTAAAAGATGTAAGAACCCACTACAGTTGCTACATTCAGTACCCAGGAGCTCCTCACTGGCAGTTCACAAACTATTTTACAAAGGATCAGGAACACTCAGTCTGAGCGGAGAAGGGCTATGGTGAGCTGGGTTTCCTACCTTCACAAGGAAGAAAAGCAGGATGATGATGAAGACGCTGACTTTAGGATGGATCCAGGCAGCAGATTTCCCCAGGATCAGAGGGTCCCCTGTGTATCTTGCCCAGGTGTAGTTATCAAAGAGAGAGCTGATGGCTTCCCGTGGCATCAACTAAACAGAAAAAACCAGGCATAAGCCATGATATTAGACCAGGTAAATATTTCACCTCTGTTCCAAGGAAGTGGAGGACATTTTCACTTGGGCAATTCATGATTATGAGACTTAACTCACATTTTTAATCTTCAGGAAGACAGACAGGACTTTACCAGAACTGGTGAAAGGATAACTATTTTTACACACTGGGTAACACCTTCCTTACTACTTGCTCAGGTGAGTGGACCTTTTTCAAGTTTTATATCAAGGTGATAGCAGAGATCATGAGTCTCAGAATATAGTCCCCAGCTCAGCCCAAACTCTTCCTGTGTCTATCTTCCCCCCCTCCATGACCTAAGGTTATGGGGGCACAGGACAAGGTGAGGCTGTTCCGCAGAACTGCACAGAATTGCAAATATCCCACTCTCACCTCTCCTGCCATGAACTGCCCAAATCCAGGAGGAAAGGTCACAGTTGCTATAAGGAAGGTGATAACACCAGGGTATATGAGGCGGCTGGAAAGAAAGGAAAGTTTATTAAAATATAACCTCACATTCTTGTAGCACTGTTACTTCAGGACTATGGATGCCATTTCCGTGAAAGCTCTCTGCCACATCTGTATCCACTGCTTTGGAGTTCTGCTACTGGCAATTCAACACCCTGCTCCACTCACAGAGAGCTCAACTGTCAGCAAAACCATTTTCCCCATGAGAATTATGTGATGGGAGGGATGGAGGGGGATGCACAAAGTGCACAGACTCGAATACATGGGGGTAGGATGCATATTTACAGTGATGCATTGACCTATTGTCACAAGCCAGCACCTCCTCCATTTGTCCTTACCACGCCAGTCTTGCTTCTTCACTCCCATGCAATGTATCCTGTCTTAGTATATTGAAACGTAGGGTGGGGTTTTTCATACATTTCTGCAGGCATCCCCCATTGCGTTAATTCTTATGAGAAAAACTGCTTTTCTTTCCACTGAATTGCTGACTGTCACAATTTTGGGGAAGATGTCCTAGGTGGGCAGTGGGTCTAGGCATGCTGGACCAGCAAAGCGCAGGAGGCTGAAGCCACCTGTGCTTTCCTCCTGCTGTGTCCAGCGCTGGGACAGGTTTCTGGGTACACTGTGACACTTCAGGGGCACTAAGACACCACCAGTCTCAGCTGCCTCCATGTGCTGGACTAATCCCATCAGGTCTCCCCTGAGAAATCTGTGGGTTTCCTACAGGAGGTTCTGCCTGAGGTGCTGTGGTATTCAGGAAGTCAAAATATAACCTTTAATTTCTTTCAGTCTAAGGACCAACAAAATTCTGAGAAATCAGTCAAAAGTTTGAAGTAAATTCCCGCTTTTCAGGCTTTGCTCCACATCTCCATTAACTTTGTCTGATGGCTCTCTGGTGCTTGTGGCTAACACTATGTAATGAAGACAGACAATTTTTCTTCCACATAATAAATTAACTTAGTTTGAACTTCTTTGTTAAAAAGAAGTGGTTTTCTTCTGCTCAGATCTGCAACTTGCCAAGAAATGCAGGCCCTCTGCACCACTCAGAAACCCTACAAAATCCACAGAGCATCTGTGAAGAGACTGGAGATGTTTACAGTTACTCACCTTTTCTTCTTCAGGTTATAACTTGTATTACAGACAGGAAAAAACTATCTTCAAGTGCTCAGTAAAAACTTTATTGCTAAGGTTTTTATTTGGGTTTGCATTTCTTTTCCATGCTGCCATTCACACCCTTTTGCTACTATCAGTTTCAGCTTTTGGTCCGTAAGCATGCAGTAAGTGCAATACTGCAGCACATTCTTTATGTTTTTGCCTACATTTTGATTTAAAAAGAATTAGATTTTAAAGTTAGATTTCAGTTGTATTTAATTTTCTTAAAATATAAAGGGCATTGAATTTTTTACAGATTCTAAAAAAAACCCCACAAAAGCAGCATGATCTTACGAAGCGTGATCATTGATTTTTTGATTAAAAACATTTTCTGTCCAATCAATCGTTTCCCTTGTCCTCTTCACGAACGTTACATAGTCTCCCTTCTAAATCAAGAAGCTATTTGAAACTTTGGGCTGATCAAGAAGAAAATCCAGTGCAGAGCAAATTCTCTTGATGTCTGCAGATCTCTTACTCTCACATAACTTCAGTTTCTTGTATTTTCACTACCTTACATTCTACTATTTCCACTATTATCTAGTATAATCCAGAAAGCATTTGTTACTATGCAATACCAGTAGGGTACAAAAACCTGGTCCCTAAAGAAAGTATCTTCAAAGGCACCCACTATTTGGTGAGAAACTGGTTGAGTGCTGCATGGCGCCGGATGCACAGGACCACCTGGCGATTGAGATAAACAAAAAACGCTCCAAGGAATCCAGAACATATCCTGAAGAGGAGAGAAAGAAATAAAATCATACCAAACAACAGATAACACACAAACCATCAACCAGGAAAATGAGTTTAAGTGTTCTGCTCCTCCAGCTGTTCAGGGACCTTTCTGCCTCCCCCAGCGGTTTGCCCCCTGCTCGCCCGGCGATGCTAACTCTGACCAAAGGGGAGGGATTAATTTGGGCCTCTCTGCCATGCACACTGCCACTCTACCACTGACATTTGCTCTTGCTTAGAGGGGGAAATCTCATCTATAAAGATCTATAAAATAATCTATAAAAAGGGACGCTCAGACCTTGGCGGGGCTGGCGAGGAGCAGCTGGGCGAAGACCAGCACTGTCAGAACAAAATTATACATCTACATCAAATATTAAAAGTAATAGCAACTCTTGTGCCTAAAGCAAGGTATGTCATCTCTATGATCCTAATTACTTAGATCTACGTTCCTGATCTTAATAAAGTAAAAAAAAAAAAAAAAAAGGTATAGTTGTCTAAGGACTGGCCTTGACCCTTATGCTCTGTAGCTTAATGAGACCTGGATAAATAGGGTGAAGTAAAAAAAGGTGAAGTAAATAAAAAAAAGTAAAACAAAGAGTGCATTTAGAATTGGTAAAGGGAAGTATTATTTTGGGAAGTATTATTTTATGTGGCAAACAATTAACCCACAGAATTCTGAAGATAAACAGATAACATTTTCATTCTATTAGTTTTTAAAATTAATGGAATTTTCCTTTATTATAAGTTATGCAGACTTCAGCCAAATCACATTCAAAGATTAATTTAGCTTACTTAAAAAGTTGTATGTTGAAAACATCCTGCTTGATCATTTAAAAATTGCATAAAAACAAGTTTAAACTAAATACAAAGCTGTTCACAAACATGTCCAGTGAGTTTCTTTTAAATATTGGAAGCTGGCACTGTTTAGCGCTACTGTTAGACCAGTCCCTTCAGCAATATAAGCCTAAGGGATGCACACTGAACTGAATTTCTTTAGTAATACTTTATATTAAAAACCAGATCCCTCCATTCCTGGCTATCAGTTTGTCAATAAAGTGCTCCTCCTGTATGTATTTTGCAAATTACCAACATCTGCTGACCCAGAACAGGATCTACCTGTCGATAGAGCTTGGGCTGGCTCAGGTTTTTTGTCTTATCTGAAAGCAAAGGAATATGTTGGATAGAAAGAGTGTTCAACTTTGAGACTTAATGTTTAGAGAAATTGGAGGATTCCAAGCTGGCATCAGGACTTTATCCAAGACTTTTTTTTTTTTTTTTTTTTTTTTTTTTTTTAAGTACCACGTTGGATACCCAGGCATTTGAAAGCGTTTCACAGCTGCCATATACTCCTTTCCTAGCCCGTGTGTAGTACTGAAAAATACAGCTCTGCCAACTCTGTTCAAAACATGATGACAAGAAGTTGTGCATTCCATCAGCTGTAAATCATAAGGATTACCTTTTTCATTGCCAATCTAAGCAATTCGATTGCCCCAAGTGCAGCATGCAAGTCTATTTAAGACGACCAAACTGGATACATATTACTAGCAAAAGCTCCTGTATATTCATAGATTTTCAACACATATGATGTCTTAAAAAAATCCCACTTGAGTTCATATTCAAGGAAATGAATATGAGGGCAGCCTACTAAAAGGAGCTGGAAATGTATTTCTGGTCTTGGATCCTGGTCTAGCAACAGCATATGCTCACGAAGCCAGCACAGGTATTTGTTCCTGCAGTGTACTCCCTTCAGCACTGCTCCGCAGGGAGTGCCCTGGAGCCTCTCTCAAGCTCAAACCCAAACATTCTCCTCACAGCAATTCCAAATCCAGTTTTTCTCTAGTATTTCCCAACTGTATTCTCATTTTCCTTAAGTTCATTCTTTCATTTCCCAAAACTTTCTCCACAAATGAAATCAGCTCAGCTATCTCCACAAATAAAACCAACACTCAATAAATCGTTGTTCTCACTGAATCCAGTTATGGTTCAGTTACCCTTGCCACCATGTTGAGTGTGACAGCCTCTCTTGAAAAGGATAACCATTCTGACCTTGTAAAACGGAAATTTCCTGGTTAATTTTGCCCCACTTTTGTCAGGTGAAAAGGCCACACTTGTTGGGTCAGTTCATTAGGGGATGCCACCAAAATGGTTAAAGGGCCATTCAGTAAATCTATATCCAGAACCTAGACCAAGGCAGACTTTTTTTTTTTCCTCCCCAGAACTTAATTTCTGAAAAAGATATATGAAAAGGAAATAACAAATGGCTTGATAATACCTGCATTTCCTTCCTTACCCATTGGGCTACCCGGGCATCATTTCTAAAGGAGGAATCCCAACAAGCAGAGCCCTTTGTAGAAGAAGAGACTCGAAATCTTATGGGATACTCTAGGTTTGCATGTTTTAATCGGTCCTGCAGCGTTGGGTCACCTCCGCAGAGAGTGACAAGCTTACAAGATTTTCAGCTCTACATTTATAGTCTCTACAAAGCATTACCTAATCTATTGGTTTCAAACAAGTCTTTTATTAGTCATTATCTTGACAGTCGGTTTCACAAGTTGTTCTATATCTTGACCACTTCGCTATTTTATTTCTTTCAAGGATGATCACTTCAGGTTCTGCACGTCCCAGTTCTGAGTAATCACAAAGGACAATCTCCACCATCTCAGCCTCCTAGAGGTCAGGGTCTTCTGTTCTTAGAAACTTCTTTGAACTGTCAGGTACAGTCTTACTAATATTAAACTTTCATTGTCTAGCATCTATTTACCGACCGCGCTTGCAGTCCTGGTCTGGGGCTATACAGGGGACAAAAGCTGAGGTGTTCAGCCTACAGTAGCACTGATCTGGCATTTTCCTCCAACACTCTTATTTGTGACAACCAGAACGTCTAAAAGAGATGTATGTAACAGTTTTGCAGAAGACTCCCTTACAGAGCTCACATGATAACCACAAGGGCCAGGAGCCAGGATCCCAGGGACTTACCCTATTACAGCGAACGCCGGCAGCTCCTGCAGATCAAAGGGGAAATCCATGCGGAAGTTCGTTCTGAACAGGGCAGTGATGGTAACTGCCAGAGAAGAAAGAGGTGGAGGAGGAAGAGAATAATGAGGTGAGAAGTTAAATGCCATAAAGGCTAGGGTCAAGGGAACTAGTTTATACAAGCTCCTGGGTGGTTTAATGACATTATATGCAATATTTCAGATTGGCAGATGCTCTGATTTTAGTAGTGCCTATTACTGAGCACTTGTGACACCAGCAATCTAGGTGGTATAGGTTTGTTTCCAGAGGATGTATGTATTTTTTTAGCTACAATTCCAGATTTTTAAAGGGGTTTCTTTTCTTTTAACATCCATTCTTTAGAAAATAAAACCTTCCCACTACAGTCATTGACAACTGTCTAAGCAGGCAGTGCTTATATATCTGGAGAAGCTGTCACACACAGCTGTGATTTCTTTCTAGAAACAAAACTCACATCCTCCCTGAATTTGTACCTGCAAATTTTTTGTCTGGTACCAGAAGAAGGAAAGTTTTAGAAATCAAGAGACAGAAAAGATCAGCTCAGCCCCATCTTCTCCTGCTCGCCTCTCCTGGTAGCACTGCACAGCTGAAATGACTCAGACACTGAAACCTGCCCTGCTTTTACCTGGAGGTACCTAATTGTGTGGGAACAGTAAATACCTGTATGCCAACAGGTGAAGTGCCAATGAGCTATCTAGTGCAGAGTGGAAACAGCTGAATGAGGATGGATATAAATCCCAATTTGCCCTAGATGAATGAATCATTTGCACAATGAGGAAAGGAAAGCAGCAGTGAAAATCTAGCATTAGATGATAATTACAGAGGCATGAATTAATTGTTAATTGGTCAGGCAGCAGGACTATGTTTAGAGCAATGATGTACCCTGATGCCTGTGGGGCATGGTACTAGCCAAAACAGGAAGACCTAACTCCCTACTGCTTTGCCCCATTCCTTCCCTCCTGGCTGCACTGCTCTCCCCTCCCATCGGGGTCAGGCCCACTCCAGCACATGCCAAAGCCTTTACTGCCTTCTTCCACCCCATTAAAACCTACCAGAAAATGTGTCTGCTCTCTCCAGGATCAGTCCTCTGCCAGGGAAGTGAGCTGACTAGAGGGGCCCAGCAGACAGAGGTAGTACAAGGGAGGGGTGGGAGAACCATCAGGACAAAAGACGGTGAAAAGCAGGATGTCCTTTTTTGTTAGATCAGCCCGAGGAAAGATCATCTCAGTTTAGTTTTAGGAAAGAGACAGTCCAAGCCACTAAATGACAGGGCATTAAAGAGCATAGTGGGGCTCACTTGCAAAGAGTTTTGCCCCAGGGTGGCAAAGATGACCAAAGAGCAAAGGGAAACACACAGCACTTAGTCTGAGTCTTTCTAGGGTTCCCTCTCTACTCCCGCAAGACAGAGATTTCTACAGAGTCATCCTGCCTATCTTCATCCTCTCTCCTGAGTGACAAAGCCAGCCTGAAACTGAATGGTTAAGCCCTTTGCTCTCCATCGGCTACAAACTCTACTAGTTTAGAGTAGACGTCCAGCTCTTACAAGGTGAAAGATAAAAGAAGCAAAAAGAAATAAGAAAGTCTACTTCATGGGAAAGTCTACCAAAAAAAGCTTTGAACTTTAAAATAATACTAAGCCATATGTAGAAGAGATCAGACAGAGTGGGAAGGCACCGTGTAACACTATGGCAAATACGATGAAGGCTAGGACACAGTAAACAGAAATCCTGCAGACTGCAGAACCCCAGTCTTGCATAATTAGTGAGCAGGGGCCTGAGCTGTGGCAGCCACCCGAGGGGGCCAGGTGTTACTGGGGAAGTACAGGTAATGGTGTAAAGCCAGCCAATAAGGCCATCAGCATCTAGAAGCCAGCAGAGATTTTATGGGTCTAAGAAAGAAAAGAATTTTGGTGAGATGCTACACAACTTATTTGCATCCGTCTACTCTGATGTGATTGCTTCCCTACCTGCCGCTTCCTGGCTCCAACGGTGCAGCTTGGAGCTAAACAATGACAATAAAAGAGGCGTTAAACAAGCTGTCGACTTAAAAGGCATTAAGATCTGAGGCAGACTAGGAATGAGGTGGATGAGCTATTAATAAAAATAACTCACCACCTCTCATGAGCATCAGGGCTTCCAGGGGCTGGAGGAGGACTGACAGGTAGCAGATGTGTTTAAGAAGGTTATAGCGCAACATGGTGAAATGCAAAGAGAGCATTAGCACCTGGCAAATTGGTAAAATACATATAGATTTTAAAAGCAAGCACAACACTGGAAATACCTATTTTTAACCTCAAAAGTGAGGAAAAAATCCAGAAAGAGAATTCAAATGAATAAAAAATTTGTGATGTGGATTTTTTTTTTTTAACAAAACAGTAAAACCATATTAAAGGGAATCGTATTTATTTAGATTGTTAAGCAGTCCCACGTGAGGCTGTGGAGCCTCATGTAGAGCTCCAGTGGTCAAACAGCAAATGGGAAAATACTACCATGGATCAGAAGCTAAGCCAGAGAGAGAAAAAAAGTGAGTTTATCCTGTCAGCCATGTAACCATACGAGTCATAGTATTTGGTTTAACATCTCCATCAAGGTCCCAGATGACAGGATGGAACTCACTTGTCAGTGACCATACTGAACTGGGGAGGGAGGAAAGGCAGTGGTTTGTCACCTAGAGGGCTTCACTCAGAGTGGCCTCCGCAAACCAGAGGAGCTGACCAGTAGGAACATCATAAATGCAACAAAAAGACAAATATTTAGTCCCGTACCTGGCATGGCAGGTGTGCCTACAGCCTGGGGGCCCAGCGAACAGGAGAAGCTCTGCTCTCATGCCAGTGGGCCCTGTTGGATACAATGCTCAGTACGTGCCCCTGTGGCAATGACAGCTAACCATGTTCTGGGCCACGTCAGCAAAAGTGCAGCCAGCTGGGTGAGAGCGGTGGGTGCTTCCTTCTACAGGGCACTGATGAAGCCGCATCTAGAAAACCCAGTACAAATGAAATGTGACAAAACTGGAGAGGGCCCAGTAGTGAGCCACAACATGGTCCAGTGCATGTGCACCAGGAGAGGCTGCAGGGCCGAGGTCAACTCCATTGGAAATGAGAATGCCCAAGGGCGTTCAAACAGCAGTTCCCCTCCTCACGGGGAAGTTGTAAAGACACAGTGAAAGAGGCAATGGGCTCAACTTCTAGTGAGGGAATTTTGTCTACATATAATGACAAATGCTGCTTTTTGGGAAGGTGGTTGAGCACTGGAACAGGTGCACAGAGAGGCAGTGGAAGTCTGTCCCTGCTGTAAGCAGGAGTTTGGAGTAGAGAGGTCCAGGGCTCTCTTCCAAATTAAATCTTTCTGTGATTCAGAATTTTCTGTGGAAGATGGCAAAATCTGCATGTGATCCTGAATCAGTTTACCCTGGTTTGAATCACACAGGACTGCATAAGAAAGGCAATGTTCTGTGTTGAAGAATGTAAAGTAATACAGTGAGGGAGAGTTGGATCAGTGTGGACAGCTCAAAGAAAATGGTCTTTTCACCTTTTTCCTAACTGTAGCTTCTAGAAATGTGCAAAAGTTGCATAAAAATGGTATCATAATGCACAGTGTTGCATTGCAGTGTTGTAATGCCTTCTAGTAGATACATACAATAGCCACACTTGCAGGAACTCTGATCGTTTCATCTCAAAAATATTCTGGAAGAAGTTGGCAAATACCTGCCTAAGCAGAAAAGTCAGTCCACACATTATGTATGAATTTGCAATAGGTTACTTGTTCCACATGGACATTACAGGTAGATGCACACAGTGCGCATTAAGGCAAGCAGCTTCTTCCAAGCATGCTGCCCTACCTGACACAAAGGCTTTCCCACCAGCTGGTGACAGCAGGGACACCTGCTCACCTACCGAATGCACAGCTCTGGGAGGAGGCAAGACCTTAGAGATCGTGAAGACATCAGAGAGGGGGCCTAAGAAAAACCCTTGCACGAACAAAGGCTGAAAAGGCCAGGCTTGTACCTTTCAGAAGGAAATGAGCAAGAAAAGAGATGAAAGATAAGTTAGAGCAGGCATGATAAAAGATCGTGAAATAATGAATGACTTTGCTAGACAAAAGTTTCTGGTTCCTTAATACAAGGACAAGAAGACTGGCGATATAGACAAAGAAAATTCAGAACTATGAAAAGGAATTATTTTTCATAGACAATTGGATCATGGAACCTTTCAACCCAGACAGTTAATGAAGCTGACTGTAAGGAGCCATTAATATGGGTATTAAAGCTGTCTGGATGGTTTTGAAGAAGGGACAGTAATTAAGACATTTCAGGATTAAGCTAATTTGTAATGATCTGGGAGATCAGCAAGGGAGCTAGAGCAGATAGAATGAAGGATAGGAGATTATCTCTGTCATCTGTCTTTGAATTTCTTATGTTTTTCTCTGGAAGGAACAGAAAGATGTGGTTTTTGTGACAGATCTGACGGTTGAATACCCCTCAATATGAGGCAATGTTTCATAAACAAAGATATAGTCACTTTCTATATTCCAGAGAACATTCAAGCCAAATAATGTTGTAGCACAAAAACCATCTAGCTTTGTGAAGTCAGGAGGGGCTTACGTTATAGCAGTTTTAAGTAAGGGAACTGCCCACATGGAGCTCAGATCAATAAAATAGATGTAGGTGTAAGAATCAAAGATAAAGGCATAAGCAAGAAGCTTACAAAGCAATGGCAGCCTGCTGCATCAGCTGAACTCCGTTCCTGCAGCATCTGAAACACTCTCCTGGACAAGCCTGTCTTGTGCTATTTCTGTCTGCACAAGTGTTGCATTCACACTTTTCAGTCAAGACTTATTTTTTCAGGACCTTCAGTCAGACCTTCCCAATCCTGTAGCCTCCTAATCATTTCATCACCTTAATTTTCTAGACCATTTGGCTTCTAGTCAAGAAATTACCAAAGCAGACCATGGCATTTCCAGCAGACTGCAGCAGCCTACTCTGCAGCATGTACCACATCCACTGTGATGGATACTGCTGTGTTCGCAGCCTCAACATTATGCTGGGTAGGGGCAAAAATCCCACCTCAGGGGCCCTCTTACTTGCCAAGGACTCATATTCAGTTGTTTCCCAGTCATATCCCCAGCACACCTAGGAGTAGGTTGGGTTGTACAACTGATGACATCAGATACTTCCCTTTCTCTTTCCTTCTGTACTGCTGGAAGTCACATGCCATGGCAGAGGTTTCAAACACCCCACAGGGTTGGGGTTTTGAAGAAGATGAAAAAAAATCCACAGAGCAACCTTTGTACAAAACCCAGAAATGGCTCTTAGCTTACCTGCATCCTTGTTCCAGACCGCAAGGACCCGGAAAATGAAGGCACTAAAGGTAGCAGCAAAGAAACCTCTCCAATAATTGCGCACAGCAAAGTAAGTGGAAGTGACCTCAATGCTGAAAAGGACCCCTAGAAAGAGTTGGAAAGGGAGCAAAGTTAAAATCAGAAGTGTGATGTTAGAAGCATGACAGAGGCTTGCTTATAAACAGTATTCTAGAGCAGTGGTCTCACACTTCTTGACTGTGCACCCCTACCCATAAAAGTTTTTTGAGCATGTACCCCCCAACATATGTGTATTTATTTCAAAACTGTATGAAGCACTACTGTACTAATATATTATGTACAATATAAAACATACATGAAAAATGGAAATAAAAAAAGAATGAGATAAAGATGAAATAAACAATTTTTAAAAAGTAACTTGTTTCATTTATTAATGGAACAAAAAATTGTTGTTCTCACTAAAAATATTATTATTTTTCAAAATCTTGTTTTAACAATTTGTGACACAGTGATTCAAAGGTCCAGTTCTATGTTCAGTTTATTTTGATACTTGGTCTTAATGGCTGTCATAGCTGAAAAAGGTATCTCACAAAGACACATAGATCCAAACGCAAGAAATGCATCGCTGGCCATACTGAGTAAATCATGATACTGTTTTTTCAATCTCAACCAGAACTTATGCAAAGATTTTTGTTAAAATCTGGATAGTAAATTTCCATCTTCCCTGATGTCAATCAGTTGTTCCTGCAAACTAATCAGGTGGTGTTGAATTTTTATATCTTTAACACTGAAACTCTTAATCTGAATTTTAAACAGGTTATAAATGTCTGTTTCCAAGTATTTAAAGTGTACACATATGAGGTTTTGTAGGTAACACACTCACATTGTATTTGGCAACAAATCCAGAAAATCTCAGTAAGTTTCTTTTGAGAAGCTGTTACTTTCTCACCCACTGCTACAGCAGCGCTTTCACCTTGAAGGGCTTCATCAAGTATGTTTATTTTTCTGAAAACAACTGCTAGGTAGCATGCTACTGACAGATGCTCGTCATCACAGAAAAGATCAGCAAATTCAGAACACTTGTCTTTTTGTAAAAGAAAAATGCATAACTGGTCTTTCAATTCAACAGCTCTTTCAAAAGCCCACTGCCATGAGATAACCAGCACAGGTCTGCACTGGACAAAGGGTTTTTATGGTCACTCCCCATCTCATTAGGAAGTATTTATTGTAAAGCTTCTACTGTTTCAAGGTCTTTGTTTTTACGAAACCAACCACATCAACGATGTCCTGTAGCACTTGGTGCCCATCTGGCTCCCATTTCTGTGCTGCAATAGCTCGCCTATGGGCAGTGCAGCGAATGACTCCAGGTGCGGGGCTGTGCCTGCAGCCTCACCGTGCAACCCTTTGCTTGTGCCACTCAAAGCAGCTGCTCCACCGGCCATCACGCTTGCACAGCTTTTCCATAAAACATTTAATGAAAGAAGTAATTTACCGCTGAGAATGTAGCTTCTCTGGTAGATCTTTCCTTTAGTGGCTCACAGAATGTAGTTCTTCATGTATTTCACTATCAAAACAGAATCTAGTAAATACCATCAGCCGATCCAGGTTAGAAGCACCTGTACTTTCACTCAGCAGCATAGCAAGCCTCTCACACTTTGTAATTTGTATTCGTGTTTGTTTCTTCAAACCTTTAGTAATGTTTTCTATGCATCTTCCAACAGCATTTACTGACAAAGGAATGCATTTTGGTTTGCCGCTGTATCGCTTTTGGTGTATTACTGCAGCCATTTTTACCATGGCAAGAAGAATGAGCCTTTCCCCAGTGGTATGTGGCTTTTTGTCTTTTGCTATGAGGCAAGAAACCTCAAAGGAGGCTTCTAAACATTTATCATTAAGTTCAGTGAAACTTTTTAAAGTAATGGACCGAGTATTTTCAATAGAATAGCTTGAAAAGTCGCTGAAAAAATTGTAGGGGTTTGTCTCCACGTTCTGGATGCTTAGCTTTTAAGTATCTTGCTAATTCTGATGGCTTCATACCATCATTAGCTAACTTCTCAAAGCACAATATACACTTAGGGTGAGGTTCATCGTTAATGACCTCAGATGTAAATCCATATTTAAAATAGCCTTTGATAATTTTGATTTTTTTTGGCCAACTTCTTGTCAGATCTGATTAGCTGGTCATTGTTCGTACCGCATAACATGGCTGATCAACAGCCTGTATTAGGAGTAGAAGTGTCAGCTCTGTCATTTTCCTGTCATTCTTCTGTACTCACACTATTAGTATTATCTTCAAGCCACGGTCTCTTTGCAGGAACCTTTTTAAGCCACTTGTCCATTTTGTAAGGGCTAGTTTAGTTAACAGTAGATAATACAATCCATAAACCCACTTAAGTGGGCACAGACTGGTTGCAATGCAATTGCAATATGCTGAAAGCCACCAAGTGGGTGAGGGCACCACTGTCAGCCCTCAGTGTTGTGAACAGCTCTGCAGCCAGGACACCTCGTGCACTGGATGTGACAAGTGGCCGTCTGACACACGGACAGAGTGAGGGCACCACTGCCAATATGTACACTAAATATTAGTAAAGCTTAGTGTACGTCTTTTTTTTTTTTTTTTTTTTTTAAGATTAAAAAAAAAAAAGAAGTTCCAGCATTTCCTTTCCACATCGCAGTGGACCATCTTGCACACCCCCTGGGGTATGCACGCCACACCCTGGAGACCACTGCTCTAGAGAGCCTTCCCCTCTTGCCTCCAAAGGCTGACAACATGTGGGAAAGGGGCTGTCAGAGATGCTGGGGAGGCTGGTAACACTCAAGGTAAGCTGCCTTGTTCAGAGTAGATGGCAGATCAAAAGTGCAGTGCAGGAAGGGGGAGAGGAGAAAAGGACAAGGCAGGAGAGAATTTTGGTACCTGAGAAAAAGCAAACAGAACAGCCACTTGCCTCCAAGTGGTGTCCCAAAGCAGCAGCCGACCCCCACAGCGCAACCCACAGTCAGGACATCCGTGTAATAATATGGCTGCTACTGGTGAAAGAGACAAAGGGATACAGACAAAGAGAAGAAAGAGGAAAGAAAGCAGAGAGTGAGTAACAGAATTGGCAGGTATGGCCACATGATGTCACCCAGCTCTGTCACCCGTCTGAGTTATAGCTATATTTATCTTGCTTCTCCCTTCTGGATGGCCTCAAAATATTCAAAAGACAAGACCTGGCACAAGACAGGCATACACCTGGCATCACCTCTTTGACACATGTGGAGAGGGCGTCATCTCATCTTTCACTGAAACATGCACATTTCTGTCCCTGTAGAAGAAAAGTCTTGTGGAAAATCCTCCAGAGGGTGGAGGGCACATAAGTATGTTTTGCTCCATCTGTTTTACTTTGGTGGGGAATGTCAGGATGCACACGTGCCAGGAGTGCCTCAGAACTCCCCTGTGAGCCGTGGGCACAGGCGTGCCCAGAGCCAAGTGAGGGCGGGTGCTGAAGGTCCTGTCACCCCGGGGAGGTCAGTGGGTGACAGACCTGCCCGTAAAGCACTGTGCTGTCCTGGCCAAAACAATAAAGGGAAATGGGAGGTATAAAAGGTAGAGAGTCTCTCCTGAGACAGTTCTGGAAGACACAGAGCTGCTGAAAGGGAGAAAATGCTCTGCCACTCTTTCTGCAAGATTTGGCCCTGAAGTGTCTGAGAATGCTGAAAGGTGGGTTGAGAGGTTTTATTTAATTTTATTTTGTCTATATCCTAGGTGGTGTAAAATGCATCAGCGTTAGAAGCCTGTGCATTTGGTACTTTCCACTATTGCGTGTTCCCACAGTAGCCTGTTAGATATCCCATGAGAGTTCCTAGAAAGGGTGGTCCTGTGTTACGGTGGGAATCTGAGTGACCAGGATGAATTCTAAGGCCAGAAGGTGACTGACAGAGCCTCAGCCAGGAGGTGTCCCAGGGCTATCCCTGCACAGCCCAACAGAAAAGGGCCATGACCAGTCCCTGACTCAGAACAAGGTGTCCTTACCCATGTTTTGTCCCAGGTAACTTCTAGGTCCTATTAGTGCCCATACAGTCCTAAGATGTGTCCAGAATGGGGATGGGTTTCAGTTCAAAGTGTCTGGAAGAGCGGGGAGTGTTGCATTATAGCCCACCAGCATGGTGGTTAACAGCTGGAAACCAAGGATACACACGACATGGCCTGCAGTACGGTAAGAGGTTGAGTTGTTCAAAGGCACAAATCCTGATGGGACAGTGTTGAAGAAGGGTACAAGAGAGACACCTATAGCAACCCCTGAGAACAGCCCGTGGCACATGGCATCTCCCAGGACCCAGCACTGTGTCAGTGCTGGTGCTGGGCAGCAGCACAGGAGTAGCCAGACAGACCAAAATAAACAGGCAAACAAAGAGTACCAGAGTGCGCCCAGAAAAAGTAGACTGGGCACCTTTTGCTTGCCAAGGGCTAAACTGGCTTTTCAAATGCATTTTGAGGGCTCCTCATCAATACACAGGGTGGCGTTCCCCAGCAACACCACCACGAAGTTCTGCACCATGGGCAATATGGTGTGAAGCTGCAAGCTACATCCTGGACTAAGGTCAGCTCAGGACTAAATGACTCCCAGGTAATGGAAATCCCACTCAGCAACTTGGTGTGTATCTCTCAGAGGAACCCAACTAAGGCTATAAAAGCTGTGAGAACTTTCATTTGTTCCCACAGCACAGTTACCACAGACTGACAGCAGGTTTTGGCCTGGAAGGCACCCCTGAACGCTGGTTCTCTAACTCACCACCCAGAGGTGGGCTGACAAAGGTGAGATCAGGGTGCTCAGATGAGGGTGCAAGGTCGAGCCTTGAGCATGCCCAAGACTGGAGATTACCCAGCCCCTCTTGACACCTGTGCCACCCTGAGCCACTTTAGGGGCAAGGGGAGAAATTAATTTTATGCATAGACAGAATTTCCCTTGTTGCTTCTGCCCTTGTCTCTTGCTCTTTCACTGTTCTCTGAGTAAAGTTTGGCTACTTTGTCTCTCTAATCTCTCCTGAGCGGCAGAGGACAGCAATCAGACCTCTCCCCTCTCAGACCTTTCTTCTCTAGCCTCTCCTAGTGGGCTACCTACAATGTGTCCTGCAGTCTCTGAGACTATCAGTTCCAGGTATGGAGAAAGAAACAAGAACCGCGGAGTGTGTTATGGAAGGTGTGTTGGGCTGGTTTAGGTTTTTTTCATGGGTTTTTTACCATTGAGAGGTACCACTCTCCTGCATACTACCAAAGGCTCCACCTTACGGTGCTCTAGTCCTGGGGTCTGAACCTGCTTCCTCTCAGCGTTTCTGGCAGACTTACAGGTTTTGCCCTGAAGCCTCAGGTTCAGCTCAGGCTGTCTCAAACTTGCTACCCTGCCCACACACACAGAGCTCTCAGCCTCTCTCTTGCTGAACCTGATTTTCTTCCTGGCACATCTTTTCTCAAGTTATTAACTGAAGAACATCTAATTTGTAGCTGACAAACTATGTTCCTTCCTTTCTTTTTAATATCAAACCAGAGTAAAGATCATTGTTATTGCTGGTGCAAGACCACGGTCACATTTGTCAGCTAACGCATCCATTTGAAATCTAACAGGAAAGTACTGCATGGAAGAAATAAAGCCAACTTTGAAAAAACATCTCATTTCAAAAACTCCTTAAACTTCTGGGCACAATAACCATGGAGAGAGGTTCAGGGCAGTGCCTGGGGGGAAAGTGAAATGAAGGCACAATGAAGAATGGAGAACATTTAAAGACTATTTATGGATGTATTTCCACCGTTTTAGGAAGAAGTTGCCATGTGGCTCTGGCATGTGTGCTGTTTAAGGAAATTCTGTGAATCAGAAGACTAGGAAAAACATGAAGGAACTGAGAGAAATTTCCTCGTTTCTCCTCGCAGTGGAACCACAGAAATGTGGGAAGGGAGCACTGGAGGTGTCTTCTCCAACCCCCTGCTCAGAATTGTGCTAATTCCAAGGCTAGATCACGTTCTTGTCCAGGTGAATCCTGAACGTCTCCAAAGGTAGGGATTCCCTGGACCCCCTGAGGCATCTGTGCCAGTGCTGAACCACCCTTGGGGTGGGGAACGTGTTTTCCTTATACACTGTCAGAATTTCCCTTGGGGCAAGTTGTGCCCATTGCCTCTTGCACTGTGCCGCTCTGAAAGCCCTGTTTCACTCTTCACTGAAGTCCCCCTTCAGGTGGTAGATGACATCAGTTAGAGCATCCTCCTTTAGCCTTTTCTCCCTTAGGCTAAGCAAACCCAGCTTCCTCAGCTTCTCCTCACATACCATTGCTCCAGCCTCCTGGCCATCTTACCGTCCCTTCACATCTCTCTTGTATGAGAGGTCCAAACCTTTAAACACTGCTATTTCTGTTCTCCAGCCCACTGTTGATAGTAGTTTCCTATTCACATTATCACGTCGTGTCACACTTGCCATCATCTCCTGACCTTTGCTGTTGCTACTCCTTACATGAATTTTTGTTTTCAACTTCTGCTCTCTACTTGATCCTTATTGATTTTCTGCACAACCCTTGGTGCTTGCCAGGTTCAACAATGTCCATGGCAGGCAGGGACTGAACACACTGCATCATTGGAAAACAGCACATCAGTAGGTGTCACTTTTCCTATAACCTTCCTTTCCTTCCACTGCCACCAGTTAGAGGCGAAAAGAAAGAACTCATATTGCCAGAGTGCAGAGGTATCTGTGGAGAACCTTTCCTGAGTGCAGGAAATCTCACAAGAGGCTAAATGAGTTGTGCATTAAATGTCACACACAGGAAGACACTTGCCTCCAAGAGGAGCCCCGAAGCAACATCCAACTCCAACTGCGCAAGCCACCACCAGGAGGTCGAACTGCCTATGCACATTCTGGAACAGAGAGTGCAGCCAGAGAAGGGCATGCTGGGGTTAGAGGGAGCAAAGCCAGGGGTTAGGGTCCAGAACAATGAAACAAAGCAACAGCCAGCAGCAGATTCAGCCCTTGCTATTACAAATAGCAGGCTCTACATGCTTCAGTGCAGTCTTTAGTACTGGCAGCTGGTCTTCAGCAGCGACATCTGGTTCTTATGCACAGACAGGATCTACTCAAGTAGAACAGCACCTCCCATCGTTGCATTACACAGCCAGTTTCTGCTAAGAGCCTGCATGTAAAGCAGTTCCTACATTTAGCTACATATGCAGCTAATATATTTTTTTATACAACCAGTCAATACAGTGATCAGCCTGCAGAGGCTGTTCTGCAACAGCAAAAGCCTAGAGACAGTTGTCAGTGCCTATAATTAGCAATGCTGTACAAATTTGTCTTAAAGACAAATTAATCTTTGTCTGCAGGTACTTTTTTATACACTGATCACAGTGCAAAGGTATCAGCATCATGAGGCTGAAAACTTGTCAGATGTATATTCCTAACCAGCTTCTGTGTAACTGCTAGGCCACATTGGTGGTCCTGCAGAGTTATGTGACTGTCTATCTGGTCTCCCACTACATCTTCTTTAGCTTGTATTCTGCTGCTCTAAAGCAGTACAGTGAACGTCAATCCATGTTTCCTCCGTGTTTTGTGGCCTACCAATACTATCCTACATGTCTTAGGAGTTGAGCCTATGGCAGAACTGTATGCAGAGACATGTGCCTTACCTCATACACACCACAGAAGATTGACATGAACTTGCTGAGTACAGCAGCGCAGATACTGGCAATGTGCACAAAAGGGCCCTGCGAGCGGAGGAGGAAATCAGAGAGGGTTAGTTACCCTCTGGTCTAAGACAACCACTTAACCATGGCAGATCTTGCAATTTCTCTTTGGCCACCTCAGCCAGTCCTCCAACTCTCTTTTTTTATTTTTTTTTTATTCCTTATCTCAAAGTCTACTTGACTTGAGTTCTTTGACGTTTTTTTATGTCAAGACTTGCAAAGTGGAAGGAAAATGGCCAATTGAAGATAAGTGTTGCTAGCAAGAGCAGAGCTTTGAGAAGAGGAATGGCAGCAAAAAGAAGAAAACATTTATGACTCTTTCACCGACAACTCTCCCACCTCCCAGACCCTGGCCACTACTGAACATGAAAACAGCAATACTTACCTCCTTCCCCACAGGCATGCCACTTCCAAGCCCAGCCGTGAGGCCCACAACTTTGGCCACAAAAGCTTTGAGAGTGAGATATTCCTTGAGGACCACTCCCCTCATGATAGTCTTGAGCTCTGGGATCCCAGACCCTGAAAACAACAGCAGAGGAGGGGATGAACAAAACCAGCAGGCAAATGGAGTAAGAAAAATGAGACAGACAGAAACAGGTCTTGCCATGCCTTCTGCCCTCACCAACAGCCTGCGGAGAGACGAGGTGGCAGAAAATGGCCGCAAACAGAATAAGAACAAGTGGGTATGTGACCCACGCCAGATACTGCATAGGAACATTCGGGTGCAGCGCTTGGTACATCCACTTGTAGGCTGTAGGCAGACAAAGAAAGAAGCGGTCAGTAACCACAGCTGCTCCAAACAGGTTGGCAGATATCAAAGAATCACACACTTGCTAAACCTGCCCTTGCTAAATCTCCCTGAGAAATGCTGTCCTGGAGGCCTCTGAGACAAGCCTTGTTACATTTTGAGTACAAGTTCCCAAATAAAGCAGATGTTCTGCAGGAAGGGACAGAAGCGGCTCTCTGTTCTTAGACGCTACTAATTCCTGTGCCCAGATGTGGTGTAAGAAGAGGCGTGTTACGTGCAGCTGTGAGAATGACCCACTGTACAGGGTCTGTTCATTTGGCAGCCTGAGGGCCTTATGTGGGTCCTGAAGGATGACAATAAAGTGGTCCACCAACAGCTAGCACCCTCTCCTCCACCTCAGTCATGTGAAAAATCATTCCTTCACAAAAACTAGCTTAAAAGCTCTGATTATGATTTGCCTTTTAGAGCAGCAGCATGAAAGCAGCTGTGTCAGCCGCTGCAAGCGCAGTGGTACCATCGCTCAGCCAGGTACCGTGCACAAGCTGCCCAGAGTCCAAACTGAACTGCAGCTCCTGTGCCACTCGTCTGCCCCCCTCGAGCTGGCTCCCCCACAGCAGGAGCCTCAGGCTTGGTGGAGGGAGAGAAAAAAACACCCCAGAGGACTCAGCTGCGGGGAGTATAAAAGACAGGGGCTCTCCAAGACTAGCAGGCTGAGCCAGACGGCTGGTAGGTGGGGAAGCTCTACATGGAGGAGCCCTGGGCTGAAGCGTGGGGGCCCTTGAGGAGCTGCAATGTCTGCAGGTGGACGTCAGCAGCCAAGAGCGCCAAGAGGAAAGGGTTGGGGGTGTCTGCAAGTCCGGACTGGGACACCGAGGAGAAGGACGAAGGAACAGTGCAGTTAACAGAATATGAGCAATGTCGTGTGTGCACGAAACGGGGGCAGGCGCACAGAAAGGTCTTGTAATTGTTATAGCTGGCATAAAGGGAGAGGGTCCACAGGAAAAATGCAGGGAAAGGATATAAGGCAGTGATCAGGAGACCTTTGTGAAAAGAGCCAAAGGAGAGAGCACTATGTGGTCAGGTAGCAGAAAACTGCAGGGCACTGCATACATAAAAATTGGAATGAACAATAATGAAGTAAAAATCAAAAACAGTGTCTCCCCCCTTCCCCCTGTGCTCAATATTCCTGGGGAGGATGGGAATCAGCCTAAGAGGAAGGACCACAGTACCACACCCCTGTGTCCCTACATATTCAAGGGAGCAGGAGGGAAAGGGAGTAAAAATAACCGTTTGTCTTTGACTTATCATACACATATCCTTTGTTTCTGACCACTTCCAAATTTTTCCCTGTCATCCCTTTGAAGAATCTCTTCCTAGTTAACCTTTTCTCTGCTATGTTGCAAGTACTTCAAACTTCCCAGGCAGTGTGGGGTGAGGATGGGACACTGATGTTAAAGGAGGAGGAACATTAGTCACTGGGCTTTGTAAAACATTTGTATCATTTACAGTGTGCTTTCACAACACCTGAACAGGACCTACCCTGTAGGCTCTTCGCACTGGCATAATCCATTCCCCAGCTCACCAACGCCATGACCAGACCCAAAAGAACCAAGAAAATCCAGTCCTCTCCAAGCTTCTTGGTAACATATTTGTGGATGCGTCTAGCACAGTCTGTGGAGGGAAGAGTGAGCCAGAAAAACCTGAGGGAACATAGATGAAGCATGAAGCCGGTGCCTGTCTCTCCACTCCTATGCAAAGAACAGACTACAATAAGGATTTATTTGGAAGCATCATGGGCTTTGTGTGAAAGAGTGGTACCTATCCCTCTCTTTCACAGTGCTGCAAAATACTATGTGTTTCAAGGAAAAAAAAAAAAAAAGCAGAGGGGGACACAAGGCAGAATTTAACATCTTGTGCACCAGCAGCAAAAATCCAACACAAGAAAGCCCTTTTCCTCTCATTGCAGAGATCTGTTTGTGGAAAAAAATTAACTTGGGACTGGTTAATTTTCCAGACAGGTCTTGGCTCTTCCTAGGATGAAAGCTCTCATGAAAAAGTCTTTCAATCCACCGTGCCTCCTTTTCCTTCCTTCCCTGCTTCTCCCCAGTCACAATTTTCCTGTTTTTTTGCCTTGATTAAATTATCTCTCTCTGGCTGGCCTACCCAATATCTGGTCATAGGATAGTGAAAGATGAACTGTCCCCACCTTGACATTTGGAATAGTGCTCTTCTTTGATCTGTACTTGACTGTCACGTTTCAGGGGTCTTCCATTGTTCTTCTGGGCCAGCTTCTTATTCAGTAGCTTTGCTGCTTCCTTCTCTGCGAAGTCAGTTATCTGGTCTGTGTACTGGCCATAAAGCTAGAGGAACAGAAAGCAAGACAGATCAGAAAGAAAAGGTGAGGCAAATGCTCCTTCACAAACAGCACTGAAGATGGAAAGGCAGATCTACTAACAGTCCGAGGTGCAGACCCAAACGTACTCAAGCTGGGACACAGACACAGAAACCCTCGGACAGATGCAGCTTATCTTTTTTTTCCTTCTTTTTCCCGTTTCCCTCTTCCATATCTCTCCAAAATCTTTTCACTGTCTTTTTGGGAGTACATGATCACAGAATATTAATTTATTTCTAACATCCTGCAAAAGAGGTGGCTGTGGTCTGAAGAGATTGAGCAGGCTTCCTGGAGGTATAAAAGGTCAAAATAGTTCACGAGGCTGTCACCCTCAGGGCTGACGTCTCATAGATTTCAGTAGCACTGTAGCACATCTCTGAAGGTTTTGAGAAGTATTACACTATCAAACAGGCTGCAGGAATGTCCTGCATCTGTTCCTCCTGCTGCCAAGGAATGCTTAATAGGGCACATAGTGACTGATGGTGCCTGTGGAGGAAAAGCAGCAGCATCAGCTCAGAAATATCACAGGGTACTGCACACCTCCTCCCCCTATTTACCCAAATCAACATGCTAAATGCACACATATCTCCAGTTCCCCTGAATTTCCTAACGACTTGATCTACCTTTGTGGTCAAATGCTAATCTTGAACTGCAGTCGGTTTGCAATGGACAGCTAACTTACCAATGCCATTTCTTACACAGATCTGCAGCAAACTTGGTACTTGTACCATCTCGTCAACAACAAGATCTCAAGGAAGCCCGAAGAATCCTGACTGTGCCCCCATGTTTGTTTATCAGATTCCCCAAAGAACAGCTCCCCCACCTCACTCTTTCAGAGTACAGAGGGGAAGGTAAGCATTTGAGAAGCAGAGAACAAGCCTCTCCTCCTCACACGTCCTCCAGCAAACTTCCCCTGAAGTGAGGTTACCACCTGGTGCACAGCCCCTGAGTGTGGCACTTCCCACCTGCAAGGAGGTGACCTTTGGCTTCCTCCCCAGCACACCTGCTTCTCCAAGATGTTCAAGTGGCAGGAGGAGAGCAAGCAATGCTTTGCATAGCAAAATCAGACACTTCAGTCAGAGAATGACAAGACGTGAGAGAGATAAAGCACCATCACATGCTTAGGAGACATTTCTATTTGACAGTTCCATGCCTCCTTTCAAAGTGACACAGGAGATGTTGCTCCTGTTCCACCCAGATCAAATAGATTCAGAGATTCAGAGAGAGATTTACACTGGAAAGCACCTCTGGAGTTTTCTAGTCCAAGCCCCTGCTCATGGTATGCAGCCTCCAAAACCAGATCAGGCTGCTCGAGACCTTGTCCAGGCAACTCCTAAACATCTCCAAGGGTGGAAATTCCCCATCTTCTCTGAGCACCTGTTTCAGTGCTCTACCAATTCGTATTTCCACATAACAAATATGACTGAAGGTCCTAAGTAGTATATTTATTTGTATATATTCCTCAAGAGACACTTGAACCACATGCAATAGCTCCCTTGGAAAACCCTAGGGTTTTTTTCACAGAAGACACACCTGGGCTTTTTTAAATCTTGTTCTTAATGTGGCTTACCTGCTGTCTCTTAGAAAAATCGATCCTATTTGAACATCTGAAAGTATTCTTCCATTCATCACTGTATCGGAAGGTGACAAATTTAATTAACCGCCACATGATTATCAATACACGCTCAGGTAAATTAAGCAGTGCAGCCTCTTTGCAGTGAGGAATGGCCATGCTCTGACCCCCATAATACAGACAGGATAGTGTTAACAGCAGGCTGAAGAACTGCATGTACAAGGTAAGCTGTCACATGCAGAACCCAGTTCTAAGCAGCAGGCTGCTCCTTTTTTCTCTGTGTCGGTTTCAGCCAGAAACGCCAAGTACTAGCAGATTTTAGACAAATGCATCTTCACATCACCTCAGCTGATGTTCCATTGCCTTTACATGGTCATGAGGGATGGGTTTATATCAAATACAGCTTAATCCAAACTAGAAACTCAAACCTGTGCCAAGTATGATGTTCAAATTAGCCTTCAAATTAGGGCAAATCTGCCCAGGTGGAACAGCATAACAGTATAGCAGTATGAATAGTACAAGTTCTCAGATGGTAACCTAGTTCACTGCTTCTGGCTGGCTGGAAAATGGTACACTCAGGATGTGGGAGAAAAGCAGTTAGTCTCCAGACACAAAAATGAAGGTTCTGTCCTAGAGAACAAGTTAGTCTCAGCTCACTTAAAGAATGCTTCACACATGTGCTTTGCTTCTCCAGGACTCTGGCAATATTGAAAATGGTAGGAGATTGTGGGACAGAGAAAGAATCTGGAAATCAGAGGATGACCTTAAAGCAAAATTAGGTTAGGCAAGAAATATCCACTTTATTAGAAGACATGTAAACCTAAAAATATAACACAGTAGGACTTAAGACTGTTCCTTCTTCTGATGTGCCCTCTCTAACACAAGGGACATGGGGTTTCTGAGCACCAGAAGAACTGGAGAGAAC
This sequence comes from Falco biarmicus, assembly GCF_023638135.1. Classification (NCBI taxonomy): domain Eukaryota; kingdom Metazoa; phylum Chordata; class Aves; order Falconiformes; family Falconidae; genus Falco; species Falco biarmicus. The sequence continues at coordinate 92,321,948 of NC_079292.1, forward strand.
TTTAAGATATCAATTACCACTTAAAGGGTTGAGCCAGAAAAAGTACCATCATGCCTAGCTTGGCTCAATGCTGAGCAAGACCATGATATTGGTGCAAAAACAGCTGATGGTATAAATACCACTAAGGGGTGGGGGAGGAACCCTAAAAAACATCCAGGGAGAAAGCACAACCAGGGTAAAGTTCATTTTCAAGGAGGAAGCATTTATTAATGTTTAACTGTAAACCAGCAGGTTCTGTCTTTCAAAAAAGATGGGGGAGTTTCATTGCTTGAGTAATAGAGGAAAAGCTGCACGGAATCTCAGGGGAAAAATACATACAGCACCACAGCCTCAAGACCTTTCTGGGCACTATTTTCTGAGAGCTCAGCACCTGCATAACACTGCCCTCACAGCCCAAAGCCTGAGCTACTTCCCATGCCATTCAGACTGAGCAGTTGTTCTCCACAGCATACCCCAGTCCCGAAATCCCTTCCCCCAGCACTGCCAGTGCATGCTGTTCTTACCTGCTGCTTCTGGCCACTGAGACAGCCTTGGGCTCTGCTGCTCATCCCTCTCACTCCCTCCTTGTAGCCACTCTGCTGTTCTGAAATGACCTTTCTTAGGTTTGTTTTCTGATGGATCACAAAAGAGTAACCATATTTCATCTCAAAGGTGAAATCTCCCAAAACTCACCTCGTAAGTAAATTGAAATGTCAGTAAAAAGTCTAGGCTCAACTGCTCAGGCATAGGGCAATGAGGCACATGCCAGGGGCAGGGGACAGCAACAGAATAATAGTCGAAGGACAGAAGGCAAAGGGGAGCTCCAACAGCAGCCCCACCAGCTGAAGGGAGAGGGGGCTTGGACAGAAACAACTGAGCAAGACTTCTCAGAGGGGCAGAGAGAAGGGCAGAGGAAAAAGGTATCACTTGCAAGAAAGGAAACTGTGCAAAAGGACAGTGCCCCCATCCACCTCCTCTTGAGGGTGGTTCAGCATGGGAGAGGGTGCCCAGAGGGGCTGGGGAACCTTCAGTCTTGGAAATGTTCAGAACGTGCCTGGACATGGCCCTGGACAACCTCACCGAGCTTTGGAGTCTGCCCGGCTGTCAGCAGGAGCTTGGGCTATACACCTCCAGAGCCCCCCCACCCCCTTTCTGTGGGTCTGTTACTCTATATTACTGCGTTGCCTAATTAGTCATTAGGCATCCCTCCCACTCCTCCCTTCTGTGTATTGCTGAGCAAGCTCTCTGCCATGGACACATGCCGAGCACCGAGTAGCACAGCCTGGCATAGCTGTAGCTGCTTTCTCATGCAGAAAGAAAACACCACAAAATCCTACAGTGTACGATAATGTGTATTTTTACCAATGTATATTACCTCATCTATCATACATCTACTGTTATCTCAATGGCCCAAAATTATGTCTGTATTAATATCATCACCTGACTACTATTATTATTTTATTATCCATTAACGACAACATGTTTTTGACCATCCGTGACCTGAAGGGCCTGGGGCGCCGATCAGGATTGTGCTGCTGTGGGGTCTGTGCAGAGCCAGCCTGAACCAAGCTCCAGCCCACGCCTCAAACAGCCAGCAGTGAAAGACAAAGGGCACAACCGCCCCAGACCCCTCTGCCAACTGCTCTCTCACAGGACTGCGGCCAAGGAAACCTTACAGGTTACCCGCACCGGAATGGGCGAAGGCACGTGCAGCGGGGTGGTTGTCATGCTAATAATGCGTCCTGTGCACGTGTGCACCAGGTGTACATCAGCATGCCTGTTTGTACTTCGCCTGCACAGCACACAGACGCAGCTCACCCGGCTCTGCCAGCACATGCCTGCTTGCGGAGTGCACACATGGACACACGTGCACACGCCTGCGTGCGGAGCACACACGTGAACACACGTGCAGTCCCGTGTGCGGCGGCCCGGTCCCAGCGCTCCCGTGGCGCAGTCACTTCCCGCGGACCTGCGGATGCCGCGCCCCGTCCCGCAATCGCCGGCCTCTCGCAGGCGCGTGCCCGCCTGGGGACATTGCGGGGGGCACACGGGACGCCCTTGTCTGCGCAGGGGACGCCCCCTCCCCCCCGCGCCGTGACACGCGCGGGGCACCAGTACGCCGGGCGGCACGCGCCGGGGTGGGTCTGCGCCTCGCTGGAGGCACGCGCTGCTCCCCCGCCTGCCCCGGGTCCGCCCCGCCCCGGGTCCTACCGCCCGCCGCCCCGCGTCGTCCCGTTCCCGTTCCCGTCCCCGCCCCGGGTCCAGCCGCCCGCCCGAACCGGGCCGGGCCGGGCCGCGGGGCTGGCGCTCGGCAGCAGGCGGCGATTCAAGACTGAACCCCGGTGGAGCTCGGCCTCAGTGCGGCCACTGCAGGAGCCGTTGGCCCCCGCCGGGGTAACCCCAGCGCAGCGGCGCCCGACGGGGCAGTTCGGTGCAGGAGACGCTGCAAACCCGCGGGTGTTTTAGGCACTTCCAGAAGAGAAACTCCTGAACACTGGCCTGGAACCCAGTCTCCAATTTTTTGCAGTGTGGCACGCTGGGATGCTTATCTACTGGAAGTTTTTCTCGGTGGCAAATGTGGATTTTTTCTTAGCACTAAATCACATAAGCATTCAGGTGATCAATGCATCCCCTCCCACACCCCCCAGCCACTCAACTAAGCATTCATGTTTGGGGATCTGTAGTCATGTGAGGATAAACACTCACGCTATGAATGCCACATTCACCGGCCCTCTCCCTCACCCTGTCCCTGCCTGCAGTGCTCCAAAGCCCTCCCAGGCAGCTCAGCCTGAGCAGAGCCGCGGGCAATTAAGACACCGGAGCTCGCTGTGAAACCTCCCCTTTGCAGGAGGCTGTCCCCAAAGGGGAGGTAGAGGAGATACAGAGGATAACGGAACAAGAAGCTATAACCAGAGTACATCTATGTCCCAGATATTTTTCTGAACTGCGGCTTGTATGAACCCGGGCAAGAGTCAGGTCAAGTTTAAGGGTTAGAAAACCCCTCACAGCTCCCCGAAGAGTTACCAAAACCATCAATCTTCCTGTATGGGTCTGACCACGAAGTGCTTTTTGGTCAGAGGAAAGTCAGAAAAGAGCTCCGCATGACTTAGCCTATACAGCTGTGCAGAAAGATACCCACTATATACATTACGGTTTTCTTTGGTTTTATTCACTCTTCTGCTCTACTTAGTATCACTGCTGCTGAAGGCAGCTGCAGCTCCTCTTTGCTGTTACAAATACATTAATGGTTTGGTTGATTTTCCCCATCCCAGTTCACCCACTCTAACTCTCTTTGTGTCCATGGCAGGTGAAAATGTCCCTGACTCAAAATGCTGACAGTACTCCCGGATGTTAAGTACAAACATGAAAGTCAATGCCTGACCTGGGAGTCAGCAAGCGATGGGGAGAGCTGGTGGGGTTGGGAATGGACAGGGATGTGTGCTCTGCAGCACTGTTCTGTGAGCCCCAGGAGCCTCTGCGATCCCAGGGAGACCTGTGCTGCCACAAACATCCCCTTGTCCAGCCCTACCTGTGGGTAGCTGAGGGAGTTCTCCAGGTCGTCCCCTGTCCCCCCGGCCTCGCGTCCTGCCTCCAAACGTATCCCGTAATGGGTGCATTTCTCAAAGCAGACATAGTTGTATTGCGGTGTGCCCCCCCACAAAGCTGACTTTGAGCTGGGTTCCTGCGTCATGATCTCTGAGCTATCCATGCCTCTACTTGTCTTCACGCTTACCTAGAACCACCTTGTGTTCTGGCTGAGAGCATGGCCTTTGCACTTCTGCTCCCTCCTTCCTCTCTTTCTCTCCCCAGACCACTCTGACTTACCCTGTTCCTGCACTCACTTTCTCTCTGCCCCTCCTCCTCCTCCTCCTTATGCCTCTCTCACTTTCTCCCCTTCCTGCCCAAAGGCAGTGATTGCAGGGTTTAATTATATTTATAGCAACCTTCCTCTGTCACATGATTCCCCAGTGTCATGTCTGATCTCAGCAAAAGGCACTAACTCTGCTGGGATTGAATATCAGGTGCGTGCAAGAGGGGAACTCCTGAAGGAGAGGGAAGGGGGGGTAGGGAGAAAAGAAGGCGCTAAGACAGACAGAGCTAGAGGTACAGAGACAGAAAGCAGACAGGAGGAAGCAGAAATTGTTATCCAGGGGATCTCTTTTTTGACACCGCCCCATCCTGAGCAAGCCATATCTGTAATGAGAACAAAATTCAGTGGGCTTCCTCATTCTCTGCACAGATACCAGGTGTCCAAAAGACTGAGTGGCAATCATAAAGATACCAGCAGCTATGGTGAGACAGAACTAGATGGGTGCACACTCAGAGTCCCAAGACAATTTTTCTAAGTCCATGGTCCACAAGAGAAGCAGCAAGCCCTAGTGGAGAAGTCAGGCATCCCTGTTACGCAGAATGACACCAAATTGCTCTGTGGGTATTCAGTTATGGTTATATGCAGAAATTTATTCTTGATGCTCACTTTTCCACATGCTAGAGCATTCAACAGCTTCTCCTTTCCACTCTGCCACTTGTTTCTCAGCCAGGCAAAAAAGCAATAAGCTCAGCCAACACCCGTAAGCTACGAGCCAGTGACAGGAATTAGAAGCATGTTCCAGCAACGTGGTCTAAAGACACCTCCCAGTACTGTCGGTGTGCTGCCTGTGACCATATGTCTTTTGATGGCTATTAATCAATGAAGGGCAATGAGTTCAAGATCCTAGAAACTGTGTACAAGAAAAGATGGCCCCACATCCCTCAAACACAGTCACTGAAGAGCTACTGTTAACTCCTTCTTCCTTCTCTTGTACACTGCCACCTCTCCAGAGTAATGGTTTCCAAGCTTCTCACACTGCAGAATAAGACATTTGCAGGCAGGATAGTGGGGAGAGAAAGGCAAAACACCCTTCTTTTGGGTCCAGAACATTATTTCATTTTGCTGATCCCTGTAAAACATTTCTCCTGGAGGCTCGTTTTGCTTTTTCTCAGTCTGCATGCTCCTTGAGAGTGGGGTACAAATAAAGTCTTCGAGAAGAAGACATACTTGATTTCCTCCATAAACCACCTCCTTACCTCCTACAACGTTTCTGCTAACCATATCCATACGGATATCCATTAGCAAAAATACCCATACGGATAGTGTTAAGTCTGTACAACCCACGCCTGGTGGCAGGCCAGGTAAGCTCTGAATACTTACAGAAGCAGTATGAGTGCTGACTCAAAACACACAGCTTCATCTGTTTTATTCTCACCAGCACCCACTTCACTGTCAATAAGCCATGTTCCCTGGAGGAAGACTGTGGCCCGTCAGTAGGACAAAACTTGTAATAAACCACCTTAAAGAAGAGTTTCTAAGTGACCATGTCTAGGAACTCAGTGAAGAACACCGGGATACCCCCACAGATTTCCATCATAAAGGCATTAACTATTCCCAACATATTGAGATGCTTTTGGAAGACCAATGTCACTATGGCTTACATAAAAAATTATGCATAGCGTATGCTATATAGTGTGTAAAATACAAAATACTGTATAGAATATGTGTACATCATATGTAGGAAACCTAAAGACCAACCACAGTAAGCCCTAGCAAACTCTGAAGCTGTAATACAGCTCCAGATCTTCAGTTACTATTACATTTACTGGAGGAGAACACTCATCACAGACACTGGAGAAAATTATTGGGAACCTTTACCCCACAGTGCACTCTTCTAGCTCTTGTTTTTCAAGAGGCACAAGAATAGCACATCAGAAATTGCTTCAGTATAAAAAAGAATGCCATACTGCCAGCTAATCAAACTCTACTCTCTGTCTTGCACAACACTGTGGTGGAATTTCCACGGAAAATAATTATATAGTTATAGCGTAAAATAAGATGGTCCTACCCTGAAAAGTTATTTCCTAGAGCTGTCCCTCTCAGCCTCCAAACTGGCCCCAGCCTCACTCACCTCATCGATAAAAGCATGAAGGACCCCAAGGTCAGCATTCATCAAATGGCTCTAGATGCTACTCAAACAAGAAACCTGGAGGAAGACAACCCACAAACCCCCTGTGCCCTCACTCGTACTTTCCGCAGTGTAATACACCTCACTGACTAGACCAAGTGACAGACTGACAGCTACACAGCATGAAACTGAACAACCGTTATGCACACAGCGGCACACGTGTAGACTCCAAGGACCTAGTCCTACGGACAGCTGCAGCTAAGGACCTAGCACTTCTCTCGCTCCCTGTGGGAGACCACTTCTCATCAGATAACATCACTACTTCAAATTTCTGCACCCAGATACTGTCTACCAAGGCAAAAACTGAGAACTGAAATTCACCATTCCAGTGCATGACAAAATATATGCCATTTGTAGAGATACTGGATTTATGTCACATTGTTTCCTGCGTCCTGAACACTAATCCTACCATGCTCCACAGCTTATAAATCAGTCTCTCCCTCTTTCCCCTAGGAGGGAAGTGCTTTGTCAGCATTCTGGTCACTATTAATGTCCTCTTTATCCCACAAGGCACCAGTAACCTTTTGCCACAGCCTCACTGACACTAGTCTAGTTACATTCAAAGCAGCTATTCTCAACTTGTATTCACTTTGAGATCTGCTGCTTCTGCTTCAGACTCAAAGGAAAAACCGTAGACCCAACAGCTTGTCCACTTTTTCCAGCTGTCACAGCTGACCTAATGAAAGGTATTGTCCCAGCTCTGCCCACTGTCTTGTCCACATTTTTAGATGAGCAGAGTCCCAAAGGTACAGAATACTGAGCACAGCCTGACTAGACCTGCCTTTCTGCACTGCTGCTGCCCAGCAACTGCTGCCCAATCTCCCTATCGCTCTTCCTGTAATTTCCTGCCACAGTCCTCCCTTACGTATTTGCTTCACTGCTCATCTGTCCTGCTTTACACTACCAAGACCTAGCTCTGCGTTTGTACCAGGACACAGCAGTGTGGCACTGCTGTTACTTGAGTGGCTGCCCACAGACCCAGGAGACTAGTGTGGAAACAGAGGAGGATGCATCCTGCGCTTGCAACAAACAGAGATGACCTGTATGTATGGCCTGACTCCTCTGGTGCACCTAAGCCTCTTGAAAGGGCTCACCGCAGTTCCTAGCCTGCCCCACAGCACACAAGAGGACAGGTATACAACCTGCTCATACACCAGTTCTTTCTTTGCATATTACAGGCCCTTAGAAGGACTTCAGAGTGTGTTTCTGTGGTACTTTCTTCGAGCAGGACATCTTCATGACAGATAAAACTACAGCTACAGCCTAAATTAGAGTCTTAGGTGAGGAAAAAGAAAGGAACAGAAGAACTCTTACCCAAGATGGGTCTCTTCTCAAGTCAGACATCTATCTTTCTCTCTCTTCTTCCCAGTTTTGTCACAAGTCTCCCTTTCTCTGCCTTTATTTTTTTCCCTGAATGCTTTTCAGGATGCAGAGTAGAACTCCTAGCCTTCCCATCCTACTGCCTTTATAGTGAAAGCTCTGACAGTATGGGAGGAGGGATGATTGAAGACTCGCACTTCTCTCATGGTCCTGTCTCAGGAGATTTATCACCTGAAATCCAAGTGCTTTTAATCAACAGTGTCAAGCTTGATGTTGTTCTCTGTGCCCTGCCCACAAAATTATCAGACATCATACTAACTTCTGAGCCTTTTGCTTATACCAGAGCTTTTTGGTTTTGTTTCTTTAGCAGATTCACCCTAAAAGATCTAGCCCACTTCCTGACCCACTGTGTACGAGCCTTATGACTGCAGCTGCCACTGGAATGCAACACACTGCACACACAAGCACCGCCGCAGAATGTGGTACAGAGCCCACCACCACCCCAGACAGAAGAGTTGGATTTGTGGAGGCAGGGTTATTGTTACTCAGAACCACGTATGCGGAATAGAAAAGCAGTCATTTAAGAATAAAGAAAAGATAATATTCCAAGCTTAAGAGAGCCCAGTCCAAGAGGTCCATAAGGCTGTGAAGGAGACAATATAAAAGACAGGCTACGAGACAAAAGAAACTGTAAAGGCAAAAGGGAAAAAGGGAGTTTTGAAGGAGGAGGTCCTGGGTTATCAGTTGGACTTGATGATCTTAAAGGTCTTCTCCAAACTAAATTATTCTGTGCTTCTGTGAAAGGTGACAAAAGGAGGACTCCTTAACAGTAACAGTGGCTCTAAGAGATAATAACCACAGAGGCAGCAAGAGACAAAGAAAGCACAGGAGGACACGAAGGGATGGGATGCAGGACAGGAAGAAGTCACAGCAAGTGTTCTTTACCTCAAGCAACAGCTGCAGATGGAGCAGCAAAGAGTGGAAAGGCAGGAAAAAGACTTCAGTAGACATAAGGTAAGGTAATGGCTTGTAGAGGAGAACAAGGTGCTTAAATGGGACTTTTTATTAGACAAGATACCCATGGAGGATTCAAAGAGGTACAGGAGGCAACTGGAGCTTTGGGAGAGAAATAATGCTGCTAAAAGTGTTAGGAAGAGGGAGGAAGACTGGGATAAAAGACAGCATTTATAATGAAAGAGAGAAATAGACCGTGGACTAAGGCTTAAACAGCAGCAAAAGACAGAAATTTAAGCAGTGCAGGAGCGCCTTGTAAGCAAGGCTGAACATGGGAAGATGACGACAGAGAACTCTCAGAGGACACTTGAAAGAAGGGTTGAGTTCACAGTAAAAGCAGAAAGAAAAAGTCCAGAAAGTTTAAGGGCTTTCATCGTGGAGACATAAGAAGATAATATGATGACATTCAAGAGGACATGTACTGACTAATACTAGGCTGAATAGAACAGAATGGACAGAAACAGGGCAGACTTTGAGAATCATCAGCTTTTGATAACTCAAACAGGGACATGGTGATGTTACCAGTGGAAAGGCAGAATGGAAAAAAAAAAAAAATCTCTCAGCTGAGAGCAGAAAAACACTTATAGGAACACGGGGTCATGAAGGAGCCATTGAAGCAGATGTTGGAACAGATGAACTTGGATGGAAACTTGAACAGATCATGTAAGACATGATGACACCGTGGTACAACATCATACAACAGCATGATATGCCATGACTTGGCAAAAACCAAATGAGCTTTAAAGGGCAGGCTTATGTCCTTTGTGTTCCATTTATGTTCCAGAAACAACCCAACTGTGACAGTCTGCACAGAGCACTTTGTGAATTCACCCCAAAATCAAATGAAACAAAGCCATATCTATGTTGATGCGGGTACCTAAGGTAAATTACTTATCTTACATCGCAGTGTAGTTTTGAACCGACAGCGAAAAGCACAAGCAGAGAACTTAAACCAAGCAGCAAGAGCCAGACACAGAAAATCAGATAAAAGAGAAGACAGCAAAATTAGGTGTTTCAAATGGATCCCAGCTCATCCAGAACTTCAAAGTGGATCTGCCTAGATGCCCTGGCGAGCGCTTTGGTCAGGACCAGCAGGCTTCAAAACTTAAAATAAAACAGTCTTTACTAGAATAAAAATAAGATTATTTGATTTTTTTTTTTTAAATAGAGAAAACTTCAATATAAGTCAGGAAGCTCAGAAATAAATCTATAGTGTGCACACAACTCTTGCCCACCCACTACACCCTTGGTTGCAATTAACTCGGTGACCTTCTGAGCTGCTAAAATTTTGTGCTTACACTTCATTGCCTAGGAGATTGTTTCCACACCTCCACAGCTTGGATGGCTCCTCCCCTACAGCTGCCCCTCTTCTTAAATTGCAACCCTCAATTCCCTCGGTGACTCTCTACCCTACAGCACCCTGTAACCTCTATTAAACCATTTCTTCCTTGCTTATGCTCAATGGCTTTCCAAAGGAAGAGATGTCTTACTGGTGGGGTAGAGATTGTCCTGTCTTAGAATAAGCTGAGAACAAATCAAATAGGCACAGTGTGTATACAAGTATCAAAAAGTTAAAGCAAAAAAGAAAAATAAAATATAAAAAGTAGAATTAGACTGCTGAGAGGGAGAAAACTTCTAATAACTGTATTATGCATCCAAAAGCAGCTAAAATCAAGAACTAGCAAACACATGATGAGCGGTTTGAAGGGGGTTCAGTGGATTTCTTATTTTCTAGGAGAGTAATGCTGCATCACAAACATTCTCTGAAGTAATCAGCTTGACATTTTTAGCAAAGAGACTAAGGAACATCTAGGAAATACAGATTCGTCCCTAGCGACCAAAACATATTAGAGATGCTTCTAAGCTTGTGAATGCTATTATTCCAGGACAGAGAATCTACAGACTGTCTGGGAAATTGCTCTTTACCTTTGTATCTAGATCAGGGGTCCTCAACCTTTTTAAACAGGGGTCCGGCGCGTGGATGACGTGGCAGAAGGTCATCTGCGGCTGCTCGGTTTCCCCCGCACCAACCTGCGGTGGGGGGGCGGGGGGTGCAAGGGGGTTCTGTAAATACCGGGGGCCGGATTGAGGACCCTGGGGGGCCGTATCCAGCCTGCAGGCAGTAGTTTGAGGACCCCTGGTCTAGATGATGAACTCTGATTCCAAATGGTGAATGTACCCTCCTAATAAGTCACCTGCACCATGACCTGTATTTTGTTGTCAGCTAAAACCATCCTTGAGAGATGGTAGGCAGTCCATGGTAGATAATTCGTGCCTTTCTTCCCCTCCTCCCTGTAGACTGATTGTTGCACAGGTAAAATTAATAATTGCACATTCAATCTATCAATCATGGAACTACACAGCAGCATGACTGACATCGTGAGGGTGGAAAGAAAAGGCAGTGGTCAGCTGTGCAGAAATGGGCTGGCACCGGCTGTGCTAGGGCTCCTGGTTTTCTGTTGGACTTGGCTAATTTCAAGAGAAGAATGCTACCTCTTATGTAAGTCATGGCCAACTAGGAAAAAAGGGTCATCACGGAAAAGTTTAGGAGGAGGACTGGGTTACGAAACAAAATTATTTGGAATAAGATGAAAAGGGAAGGTTTCAAGGACATGTTAGGGGTATGCTTGAGCTGGGGCTGGGCAAGAAAAAGAGACCTTGAGTATGGACAGATACCTCCAGGAGGCCATGGCTAGGATTAAAGGGATGCCAGAAAAGAAATAATTTATTTCATTTTCCTGATAGATGTTCAACTTTCAAATGCCTGAAAAGTCACTTCTTTGAGGCCCTAGAACCTATTGATCTCTCCGAGAGGGTGATCATGCTACTGATTTAGGGGACTTAAGGAGCAGACTTGTTGAAAAGGACAGTCCCAATTTGTTACGTACTGGAACTAGTGACCAAGAAGCTTGAGACAACAAAAAATTAGTTTTCAGCCTGCTCAGATCTCAATTCCAGTTGATGCATGGCCACATGCATGTTAGGAAAGGGGTCAGGAACAAACCTAGAAATTAGGAAAGGGACTGTCTTTTCTGATTGCAGCAGAGACATAAGCAACCATAAACCTTTTCTCAGTAACACTCAGGTCTTGCTTACATTTCAGACTTTCACCATTATTAAAGAAAATGCCACACTTGTATGAATTCTACAGTTGCCAAGAACTAGTTGCTGACTGTACTAGTTTGTCCTGCCCTGTCTCAGCTAACTGAGATAAATGATGTCAATATCAAAAATTGTAGCACTGATATGTTATCACTACCATTAAAGATTTTTTAAATACTTAATTTACTATCAAAGTTATACTAGTAAATCCTGTACAGTTTTGACTAAGCTTCCTGCTCTCCTCCTTCCCCATCCAAACGCAGATTCTGTACAAAACCACCTAACCGTCCTGCACAGCAAGGTTCTTGCCTGTTTCCCATAAAACAATCCCTGGTAGTAATATGAGATAAAGACGAAGTAAATGGAGTGAAGACGGTGGTTCCCTTGGCAGTGCACATACTAAATCCATCACAAACGAGGGCAAAGCAATTTCCCTGCGGCAGTAACCTTTCCTGTTATCACTGGCTGCTGACACAGGGATGATAGTGAGAGTCAGCATAACATTCACAGGACTCCCTCCCTCTTTTATAAGCCCCCTGCTTTGACTTGCAGGGAAGCGTTGGGGGAAGGGAAGAACTGCATGGGGGAAGGGAAGAACTGCATGGAGCAAGCGCATCCAGGTTGAAGCACTGGGTCACACTTCGACATGAGGCTACAGAAAGTCTTTTTCTCTGCAGGATTCATTAAACTAAAGCTGCTGTATACTTCCCAGCAAGGACCAATTTTGACTGTCACGAGGGGAAGAGGTGCAAAAAGTACCCCAGGGCCATGAGGGAGCCACAATCTCCTGATGTAAGGAATGGGTAGCCCTAGTATTTCAAGCCCAGGACAAGATCAATCATTAGAAGAAAGTGCAGGAAATGACCCACAAATGGCATTGCGTACCAGGGCTGACATTTAACGTCCATGTCATCTGAAAATATTCAACCTGGAACAATAATCCAGGGAGTAGCTGTAGATCAGTATTAGCAGCTATTGATCAAAGTCAGGAGTGGTGAAGGGGTAAAGGGCCAATGAAAAAGAAGGCTCAGAGGATAAATTATGGGAACTATTCTAACTTGCATTTAATTTGAGAACTTAAGTTCTAGAAGCTGCTAACTCACACTGTTTATGAGAGATTACTGATTTTTAGATACTATGTTCATATGTTTAATAACATTGCTCACAGTCCTGCTCATGTGCATTGTCTGGTGTTAGGGTCAGCAAAAATCTCTAAGAGTATTTGTGGTACCTTGTTCAGACAATGCTCTTGATCTGCGGTGTAACTCAATTTTTGCCTATCTGTATCACAGCCATACTCTATTCCACAAGTAGTGTTATGTCTAGAACATATTTTGATAGGCATCAACCAGAAAACAAAAAAAAAGCAGAGATGATCCTTGAGAAATTTTTAAAATCCCACTCCCTCTACTCCTCCTCCTTGTCTATCACTAGTATGGTTTACCTTATCTTTCTGCATATTTTGTACTCTGGTATCATAATTTCCCATTGATTCTCTGCCACAAAGGTTTTTATGTCCTGGTATATCTTCTGTTAGGACAAAAGACTGGTCCTACATGTTATTTTAATCCTAGCATTTGCACAGAAGTAGGTACACTGCTACTTTGGTTCTTGTTTTGGTACTCTACTTAAATGGAACCATATTTGTTTTCTATGTCTAAATTGATTGTTCACAGACTCCGAACTGCCCTGCACTTGAGGATACAGAATTATCCTTCATAGAAATGACTTAAAGAAAATGTTTTTTGCACCTGTTTTCTTCTCCTAAATCTTCAGTCTGAAAGTGCACTGATAACCCTCTTAATGTTCAGCATCAGAAGCCTGACTCCCGTAGCTGTGCTGTCCCTCCTGTACAAAGTCATTCTTTACAATAGCCCATAGCATTGTACTACCAAACAATTTCCTCTTCCTTTCGTGGGGTTTGAGCAATCACGTGACTGAGAGGTGACCAAGCTGCATTTATGGAAAACTGTTTTGATGGGTTAGGTTTCTGTTCAATCAATGGCCTGAGCTAATTTAACATTGCAATCATGGGCACTAGATCCATCACGACAGGGGCAGTAGGACAGCATGTCCAAACACAGAAGGAAAAAAATAAGCCTGCCCCTTTCACAGCTACCTACCAGTAGATCACATTATATTGTAAAACTTCACCTTGAAAAGCATAGAGTCAGCTGATATACTGTTACAGAAGCAGTTGTGTCAGACCCACAGTTCTCCACATTCAGTAGCAAAATGTCATAGAATCACAGAACTACAGAATCATTTAGGTTGGAAAAGACCTTTAAGATCATTTGATGGTTGCTCATTCTCTTTAGACAAGATTCGTTTACTACAAACCCAAACACACTGATCTGGGAAAGTGGGGAGAAGGCCAGAGACCCCTACACTTGTAAAAAAGGGGTTGTGTCGGAAGCGGAAACAACTAGACATTCTGAAACAGTCTAAAATCCTTGGGGAAGGATTTGGAAATCATGTGCTTGAGTATTTCAGGGTGTTTCCTTAACATATTATACTAACATTATACTATGCACTTGCTCTAAGGATTATCAGGTTCTGTAAGGTATCAGGACTTAGGTGGCAGAGTAGAATATAAAACGAGCAAGACGGGAAGAAACAGCACATTAAGAAATAATAAGCAAGCTGTATTTGGTGAACTTCTTGCTACCAACTGAAGATACACGAGTTCCCTCTCTTTCCTGCCCAGGACTAGCACTTTTGAAGGAAAAGGTTTCTGTTCCCTAAGACTGCTGAGATGATGGAGCGGGGCAGAGCTCACAAGGGTTGACCCAGCAGGGAACATTGGGCAGTTGTTGGTACTTCTTCACAGGTTTAAACCGTTGTGATTCGTGCTTCAGGAGTGGTGTTTCTTTAACATGCCTGTGCTTACGGGTAGCCTACATAGCATTCGAGCAGTTTCCCACAGTGATGGAACAGTAAAAGTAAAGAGTAAGGGTGACATGGGGTAGCTTAGGCCCAGAACTGAATGAAGGGTACTATGGGGAAGGGCTGCTCTTGCAGATACTCTTGACTCTCATTCTGTGGGCTTGTGGTGAAGGGCTACTAGTCAGGCTGGCACTGAGCCCTGCTGCCCGGCACACTGTGCACCTGCCTCCTCAAAAGCGAATAATGCCTCAGACCTTGAACTTCTTAGTCTCCCTTATTCCACATTTCCAGGCAAAGTGTCAAGTCTGGTCTTTTATCTTTTGGTATGAGGGCAGTTAAAAAGAAAAGGAAGTCTTTAGGGGTCATGGGGTAGGGGTAGTTCAGACTGGTTTTGGTAGGTAGGTAAGAGGTGGGTTAAAGAGGAGAGAACGCACAGTAATTCAAGATTTTTCAGTGTTGGCCTGAACCTTTACAGTTGCCTCAAAATTGTGAGCAGCATAAAGAAAGACAGTCACATTCCTTTCCTTGCACCAGCTCTGATATATCTACCCTTAGCATTGTGAAAGCCAGTGTCATTCCAGTCTTCAAAAAGGGCAGAAAGAGGGACCCAGGAAACTGCAGGCCAGTCAGCCTCACCTCCATCCCTGGAAAGGTGATGGAACAGCTCATCCTGGAGGTCTTCCTCCACATGCTTTGAGATAAGAAGTTCATCAGGAGCAGACAACATGGATTCACCGAGGGGAAACCACACCTGACCAACCTAATAGCCTTCTATGATGGAATGACTGGCTGGGTAGATGAGGGGAGGGTGGCGGATGTTGTCTGCCTTGACCTTAGCAAGGCTTCTGACACTATCTCCCATAATATCCTCATAGGTGAGCTCAGGAAGGGTGGGTTAGATGGGCGGACGGTGAGGTGGGTTGAGAACTGGCTGAATGGCAGAGCTCAGAGGGCTGGAATCAGCAGCACAGGGCTGAGCTGGAGGCTGTAGCTCACAGGGTTCCCCAGGGTCAGTGCTGGGGCCAGTCCTGTTCAGCTTGTCCATCACTGACCCGGCCAAAGGGGCAGAGCGCACCCCCAGCCAGTTTGTTGATGATACAGGACTGGGAGGAGCAGCTGGTACCCCAGAGGCGGCGCTGCCATTCAGCCAGCCCTGGCCAGGCTGGAGAGCTGGGCACCGAGGGACCTCATGGAGTTCAAAGGGAAGTGTAGGGTCCTGCCCCTGGGGAGGGACAGCCCCACACACCAGTAAACGATGGGAAAACATTTGTGTCTTTATGCTGTTAACTGCTCAGGGTCCTGCTCTGATTGAGTTCACCCTAGGTCAGGGAAGCAGCTCTTAAGAAGCTGTTACATGCGGTGGCCAACAGACCATCTCAGCTACAATGTACATCCTCATATGAAGCGTTGGAACACATGTTTAGGTAAGAGCAGGACTTCACTTGACCCCTGCTTAGTCTTCCCAATGTAAATATTTCCATATACATATGGAATAAAGTTCCTACACACGTCAGCTGTCTCTTCTGTCACCACTACACTGCACAGCTGCGATGGGCTCCATCTTCCATTTGCCTTTACCGTTCCTGCAAAGCTCAGGTGAACCTGCCGTTTGTTCACCCTACGGGCCTGGAGCATTATGGACTTCCAGTTCATGGAAATGAGGTTTCCGACGTGCCCTGTTTCTATATGGAACTGGAACTAAAAGCAGCATACACTCAGCGCCTTATCCTCTACCACTGACAATAAACTTGATGCCAAGCAGTGTAACATCAAATACCTCTCTGTCTGGAAAAGGGCTCACATTTTGTTGGCAAGTCATTCAGAGGAGTAAAACCAAAGGCTGGCTGAAGATGACTGAGCAATAAAATGACAGATGAAATAGTCGCAACAAACATAAAGTGATCACTGTGAGGAGGAACAGACATTCTAGCTTTGCATAAACAAGAATCGTCCAACTGTCACTAAGCTGACTTTTACTATTCAAGGTCTTGGGGTTAGATAGAATGGTCATGGTAACGACTACCTCAGTGTTTTTTTTAGAACCATGGCTTAAGAAGTAGGAAAGTAAGACCAAATTAAATGCAATGTGCACCTACATCTTGAGTAATATTTGCATTTCTGTTTCTCCCAGTCTCAAAAATAATATAGTAGACTGGAAGAGTTTCAGAGGATTGTCAAAATTATGGAACAGCTTCTGTATGAGGAACAGCTAAACAGACTTGAACCTCCCAGGCTGGGAAGAGCAACGAGAGCTGGATATTAACAAAACCATGAGTGATATGGAGAAAGCCAACTGGCAAGTTTTGCTTTGCTATGTCTCAGGAGGTAGGCGGTGGGTTCAGAACAAAAAAAATATTGTTGGGCAGACAGTATGCATCTTGTTCTATTAAAGCCACAACTTTTGGGGATTTAGATGCAGGTAAACAGTTTCAATTTGCTTTTCTGTAATAGAAGTAAATGCCATTTTTTTTGTGAGTCCTTTAAAAATAAGGGTAGATAAGAGAGTTCATTACAGATGAGGAAGTAAAAATACATTGTGTCATACACAGAAGACAATAATCTTGTCAACCAGTAGGTAACTTGCACTACTGTTCCTCCGAGTACTTTAGTTAATTACAGAATCACAGTGTATTTGAGCTTTGGATGGGACACCTGCTGTCTTGTCCAGTACCATGCTCAAGCTGTGTTAACTGAAGCAGTTTGCCCTGAGATATGTCCAGAAAGCTTTTGCATATCTCCAAGGATGCAAATTCTACAACCTCTCCAGGCAACCTGTGCCAACACTCAATCACAGCAAAAAAAACCCTATCTCCTTATATTCAGACAGAATTTCCTGTATTTCAGTTTGTGCTTGTTCCATCTTGCCCTGTCACTGGGCACCACTAAGAGGAGCCTGGCTTCATCATCTTCAGCCTCCCATCAGATGACAAGATCCTCCCTGAACCTTCTCTTCTCCAGGCCAAACAGCCCCAGCTCTCTCAGCCTTTCCTCATCTGAGAGATGCTCCAGTCCCTTCACCACCTTTGTGGCCCTTCACAGAACTGTCTCCAGTAGCTCCGTATGTCTTTTGAACTGGGGAGCTCAGAACTGGACACAAAACTCCAGATGTGGCCTTGCCACAGCTAAGTGGACAGGACTTATCACTTCCCACAACCTACGGGCAACACTCCTCCCAATGCCACCCAGGATGCCACCAGCCTTCTTTGCAGCAAGGGCACACTGCTAACTTGCCTTCAAACTGGTGTCCACCAAGACCCCCAGGCCCTTTTCTGCCAAGCTGCTTCCCAGTCAGTCAGTCCCCTGCATGTACTGGTGGATCGAGTTATTCCTCCCCAGGTGCAGGACTCTACACTCCCCTTTGCTGAACTTCATGAGGTTCTTCTCTGTTCCTCCAGCCTGCCAAAGTCCCTCTGAATTGGCAGTGCAACCCTCTGGTACATCAACTACTCATCCCAGTTTTGTATTATCTGCAACTTTGCTGAAGTTTACTCAGTTCCATCATCTAGATAATTAATGAAGAAGTTAAACAGTATTGGATCCAGTATTGACCCTTGGGGTGTACTGCTAATGACTGGCTTCCAGCTGGCCTTTGTGCTACTGATCACTACTTTATGAACCCTGCAGTGCAGCCAGTTTTCAATCCACTTCAAAGTCCATTTTAACCTGTCCTTAATCAGCTTGCTATGAAGATGCTGTAGGAGACAGTGTCAAATGCCTTGCTAAAGTAGAGGTAAACAAAATCCACTGCTCTCCCTTCATTCACCAAGCTCTCTTCTGATCACAGACAGCTGTTAGGCTGCTTAAGTATGATTTTTCCCTACATAAATCCATGCTAGCTACTCCCAATTGCCTTCCTGTCCTTCACGTGTCTGGAAATGGTTCCCAGGATGAGCTGCTCCACACCTTTCTAGAGAGCGAGGTGAGGTGGGCAAGCCTG
Source organism: Falco biarmicus (assembly GCF_023638135.1). Lineage (NCBI taxonomy): Eukaryota > Metazoa > Chordata > Aves > Falconiformes > Falconidae > Falco > Falco biarmicus. Next base: position 92,340,185 of record NC_079292.1, read on the forward strand.
CACTCTGCTTGACTTCTTGCCTCTTCTGAAGATAGGAGTGACATTTGTTTTCTTCTAGTCCTCAGTCCTCTTCTCCATTGCCTTTGTTTTGCTGCACGTACACCTGTAGCAGTCATTCTTGTTGCCCTTCATGTCCCTCACCAGATTGAAGTCCAGGTGAGCTTTGGCTCTTTTAACCTCATCCTTGCACACTTGGCCAGCGTTCCTGTATCCCTCCCAGGTCACATGACCCTGCTCACACACTTATGTCTGAGTTCAGCCAGGAGCTCCTTGCTCATTCAGGCAGGCTTCCTGCTGCCTTTCCTTGACCTCCTATTTATCAGGATGGGTCACTGCTGAGACTGCAGGAGACTATTCCTGTACATCAACCAGCTTTCTTGGACCCCTCTTCTCTTCAGGGCCATATCCCATGGGATTCTTCCAAGCAGCGCCCTGGAGAGCCGAAGACTGCTCTCCTGAACTCAAACACCATGACCTTGTTTTTAGCCCTCCTCAGACCCTGAGGCTGTCCCAGACCCTCACACCCCCAGCCAGTCCTTCCTTGTTTGTAAGTATCAGGCCCTTAGCACCTCCCCTTGCTGTCTCCTTGATTATCTATGTTAAGAACTTGTTGCCAATGCACTCCAGAAACCTCCTGGATTGTGTGTGCCCTGCTGTGTTGTTGATCCAGCAGACTGCTTCCAGGGACTGTGAACAGGAGGCTCTGCCAGCTGTCTGAAGAAAGCCTCATCTAATTCTGAAGTCTCCTTGCAGGACTGTGGCCTCTACCTAGGCTGACCACATACTCAAAAAATGGGTATTTCTCTGTAGCTGTTAAAGGGAGTAATTTCATTTTAACAGTGAAACATTTTGTCGGCTTCTGTGAGTGATCTTCAGGCAAATTCTGTTCTCGTCAGTGTCCCAGCAGAGCTTTGGGTAGCTCCTCCGAGTCTCAGGTTATAGACATCCATAGTCACTACAGTAGTTTACCCAGAATCAAAGAATGTGTATACTAGACTATGCACCATCAAGACTAACTGGCCTAATTTCAATCTGATACAAACTTGAGGGTCCACAAGGTAATGTACTTAAACACTGTGTTTCCTCACATCATCAAAGCAGGAAAGAACACAATGCATGTAATTTGTCAGTTTTTAATGCTGCAGGTAATGGCTTTCTTTGAAAAGGTGTAGGTGCCACTCACACTTGCATTAGCACCATGCAATAAATACGGTAAAGATGCTCTGTAGTCTTACGTACTTGTAGAATCCACTCCCCATACCGACAGCTGACAGGCAAGATTCTTGATCCATGACCTTTCATAAGTATTTGTGGAAATGGATGACTGTCAATGCCAACAATCACTTGTTTCCTTTAAAGACACATAAGCATCAATTACTTCACCAGGAGGCTGGAATTTGTTATAGAGATACATGGCTCAGTTTTAACAATGTCAGCAAATCCTTTAACCCTGCGCGTATCCTTAGTGATGTCCAAACACTGAAGTCTCTGTTGCAGCAACTTGTGGAGGATCTTTTTGATGCTCCTGTGTTCAGTGTGGAGGCTTGTACCATTATCAAACACAACAGCATAGCATTGCCTTCGCATGAATAACCAGTAATGAAATCTGGTTCCCTAAGTAGTTCTAAGTCACTTAAAAGTAAATGAAAACACTTTAAAAGCAGTTCTGATAAGGTAGCCTCCAGCATTAATACCTACATCTGTCTTCCCTTTGTGTTAACATTTATCATTGCATCATGCAGGTATGTAGAAGCTGTTCTATCAACACTGGCAGCAGCAACATCATCAGCAACTTCCCACTGCTTCAGTAAAGCAAGCGTTGACAAGATAAATTATTTTTAGGTAGTGTTTACTGCCAGCTTCTCTCCAGTGTGGCCAGGTTCTTTGCTGTGATTTTGTGGAGGTTCACAACAGCAGGGGGTTTACCTTGAGAATTTGTAATTGCTCTACATTGCTGTATTGCTGCATTATTTCTCATGTACTGTACTTTGTATGCCACCTGCTGCACAGCTTGGGCAGTAACCTCTGTATTCCAGTTGCCCCTCTACTACCATTGTTGATGATTTTACCAGCAACAGGTCTATCTTTTTTTTAAATATCAGGAACGCTAGTACATGGTCTTTCTGCCCCACCCTGAACTTGTCTGAAATAATTTAGTCTGCTATACTACCAAATTACCATGCCAGTATCAGCTGTCAAAACAATGATGTACTTTCTTAGTCCATGTAAAAAAGCTTATAGCATGCAGCTACACGACCAGGTTTCAAACAAATGTGGAATGCCCCCTTACGCCATTTACACACAAGCAGGTTATTTTACTTCTTACAGCACAAGATCAATGGGAAGGGTTATATTGATCAGCATGCTGCCAGCCCTTAGCATTTATCGCTTGGACATGAGGTCTGTACAGGTTGTGGAAAAGCTTCAATTTTATAGCATTATAAGTAAGGGACATGTAACTGGACAAACCCACTTAAGTATACAGATATTCTTACTGCTACTGTGCTATGGTTGTGACAGCTTTCTCAGGAATAGACCACTGCAGTGCTGAGAGGCATCAACCACCACCACTCTTCAGCTAGTTCCTGGTGTATGAGAGCTCCACTTTGTACCTGGACACCTCGGATTGTTTGGAAATATATGAGAACATATAATCCTGGACACCTTCACGACAGAACCCAGTACCTGAACAGTGTTGGAAATGGGTGAAAAATCTGTTTTTCTGGAAGTAACAGAAAAGGCCCCTTGCAGCACCCTGTCAGGACGGTGCCATCTAGGGTAGGGTGCCTGCAGGCAACCTGCACCTGTCAGGCTGCAACTGCCCCTGCAGTTTGGTATGAGGACAATGTGGGCGACAGCCCGGCAAGATAGTGCTGAGTGGCAAGCAACATCTTTGGTGCTGATTCTGTTGCATGTTACTGTTACATCAAACTTTCTCCATAGGAAAAGCATTTAATAATATAAATCATTATTTATATATATATATGAATTACTAATAATAAATTAATAAAAAATAAATATAAACATAAAGCAGTAATAAACAGCAGCTGTGGGTGTCACCTCAGGAAGTCTTGCCTGGGTTGCTGACTGGAGAGGCTGATGGAGCTGGGTTTATTCACCGCGGAGAAGAAGAGGCTGAAGGGGATGTGTCTGCTGCCTGCCACTACCCAGGAGGGAGGGCATAGCCCAGTCGGACCCAGGCTCTTCTCAGAGAGGCCCAGGGAAAGCCCAAGAGGCAACAGCCATGACTTGCAACAAGGGAAATTAATGACTAAGCAGGGGCTTGAATTGGACACTGCCAGAGGCTCCTTCTCATCTAAATGTTTCTGTGCCTCTCTTGTTTTCACTTCAATAGAGACAATAACAAAATACCGGCAGATAAACTTTGATTATTAATATAACTATGAAGACCAGATCTGCTAGCAATACAAACTGGAAATGATTTGTTCAAGAAGCTGCCAGGTCTCACGGTGGAGCTTATGGCCACAGCAAAATATACGAAAATTTCCTATTCCCAAGTTTTAAATGGGTAGGGTAGCTCTGAACATCTCTCCTTTGCAGTGATGGACATAGCACAACTCTTGTTTGGGGAAGAAGTTCTTAAACAAATTATTTGCAAACAGGGTAGACAGGACAGCTGTTAACAGTGCCTCATGATTTGTGTCTAGGGCCTGGCACTCCGGAGAAGCAAATCTATATTCAAAACACCCTTTAACCTGCTCCTAATCCAGAATCAATGAATGCCATGCGTCTTCCACCTTACTAAAATCTTCAAGTAAAATCCACATTACTTTAAGAAAAAGCTAGTTGTTACTAGGCCTGGTCTCATTTTTCTTTTCCCCAGCCTTCCTCCTGACATGCCTGGTGGCCTGGAAAACCTTGCTGTTGCCCAGTGGGATTCTGAAACCAGCCCAGCCCTCAGCTCTGAAATGTCCAGGCACAGTCCCACAGCACAAAAGCAGGAGGTCTGTTTGCCCGGGGACTGGCTGATGGTTACAGGAGAGGAGTACTGCTATGTGTACATCAGAAGGCAATGCCTTTCAGCTCCCCAGGCATTTGTACCATGCAGCCAGGACAAGACCCTGTCCCTGATTTCTGCAGCAGATTTCTGACAAGGCAAGGTATTAGTTGCGTGATCCCACTAATGGGAAGCAGGGAGAGAAATCAGTGCAGATCTTCAAACATGCCTATAGAACTGAGTCAGTAGATGCCAGAGCAAGGGGAAGTAGACGGCAAGGTGGGTGTGGTGGGTAAGTGGACAGGAAGCCTTTAACTTCAGTAGATACTAAACTCCCATCTGACTTACCGGAAGATGGGCAATGGACCTATTCTTTTCTCCTCCATTAGTTTCAGCAGAGGCTAGCCTGTGAGCCAATAAATACTGCCAGTATCCAAGAGGTGACTCTCTCCCCCCACAAAGACTGAATATGAGAAGGTAAAAATTGTTCTCAGATAGCCGTAGGTGATGCTTCTAAATGCCTGCACTTTTAATCAGACAGTAAGAAACTGAAGAACTCTTTTTCTTCTTTTCTGTTGTCATTGTCAGCAGCCTACAGCTTGCCCTGTAGAGCTTGGCCCTGTATTAACAGTGAATGTTGCACTGGAATTAGCGACAAAAATCAGCAGAAGTGATCTTTCTCATGACCTCAGTTCTCCAGGTCTCTCCTGCCTTCTAACATTACTTTCTGAATGATTGACAACATCTTCAAAAAGAGGGGAGGGGGGGCTGTGGAGAATACCCTCACTGCCTTGGGACAGCACAGGGAAAGGGTCATATGGGATATTTTTAGAACAGAATCCAATGGCAGTGATGTGAGGAAGGCACAGAGAAAAACACAGCTGTGAAACCTAACACTTGGCTTCATATATACTGAGGGCAGGAACAGCAGAGAAACAAACTGAGGAGACACAGAGAAAGACAAAGAGTGAGGAAAGGGTGTGTGAGGATAACAAGAAAATGTTAAAAGCATAAGTGACAGAGAGGCAATAAACACCTGAAAAAGAAACGGCAAAAGGCTGAGCCAGGAGGAGGAAAATTTAATAAGGTGGGCATGTTATATAAATAACCAGAGATACTTTAATCACAGAAGAGATCGAAGGACAAGAAATGGTCTGCTGACTCATCAGCACTCTTATGCAGATGATATGTGACCTTGAAGGCTGACCAGCAACTACCCAGTCTACCATCTCCCCTCATCCCAAGATAAGGGCTTCCTAAGTGACTTTGGTTTTGGATTGTGCCACTGCAATAGATTTTCTAAATCAGAGGAAAACAGAAGTCCTTCCTACAGTCTTTGAAGACAAGTGATAACCTACTGTCTCTCTTCTACTACAGAGCAGCATGCCCAGAGTAGCGATTGCTCTATGTATGAAAACTGATGTATGTAGCATTAGTTTCAAAGTGCTCTCTGCTACTGTTCACTTACTAAACAAGAAATAACATAACTGACTACATGGAGTGCGTAGTGGTAACGATGATACTTGATAGGAATATGCTCCTAATGATAGCATTTTAAGGCATAAATTGCTGACACTCAAGTCCGAAAAGTGTCTGGGATCCACTTGAGGCAACTACATCCACAATTACAGTCCCTTGTTCACGAGCTACCTAACCCTTGTAACTATTCTACATTTTTCTTGTTTTGAGAAGTAATTCATCCTTCATCAAGGTTAGTGATTCAGCATCTACTGAGCACTGATGCCTGGGATTAGATCCAGCAACTAGATGCTCTCAGCAACTAGCTGCCACTCTGTCTGTGATCCCTAAGAACTCAAGTATATATGGTAATTCTTGCAGAATTTCTAAATTTATAGCCACCCCTTTAACAAAATAGGTTGTAGCATAGTTGCCTCCTTATCATAAAGCTCATTATAAAGGGATGTGAGTGACTTGAATTTGATTAAAGAAGTAAGCATTTACCGATGCGAACAATTGAGGGATCAAACAGCTACCATTTATTACACAATCCTGTCCTGTCCAGAAGCCAAAAAAGCTCTCAATGGTAAATATTTGGGATAAATTTTTTAATAAATGAAGATCATAGAATCATTGAATTATTTGGGTTGGAAAAGACCTTTAAGATCATCGAGTCTAATCATTAACCCAGGACTGCCAAGTCCACCACTAAACCAGGTCCCTAAGTGCCACACCTATGTATTTTTTAAACACTTCCAGGGATGGGGACTCAATCACCTCCCTGGGCAGCTTGTTCCAGTGCTTGACAATGCTTTCAGTGAAGAATTTTTTCCTAATATCCAATCTAAACCTCCCCTGGCACAACTTGAAGCCATTTCCTCGCCTCCTATCACTTGTCACTTGGGAGAAGAGACCAACCCCCAACCGCCACAGGCTCCTTTCAGATAGTTGTAGAGAGCGAGCAGGTCTCCCCTGAGCCTCCTCCTCTCCAGACTAAACACCACAATACATTGTCTTCCTCTCCTAAACAGCTATTTAGTAATGTACAAATGTTTTGTCAGACTTGCCTTAGCTCGAGCTACATAGATGATGCCCTTTGAACTCAAGAAGTCTAATACTAGTGTCTTCTCACAAGCGTGCAAGAAAACTGTCACTATTCTACTCTGACTAGTCTAGTTCTAAATTAAAGAATCTAAACTGAAAATTCTAGAGATTCATGAGTTTGTTACAGAAGAAATGCAGCCATTTTTCCCATATAGCATACTCACTATTTTTGCTGTCTCACGCTCTCTTCTTTTACCACTGCATTTGTTCAGGTCTGTAGTATTCCCTTACAGTTCAGTACCTCATACAATCTGATCAGCTCAGAAACCAACTCAGTCTGAATTTTTGACCTCAAAACCACACTCCTGCTCTCCCTCCACAAACCTTACATGTCTGTATACTGTGCCGAGGCCACTGCAATCCCAGTATGTCTGCTAGGCCCAGTCTCAGTGCCCTAGTGTTGGTGTTACTCAATCCCAACACTAAGGATGCTACATTTTGTACTGCACTACAGAAAGCCAGGCCAACAGAGATGAAATATTTCATAATCTAGCCATTCCACTGTAATGACCAGCCTTCAGCAACGTTAGTAAAACACTGTTGAGCTGAGAGCCTTGCTTGTGATGTGCCTATGTGGAGTGCTACGAAATTTACGTTCATTACATAAGTCTGGATTTGAAATCAAGCCTTCAGTCATGAAGGGCTACATGGTCACACTAAACATTGTGCAATTCTTCATTCATATACAAGAGCAGGGCTCAGTAGCAGAAAACGTTGGACCTCAGACCTCAGCTTTCTGTTCCCGAAGGCAACCATACACTCCTCTTAGCAAACGGTGTTCTAGCTTCTATAGAAAGTCTCTCCACCTTTCTTTGCAGCAGCTCAAAGAAGAAGAGATTTAATGTTTTCCTCAGCCCCAACACAGTCTTACTTGTCTCCAAACACTGCCACCTTTAAAACCCTGCGTGCTCAGGCACAAACATGCCACCATTCGTTTTTAGAGGCTGGGATTCCATTTGCACTGTTCCTTAGGCAACCTGGAGTGCAAGATGCCAACTCTCACTTCAGTGACAAAAGGCAGTAGCTTTTTAGATACAGTACAAACTGCTACCTCGCCTTGTCCAGAGAAGTGTGAGGACTCATGAAATGCAACAGATCGCAGTTCTCCCTAGTTGGCAGTAATGTCTTAAAAGTACTTAAACCAGAAAGTGGGGCAACAGCCTATATCCTAACACCTATAAAACAAAGACCCCACTCTCAGATGTGCCCAAAAGACGCCATAGAGCAACACGCTCTGTGCTCTCACAGCACCCAGTAACACCCAGCACCGCAGAATCCTAATCACACCTTCTGGCAGCTGTAACGAAGGGCAGAGACAGGTTTCAGTGCTTTATCTGTGGTTGTCTGGAAAGAGGAAACCTATTTACAACCAGCAGTTGCATTTCTACACAGCTCTGCAGACCAGGCATCCCTACAGACTCAGCCCTCAGTCTCTCCAGCACGTATTCCCTTGTCTGGTGAATACAGTGGTGTATATTTTTCACTCAAGGGAATTAGGAACGCTTCCCGTTTCCATACTGACGAAAGGAGAATATGGCCTCGTTCTGTCTTGGAGGAAGATGCTACTGGGCATGTGCTCAGGCAGAACCTGCACAGATTCTTCCTAATGCAAACTGGGAAGGATATTTTGCAGGCAAAGGAAGTGTTTAGCCCCTTGAACAGAGAAGGGAACCGCTATCATGTACAAAACATTCTGTCCTTCTGCAGGTATTGTACTCACCAGAGTTTGCTGGTATCGGAAGGCTTTTGTTGGAGAGGCATCCCCAGTCATATCCCCAGAGACAACGTTCTGTGGAGTAGGGGCCGTTCAGGGCGATGTCTTCCCGGCTGCTCTCCACAGCAAAATCATGGGTGTGCAACAGACATAAGGCTTTAGCTAGAGTCCCACCGAGCACCCTGAGAGAGAAGGTTACTGGTGAGGGAAAGACAGAGAGGGACAGTGTAACCAGAGACTCCCTGGCCCCTCCTGTTCCCTCTGTGCTGGGACACAGCAGCCGCTTCCCTGCTTTAATATCTCTCTGCTGCCCTGGCATCAGGACAGCTCAGTAAATTAACAGGAGATAAGGTTTCCCTCTCCTCTCTTGGGCAGTATCATTCTTCACTGAATTTGGAAGGGATCAACAGCAGGACCATAGAAAGAATGGGGGCTGATGACGGACTAAGGAAGAAGAGGATGGAAGTAAAGTACCAGAACTAGAGACAAGTGAAGCATCCTGCAACTTCAGAATAATTATTCCTACAACCTGTTTCAGGGACGACTTTGTGAAACACCAGCATCTGAGAGGGCAAGTCCTCCCAGTGGGCCTTGGGAGATCATTCCTTATATAAATTGCATGGCGTCCTAACATTTTAAGTTTTCTTAAAGCATACCCATTATTGCAGATTCCCTGGCCACAACACCTTACCACAGATAAACAGCCTTCCTCACAGTCTTTGTACCTTCATGAACCTTCATCCACTGGCATAACCAACACTCAGTACCTTTTTCATACAGAATCACAGAACAGTAGAGGTTGGAAGAGACCTCTGGAGGTCATCTGGTCCAGCTCCCCTGCTCAAGCAGTGTCACCTTGAGCACGTGGCCCAGGACCGTGTCCAAGCAGCATTTGAGTATCTCCAGGGAGGAGACTTGTCTGCCTCTCTGGGCAACCTCCCACAGTGCTCAGCCATCCTCCCAGTGAAAAGGGGTTTCCTGGTGCGCAGGGGGAGCCCCTGTGTGTCTGTGTGCCCACTGCCTCTGGGCCTCTCGCTGGGACCGCTGAGCAGAGCCTGGTGCCCTCCCCCTCGCGCCCCCCTTCAGGTGTCTGTATGCAGTGATAAACCTCCCCTTGAGCTTTTTCTTCTCCTGGCTGAGCAGTCCCAGCTCTCTCGGCCTTTCCGCAAAGGAGAGATGCTCCAGCCCCATCCTCCTCTCTGTGGCCTGTTGCTGGCCTCTCTCCAGCACCCCCGGTTGTGCTGGGGAGCGCAGAGCCAGACACAGGACTCCAGGTGCAGCCAGGCCAGAGCTGCGCCCAGGGGAAGGACCCCTCCGCAGCCCAGGCAGCGCGCCTCCTAAGGCAGCCCAGGATGCCATTAGCCTCGCATGCTGGCTCCTGGTCACCCTGGTGGCCACCAGCACCCCATGTCCTTTCCTGCCAGGCTGTCTCCCAGCTCTGCCCCCAGCAGGTGGTGGTGCATGGGGTCGCCCCTCCCCAGGGGCAGGGCTCTGCGCTTCTCTTTGTTGAACTTCATGAGGTTGACTTCATGAGGTTTCAACTCAATGATTCACTTTCCCATCTTCCCTCCAATTTGCTTTCTAATGTTTTGAAACATTTTATGATACAATAGATACACTAAAAGAATGCACATTCTAACATCTACATATATGTAATTTCATTCCTGAGAATTATCTTGAAAAGATCTCATATTTTCCTCTTGGGTTAATGTTGGGTTTTTTTTCTTAATCTCCGACTAGAAATGATATGGGAATATAGAAGACTACAAAAAAGCTACGCTTAACCAAATGTTATACCTAAAACCAGTCAAAGCTGCTCACCTGCACAGTCAGGAAGGGTTGATGGGATGCTGAGGATCCTGGACCATCAGTAGTGGTGCAGAGCGAAGGTCCTTCCCCCTGTGTGTTCTAGGCCTTTGGCAGAATACAAGAAAAGCAAGGATGAACTAACAGGGTAGAAAGGGCAAAATCAGGTTGCTGCTCTGGGCTACCACCTTGAGAAACAAAGCACTGAGGGAAGTATGGGAATTTGATAAATTCTGTATCTAGGCAAAACAGTTACTTAGGGCAACATCAGGGCTTCCTGAGCTGTCTCTCTCACCAAATGTTACATAAGGGTATGTGAAAGCTGAAAACACCTCCTTTATTAAGGTTATCCAGGCAAGCACCTTTCCAGTACAGAAGGTGACAATAAAGAAAGGGGGAAGCCACAAACAGGGAGAGACAGACCTGAGAGACGAGCGGTAACAGATACCATGCTAAAGACCAAATGCCTCCAGTCACTATTCAATGGGCCACAAAGGAACTACAGCCACAGCTCTGGAGAGGGCCAGCCGGGACTTAAAACTAATAAGGGGAAATAAGAGGAACCTAAGGATCTGAGATATTTGAACTGGGCAGTAGTGCTATGCAAAACTTGTCAAGGAAAAGGGCTGGGGAGAAACAAAGTGGGGATAGATGGAAAGGGGCCAGTTTTGTGAAAACCAAGCCTGGTCAGCGTACTTGTCTGACTGAGCACTGACTCCTGATCACCAGGGTCTGTCCTATCTCCTTATTAAATCCTTTCTTAACTCTCACCATGAAATCTCACTATCCCACATACTAGTGTTGTAAGGTTGAGGTGCCAACAACTGGCAAGACAGGCACAAACAAATTTGGGGTCAGCAGCTGTACTGAGACCAGGGGCGTAGGGGCTCTGGGGCCAGGAACTGGAGCAAGTGGGGTCCAGCATCAGCAGCTGGAGCTGCCATAGCTCTCTGGATCATCGCACTGGGTGCCCAGGGTGCTAGCTACAGGTCAAATCTGCATGAGGGGACTTGGTGCCAGCAACTGGAGTCAGACCAGGGGTGTAGGCACCCCAGACCTGCAGTGTCAGCAACAAGAGTGGATGAGTGTCTGCTCCAGCCTCTAAGATGGGATCAGTAAAAGCCCTGGGCACAGCTGCAGAAGGGACCAGCATGAGCAAGGTAAGGTGGGGAGGACTCTGTGCCAGCAGCTGGAGCAGGGCTGTGGGTCACAACAGCCCTCATGCTGGGTGCCAGCTGCTGAGAGTACATAAGGTGTTGGCAAGCTTCAGTCTGGATTAACCAGCAAGCAGGAGACCCCGGGTCTGGTCAGGGTTACTGGGTATTCAGTAGGACCCATGAGCATGGGGTGCCTGTGTGAGGAGCATGTGCACCTGCCTGTTTGCTAGCAAGCACCAAGCTGGACTCACCAGCAGGTAGCAGACACACGGAGCAGGTAAGGTGGCCTAAGATCCAGGCAGGAGTATGGGGGTGATGGAGAGGCCACACTCCCTGCATACTCCATGGATCCATGAACATGCCTATGAATCTAGAGAGTGGGGGTGTGACTGCTTTTACTACTGACCTTCAGTCCTTACTAGCTGAAGAGAAGAAAGGGGATGTGGCTGTCTGTATTTATGCTTTGAGTCCTGGTAGCACTGAAGTTAGTGCTGCTGCAGGCAGTGCCTTAGATCTGTCGCAGTCTGTGGAGCCAGCCATGTCAGCATCCTTCATACACGCGTCTGTTTCTGAGATGCACACTCAGCCTTCCTACCATTTCAACCTGCAAATAGAAAATCAGCAGCTACAGCCACCAGCCTGAGACACAAAGCCCGGGGTTTCTGGGCTGGGCAGGAGACAACCACAGTTTATTACCATCCCTTAACTGTTTATGTTAAATCAATTTAGAAAATTTAAGCCTATGTGTGACCTTTTCCCCTCACATTGTCACTTTAAAAGCAACTGAGTAACTAACAGCTAGCTAGTTTGTGTTTTCTTTACAAATTAATTATTTTCTCAATGCAGCATGACGTTCACCTTTGTCAAAGCATGGTTTGTGGGAGGTGTTACTGTTTCTCCTTAATTTGCAGCTGAAAATCAACTTTTAGGAGTGACAAAGTAAATAAACAACTAAACCACAGCAATTCCCGTTCTCTTTCTTAATTTAGAGAAGTCTGAATACAACCCTGAGCTCTTTCAAAGATGTAGTGAATTACATAGAAGATGTGTTCTTAAGAATTTGTGCACACGGGTATTAACAGTTTAGGGAAACACAGTCTGGAGACTAACTTCAATACAACAGGGACCATAAGACACCAAATGCAGATGACAGGAAACAAAAGAATACCAAACCTTCACAAGACAGAGTTCCACAAGTAGAACTGGCAAAAGCAACAACGCTATGCCAAACTGCACCGAGCAGTACTTGGTACTCATTCCTTGTGACACAGCCTCACCAAGGCTGCCAATCCTGTGACAACAGTTGATTATTAACTTCTCTGGAGATTCTTGTTTCATTTCCTTCCTTTTAAAGAAACCGTTTTCTGTATGCATGTGCTGATGACATCATCACTGTAATGAAATGACCTATTAGTAACAATATCTATTCTTGCATTTCCTTCTCCTAACTTTAATAATTTAGTGTTGTGGTGCAGCGAAGAGTTCTGTACCCTGAAGACAAGGGTAAGAACACATTGCACAACACAAGTACAGTGTATGTTAGGTGTGTCTGCTTGGCATAGATTTTATTTTATAAGTTGCTTGGTAGATGTTTAGCCAAATCTTTTCATGCTTTAGAAAGTATATCCTCTTTCAACACCATTCTGTACATCCTAATTTTTAAGGGGATAAATGACTATTTTTACAAAATCAAATCCTTTAAGTATCTCACTTTTGTAATGGCCAAAAGGGAAACAAAATTAGTTTAGAATTGCTACAATTTGTATTCATTTACTGACTTGTTCTATTTATAAATACAATGATTTTCATGCAGCTCAAGATCTGCTAAATACCTCGTCTACATCCTGTACACTGTTGTCACTCCCCATCCCATGAAACTTTTGACCTTTTTTGGTTTCGAGCCAAAACGTGAACCAGTTAAACTTTCCTACTATCCCACAGTTATTAAATGTCATTCCTATGCTAGTTGCTCAAAACTTACTTCTCTGAACATACAACCACACACTGGCTTTCTCCCAGGTGCAGTACTGGGGTCTCAGCTTGCCTTCCCAGTAGTGAGATCACTACTGATCTGTGAAGGTAGAGCAGAAAGCTGTGTTGGTTCTGTGCTGTACAGCTGCTCCCAGTCACCAGTCTTGGGCATTACACATCAGGGCCTCTGGACGTCCCCTGGCATTCACTTCCATGCAGCTCACTGATCCCCTGGACATTCTGCAGCTGGCACCTTCACCTTCTTCCTGGGCCCTTCTTCCCTCCAAGACTCCCTTTTCAGGAATGATTAATTTTGGCACCAACTCTTCATTCACGAACACCAAGCCTGCAATTTCCCCAGTCTAAATATTTTATGTGCTGAAACACATCAGCCTCCTGCTGGGTGGTTCTGCCTCATTCTCTTGATTAACATTCACTTTCATTTAGTCCAGGTGTTATCAAAAAGTACAAGCAGCCCATACTTGCTGCAGCTAGCAAGCAGTAGGCTTCTGCCTGAGAGCTCAAAAGTGCCTCTGTGAGGTACTACCTCAAGAAATGATGCAAAAATCTTTATATAGAAGCTCCATTTCCACACAGAGGTATAACTCTCCAAAAGGGAAGGTACTGCACAGATTAATCAAACAAGAATTATTTATTTTGACACTTCAAGGCGGTAAAATACAAGTATACAAAAAGAATATATGAAAGTGGCAGTGATAATGCAGCTTGATGCAATCCTACAGATATCTAATCCATCAGAGTGGACTGCTTCATCAATATACCTATCTGTAAAATATTGCACCATTTCAAAGAGGGAGCACTCAGGAAGAAAGTGTTCATACTCCAGGGAGGTACAACAGCCCCTAAACTGGTATCTTAAATTTCAGAGTAAGGCACCAACTGGCAGGTATGATCCTTGTTCTGTTCATCACATCATGTTGCAAGGTAAGTGCAAGATACATGTTAATGCTGCACCTTTGTCAGACGGAGGAAACACAGCCTTCATTTTCCTAGACAGAATAAAAAAAAGCACATGACTAGTTTTCCAGCCTTCCTCCATATCCCTTTGTGCTTCCTATTCATAATTCTATCATGAAAAAAATATTTTTAAAGCCACATCTACTTTAAAAGAAAGACAGATACTATGCTAACTTACTGCTACAAAAATGGAGAAGATAGAGACTCAAGTGAACAGACCATAGTCCGTATGTAACCCAGTATATCAGGATTTAGGCTCTACCACAAAAAGAGAACAACGCTCATCTCCCATGTCACATCAAGTGGGAGCAACTGCAACCGGACACAAGCAAGAGACAAATTACAGCATGAAGAGACTGTGTAGGAAATTTCCAAAAGTCGTCATGGATTATGCCACAACATTGTTGATCAGCTGAAATGATGCTTTGCAAAAGTATTAGCTAAACAAACAGCTTTAAATGATGATGACTGAAGAAAGAAAACTCACATAACAGGATAATAATGTGAAACTCTTCTCTTTGATTTAAAAGGGAAACAAATTGCAGTGATATATAATCCAAGCAACATGCCTGGACTGTGAAGAGCTGCCTTGAATATTTTTGTTAATTAAACAAAAGCCAAAAGAGCCTTTTGTAGAACTCTAGGGATTCAGTTGTACAGCGCAGTTTATAGACTCCCGAAAAGCTAGTGGACTGAATGCTGTGCCTGTTGTGACACACAGATACTATGGCAAACAAATTCCTCAAAAGTAATATTCCATGCAGTTGTTCATTCTTGGGACTAAGGGGAGCTAATCTGGAATTTCCAGATTCAAAACTATTTCTGGGGCAGTTCATGGAGGCTTATTTGTCTGTATGAGAAATGCTGGATCTCTGTTTTGTTGATAGCCTGGGATGTCTTGTAGTTCTCTTGATAACTTGGCTGTAAGAAAGAATGTGCAAAAATAGACTTTTAAGTGATCAAGATGGATAGGAAACTGTTCAAGCACTGATAACAATAACCTTCCATTTAACAAGGGGAAGGATTCTCTTTCACAAGGGAGCCCTTTTCTAACGTGCACAGGAGCTGACTGTCCCACATGAAGAACCAGGCAGAAAGTATTTAAAATTTTTACAATACAAGAATAAGTAGCATTTTATGAATCACTTTCCTTTCAGAAAACTTAACTTAAAAAAAGCCGTATGAATAGTCCATTTCCCTTTTCATATTCACTTTGCTTACAAATGTCCTTATGTATTCTTCCAAAGGATGCTCCCAGTTCTTCCCAGTTCCAGTGCTGATCCTCTTTCTATCCATTTCTACATACATGGAATAAGTCAGGATACTAGAATTTTAAACCCTGAACTGAATCAGATTAAAAAGAGAGCTGCCAGACTATTTTAGACAAAAGACATCAAGATTTGGACTGGCCAGATATAAACAAGCATTCCTTGCTTACACATCTGATGTCACAGCCTGTCAGAATGGAAACACAGACATCCGTACTCAGAAGTCCTGCTTTGGCAGTGTCTCTCTTCCAGCAGTGCCTGCTGGGTTATTTTCCTGGCAGATAGCCAGGAAACAGGTAAAGGTCCCGACAGAGTGTGCTACAATATTCTGACATTTCCTTGCAGCGGTGAAATTCTGTGCCTGGGGCATAACCTTCTCGTTGCTTGATTTGCCTATTCACCTAGATGTGAAATTGGAAAAAAAAATATTACTGGAACGATTTAAGATGACACAAGTAATAAAATGTCACTGCTTTCTATACTCATAGATTATTCTGTTTAACTTATTAAGTAGTCCCCTACATATTCTCTAATTATAAGAAGTATAAAGAATTAGGGTGCAGAGCTCCACAGCAGCTCAGGTTGCTGTAGTCACACTGCTGTCTCCACTTCCTCTTCCCTTATTTTCTTAAATGTTTACCTTATGTAAAGGTGAACCAGTTTAGGGAATAAATCCACCTGAAAAAAGCAATTTCTATAGAGGAAAAGTAGTTCTTGACAAGCCAGATTAACAAGTGAAATGGAAGGACTGAATGAAACAGCAGTTTTACTTTGGTTAAACTGCTGTGGAACTGCATATAAATACAAATATATATATATAAAACCATAAACATAAAAACAGAAAGTAGTAATAATTTTGCTACAATCAAGGCAAGAACAATTGCTTTAATTAATCCTAGCAATCTGAGGTACTGGAAGGCTCCTCAGAAACCAGGTAAGTGTGGGAGAGAAAAGACACACCACCTCACCTTCACCAACATGTCAGCCACGTGAGTGTCTCGGGAGTCCTCTGCAAACACAGAGGTGAGAGCCTCAATATACCAGGATCCACGCTTGGTGTTTCGCATGGCTGCAGTGCCTGCGAAGAAAGCACGTATGATAAAGTTTGTGGAACACAGATGCACAAAACCTCCTTACGCCCCCTACCAACCGGAGCCTCTCCCCAGTACCTTTCAGACAAGCATATCCACAGATCATATCAGAGCATGTAGGCAGACGCAGCTTGAGATTTTCTTCCTTGTTTGCATCACTTTCCTCACAACCTGGGGAATCCGACCATTCTTTCCCATCCCTTTGATCCACTCCCCGATCAGTCTCATCTAGGGGGGGGGCAATAAACAATGGGGGCAAGCAGAAGGGGGGGGGGG
Organism: Falco biarmicus; assembly: GCF_023638135.1. Lineage (NCBI taxonomy): Eukaryota > Metazoa > Chordata > Aves > Falconiformes > Falconidae > Falco > Falco biarmicus. The sequence continues at coordinate 92,356,966 of NC_079292.1, forward strand.
GGGGGGGGGAAACAAACGAAGAAATTACTGGGTGTAGTTTTCTTGCACTTTCTTTGTTTTGGGCTCTGGTCAGCAATGCCATAACTGCTGTCGAGCAGAAAGCTTTTGCATTAACTTTGAGTTTTAAAAACAGCTGAAAAAGCTTATCTGACAGTTCTTCTGCACAGACTAATGCAGATACCCACACCTGCTGAACTTGCTCAACCTAACAGGACCCTTAGTCCACACACCATTTGATTTCTGCCCCCCACCCCCTCCCCCCCGCCTTTCCTAGGCAGATCATGGGATAACCAGAAAGCAAAGAAGTTTCTGATAGTTCTTCACCACACATGGAAGGATTTGACTGCCTAGCCTTAAAAAAGTTTCTATTTTCCACTTTCACCTATCTTAGAAATGTCCAAAAATGTCTATTCTAGTTTGCAATGCTAGCTACCTACTTACTGCAGAACTCAAATGACAGCTATTATTTTAGTTACTAAGTCCTACCTCCAAGACATCAAGAAAACATGGACCAAATACCTCACCTCGTTGTAAATCTTGACTAATATCAGTTTCTCAATCAAAAGCATAAATTGTGTAATAGTAAAATGCAAAATAAATTGACCCCGAACATGAGAGAGAATTCCAGTACATGGAAATTAGCTTAAAACCCAGAGACATTTAAAGTCCTTTCCAGGATTCATTAGTATGTATTATGACAAATGTAGATATTCTCAATTGGTTGTTTACATGATGCAGAGTTTCAATTGTAATCTAGACCAACTGCTTAGTGGCGATAGTCCAGATATGCTGTATTAAAAATAAAACTGCATTTCACAGGTTTTCTATATGACTTTGCCCTTGTGTTTAAGATGAGAATCTACTATTCTACTTCCATCCTAACAGCACGGGTCAGATTCTAGTCTTAGGAGGCATAAGCCTCCACTTCAGAGCTTTCCTGCTGCGATGATTCTAGACTGTTGTTGCCAGGTCATGCCTAGAAATGCATTTGGATTTCTAACCCTTTTAAAGACAGCGACACTGGTGGCATCTCAGTTGTGCCCAGGAAATGGTCAGTTTGTAAGTCACCAACGTTATTCTTTTCCTCTATGAAAGCAGCAGTGGGAGGGGTGTGATTGATAGACTAGATATAGCCTATAATTAAGGCTCCATAGCTCAATTTCATGATTACTTCCATCAAGTCCCTTCATCATCTCTTTAAGGTTGCAAACTTTTCCATATTTAACCACTTTTCATGGTTTTTATCAAACTTCTCCAAATCTTTACAGTTCTGTATCTTCTTAAAAATAGTGTGCTGTTCACAGTGTATGTTATTTCAGGTAAGACTCAGGTAATTTGACAGTCAGGCTGTATTATTCACACTGACATCATCTCATAACATACAAAGTCAAAACCTTTTTCATTAAAGCTTCAGAATTAGATGTCTTCCTCATGCATTTGTCTTCAAGCATCATTCCAGTCAACTTATCAACAGAACTAAAAAGTGTAAAGCACTAACCCTATCAGGATATCCTCCACATACTTAACCTCTAATTTATATCAGCAGTAACTACCACTCAGATTTAAACAGACAGGGTCAATTCTACTGAAGCTCCCGGATAGCAGTTACTTAAATCAATTGGCAAAACAGCTAACTACCGATTTGTCATTATCTACCCAAGTTATTTATTTTTCTGGATCAACCACTATATTTAAACACAGATGTAAAGTGGCTTAAAACATCTCCTTTTATGCTGTAGTGAAATCCAACTAGTTGTCTTTTCCCATTGCTTTCTGTTGCTATTGGTTTTTGATCCGTAACTGTAGGTCAGCTGCTTCAATCCTTTAGTAGACTTCTGCCAAAGGCCTTTTGGAAATTAAGTAGACTGTACCAACTCTTCATCTACATTTTTTAATGTGTCATTAATAGATGACAGATAAAAGTCTATTACATAAACTTAGGGAGAAAGAATAACCTGTGCATTTCTCATTTTTTTTCAACTAGTTCCAGCTAACTTGTCTGGCAAAGAGATACTGAGTAGTAATTTGAAGTTATCCACACTATTTATACAGTCTTTTAAATGCTGCTTTTGAAAAAAAATTTGTATTGGCTAGTCTAACCTTCAAATGCTAACATGAAAAGATACACATTTTTGTTGATAGCTCAATTACCTTGTAACTATCTTTTCCCTCCGACTATTAATCAAGGTTTACAAGAAAGGTTAAAAAAAGGCAGGTTTGTTTTTGTTTTGTTTTGTTTTTTTTAAATTGAAGAAAGTTTTTTCCCTTTCAGTTGCTCAAGTCTCAACCCTTGGCCTACTGCAGTATCCCAGTTCTACATCATTTTGCACAGTGAGCTTACCACCCTTAACCAAAACCTTTTTGGGAATAGGAAGGCCAAGCCTGATTTGTTGATGTGAACAACCCCTTATGGTAACATTACAGTAAAATAAACCTAATTACCCAATTAGGTCAGTGGCAAGTTCTGGCTTATTACACTTATTTCTACACTGTTACGAGTCTGCATTTTCACATTTGTTAGAGTATCTAAAGGTTGAATAACATAAGGAAAGCAATCACATTCAATTTGTATTGTAAACATGCACATTACATTATTTCCAAACACTTAGAAGGAACAAACATTTCTGATCACCAAAATACTTCACATAGACTTTAGGGTTTTCCCTGCATTGGGATTTAAACACAAGTAGGTAACAGGTGAATGAAACATCCACTTGGCTAGAGGACAAACTATAAAGCTCTGTTAAAAATGGAAAAGGCAGACGACAATGCAAGAAACATGGGAAAAGAAGGGTAAAGAGCATAATGTTAGAAAAATTTCTCTACCACAAGGGAAAAAACAAAGCTTTCTACAACAGAACTTCTCTTTGGAGTATCTGCAGTTTCACAGCAATGTCAAAAAGTCCAGACACTTCAGGGGAAAATTTGTGGTCATTAGCAGATCTGAAAGGTAGGTAGTTGCAGACGTGTGTTTAGAAACAAAAGAAGGGAAAACAAATAGCAGAATAAAAAAGGAACAGAGTGAAAAAGAAAAAGTCTATGAAAGTCAAGAAAAGAGTTCTGTACAACAGTATGTACAAATTCTACTACAGTATGTGAAAAAGGATGTATGGAAAGATGTCATTTGGAGGTTCAAAACAGGACAGGGTAAAAAAAAAAAAAAATACTTTGAGCCCAGTTTGATAGCTCAAGAGACAGCAACACATCCAGGAGCAACAGAAAGACAGGACCCCAAACAAGACTCCAGTGCTAGTGTACCACTCCATGCTGTGCCACAATTTGATGCAGAGTATGCCCCACTCCCCCTCCTGCAGGCATAGCAAGAGAAAGCCTCAACATATGGTGGGATATGATAGAGCTTCACATCGCTATGGTGCTCTGGGGTCTGCAAGTCAATGCACACACCTCATGCAGAGCAAAAGACACTTACAGAGCAACAGATGCAGTGGCAGCAGCAGGGCAGAGGGAGGTGAATATGGGTCCCACTTACACCTGAGAGAAGCAAAGAGGAGAGTTGACAGCAAGTTGAATGTGAGGGTGTGTATGTGTGTAAAATGAGCCTTAATGGCATGCCAAATACATGGCTTTTAGTATTAAGGCACTCACCTCCTCGGCAGGCCTGAATAAAGAACATTTTCGGCTTATTCTGGAGATTTGGACAGTTTGCATTATCAAAGAGCCGGAAAGCCTCCTGCAACTGAGAGAAGAAAGAAGATAAAAATTCTTCACTGCAGCCTTCTGTGAGCAAAACCCAGTGTCACCTTGCTTCCCTGCATTTTGGCGATTACCTCACCAGTCTTGATATTTCCTCCTTTATCTCCAAACTCACCATGTGACAAACACATCCCCTCCCTACCCTTTCCTGGGGCTCCTACTAGTCTGAGTTCATGCACTCTACCTAGTACTTGTACAGGAGGAGAGAATGAAAAAACCTCCCCTACTTGCCCTATTTGTATGCCATTCTTTATCTTACAGACCTCTTATAATAAGACAGCCTCCTGCCCTTCCCACAACCCTTATTTTCTCCTTTTAGAAAAAAGTGACTCTTCAGTCACTTCGTTGTTCTTTGAGCAGGTTTTGGTTTTGTTTGATTTAGGAAAAAACCCAAACATTTTTTCCCCCCATTCCATTGTTACTTTCCAAGAGATAACCTACAACACCACGTCAGAACATAGCAATATACCTGTAGTAGTTTGCCATCACTGCCATAAACCCCACCCTCCACACCGTGGGAAAGTAAAGCTACAATACAGGAATCCACATCCCGATGATCTGGCAGCTTAGAGAATCTCTCCAATGCATTCTGCATCTCCTTGAAGAGAGAAAAAAAAAAAGTTCAATGCTTTCCAGACTTGCACAGAGGAAGTGGGTCAATATACAGGGAAGAACATACACAGTCCTCATGTTATGAAATAAACCTTATGTACAGCAAATTTATAGGACTAAAGACATGTGTTCCATAAAAAAACCACCAGCAAAACATTCTTGCTCTTTATGTAACATTCAGTCTGAAGTATAACACTGTGAAGTAGGAATCACTTAGGCCAACAGGGGGATGCAAGAAGTACGAGTTGGTACACACAGATTCAACATAAGAGAAACCAACCAATATTTTACAAAGATTTTACACTGACACTTGAGTCTGGCTGCGATACTGCAGCAACTTAACAGATACATACCCTGGTACTTAGGCATTCAAACACTAGTGATCAAAACACAATTTGAAATGGAAAACTTTAGGAACTCTGACAACATGGTAAGTACAAAAGTCTTATTATATTGTTGCAAAAGCTTCCTTCTTGAATAAAATATGCTTTTAACAGGTTATGTATCACTTGGTTTCATAGGGATTTAAAAGGAGGAAGAACAAATGAGCCTGGACAAGGCAGCAATTGAATTCCTAGGGAACAAGGCGGCTTCATTCAGTCAGGAAAATTGGTAGCTCCGTGACTAAGTGAAGCACAGCCACTTCTCTAGCAAAGCAAAGACCAAAGCAGTGGAACTGAACCGCATAAATACTGGAAGACTGATAAATAGGATGGCAATTGACTCCATCAGTGAAACGACATGAAAATATCACTTAACACTTGCAAAGACTAGGTCAAATATTTGCAAAGTTTAACTTTTAGGATAGCAGAACACTGGAGAAGCCTATCTAGAGTAAACTGGAGACTTCATTAATTTGTGATTTTAAACACACATGCCAAGTATGGTCTAGAAATTCTTGCCCCTTGCACTAGTCAGACCAGAGTAGTAACTCTTGTGGTCCTTTGTGATCCTACTTTCCATCGTAAGTCCTCTGCCTTCCAAGCTTCTTCATATTTGTCAGTATGTGAGCAGACATTACCACATTTAGCCTTATTTTCTATTCATAAGTGATCATTCACATCTTCCTGTTCAAGCTTAGTTCTACCTTAGGGAACCTCTTCAGGTGTTTATGTCACAGTCACAAACTCTCATCCATACAGATTGTGAAGTACTGGGATCCATCCTCCTTACCTGTGCAGTTTGATCATGAAAGACAGTCACTTGATACCCAAGATGCTTGAAAAGCATCTCCAGGGCACTGCAGTCCACATCTCCCCCTGCACGATACTCCAAGTCCTTCTCACTGCTGAAATGGACGTTGCTGAGAATAAGTGCTAAGCCTCTGGGCTCTGATACCAGTTTATATGCCTGAGAAGATTTAAAAATCAGTAAATTTAGACTACACAAGGAAATAATAAAGTGTTACAGTAGAACAGCAATCACAACTTGATATGAGAATTTCTTGATTGAGAAGTCACAAAAACAGCAGAGGTCAAATTTTTGAAGTTTGGTTTTGTCTTTTGTTGTTTGTTTGGTTTTTTTTTTGATATACAAATGTTTGTATTGCAAAGGGTCCCAAAGACAACTGCAAGTGTCCACAGCTGATGATGCTACAACACTTGCTAAGATGTTACACTAGCTTGCCTTAATTCTCATTTTAAAAGAAACACAGTTAATCCATTTTAAACTGTGAATTAGGTCTTGCTAACTTTTTTCCCTTTCCCCACCTTTATCCCAGCACAGCCCCATATATTTCCATCACCGGCTTTAAGACAATACTATGCAAAATTTAGCTAACATTTTTTAATTGCTGTTGGGAGCAGACAGAGATGTAGAATTGCACATGTGCAATTCTAACAGCACGGGACTGTGAGTCACTGATCCTGAAAGTTATGCAGCTGACAAAAAAAGTTAACAGGGAAAGAACTAATTTAAGAGGGGTATCTTCAGATTAAGTTCCCTCTCTGCCCCTCCCACTAACAACAAATCAATAGTACATCAGTTACTAACGCTCCTGTAAATTTTAAGTGAAATTTAATAATAAAGGAGCATATCAAATAAGGTTTACCCAGGCACAGATGTAAAAGGAGCCAAGTCAAGATCACACCAACAATGCCTAATTAGGTCTCCTCAATAGACAGTAAAAAAAACCCAAATCTGTTTTGCCTGTACACAGAGCCTGTAACAGAGGTGTTAAGTGTTAGCACATTGTGTAACTCTAGCAAAGTCTCTGCCCCCTTACATAAAACTATTTTTTCTTCTTAAGACCACCCCACCATAACCTATGCTTTACAAACAGAATAAAGAGTAATTAGACTCCCTACATAACTTCAATGGTTGCAGAAGATTAGAAATTCCAGTTGATCTACCCAGTACTACGCAGCACAGGTTCTTGAGCATAAGGAGAGACTCTTCTGGGTATAGCCAGCAATTAAAACATCCCAGACTGTGACTACTGGTTGAAATACAGTTTTGGTACCTTGCAGTCAATTGCAGGGTGTGTCATCACACAGAAGGGGATGAGGATGCAGACAAATACAAGGCAATAATACTGACAGCATACACAGAGCAACAGAACAGAAGGCATTCTCCAAAGTTCTTCGTGAACAAAAACCAGAGAGAAATTCATACAGTTACAGAACTTCCCAGAATTTCTTGCAACTTGCAGATGACAACTACATCGAATCGAACATGATTCGATGTAACACAACTAACAAACAGCACAATACTGATCTGCATCCCAATGAAGCATGTGTTTCGACTCAGTTTTAAGTAGCACTTGTTCAGTTCATATATCCAAACACCTCACATCTTTCACATGTGAAGGAGATTTTCTCTGTCAACTACTTACCAAGTGCTGATGATCATGATAAAATTCAGGAGTGCAGTACTTCACCAAAGGTATCAGGGGACCATCTCCATTATCCAAGGAATGTTCCTTTGGTTCTGTGCAAAACAAACGTATCAATAACAGTAACAAATTCCAACTACAAAACCTCTGCATTAAGGTAGTAACTCACAAATTCTGAACTATGTGGTCTAAGGCATATTCCTTTATCATACTATTCATACCTCTAAAAACTTTGCTTGATCATGGACTACAGAAACACAATGAAACATGGCAGAAGAAAACAAAGTACCAGAATGGTATACTTTTTTCATAATTTCAATTGGCAAATACTTTTGTTGTGTATGTGCGTTATCTTTACCCAAGGCCTAGTAAATTTGGTTCTACAGAGTATGAAAACAGAATTCTTATTTCAAATCAGAGCTGTGTGCTTTCTGTCATTTTGCACAGTATGTTATTCCTTTCACAGTTAGGCTGACAAACCATTGCTAGAAATACTCAAATAGAGTATTTTCCTTTCATAAAAGGCCTCCCATGCTCACTACATACAACTGTTTATTTTTTGCTGAACACATGCGTAAGTGATCAAACTTGACATTTCTAACGTCCATAAAATGCAATGCCCTTTTTTGTTTATCTGCCTCTGAACAAGCCTTTCCTCTGGGTAACAGTAGATGAGGGGAATGATAATCAATTATTTGCAATTTGCAGACAAACACTCACTCCTCTGTCCTGAAGAAACGGAGCTAAAGACATTCACAATCTCCTTTCAAATCCTTTTTCAGCCTTCTGAGGCATGGCTCTCCTGGTTGGAGGAACATATGCTCTAAAAAACCAAAACAACCCACCCTAAAACCTTTGCACCTAAATAAGAAAATAAACCTTCAAAATCTAGACACTTATTCTTTAGTATCAGAGAGCTCCTAGTAGCCAGCATACAGTTAAAACCATGGTTAGAGACCATGATTACTCCAAGCATTACCAGAGGTAACGTAAAAACTACCAGGGAGATTCACTCCAACATTTAGTTCCCTGACTGAAGTCACAAATGCTTGCTGAAGAAAAGCTGATTTGCTGCACTTGACAGAAGCTACAGAAATCTACATTGGGCCCACGTAACATACGTAAGGCCTTGTACTTACTTGCTAAGAAGGAAATCTAAGTTAAGGACATTACCCCAAACCAGTATCTTTTCATAGCTCTAGTTCAATTAAACTCTACTACAAATCTTAAATAATATTTTTGAAAAATCTAAATTTTACTGACATACACTGTTTAAGCAACAAGATTTCCAGTAAGAATAAAGGAAGCTACCTAGAAACTGACTGGGTTCTCTTTCCCAGTATGCTACTTAACTTTTATTTTCTAGCCTAATTCTGCCTCCTGCATCTGATTGTAACATGGTCAGTTCACTGTCAGGTTTGTATTCCTGGAACGAGCAAAGTGGTGGCAAGCTTATTTCTAGAATAAAATTAAGACAGTATTAAGAAGTTGGAAGCAACTAGATAGCCAATCAAGTATTCATGATGTCCTGTGCAACTCACCAGTCCAGCGCCGTCTTTTTGAATTACATGACTCACTGGCAGGGAATGGAAGATTTGATCCATAACAGTGTTCAAGCTACAAGACATCCAATAAATCCATGAGAAATAGTAGCACAAAACAGCTATTTTTTTCTCTACGGTACAAGCCTGTAGCCATCATGTAACAAAGATACATGCATTTACACACACACTCATAAAACTACAAATATTCTGGTTCATATCTAAATCAAACGACATGACAGCAACAGCATTTCCTGTCAATGCAAAATTCCTTCCCTCCTTTGCTCATCTTTCCTGGGGATTTGGGCAGAAGTAGAACTTCACACTGAGGTCATGGTATCCTCCTTGATTTTGCCAAAAATTGTCTAGTGACTCCTATATTTTTTGTTTGCTTTCAAGACTTCATTGTATAGTAAAGCACAACTGAAAACACAAAAACAGAAAGGGTAGTCTAATAAAGCCTACATTTTAATAAGGGAACATCTCTGTGCAAAAATATCTGGTCTTCCCTTATTTACTGTGAGTTTCCACGCTTGTCCATGCACTAAAAACACTGAATCTTTGCTAAATTCTTTCTTTAGCCCAACACTACCAACTGCAGACAGTGAAAAGGTGAAAATAACAAAAGAAAGTCTCTCTCTCCTCAACTGACCAGACTAGCTTTTAGTAGCTTTCTACTCAAGAGAATCACTGAACTAAAAGATTTCAGAGAAAATATTTCCTTTGCAGCTTTTGGGTTCTTGATAACACAGCCATTAAGAGTGCGCTGGATGTTAAGAACGTCCAGGAACCTCAACAAAGAGAAGCGCAGAGCCCTGCCCCTGGGGAGGGGCGACCCCATGCACCACCACCTGCTGGGGGCAGAGCTGGGAGACAGCCTGGCAGGAAAGGACATGGGGTGCTGGTGGCCACCAGGGTGACCAGGAGCCAGCATGCGAGGCTAATGGCATCCTGGGCTGCCTTAGGAGGCGCGCTGCCTGGGCTGCGGAGGGGTCCTTCCCCTGGGCGCAGCTCTGGCCTGGCTGCACCTGGAGTCCTGTGTCTGGCTCTGCGCTCCCCAGCACAACCGGGGGTGCTGGAGAGAGGCCAGCAACAGGCCACAGAGAGGAGGATGGGGCTGGAGCATCTCTCCTTTGCGGAAAGGCCGAGAGAGCTGGGACTGCTCAGCCAGGAGAAGAAAAAGCTCAAGGGGAGGTTTATCACTGCATACAGACACCTGAAGGGGGGCGCGAGGGGGAGGGCACCAGGCTCTGCTCAGCGGTCCCAGCGAGAGGCCCAGAGGCAGTGGGCACACAGACACACAGGGGCTCCCCCTGCGCACCAGGAAACCCCTTTTCACTGGGAGGATGGCTGAGCACTGTGGGAGGTTGCCCAGAGAGGCAGACAAGTCTCCTCCCTGGAGATACTCAAATGCTGCTTGGACACGGTCCTGGGCCACGTGCTCAAGGTGACACTGCTTGAGCAGGGGAGCTGGACCAGATGACCTCCAGAGGTCTCTTCCAACCTCTACTGTCTTGTGATTCTGTGTGAAAACTCTCTTCTCAAATTCTTTCCCCTCTGCTTTGACTGAGGCTACTACAAGTTTCAATTTGCAACAAAAACCCAACCTGTCCTTTGTAAACAATTTTTGGTTTTTTTCCCCTTTGAAAAAGATCAGTTTGTGCCTAAACCCAATCTGAAAGGCAGTCCATCCATCTTATTTTTTTAAAACTGCTGTACCCTTGCAATCCCATGGCTCAGGTTGGATGCAGTCTTCAAGATCACTGCCTCCAGATGTTGCTGTTTGGTTTCTTGTAGTGCTTCACAGAAGGCTGAGAAGGCATTGGGGCCTCTCTTGGGCAGCAAATTGAGGAATTCCACATTTTGGCTGAAGCTCCCAGACTTGGCCTAGATCCAGAAAAAAAAAAAACAAAATCCACACTCAAAGTAACACCCCAACACAATCAATTTTCAATGCATCTTCAGGACAACTGAATTTTTTTTACTTCATGTAAATGTTTCACCACTATGCTTAGATATGCTATATCCATTTTTATAGCTCTTCACAGCTGATTTCACTCCCACTTCTCTGTTCGCATTAGGTGAAGGGGAAAAGCATATGGCAACACAGCAAGCCATCAATTCACACATTATGACACACCTCTTCTCTCTAAACTTATTTCCAGTTACTGTTGGAATAGTATTTATTTCCCCTCATTGAATACATAAGTCCAGAGTATGCTTCCACTACTCTCCAATAGCTTATGGTCTCATGAACAAATATGTAAACCCCTCAGAAAGTGTTAAATAAAATACTTAATTACATGCAGTCAATTCCAAGAAGATACTACATAGGTATAGACTGTAACATTTAGATCAACAAAGCAATATACAGTAGTATATGAGAAAAATTAATAACAAAAATGAAATTTATGTATCTGTAAATAATTCTCAACACGTTCTAATTCTTAAAATATTAATAGGGCATTTGCCAACTAATGGTATAATTTATACAGTAATAACCTTCCCCGTGAAATCTAAAACACACCAAAACGTCATGTACTAAAATACTGGGTATCACAAATATATGTTATCCATTCAACAGAATTAATCCTATTTTTTTTAATCACCCCTTAGATCCAAGATCTTAGCACCCATGAAAGGAAGAGAAATAGCTGGTGAGTTACACAGAACCAAGGCCTAACACCACATTTGCAATCGCAAGAAAATCTGAAAAAAAAAATAAAGCCTCGAGTCACTCATGTAAATCCTCTGCTACAGAAGATTTCACATCATCCAATTTCCTCCCAAGCTTGGTGTTAAAAGTAGTTTGGCTTTTATTCCATCACATTATTTGGAAGGATACTGCAAAGTCTTACTGAGCCAATGCTTATGAACCTATTCTGAAATTTCAGACCTATGCTCATTCATGACTGTCTGATAGCATTTATTTATCAAGTGTCCCTTGACTGCAGCCTTCTCCTGTCCTTCCCCTTATTTATCAAGCACCTTTCCACAAATCTGTCTCCATTGGCTACAGTACACAAGCTGCTTTCTTTCAGCATCCCTGAAAATGGCCTCTTCCCCTTGCCAATGCAAGTACCCCTTCCTATTCCCACAGAAACCTCAACTTTCAGAGCACTGTTGCCTGGAAGTGCATACAGCAGTATCTCACCTGTGCCTTCCCAGATGCAAGAAAATATTTGCCCCTTTCTCCTGGTAACACTTCTCCATCAGTCCACAGATGATAACTAGCTCCATACACCTATATCTTGCTGTAAGCCCACTGAATTTTATTCTGCCTAATAAAGTAAAATGACAGCTGATATTCTAAAGTACCTGTTAATCGTTTCTTCCTTTCTAGTAGAACCGTAGCTGTTTACAAGCTTAGAATTATTAATGTTCTTCACTTTATGCCTTCATAGTCTGTGACTCTAAGCCATAAGTCATAACTAAGAACACAATCTGACCTCAAGAATCGAATCTTAAATTTTATAGAAAAGTTAAGAAATTTCCACAAAGTTCATATTCTGCACTTTGTATATACAGCAGTCAGCTCTTGGCAGACTTCTTCCTTAATGCTCCCTTAAATACCCAAAGTGCTGTACCTCCTCATTTAACTTTCACATGAACATCACATTTAGATTACACTAAATAACATTCAGCAAACAACAGAACTAAAACTTTCATAAGACAGATTTCTTCCATTTCATTTTCTAGTACATCCTTAATTTATTTTTGTGCTCTCACAGATGAGTTTGATAATCTGGATAACAGGAACTGGTTGCACAATAAACTGAATTCCTGTCAAAATCCCATAGTATTAGTTGTCTTACTGAGCCTGAACATACACACAGACTCTGTAGAGAGAGCATATATAGTTGACAAACATACTAATGAAATTTGTCACTTTGTCTAAGCCAGTGATCCCTTCATTACTGTCTAGTGATCAACACAGAGCATTTAAATCTCTGTATCTACACAATCTGATCATCTTCCATTACAGTACAGAGTATTCAACTTGTTTAAAACCTAAGTGAAAGCTTTTGCTGTTGTATCTGCAATACTGAAGGTTCATCCCAGAGCTCTGGAAGAACATCTGATGCTCTGACAAGAAAGCATTAATGAAGTGAATTTTGGACTTCATCTTAAAAACAGCTGTTTCCACTTGTCCCACTATTTCCACTATAATTTTTGCTCTGTGTTTGAAATCCCTCTCTTCTGAGCCTTCATCTAGGTAACTATATTTACATCATCTTCTCTGCACAGTGAACGCGGGTTTTTTTTTCTTTATTCTTTCTTTAAAGTGTATACAAATGAAAAAAATCCAATTGCTTAGTTTCTTTCTGAATGACACAGTTTAAACTAATTCCTGTCAGTTCCTACTCTCTCCATTTCAGACACCAAAGGAAGCTGCTCCTATTTATTAATTCTTCTCCAGTGTATACCTATAAATTCTTTACTTAGTCTTCATATTCCTTGTGAGCTCTTCATCCAGCTCAACCACCTTTGTCTTCAGTGGCTCTTCCTGCAACGTCGTCGTCCCCCGCACCTTTTTCTTCTTTGTGGTAAAGTTTCAGTACTTGTTAGCACCTCACACTACTAAGGAATTTCACCCCTCCTTCATCTCCCTGAACTCCTCTGTTTATATCTTAGATTACAAAAGTTTAAGTGAAGTGCCCTATTTCCAGAACCATTTTGTTTATTCTTCAGTTTAGTTTAAATCAAACCAACAGGACCAGTATAATTGTGTTTTTAAGACAAGACAATTTAAAACATAACTACTTATCCAGATCTTGATTTCCTGACTTTTGGGGGGAGCAGATGGATACATAGAACCAATCAGATAAAACAGCCAAGATAATCTATGCTAAATCAACAGACATGGTGGCACTTGTCTCCTCTTGCTACCAATAGAGTACCTGACAATTAGCGTCACAGTAAATGTTCAAGAACAGGCTACCTAACAGGACTCCCAGGAGTTTTGTTCACATTTGAGCCAGAGAGTAGAAGACTGTTACAAATTCACAGACCTACTACAGAAAAAAGAAAAGTAAGTAAAAATATTTTTGACTGAAATTATTTTTTTGATGCTTGTTACTTTGTTTCTCTATAGCATTATTATGATTAGTACTATCCTGCAAATGTTCCCTTCATTTCTATCCTTCTAGTACACTGCATATTTTGCAATACTACTGTTCCAGTTGTGAATGTTTTCCTCCTACCCCAGCCATATTTCTATTTTTGCCACAACTTCCAGATTCATACCCTGCAACAGTAGTTTAAGACACTTTGTTCTCTTGCTCAGGCTGCCGTCACTCTTTATATACATTTAAGCTCTTAGTTATGTGTATACATTGTATTATGCACGCTTTTTCCACTAAGCTATTACTATTTATCTGACTTACCCACCATAACACCTTTCTCCTTACTGATAACCCTAAGTATTGCTGCATCTCCTTTTACCCAATCACACCTGGAGGGGAAGATTCCCTCAGTCTTCCCCTCCATCTCAGTTTAACAGTTCTTAACTACAGCAGCATTTTGCCAAAAAGAATATTTTCTCCGGCATTATCCTACCTTTGAAAGGGTGGGTTTTTTCCCTCCCCTCTTCTCCTTTTCTTCCCTCTCCCGCACTTCAGTGACTAGCTGCAGGCCAGCAACTGAACATCCCTACTAACCACCCAGACTTCATCAGTATCATGTTTAATTCCCGTGGGCTACCATGCACCCATACAGCTGCTCAGCAACCCCCTCCCCAGCAGGATGGTGGGAAGAATTGGAAGGGTAAAAGTGAAAACACTTATGGGGTGAGATAAAGATGGTTTAATATGTAAAACAAAAGCCGTGCACGCAAGTGGAGCAAAATAAGGAATTCATTTACTACTCCCCATCACAGGCAGGTGTTCAGCCATCTCCAGGATGGCAGGGCTCCATCATGCATAATGGTTACCTGGGAACACAAACGTCGTAACTCCAAATGTTCCCTCCTTCTTCCCACAGCTTTTATTGCTGAACACAGCATCATATGGTATGGCATATGCCAGTGATCAGTGTCAGCTGTCCCAGCTGTGTCCCCTCCCAGCTTCTTGTGCCCCCCAGCCCGCTCACTGGTGGGATGGTGTGAGCCACAGTAAAGCCCTTGGCTCTGTGTAAGCACTGCTCAGCAGTAACTACAACATCCCTGTGTTAATCAACGCTGTTTCCATAACAAATCCAAAACATTGCCCCATATAGACTACTATGAAGAAATTAACTCTATCCTAGCCAAAATCAGCACAATCACTTCCTGATTCATTCTCTTACTTTCACTGTCCTCTTTCACTAGAGACCGCAGCTATGCCAGGTGAGACTGCCTGCATCTCCTGCAGCTTAGCACTGGTATCCTCAACAGGCCCCATGGGGAATTTCACATTACCTTTGACACACAACAAGTCAAAATTCATCGGGAAGTTATTTCTTCATTGCTTTCAAAAACCTTACCAGTCTCAGGTCCACACCTTCTGCGCTAGTACCCACCAAATAGCTCATAAATCTATTTTTCAGCATCTGTTTTTATCGCCAGGACCATCAACCTTACTAAGGGACCAAAAAGTCCCTTAATTGCTTACTTGAGTCTTGTGATACACTTGATGTGCATTTTCAGTCATTCTTTTTCTAGTTTACTTTCTCTTTGGAGACTTGTATCACCATCCTGCACAGCCTTCAGTGCATTAGGCTGTAGGATCCAAAGCTATTGCCAATGACTTCTCTTCACAGTACCTGCTGCTCAGGATAAGTCTACGAACAGCATTTGTTATCTGAGAGCGAGTCTTGGATCACACAAGGCTCTTCACACAATGTGCAAGAACACATAAGCGGTACAAACTCTTTAAGTGAAAGGTGACACGACAAACTGGATTATAACATATTCATTTACCTACCTGCACTGAATTCTTTTGGAAACAGGTATTACTCCGACTTCTACAGATGGGGGGGAACGCACGAAATAACAACAAAGGAGTGGAAACTACTCCCTAACTCCTGAAGTGCAGCCTGCTGCATCTGCACACCAGCATGCAAGCCTCCGATAAAATCCGCACTGCCAAGAGCGGCCAGCAGTTCTGCTGCATGCTGCTGTCAAACCCCACTCTACTCTGAGCGTTCTACGAATGTAATCACACTAAAATATTCGGGTAAAACATGAGTTTTACCGCGCTGGCCCTGCCACAAACGACACGAGCTCCACCAGAAGCGCAGCTCACCGCGCAGCGGCCGCCGCCCGCACACCTGTATGGTCTCCACCATCTCGGCGGTGATGATGTCCTTCTCGATCATGTGCTCCATCAGCTCCTTCAGCACCAGCTGCCTCGCCAGCATCACCCGGTTCTTCTTCAGCGCTTCCTGGTGGCACCGCTGCATGCCGCACGCGGCCAGCATCCCGCCGGAGGACGACCCAGGCCGGCCTCAACAGCCCCCAGCTGCCCGCCTCCCGCCCGCGGGGGCGCCGTCGCCACTTGACCCGAGGTCCCGAGGTGGCGGGAGGCCGCGGGGATGCTCGGGGGTAGCGGGAGACCCGGGGGTGGCGGGAGGCCGCGGGGAGGCCCGGGACCACTCTCCCGTGCCCAGCTGCCGCGGAGCACTCCCCACCGCTCACCCGCGCGCCGCCGCTTCCCGGCGGCCCCAGCGATTCAAACCGCGGGACCCGCTTCCTCCGGTCACGTGACCAAGGCCGCGGCCCCGCCCTCCGCGGCAGCGACACTGCGCAGGCGCAGCCGCCGTGCGCACGCGCGGGGCCGCCCACTCCGTGGCTCGCGGCGCGGAGGCTTCGCGCCTCTTCCGGGCCGGGCCGAGGCACGCGGGGCGTGTCCCGGTGGCTGTCAGTCAGCGCGCGTGGCCTGCCCCCCGGTGCAGGGCGGGGCCCAGCCGCGGCGGTGGGGCGGGGCGCTGGGAGGGGCACCGCCACGGGGCGGTGGCCGTAGCCGTGCGCCTCAGGGTGCGGAGCGAGCTCAGCGTGCGGGCAGCGCCGAGGAGTGCGCAGCCGCCGTCGCACGCACCCGCCCGAGCCGAGCCGAACCAGTGCGGCGGAGCCCGCAGAATCGGCGCTGATGACACTTCGCGGACCATGTTAATCTCCGCCGTCACCTGAACCTCGCCCGGGCTGCTGCCCAGGGCCGGGGCTGCCCCGGGCGGCCCCGAAGTTCCTGCACCTGCGCTGTGTGTCGTCCCCCCCCCCGCCGCTCCCTGCGGGGTGTCCCCCTTTACCCCCTGCGAGGTGCCCCCCGCGCTCCCTACCACCTTTGCCCCCCCGGCCATGCCCCGCAGGACTCGGGGCACAGCTGTCGCCGCAGCCTCATCACCAGCGATACCGAGCGGCTGGGGTCCCCCGTTCTAGGGCAAGGCCACCCAGTAAGCAGAGCGCACGCAAGATCGTGGCTTTGTGGGGTGCTTCTTTTGGGAAGAAAACCTGATGATGCCACCAGGCATTTTTAATACAGTCTCATTTATTTGTAAACAACATTAAAGGTCTTTTTTTTCCTTTGAACTATAAAGAAACAAGAAATAATTTATTTGCTTACGGTTTGATGGTTCCTCATATGAATTAAAGACAATGCAGTTGCATGAGACAAGGCTGTGACAGCTGCCGCTCCCCACCATGAGGAGGTTCAGGCCACCACATTTTTATTTTTGCTTTGGACATTGCCCAGGCCTGTGTCAGTCTGTGTACTGCAGACGGCCGAGACGCTGCAGAGCCTGCCAGTGTCACTCGCTGGCAGCTTGCACTGGCTGCGACGCAGAGCCACTGTGACAAGGACGGCGAGCGCGCTGGGGCTCTGACTCAGGTGCCCTCGGCTGTGGCCTCAGCAGGCAGGTGGCCCCTCCTGGGGCTGACAAGAAGCTTCCATGCACAGCTACAGAGAATCGGAGGAGCATGTGCCTTTCTGCACAAACGCTGGCCGTGAGGACAGTGAAGTACAGACAGTCACCTGCTTGGGTGGGTCTGTAGGGCAGCAGAACCCCCCCCTCCCCTGTGGGGCTGTGAAGGGCAGCAGTGCAGGCAGAGGATGCCTCTGTGGGTGCATCCCACTGCTGGCCACTCTCACGGGTGACACATTGCTATTATCTCCCTCTTGCCCACCATGGCGGGCCGGGTGGGATGAGGACCTGGTGAACCACAGAAGTCATTCCTGGTGCCACGTTTGCCTTCAGCGCTTCAACCCCAAATGCCAGGTACCAGGCAGATGAAGGAGGCCCGCCAGCCTCCCCCCAGCTGCGCTCCCACGCAGTGCAGCGAGGATGTGGAGAACGTGCAACAGGGGAGTAGCAACAAGCAGCACAGACCATAGATCTGTATTGCTGTGAAACAGCAGCCTGGGTCACTCTGCAGGGATTTTAGGGTGGCTGGTGACTGCACAGATCTCAGCAGTGCTGCTGTTTGCAATGTGCAGGTAGAACTGCCTCGGTGCAGCTTCTGTCCTCCCCCCTCCCCCAGGCAGCTTCTGGCTGCATCCCACAGTCCTTCAGAGGTCCTTTGGCAAGCTTGTCCTCTCTCGTGGTTCCCTCTCCTCCCCCAGGAAGGTGCATCTCCTGTTTGAGAACTGGTGCCACTGAGAACACAACTGTCCTCACAGTGGTTCTATGTATCTGCCGAGACAGTGTTGTGGTATTGCATTGATTGATATTTTGTGCAAAAATTTTCTAGTGACATTAGAAGCTGCGTCTGTCTCTCCACTCTGGTTGTAAGAATGGTGAGACCAACTTCTGCAGTTCCAGGTGTGAAAAATCTCAGCTCTTTCACCTTCCCTCTAGGAGCATCCTGTATTGGGGTGGAGGGTTGGTTCTGCAGTCACGGAAGGTGAAATTAATCATAGCATGGTAGGCTGGAAAGCATCTTCGAAGACATCATCATTGATGGCAGTCTCATAAGCAGGTGGTGGAGTGAGTGGTGCCAGCGGCTCAAACCTCTCCTCAATGCCTTTCACTTCATGGATGTCGGAAACAAAGCGCTGCAGCCTTGGGGGCAGCACCAGCTGCAGCTGGAGCCTGGAGCCTGCGCCTGCCTCGGGCTCTGATGCCACCGACACCCTGAGAGCCTCCACCGTCATCTCCTCTCGGGAGGACGATTCAATAACTGCGTTGTAAGGAGGAGGCTCGTTCAGCGGGGAGGGCACCGAGCCTGGGTTGGAGGCAATCGTCCATATTGCTGGAACTGATGTGGTCATCACCTCCTCATAGGTGGGCGCTTCGTAGGCAGCGTTCACCCTGGGCACCAAGAGGGGAAAGGCAGTTGCACTGGTTATTTTATTGCTGTTAATGCAGAGGCAGGTAGTCTGGGTAAGCTGCTGTCGGGACCGTGCCACGAACCCAGCCAGGGCTGTGGCAGGCTGTCCCTCCCGCCTGGCGCTGCTGTGTGACCCCCAGCACTGAGCATCGCTCCCAGGGCCAGCATCCCGCACCGCCCAGCCCCGCGTCCTGGGCTTACCCCGCTGCCCCTCCTCTAGAATCTCCTGCCAGTTACAGTTTATTACTAAGAATTACTAACTGCTAATTACTTCTTGGAATAGTACAGGACCTTGCTTTTTTAATACGTTAGCTCAATGTTCATCTGTTTTTAAGGAGTGGAGAAAATTTAGTATTTTCATTTAGTTTAAACAAGGACTAGTTAGTCTGTGTTAAAAAGAGTATCTGCAGAGCAAAAATGTTACTTTAGAAACATTTTTCTTTGTAGGTCATATTTTTAAACAAATAGATACTGACTTTCTTCTAGCACACCCTCCAAGCTAGCAAAGCCCAATGTAGACTTCTTTTTATGTAGTCTTTCTAAAAATAAACACATTATGACATTTTTACCCTCCTACAAACCCTGTAGTTGAGAATGTCAGGTCATTTATAGATGTAGGTAATGATTACCTGGATTTTACAGACACGGAAGCAAAGATACAAAATTAAATTCTTCAATTACAGCAGGCAAATCGGGGTTAAATTGGGTGATGCTGAGAACCTGCGAATGTACATGAAGCCAAAGAGATGTGGGAGCACTCAGAGCCTCTCAGAATCAGGGTTTATCAGTGGCAAGTCGGGCTTTTGAGACTGGAAACACACCCAGTTACAGGTCCCTTTTCAAAAGTTTGCCGAGGAACATGTGCTCTGGAGATAAGGTTTATAGAGCTAAACCCAGCTAAGATTCCGTATTGCTTCAGCGTTTTTTCTTTTTCCTTGTCTGACTCATTGTTTGGCAAGGCTTGATTACTCAAAGGAAAATAAAACTGGGCCCAGATCTGTTTAACCTTGGAAATAGTTAGTGGATCAGCTCATGGTGGGGAAGAAAATACGTCGGACAAGACACAGGACATGCACAGCATAGATGTTTGCAACCTCCACCTGAAGAATGAAGAAAAACAACCTAAAAAGAACCTTTTTCTTCTGGAATGAAGTCTGTGTTTGGTGCCCTAGGGGAAAGGCAGCAAACCAATACGTAAAATGGCCATGGCTGAGGAGAGTTATAGCAAGAGGGGTAGCCGAGTTGCTCCTTACCCTGCTTGGCTTTGCCTATTTGGAGGCGTCTCATTCGCATCACGTCGGTGCTGATTGCTCAGGTAACACTCGACAAACACACTCAGCAAGTAGCCAATGAGGCACACGCCCCCTACCCCCAGGAAGAAATAGCCCACTGGGTTGATGTTAGATGAGATGGCCAGCATGGTGACCCCGATGAGAAGAGCAGCGGTGAACAGAAGCAGCAGGGTTTGGCGGATGTTCTTCCAGTGTGTCTCTAACCACATGGCAAGAAAGGAGGCAGCAGGCAGCTGACAACAGGTGAGCGGTTAAGGGGACAGACATCTGTGGAAGGCAGAATAGTTTTTGCAACATGAAGCATGAGTATCCAAACACAGCACAAGTATCGCAACCAAAATAAGAACATAGGCACTCTGGTCGACACCATCACGAGAACACGCAGCTATGGACATATGTCATAAGCCTGGGAAACCTGTGCATAAATGCATGCCAATATAAGCATACTAGAATTTCCTACACACATGCTCATTGATAATGGGAACACGTGGACACACAATTGCAAGACATAAAATGCATAAATAGACCATCAGCACTTATTGCCAGGGTTATCTAAAAAAGTCTAGCTTCTTAATGGAACTCAGAGCAGTCTGTGGTGCAGGTCTGAGCTTACTACAAAAATGAGACACAGAACACTCCAAAGGTTAACTCTAGGACATTTGTACCTTGCATAATGAACATTCAGACACTAGGTCAGATCCCGGAAGAAAACCAGCCTTATTCACGGGGCCGTCTGCCCCAGTGGAACAAGTGTCTGGCTTCAGTGTAGCGCTGCAGCAATAACTTTACTTCAGGTGCTAGATATAGCTGGGGTATGTCTGGTTTTGCCAAACGTGGACATGCAGTTCAATATTAGCCTGTATCCTCAGTTCTTTTTCTGTGGATGTGCTTTCTTGCACCATCCTCAATCAGGAGAGCCCCTCCTGTCCGCCGTTCCAAACCCCATCTCTGTGAAAGAGTGCCCCAGCTGCTGCAGCGGTCAGTATGGAATGAGCACCAGGGTTCTGTGGTATGCAAGCATACTGTAATTAAGGGGTCATCTTGCAGGTGTTATACTAACCTACATAAATCCCACCATTTTGATGAAGACCCCTTTGAAGGAAAAAAGAATGACAGTGGGCTTATTTTTTATGAATATGCATCTCCAAACAAACAATTTTATATAGTTCCACGTTAAACTTTGTGCTTTTGCACACTACATGCATTCGCTTGTTACAGCAAAAATAGATAGATGTATATATACAAATGCCAGAAAAAGAAATACATTCTTTTCCAGCATATACTTACCAGAGAGGGGTTTTGGTAGGTAGGAGCAGTCATGCTTTAACTTCTCTCTTCATCACAAGGAAAAATGTGCAAGCTCTTTTGCCCCCGCTTCTTCCCCTTCAGACCTGAGTATGGGACACCAGTAAAACTCTCCCTTCCTCCTTTTGAATTTTCTGGTAGGGAGGCAGCAAAGGTTTCTGTTGAAACTAAAAGCTGGAAACTAGTGAATGTGGGAAGATAGGAAACGATGGAAGATCCCGTGGTACAAATTCTGAGCGGAAAACTAGAACCTCGTTTTCCCAGGTTCTGAATCCAAAGCAATTTCTAGACGATCACACACCTTCTGCTCTGTTGCAGCTCTCCCAGGTCTGTCCCACAGAAGCAGGAAACTCATTCGGGAAGAGGGCGGAGTGAGCAGTGGGGGTGTGCTTACCTGTGTTGGAGCTGTTTGGTCCGCTTTGCTTTGGTGAGAGAAACTGCCCTGAAAATTATGTGTCCCCCCTGCACAGCAGAGGAATCCTGATCCCTGTCTCAGAAGGCCAGAAGGGCTGCTGGCCCAGCCCACGTCACACGGCCTCCAGATAAATCTTTTTATCAGTTCTGTAAAGCACAAATCTGTACGTTTTTCTATCCTGATTAGGGGCTGTTTGTCAGGTGTTGGGTTTTGCCCTTTTTGATTTTACAAACAAAAGGAAAAAAGGAGGCAATGGGTTATTGTTTCACGGAGAGCTGAGTTAAAATCCTTTTTGCCCCCTGATGTATCTGGGAATGAGGGGTACTGATAAGCAAAAGAAGAGGTACTGAATTACTTTGTGAAGTCTGGTACCACCTGAACCTTTAGAGTGTATCTGAAAATAGAATAGAATAGAATAGAATAGAATAGAATAGAATAGAATAGAATAGAATAGAATAGAATAGAACAGAACAGAATAGAATAGAATAGAATAGAATAGAATAGAATAGAATAGAATAGAATAGAATAGAATAGAATAGAATAGAATAGAATAGAATAGAGTAGAATAGAATAAACTATTTCATTTGGCAGGGACCTACAACAATCATCTAGTCCAACTGCCTGACCAGTTCAGGGCTGACCAAAAGTTAGATCATGTTATTAAGGGCACTGTCCAAACACCTGTTAGACACTGACAGGCGTGGAGCATCAAGCAGCTCTCCAGAAAGCCTGTTCCAGGGTTTGACCAGCTCTTGGTAAAGAAATGCTTCCCCATGTCCAGTTTAAACCTCCCCTGGCACAGCTTTGAACCATTCCCACACATCCTATCACTGGATACCAGGGAGAAGAGATCAGTAATAGTAAACCAAGGGATGTGATTATTCTACTCTACTCAGCATTTGCTAGGACACACCTGGAATATTGCATACAGTTTTGGTCCCCCCAGTTCAAGAGAGAGATTGAAACATTGGATATGGTCTGGTGAATTGCCACCAATATCATTTGAGGGTTGGAGAACTCTGAGAACGTAAGGAGCTGGGTTTGTACAGCCTAGAGAAGAGAAGGCTTGGGCAGGTGCTGAGTGTCTGCTCACAGTTTTACCATGTCCGGTAGGTAGTTACGGAGAGGAGGGAGGTACTCTTCATGAGGGCACATGGTGACAGGACAAGAGGCAATAGAAAGAGGGTAAGTGCCCCTGGATTTAAGAAAAAAAAAGTCTTTAATGTGAAAACAGCAAAACGTTGCCATTACTTGCCCAGAAAATTGGAGGAATCACCTTGGCTGGAAATATTCAAGGTGCAGCTGAGTCTTAAGGCTCTGCTTTCAGTGGGAGGTTGGACCAGGTGATCTCCACATCTAGCCCAGACTTGTCAATGTTCCTATGTTTCGAATATTTCTTCCCTTATAATTGCCTTTTTGACTGCTGACAGATACAGGACTGTCAGGTCTGGTTGTTACCCATTCTTCACTTTCAAGAGAACTCCTTTGAAGATGCCAAAATTAACTTCCATGTGAAGGGGAGCAAGTCAGGCTTCTGGTGCACGGTAGCATGTAATTTTGCAAGGCTGAAATTTAAATGGGAAAACCAATTTGTTTCCTACAGCTCTTTCAATTTTGGGATTGCCCAGTGTGGAGAACACCTTAACTGCTAAGGAAGACTGGACAAAACTGTTCCCGCAGCCTCTCTACCCAGAAAGCATACCTGAGCTGTGACGGGGTCCGGACGCCTCGGTGCTAACAACAGCTTCCTTCTAACTGGGGTTGCTGGTGGCCGTTAGCACTGTTCCTTAGAGAGAGATTTACATCCCGCAGGGTTGAGGAGGGAATTAAAATATACTACAAATGCTGGCTAAGTGTTCTGTTTACTAAGCTACTGTAATACAAGAGCATCATCGCTATAAGGATTCTAGCAGTGAATTTTCAGAGAATAGGGTTCTACTTTTTGAAGTAGCGAGCGAAAGTGTGGTTTGACAAGGCAGCTGAACAAACCTAATAGATAATAGCTGCAGAACATGGTAGTCCTTTCCCCTGCCTGCCGCTTCTTCATCTCCTCCTGTCCTCCTTGCAGTGATCCTACAGCTCAGCCGATCTCTTGCTGGGCCAGCTCAGCTGCCTCAGCCGGCGGGAAAATATTTATGTTTTTTTAGAGTGAATTTAGTGGGCTGAAGCTTGTCACCAACGGATCATCTAACCACTAGATTCCCATTTGAGGCAAGCAATGGGAATGCATAGCTAGAGTGCTGGAGGGGAAGAGGGGAGCACAGGAATGACTGCCAGGGCTGCCGCAGGCATGGTTTGGTCAGCCCAGCCCCACCGGAGGGGAAGGAGTTTCTTCCTTCTTTGATGGAGCAAGCCCCACAGAAAAGAGTAGAATCTAAGAATCATCTTGTCCTCAGCAAATCCTGTTAATTACATCAGGGATTTCCAGTTCAGCCTGATGACTTTAGGCAACTCCCAGCTCTGGTACTTGCACTGAGTATCACAAAATTCCCCCAACAACCTGACTGTTGTTGAATGTCTGTTGTAAGTACCCACAGGAGGCACTTACCCTTCTGTAAGCTGTGTGGAGGGAGCTGAGGCACTTCACTCTTCTGCACGTTCTCTGGTGAGGAGTGGGCACATGGCTGCTTTGGGCTGGGCCTTTTTGCTAAGTTAGGAGAAAGTCAGGTGAAAAAATTCTTCATTGTTTGGTGGAAAACTACCTCTGTGATGGGAAAGGCTGTATTTCATTTGTGGATGGATAGAAAGATACAGGTTCTGCTGTAAATTTGTGTAGTAGTTTTGATCAGTGCACCATTTAAAAAAATATTTATAGACGTAGTTATGAAATATCAGAGTGAAAAAGGCTAAAAATGGTAGGTGTCTCTGCTGCATTAGTTGTTGCTTGTATTCAGTTTATTTTAGTTGAAGTTCAGAGTTTGGTAACTCCTATACATTTTACCCGTGGAGTTGCATGGATGACTGGGCTGAACCTTTAGGAATTATTTTTATGCATTTACAAGAGCGGTAATTGCCATGCAGCTGTGAAAGCATTGGTTGGATGCATTTATGAATGTGACACTGACTGCTTTGTGGATCTAAGGGGACTAATCGGGATGAACTGTGAACTAACCTTTGCAATATGATTGCTAGCAACACGGTGCTTCTATATGAGGCCTTTTGGCATTTCTGAAGGACTTCCGAAATCTTTACCTGTCTGCCCCATTCTGAGTCTCTTCATGGTCTGGTTCAGACTGTCATTGGTTACCGGCGGCGGGGGGGGGGGGGGGGGGGGGGGGGGGGGGCGGGGTGTCCATAACAAAGAAAAATTGGTCACGTAGCTGCATCAGGAGGTTTTTGGTTATAAGATTCAGAAAATGGGGCTCGGGCAGGGCCTGAGAGGTGTCACTATGCCGTGTTTGTGAAATGAGGGGAAGAAGTCAGGAAGAGTAGACGAGGACACTTCCACTGCCGTCCGACACTGTCTCCCTTTCATGTGCAGTAGGGGTGTTTTTACAAAAGCTTTCCATTCTCCCTTGTTCAGTCATGCTGTGGGGACTCGACTTCGTTTAACAGCAGTTTTCTTTAGTTGAGAGCACAGATTTCCTTCTCTTTATGCTTCCTTTCTTGCAGTATCTCACTGCTGATCGTTGTTCTCCATCCAGTCCCTAGGAAGCATTTCACCTTTCCCCTGTTCCATCTCACTATCTACTCTCCCTCCTGCCCAGACTGCTACTAATTAACTGCGTACCTGCAGTAAGCTCACTTATCAGCTCGTATGCAGAGAAGCTTGCTTTATTCCCAAGGGCTTGTGACATACATACCACAGCATGATTAATCTCCCTGTAATCACTAAGTACATTCTTTCCTATAACCTTGTCCTGAAGCAGTTCCTGAGAGCCTGAGCACGTACTGGGGACAAAGTGCTACCAAACCGCCTTCTCCTGTCTGGGTGGCCTCTCCTTTTGTCTCCCAGGTTCTGCCTAGTCACCTTTGTGAAATATGACTGTGATTTTTCTGTTCAGGAGCACGATGACGTATCTGCAGAGGTCATGGGGCAGCCATGAACTAGGGTTGATATGTTTCTGGTCAGTATAATGACTTGAGCAGGAGAAAGCAAAAGCCAAAGGAAGTTATGTCTATGCTCGGGTGTTCAAAAACTTTGTGTAACTTTGAGAAACCCAGTTGTTCTTGACCTTCCATAGCTGAATGTTCATATATTTCTTGGAAGCTGGCAATCTCCTTTTGTCTCCCAGCTTATTCCAGTTCTTACAGGACAATGGTTGAAAGTTATAGTATGTGTAGTCACTGTATGGTGTTTTTTTGGCATCGTTGTCTTCTACCTGCCATGGCTCTTCTCTTTTGATCAGGGTTCAGATGTGGTTACAGAAGGACTTATACTGCAAGGAGAGTATCTGCTGCTGCTCCTGGCTCCTCAGGTGGCTCAGGGATACCTGAAAAGCATCGACCTACAGAGGCTCAGAGACACTTGTTATGTTGCACAGAACTGTGGATTTCTCTTTTCTGAAAGTCGGGGCATCACATTTAAGGTGAGGAGTGTTTTCAGGGCTGTCTGCATGTTGCGACGGAGGGAAGACACAGTCACTCAATATGAGTGATCAGCAGACTTCCTTTATTGTCTCTTACAGTCACCTTTTATGCCTTCTTATAATTAGCTCATACATATTACAAAAGTTAAGCTCATTATTGGTTAGTTGCCTAAATACCAAGCCCACCCCTAGTTTCTCTTCTGTAGTTTTCTGTTCCCACCTGCAACATTCTTTTCCCACCAAAATCTTCCTGTTATTGTGTAACAAGGACAGCCAAAGACAGTGTATTTTGCTTTACTTCAGATAAGCTGAGAGCGATGTGCATTTTTGTCCAGCCAGCTGGACTATGTCTATGTGACCCTTTTCAGCTAGCCAGTTATCCACATCTGCACACCTAAAGTTCCTAAGTATTTAAAATTAACAAAGCAGCACCTCCTCTTCTGCCATGAGAAGGACAGAAAAGTAACAAGCATTTACCAAGGCTGTGATATATGACGTTTTTTATCTCCTATTACAGCCTTTTAAATTCACTTATGTCACATATTTCACTTTTTCTCTGCAAAAAAGAAAGTGAAGGCTAGAAACTTCATCATCTTTTTGTTCTGAGGTCTCCTTAGGGCAGGGGCTTTAAAACTGTGAGGTTTCATTCACATCAGTAGAACTTTCTGCAGCTGGTTTAGTGTGATGACAGAGCCCGATCTGGTCTGTATTATTTACTTTGTGTTGGGGAACTTTGTATACTTGTGCAGAATCTCTGCACATGGCAGTGCTTCTGCTGGTGAAGGAGCAGACACTGTTGCGTACAGGTTGTAGACAGGTGGTGTGCACTCTTTTGGAGGAATTCACCCTGGTGACTGTAATGCTGCTAAATGGAATACTACAGTAACCCCTCTTTTGTGTTAATTTAGAGCTCCTAATGTGGATCAGACAGAGGAGGAGACAACTTGCCTGTGACTAAAGGTGAAGGAGAATGAGGGCAGTTAAGATCCTGTTCCTGGAATATGGTGAAAGAATCAAGTGGAATACCTAGCATGGGAAGAGCAAGCGAGCAGAAAGGAATAGTTTCAAGATGAAATTAAGGAATCGATTGAGAATAGTTAAAAGAACATGGGAAGAACATTTGCTGTCATTGTAGACTGTACTAGGTGTGTCTGGAAATAAGAGAAAATAAGACCTGTATACTCTGATCTGTTTTACTATAGAACAGTGCGTTTCTTTTCTCCAGGTGTAGTTTCACCATTCCAAAATGGGCAGGGTTTCAGCCAAAGGATGTGAGATGCAGTGAGAAAAGTTGATGTGTAAATGCCACAGACATCCTGTTCTCAATCTTCCTCCCTGGTCCTAGGACATACTCTTGCTGCTTATGTTGCCAAACCTGTTATGCACTGGAGCCTTCCCTGACATGTTCTGAATTGCTAACAGGGCGTAAAACTAACCAAGTAAGAAGGAAAAAAGTGCTATTTTATGTTGGGTTAGTAAACTAACAGGCATGCAAACCTGCTGGAAGCACCAGTATAGCCACAAGAGAGGAGAAAGGACCTCATGGCCTATTTCTGTGCTGAAGGATGGAGGATGCCCTTTTCCTTTCAACAGCTTTAGATGGTTCTGCTAGGGAAGCATACCTGAGATGCTGAGGAATCACCACCCAACATTAAAATATAGCATCTGTGAAACTCATTGTAATACTAAATAATTGTGGATTGAAAAGTAATAGGCATGAGAGGAGGAGAAAGAGGTTGGAGTTGCTGTCGCAGAATGTAGCTTGGTGAGCAGGAATTTGGCTTGGTTCGCTGTTGCTGGTGGTACCCACGGTGCCTCTCCCTCAGGTACTCTTACTTTCCTACTGCATAACGCACTTTCTTCAAATTCTTTCAGTAAATAGTGGGGTGGGAGAACAGGGGAGATGTTGCCAGAAAAAGGGCTCACAGGTATTTTATTGATGAGCTATGCCCTGGAGATAAAAGAGTACAGTGCTGATACCAGTATTGGTCGTTCTCTGAGCACTGTGCTTTACAGCAGGTGCAGCGCAGAATCCCACGTGCTCTTCGGCACCTGCTCCCAGGAGCCCAAGGTGCTCATAGTCTGAGGCAAGTGTGACAAAGCCACAGAACAGTTTGAGTACGGAAGGCCAGAGAGAGACAACTTGGTAAGAAAACAAATACGAAAGAAAAAAAAAAGTAAAATTATTTTAACAAAGGCAGGTTTTGCTTGAAAACTAGATCTATAACAGTGACGCTTTTTTTGCTTCATTAGATGTTGTCCGTCCAAAGGCATGTGGTTTGTCCCAGTGCTGGTTTCAGTGCTAGTTTTCACTGCGCTGTGCTCCAGCCACGAGTCATACAGGCAGCACACCTCTGGAAGAGGAAGCTCCACGGGCTCCTTTCTCTGCCTCCGGAAAAATGAGCGTTACATTTCATTTGGATCGGTGCAAATAGGTGTTCATAGGGGTCAGTGAAAGAGCATTTTCTTGGTTACTTTATGAAAGCAAATGGAAATGGTTACTTTATGAAAAACATGACCTGAAAAGAACACAGCTTTTACCTTGGCATGGTTCCTCAGTGTGAGAGCTGTCAGTTTATTTAGTGATATGTACAGGTTTTATCCAGTTCCAACATGGATTTGCATTTCCAATGGACACCACCAAATTAGCAAGAGCACATCATAATGCATTTCTGGTATGTGCCATGATCATGCCCTGCAGGATTGCAGATTGTATGGCATCTGAATCGTTATCCTGGTACATTCTAGCTTGGCATTGTGAAGGTGTTTGGGATGTTTTTTCCTGTGGAGTGAATGACTGTTTCCAAGGGCAGCCATCTGCTCCAGGAGCAGTCCCGTGAAGAGCACTGTGCCCTATCGCTGCCAGAGCAGGCTGCTGTGTGTAAATCAGCGACAGGAGAACAATACACCACTTCTGCTTTTCCTGAGGCAGCAGCAGTAGTGATACAGCAACTCCTACTGTTTGTGAAGGGGAACTCTTGTTTAATCAAAGCTTCTGTTGCTGAGGGATAGCTTTCTTGTTCACTGTAGGCAATAAAGCCCCAGAACCCTCAATATGTGGAATGAAGTGTATGTCTGGTTGAACAGATGGTGTTGACAGCAGTTACTGATGGTGATAACTGTGCAAGTTTGCTTGTCATGTCTGTATGCATGAGAAAATGGATGACTGGTTGCAAAGGGTCTCTCTGCGAGCATGAGAAGTTTGCCCATGAAGGGAGAATTTCAGGATCGAGTGGTCAGAGTTCGTAGACATCTGTGTTGGACTGAAGTCACACTTGATGCCAAAGATGATCCACACAACAGTGCCACTGTTTCCTGAAAAGAGTTGTCAAGTCTGCTGGCTATTGGCAACCTCTGGTTCATAAGACTGTTCTGTAAAATCCCTTGCTGATGAAAGATGTCAGAGGGATTCAGGAGACAGTGTTAACTAGTTGAAAAGCTCTCATTGACACTCAGTGCCTGGGAGATCACAGGTCTGGCTGAAGAGACTTCCTTGAATATACTGGAACTACCGATGAGGTGTCTATTCTTGTCCACTGCCGCCCCTGTTCCTCCCCGCTTCCTCTGAGTTTTGTCTCACTTGATTAAACCCAGGGATAATAAATAGCCTGTTGTCAGAATCACCTTTATATGACCCTTTACTTCCCACACTTGTAAGTATGGCAGTGTGTGACACCCAGATCTCTCACAATTTTCCAGCCCACACCTGGCTGTAGATCCATTGATACTGACAAAGTTTACAAGTCGCCAGTGATGTTGATGAAGTTTCCAAGTCTTTGATACATGGTGGTGCTATTTTCACCCTGACTCTCCTGCTTATCTGTCGTGAATGGAGTGATGCACTTCACTGGTAAGAGAGAAGCAACAATATACTTTATTGATATAAAGCAGTGGTTTAACAAAATTCAGTGGCAAATGCAACAGTGGTTCAACAAGATTCAGGGGCAAGATGCACTTGATTATGTACTGCACAGAGGACAGGGTCAGGCAGAACCGTCAGGGAGACCCTCGTGTTCAGTCACAAGGTTCAGAAAGGACCCCCTTGATTTCCAAACTCCTTATCAGAGAGAAGCCCGGTGTGGCTGGATCCAATCCCAGTCCCAGACTGGCTCAACGTGTTGTTATCTGTCTCCCCGAGTTTCAGAGTGTGTCACAGTTTCTAAAATTCCAAACCTCAAGTACACGCAACTGACAACATGAGTTTCTACCAGATCAACACACTTCATCACCGGGCTGGAGAAGGCAGAGATACGTTAATTTCCATGCAGACTACGAGTGGCTGATTTAATGTAATTAAGACCAAAGTATGAGTCATTAGAACACTTCTAGAGCTCTTTCCAGAGATTATTTTTTTACGCTCCTATGTTGTATTTTGTTAATTTGCAGGCTGAATGTTTTTCCTACAGGTTGTGTTGAAACTGGTAGGTCAAACAAGAAGTGTAGGATCTGACTGTAAACATGTTTCCAAAATAAAAACCACCCATAGACAAAAGGAAGGCTTCTTGTGAATTGTGGCTCTCTAGATGGAGACATTTTGGCTGGAAATTGCTGCAGTAAGAGGTTTTCGTGGTAGGCGGGTAAGAGACAACTGAAGTGGAACAGCTTGAAGAACACACAGAAAATGGTGCAGAGCAAAACCTGATAATCTCCGAATCAACACTGGATGTATGCCTTTGGACAAGACAAGGGGGGAAAAATTACTGGTTTTTTGGTGACAGATGAAATACCAGTATTGTAAACAAAGGGGCTGTGGTTAGCTGCTTCCCCACATTTGACACGCCCATGCAAAACTCCGCAGGATGAGAGAGCAACTGGTTGTTGTTGCTGCTCCTGAAGTCTCCTGTTCAGCTGTTGACCCTTCTGAGTTCTCTCCACAGCATTCACACCAAGCCAGTTGGAGTTTGAGCACTAGCACAGTAGAAATACTTACTGACCAACAAATCTAAGTCTCCTCATTTTGGTAGAGGAGCTCTACTTGCTGTTAGAAGATTGCTGGATGGTCTCTGTGTTATGTGCCACCAAAGCTTTGCTGGCATTCTTTATTTCAGGTCCACAATTTCCAGGAGTTTAGAGACTGGATGTCTCCTATTCCAGCCAAGTTGTCAACTGCTGTCTAAGAATGGCTGGATGCACTTTATCCTGTGCTGATGTCACTGCAATCTATGAGGGGTTTTTTTATTGTAGCAGTCCAGCTCCATGCAGTCCAGGAATCCCACTTGTCCACAGTGCTCTGTGCAGGGTGATTTTCCAGCGGTGTTCAGTTGTTTGTGCTCTTAGCACTACCCAGGCCAGTGAGGTGCCTAACAGCGTGGTCTATGGAATCCCTTCTCCTTGGTTGTTCGGTCATGTAAGTACGATGTGGAAACACTATTTTGTGGGACGTGTTTGTTGCCTGACAGTGCTCCAAAAGGTTTAGGAAGCATTTCTCTGTAATACAGAAAGGTGAAGCTGTGGATTCAGTTTTTATTGTAGAGCCGATAGACAGGATATATTATGTATTTTATAAATTAATGGGTGCCTACATGGTACAGCCCACACATCCCGAATGGAACCATGTCCTGCTGTGGTATCTACTGCAAAACACAGCAGGATATATATTTAGCTATTCAGGCAAGTAAGGTATCCCCCACATTCTTCATTAACAGATTTTCTGAGTGATTGGGGTCAGCATATGGCTCCGAAGTGGTAGGCGTTCCCTTATAGAATACCAGGGAGTGCTTCTTTTAAGACCTTACATATTTGTCAAAGCGAGCGTGGGCTGTTCTCTGCTGCGGCACACGCACTGCTAGACCCTCCTGACCGCGGTTACCGGCTGGCCAGCACACGGCCCGTTACCTGGGCTCCTGACGCCGCGCCCCGGGCGGCTGGTGGCGGGGGGTGACTGCCCGGCGCTTTCTGACGGAATTGTCCCGAGGACCGGCCGGAGCAGCCCGCGCTGCCCGTTTGCGGCCCCGGCCCGAGCAAGCCGCCAACCCGTCAAGTCCCTCCCCCGCCCCAGAAGCCGCAGCACCGTTCCCGCTTGCTGCAGCCCTGCGGCTGTGGGTTGAGCAGATCCCCCGGGTCGCTGCGGGGCCGCTCGGAGAACGGATGGGTTCGGAACGGGGCCCGCGGCGTGCGCTGTGCCCGGCGTGCGGAGCCGAGGCTGTGCCGGGCTGTGCCGGGCTGCCCCGCAGCCGCCCCGGCGGGAACTACCGCACTACGGCTGCTGGCCGAGCCTGAGGAGCCACCGGCACCGACCGCCCCTGCCGCGGGGCTGCGCGGGGCTGCGGGGGCTCGGGGGGCGCGTCCCGCCCGGCTCCACGGCCCTGCTTAAGGCAAGGGGCCTGCGGCGGCGCCCCGCCCCGCAGCATCGCACTGCCCGGCTCCGCCCCGCCCCGCCCCACCCCGCAGCACACCGCCCCCCCCCCCGCTCCGCAGTGGATCGTGCCGTCCACACTGATGAGCAGCGGCTGCTGCCCTTAAAGGGGACGCGGCATCTTTCTCGTCGCTCAGGGTCTCGGCAGAGGGCGGACGCCCCAGCCGGAGGGGCCTGGGCTGCGGGTGTGCTGTGGCCAGGGGCTGCCCGGCGGGGGGGGGGGGGGGGGCCTGGCATGGGCCGCTCCTTGTCCCCCCACTGTGCTGCGCCTGCCTGAGCCCCTCCGGCTCCCCTCGGGCCGACAGGGGACGCGTGGGGGGCACGATCCGATGAGCCGGGCTGCGGGAGGCCGGGGCCGCTTTGTCCCCAGCTCTGCAGAAGGGCCGTGCCCGCCCGATGGCCCCTCCACGCCGGCCGCGCTCCGCCGTCCCCGGCTGCGCCCCCCCGAGCCTGACCTCCCTCCCCCCCTCGTGTGTCCCCGGCGGCCCCAGGGCTCGGCTGGGCGCTTGTGGGTCCGTGCATGGCGCAGAAACCCCGCCTGGGGCTGCCTCCGTCCCGCTGCTGCCGGCTGTGCCCCCCCCCCCCCCCCCCCCCCCCGCCGGCGCCCCCGGCCCGCCCCGCCGCAGGGACCCGCCTCGCTGCCGCGGGGCCGAGCCCGCCCGCCCGCAGCCCAGCCCAGCCCGGCGCCCTCCCGCCTGCCTGCCGGCCGCGCAGCGGGAGCCCGCTGGCAGGGGGGCTGCGGGCACCCCCATATCGCTGCGCTTGAGGGGCTGGGCTGACTGAGAGCATAAAGTAAGTTATTCTTCGTTCACATTATTAGTTGGAGCCAATTACGAGGTGGATTGTGCAGCAGAGCCCAGGTACTGAGTCCTTCCTCGGGGTGGGGATCACCGCGCAGATGGGCGCTGGGTAACGGGCTGGCCGGAGCCCGGACCCGCCCGGCGCGGCGTGTGGCCCCGTTGGGTGCTGCGAGCCCTGCGGCTTGTGGAGCTCTCCCCGGGGCCAGCGTTCCCCGGCGGAGTGGCTGGGAAGGCTGGTGGCTCCTGGGCGGCAGCTGTCTGTGAAGCACCTCTGCTCGGTTGTGTCCTGACGCACTGCAGCGCTTGAAGCTCTTAGGTTTTGTACAGAACTTTGAGCTTTGGAGTGCTCCATGATACAGGTGTTCTGACGTGCAGTGAGCAAAATCACAGAGTAGATTAGGATGGAAAGGTCTCATTTAGGTCAACTACCCTGCACAAAAGGGACAACCTCAAAGCTAGAAGAGGTTGCTCAGGGCCTTGTCGATACATGTCCTGAAGATCTCCAAGAACAGATTACTCAGCCCCAGTCGGCACTTCTGCCCAGTACTGAACCGCCCTCACAGGGGGAACCAATTTTTCCTCACATATTGCTGAATTTTTCCTTAGTGCAACCTGAATGTTGCCTCTTCTCCTTCTGCTGGACACATATGTGAGAACCTAGGAGGAGCTGCTTCCTCTCTTCTGAATCGTGGCCCCATTCCAGTCATCTCTGAAATTAGCAAGTAATTCCATAACTTCCATCCATATGAATTTTCCTTGCTGACAAATTATCCAGAGTTATAGTGCCAAAAACTCCCCAAATTCATACAGTACTGATGATCAGAAAAATTAATAAATATTTCTCATATCATTAAGTTCTACCAGCAGGCAGCTTTGCTCAAAGCTTGAAAATAAACTGAGTTGTTATCTTGGGGCTCTGCCAGGAGATTAATGATGCAGTTTCACAGGCCAGCCTAAAATTCTGTTGCTTGTGAAACAAGGAGTCCTGCCACATTTCATGTCCATCCCTGGCCACTTTTTCCCATCCCCTTCTCTGCACCAGTAGTAGCAGTGAGGATGCTGCCCGGGCTGGCGGGCTGATGCTGGCAGGGCTGGCGGGTTGGTGTGGTACACAGACAGCTTTGGCCATTGCAGCTGTGCTGAGGGGCTTCAAGCTCCGCTCTCCTTCCCCAGCCCTGGGTGACAGTGAGGGTTCATCTCTCTGTGCAGGTTTATTGGTCTGTGGAGTAGCGGTAATTATGGGAACCAATATCGGTAACGTGTTGTGAGATCTTCGGATAAAGGTGGCAGGGAAATGTGAGGTGTTAGTGCTTATATGGAAACAATTTCTTCTAGATTCTTTATATACAGCTGTGAAGGCTCAGGCTGTTTATAATCTAAGGGTGATTTATAGGCTTGTAGAAATGGCAGGATATTATAATTGTATTAATTAGGTTACAAATAATACTAATTTAAAGTTGTAAGATGCCAGGATAGTCACACAGTAAGGCCAATATGAGTCTAATATTCAGAATAAGACGCCTAATTATATATCTCTATATCTAGGTAGATGGACAGGTATCGATACCTGCTGTTTAGTGGAAAGCTAAACATGATTGCTTTTCTAATGTTTACAGTGCCAGTTTTCTTACTTTCATTGAGTTTTACCATATTTTGTTCTTAGCCTGCTTTTCTGGAAACAAACCTGTATTTTAGGCAGCCCTATGTGGGTGTGTCCATACACCATCACCCCTCTGGTCACCTTTGGAATAGTTCTGCCAAAACCAGGGGACTGAGGTCTCGGAGATAATTTGTTCCTTTGATAATTTTCTCAAAATGGTACTTTGATAATTTGACAATTATCTCTCTGATATAACTTTGATAATTATCTCAAAGAGAACTAGTTTTCTGATCTCAGAGAAAAGGTTCCTATAAACTTAATTAAAATGGTCAACCAGGAAAAAAAATTTTCTGTAAAGGTCCCAAAAGAGATGGAGGTTGCAAAGTGACACTCATCAAAGATTCAGCAGGAGAGAAGGCTCTTATAAGTGCTCCAGCAGATTCAGGCAGAACTCTGAGACCTGGAACAACTAAACAAAACAAATCCATGGGAATTTCATTGCTGTTCCAGCTATAGAACTCATCGGTTCCCATGCTCATGTGAAAACAAGAAGGTGCTGAGTTTTTCTTTATTTAAAACAAAGCATTTCCAGCTTGTATAATTGTGGAGAAAAGCTTGACAAAGCTTGATCCATGAAGTTTTGAAAGCAAGAACATAATTGAAACCAATTGTAGATAAAACCAATCACAGTGTCCTCTTAAAAAAGAGTTGCTGGTTTTCAGGAGTCTTGCTCACAGCTGAGGTTGCAATACTGATAATTTCTATTAGGCACTTTATTTTTCACTTGATTTCAGGAAACTATTACTTCTGGTAAAACTCCTGCAGATATATTTTAAAAATATGGGAAAAGTTCACTAGGACAGAGAAGCCAATGATGACCTAGTGTTTGAGCAACCTTGTATGCTTTTTGTGTCTCTGTGGTGCCTCTGCCATGGCTCTCTGGTCATGGGAAGAATTAACAGAAGAAATTATTGTGATGTTTGAGATGACATAGTAGGAGGTGCCCCTTACTGATGGGACCAGAATGAGTCAGGCTGAGTTACTCCAGTGCAAAATGGAGTGGTTAATTTGGCCTGGGAATTAAACCTGATTTTGCTCTGAGGCAGATCTAGAGCACTCACCCAGCAGGTAATAGCCCTCTGCAAAGGCAAAATGCTTTAAACACCTCACCTAGGTCTGCCAGAACTAATTTTACCATTGCCTATGACTGGTACCACATAGGAAATTCTTTAATTATCGGCAAAAATTGTGACTGAACAATCATTCCAATCCACAGACCGTCTCATGACTAATGATTACCAAAAGCATTTGCAGAAAGTCCCGTGTCACCCCATCCCCCCAGATTACCCCCTTTCAGTGCCTTTGCTATGGGGCTAAGTCAGGACTAAGTCAGCATCTTTCAGATTTTTCCAGCCTGCTACTTTCCCTTCCTAATCTGATCTATACACACTAATTCACATGACCCATTTCACTATCAGCAAATAACTGTCATACTTGAGAGAACTAAAAAAATGTGCTTTTCTGGGGGGGAAAAAAACCCACCCCAACAACCAGCTCTGGATTGTAAGGGTCATGGCTGCGGGGCTCAGCAGCGCAGGGAGCAGGATGGGGTGCATGCAGCCCCCCGCGCTCAGGCCCCTGCCGCTGGCATTGACCTCCCATGCTGGGGAGCAGCAGCGGCTTCTGTGCAGCCCACCCTGAGCCCCAGCTTCCAGCTGACAGCACCGACCTGTCTCACTGTTCATCTGCAGGTGGGGGCAGCGGGGGAGAGAGAGGGAGAGAGGGAGGGAGGGAGGGAGGGAGGGAGAGGGAGGGAGGACACTGCAACCTACGTGAATAATTGATGGTGCAAGGAAAGGAGAGCAGCTGGGTTCCCTGTCTCCATCTGCTCACCAGCTGGGGATGAGAGGTCCTTGCTCAGGTAGGGGACGAACAGCTTAGCAGCTTTATTCTCATCTTGCCTCCAATGCCAATTAAACATATTTTGCATCTAGAAGGAAGGGGAGCAAAGAGAGCTGGGGGAGGGCTGATCCAGATCTCCTGCGCTGCTTGCATGGCGTTGTGTAATGGACGGACCTCGGGGCAGCTCCAGCCTCGGCAGGGAACATGGCTCTGTGATTTTTAAAGAACATTGTGCTGCTGCATTGTATGTAGGGCAGCAGCCGGGAGAGTGAGAGTGGAGATGGGGGGCGCGGGTGCCTCTGTAGGAAATGAGACAAAGTGAAGAGGTGGAGGAGCATGAAAGAGGGTCTGTCCGGACTCAGGGGGAACCCACCCTAATTCTGTCAGCCTTTGACATAAAACGATTCCAAGCGGGCCGTGGGAGGTGCTGTCTGTGCACACTCAGTACTATATTTAGAAGCTGTGTGCATAGATCTGTGGAAACAGCTGATGGGAAAACATGTATGTTTTTATTTGTGGGTGCAGCTCTGGGCTTGTGACGACCAAGTGTAATATTTTAGGAAAACATAAAAAACCCAACCCAAACAGTTTCTGCCCTGAAGAGTTTACTGTTGAAGGATGTGCTGCTGTGTGTACGTGGTACTGCGCAGCTTTGGTGGAGCTTCTGATGCTCTCACAATGACTCAATTAATAAAATTGCAGAGATCAGTTTCTGTTTTACAGCTAATACAGACTTACCCTTTATGAGCGAGATAAAATGCTAATGCAAGTATAAGAAAGAAAAAGTTCTGTTAACAAAAACTGGGAAAAATACATAGCAAAAGGTATAGACACCAATTACTGTAGTACCTGTGTTAACATACCTACAGGGGTACCTGAAAGAACAGAAATTTGTGTCCCAGTCCCTAAGCCACATGATAGCTATAAAATGCATAATGATTATGCAAATGTAGACAAAGATATGGATTACAATGTAAGACTGTAAGTACAGAGAATTAGTCTAGGAACTGAATCTACCTAGTACAACTAAAGGCTGGTATTAGGTGATGTTGTTGCAGTAGCTGTGTGAACAGTAGCAATGGTTAGCTTGATTGTAAGTCGAGGAACCGTAAGGGGAAAGGGGGGCCTGTGATTTGCATACATGTGGAAATGATTTATTCATATGATTATTGCTAAAGAAGGCTAATTAGAACAGTAACTAGGGTATTTAATAATTGTTTGCTTGTGCATCTTGAGGGCATTGTACACAGCTGGAGTTGCACAGGAGGTTAGGTAAAGCTGCGAGGCTGTTAAATTGAGCCCGGTGTGGTTTTGTACATGAACAAAGTTGGCTCTTGTCCACAGTGGCAAGTTGCCAAAGAATGGCAGAAGAACCTGGGCCTGTCCATGTGCTTGGCTTTTGCCGGGGCCAGGCTCACCAGTGCTGCTGCGGATGTCCCGCGGTGGGGGTGGGCAGCAGCCCCTCTCCCCCCAGGAACCGGTTCTTCTCCCTTCTGGCCACAGCGGAGCGGGCAGGCCTGGCTGTGGCTCCTCGCCCTGGCCCATCACGCTGCTTGGAGGCTTGGCCAGGGAAGGACGAGCTGCCGTGCATAGAGCGGCTGCCCTGCCTTGCCCGAGCCCTGCCAGCAGCACTGGACTGGGAGCAAGGGGTGTGCTGTGCCGGCCCTACGCCAGCACCTGAGCTGCCAGGGAGAGGAAGCAGCTGGCCTCCAGGCAGGTTCCTACAAGCAGCAAGTGGATCCCTTCTTCATCCATTCAAAGCTGCCAGCTGCCTTGATTGATTCCTTACTCCTTACAGGCTCTCTTCCCACCCACAGACCCCTGAAGCCCCCATAATTTCTATCCAGGCCCTGCATAAGTAAAACTTGCAGAGAGCATTAGGATGAATTGCTGCACTCCTGTCCCTAAAACTTTGGTGTAGCTGCTTGCTTTCTCTGTTTGTCTTTTTGCCCGTCTATATTAGCAATCTCATGTTTTCTGTCTGGTCTCTCCGAATTCTGCTTTTGCTCTTCCCTTGCGCCTTCCTGCAGCTCCTCCGGCACATGCTGCCTCTGGTCCCATGTTCCCTACTGTCCCCTTCATGGGTCAGACCAAGCCCAGTGTGAGGCTGACACTTACCTTAAAGCTGGGGCTGCTGCCTTTGCAAGTCTGCATGTAAAGAGGAAACATGACATCATCCTGTGGAATGAAATTGGGAATCACAGGCCAAAAATGTGTCTGGAAGCACTCTCTGCTTTTATTTAAACAGAAGTGTATGCGTGCTCTTGCGGTGGACGATCATGTTGTCATCCTCAGTTTTTGTCAGGAATTATGATCTATTGGGGAGTGAATGCTAATACATGTGGCTGAGGGGTTTCTGCCCCTGAAAATTTGGGCTTCCCTGGAGACCAGCTTGCACATCAGGTCAGGGAGCCGTCCCGTAAGGGGGGCGTAGGGCCAGATCTCCACAGCCTTCGATGTCCATCGGCTCCAGGTACCAAGGGCGGTTTTGGTACCCTCCTGGTCTACCCTGGGAGGGCGTGGGAAGCTGGGGGGGTCGCCTCGATGCTCACTTTTCCCGCTGGATACTGAGAGCCTGGGGAAGAGCTGTTGCTGTGCCGTGGAGCTGGCCAGGGGCACCACGTGTCACCGTCCCTGCGCCCCGCGGCCGCCCCCGGGCTCGGCAGCCCCCGCAGCTCCTGCGGCGGCGCCCAGCGAGGGGCGGGGGCTGAGCGTCCCCGGCGGAGGAGGGGACAAGGCACCGCTTCATCCCCGCGGCTTCATCTTCCTCAGTCTCTTCCCGCTCCCCCTGTGCCGCGGATGCGGGGCGCCCTCCGCGCTCTGCTCCGGGGCCCGGCGGCGAGGAAGAGGAGGGCTGGCGGGGGAGCCGGGGGCAGCCGCGGCCCTTCCCCATGGCGGGGCGAGGGGCGCGGCGGCTCCCGGGGGGGCAGCGCGGCCCGGCCCGGCCCCTTTCCCCGGCCGCGGGTTCCCCGCCGCAGTCTGCGGCCGGTACGTGCGGGGCTGGGGCCGGGCAGCGGCTGCGGGCGGGGGAAGCTCTGGCGCGGGGCCGGGTGGCGGCGGCAGGAGGGGGGTCCCGGGGTTCTCTGCGGGAGCCTGGCGGGGGGGAGGGTGGCGGCCGCGCACCCCCCGGCCGCCCGGACCCGGCCGCCCCGCGTCCCCCCGGTGCCGCTGCGACGGAAGGGGGGGAGCCGGGCGGGTGCCGGGGTGGGGGGGGGGTGGGGGGGGGGGCGCGGGGGCGGCCCGCTTGCTCCCCTCCCTCTCCCGGGGAGCGGGGGGCTCACCGGCGTGGACCTGCCGGGCGGGATGAATTCCCCGGGGGAGTTCCCCTTGACCCGGTCCCGCGGGGGCGGGGGCCGGCGGGGCTCCCCGGGTCCCCCCGTCGGTGCGGGGGCAGGAGGGGCTGGGGCAGCCGCCCCGCGGCCGGGAGGGAAGTCGGGGGTCCCGGCTGAGCGCAGCGTCCGTGGGCTGAAAAGTCTGTGACCAGCTGAGAGCAAACTGTCCCGGCGGCAGAGGGACCCCCGGGTTCTGGCCTGGTTCCCCCCGTCCCCCCCGTTCTGGGCTGGCCATTCCTTGGCGGAGTTGTGGGAAGGGGCGCGGGTGCGCACAGGAGGGGGCCCCGTGCTCTGAGGCTGCCTGCGGGTGTGGGGGGAGGCAGATGTGCCTCGCTAAGGGGGGAGAAAGGGCGAGAAGGGGCAGCAGCTGTTGTCTGGGGAGCGGTTGCACAGAATTTCTCTCACAGGCGCCTCGGGGCTGCCGCTCCGGACTCCGCGCGGCGCTGGCTGCCTGGCCCTGCTGGGGGGGCTACAACGTGCCCTTGTCTCACTGCAAGAACCAGCTGTGAGGCTGGGACTCGGTCAGTGTGCTGACTGCCATTCCATAACTAGCTGCAAATCATAGGACAGGTTGGGTTGGAAGGGACCTTATAGACCACTCGGTTCCAGCCTCCTGTCACAGGCAGGGACACCCCCCACCAGCCCAGGTCGCTCCCAGCCCCGTCCAACCTGGCCCTGAGCCCTGCCAGGGATGGGGCACCCACAGCTGCTCTGGGCAGCCTGGGCCAGTGTCTCACCACCTTCACAGTGAAGAATTTATTCCTGATACCTAATCTAAATCTCCCTTCTTTTAGTTTAAAACTGTTCCCCCTCGTCCTGTTGCTACATGCCCTTGAAAAAAAGCCCCTCTCCAGCTTTCTTGCTGGCTCTTTCAGGCACTGGAAGGTGCCCCAAGGTCTTCTGGAGCCTTCTCCGGGCTGAACACCCCCAGCGCTCAGCCTGTCTGCAGAGCAGAGCACTCCAGCCCCCTGAGCATCCTCGTGGCCTCCTCTGGACCCGCTCCGATGGGTCCTTATACTGGGTGCCCCGAGCTGGAGGCAGTGCTGCAGGGGGTCTCACCCGAGCGGGACAGAGGGGCAGAGCCCCCTCCCTCGACCACGCTGCTGGGGATGCAGCCCAGGGCTCAGCTGGCTTTCTGGGCTGCGAGCGTGCATTGCTGGGCCATGTGGAGGTTCTCATCCCCCAGCACCCCCAAGTCCTTCCCCTCAGGGATGCCCTTGGTCTGTTCCCCGCTCAGCCTGTGTCAATACTGGGGGTTGTTCTGATCATGCTGTATTGTTTCTCCTACTGGAAGGCTTCAGGTTAGCAGAGGTTTTTACAGTAGCTATACGCCTGCTTCCCTGTGAACTTTCAGGAGGGTTTACCTGAGGGTTTGGGGCACTTATCTCTTCAGACACTTCTCACTTCCTTAATACTTATGAAAGATGGATGAAAGGATGGATGGAATCTGTCAAGGCTGACTTGTGCTTTTCTCAGAGCAAATATTTGCATTGACTTGGTTATTGAACTGGCTCAGCTATAGCAGATGGGAATGATTTTGAGAGAGCTGTACAGACTGATCCCAGGAGTAAAATAGCAAAGGATGCTGCCAGGCAGGAATACAGGGGGTGAGCAGAGCTCTGTGTGTGGATATAGTGGCTTGGAGGTCTGCAAAGGTCCTTTACGTGCTGCTGAGTATTGAGAGTGGCATTGTTAGTGGTGGATCAGCAGTGCCTACTTGTAGTTTGGCTACCTGCTTGAAATTAATGCACTGGTTACTGTCACTAGTAAAATCCTAGTTTAGTTTTTGACATTTTCTGGGCCCTCTGCTTCCCCTTGTTGCTATTTCCTAAAAATAAAGGTTCAGCCAGGATACATTTGCACATGCGTATTCCTCTCCCTGCAGAACTGGTTTTCTTTCTGAGAAGGTTGATATTCTGCTTTTCTGTGGCCAAGGAGCTTGAAGTTCCAATTTGAAAGGCAGTATGTTCTCTTTCTATAAATAAAGCTTAATGTTTTTCATTCAAGAAGTTTTAAATTCACAAATGGACTTTCAAGCAATAGTTACAATGGCCCCAAGCATTTGTAATATTTTGTGAAAGATAACATAAAATCTAAGTCATTCACCTGGATTTTTGAGTTCCCTCAGCACATCCCTAACCTGAGATAATGACAGAATTGAGAACATCTCTAAATGTAGGATAAGACCAGTGAGTCTGGCATCTGCTGGAGGACCTTTGACACTAGGACTGTGCTTGGCTTGAGCGGTAAGAAGCAGCCCTGTGCGAGGTGCCCTGGCCAGCCCCAGGGGCAGAGATGGGAGCGGGGCAGGACCGGCCACGCTGACCTGCCCTGGGAGCTGCCAGCTTCCATGGTGCTGGCATGTGTTTTGCTCTCTGCTGAATGATTCAGGATTCAAACCAGTGACAGGGCAAAAAAACCCTCTACAGCATGTAGCAAGGCCCCAGAGCATCCAGTTGCACAAAAGTTCTGCTATTACACTTCTCTGGAGATGGCTAGTTTCTGAAAATGAAAACTTATCAAATTAAGCTCTTACCTTTTTAGGGCTTGCAGAGCAGAAACTTCAGATTCCTAAAAAACCCAATGAAAATATTTCGTGTACTGCTTGGACATAAATTTTGCTACTCCCAAACTTGCAAGTAAATGAATAAGATGATAAATAAAGCATGTGTTGGTATGATATTAATATTCATTTAAAATACATTTGCCATCTAACTATTCCAATATTTGTTTGAGGATGTCAAGTCTAACTCCTGCGTCTTTCCTCCCATATACATTACGGCTTTAATCTCTAGATGCATTGCACAGATCTCTCTCATTTTGAATTTTAGGAGAAAATTGTGGGATGGAAGAATTGTGTTATTTTGTGTAGATCAGCCTATATACAAGTTACGTGATGTCATTGGGCTACTAAAATAAATTGTGAATTGTCAGAGAATTGGTGGGCATTGAGATTGTTGGAGCATGTAATGGAGTGTGGCTTCATGATGACGGGAATGCATCGCACTTCCATGCAACAGGGAATGTGGCAAAGCAAGAGCCTGCATGACTTACAGGTGCTGATCCCTTTGCGTGGAAGCAGTAGGAGTCTGTGCATCAAACAGCTGAAGGACAGCAATTTATGATTGTGTTATATGATCACATAACCAGCATATTCATGATTGCATTACAAAGCGGACAAGTCTTGTATTAGGAACTTGGGCTTTCTTCCCCGCCCCACCTATGCGACCTCTACCATGACTTACACCCCAGTTGTCATTGTAGTAAAAACTGTGAGCAGCACAGGAGGTTTATTAACTAACAGTAGGAGAGCTGCAGCTAGCAGTGAGGCTGCCCACAGCGCGGTGGCTGATGCAGGGTATGTCTTTTAAACTACAGTGTATTGTTTGTGTTACTTTTTGCTTTCTCTTCTATGAAGTCAAATAAGTGCTGCTGCTATTTGTTGACACTGCAGCTCCAGCAGGGCCAAAATAACAATGTGTTTTCAACAGAAGATGTGCAGATAAAAGCTCATCCAGCCTGCACGCTGGCTTTCCCAGCAGCAGTAACCCGCAGGCTGCAGGAGGGTTGCAGGCTCCTCTCAGTCCCGCTGTAGCACCATCTCTGCTATGCTGCTGTCTCGGACACTGATACCCAGGCTGTGGCAGCTGGGGCTGTCCTTTGGGTGCTCATTTGTCATTTCAGTGACATTTCAGAACTTTCTGCTCTTTTACTATGGTTCAGCTTTCAGATCTGGTCCCGTAGCTTCCCGTGTCCTGTGTTTATTCTGCTACAGATCTATGATAGAGGAGGAACCTAGCAAAAGAGATCGTGCAGCACTTACAGGACAGTGGTGAGGAAAACAGCAT
The DNA here is from genome assembly GCF_023638135.1 of Falco biarmicus. Lineage (NCBI taxonomy): Eukaryota > Metazoa > Chordata > Aves > Falconiformes > Falconidae > Falco > Falco biarmicus. The sequence continues at coordinate 92,401,284 of NC_079292.1, forward strand.
GCGAACAGAGGCGGAGCAGTCGGGGCCAGGCGGCTTTTGCTGTTACATCCAGGACGTTTGCAGGTGGCAAGTGGTGAGCTGAGACAGCTCAGGGAATCTCACAGGGCGTGAAGGTCCCTCATGGGCAGGAAGTGGTCTGGGGAGAGGAATAGTAAGCAGAGGGCAGCAGAAGGCAGAGGCGGCACTGCAGGCAGGCACTGGTGTCTTGAGATATCCAAGAGTTAGAAGATTTTCCTTCTTTCTCCTCCCCTTGCAGGAGGTCCGAGGAAGGGGTGCGCTGCTTCAGTGATGTTATAGACTCTCCCACCCAAGGCTTTCCATATGCTCTCGCTCCTGCTGTCCCCAGCAAGGTAAAGACAGCCCATGTCCCTCTGGCTGAGGTTGGAATGTGCCTTGAACCACTGAGCAGAAGAAATGACTGAAGCAAGCTTGTGTGCGTGCATGTCTTATGGCTGTAGTTGCTCACTTCTGTGGCAATCCCAGGCTTCATTTATTCATTTCTTATGCTGTACTGTACTGAGTCAGTGGTCTGGCCCATTGAAAGAGAGAAATTTCTAGTAACTGTTCAACCAGGTTCCAGGGCAAGCTTTTGCCACACAAGCTGAAGACAATTTGGCTAGTTCTTTTGTCCCTGCTGTCAGCTAAGGAAGAATGATTCCATCTTGTCTTCAGCGAGCAAGTAGTTTCTGTGCCAAAATGTGGAAGGAGCTGTTGGCTCTTTTGGTGTCTGAGTTAGCATGGAAGATAATGTTAGCTTCTGCAAATGTTAAATTCTTTTCCCTGTTGTCTTTTCACAGACTGTGGACTTGTTTGAGATGATTGAAAAAATGCAGGTAAGGAGAAGCTACTCTGTCAGACTTTGACATTTTGTGATTTTTCATAGCCAAACAAATAATTGGCTGCAATTTGCGTTGTCGCTTTGCTCCCAGTATGCTTTAATTTAGTCTTGCAGAATATTTAGCTCTCCCAGGCCCAAGCACCTACACCTACCCTTAAATGGGGTTTCAGAAGTGTTTCCCTGTGTTAATTTTTCCAACCAGCATGATGGAAGGAATAGATGCAAATATTATAGTTATGTTCTTTGCAGAAGTGTGATTCTGAGAAAATCAAAGTTGCATTAAGGTATCTCTGGCATCTTCAAGAAATTGCTTCTGCTGGGCAGCAGCTGCTAATGACAGGTGATTAATAGGATGTTAACATAACTGCATTTAGCAAGGTCAAACAGTTTAATAAATAACTACTGCAGGCCCTGTCTTCAACTTGCACAAGAAAGAAGGACTGGCTTAATTCTGTTACGGCAATACGTGCATTTAATAGCATATATTACATTATAAAATTAAAATACAGTAAAAGGGAGGAAAAAAACCAATCCTGCCCTACCAAATAAAGAGATAATAATCTAATAATGTTATATGTGTTACATATCTAACAACAAAATCTCTTCCCAGAGCATCCTTACAGATTACCGGTATTTTCTAAGTGGTACACCTTTAAAATGCTGTGGGTGACTGGCCTGACCTGACATGGCACACAACTCCTGCCTCCTATTATGTGCAGGAATTAAACTTAGAAGAAACAATTAACTTATTTTCTGGAATTTGGGTGATCATACTGTGGATATGATGGAAACACAAGCTTTGGTGGGAGTGTGAAGGTGAGGAGGTGGACGGCAGCAGCGCAGCACCAAGCGTGGAGCCGTGAGGCTGAAGTGCTGCCTGGCAGGCTAGGAGGGGGTGCGGGGGAGGGGGTCTGAAGGTATGTCTTCTGTACAGGGGGGGTCTGAAGGTATGTCTTCTGTACAGTAATGTGTAGGCAGGCACAGACCTTGAAACCACCGTGCTGCCCCCCCCTCCCCATTGGGGTACGTTCTCGGCACGACAGAACTGCAAGCGCTGGCTGTGCCAGGCCATGGGGCGCGCTGGGGGGAGCTGAGCGCGGGGCTGTGGGCGCTGTGGGCACTGTGGGCGCTGCCACGGCCTGTCCAGCCTCTGCCAGCTGGGTGAACACCGGCTGCTGCCAGGTGTCCCTCACTGGGACACTGCGGTACTGAAGATCTCAGGGTTCCTCAGCTCCCCGTTGGCCGTGTGAGAACTACATCCCACTGGATTCAGACCGCTTCAGTTAGGGGTGTAACGAGGAGCTGCTGAGAATTGCTGGCATATGCAGACCACCTAATTTTGCATCTGTATTGGTTTCTTAGCTGCCCATTGTTCAGACTGTCTAGTAGTTTGTTTGTTTGTTTTTTAATTTAGCTTGTTTTGTCACCTGACTTGCACTAGGAGAATTAATAGCTGCTGCTTAATTATGACAGCAACTTTTTGAAAGAAGGGAGATGTTTTCCAAAAGAACTCTCCCCAATTTATTTTTATTATTTATCTTTAAATTGCAATCTTTCTTTAGATTTTTACTAATTATTTCTTTATCCTTTTTTTCTCTGTATTTGCTTTCCCTTTCCTTCCATTTGACTCCAGCTATCCTTTAGATTTGTTGAATCACTCTTGAAATTTAAATCTGGGATTTTCATTACCAAACAAGTGAGTAAAAGGCAAAGCAGGAGGCTTGGGCATTTCTCCGTAAAATAACAACAACAAAGCCACAGGACAGAATTAGTATCTGAGTACTTTAACAATGGGATTGGAGTAGAATCGCTTGACTGAAAGTTAAAGTAGCCATTTCACATTATGTGTGATGAATTAATGCGTACTATCTTCTTAAACTGAAACCTGCCTCTGAAATCTGGGAATGAAGTTTGCTTTTTTCCTTTTTTTTTCTTCCTTTGTAATCTTAATACTCATTACTTGAAGTAAACGGGCTACTGGCCACATTGTTCTGTGCTGCAGATGTGGTGATGCCACAGGAAATACCCTCTAAGGGTGCTGGGCCATACGATGTTCCTTGGTCGCTCTGCGGTGCGGGCAGTTGAAAAGCAAGCAAATCTGATTTCAGCTGATAAACCCTGATGTTGTAGGTCTTTGCATACTTGCATAGCCAATCCTTCCTCACTTACCTGCTTTTGTCTTTTGTGGTGTGATGTTACCACCTCCAGCCTGCATCCGTATGGTTCCAGCATACCCTTCCATCTCATTTTCTCACAGCCACCTCCATGTTTTCTTTCCTGTCTCCCCTTCGTATCCAAGCTGTCTGCTTTGAACCAGTGCTTTCCCTGCAGAAAGCGGGTGTTATCGTTAGGCCATGGTGGACCCGGCTGTGGGTCCGGGCAGTTTTTCCTCTGCCGTCTGTTCTGTCCCCGCTCAGGCCAGGCACTCCCGGCGCAGGACCCTGGCAGTGTGGGGTCCCCAGGCTGCTGTCTGTGGTGGGCTGGGGGTGGCCAGGGGGGGCCTTGCCCTAAAGGCAGCGCCAGCAGCTGAGCCGCCCCGAATGCCAATGGGCTCCCAGCAGGTGGGTGACGCTGCCACAGGTTGTGCCCCCCTTTGGGGAATGACAGCCATCTCCACCGGTTGTTCCGCCTGCGCTGCCACCCATCAGCAGCGTACGTGCCAGTTCCCTGAGGCCCTGGTCACCCTCTGGAATAAAGCCTCGGGCTGCACAGCTCAGGGCTGCCTTAGAGCTGTGCCAGTACCTCGGGCTTCACTCCAGAGGGAAGCTGGTTGGGTTCGGGCTGCGTCTCCTGCTCCCTGGAGCTCCTTTAACAGTGCAGAGTCATGGAATGTGCCGGCGCATTCCTCCGTGCTCTGCAGAGCCTCCACTGCAGGCAGCACCCCCTTTACAGCAGCCAGGGAAGGTTTCCTTCAGGCCACTCTGAACTACTGGTCTCCTACAGGGACCTCCCTTGTAACTGGAAACTTTCTGCACTTACCGGATCTGCCAAAAATGCCAAGGAAGGGGAGAGAGAACCCGCAAAACCACGGTTTCCCCGCCTGCGTTTCTGTGTGCAGAAATGCTCTGGAGTGTAGCAAGCTTGTCCCAGTCCTTCCCAGGGCTTGTCCTGGAGGGGCTGGGGCTGCTTTGTGCATATGCGTACCTCCCGTCTCAGTCCTGTTTGGATAGAGCATGGGCCTGTCTTGCCCCAGAGACCTGTTCCTGAGCCCAGCACTCCCTGTGAGCCCTGGCTGACCAGGAAACTCCAGGCTGCATCAACAAAATACCCGTTCACACTTGTATTTCATGCACGCCCCTTTCTTAGCCTCGTGACCTCCCCAGATGCTAATCGGTCACTACTGCCTCTGCAAAGGTGAAGATCGCTCGCCAGCCTTTGTTCCCTCTTAATTTCACAACCCACCACATCCTGCTAATGTTCGTTTTGTCAGTGCTGTCTACTGACACTGCAATTTGAAACAGGTCTTCTGATGTTGCCCTATGAAGAATAGCTCTAAATTGGTATTTGTTCAGGCTCCCTGTTGAAAATACAGTTTTAAAAATATACCTTTTCTTGGGGGAGAGTAATTCTCTCTAAGCTCAGCTTTTGTAGTTTGGTCCTATGTCACCCTGTAGACGTTTTGACAAGCTTCTTTCTCCTAATGTAGTTAAGGAAAATAATTCTTTATTTTTGTTATTATTATTGTTTATTTCTGTTGCTATGTTATCTGCAGATTGTTCCTCGCTTGCTTTACTGTGTTTCTGTATTTAACCAACTAAGATTTGTTGTTGTATCTATTTTTTGTGCTTGAACTCAACTTCAGACTTATGAGGAATGCCCTCGTGCATCTGCTACTAGTCTCCCTTACCCTGGCGTTCGGCCATTATAGCTTACTTCTGGTGTTTCTAGGAGTTTTTGGAAGGTGTTATGCATTTGTTGTAAGCTCAAGGTCTGGCTCCTCATAATTTCATGAAGGTTTAGCTCTTTTATGGCTCGTTTAATAAGCTTTCTCATTTTTTTATGACCCCAGTTATATGTGTAATGGATGTCCTTTTTTTCTCTCTCTCTTTTTTTTATTTTTCTTTCTTTCTTTTGTTGCTTCTTCAAGGATCGTTATTAATCCATGTTGTAATGCTGCTATTGCTCGATGTTAATGTTGTTGCTATACTGGAAGTTTTTTCACCCTGCATGGTGGAGCATTGGCCTCAAATGTTTGCTCTAGAGCCTCTTCAGATCCCCACTGCAGGGCTCCAGTGAGAGTTACTTATTTCTACCAGACACTAGTTTACAAGCTAGTTCCACTGTAGAATACTTGCATAGACATAGCTGTTATAAATCAGATCCTGCTTATTTTCAGAACAAAGTTGAGAGCTACTTCTCCTGTCTGGAATCCCTGATAGCCACTCTATTGCGCAGCGTCACTGATGGTGTATAAAAATGTTCTGATATGAGTTACAGGATTTAGGTGCCAGTAGCTGAATACTCAGGTGTTGTGTCTAAGAGAAAGCTGCAACTTAAATCCTGGTCTGCAGCTTCCTATCTGGTGATGCCAGTTTTGCCTCTTACTCTTTTGCGTGTACTGATGTCGGCTTGGACAGTGGCCAGCATGTTGTGCAGCCTGCTGCCCCCCGTATCTCTGGGGCTCCTCCTATTCTGCCTCTGCTCCGTTCATGTTGGCACTGTCCTCGCTACAGTTTCACTGTTCTGTGTGCTTCTGCTGCGGAACTGTGGTGCACACAAGCTACTCTTGCCACAGTGAGAAGGGAGGATGGAATAGCCTTAAGAAAGAAAAGCAAGTCTGGATGCCGGCTGCTGGTTCAGGAAGCAGCCAGGCATCCAGTCATCTCCTGCCCTGCATCCCAAGCCACCTGCCAGCAAGGCTGCCTGGCGAAGCAGCCCCCAAGCTCTGCAGCCGCACTCTGTGGCACATAAGAACAGATGTGTTCTCTTACGTGGATGGGAGCAAGGCACATAACCTGCTTAATAAGAAAAGTCTTCTCGCCTAGCCCCAATTGTCAAAACAAGTGTTTTAAAGTAGCTAGAAGAGATTAGAGAATTAAGTAAGAGCATCAGTCTGGGAGATTGCTTTTGATTTCTGCCAGCTTTCTGTTTTTTAAGAGATGTAAGGTGGCCAGGGGAGCTTTTCCGTTTACATGCCAAGCCAGGGGACTGGCCAAATTCTAGCTTTGCTCCTCCTGTTTACTCCAAACTTGCATAAAGTAGAAAATTAGAGAGGCAAAATATGCATATTGAGGGTACAGAGAAGGGGACAGAGGGTAACAGAAACAGACTTGCTCAAACATAGGATTCACTGTCTGTGACTTTGTTTCCAGGGGAGTCGTCTGGATGAACAAAGATGTTCCCTTCCAGCTCCTCTCAAGGTCAGGCAAAGTCCTTGTTGCCTCCGAAGTTGCTGAGAATGACAGATAATTACTGATCTGGTTTGCAGTGTATTTTCATCTTGAAATGAACATGGAGCCTACAAACAGTGCAAGGACACATATACGCTTGCCTTTTTTTTAAGTCACTGCACAAGAGGGTGAAACTATGTAGCTGAAATAGAATCAATGCTTCCCTTTTTCAAATTTAAGTGGTTCCAGTAAGTGTTTATTATTAAAAAACTTAGTTTTGGCTAAGTACTTTCTTTAATTTTATTCAGTTTAAGAGCTATAATAATAATAATAATTATGAAACCATGTTGCATTTATTTCAGTATGCTTGAGGACTGCTATGGATGCTACTAGAAAGCTGCTCTGTTTCCCTTACTATTATGCCGATAAGAACAGATTCCCATCTTTAAATTCTTAACTCTTCCTCTCCATTCCTCCAGTCTCAGCTCAGCCACAGTAACCTTGAAGTCAGCCATGACCTTGAATTTAATCCTTTAATGGCCTTTAAGAGCAGCCCATAGAGCACTGATGCCGCTGGGCTGTGGTGGAGCTGGCCTGGCTCTTGGTGGTGGAAGGGGCGCCCACCTGGTGTGACATGGCTGTGGCGCTGCCCCTGGCCCTGCAGTCACGCCTCGGTTGTATGCCACAGCTCTAGCTGTGGAGATGGCAGAGCCTTGGTCTCGCTGCAGGTGATGGTACAGTTTCTACCATCTCTGCTGTCACCTGTGCAGAACAGCAGCTGGCTGGCACTGGAAGGAAAGGAGACCGGCTGTCACTCCTGACTTCACCCATGTGCCTGTATGGCTGCCTCCTCATCTGGCGTGCCTGTATTCTGTGTAGTTTCAAGGAGGAAGGTGGGTGAAGTCGGACTCCTAAATTTATTGTTCTCAAAGTTCTGTATGATAATGCTGAGACCTGGGAAATGGAGCCTAACCTTTGATCCTAAAGTAAAGTTCTAAAGGTGGATGAGGGCAGAGCAGGGGCTGAGGACACAGCTTGCGCTGTTGTGAGAGGATAACACTGAACCTTTTTTGCTAATGGTCTCTTCTGATTTCAGACAGAAGAGGAGTATATTCCTTACCCCAGCATCCACGAGGTGAGTTACTACTGCTCATTTCTGCTTTTCCTTGGACTTTACTGGCCTGTCAGCTTCCATGTTCTCTGTCCTTCTGAATAGGTATTACAGAAAGGGTGGCCGTATCCTCTCATTATCTTACCCCAGTTTGGGGGCTACTGGATTGAAGGGACCAGCCACAACCTCTCCAGACTGAGTCCAGCCCTGCCTGATGTGCCCTTTCCATGGAGTGGGAAAGTGAAACTGGAAAGCGACCCTACGGCCAAGCTGTACCGCAAGCACTTTCTGGGGAAGGTAAGAGCCTTCAGAGCCTTCCCTGCCCACCCAGCCTCGAGGCTGACATGCATCGCGGGCTGTTTCTGATAGACTTGGAAGTAACTGTGCCGCCGCTCTGTTTGAACCCCTCATGATGCCTCGAACTAATGCCAATAGGGTACGTGCCCCTGTGTGGCCTGTGGCATGTCGGTTCCGTCCCATCCCCCTGTGATTGTGCATCACCCTGCGCGCTGACAGGTGAGAAGGACTTGCACAGGGAGTGCTTATGTTTGGCCAAGAAGCTCTTTTGAGGCTCCTGGACAGATACCAACCTTGGGGTGACAAGAGGAAGGAAGTGTCATGATACTGGAAACGGAGACGGTATTATTTGTAGAGGGGGCTTTGGCGCTGGCAGCGCGAGCCCCTCGGTCATAAGCCAGATGGTCCGTTTGCCTTGGTGTAGATAAGTAGCGAGTATGGTCACCACAGAATGTGTTTGAAGAAACTGGGCAACATGTTTTATAGTTGTTTAAGAAGGCCCATCTGGGTTGGCCTGTTTAGGGAGTTGGCTGATTCCTGGACTGGATCTCAGGATGATGTCAACCATCAAGAACAAGCGTGAACAAACTTATGATCTTTCCTGAGTTTCAGTTCGTGGCATAACGAGATAAGAGAGCCTGATAAGGTATACTCACGCTGCATCTTATCCAGCGGTTTCCCTCTGGGGCTGCTTAGTAAGTTGAAAAGCAGGAGGAGGTGGCACTTTGAGCAGTGCTGAGGACCTGTTCTGCAGTAGCTGGGCTTGTCTGGATGATCTTGTGTTGCATACCACAGCCACTAGCATGCACCACTAGAAGCTGATGTGGGTACCCCTGACATGTGGAGCACCGCTCCTGGAGCCTCCTCCCTACTGACAGATCTGGTGTACATCGACACTCATCCTTTGACATTCTGGAAGCTTTCAGTATGCAAACTGTAACTATTTTTCTGTCGTGGTAAATTTAGGATTGTGCTTGAAGGTTTCCAGAGCCAGCTAGGATGAGAGGCAAACTGGGATATGATTTTTTTAGTCTGATTGTAGGATTTACTGCTGACCTGGTATTCCAGAATCACAGAACAGTTGAGGTTGGAAGTACCTCTAGAGCTCATCTTGTCCACACTCCTGCTCCGCAGGGCCGTATTGTCGGTGTGCTTCCAAGTGAGATTCAGGAATTCCCCTGTCACCAGACTCCCTGCATTTGCAAAGGTGTCTAGCTATCGTTGCTACAGAAAAACTCCTCACTCCTATACTCTTCCTTTTCTACAGTGTTCAGTGCTTTATTCTTTGTCTTAACTGATTGAAAGTGTGTCCGTGTCCAGTTAAACATGCAAGTCTTTGAGCAAGCCAGTGTCAGAAAAGAACAAGGTGAGCAGGACTCTTGTCGCAGAAACCTCTACCCAGAGGTAGAAGGCTGTTCCTGTGTCTTTACTCGTGGCTCAAAAGCTTAGGTCAGGAGAGAGCTCAGAGCTTTTCCACAAGGAGGGTGTTTCATCAGTGCAAAATCAGAGAGACCAGTGATTTTGATGCTGTGTGGATTGGATCCTTTCTTGCTGATAACACAGGAAGGTTATTTTGAAAGGTAAGGAAAGGTGTCCTGCATGCTTGGAGTAACTGCAGATGGTTCTTAGCTGAAGAAGAGTCCATGAGCATCACGCGATGGGAGAGGCATAGCCGGTGGTTTAGGGAATATCCTTTAAGCAAGACAGGAGATCAGAGCATGTGTGGTATTACAAACTCAATGTGTGTGTCCTTGTTGCGGGTGTGCATATACGAAGTCACTCAAACTCGGACAATTCTTTTGACACTTTTTGCACCTTACAGCAGAGCCTATAAAACAAACAAACAAAAAATTAATGCTAGGACATACAAGCCATAGCCCAGTTCCTTTTGTTTCATGGTCTGTATTTTGTATGACGATTATACGGTAAGATTCATTTTGCCTGTAGGAAGACGGCTGTAAAACCTTCTGTCTTGTGCTGTGGGACTATGATAAAGAGAAATAGCCTGAGGCCAGGAAGGATTTAATAGAGGTATGCACTGGACGTGCCAGGCAGAAGAACCCTGGGGTGCCGTTTCACAAGCATGCGGAGCTGGCAGTGCTGGTTAGAGGAGCTTTCTTGCCATGCATTGGTGCGTGGTCATGTATTTCTCCATCAGGCTGTCCTTTCTTTGTGCTGGTTAAAGTGCTGCTGCTGTAGTCCTGTGGGCTGCTGGGGAGCTGACTCCCTGGAGTCCTCTCCGTGGAAAGAACTATGCTTTAAGTTATTAGTGTGAAATTCTAGCTTAACCTAGGACAAAGAGGCAGAAACCATCTGAAGCAGTCAAAGGACATTTTTGTTATTAGGTATAATTGTAATGATCTCTTCTGCTGTTTTAAAGTCTCTCTAATTTTGTTTCATTACTACAAGTCTATGCTTTTAGTGAACGTGCTGTCTGAGTGTGTGCTTTAGTGAACTTGCTGAGACTGCAAGTCTTTCATATTTAGGATCATTTTCCTCTGGTATGCAAATACATGTCTTTTGGAGCTTGCCGCTATTTTCCTGCCATGGCATGCTAACATCAGCCCAAGATAATATTTTTTTCTTTTTAAGTTTTGTCTAAGCAGAGGTGCAGGGGGGGCCTGCAAGGAAACAGCCTTATCAGGTATTATTTCAATACCAGCCCACCCTCAGTGGGTCTGTGTTCTGTAGTTACCAGCAATGGCAGCAGCTTCCAGGTCCTCGTTGTCATCCAACTGGCAGGCAACACCTTACACTTTTCCAACCAGAAGGCTTGCTGCAATAATGATGCTGTACCAGTAACTTATGTACTTCAGTACCATAAGTTTATTGGTCTTCAGTATTGACTGTAAAGCCTTTTGACGGTTCATCTCTAACTTCGGGACAGCTAACAATAAATGCTTTTGTATGCTGAAGGACTCTTGAGTCTGCCTCTGTTGCCTATGTGCTTTTACAAAGAAAGAAAATCACAGAAGAAAGAAAAAGTAACGAGGAAATTATAGTTTTGTTCATACACGCAATTACTCAGATCTCAGTTTAAAACCCAGGGTCACGTTCAGGATCAAGCTGGGCAGCCAGAGCAGCTTTGGCAAAGACTCCATTGTGTAAGATGCCCACTAATTCTGGTGCCCGTTCCCCTGTGCAGACTGCATCCCTTTGGGCTGCTCTGCCTGGCTATGCTGGCTGCGGAGCTGAGAGCCCAGTCTCCAAAGCAGCAGAGACCCCCATGTGTCAGACCTGCCGGGGTCTGGCCTAGGAAGGCGCATCCTCTTTCCTGGTCTCCGCAGCTCAGTGTTACTTTTGGCTGCAGCTGACCTTAGGCTTTGGCTCCTATTCCTTTGTTCTGACTTCTGGCCCTGACTTTTGTTGGCATTGTGACATCTTTTTTCCTTAACAGCCTGTCTTGGGCATCTGCCCTAGTGTATGCCTTCTTTGGTTTATGGACTTCTTTGATTCCAGACTTCAGCTGACCATTGAGCATGCTCTTGTTTTGTTCCTTGAGTTGGTCTGTTCCTCAGCTGCTGTCTTTCTGCCCTTGCTCACAATGACTGCTGCACCTGATTCTTGTTTGCATCCCAAAGATCTGTTAGTATCCTGAAAGCCATGGTCAGAATAAATAAACTGCCTGCTCAGCCTTTGTGGCTTCCTTTGATTTCAGCTTTTCTTCCCACGTGCAGGGAAGTTCAGTTGCTGTCCTTGACTTGTGTGATGCATCACACTGGACTTTGTGATCTGAGTGCTACAGCTGGAGGCCATGTTATTCTGTTTGCCGCTCTTTACTTACCTTATCTTTTATAGGACCCGCTTGTTTGGCCTGTTTCAGCAGAAGGTAGACTATGCTGCTAGCACCAAAAGCCATGAAGTGTTTTCCATGCAAGTCAGTAGCAGGGCAGTCCTGGCTGTTGATTGATTGATTGATTTATTTATTTTCATCTCAAAGAGGAAGTGAGGATGACGATATCTCTAATAATTGAAGAAGTTCAATAGCTTCATCTCCATGTCCAGGTTCAGGATAGTGACTGTAGTTTTAGTTATTCCCCCCCTTTTTTTTTTCCAAAGTGGGGATTGATTTATGTCTATTGACTTCAAGATGCCTATGTCCACATAGGTATCAGTATTTCACTAGGTGTATCTTTTATTTCACAGTGAGCCAGGAGTATGACTAATACAAAAAATATTTTAGATTTTTTTCCACAGCAAAAGGCAATCTCATCAGCATCTTGAGAGGGGTTGCAATCCACCAGAGACAGAGCAGACCTTCTGTATTTTCTAGGCAAAAGGCTGAGGAAGGAACTGTCAGACTAGCAGCTCTTTCTGATCAAATTATACACTTTGCTGAGTCAGTCCTTATTACTAATTTATTGTCTCTGGAGTATTCCTTTCACAGAGCACATTCCAAGTCATGCAAGTGCTGACCAAACAACTAGGCACCTAACTTGCTGTCCCAGTGCATAACACTTTTGTGTTAGGATGCACTAATATGGTGCCTCCTGTGATGCTCCCTCTGAGTCTTGCAGTCCTGATTACTGGCTTCATGCTCCTTGGCCGTCTTCTTGGGTTGCAAGTGACTGTCCTTGATTTGACATGACTGCTGCTCTGGCGGTAGAACAGCCTGTTTATTATTTGCATGGGAATGGTGTTTTATATCTCTCCTCCATTGAATTTGACCGGCAAACACTTGGCATTTAGGCTGGGGACATCACTTGTATGACCAAACAGCATAAACCCACTGGTGTACATCAGAACAGAATCTGTACACGCTGAAATGTATGCAGAGTACTTTGATTATATCTTTCAAGTTGGTGGTGAGCAACACTATCATTAGAAAATGTATCAACAAACAAGATACCTCTTCTCTGTGAGTGGGTACCTCTTCTCTGTGAAACAGTTGATAAGTGGAATTTGGGAATCAGACTCCCCATTAAAGTGTGTGTATGTTATCTCCTGGGAGCATCTGACTTCTCAATGCATGGACAGAGCTGCTTTTTCCTACAGAACCACAAGTGGGAGATCCAGCTGATATCTTGAAGTACGTCATCTGGGATTTGGAAAATCCCAAGCTTTGTCTACAAAAGATACCAAAAGAAAGCCTTGGTTTAATTTTTTTGTCTTCATTGCCTGAACTGTTATGCACTGAAGATCTCTGTGGGCACATGCCCGATTCAGCTGTCAGTAAGACTGCTATATAACTTTCTTCTGATTTTCATGTTCCCAAGGCATAAGGAGGCACTGATAATTCTGCCTGTGATAGGGTAGCTGAGATTATTTTCATTTTGGTATTCTTTATTTTGTTTTATTTTGTTGTATTCATTATGATTTTGCTTTGCTGAGAAGGAGTTTTACTCCAGCTTCCATCATGGCTAGCTCAGAAGTACCATACCCCTGGGTTGGAGGCTAAATACTAGAATGTACTTCTGCCCATTTCAACAGAAGTTCTCATTAGCAGCAAGAGATTATGATATTAATCTAAGAAAATCTAGTCTAAAGGGAATTGGATCCCCTGCATGACATTCTCATTGATCTCTCTGTCCTGCTATACCTCAAACCAAATAATTTTGCACTGTTTGCTGAAAGCATGAGCTCAATCTCAGCTCTTTGTTTGGTCTGAGTTAATGTAGCAGACAGTTCCAAAACTTGGCCATAAAGTGGTGTTCCACTAGGAGGATGGGAGTGATCTAAGCATTTCTGGGTGATTCCACCTATATAGTATTCTCGTTGTGCTAAAGGTTTCCATTCACATCCCTTGTCAAAAGGCTTCATAATCTTTTGAGGTTAGAGGCTATACAAAGCAATATGTAAGCAATATGTATGTTTTATATACATATATATATGTTAAAAATATATAAAATATATATTGCTATACCCAGACCATTGGAACATGACTGTATAGCCAGAAGAAACGTATGGCCACAGCCACTTCTGTACAGAGCCCGTGAAAACGTTTGCGTTATGGTTCCCTGTTTGACCGAGTGACTCCCTCTGTTGGAGGCTCACTCCACAAAGCTCGGGCGGTGGCAGTGGCACTGCTGAGAGCAGTGTTCATCTGCAAGGCAGTTACCTGCAGCTCTGACTGCATCCTCCTGAGATGCGAGTGCTCTTAGAGATCAACCGTTTGGTCTAACGATCCTGCCGTTACTGTTTGTATAAATGAATTCCCAAGACCACATCCAGCTGAGTGTGCTGGAGACCACTACTTAGTCACACAAAGTCCAAATGGATACAGGAAAATCCATGAAAGATATGAATTTATTTACAAGAAACCTGATTTCTTAAAAATATGTTGCTGAATGTTCTCATCCTGTTCCTTCTTGGGAGCCCTTCGGATGATGCGCAGCTGGGGAGGAGCTAAACTGACAGTGGATGAACTCTGATATGCTCGTGCATTGATTGTCCAGGGGGCTGGGAGACAGCATACACGTGTCTTCAAGCATGCCATTGCTAGGTTGTGGAAAGTTAGCTTGTCTTGAGTGACAGGTTGTATGCAAAAAATCTGGTAAACTCGTGGTAGGGTTGTGTTGGGAGTAATGTATTTTGGCTTCCTGTTTTCAGGAGCACCAGAACTTTTACTCCAGTGACGTGTCCTTGGGCTACCTGGTACTTTCTGTGAAGTACGAACAGATTGAGAAACAGGAAAACCTGCGCCTGCTGCTGAGGTAACGATGCCTGCTGAAGCATATGTCACTGTGCTGTGCCTCTCGTCTTGCCCTGAGCTTCCCCTGCAGGGATACGGGTGTGAACCTCGTGTCTTTCTCCTGGGGAGGACTGCAAAGAAACCTGTGAGCTTTCCTTTCTTGCCTTCTCCTCTCAGCAGTTTTCTTTGGGAAGCCGAAATGGCATTTGCAGGCACATCTTTAGAGTTCATGAGAGAAAAACATGTTCTTCCCTCAAAAAGGAAGTGTGCTTGCCTCCCTCTTTGAGTGATTTTATGCACCAGGCTTAAAATGAGTCCTCTAGAATTAACTGCATTAAGGATAATCTGGAAGAAAGGAGACCGTTAAAGAGCTGCTGTTGCTTGTGCATCCCCTCAGCCTTTGTCCTAAGGCATGTTTTGTTTTGTGTCAGGACTCGGACTGGCACCAAACATGATCTGATCCCAATTTCCTGCCTGAATGAGTTCCCCAATGCTGTCCAGATGGCCAAGGTGAGATCCATGCTTCGCTGTTCACTCCTGACACCTTGTTCTTCAAGTCCTTTTCCCCTCTGTCCTCCCATTTCCTTCTCTTCTGCCATTCCCCAACAGTACTGTCATCTACTTCCCTTTTATACCTTCATTAACTTCTCTCTCTTCTGACTTTACCTCATAATTTTTGCCTAAAAGGACTCGTGCCAGGTAATGATAAGCGGTGCCTATGCCCTTGTGCCCGCAGTGAGCTCGGGCACACGGTAATCACCCTTCTGCTTCCCTCCCTCTCTCACTCCACAGCTGCTCTGTGAGGATGTGAACGTTGAACGCTTCTTCCCTGTCCTCTACCCCAAGGTATCATCTTCTGATGTATCTCTCTATCCCTTTTCCATCAACGTCTGGCTAATGGTGTCCAGCTGATAATTTGTATTTTCATTACCTTAGGCTTCACAGCTTATTGTTGCGTTTGATGAACATGTAATAAGCAATAACTTCAAATTCGGGGTCATCTACCAGAAGCCTGGGCAGGTAAGCTCCCTCAGATCCCGTGACACTTGAGACAAAACACAGAGTCCGTTCCCTTAGCTTAAATGTCATAACATGGTCTACTCTACCCCATGGCAAATGCAGATGCCGTAAAGAGAAGGGAGGGAAGCGTTCCCCATGTCGGTCGGTGTGTTTGCACCAGTCCTCAAAACTGGTTGAACCCCGCGTAGAAGTTCCCACCTGCTGTTTGTACTACTGTGCTCCTTCTGACTCCTCCTTTCCTTTTGAAGACGACCGAAGAAGAAGTCTTCAGTAACACAGAAGAGAGCCTGGGCTTCCTGGAGTTCCTGGATTTCCTTGGTGACAGGATTCAACTGCAGGATTTCCGTGGGTGCGTACCCAGCACAGCTGGAGAGCCAGGCTGGGCCAGGGGATGCGGGTGCTCAGGGCTGTGACTATGACCCTGTTAGAGCCCTGCTTCCTGGGAAGTCCTGTGTCCTCTGAATCCAGTGCAGGTGGAAAAGCCCAGGATGCTCTTGTCAGCCACCATATCTGGGAACAAGTTGGAGCTTTGGTCTCTGCTGGTATTTTCATTTAAAGGTCTCCTGGTCTCTCAATCTGACCCATGGTACCAGTAAAGAATAATGTTATTTGACTGTGTGAATGCATGTTTGTTTTGTGATGGTCAGGGTGGGTGTTGTTTTAGTCTCCTTCTGTGGGGTAGCCCATCCTTTCTGTAGTTGTAAAAGATGGTTTTTGTTGCTCAGAAGAGTGCCAAAGAAAGTACCTCCTTTGAGGATCCCTGGTTTAGCTTCATAGATTTTAGCAAGCAAGGATGCTCCTTGGCAGAAACGTTGTGCAGCTTCAGTCAGTGCATTTGTTTTGGGAAGATGTGGTGCCTCACTATCACTGATTTCTTAAAAATTACCTTTGATAACATCGATGTACCATGCTACTGTTACTGATACTGTCTTTCTTCTCTCCACTCTCTCCCCTTTGTCCTGCCTGACCCATGGACTTTCTCAGGTTCCGGGGAGGCTTGGATGTCACCAGAGGTCAGACGGGCACTGAGTCCGTCTATACAAATTTCCGGGGCAAGGAAATCATGTTCCATGTGTCTACAAAGCTGCCCTTCACGGAAGGAGACTCCCAGCAGGTACTGGAAGGAGAACTGAGGCATGTGACAGCCTGGCTAAGAGATGAGGGGTGTTTGCTGAGGGACAGCGAGGAGGGGGGAATGCCAAACTGTGTAATGTGGGGAATTATGGCTGGAGTAATGGTAAAAATAGAGACGAGGGGTTTGGTTGAGCAGAGGGGTTGGGGATGCTAGGCAGCTGGTGTTTGTGTGGCATATTAAGACACGGACCCCAAGCCAGTGAAGAAGTGAGATCGTTTATTGCGTGCATAAGTGCTGATTATATACAATCACTTATCTACCCAAATTCTGCCTTGGAATGTGCCTACGTGCAGCAAAGCACCTGGGAATATGTCTACATGTAGCAAAGCAGTTGCTCCTTACGAGCTGTTCACGTGCTTGCGGTTTCACGGCCAAATTTGGCCACTTATCTGTACACTAACAGCTCTGCCAATTCAGCCTTGTTCCTCTACAAGGTCAGCTTATTTTCCTCCCTTACATTTGAGGCCCATTGTATCTTTTTCTGCTTTTTTTCACCTGCCTTTATTTTCTCCTCTCCAGCTTCAGCGAAAGCGTCACATTGGGAATGACATTGTAGCCATCATCTTCCAGGATGAAAGCACGACTTTTGTCCCTGATATGATTGCTTCTAACTTCCTCCATGCTTATGTGGTAGTTCAGCTCACCCACGGCACCACTGGGAACACCCTCTACAAGGTAAACGGAGTCAGTGTGTTCCTCTGTACTGACTTGCCATTGCTGATCCTCCAGGTGGAAACCTGTTCTTGTGCCTCCGGGAGAGGTGCGGTTCGGCCAGCTGCCATCTGACCTGTTGAGTATCTACGCATGAAAGTAGAATGCAGTTGCATGTTGTTCGAAGCAGCTCATGCATTCCTGAAGCTTGACACTTGGGAATTGAAGCAGGATGAGTTCAGAATTCAGAAAAATTTTGTTTACATCAAAGAGCATGAGGCACAATTGACCCCATTGTGGGGGATGTCTTGCTTGCATTATACAAGTCGGTAAAACGCATCCACGTCCACGTGGCTTGTGCCACACCGCGCTGTGATGAGAGAGCGCGTATGGCCGGAGCCTGCAGGGCAGATACAGCTGCTTGGTCTCACCTGTGGAATCCATAGGAGGTACATCTGCTTTTAGGGGTCACCAAACTGATGCCCACCTGTCAGGGAAGTGCTACCTGTCAGGGCCCTCCAGCTGAAAGAAGCCCTGCTAGGACATGAATTCACTATCTGCAGCCCTTGGACATGGCTTTTTCCCTGTCACACACCTCTGTATGGGTGTCTATATAACTTTATGTTCAACTTAGTCACTCTGAGAGAGCAGAAAATACATAGAAGCTTGCATTCTGTGGTGGATTTTCCATTGTAGCAACATTTTGATCAAAGTGCTGTGTCTCACATTACGTAGCAATGCTGATTTGGTGATGATGAGCCCTTATGCCTTGGAGGTCTACAAGAACACCACGAATATAAAAATTTGGAGAGGATCCCCATCTCCTCTGCCACGAAGGAGGGTGCTGGAGCAGGACAGCCACCCTACATGGCTCCCGACACTGTGGGCAGCCAGCTCTGGAGGGACACGATGGCCTCATGCTGATCAGGGGCGCGGGGCCCCATTTCTTCTCTCACCGTCGGCTCTGTAGGGTGCAGGAATTCACTGGATGGCAAGAGGAAGAGCTGGGGAAGCTCGCCATTCGTCTTGTCTCTTCCTGCTATTGTTTTCATCTTTGCCTGTCTGCACTGCCACTCTTTGTGTCTGTGTAATAGGGCTGCTTGTGTCTTTTCATGAAAAAGTAGTCCTGGTCAGGACCCTAGAGCCCACACAGAGTTTTCTGCAAAGGCTTTTGCAAGGGGGTTTTAACTCATTCTGCCTTGAAGCACTCGAGTACATCAGAGACTGCAGTTTGGGAAGACTTTTTTCCATCTGTTGTTCCATTTGCTTCAGCTTTAGTGCCTAGTGGTTAATTCGGAATATTAATGGAATTTATTTCTTCAAACTAATTTTTGCAATCACAAAATTAAAAATGCAAAGCAGGATTTTAACTGGTAGATGTCTATTAGGAGGGAGAGGGAGGCCTTGTAATTAGGGAGGCTGGCCTGCAAGGTGAGAAACCTGATTTAAGCTCAGGGCCCTTCTCCCTCCTCTTGTTAAGCTTGTGCCTGGCATTGCCTCTGTGACATTTACACTGGAGTGTTATTTTGAGGCAGTTGCTGTTATTATGACATTGTTCCCTGTTGTATGAAATGGCAAGTAATGGTATTTTTCCATCTCAAACGTGACAAAAAAAAGCCAACTGTGAAATATTCTTAAATGCTGTATGTATCTGGTAAGACAGCTGCATGTAATTACAGGTAAGTGCTGTGAAGAGCCAAGTGACAGTATGTAAAAATTGAACTGCATTACAGTTTCTTTTTCTGGTATTGGTATATCAGGTAGGAGCATGTTTTGTTGTTTGTTTGTTGTTATTTTTTAAAAAAAGCATGCATTTCCATATCTCTTACTGGGAAAGTGCTTTTGTATGTGAACCACATGTGACTTAGAGAGGTGGTGTCACTGAGCTAGCCCCTTCAGCGTGCAGTGCATTTCCACTGAGGAGTCTGTCAAAAAAAATAGGTCAGTACAACCATGTTGACAAAAATTCTTCTAGTGGAGGTAAAGCTTGCAGGCTGAATGGAAGTACCTTAATTTTATATATTTTTTTGTTGTTCTAAACACTCTGGTTATTATTAAAAGTATTTATGAAAAATATTTTTTTAAAAAGCAATTGGTTCAACTGTTTTTTGTTGCTTTTACTGTGTGAGCATCTAGCTTACTGAATTTCTGCGGGATACATCAGCACATCCATTCATGGAGTGCAGAAATAGATGGGTGCACAGGACAGCATGTTAGATCTCTTTTGGCTATGTAGATGATTCAGGTGGGATCAGACATACCTTAGCAGTTTGAAGTTATGATACTTACGTTTTTCTCCTTGTATTGTTCCAGGTTTCAGTCACAGCTCGAGACGATGTCCCCTTCTTTGGACCCCCTCTGCCAAACCCAGCCATATTTAGAAAGGTTCGTTTCTCTGTTCCAGTGTTAGATGGTAGGGATGCGATACACAGCCCTGTGTTCTGGGTCAGTACTGCCAGTCCAGCTAGAGGACTTCGGAGGTCTAAAGAGTAGTAAGGTAGAGCTTTTCTCATGGGATATTTTTATTACTGTTTTCATCTCCAGTCTAGTCTTCATTTTGTCTTGTAGAGCGCAGAGTTCCGCGAATTCCTCCTGGTCAAGCTCATCAATGCTGAGTACAGCTGCTATCGAGCTGAGAAATTTGCTAAATTAGAGGTGAGTCTATTACCTGGTTGCTTCCCTTTAAAATTATAAAACTGTATTACTGCCAGATTAAGAAAAAGTACAATTATTTACTTTCTTCTAATTTTGTGTTGCTTAAAACAGGAAGAGTAAATGTACTTATGCTCAGCTATGTGATGCTTCCTTTGTGTTTCACAGCAGGCATGATAGAATATGAACAGGTACATTCTAAGGTAAAGATCTAATGGTCAAATAAGAATGGGAATGTGATGCGTACATTTTGCTGGAGGAAATTCTGTATTACCTGAAACTCAGTATTGTGCTACAGGATGCGTGCAGATACAACTGGATTTTGGTTCAAGGCACCAAAATCCTGTTCCAGACTCTGCTGCTTGACTGATCTAGAAAAAACATGCCTCCGTTGCATCACCTGTAAAAAAAGTACTGATGTCCTTTATGACTTGCTTTAGAAAGCGTTTAAAAGTTTGGGTTTAAGGAGAATGTGAGACATTGCAAAAACGAGGGAAAAAAGTCTCTCCACTCCCAATGATAGCTGTGTTTTCATTCCCAATGTTGATGCAGGAAAGAACCCGGAGTGCCCTCCTGGAGAGCCTTTTTGAGGAGCTGCAGCTTCGCAGCCGCAGTATGATGGGATTACCCATAGGAGAGGATGACAAGATAGAGAATGGCAGTGGGGGCTTCCTTGAGAATTTCAAGGTGAGCCATAGAGGACTGATTCCTTACCCAGTTGCTCATGCTTAAGCTCATCGTGTGTCCCTCCAAGGAATATTGGCCCTGCTGACCAGCTGTGCTCAGGTCATCTTGCCATCCAGCAGCCTTTCTTTAGAGCATCTTCAGCTGTGCTTCACAGTATTTCTCCAGTAAAGACATTTCCCTCCTGCCTGTGCTCCTTCCTACAGAGCAACAACATAGTCCAGAGTGGAATTCTGTCCTGTCCCTGAGAAGTCAAACTCTTTATGGGTCATGTTGGCATCTGGTGTCAGATGGGGTTTCACTCCATGACTTAGAGAAAAAGGAGTGTTTGCAAGAGGAATTGTAATAACTAGTAGGAAGCAGCTTTCAGTGCCTACAACAGATCTCTTCCAATTAATTTTCATTACAACTGAAGGAGTTGGAAGAGCCACTGCAAGGCAATTTTAACTTACCTGCAAGTGTACTGTCTAGAAAAACTGTGATGCTTTATTTACCCTCCAAAAGCCAGAGTTAATTTACCTTTGTTCTATGTAGATGATGCTTTTTTTTTTTCCTAATAAATCAGGACTGGGTGACAGAATTTACTTTGGAAAGTGATCAAGATGATAAAAGAAAGCAAAGGTTTATTACAAACAGGCAAACTGAGGTTTGAACTGATTATACACAGAGAAACGTACATCACTTTCCTATCTACTTCCCCTTTCCCACTGCTGTGGGAAGTGCCTCGCCACTTCTTTTGTATAATAAGTTACCTGTCTGAACAGAGGAATGTATTACAAACAGCATTTCTTCAGACGACCACCTTGTATGGTAGGCTGGTCAGAGTCTTTAAGGGCTGTGAAACTAATCCATTCACATATAGGTTTGGTAGCCATACGTGTAGCTTTGATCAGAGCTGGGGTGCTTTGGTGAGGTGTATTTTTATGTACGATCAGTCTACTCCTGCTAACCAGGAGTTTCATACCCATCCATGGCACACCCTAGTGATCCCCAGATGTCCTTTTCTGACTTCAGCAGATGCTGTGATTCGCATGTCAATACACAGGTGGCCTTTGTAAAAGGCTGAGTAAACTCAGAAAATGGCTTTTTCAGATGCCTCAGGTTTTGACATGGCAGCTTTCCCCTTGGACCCAGCACTCAGGTTCATGCAGGACTGAACCCCACAGTCTGGAGGAGGAGGAGGAGGTTGATTGTGCGTGTTGCAGCCTGTACTGGGTGGGATGCTCCCAACACTGCTGCCTTACTCAGTGCGCTGTGGTGCTGGTCTGGAGCCCTCACTTACTGCAACAGGACAAGGGAGGGGACAGTAGAGAACCTAGCTGAGGGAGAATCCTTCCCTGGCAGCCAGCTCGGACCAAAAGTGGGCAGCATCCATGTCCGTGCCTGCTAGGAGTTGGGGCTTGTGTGGTTCTGGTGTTGGTCTGTCCCAGCTCTCCACCCAGCCTGTGGTGCAATTCGTACTGCCCTACCGTGTGCATGTCTATATGTGTACCTGTGTTTGTCTGTTTCCCTGCCTCCCTCCTGTTCAGCGGGTGATCAGAGGCCGCAGCCAGAGCCTGGATACCATGGGGATATCCATGAGAAAGCAGCAGCCGGCCACCCTGCCCAGCCGCCCCACTACCGCTGGCCTTGCCCTCAGCCAGAGTGTCGCCGAGGGCCCTAAGGCCATTGCTGCGGTAAGGTACTTGGGTGGGTTCTAAGGAGAAACCTGGCATACCTTTTTGACCCACCCATACATTTTATTTCTCTTCCCTTATTAGTTTGCCCTCTTGTCCTGCTGTGAATCTTTTTGCTGTGTCGCCCCACTTCCCAAGTGGTGGCAGCATGTGGTGCCAGCTGTTTTGTCTGTGCCGATATCCAGCCCCAGATTGTCTGTAAACTAGAGCCGAGATTGATGCAGATGGGGGAAAGAAAGCCAAAGGTGGCTCTGTGTCAGACATCTGTCCTGGATTAGGTCCTCTGTGTTGCCATACCTTAAAAAAACATGTGCTGTGGTTTGACTAGAATGGTGCTGTACTGCCATATGGCAAGAGCTGAGAACTCGAGCTGTCCCATTTCCTTCAGTCCCACTAGACAGGCTGTTTTCTGTAATATCAGCAGGTGCACAAGTTTATTCAAGGTGCTGTTTTGCTGTAAATAGCATGTTGGGAACAAACAGCAGAATTAATAGTTTGGGGTGAGAGAAAGAGTGAATATTTCTAATCACTATCAAAGTCTTTCTTATCTGATAGGGACACTAAACATACATGATCACCGTGAGCGTAATAAATTCATGACAGATGGTTCTGGAAAAGGATCTGTGCTTCTGATAGTGGAAATATGGTTACCTTGGCCAAAGTGTATACAGCTGATTGCAGTCTCTGCACTAGCAATGTCAATACAGGCAAACTAAAAAAAAAATAAAATAAGTAAATCTCTGAGTAAGCCAAGAAGGTGCCTTCCAGTGAAGAAATCTCTTGGTGACCCTTTGTACACATTCTTTATCTCAGGACAACAAAGGCACAGAACTGAGCTGGGTTTCCTGCTTCCTTCTCTCCTTTAACTCCTGGTTTTCCCTACCTTTCTGATTCTGCCTCTCCTTCTGTCATACTATGGGGATACGTCCCTGCCTGGGCCTCCTTCTCTGCACACTGGCTGTGTATCTTGTTCTGCCTTTGTTCCTGTGTCCCGACGTCTCTTTCTCATAGCCCCTTTGCAAGCTCTAGCTTCCCATTCTCACTGACAACAGGTACTCCTGCTTGCATGGAGCTGGGCTGTGCTCTTGCATTGCAGAGCAGAGGAGAGGACCTGATCAGCATCACAGACTCCCTCTCCCATGCTTCCAGTTCTCCACAGCTTTTCCTGTCTTGTTCCCCTCCACCCTTTCTGTCACACTTTCCTTTTTTCTAGTCTTTTGCCTTGCCTGGTAGGAGCCCATCACGTACTCGAGCCAGCCGCTTCCATGGGCGACGGAGTAGTGCCATTGGTATTGAGAACATACAGGAGGAAAAGAGGTATGAGCCATGGGGAGAGGAGACAAAGCAAGGGAAAAAACAGAAGGAGATGAGAAAAGGGAGGTATAGAAGGGCAGGCAGCGAGGGCAGTCCGTGCAATCGACAGGAATGAGAACTGAAATGGAAATGGTTGGAACAGGAAGAAAAGCCCGATCATCAGCTAATGGACAAATGGCCAAAACAAAATAAAAAAAGGACATTTGGGAATGGGGAGAATCAATATTTAAGGAAGAAGGGAAGAGGTGGGTGGAGGAACATGGTAAGATTGCTATGAAGCATTGTGCAGTGTGATCCAGGACTCTTGATTCTCCTGTTCTGTTTTCACCACTTTTAGATAAGAGTTGGAGGAAAGGATTTTCTTGGGAAGGGGGAATTGGGTGCTTGATTGTTTGTTTTCATGTTAAAAAGTTAAAATAGCTAAAACTTACGATCTCTTAAAGGATTTTTTTTTAAAAAAGTCAAGTCAAAATGACTAGTGTTTAAATTGGGTGGTCTGAGAAATAATTATAAAGGGGTACCATATAAGTTGTAGGAGTTATATGGCATATTTGACTGAATTGTAACCATTCAGAAGTTGTCTACTGGTCCTGAGAGACTGGTTAGTTAAAGCAATAAATTTATCTCTGCTCTAGCTGTCTCAAAAGTCACATGAATGCTCTGCATCTAACATGCTGTTTTCCCAGTTGCAAGAATTCCAGGGAACAGCTTAGAGGCTCAGTGTAAAATGGGAGAAGCCGTCTTTAATGTAGAAACTGGTGATTTCACGACAGGAAGAATTACTACATTTTCCCTTCTTTCCATTTATTCTGTTGGGCCTTTCCTTAATGAGGTGCCTATGACTAATCTGGATAAAAATAGCATAGAACTTTCTTTGAGACAAATAAAATCTTCTGAAACAGCTTCCCTGTAACAGCCTAAGCCAACACAGTAGCCACAGCTCCTCATTACTTTAAATAATTTTTTACCTTATGCAGCTGTGCCCCTCAATCCATTACTTCATGTACAACATACTTTATCCCCTTAGAAGTTCTGTAAAAGTTTTCTACAGTAACAAAACCCCTTGAATTTCTTTTCTTTTTTTTCCTGCTCTTTGCTAGGAGGGAGTTGGTAAGCTCTTGGGTTTATTTTGGTTTCCTTTGGCTTATTTGCAGTCTTAGATACAAGGAACAGTGAGCCTTATCTTCTGTTTTATGAAAGACTGACTGGGTGGTTCTTGAAGGTTTTACTGGCAGCTGGTCTCTCCGAACAGCTCGTTGCTACTGGAAAGCAGATGTATTTCCCTTGCCCACTGTCTCAACTACCCCATCCTGCTCCACTCCTTGGGAGGGCTCAGATGCTTAGTTGGACCCTTCGTGGAACTGATTCAGCCCATTAATCTAACAGAAAAAGTCTCAACTTACTCTTGTTGGTTAATTGTCTGCCAGATTCTGCTGTGAACTGGCTCCTAGGGGTGTCTCATGGGTACCAGCATGGGTGGAAGCACCCTGGACAAGAGTGATGGAGGCTGGAGCAGCCCTCTCTGGCAAGGGTGAGCTCAGTGCCTCATGGGCGACTTCGCCCTGCAGCTGTGGTTGAATGATGTGCAGAGGCTTTGATGGCAGAGCTGGCCCAGTCCGGCCGGCTTGTTTGCGTGTCATGGAAATTTCAGGGTTGCCTTAGTTCCAGGTTTGTTTTCTGTCATGACAATTCCCTGTCTTGCAAACCATTGTTTGAGCACAAGTGAGGGCAGGAGACACTGTGATGTGAGGGGCACGGGTAGCACCAACTGGCCAAGGGAGCAGAGGAGGCACTTTGTGAACTCCATCACTGAAGCTACAAAACCAACTCCAAAATATCTGAGTTTTCCAATCCTTAATTAATCACACCCCACTTTTCAGTTACTCACACAACTTTCTTCATAAGTATCTTCACAAGTGCTAGTAGCAATAAAACTATTGTAGCCAGCCTGAAACAGTGAAATTTGCTGAATTCTTTTTCTTTATGCAATAAATATATAAGCTTTCTAATCAATGCTAAAGCTTCTTAAGACCAATGCAATGGGGAGAGTAGAAGAAGTAGTTGAAGAATTACTATTTAAATTAACGTACAGTTTTATATCAATTCAAAAGGAGTTTAAAGTTGGCCATTTCTAATCTATTGCCCTCAACAGGTCACATCTAAGGAATCTGCCCTTTTCAGCACAACCACATTTGCTTCCCTTCCATGTGTATATGAGAGATCCAGCTTTGTATCATGGCTTGTAAGGAAGTGTTAGAAGAGATAGAGGTTAACTCTGGTCCTGGGATGTAGCTGGTTTCTCTTTTGTCCCAGCAGAGATGCTGCAGAGAGGATACAGAAAGTGCTGGACAGTCCAGGAACTTTCTTTGACCTGAAGTCTGATGGATCATCCAGTCCCAGCTCCCCAGAGTTCCCCAGCAGGAAGAGCAAGTGAGTTGAAAATAATTTTAAAATATTAAGTACACTCACTGTGTCTGGTATTTGCTTAAGTGTGGTGCATGTCTTGCTCTGTGGGAGGCTTTACTGAGATTGTGCATATCAGGCATTGCAGCATCTTAAAAGTTAGATGTCTGGCCGTGGCACAGTAATTCAGAGCATGTAAGTAGAGAACTTGGCTTTCTTAAGCAGCCAGTGAAGAATGACTGGACTACTTAAAAGTGATTTTGGCTATATCTGTACTGTATTGTTAGCTTACATCCAACAGGATACGCAAAGCCCTAGCTGTCCAGTTATCCATGCTTACTCATGTGTATGTTTCCTCTATAGTTTGCTCTGGAGTGATTTTGGAGCTTCAGGGAGAAGCTTGGACAAGGGTATGTTGTGGTGTTGGGTTGTACTCAAGTTCTGCCCCTTGAAGCAGGGTTCATGCTGCTGCTCCCCACCAGCATGACCCAGCCTGTCTTCATCCCTCCCAGAGTATTACAGCAGGGTCTTGTGCATTGCCCCTCTGTTTCGCTGCTAAAGCACACCGCACCCAGCGTTCTCCTGCCAAACACTTCCTGCAGTAGCCTGCAAAATCGTTCTTCAGTTTCTGGTGGTCAAAAACTGGAAAAATGCACTTTCCTGGTAGTGCAGCTTTGTTATTGCTAAGCTGTATTATGCTGGGATGTGATCCTATCTAGGATACTCCAGGTCTTCGTGGAAACCACACGTTTACATTTACAAGACTGCAGAGCAGCCTGTCTCTAAATCCAGGACTGCAGCTGGCTTTCTGGAGCAGCTTGCCACACCTGATTTTTTTTCACGAGAACTTGCATGAGACCTGTGGCAAAAAAGGCAATAAGTACTTTGTGGTAGGGCATGTCACTGGGACTGGGGCTACCCTAAGACAATTTTGAAACGTGCCCTAGAACCAGGCCTCTATGGCTGTAGTTGCTCCAGATGCCAGACTGACAAGGAAGGACCTTCCTTCTAACTAGACCTAATGCTCCCTAAGAATCACAGGCTGGTGACTAACTGCAGTAGCCCAGCTCCTCAGTTGTGCCTTGTAGGACTGCCCAGAATTTTGTCACAGCCAAGGTGCAGAGTTCTGGCAAGTATGCTTTTGTGATACTAGATTTAGGGTTGGGTGGGTGTCCAAACCTTTGGTGGGGAGGAGGATGGGAGCACAGCTAGGAGATAGAAACTATTTAAGACGCTAGCTCTAACAGCCAAGGACAAGAGAAAATACAGGACGTGAATTGCTGACTGGTCAGCAACGCCCATCTTCCAGCATTACCACATCATTCCATCTCCCCTTCCTCATCTTGCCTGGGACCTTGTTAGAGAACTGGAAGTTCCTGGCTAGCCATGGGTGAAGGACTTGCTCCGATTAGGTAGCTGAGATAACTTTTCATAATCAGCAAGAATTTTGCCTAGTAAGAAAACATCTCGTAGCTCAGCTAGTGCTGCTTACCCTACTGTACAATGTGTGCGTGTCCTGGGGAAAAAAAAAAGAAAAAAAAAAAATGAAGCTTTCTTGCCATCTGTTCTTGATTTCTGTGTTTGGTTGTGGCTTCCCCCACTTCCCAACACCCATTTTCCATTCATCAGCTTAGGAGGTGACCCAGCTGCAGTTGGTGTCACATGCTTTCGGAGAGCGAACATGGCATGGGGTTTCACTCAACAAAACTTGCATGAATATTGTTGTGCACATGAGGCATGACCTGTATGATTTGGCAGTCTGTCTGCTTCTGCCCCCAGGATTCTCTCTATGCATCTTTTTCCAGTCATGGACTCAAAACCACTTGTACACCAGAAAAAGTTTCTTCACCATTATGGTGGTTTAGCCCATTTCTGGACAGCTGGTTTACGAGGTGGGATGTAGCATGGAGTTTTGCACAACTGGTGATTAGCCAGCTTTAGTTAGAGCTGTGATCTAGTAGCGTAGTGTTAGAGTTGTGACTTCATAGTCAGAGACCATCCGATGTGCAGTCATACCTTCTGCATTGTATCGGGGACAGGGGTTCAAGGCCGTGTAATTCCACGTAAAGCACACCATTTTCATCATAATGGTATTAGCATTCTACTGGAATAGTCTATTCATTGTTAATTGTGGAACCACAAGTCAGGGTCACGATATAGGCATATTTCTAATAAAAAGGAGTTCCAGCTGGTTCTAGAGTAAATGACGCAGCCCATATTAAACATGTTATCCCTGGTAGTATGTCATCAATGCACTCCTGGTTCTCACCAGGGAGTAGCGTCACAGGAAATCTATTGCAAAAATGTCCAGCGTGTTGCTGCTGGTCTTGAATAATTGTTTCCAATTCCCAACTTGAATGATCAAGCTCTTCACCTACGTGCTACTATAACCAACCTGGAAATAAATGCGAAGGGAACATGTAAATAAGAGATTCATACTTTTACAGTAGAGACGAAGCAGGACTTACTTTCTGTCCTTGCGTGCTGATTTCCAACATACCCTTCTGCAGGGATCGAGCAGCCTCCAGTCCCTGAAACCGCATTGTTCGCTTGGGCTAACAGTGTCTTCTCTCCCACATGCAGGGGCAATTGTCCTTAGTTTGTCTGCTCTGCATGCAGGTAGCCTTCCAAACAATCACTCTTCCCAAGGGACAGATGCAAAAGAGTGAACCTAGCCTAAGTAACCGGGTAGCAAAACTCCTCGGGATCAGACAGCTTTCTGGGCTGCATCGGAAAAATCAGGCGCTGTACTGTGTATGTCCATATCCTAGGAAAAGTACATGGGTGTTTTGTGTGTGTGTTTTCCCTCCTCAGACACATCTGAGTGGGGACATCAAGCCTGTCAGGAGTGGACCGGATGCTACTCAGTCACTGGTTACCTCACTGAAGATACTGGCGGGACTTTTGGGGTGAAAGGAGAGCCCTGGCTAAGAGGAGCATGAACTTACTTAGAGGACCTCAAGGACTGTGGAGAGACCAAGTGGCACCAAGTAACGCTCCACTGGCCGTTCCTGCAGCAGGAGTCCCAGGAAAGGGAGATGGACAGATAGTTCCCATTGGAGCACTTTGGCTCTGTGCCCTTCCCATTGCCCAGTCAGCAGCCACTGAACCGGCCTCTACTAATGGTGGGGGAAGGGGGCCACCTTGAGTGCCCCCCCTCCTCTCCCCTGCCCCTCAGATGAGTGAGAAGAGAACCGCTTGGCCTGCAGAAGGCAAGAGCAGAAGAACATGTTTCCACCTCTGGTCTCTAGTGCCTTTGGATGACATAGGTCAGGAAGTGCTGAGGAAGGAGACTGAGAAGGAGATAACTTTGCGGAAATCTAGGTCCCAGCTCACTTAAATTCATGTTATTGATTTGCTCTGCCAAGGGAGAAGCATGTTGGCCTTCACTTCCTCCAAAATATATTTCCTAATCTCCTGAGGAAGTATCTTTGGCCTATATTGGCCCTATCTTTACTGTTCTCCCTGTTGCATGCTGGCATGTAATATGCCTGGGACTTTAGGTTTCATTGCTGCTTGTAGGTCAAGACTGGCCACATTTTGCAGTGCTTCTGAAAGAATAAATATATTTAGTATGTTAAAGGTGTCTTTATCTTTCTTGCCTCTCACAGCTTTTTTTTTTTTTGAGTTTCTTAACATTTCTAAGCACTTAATCTCGCTTTTATTGGCTGGTCTCTTGTGCAGGCAGTGTGTATTTCACCATAAATGTTAGGCTTACATGCACAGCACACCTTCCACCACGTAAGCATATTGGCCTTGTGGGCTGCTTTTTCTCCTAGATGACTGCAAGCAGTGGATCCCAAATTCTGAGCTGGGAGAAGCTGGCCATAAGGGTCTTTCTTGACAGATCTGAAACGTGCACCAGGCTGCCTCAGTGTCCATGAAGTTTGAGAGAATGGTGGTCAAGTGATCCAGTACAGTTTGCTTTGAACATTCCCTTTGTAATGATGCTGTGAGAGCTAAAAGTCTAGTGGGATGGTCCTACAGGAGCCAGTCTGTTGGCAACTAGGCACATGCAAAATCACCAGGATGGGCATCCTGACGTAGGTATGTTCCTGTCTGTAAGCAGGGGGAGGGTTCTGACCTGTCTGTGCAAGAGGTTGGCACTTGATCCTAAATAGTTTGGCACTGAGACAGCCTACGATAATGCAGATCTCAGTAATTTGTTTCTACCTCCCCATTGCTTCCTTAAACTTCCTTAGTTAATCATTCTGTAATACTGGTTAATGTCTCTGTGCTGTCCTGACTGCTCCTGTTACAGCTGCCCAGAAGCACAGCAGTAGCAGTTTATAAGCTCTATGGCATGAAAAATGTGCTTTTACAGTCACCTTGTACTGTCTGGAATTTCACCTGAGACCAGCTGTGACAGGCGGAGAGTGGCTGTGGGAACGGGTGGGCTAGGCTGGCTACCCAGTTTAACACCTTGTCACATTGTGTTTAGGCTCCTGCCATCTCTGACAGCCAAAATGAAGGTATCTGTTGACCTTAACGAATGTCTACAGGTAAACAGTGCTTAAATGCATGTGGTTTACTCACTTTGCTTTAAGACACTTGGATCTGTGACTTAAAAAAATCACTTAGTCTTGTCCTTTTATATAGTTATCCTGAATGGAAACAACAAGTGGTGCTTCTACTAAATAAAGCAGCAACAAGGAATGCAAGGCCGTTCACCTGAAGTCTGTTCCTAGGTGGAAAAACTAGCTGTGGATGACTAATTTCTTCTTACCGTTTCTGACTGCTATATCTTAAAGCTATGTCACAAAAAGTGCAAGCCTGCGTGTAACAGTAAGCATGACGATGTTGAATGCTTGCATTTCACAGAATGCTCGGGAGTCAGACTGCAGGATACTGTGTGATGCAGCCATTCTCACGTTCTTCATCCAGTGCAAGCAGTTGTTGTAGTGGTTTGAGGGAAAATGAAACATCTGAGGAAGAAGAGAACGGCAGGGTGGGTGTACGATCCCCAATGAACATAGGCTACCTTGCCTGATTTTACCAAGTACATTATTAAAACACATCTTCTTTGCCCTCTCCAGGAGCTGACGTGCTCTCTTGAGGGCCCTCCAAAACAAGATTCAATGGTTCAGAGTATGTGGCTGGATGACAGTGACTGCACACCCAGTACTTCCAGCTCACCAGGTAAAAAAAGAAAGAAAAAAGCCTCTGCTTACACTTCTAGAAGCATATGGGAGGTTGAGCCACATCTTTTGTATGCTGCACTTAAGATTTGAGGAGCATAGGTAGATGACAGGCTCAGAGAAAGGGGGACAGAAGCTAGCATGCAAACTTTAATGGGGAGAGGATGGGAGGGGGAGTTGTTTCAGTAGTGTGAATGAGCAGTTTTTTACACGCCATGGACAGAGTTAGGGGAGATTGCAAATAATTAATATGTTTATGTGTTTCTATGGAAAGCATGTATTTCAGTGATTACTTTTCTGAATGCAGTGCCCATGCAGTTTATATCTCCTTATAAACTAGATAATTTGGATATGGGAATTACAGAAACTGCTTCCTGACCAAAGCAGCAAGCTCCTGAGAGGGTGGGTAATCTCATTTCTAGCCTGCACTGCCCTTTTTGACTGCCAAGGCTGGGCTCTTAGTGGAGTACTTGATTGAAGTTGAAGCAGTTGAGTAAAGTCAGCTTGGATCCATTCACAGCGCAGAGATGATTATAGTCGTTAGAAGTTCTTTTTAGTCCCATAGCAGGCAGAACCATTGCAGTATCTGCTGTTGAGGCTGTACCAGCTGCCTTGACCTCAGACCCTGTTTGCGGTTGTTTCACTTCTTTAACATGAACTGTTTGGGATTGAAGCATTTCTTGTTGAGCATCAACCTAAAGCTAAAATTATGGAAAATCTAAATCAGTTTCAATCTGTTTCTGAGAACGAAGCTGAAGGGACTGTGTAAGATTTTGAGAAAGTATGATTGAAAAAGACTAAACTTTTGAGATTGGGAAGTCATTGGGAACTGTGGAAGGCAAAGCTTAACATTTGTTTCTAAAAAATTCTGGAAAAGGAACTGGTTGTGATGGTACGAGGTACTAAGGATTGTGTTGGTGGCAAGGAAGAGAGGTGGCTGGAAGGAACAGAAAAACCTTTATAGGAATTTTGTGAAAAGGAATTGTTGGAAAAGATTACAAGGGTCAGGAAGTGGAGCCAATGTACTCTGAAGACAGATTTTGGTGTCTCAGTCTCTGTAGCGGTCATATCTGAGATACTAAGAGTGGCCATCAGATCCCTGCTTAAAGTTGCTCGTATCTCAGTGACAGCACTTAAGATGTGGTACTGTGCGATGTTCTGCAGAGACCTCTGTTTGGTGAGATGCTCAGTAGAGCTTCTCTACTTGTGCAGAACAACTCACAGTGTGAGTACTTGTATACTGGGAGGCACAGGAGAGCCCAAGGGGCTGGCAGTGAAACTCCAGAACAGGAAAAATGAGCAGAGTTGTTAGTCGTGGGAAGGCAGGAGAGCACCATAGCAAATGCTATAACTAGGAAGTGAGGTGCTGTGTACAGAGCCTGAGAGGCACGGAGTGGAGCGTTAGGTGTGGTGATAAGAAAAAGCAGCGTGTCAGGAACCCTCACAGCACAGGACAGATAATGGGCTGCTATGAAGAGGCAGAAGTTGGGAATGAGCTTCTGCAGAGCCTTGTATTGAAGGCAAGGAAGGGAGAGTTCAGTGTTGCCCACTGAGAGCAAGAGTGATAAATAAATCCTGTAAGGCCAGGAGGCCCAGCACTATGGAACTCTCTCTTTTTGAAGGGCGCTGGAAATGGCACCGTAAAGGTAACATCTCCTTTGTGCCTGGTGTTGCGAGGGTTTCCACTGCATCACCATGGCACGGCCCAGGCCACCATTCCCCCAGGCTGGGATTACCTGTAGCAGGTCACAGCTGCCCTCCAAACGCTTGGGCCATATCCATTCCCTTTGCCTTGCGGCACCACACTGGGAGCAGGCAGGTGTGAAAGGTGGTTCCTGGTTGGAAGCGAATGAAATGCCTGTGTTTACTTGTGAAGAGAAATACTAACGGGAGCAGAAATGTAATGTAAATGCAAACTCGTTTGTTTGGCTCACACATCAGAAATTGTCTATTGGCACCAAGTAAAAGAGTTCAGATTGCTTTTGACCTTGTGGGTAACTGCAGATCCTCTCGCCCTCCGTTCCTGAGTGCACTCCCAGGTGCAGGCACAGTCCTGTGCTGTGTTTAACAGTGTTGTGTGCCTCCCCTGCCATGGCCCATCGTTTAATCCACGCGTGATTTTCCCACAAATTGACTTATCGCTCCCATCGACCCGTGTCACATAAAAGTGGAAGCAAGCCACTGTAAGGCTCCGTTATATTATTGCCTTGGCTTCTCTTTCCTTTTACCCCTCTACTCACTTGTGCAACATTTTCTTTCCTGCAATTCTTTTTCTTGCCAGAAAATCCCACTGAATCCTGGAGCTGTAGCTGAGCTGTGGAACTTCAGATCCAGTCCCAAGTGCTAGGTTGATAGTGCAGCTCGCTCTGAGCTCCCAGCTTGCTGCCTCGGGGAAAAGCTGACTTGATATACTGCCCAGTAGAAAAGCACTGGAGTATTCAGCCTAGCTGTTCCTTTCCTCACAGATATTGGCAGTAGGTGTGCTTTCCAGTGGCCTCTGCTGCTCTTCCCAGATAGTTTCCCTATCTGCTGATGCCTTATTATCCCACGGGTGTATGGACCATTAATATACATCACTGAGAGTAACAATTACAGAGAATGTCATGTAAAGTTAAACATAAATGTTAGGTTTTATACACTCCATTGCCAATGGCAGTGATCTGATACTGCCGCTGCACAACTTTCACTGTGGTTTCTCAGTACCTTGGCATGGTAAGACAGCTGCACCCTGCAGGAGTGGTGATGTTTTGCTGTACCATATCTACTTGTCTATCTTCAGTGCAGATATTTTTTTAAAAACTTTTTTTTTTTTTAAATAAACGTACCCCAGCAAACATGCAGGTTTGCATAAGGATTGAACTGCTTTATGTCAAGAGAGCCGTGGTTAAAAGGGATAAAGATAGTGGATACTTTTTCTGACTAGTTACATCAAGTCATCTAATCTGGAGACTGCAGAGATGTAGTCTTGAGAATGTGTTTGTGGTAACAGATGAAGGGGCAGAGCAGAAGGAAATAAAAGGCTACGTGTGTGTATGAGGTACATGAGGTAGCAGGGTTGACCCTGCATTTTCTAAGGACAAAGTGAAATCTTGTACTTAGGAATTTAAAAAGTTTTTAAATTTTATTTTCCAGACATTCTGACAGTTCTTGAGCTAGAAAAAGACAGGACTAAGAGCAATTTGTTGTGCTAAAAAAAATTAGGAAAAGAAACAGGATGATATACTTATTTTGATTTTTGCAAGTACTAAAATGTTTTCTGTTTATCTACTACAGCCAGTCCTGATAGAAGACTAATTACCAAAAGATCGAGTATGGCAATACATGTTAATATTCTTAGACAAAATGACATTTAAACGAACATTGTTATTTTGGGTTAATCTAAGCATCAGGGAAGAACTGTGATCATCTGTAACCAAGCATAATAAACTGAAGAAATGCCAGAGTTAAGCTAAACTGAAAGCAAAGGAAACACCTTGGGACAGAGCCATCTGGGTGTTTTAGTTTTGCCCTTCAGTGAGCTGTAAAGTAACTACTCAGCTGCAGTAAGGTACTGTGTAAAATTAGACTGAACTGTTTTTTTATGAAGGAACCTAAGACATTTTAGATGCCCCCTGTAGGTCTGGATCTTATGCTGAATGATTCTAGAATTCCTAACCCATGGATATATTCTTGGATTCTCCAATTTGCCATTCAGATTGAGAGAGCAAAGTTACAGAAAAGGAAAAAAAAAAAAAAAGAAAAAAGGGCAGCAGCCCATGGCCATGGGGCTGCCAGAGCTAGATAAAGACACAGAGAACTGCCGTCTTAGAACAGCTGTTTTCTAATTTGGCATCAAAGCACCAGCATGTCTTATAGGGCAGCGCATGTCACGTAAGGCAGATGACTTTCCCCATAGCCTCAGGGCCAGGGTATAAATTAAATTTAGCTATAACCCTCCTTAACATTATATTTAAGAAACTTCTATGTTAGTTAATATGCATAGATGTTTTAGATGTGTTTTTATTCAGTTACTTGGTCTATTAGTCACCACCTGCAAACATACTTCTTAATTAAATTTCAGAGTACTGGAGCTGAGATATACACAAAATGGAGACGAACCCTACTACTGCAAATTTGTGTTGTTTAAAGCCACGGTTTAGCAACAAGTAACAATGATTTACCAGCTATGTTTTTAAACTTTAGAGCTTTAAATTAAATCATGAAACTGGGAAAGAGGGTAGTCTGCTCTTGAAAAACTGCTGAAACATGGTTGCATCTCATCTGTTCCCTAGAAAATACTGGTATCATCATGTATAGGTCAAAAAGAAAAAAAAATATCATTTGAAGAGCATCTTGGCTTACCATCTTTCAGGAGGCCCTTGTTAGCTGAATTTTACAGCTTCCTTAACTTTCCTGATTGAATGGTCGATAGGTATGCCATCAAAGTCATTCCTCTGCTCCTTCTGCCCCCTGAGCACATTCCACACTGACGCCAACTCTTTAATTCAAACTCATTCCATTTTCCTCTAATTCAAGGAAAAGAGTTATAACACAGATCTACTGTTGCAATACAGCTATACATGAGCTCCCAGAAACTACACTGTTTATGAAATTATGATACTTAATAATTTTAAACCATCCTTAGTGGATAGGATGGAGGGTCACCTAAGAATAAATTAGAATGGTGTAAGAAAGAGGGCTGTTACATTAAAGACTTCATACTCATTTCTGAAGATGATCATGGAAAGCAAAAGAATGTTTAAGGTTTGTGAATTTTGCGAAGTATTTCATCCCTGGTTTTGCCATCGTGTTGATATGTGATGATAGGCAAATTCCTTCAGCCCTGAGATCAGATGTGGGAATCTGAAGGGAGGGTGCAGAGAGAAGAGAAGGAAAAGAAACACCGTGAGAGCCCAAGGCTAGACTGCGCTTCACAAAGTGTATTCTGAAGGATAAGGCATTCAGGTTGCGCATGTGTATCAGTAATGGCATTTCATAATTCAGCTGCATGATGCTGTCACCTACTGGAACCTGCCATATTATTTTAAACTTTTTTTTGTATATAACAGTAGACTGTAACAGAAATTGAAAACTGGACTGATGGAAACATTTGGGATAGTTGGAGGATGCCTTCATTACTTATTAGATAGCTATAGGTGTAGCTTTTTCAGGCAAGAAGCTATGGCCGGAACAGATATACGGCACTGAAACACAGTGTGGAACCTGTGGCCAATGATTTTTTTTTGAATGAAAGGAAAGCCAAGTAGTCACTTTCCTTGTGTTTCAAGCTGGAATGAGAAGCAGACCAAGGTGACATTAGTCAAGTTGAATGTAGATACATTCCTTACACTCTTACCTGTGGATGAGCCACAGATCTCTGAAAAGTTTGGGGTAAAACCAGCTATGTGTGCAGCTCCTGTGATACCCTCTTGATCATTTTTTTATTGTTCTGTGCTTCGTTCCCTTCTAGGAAGCAGGTTGCTTCCTTCCAGCAGTGCTGCTGGCTCCACTGGAAAAGGAAATGGCAGCAAAGCAGATGCTCAGCACCATAACCCAGTAAGTGCTTTAATGAAATGTTTCCTTCTCACTTGCACAGAGATAAGGATGGGAGAAAAAGAGACTTAACTGAGTTAAGCAAAGCTTAACTTTGCTTGCTGAGGGTTGAAAGGACAGCAGGCAGGTGCTTGCAGGGGAAGGTTAAAAAGCTGCCTTGTTCTGCAGGCCTCCATTTTGTGCTGCATGTGAGGTGACGGTGGAGGAGCGTCCTGGTGCAGGCTGGCTGAGTGGCGCAGGTAACACACAGGGCATTGCCCTGGCTCAGGCTGGCGGCAGCTCCTGGGCCAGCCTGGCCACCGGGGAGGGTGCACCAAGTGCTGTACGGCTTCACAGCAAACAGTCTGTCCCACATCTTCTTTCCCAAATGATGTTCAATGGCCTGCTGGCTACAGCCTGATCGGTCTGCCGAAGTGCTGCCTTTCCTGGCTGCCTGCTCCCTGCAAGGGAACAGCATCTCCCATTGAGACACCTCTTTCTGCCCCGATCCATGCTCAGTTTTATGCTCTTTTTCTTTCATTGCTCAGCTGCAGCCTAGCTTTCTGTCCTTCCCACACTTTCGTTATTTTGCTGAACCACTTTCATTTGCCCATTTTGTGACTTTGTGCCTATCTCTGCACTTGCTTGTTTGCTTTCAGCCTAGCGTTGGTGGGACCTGCTGCTTCATGCCAGTTTCACAGCCTTTCCCGATGCAGGAAGTGGGACTGGATCTCCTGGTGAGGTCTGTGATAAAGGGGAACACAGCTCCAAGTTTGTTCCTCAGAGTTCATAGTCCAGTTCTGCCTGCATTTCTGCTGCTGCTGAGCTCTTTTGGCTCAAAGTCCCTTTCCTTGCCCAGTACCTTCTCTGGCCTGACAGCTGAACAGCATGCTACCATGAAAGCCATGTGGATGTGAGGCTCTTGGGAACTAGTCTGGCATACAGCTAAGTAGGAGAGAGATCTTTATGGAAGAAAATTCTTCCAGCTATTCCTAAATATCTGGCAGTTCTTATTAGTGCTTAGCATCTGCCCTCCATGCCTGACGCCAGTTTAGATCCTCAGTGTTTTTTCGATGCTCCGTTTTTTGCTGCCCTGGCACCTGGTGGTATTAAAAGCAGGCAGATAAATAGTTCAGCTCCATGCAGTGGTGGATGGCCACAGTGTCACAGCAGACTGGTATTTTGACAGCAGATAGAAGGGGAAGCCAGGTCAAGCTGCTGGTGCTCAGCACTGAGGCTCGGTACTGAGAATGAGAGCGTAGCTGCCAGCCCAGTGTCACTGGGGCAGTCACCAGCGTGCCTGCTGAGAGCTTGTGCTCCTGATCGTGTCTCTGTAACACAGGAGTAAGGCTGCCTAAATAGGAGGCAGAATTTCCTCAAAGTTCCGCTCCCAAACCATGAAATTTTTGCTTGAAGTAGGTACGCGGTCAGAATTGCAGCAACATGCATACTCATGGATACAACTGCAAAGGCTGTAACCACTCACTAGTGGTTACCACAGGCAATAAGCAATGTAAGGAAAATGCCAAGTTTGGATTTTCCTTGTCTCAGTAATGTTTAGGTACTATTTTAGTACCTAAGGCTTTAGGCATTTCATTTCCGCTGATTTCAGTAAGTCTAAGGGCCTTTAAAATAATTTTGGGAAATGCATAGCAATCCATCAGATCTGTCTCATTTGGTCCATCTGCCAAATCAACAATGTAGTCACAAAGGCTGTTTGGTTTTTTTGTTTGTTTCAGTCAAGCTGGTTCCAAGGAGAGTTTCATGAGGCCCTGGCTTTCACCATCAGCCTATTTCAAGATGTTTCTTGCATTCTCCCCACCTTCCCACAGAGTTCATTACCTCCACAGCACTGCATTCTAGCCATTCCTGAAACAGCACTGCCTACAGCAGTGGCCCAGGTCACTGAGGTGATCTGGCTTAAGGTGATGTTTCAGTCATTCCATTTTTATCACAACCTCAGAATCAGTTTGATAGCACAGACCAGAGACTAGCAAATTTTTTGGGGGGGGAATGGTAAAAAAATTATTTAACATGGCTTTAAGGGATTCTAAGAAACCTATGGCATTACCACGTACGTACATAATTTCCCAGCTATTCTAACTCCTAAATGAATGTAGCCTCTTGTATCTCACAAAGATCTCCTTAAATCCCAGTCTGGATTTGCCCAAGGACTAATGGGTGCACTGGTGGAAAGAAGGAATACGTTCTTAAATTATAGGATATTTCCTGAAGAGCTGAAAGAGGTGTAAGAAGGAAAAATTGTGGGTGGGGGAACAAATGATACTCCGCCAACACTTAGAGCTGTAAGAACATGAAGGGTACAGGTTATTTTTTTTCTGATGCTTTGTTCCAGGATTTGCTGTTCCAGTGAACAAGCATGAATATGCTTTACCTTAAAGTTCAGGAAGAGAACAAAAAACAGAATTCCAGCTGCTGCTAGTTCTTCTGCTTCCTTCAGTGATGCGTCAGAGACAGCCACAAATCACCAAGAACTCAAGCTTCATACAAATCAAATTAATTCAAATCCAATTCAGCCAATACAGGGCCAGATTCAAACTATTTTAGCATGAACTTTCTGAATGTTAGTTTGCACATCCTTCCCTCTGCAGACTATGGGATGGGAAGCCCCTCACAGCCACATCCAAATCACCTTCGGATAGGCAGCAATTAGGCCATCCCTGAGGAAGCAAAGCAGAGTCTGATTCAGTTACCAACTAAACTTACATGGTATTCACTGCTGTCCTCCAAAAGACATCACTGTAAAACTGGCATTAACTCAAAACCCCTGGGGTTGGTGCCCAAGAATGCATGTGTGCGGCGGTCCCCTCCAACATTGGTCACTGCAGAGCAAGCTGTACGAAATACCTGCCCAGGAGGGGAAAGTTCATTTTGGAATTGAACTTGATTGATTCCCTAGATTATTCTCTGGGCTGGAATTGTTCCACTCTCTCCCACTTTTCTCTCTCATGTCCTCTCCAATTGCCACGCTGCAGAGTTAAAAGGAAGCATGAATACTTTGTCCCTGTGCTTGTAGCGCCTGTGTAGTACCTTGGACTTGGAATAAAAGAACATGGCCAGCTTCTCATAGGCTGCATGTATGGGTATTTTTAAAGGACAAGCAGGAAGGTATGAGAAATCCAGAGACTGCAGTCCCTTAACAACTTAATCCTCATGCTTTTAGGGTAAGAGATAAAGAACTATTCAGGAAAGAATGTTTTAAGCTGCAAGAAGTTAAATATTTAATGTTTAATCTTTAATGTAAATCATTAATCTGTTGAAAGAAAAGAAGCACATTTGTATTGGTAAAGACCCCACCAGACTGGTAATTACTGGCAAACCTTGAAATTCTTCATCATTATAGAGATGAGACTGAACTGTGAAGTTAACTGTTAAGGATGCGAAAGCCATCTCTCCATAAAATTGGATACATTCAGATAATCACTGAAGATTGACCATGTACATAAATGTTCAATCTTATATATTTCCCTAGGACTTTTCACATCTTGGGGCTTGGAACTGATGGAACTGGTCCCAGCCATTTTTCACCTGCAAAACAAAGCAGCACAGAAGAGAATGTTAAAATTTAATACACAGAAGTGACTGGCTGGTCACATTTCTGCAGCAGGATGACTGTTTCTACTCCTTTTTTGAAGGGTAACTACTGACGATGGAGTACAGATTTGTATCTTGTTTGGTTTGCTTCCACCAGCTCCCTAAGTCTTTCACTGTCTAGTCACAACTGAAGCTGTACAGAAGAATTATTTTCCTGTGTCACAGACAGATTCTGTAGGTCTGGTGCATTCCACACGAGGGTGAAGCCAATTCTTTTTAGGATTTCTTTTTTGAGGGGCTGGAGGTAAGGAAGAGAAAAAGAGTGGAAGGCTGGGGAGTCAGAGAAACAAAAGGCAAATGGGTTAAAAGTCCTTGGAGCTGAGAATACAAACCAGGCCACAACATTCCAATTCAGATCAGCACCTACTGGAGTGGGTGTTGGGTATTCATCTTCCTCACTTCTCATTTTTATCCAGAATATTTTTATAGAATCAGAAACCCATCCAGAAAAGAAAATACCCCCCCCCCCCAAATTTCCCTTCTGTTTAAGCTTATGACTAATTTTAATTTACATTAAGATCTTCTGCTGAAATTTTTCAACAAATGCATCAGAGCTAATGATGTATAGAACTCTTATCTAGTGACAAACTCAAGTGCCAAATCTGGAGATAGCTTGAGTCAAATGCCCTCTAACTCATATAAAAACAGGTGGCTGAGTTTTATTAGTTAACACAACTGATTCCAATGCTCTTTAAAAATTTAAAGTTTGTATTCAATTGACCATCCTTCTCTTCATTTTCCTGTTAATATATGAATATTCGTTAAAAAGTTGTGTAATCAGGTAGTTACAAGACATGGATTGGAGAGCTGTGATAATGTGCTTTTTATTAAGAAGGAACAGCTATAAAACGAAAATCTTAAAACTACAAAAAACCCACAACCCACTACCAGCCATACTCTTAACCTTAGGTAAGACCTAATGCCCAGTACCACAAGGTTAAATATGAACATTTTGAAAACTAAAGAGTTTCAGCAGTAATTTGAGAATGGCATGTGGAGCACAAAGCCTTGAAACATACCGAGAGAGGATGGAGAACTTGTTACTTCTTGCCTGGAAAAGGACTACAAAGTCACTAACTATACCGAGATTACATTCTAGTCTGCAGTTTCATCCCATGAGAAGGATACCACACATTATTTAATATTTGGAAGACCTTAACAGTGTTGTATTTAGCTGTATTAAGTATTTCATTAAAAAGAGGGTGAAAGCATGAAATCAGAAGTACACTCACCTATAATGCTGCCTAGCAGCTCTAAACGATCAGAGCCAAAAAAGAGATGAGGTTCCCCATGAAAATGTGCCACAACAGCAGGCATCCCAAATGCCTATTGACACCATGGACATGAAACAGAGAATGTTATAATGAGAGAAATTTTTGCTGACATCAGTTTTAAGGAATAAAAAGCAGTAACTTTGGCCTTTTTTCCTCCCCTTCTTTTCACCTTCTTCATTCTTAAAGATGAGTCTAAGGGAGCCATCAGAAAGTCAGGAACTCCCTAAAGCCTGTCTGCCCCTTTTTACAGGGCAAAAAAAGCAACCTGACTAATCCAGTTTTGTGCGAAGTAGCAATAAACAGTATCTCCTAGTGCTGGTCCTGTAGGTCCCCCATCCTTGCTCTCCAGATGGAACGAGCTGAATGGGCCAGCCTTGGTTTCCCGGATGACAGTGAGATAAACTACCAACAAGTTAGCTTTCACTGTTCAAAGACCACCTAAGAGAGATGGTCTATATAGTGCTTTCTAATCATCACCTTCATTGTTCCTTGCTTCCCAGTGTTCTCAATAGGGAAGGAATGCATAGCTGTGATGCCACATGGCATGGGAAGCATCTCACCCCGTATTTTAATGCTTCCTCTGTTGTCTCTTTCAGGCGGTTCTTCACTGCAGGGGTTGAAATCATTTCAAGTAGCTTCTGGCTGAGCTCTGATGTTAGCCCAGCCTGTCTGGCAACCTAAGAAACGATGATATAATTAAGAATACTCTTAATACTAAATATTCTAAATCCTACTATGATCTAATTAATTTAATCTTTAGTTTTATCACCTGAAGTCTATTACCAAAACAAATTACAAAATACCCTTGAAGCACTTCTTGCACAACTGTCTTGCTGTATTCCCACCCCATTCATCATTTATCAACCCTCAGATATGAAGTAGACAGGGTATTTTAAAATTCTAAGCCCCAAATCTGCACTTTTTTCAGGAGTTCCTAAAGAAGGAGGGGGGAAGATAAATACCAAGTTCAACCTCTGAGTCAATGACTTATCAGGTAACAGAAAAAAAGAAAAAAAAAAGTTGTTCTGAAAAAGTAAATCTTACTGTACAAGCCTGCCAAGACAAAAACAGTTTGTGAGACAAATGCGGCTGCATAGAACCTCCAAGTGATACTGCATGAAAGAGACTGTCACAGAGGTTCAAGTTACTAGTAGTATTGCTGTATCTTTTTAGCCTCCTGTCTGTCTCTGCCACACAGGAATGAGATAAAGTTGTCAAAGGTAAAGGTCCAGTGTTTATCAGATAACATTGAAGTATTTCACCGAAAATGTTAACTTCCATGCCACCTACCTGGATGACATGCCCTTGCTTCTTCTTAAAAAAAATTAAATGCTTACAGTATTACACATAGATAGTAATCCTGCACATGCAGGTGTTAATGATTTTTTCTTTCTTTCTCTCAATCACTTTTCATGTCACATCCACATTTTCTTGTACCTTCCCCTACTTCACCATCAGGGAGATTAGGAGCACTTTTCTTTCTGACTGCTTGAACAGGAGATTAAATGAGTGTAGCATTGGAGCAGAACAAAATTATGTGTATGCTTGGTAGCCACAGTGTTTAGACTGCCATATTTACACACAGATGTAGTATCTGGTCCTCACCATTTTAGGCCAGAAGGGGTATTTAAGTGGACTGCGGCAAGACTCGAAAGACTACATGTTGCTTCTATAGTAATTTATGTGAAGCTACTGCTGACTAAAAAAAGAAGTTAAAAATGCTAAGGAACTATAGCAAGTAAACAACATTCCATTTTTCTAATTGATGTGTAAAATAAATTCACCTATAAAGACTCAGATGAAAAGGGTTGGGACCCCTCACCAGCCTCTGGATGGATTACTTCCATGAGAGGAAAGCTATTTGCTGCAGGGGTGAATGAAGACAGACACAAGCAAACAGGGAGATGCCTACCTCTCTGCCTTGCCGAGCACAGGCGGATACTCATAGGCTGCCAAACAATAACTGAATTACACAGAGATCTTTCTGAGTATTCAGTTTGTTTCTCTGAAGCTCTGCGTGTCCTTGCTTTATCTTTTTTTAAATAATGATGGATTCAGAGACTATGTGGGGACTTTCCATATATATTTATGTACTGGGTCTGGCTGAGATGAAGTAAGTTTTCTTCACAGTAGCTTCTATGGTTCTGTGTTTTAGATCTGCGACCAAAACAATGCTGGTAACACATTAATGTTTTAGCTTTTGTTGAATGATGTTTGCACAGTGTCAAGGCCATCTCTGTTTCTCACTCTTCCCCCTGCCCCTCTCCCTGCAACGAATAAACTGGGGGGGTGTGCAAGAGGCTGGGAGACGACACAAGGCAGATAGCCCAAACTAACCAAAAAGATGATCTATGCCATACAACATCATGCTCAGCATTAAGAGCTGAGGAGGGGGTTTAGGAAGGTTAGCCACCATTTGCTTGGGAACTGGCTGGCCATCAATCTACCTGTGCAAG
Organism: Falco biarmicus; assembly: GCF_023638135.1. Taxonomy (NCBI): domain Eukaryota; kingdom Metazoa; phylum Chordata; class Aves; order Falconiformes; family Falconidae; genus Falco; species Falco biarmicus. The sequence continues at coordinate 92,445,020 of NC_079292.1, forward strand.
GTGGTGAGTGATTGCCTTTGCACCACTCATTTTGTTTTCTTTCTCTCTTCTTCCACTTCTCCTCTAACCAATTTTATCTTGACCCGTGAGTTTTCTTGCTTTTATTCTTCTTTTCCTTTTCCCCTGTCCCACTGGCCAGCAGGGGGAAGTGAGCAAGCACCTGTGTGGTGCTTAGCTACCTACCAGGGTTAACACACCACAGTTTAATTATATCCTTCAAATCTTGCCTCTTGAAAAGGCAAAATGCAAACCTTTGCTGAAAATTCTGCTAAAAAAGGTACACTAAGATGAAGCTGAAGTGCAAGGACTAGACTTCTGGGGAAACACCAAGACTGCTGCAAGTTTTAAGGTTTCAGATAGGGATGTTGGATAGGAGACTAGTCATGGACAATTTCTCTCTTTTCTTCATATTCCAAGAAATTAAAAAATAACGTAGAAACGTGAGCCCTTAAAGAGGATCTCATGGCATACTAACTTACATGCCATTACCGCTTTTACTGTAATAAAATCTAGACAGCAAAAGAAAATATATGACAAGATTACAATTTCTAAGCACATACAAGGGCATTAATAGTAAAACTTGGTTCCATGACTCCAAGGAATGTCAAATTCCCCAAAGTGTTGCATTTCACCTGAGGATTTTATATAGCAGCAAAACCTCAATGCATTCTGGAGACACTGTTCATACTTTCACTACTGTCAATAAAACTATTAACAGACAATTACTTGTCCAGCTTGGGTATCTTGCAACATGAATTAACAAAAAAGGACATTCTGGCTCTGAGTATCATTCAAAGCATGACCAAAAAAACACATTCCAAACAGAGCTGCTAAAGAAATCAAATCTTTTTTCTTTTATCTAGCTGAATTTTTTTAAAACTCACAAGTGATCATTGGAATCAGCTGTCTTCATGCCTAATTACTGATTCAAGTCATCAATAAGAATTTGTATCAGAAATGCAGAAGCACCAACAAAAAGCAGACACTTACAGTCAATATGTTGTCTGGCTGACTGATATCTTCATGCTGGTAAAAGAATAAAACAAGTAATTCAGTACTTAAGAACAAAGCTCAGCTCTGGACTTGAAAGCAAGTTTTCTAAGAAAATAGAAATCAAAACAATACTAGCTGCTGGAGAAATTTCCTCAGAAAAAAATTTAAGCCACTAATTTAGGAGTGTATTAAGTGCTTTCTGGTGTGAACTACGGATCCACTCAGCCCATGAGACCCACCATACATACCTAGAGAAGGCAAATTAAGCTGATTAATTTCATGTAATTAAGATAGCTGTAATGACTCCTGAACGACCACAACCTTGTCTCCTACTATGACTTTTCATTAAAAGACATTTCCTTTCTCTTGGTTGAATTCCACAGGACAGGAAGGGTGACAGGACCAAGAAGCTGGCTTCATAAAATACTGACCTGTGACCAAAAACGCATCCAGAACTCCCTAGATAAATGTTCCAGGTATCGTGGTTCTGTCATATCGATGGCTGTGATAAAGCGCATGGCCTGAAGACTGCCTGGGGTTAGCGGGGACACAGAGAAACATACTGATACAAGGCACAGGATCAGAATCAGGTCTGCACAAGCACTAAGAACAGTATGATCTTCTCTGTAACAATCCCTGAATGGTAAAGCTTATATTGATTCACAGTATCTTCAATGCTAATATCAGTCATAACTGTATTTTTCCAGAAACTCCTTTTATGGTTAAAAATGTACAGACTTCGTATTGCTCACAGATACAGCAAGAGGCTGTGGACAGAGAATTCATCTTCACCTTTACTGTTAGGGAGAATTTGAAGCAGGAGTGCTAGAGCTGAAAGATACCAGCTAAGCCAAGTGTCTTACTTGTACCAAGGATACGACGGAAGACATCTTCTGAAATTTTTACAGGCACTTGGTAGTATTTTGCCATCCTTTTTATGTCCTTCAGCATGTATTCTCCACGCCGTGGCAACATTGCTGGGGGCTTGTTACCTTTCAGGAAAAATTTCTGTTGAGATTTTTCAACTGCATTATAGTAACACTGATCAGAACAAAATCGGACAAATTAAACCTCATGCATAAAAGTGCCTAAGGAAGAGTATAAGTTCATGTTGGCTAACTGAAACATACACAGCTTTCCCAAAGATAATGCTGGGATTTAAACATGGCTTTTTTTTGGTTTTGCACAGATCAACCCTTTCAGTTAGCAGAATCAGTTTTAAACCAAGGTAAAAGTTTTCTAGCAGGGATTTATATGTTTTATATAAATATGTTTATATGTTTTATATAAATATATATTTATATAAAAGATTACTTTTAAGGTAAACAACTACTAATGCATGGGTGAACAAGTGTAGAAACTTGTTAATTTCATGATTTGTAAGTTAGAAGTCTCAGTGATGATTTCCTTCTATTAAGGCTACAAGTACTGTTTTAGGGCATGCTTGGATCCTCCACGCATATTACAAACTGCATGTCTTCCACAAATTACTTCTGGCTTGTAGGCAACAGGAAACTTGTAGGAAAAATTCCATATCAAGTTATTATTAACGTATTTCAGAACTGACAAACTTTGGCAGAGACTATGTGTCGCAAACAGCGGCTCGTAGTTGCAACAGTACGAAATCCCTCCTGTCTGATGCCTCAATCCCCGCCGAGCCCCACAGTCCCGTAGTTAAAAGTTATCGCTGCCAAAACTGAGCGTCAGGCTGGCCCGGCGCTCTGCGCTCGGCAGCTTGCCCGCCAGGTCCCACTGGCCCAGAGGGGGCTGCGCGCCCCCGCCCCGCCTACCCGTCGCCTGCATTATGCCGCCGAGGAAGGCCGGCCGAAGGCGCAGGTCGATGTTCCAGACGTGCTGGTACCGGCAGAGCACCTGCAAGGAGGCACGGCGGTCAGGACGTCCGTGCAGCCGCCACGCACACCGCGGCGCCAGGCGCTGCAGGTGAACCCTTCCGTTACCGCAGCGGCCGCCCGGACAGCCCGGACAGTCCCGACAGCCGCGGGGGCGCTGCCAGCGGACGGGGCCGGCAGGGCCGCGAACGAACGCGAAGCGCGGGCCGCGCCGCCCCAGTGCCCCGCCTTTCGGCACGTGAGGCACGGGCGCCGCAAAAATAACTACATATACTTACATCGGCATAAAAACAACGGTATCTCCCGAGCGGGACGAAAACAGAAGCCCAGCAGGAGGCGGGCGGACGCGCTGCCCTTCAGCCGCCTCCTGAGGGCAGCCGCCGCCGCGGCCCGGCCGGGCGCCCGCCGCCGCACAGGCCCGACCGAGGGGCGCCCCGAGTCGCCCGTGCCCCGCTCCCTCACCTCAAACCCCAGCCAGGAGTAAGGTGACACGACGTCGTAAAACAGCTCCACCACCGTCCGCGCCATGCCGGCCCGGCCCCGCTCCCGGCCCGGCCCCGCCCCCGGCCCGGCCCCGGCCCCGCCCCCGCCCCGGCCCCGCCCCCGGCCCGGCCCCGCCCCCGGCCCGCCTCTCTGCCGCAGGCTGCAGCGCCCCCACAGAACCCGCCCCACCAAGCCCAGGCGGTGGCTGGGTTAGTGTGTGCGCACCGAGAGGGGCTGCGGGAGGCCGTCGTGCGGGGGCCCCGCTGCCGCGGGGCGGGGCCGGGGGCGCTGCGGAGTTAAGGGTAAAGTCCCCGAGCCACGCGGAGCTGCAGGAGGCCGCTGGTGCCATACTTGTGAAAAGCTTGCGAGGAAACTGCGGTGCTGCCAGTGCGGCCGGGCAGATCCGGGTGGGCGAGGGGCTCCAGCTGGGCGGTTCTGCGGGAGAAGGAAGTTGCGGATGCCGCAGGAATTGCATCGCGCTGGATCCCGCAGCTCGGGAGAGGCAAGGCTGCTGCGGCTCCGTGCCCGCCGGGTGCAGCCAGTGGTCAGGCTGAAGATGATTCCCAGTAGGTGCACACGCACATGAGCCACAAATGCACGTACTGCACAGCGTACAGGTCACAGAGGCACCTGGAACACTCGGCACCCATGGCCTCATTCTGCTGCCCCCTGGATGAGCAAGATGAAAGTCCACTAATGAGAGTGTATACGTGTATACACACGTGTGTACGAGGTGGCTTCCTCCCGAGGCTGGGCTCGGACACAGCCTGCTTCCAGAGCTGCCCCTGGATGCCACTCTGCCCCGTCGCTGGCACCTGTAGCCCTTGAGGCTACAGCCCCCTCCAGCTGCTGGTGGTACTGACTGTCGCGTACACACAACACAGAGCCAGCCAGGTCTTCCCATGTCCCAGCAGCTGACCCCCCTGCAGTCTTGCCCTTAGAGACCAAACTGTAGCAAACTACATGTGACTGGCCCTTTTATCCCTTTACTCTGTTTTCCCACATTTATTCCTCCTCCAGTCACCTAAACCTGCCCCGTTCCCACCTTTGGTTCCTCCCCTAACCATCCTGTAAGAAGTCCCACGCAATCCCAAAACGTTCTTCCCCTGCATCCTGTCACGTGTCACAGTCCCCTGGGCAGCAACCCCCTTTAGTCCGATATGTGGTCTGGAATATGCTCCTGATGAATCATCTTGCTGTAATCTTGGTTTTTCAATGAAGCAGCTTTCTGAAATTAAAGTTACTTTAACTCAAGGATGAAAAATCTGAACTGCCAACAATAGCTTGTGACATCTCATTGACATCTTCTGTAACACCTGAGTACTGGGCAGTGAGCCAGCTGTTAAGAAAGGGTTTCAGAGACTGCCAGGAAACCTCAGCGTGTGTGAGGCCTTTACCAGCTGCATTGGTAGACGTGGTAGCAAAAAAGAATTAATGAACAATTGAATAAAAAAGTCTATTTAGAAGAACTGGTAGGGCTTCTTTAAAGGAGAATCCTGCCTTATTGTTTTTCAAGAGGTCAACAAAACTGTAGTGTATGCCATTAATGGATGCTACAAGACGCTGCCTCTGGCATCCTCTGGGGTCTGAGTGTTCTTCCTGTCAGGCTGCTGGAGCCTATGGACGTGGCTACTGCTTCCTTACGTGCAGGGCCAGGCAGTAGTGAGGCTGAGTGGGTGTCCCACAAGATACAGTCGTGTATACAGACAGAGGGGACGCTGACACAGAACACAATGGACAGGGCACTGCCTGTAATGACACTGGCATACACTGCTACCAGAACTCAGAAAGAAAGTGGTGATAGTTCAGTCCTGTTGCTCTGCGGTTTAAGGTCACTAGTGAAAACACACCCCTTCATCTTTTAGATTCATGAGCACATGGGTATTTGCAGGTCTCTGAAATATCAGCATGGGCCCTCAGCCCCTCTCAGGTTCACACCCTGATCATGAGCCCTCTTGCCCAGTATATGGGTCTTTTACTTGCCAGCTAGTTCAGTTCCATGCTCACTGGCAGAGGCATGCACTCACACATTTGTCTCACAAGCACTTTTACACTTGTCGATCCCTTGATCATCAGCAAAGGCTCCCAGCTTGGTCCACGGGCTGTGCTCTAAGCTCCTGTAGCCACCTCCCACTCAGACATGAGTCTTTCCAGGTTTTCCTCCTATGAACTGGGTTGTACAGCTTGAAGTTATTAGGTCATCTGATGGAAAAACTAATCTGCGCATCCACAGAGGAGCACAGAAAGATGATGGGGGGTGGGGGGAAGCCTAAGTGGTACCCTACCCTGGCTGCTTCCAGGCTGTCACAAGAGCATGTCCCATCTCCCCCAGCCCAAAGGTGCTCAGGGGTACAATGGCACATGAGAACCCAAATTCCACTGTTCTGGGCTCCTTCCAGGGCTGTCCCCAGATAGACATCAGCCCCATGGTGTAGAGGTAAAATCCATTACATCAGCAGTGGGGGAAGGTGCTGCAAGGGGGTCTGGGATGCAGGGAAAGATCGTTTTGGGTTTCTGGTTGGACTTTTATGGGAGGAAACAAAGGCAGGGAAAGGAGTGAATGTTGGTGATGTTGGGAGGAATATGGGAAAACAGAGGTATAAGGGGATAAAAAAGGCTGGTTGTATGTAAACGTGACTTGGCTGCCGCAGGGGCCCAGGTTGTCCCGGTGAGCTCTGTGTGCACGCTTGTATGTCTGCATGGGTGGGAGCCTGGCATGGTGCACCCAGGGAGGGGAGGGCCTGTCCTCTATAGGTAGTTCTAACAGGGATAAAGTGTGCTACACCTATTTCTGGGATAGAATTGGTTGCACCTGTCACCTTCTGCTGCCTTTTCCTATTACTTGCAGTACTCACTATTTACTCACTATTTCCACTTTCCTATTTTTTATATTAGTGACCCAGGAAAAGTAGGTGGTGTGATGCAGTTAAATTACATGGGTATATGTGTTTCTCTCCTTCTGTGTCCCACAGTGTGCCTGTAGCATGCCTCTCAGGTCTTGCTGGTGCTGCTGGAGAAGCAAGCAATCAGCAAGAATTCCTTTCTCAAAGCCTTGGCTGCTGCAATGGCTTTATGTCCTCCTGTGATCCTAGGTTTACCTAGGGAAGAAGTAAACCACTCTTGGCTGGAGCTAGATGGCAAGGTGGTTGCTTTCCCTTAGGATCTTTTTTAACAAAGTGCCTTGTCTTCACCAGACGAGCCTTCCCTTCTGCATTTCCTCCTCACTGCTTGCAGTGTAGCTTGGAAAGGGTGAAGGTACCCAGACAGAAACATCCCATGCATCCCAGAATCGTAGCAGTGCCAAGTACTCCTCTGCTTGCACAATATTCCACGGGAAGTTCTGTTTGGTGCTGAGAGGAAGACAGCCAGGGAAGTGCATCTTTGCTGGGATACTCACCGATTACAAAGAAGTATTCCGTTCATCTCAGTGCAGCCTTTTCTGCCTCAGTCCTTGGCACGGGGTGGTAGGGGGTCCTGGTGCTGGGCTAATGAGGTTAGTGGGGTTGTGTGGGAAAGGATTTGCTTATCTGTGTGTCTTCTCAGCTGTCTGAGACAAACTCATATTTCTTTATGTATGATGATGGCTAGAACAACAGTTGTGTTTATGCACAAATGAGTCTTGTCTAGACCGTGCTGACTCCCACAGGTATTTCTTCTAGGCATATGATGCTGGGGTGCTCTGGACAAGTTCTCAACAATCTGCGTTTCCACAACATTTACCCTCTGATCCAAAAAATCATACCCATGTTGAAGTTTCAGACCTTATTCTTTTCATATACTTAGTTGATCTGAATAAGGTTCATTAAAAAAATCCTTCACATTCTTCAATAAATTAGCAACTTTCTTGGGTGGAGAGGGTGTGTCTACTGGAAGGGTATGGCTTGGATTTTGAGCGATAAATGGAGGCCAAGAGAGATGACAGAATGCAAGGGAGGTTTTTTCTTTGAAGGCCTGAAAGAAATTCCATTAGGAGACAAGGCAACAAAACTTCACCTTCTATTGCATCAACGTGGACTTTTTCAAACTACCTTCATATGATTAAAAGAAATTACATGACAGACACCTGTAGGTATGACCACCACTTGCCATTTGTGGAAAGAAATTTTCTCTTACCATATGATTGGTACAGCTTTGGGAGACAATAAATCATCATGGTATAGAGAGAGAAAAGAGAAGAGAAGCTTTTCCCTCCAATCGAATGTGTGATTCACTTGTACATAATTCAGATGACAGACCTGCATCTAAAGCAAGGACAAGAACAACCTTGTCGAGTTTCTCTTCTCACAAAGTGCTCTCTAGAAAATTTTTTCTAGTCCTCACATTCTATGTGACAAGCATCAATACCCAAAAGATGAAACAGAACTTTGATGATTTCTTGCAGTTCAGTCTCCATTCCTAACAGTCTCCAGAAAGCCGTCCTGTGTGTCTGGAAGGAGAAGCATAAATTTGAGAAGAGATCTTTAAACCATTTCTAATAAGAAAATATTGTAAGATGAAAAAAGTTACAAAGAAAATATTTAGAAATAAGAAGCACCAAGTGTCCAAGCAGTTTTGGCAACAAAAAATTGTAAGGGAAATAAGAAAAGTTTTCTTAACAGTCACGCTTGTATGTCTTCTAAGTATGCAATCACTTCTCTGCAAATAAACCAAACTTAGGTAAACTAATCCTACATGCAGGTTGTTCTGGCTCTGCTACTACCCAGTTAGCATTTTATGGACAAAGGTGTATTTCGAAAAGTGGTCGGTACAACTCAGCAGCCTCTGTCACTATCTCAGCTCTTCAATGTCATCATAGCCTGTATCTTCATGAGCAGGGGACACACGCCTCTCAGCCCCAGCAGTCCTGTTTCCTGACGCGTTCGGACTCCTGTCTGAAAACATGAAGGGAAGAACACCGAGGTAAATGGATGTCCTGTGCATATTACCTGTACATGGTTGTGCAGCTAGCAGCATGGGCTGTCAGTTGTCTCCTCCAGAAGTTAGAACCTGAGATACGCATGGCTGTGAAAGACCTGAGGACTGCTTGTCTCATTTTACCTCCTGCTACATGTACACATGTCCAAGGATCAAGCTTGCTGTTCCCAGAAAACAAGCTACTGATCAGACTTTAAACACTACTAATAAGGGCAATTCTTCAAAATCCCTAAATAATTCCATTTTACTACCTCAAGTGTTATCTGACACATTGCAAATTTAGTAGGTCTGTCCTTGTCCATCCCACAAATGTGCCCTGATACATCATGTCCCAGGGCTGTGACGGAGTGCTCAGCCCACTGGGTTTGAAGCCTGTGAAGAGGATGTCACCCACCCTGGTGACCGGGGAGGCACAAAGGCATGGGACTTGTTGGGTCATACAGGGGAGAACATCTTGGGACTATAGACAGCTTACTATGGACTGCTTAGGGGAGGAAACAGAAGCACAGAGAAGGAGGGGTCCATGTAGCTTGGGGAGGAACAAACATGAGCAAATAGAACAGTAAGTGGATAAAAGGGGCTGGTAGCCTGTAAACAGGCTGCTGGCCAGTCTGTGTGTTTGGCCATGCCCTGTGCCTGATCAGCAGTATCTGTCCTGTTGTCTTCTTGAACTCCATCTCTAACTGCTTCCCTCCCAGGTGTCTCTGTTTGGTGTGTCTGTGTGTGCACAGGGGTCTGAGTGCCAGCAACCAGAGCTGGAGCATGGCTCAGAGGGGTCATGCCAGTAACCGGAGAGACTGGAGTGGGCAGAACTCTGAAGTGCCACCAGCTGGGGTGGGACTCAGGGCCTGCCCAGGTGCCAGCAGCTGGGGTAGGGTACCCAGGGGCCAGTTGCCTGGGAGGCTGCATGTCTAAGCCCAGGTACTGGGGGACCAGTAGTGTGCACGTGGGTGTGTGGAGTAACTGGAAAGCCAGGGGCTTCCAGGACCAGTTACGGGATAGGCCGAGTGTCTCAGTTACTGGTGGAAGTATAGTGTGCATGTGCACGGGGAGGTGCATGTGTGTGTAGGTCTGATTACCAGAAACTGGAGTGGGTCCATGGGTGCCCAGGGTTAGCACATGCAGGTGCCAGCAGCTGGACGAGCCGGGTCCTGGGACAGCTGCTGGACAAAGTGCCTAAGGCCAGCAAGGGGAGGAATCCCTGCCACGTGTGTACATAGGCATGTTCCACCAGTAGCCTTTCACCCTGGTCAGCCAGAGTGGGGAACAGGATGAGGCCGTTGGTGCTGCTGGTGTTTGAGGGCTACGTTTGCTGTCTGTGTTGGCTCTGTAAGCCAGCCCTGTGTGCCTGCGTGTGCATGCCTACACGTGCTCAGCCTCACCCCTGGCTGGAGCTCCATCCCACTACCAGATTTAGCAGGCCCTAGCACCTCCTAATTTTTAGAAGACAAGCAACAGACCAGAGAGGTGAATATACCTTAACTATATGCAGTTTTTGCAAACAGCAAAGTTCATCGATACAACTGAGCAGCTTTGTATGAAGTCAACAGCAAGTGAGGTTCACAAGGACACTGAGAATTCATTTGAGTAAGGTAGAAGTGTATAAAACTTTATACATAATGTTAGAATTAATATAATCATGGGCCGTGAAACCCCCCCAACTCTCTAATGTTTCTCTAATCACTTTGAGTCCTAAAATATTTTCATTATTTTTTTCACACCTTCAGTCTGTCAAATATGTTTATCCCTACCCCAAAACGTGGAGCTGATCAGAAAGTGTTCCATGGTTACACTAAGTACACAGAGAAAGAAAAGTCTGTCTTAAATATTTTTTGTTGATTCTTTCTGAATTAAGTGCCTGACAAAACTTAGTGCTAGGATATAAACCTAGCTAAATCCACCCTCCAGGCACTGTCCATTGTCTTTAAGAGCTCAAAGAGATCAGGCTCTGAGGGACTGGAAAAACATGAACAACTTATGCTGATTTTTAAGATGGTGTGTGTGGGAGAAGAAAGAAGATTAGGAGTTACAGAAAGTTCAGCTTCAGAAAGGTATGTGAACAAATAAACTCCTTGTAAGGAGACAGAAGAAAAAAAGCAGGTAAATAACAGGTAACATGGATTTAACAAAAATAAATCACAGCAGATAAATCTGATTTTTCTTTTTGATTATTTAAAAGTGCTTTTATAAGGGAGTAAAGTAAATTGTCACTCAACTCATGGGATATTTTTGTAAGTAAATTAGAGTCTAACTCAAACCTCTGTAGACTGGGTACATATTCAGTGAAAAATGGTATTCTTAGTGTAGCTCACTGTACCAGGTGAAATTCTTTGACAGCCCTAAATACAACTAAGTATTTTCATTAAGTCCTAAGATAAGAGAGACATGTTCTTATTACATTTTCCAGATGATGCCATACTGACAAGGTTTTGAGGGACATAGAATGAAATCTAGTAACAACATTTACAAGACTACAGATGAAGGGGGAAACAATCAACTGCATAATTAGAAAGATCAGTGTCTAATGGTATGTAGCATTTTACAGAGTGGGATTTGAAGTTGCATCAGGCCAGGGACGATGAACCCAGATCAGGATTCAAAGTCAGGAGTGTCATGTTGTTGCAAAAAAGGGAAACATCACACCAACATGCATAAACAGAAGGATAACCTCTAAGACATAAGAAGTAGTCCTTTGGCTCTACCTGATACTAGTAAGGTCTTAGTACCATGCTGTACAGAAATACTGTAAAATATTGTTTCTGAAACACTTATTGGAAGATATGAACCTACTGACACAGCCTGAGTGGAGACATACAGAATAAGCAGAAGTCTAGTCGACAAGAAGCAGAAAATTGACTGATGTAGGTTGTGGTAGTCAGAGAAACAAAATGCAAAACCGAACTGAGGGGGGATATGTTAACAGTCTTCAGGTACTTAAAAAGGGTGTTACAAAGATGAATGCAACTCCTCTATTCCCACGGTCATTGGAATAAGAAGTAACAATTCTAATTTGCAGCATTGAAGACTTATGTTAGGCCGCAGGCATTTTGTAGCTGTAAGGAAGGTACTGCACAGGTATATGTTACCTGTAGAAGCTGTGGGAACGTGGGAATGTGCTACTGAATGGCTATAAGAACAGAGTGATGACATCCAACCTGCATCCTCATGCAGGCAGGTAGCGTTCCCCCTGACAGGGCTTAGATAGAGCCTGGGTGATCCCCTGAGGTACCCTCCACCTTGTTTTCCCCTGCGTTCAGTACAGTAGCTATAGATTATGAAAACAAACATGAAAGCACTGCCCTTCTGGCCTCACCCGTCTGTGGATCCTGGTTTCCGTCACTTTCTTCAGAGATCCCAGTGATTTCCTGTCCATTCTGCCCAGAAGAAGCATCATCTTTAGGTCCAAAAGCTTCTGTTGCATCATCATAACCATCTTCCAGGGCATTTTCAGGCAGCGGGGAGGCCTCTGGAACAGTACAGGTATTAATTATAACAGGGAAAGATCCTCCACGACAGAAAGCAGTAGCTGATGATCCAGCAATAAGGGCCTGTAATACTGATATTATGATGCTAATGAACAATAATAACCCAAGAATCCCCCTGAGGACTCTGAGGTGTTTCAGACAACAGTGATATAACTCCAATAATTGTTATACATTGCTGTTACAAGTAGAAAGCGAAAATCAACACGGAGTAGGGACAGGAGGCAGAAGACGATCTGAAGAGGGAGGCAGTTTGTGACAGGGTTTTATTTCAGACTAAGATTCCCCACTGCATTTCATAATTGCACAATGACAAACTGCTCCTTGTTTATCCCTCTGTGGCACCTGCTTCTTACTATTTTCGTTACTTTAACCACCTTCTGTTAAATTGCCCTGAAATGGTCTAGCTAAGTAGCCATCCTTGGCTGTTTGCATATGGACATGTGGCTACAAGCTTAGGGCAAACTTCTAGAGAAAAATACCTGCAGTTCTGCTCCTTTTCTCCAGGCTGAACAGCCTCAGCTCTCTCAGACCCTCTCCACAGCAGAGGACTCCAGCCCTCTGATCACGTTTGTGGCCTCCTCTGGACCCGCTCCAACAGGTCCATGTCTGTCCTGCACGGGGTGCCCTGAGCTGGAGGCAGCGCTGCAGGGGGTCTCACCCAGGGGCAGAGGGGCAGAGCCCCCTCCCTCACCCTGCTGGCCACGCTGCTGAGGATGCAGCCCAGGGCTCAGCTGGCTTTCTGGGCTGCAGGTGCACACTATCAGGTCATGTCATTTGTCACCAGCAGCCCAGGTCCTCCACAGGGCTGTTCTCAGCGCGTTCCTCGCCAGCTGGTACTGACCCTGCGGATTGCCCTGAGCCAGATGCAGGACCTCGCACTTGGCCTTGGTAGACTTCATGAGATGAGGTTCACATTGGCCTACTTATCAAACCTCTCAAGGTCCCCCTGGGCGGCATCCCTTCCCTCACACGTACCAACTGCACCGCTCAGCTTAGAGTTACCTGCAGACCTGCTGCAGGTGCGCTCCATCGCACTCCCTGTGTCATTAATAAGGATGTTGAACAGTGCCAGTCCCAGGACGGACCACTGAGGGACCCCATTTGCACAGTGAGCTGCTGACTGCAGTTCTCTGGATGCAGCCATCCAGCCAATTCCTTATCCATGGAACGTTCTACCCATCACACTCACTTCTGTGCGCAGCCAGCTCGCTCTCTCATTTCTCAGGGCAGCTAGCCCTGTGGTCCAAACTGCACTGGAATCCACCCCTCAGAAAATACTGGTTTTCATTGTTTTATGGAATATATGTATATATGTGTGTGTGTATGTATATATGTTATATACACATAGACATACAAATAATACATACATAAAATTAAAATACATACAAAAAATAAAAAGCACTCTTATTTCACTTTTTACCTATTACTCAATATTCAATCTGAATAAGAAAAAGAGATCTATTTTGGAATAATTATCCTCTTAATAAGTATTTCAAATCGTGTAAGGAAAAGAAAAGCTTTTAGTTTTATTTTAAATAATAAACCCCCTTAATATAAAAAAAGCAATAGAAAATAAAATCAAAGACATGGTACAGCAGAGAGTCTGGGATATGAGCAACTGAGGTCCAAAACTGCTTGTGCCTTTGACAGTTGATCTCTCAGAGACCGGGCAATAGCTAAGAGAGCATTTTGATCAGCTCTAGGAAAATGAAATTCTTCTCCAAACACTTTCTCTTACTCAGCTTTTTCAAATTATAAAAAACAAAAACAAACAAAACACAAAAAAATCCCCCACATCTGGCAAACTGCATTTTCTTCAGATCACTCAGATTAAAAATCTTTAATCAGCTCCAATGACCTGCCAACATTCTTATTTGGAGCATGTTTTTCCTGTATCTTAATTCTCCTCATTTATCTCAGAAATGAAGGAATAGCTTACAAGCTGCTACAGTCTCAATTTCTGGGAGAACAGTGGTCAAATTGTTAGATTCATATGACTGGATCCTGTGAAGAGTGCAATACTGCCAGTAAACATCTATTTGCAATTTCTCATATAGAAGAGAAGACTAGCACTTATATATGAGATTGCATTGCATTCTCCAACCACAAGAGTTAAACAGAAATTTTTGGTTCACATCAAAACATCACTAGTGGACATGAAGTGCAGCAAGAAAAAAATTTTTAATGGCCAATAATGCTTTGGAAATTAAAAGCTGCCCTGATTTTGAGTCTCTTTCTTTGTAGGATCCCCATCTTCCATTACCTTGAGTTGCTCCGGGACCATTTTCTTCATCACTGTCCCCACTATAAAACTGTGCTTTTGGTTTTGTACTCTCTGAATAAGAATCTAGGCAAATGAGAAAGACAATGGTATCAGATCAAACTCGCCTTAGCTGCTAAGACTGCATCATGAGGACAAGGGTAGGCTACAGTAATACCATCCAAGGTCAACAGATTCCTGGGCAGCCAGTATTACTCCTGCAAGGTAAAGAGCTTACAGCGCAGTAACCAAGGATCCACTAGGAGCCCCATAATGCCTCCTGTGGCTCATGGTGGGGTGCAAGCCACCAAGGAAGAAAAGAGTCGGCAGGGGGAAGCCTACAGAGACACAGCTGCTGGGAGGGAGATACAAATTATTCCTTTATTTGTTCCTGCTTTAAATAATGGCAGCAAGAATCTTTTTATTTGTTTGTTTGTGGCAGGTTTTCTTGTTAATTGGTTTGATCTATATGGCTGCAGTGAGGACAGCACGAAATGAACTGTCCCTGTGAGAGGAACTTGCAGGGTCCAGTGGGCAGGAAACTTCTCAACTCAGATCTAGGAATTCTGTTTCCCTGGATATTTGGGACCTGCAAAGTTTCAGCTTGGGATCTGAGCCACCAGGAGGAATTTTCCCTTGACAAGAGGAAGACACACAGACCTGCCAGGCCAGCCATGCCCTGCTTTTCCTTCACCACGTCGTAGTCGATCTCCTCATAGACAGTCTCAGGGAAGGGGTCATAGGACAGTCGAGAGCCTGCAAGTAAAAGGCAGTGATCAGTCACACAGCCTCTGCTCATACTCAGGCTGGGGTCATGAAAAGGAGAAGTCACCTAAAGGGGTCTGCGTGGCCCGGCCGGTACCCAGGTCACCGAGAGGTGCTGGCTGAGGATAAGCACTGCTGGGCTCTTTCCCAGCCAGACGGTAAGTGAGAATCTCAGTGTAGCAGCACATGCCACTCATCTCAGTCACCCAGCCCCAGCCTCCCCAGCCAACTAGACGCTTGCCAGCCATGTGGAGGAGGCATCTCATACCAGTCCCAAGGGACCCACCTCTCTGCTGTGCCCTGGCATGTCGGATCTGTCCAGCAAGAATGGCAAGGACCAGGCAGAGAAGGGCCCCCAGGACAATGCAGAGGATGACAGGCACTGAAATTCTTGTACTGTCTGTTGGAGGGCGGCGGGGAGGATCTGAATGGAAATGGAGAAGCAACAGATAGAGAATCAGGTGACCCAAAGGGCTGATCCTCTGTGGCCTCCTGCTGTGCCCACGCTGGCAGGGTGAGGCAGGTCACCTGCTGCCCAGTGGTGGATCCCGCTCAAGCAGCTGGAATTCAGCAGCTGGGGATGGTGCCACTGAGCTCTCCTTTACAAAAGGCTGCTGGAGATGCTTGCTGATGAGCTGGAATATACTGCTGATGGATCAGGGACTTTAAATTCTCATTTGATGGAAGAAAGAAAGAGGGAAGAAGTAATGTGTTACCTGCTCTAGTGGGTGATGCTGTTGTTTCTGTCATACCTGCAAAAGGAAGGTGAGTCCAGGTTAAGGAAGATGCAAATGTGAAAAATAGGGAGAACATCTTCATGTCATTCATAATATTACTGCAGTCAGAATTATGAAGGGGCTAGTCACTGGGCTGTACAGCTGGCACAGTGTGGCTCTATCCACCTCCTTCCCAGATCTGTGTAATGAACCAAAGGACCAGTCACTAACCAGAGCAATCCACAGCAGCATCTTCTTTATGATCACAGGTTTTGCCCACCAAGGGCTTGGCAGGACAGTCCCAGAGAGACAGCTCCATTCCTTTACAATGCACCTTCTCCAGCCAGATGGGACCAGTCCCTTCCCCAAAGGCAGCTTCACCCAGAGCAGACACAGCAGATCCACAGCCCAGCTGCCTGCATACGACATTAGCATCTGCCACATCCCAGGAATCGTCACAGACCGTTCCCCAAGAACCTTGGTGCCAAATCTCCACTCGGCCTGAACATCCATCCTCTCCTCCTATGACTCGTAACTTCTCCCTGTCTGCAAGACACAGAAACCTTCTGTATCGCTGAAACAGCAGGAAGGTCCGCAGGGAGTGGTAAGGAGAACCAAAGAGGTAGAGGTACCTGAGCAACTTGTAGCGTTCGGGCACTCAGCAAATGAGGTTGGGGTCGTTGCCTCTTTTCTTCCTGCAAAATTTAAATACCGAAGTAAATAATTATTCTCTGAAAAGTGCAAGGGAGAATAAAATGCTTGAAAATTCATCATCAGGTTAATTTTTTCCTATAACATACATGGCCCGTACTTGGTGAATCACTGTTCGGCTATTGCTGTGAATTAAATAATCTTCCTGATGACTCTGCTTGCTTTCTTTCATTCTTCTTGTGTGAGGCAGCTGCAATCCCTTTCAGTAGATTTAAATGTCATCTAGAATTCATTTATATTACAGTGGGAACCCACAGATATGAAATACTGTCATAAAAGCAGGCACTAGAAATGGACCTTTAGAACTAAACTAATTCATACACTTGTCCATGGCTATGTGCATGCATGAGTGTACATGTACATATGCACTGATGCACCTCCATACATGTAGAAACACATACATGCCTCTAGACGTCTTGAGAAGTCTGACCTTAACTCAGATCTCACAGACTGACTGTAGCATAGATTTTTTGCTTTAAAAATATGCAATGGCACCATCCTATCAGGAACTTCCTTGGGATTTTCACTGTGTAACTGCACTCGGTGCCATTCATGTAACTATAATTTACTCATTTATATCAAGGACATAGACAAAAGAAAATGTTTGTGCCATTTGCATGAAACTAGAAATAATATATACCAGATAACAAATGAACGTGAGGTAATTAGTACAATGTCCATATATGCTTGCGTAGGTTTATGTGTATGTCTGGGCAGTCCCGTACAGATGCATTTCTAATTACCACGGCAAGAAATATGGGTCTCTTCTGCGCGGTTATCACATGACTGAGGATCCCAGGGGTCTGACTGACATTGCCAGAGAGAGCTATGTTGCTCTGTACACTCAACGTGGTCCAGCCACGTGGGCCCAGAACCTCTGCCGTACTGGAAGTCACTTGCGATTTCCCCATCGTCTCCACAATTCAAGTGTTTGCATACAGTTCTTGCAGTGACTTGAGACATGTAATTTGAGCAAATGCTCCCCCATGTCCCATTGTAGAAAACTTCTAGCCGCCCAGCACAGTCATTGCCATTCACCAGCCTCAGAGCCAGGAACTCTAGAAGTGAAGACACAAAAATGTAATTAGCCAGGAACTTGGCTGTGATCAGTGAAATCCAGAATCTGCTAACAATCCTGTTCATCATGCTGAGTCAGAAAAAAACCACTCTGGAAGGGACAAACACTTAAACCCAAAAGTTAACATCATATACCAATCTCAACATATATTTGTTACAAGATTCAGAACTTGTCCCTGCAAAATGCATGAGCAAGAATATAGCTTATGAGGTAAAGTAAGATTACTGTTTCCTATGCCATTTTTGTAAAGGCACACATTTGATTGTTCTTTTTCCAAAGACCAGCCAATAGGCAAACCCTGCTCTTCACACAATAGCAACCACTGTCTTAGGGATTGCAGCTGTTGCAGGCTTCCCAATCCAAGCATCCTCAGGGCTGGCTGGTACTTCGTCACTCAAATAGGCCTAGGTTTTCTCCTGGGCTGCATGGGTTTAAATAAACCATTGCTCAGCTCTACTTTCCAGCTGCCTGGTGATGTACCCACTCCACTCATTCTCAAATGGTTGAATTTTTATAATGACTTATGTTGTCTGATTCCCGCCTAAGCGGCAGTGCCAACAGGTACTGTTTATATATCCCTTCTAAGGTGCTACCTGTGCCTGCTGTCTGAGTGGGGAAAGCTTCTAACCACCGTGGTGGTGCTCTGCCACTGAGACCATAGCATCTGCCGGTGTTGCTGGGGAGGAAGGTGTTGGTCGGTATAATCCATCGCCAGCCATCTCCCAACATTCACTTCTCTCACCGTGCATACTGTTTCATCATTCATGATGCGTGGTGTGTTACTCCACAGACATCACACTGCCACATTGCTTGCATTGTGTCTTTCCAACACAAGCTTAAGCAGCCTTCTCTGTCCTCAGTCCCTCACAGCATGGTCAGCAGTTTCCTAGGCTCATCTGTCTCCAAATAATTTTCCTTTATGCTCCTGTCCCAGATCTCTACTGACAGTTGAGCCAGCTGGTCAGCTTGGTTGCTATGTTTCTTGAGTTGCCTTTGAACTTGGGATATGTGCATTATTAGCATGACATACTAAGTGGGTCTTCCTTCAAGCAGCTGTTGTACTGCTTTCCATACTTCAGCTCAAAACAGTTTTCCTCACTGCTGCCCGTTATCACACTTTCATTCAAGCCATTTCCTTACCACATTTTTTCACTATCCAGGAGCCTGTATACATGGGTCTGTTGGTGCTCCTGGGTATGTCCCAAGGCCCTTTTCAAGGCCTTTCTAATTTCTTCAAGTCTCCTTCCAGATGGCAGCTTCTCCTATAGAGGGGTTCCAAGGATTTCCACCTCCTGTATCCTGCCGTGCTTTTACAGGATCCATCAGTAAAGAAACTCTGTTGTTTATTTTTGGTACTTAATTCACCATATGCTAGGGCTTTGACAGCCAGAGGTGTTTGGTCTTCCTCATGCTATTGATTGCTGGCCATTGACTTAGTTCAACTAATCCTGCTCTGGAGCTTGAACCAGTGAGTGCAGATGGGAAAAGGGCCAGTAGCCAGTTTTGCCATGTAGTTGTGGTTGCTCTTCCCTTGGTGGTGTTGAATCCTTGAACCTAAAATTCAGGATGGCTGGTCTAGGGCGTAACCGCAGTGGCTGCTCTGCGCCCACTTCAGTGGCACCCAGACACCCTCTGCATATGCAGCGAGGGCTTCTTGCTTTATAGGGCAGTCGACATTTTCTGCTCTTTTGTGGCTCTGACACCAGAGTGCCAACAGTGTCTCTCATCTCTTGAGATGCTCATAGTACCACAGACTCCATATCATGTTTTTCTTTCCTGTGTGTGTATATAACAAAGTTTTTACATTGCTACCTACCTATATTGGTCCTAAGGCCAGGGCATGGACTACCTTCTGCTGATTAGCTCCAAAGATTGCTGGTGTTCCTCTTCCCACCCAAAATGAGGCTTAATTTCAGGTCATTTGTTACGTGGGTTTAGTCCATTGGCTATCACCAGAGATATGCATACATCAAAATTCAGCAGTGCCCAAGAAAGCTCAGGTTCTTGTTTGTTGTGTGGAGGTCCATGGTGCTTATCCAAGCAATCTGGTCAGCTGGCATGTATCTGCATCCATTTTGTGTGCCTAAAACACGTATATCTTGAGGGGCCCTTTTTACTTGGGAGTGCTTGATGGCAAACGCAGCACTGAGAAAGGTATGGTTACCTAGAGCCCTGTACTTAGTACTTCTGGAGTTGTTCCTCCAATCAATACATCATCAAGTTAGAGGAAAGTTCTTTGGAATGCTATTGCTTTAAAATCTGGTGGATGATGCTATAGCAAATAGCAAGGGCTGTGTTTCCACGCTTGGGACAGCTGGTTCCAGATGTGCTGCACACCACTCCAGGTGAAGGCAAACTGAGGTCTTGCATCTTCGACCAGTGGGATTGAGAGAAAAGAGAAAAAAAAGTATTTGCAATATGAGTTATGGCATACCTGGTACATTCTTTAGCTTCTAGCTCATACAAGAGCTGCAATGGGTCTGGAACTGTAGCAGCTGCAGCTAAAGGGTGTGTGACTTCATTCAGAGTTCTGAAGTCTATTGTAAACCATCATCCTCCAGCAGACTCCACACAGGTCAAACAGCACTGTTGTATGGTGTGTGTTTAAGACCACCGCTTGCTTTCCCACGGAAACAATTATTTAGGGGATTTTATTGGCAGCCCCATGGTCAGGTTGATAGTGCTTTCAGCAAATCGCTTGGATCGGCAAAGGACTGACACCGGGATCTATTTAAGCAAATTCAGCAATGTTTGGATGATTAGAGAGTCCTGGGGAGTCCCATAGCTTGTTCTCACCTGTGCAAGCCACAGTGCCTATTCCAAAAACCCTGAAGCCTTTCTGTCCCATCCATCCATCTCTGGTGGTCAAGAAAGTCAGTGTCAAGGGTGACAGGGGTAGTAGAGCCAGTGGCAGCAAATAGGGTGTGCCAAACCCGCCTGTTCAAGCTCAGATTCCCTTCCTCCAGAGCTGGGCATGTTTCTCCTCCAGTTACTCCAAGGACAGTTTATTTGTCACTGCTACACAGAGGGGATAGTAAGATGCCCCGAGTGCTGCTATAGTTCAGTATTGACCCAGTGCACAGTGTTGTTGAGGCAAGGGTGCCTGGCCACCTTGTCTGGCCAGCCTAATAACTTTGGTTAACTTCATCCACTGCCAGGCCAGGGGACACCACCCCTCAGTGCAGTAAGTTCAGATCAGCTGCAGAGCACAAAGTGGTCCAAAAGTGGGGGTAGCAAAAGGGAGTGGTTTAAATAAGCTCTCACCTCTCTCCTGTGCTCAAAATTCTAGGTCTATGGACCTAGAGGGCTTTTCCTTCCAGTCTCTCATATTGTCTCCCTTTTCTTTCAGATCCATCCTTAAGTCTCAGTGTGTAGGAGGGGCACACACAGCACTCCCATTCTCATTTTCCTGAGGCTGGCCATGCTGCTGGTTCCTCAGTATTATCCTAGTCTGCGCTGCTAAGCTTGCACTCTTCTTCTGGCATCCTCACTCCAGAATGGTATACATAAGTCACTCCTTGACTTGATCAGCAGGGCATCCCCCCAGGTGGTACCAGAGGGGCACAAGTAGCTGTGCCTAGCCAGTGGAGAACCCAAGCTCTAACATTAATGATCACAAGCATTTCAGGATCTCTCTCCCTTTGCCTGTGACCACACTCCAGCAGTCCAGGAAACTGCAGTTGATTATTCGCTCCTTCCCAGTCCTTTCAGAGGGGTATTTTGTTTGTAGAATCAGCACAATTAGGCACTGTTCAACATACCTCTCCATAAACTGGTCCCAAAGCCCTCCTACGTTGTGCAGTATGATCTTTACAAGTGGCTTATGACCTGAACTCCCCAAAGCCCTGCTGTCTGAAGCTTTCAGCTCTATCTCTTCTGCTCTGGTGTCCCAGCAATGCCACAGCCACTGCAGAGGCCTCTCCCTGGAGCAGTGACTGCAAGTTTCTCCATTTATGCTCAAAGACCCATCGAATGGTCATAGTCTGCAGAGCAGCATACCCTTTTCCGTAGGACTCTGTAATTACTGTAACTAGGGCTGCTGAAAGGACTCGGTTTTTTAATTCATCATAAGCCCCCAGTTTCCCCTTCCAAGGTGTCAGGGTCCACTTCCAGGTCAGCCAATATGAGCTGTAGGTGCTCCCACAAGCAGCAATTATTCCAGTCCCAGGGCATGCCAGGTACTAGTGTTGCTGGAGTGTCTCCTACATTTACTGTCTGCTATCATGGGCAAAACAGTTTCCACTTGGGAAAAAGAACTTTTTTTTTTTTTTTTTTTTTTTTGCACTTAATATAATCTTAACTATTACTTTGGGTAACAAGGAAAAAAGAAAACATTAACAATTAAACATTAGGGAAACTCCTTTGATCCACTCCATTGGTCCTAACTTCCTTTATTTTCCCTCCCAATTCCTTCAGTGAGGGTGGCAGTGCAGGAGGTTGTGTTTTTTTCTGCTCCTGGCTTCTTATTCATTTTCCTCTACTCCAGCATGCATGCATGCTCCACAGCCTGCAATCCCTTCAGGGATTGTATTTTCTCCACTGTGGGTGCTCCACAGGCTGCAGTGCCCTCAGGAGTTTATCTGTTCCAGTGTGGCTTACCACAGGGACAGCATACCTCCTCTGGCACAGAAACCATGTCTTCATCCATGTCCCCAGCAGTGTCTTTTTCCACTTCTCCTTCATTTCTGCTTTCTTGCAGCTGCCACTCTGTCTTAAATATGCATAGGCAGAGCCACCATATGCTCCTCTGATCGGTGATTGCTGTGGGGCCCAAAGGTTTATTTCTGTTGGTGTCAGAGCCAGTCATAACTGACTGTAATGGGGACATGGCAGTTGATGGCCTTTCCCACACGAGGAACACACACAGCCCTTTGCTGTGGAAATCTTTACCAAAACCCTCAAATTTACCACCCAGTTATCCCACTCCACCACACACACATATGCATGTGTGTGTTAATGCAAAATAAGGACTTCTGTAGACCCTTTGCATCTTGGTGGGACCAAGGGGATGGGCTGACCAGCTATGCTTGTAGCCTAGAAAGCAAGAGGCTGTCCAAGCAACTCTCCTCTATTCTCTGCTTCTCCTTCATGTAACCCTTCCCTTTCAACCCACAGACTCAGAAAAGGCTTTTCCAAACATACCTGAGCACAGGACTCCAGCATCCTCTTTGTGTTGGCAGTTGTGCTCACCCCATGCCCTAGAGGGACATGCCCAGAGATCGGATTCAGCCCCAGTGCAGTTCACATCATCCAGCCAGATCTGTCCTGAGCCTTCACCATAATGAGCAGATACAAATGCCTTGATGGCATGTCCACATCCCAGCTGTTTGCAAACAACATTAGCATCTGCTAGATCCCAGTTATCGTCACAGATGGTGCCCCAGATGCCATCATGATAAAGCTCTACTCTCCCAGCACACCGCTTTGTTCCATTCACCAACCTGATCCGTCTGCTACCTGCAGGGAGAAAACCCAGCTGTCAGCACGCAACGTAACAGTGATGCACAGGCCAGTGCAATGGATGCACGTTTAAAGCACTGTTAAGGCATCACGTTCTTGTTATATTCCAGTGTTATATTCTTGTGTTATGGTTTCTTGGGTAGAATGCCTGTGATGCTAAAACCACACAAAAGGGAAGGCCTACTCCTGCATCAAGTAAATGTTTGAACAGTTCCTGTGAGATGTTGCAGAAAAGGAGTGTCTAGTCATAGCGAGTATATGCAAAGATCACCTTATCTTAGAAAGCCGGAGAAGCTGTTTTCTATCTAAACTCATTTAGTTTGGCAGAGACAGAGACAGTTTCTGTTACAGATGGATTACAAGATAAGAGTAGAAACAGTTCTAATTTACCTTGGAAAGACTGCAGCTATCTATACATACAGAAATGTCACAGAATGTCACCTATTTAATTCCTAAGCGACAGCCAGAATGTGTGGCAGTCGTGGCCAAATTAGTGTTCTTATGGCTTCTGTATTCTATTTTTTTTTTTTTTTTGATTGTGTGGGATAAATCCTCTAACAAATCCAAATGAAGGAAACACTATGTAAATTACATTTGCTTCCTTAACTATCGTTGTCCCCTAGAGTACAGAAGCAGGTGGATTTTGCAAGCTCAGCCCCATGCCTGTTTAACACCGGGTGAGGCCACATCATGGTGGGCTAGAGGCAGCCCTGGGAAGCACCGTGTACCTTTTGCACAGTAACTCACCTGAGCAAATCACACCAACATCTTCAGCAACTCCCGCTGGCTCTGCCTGGAAAAGGGAGGTCTTACACAGCATCAGCTGAGTCTCGGTTCCAGCACACTGGACATTTCTCAAGCCAACATGACCCACGCCTCGCTCAGACCTTGGGAGGTAATAGGCTTTCTTGGCAATTCCACACTGGAGCTGCCTGCAGACCACATGGGCGTCTTTAATGCCCCAGTCATCATCCAGGACTCTGCTCCACGTGCCATGGAGTGAGATCTCAACACGCCCATCACAACGGCTGTTACCACCTGAGAGTCTGAGCGATTCATCAAGACCTGGGCTCAAGAGAATTGGAAAATGTATTGAATAACATCTGCCACTCTTACTGCAGTAGAAATAACACGCAGGAAAGATGGGAAAGACAAATCTCTATGTTGGTAAAAGAATAATTCTCACCACTGGTTAAGGAGACTGCATCTGTTAAGGATTTATTTGCTTGCATGCACACAAGGGTCTGTAATGGGAAGCGAGAAAGGCTTCCCTAGCTCAAAGACTAGATCCTGTCAGGAGTCAGGCACATCTAAATAATGTGAAGCCTTCTACTACATGAAGTTTCTGTGCTGAAGTAAAGGTTGGAGGCAGGGGGGAAAGGAAAGGCCATTAAAGATAGGCTGACATACCAGACTTGCTTGGCAGGACGAGATCACCAGCCGTGCTCTGGTCTGAAGTTGCACTGCCTAAATGGCTGCTCCTGACTTACCTGAGCAAACAACAGTGGCTGCTTCTCTGGCTGAGCAGGCTGGATTGCCCAAAGTCACTTGAGCACAGTCCCACAGGCAGGACTCTGTCCCTTCGCAGTGAAAAGCATCTCTCCATATAGGCCCACTCTCCTCCACAAAACGGTCTCCTGTCTGGATTGACTTCGCATAGCCACAGTTCAGCTGATAGCAGAGGACGTTGGCAGCTTGCAAATTCCAGTGGGAGCGGCAGAGCCCTCCCCATGTGTCTCCATGGCGGATCTCCACCCTGCCAGAGCACGTGGTGCCATTCACCAACCTGCCCCCCGGGCACCCTGCACACAAAAGAAGGTGAGCACTGAGGTGTCGCACCGGTAACTGCTCATGGGCATGACCTGAAAGGGACTGGGAAAAGGGAATGAGTTCTCCTTAGCATTCAGTAGCAAAAATTACTCCACTGGACCACTGCAACTTCCATACTCATACCTAGAATTCAGCCCATCCTATTTTACTGAGAAGAACGACTAGAAATCAGGATCTGGTCCCCTTTGCAATTTTTAAACTCAGGGCACCAGGTTTCAGGGCTCTGGCTGAGCCATTAGACCTTGATTGTTCTGACCAGCCTCAGCTGGGGTGTCCAGCTGTGCACCCCCAGGTTGCTGGTCCAAGGCTCTGAAACTGGACCAGACCTTCAGTCCTTGCCTCAACGATGTGACTGGTTTAACTGTCTCCAGTCCCATCTCTCGCTAATCCTGCCAACCCTCTCCAGCTGGGCCCTACATCTGATTCATTACTTTGCCTTGTCTGGAACTGACCATAGACCTTGCCATCAGCACCTTCCCCTGTGCGGGTGGTGTGGACTGTGCCTCGGTGCATAAGGATGCTGCCTGTGTTGTTCTCACCCTCTGCCCCCAACTCATCCTACCTGGCGGAGCAGCCCTGTTCTTGCTGTCCCCTGACACCAGGAGCATTTCACAGAGAGCAGCCTTGTGGCATGAGTGAAAGTGCAGCTCAACTCCTGGAAATGCCTGTAGCAGTGGACAAAAGACAGAGCCTGGCTCCACAAACACCCTCTGGAGTCTGGGTCAGTATTTTTCCTCAAAGAGATTTTTCTTTTCTGCTCTTAGACCTTTCCACTGCTCACCTGAACATACCACACGAGCCTCTCTCCCGGCAGGGCACTCATCGTGACCCAGCACACTCACAGGGCAGTCTCTCGGGTGGGAGCCATTCTTCTTGCAGCTGAATGTGCCGTTCCAGACAGATGCATTTCCTTGCCCAAAGGACCGTCCACTTGGTATCAGCACAGCAACTCCACAGTCCAGCTGCTGGCAGAGGGCATTGGCAGCTGGGAAATCCCACAGGTAGTCACACAGGGTTCCCCACATGCCTCCATGAAGTAGCTCTACTCTCCCTGAACATGTGGTACTGCCATTTGCCAGCCTGTACCCACCATAGCCTGCAGGAAGAATACAGGAACTTAGCAGTTACTTTTGTGTGTGTGCATGCTGTTGCACTGAAATTTGTAAGAGGGATGCAGCTGCAAGGAACTAGCAGTTGCTATGTCTGAAGTTACTGGGAAGCATGTTAGACCAGGATGTTCATGAGCCAGCTCTGAAAATAAGTCTTTATTGTCCATGCTGTAGCCTGCACTACATGACTAAAAGTGTCTTGACTCTTTAAGTTCAGCCTCTCCTCCTCTGCTCTGCTGTCTCCTCCTCCCACAATACTGCTGCTACCTTGCAACATTTTTTTCTCGCAGAGGCAGTTCCAACATCACACCTTGCATTTGGAGCATGTGAGAAACTCACAGCAGGAGCTCCCAGTAACACTCTCTCTCTCCTAGTAGCTGGTCATCTCACACTACCTAGTAAGCAGCAGCTGCTGTGTGCAATTCTCAGCTTTCATCCATGCCACAGCACAAAACTCTGAACACAATGGGCCATGCCCACAGGCAAATTCACGGTAATTTAAGTGCAGCATGGGTAGGACTGTGGTACCCTGCTGCTGGCCCTGTGCAGCCCCGCTGCCTTCCCACGCTGTCACTTGCACTTCCCTGGTCCCTGCAGCGTACTCCCCAACAAGACCTGTATTTCTGCTCCAAGCTGTGACTCTTGCAAGCGGAGGCAGGAATCAAGACTTGCCAGCTACTGATACCTCAGCTAACGGGGCCACTCAGCGGGCACAGCTCATCTGGCACAACTTGGCTGGCACAGCTCAGCACAGCTTGGTGGGCACAGCTCGGTGTTTGGGGCTGCAGGTCACCATGGCTGTAGGGAAGTGCCCACAGCAGCCTTGGACAGACTGCCGCTGCTCAGCTGGGGGGCGGCTGAACTGGTCCTTCCCAGGCATGTCTGGTGGCAGCATGTTGTAGCAGCTCTGCCCCATGCTCAGTTTACTCACTTTGATTTGTGCCCTTGGAAAAAAAGTTGTGTTTGCTAGGTCTACTCACCATTTTGGTAGTGGCTGGCAGTAAGTTAGCTGTATTTAGAGCAGCCATAGACCATATGGAGTTCTTAAATAATGTTATCTGACAGTCACATCTAAAGACATCCAGGCCTCTGACAACTTTTTTTTTTTAATAGATTTGTAACTTGTGCCTCCTTTAACCTTTTGGAGATATGGCACCTCTCCCAGTTTCATGATTAACTGAAATGCCAGGGATTAACACACACACTGGCAGCACAGAAAATAATTCCGTTTCTCCATGTTCCTGCTTGTCTGCTCTGGCCATCTCCCCTTTTATGTGCATGAGAAAGACCTGGAAGGAATTCTCAGCACTATAGAGTGCACACCTCTGGTAGCATAAAATAAGTCACAGCCTTTTTGAGATCAGCACCCCTGGTGCAGAAGTGAAGTGACAGTAAGGCCTGTGTGAGGCGCGGGCTCTCGGCAGAGCAACCGAGAAAAGGCTGGGCTGCTCTCGACTGTGCCCTGGCCTTCCCTGGGTGGCTTGAGGCACGACAGGGGAAGCACCCCGGAGCCCTGAGGCGGGTCTGAACTGTGGGTCAACAGGAAGACGACATAGGAATGTCACCTATGAATGATGCCTCTCAGTCCGAAGTCTCACCTGAACACGCCACAGTGGCACCATGCGAGCAGGCCTCGCTGCGGTGCGGCGCCCTTGGACAGTGTGCCAGGTGAGTCTCATTCCCCACACAGTGAAACTCTTCTTGCCAGGTCACTTCACTTCTGTCTCCAAAGTGAGTTCCTCTCGAGATACCCACAGCGTGGCCGCACGCTAACTCGTTACATACAGCAGAGGCAGCTTTGAAATCCACATGTGAAAAGCAGACCGTAGCCCAGGTTTCTTCTTGCTTTACTTTCAGCTGTCCTGAGCAGGCAGTGTCCCCTCCAGTCAGACGCAGCTCAGAGAAACCTGGGAAAAAAATTCCGAGAAATCCATCATCAAGGGCTGGTTGTACTGACCTGATTTAGAAACTCCCATAACTTTGTGGGCAAGACAAATCACCGCTGTGAGCAAGACACCTCACCTCTGTGAGGACCACTGACGCTTTTAAATAACCATTGTGGCAATTCCTGTATGCCACTAACAAGAGAAAATTGTGTGCAGGAATGCTGATTTCTTAGTATGTGAAAATACTAAATCCTTGGGAAACTACAGAAGAAGGGAAGTTTTGAACATTTGCCAAATGCTTGGGGAGCAGCAATCCCCAGATAAACAGATAAATAAATAGCCATTTCCTAGTGTGTGTCCTTGAGACTCCATTGTTCAAATGAATAGGAAACCAAAGTGTCCCAGAAAGAAGACAGGAAGTTGCACCCATCCTCGGAAAAAGCTAAAAAGACAGCCTGGTGATCTACAGGCTGGTCAGCCTCCCTTGGTACCTGGGAAAAGCATGGAGTGAATCCTCCTGGAACACATTTCTGGGCACAGGAAGGTGAGTGGGAAGAGGCAGCACAGATTTACCCAGGGTAGATCATGCCTGTGTGACATTACTTTCTCTGATAAATTTAAGTGACTGGATTTGTGGATGGGGGGAGACCAGTGCATGCCATTTACTTCACATTTAGCAAGGCCTTTGACACTCTCTTGAACAATAGCCTTGTATCCAGACTAGGATGTTACAGTCTGGGTGGTTGGACAACTACTCGGCTGGAAAGCTAACCAGAGGATCAGGCTCAGAGAGGAGCCATCAGTGGGTGGCACTCTCCCCGGGGCTGGCAGCACGGGAATGCCACTTGTTGGGCCCTTCCTGGGAACTGCTCTGTTCAGAACCTTTTCCAAGAGCCTGGAGGAGGTGGGAGTGCACTCTTATCCGTTTAGGGGGTTGGAGAGATAACCCCAAGGGCAGAACTGCCGTTCGGAGGGACCTAGACAGGCTGGATTAATGGGCTTGACAGGAACCTTATGAAAATCAAAAAGGACAAATGTGAAGTCCTGAAGCTGGGAAGGAAACACCTCCTGCGATGGTCCTTTATCCAAAGAGCAAAACCAAGCACATTTTGCAGAGGAAGGCAGCCACACAGACATTGGAGTTTTTTGCCTTTGTAGATTGTCTTGTCTTAGCTTACACAAAGAGCTGGAGAAGAGTAGCTGTATGGCACAACATAGCGTTTTCTTGCTTCTCCACCTACATCTGCTTTTTTAACTCCTATTCTTGGTCAAAGACAAGTTTAGTACTGCTTACCTGCTGCCTGGGATAGCTGTGATAGAAACCAAGTGTTTCTTGTCCTGTTCTATGTCATTTACTATGTCTGCTTCCTTTCTATGTCATTGCTGTGCCCCAGCAAAGGAGCCATACACTTGACAGTCAGTAGAAGACATAATGCTGATGCAACGTGCTTTGGCGGAGCGGAGGCCATGGAGAAAGCATTACCTCTACGCAGTACCTGGTTTTATCCAGCTAGGACAAAGTTTAATCTCAGCCCTGTAACATTTTCCATTATACAAGGTTGGATGACTTCTTACCTGAGCAGATCACTCCAGTATCATAGTAATGAGGGCAGGTAAAAGCACCCCATCCTGTATGTGAACAGTTCCAGAGATTGGGTTCATCACCACGGCAATCAACCCGATACAGCCACGTCGGTCCAGATCCTTCTCCAAAAGGAGATTGTTCAAGGGCCTGAACAGCAGATCCACATCGTAACTGCTTACAAACAACCTCAGCATCATCTATGGTCCAGTCACCATCACACACAGTTCCCCACTGCTCCTCATATTTTACTTCCACTCTCCCAGAGCAGGGGCCAGTTCCATTTGACAGCCTCAATTCAACAGCACCTTTGTACACAGAGACAGAGCCAGGTTATGGAAAGGACAGTGCCTAATCATGATTACCTATTGCATATGGTTAATGAGATTATTACTACTCTTAATTTACTATTAAATTAGACTTATTCAGTTCACCTTTCTAAATAGTCCAACTTAAACTTTTTTTGCAGGGAGTTGTGTCTGTATTTACAAGTTTGAGCTAACCATACTGCTAAAACGTAAATTATTTCTAATGACTGGTGAGTTTTCTCTTTTTCTGACCTGACAGGGCTCGGAAATGCTGAGTGATGTCCCTGCTGTGTGATTCACAGCGGCTTCAACAGGAACGCCTCCTTTTTCTTTGCTGTTCTGCCATGATGATACTCAGCTGAAAATGCTTGCTGGGCACATCCCCATATTCCTTCATTCCTATGTTCAGTACGGTGTGAAGAAGCAATTTCCCTCATCTGCCTCAGCTTCTTCCTCTCAGACAAACTATTACTTGCACCTCAGTGTTCCAATACTCTCTATTCGTTCCCTCCTTTCTTGCTCGAGACACAGGGTCCCCAACAAGAGAAGAGGATTACTTAAGGGCCGGGGGGGGGGGGGGGGGGGGGGGGGGGGGGGGGGCAAGCTATCTCAGGAGATGCAGCAGCATAAGCAGCAGAAGGACAGGTAGGTCTTCGTGTTGTTCCTCATGCCCCATCATCTCTTGGAGTGGGGCTGATGCCCAAAGAACCCTCTTTTCCTGCTCTGCTCCCAGGCATGCCTCTTTCCTTTGGTATGGATACACTTTTCCCAGTTCTTTTTCCTGTGGACTCACAAAATAACATTGCAGTAACCACAGAGCACTTGACAAAGAGCCTGACAGAAGAGGGAAGATGCACACATTGGTTTCTTGCTCTACAATGTTGGTCTGCTACTACAGATGCTTCAAATACCATATAGTAGCTTAGCACAGGGATTTAAAAGGTAGAGAACACAGAGAATTTTGTTACAGTCAAATGCAGGAATAACGGTGGGACCCAGACGCAGTCCTTAGGAAGCCAAGCTACACAAAAACCTACTGGGACCCAAGAAATGCAGGGGAACAGGTCTGAGTCTGCACCTTACACAGACACAGTCAACACTGGAAAAACTGAAGTGTGTAGTCTAAGGTGTAATGACACCTAAAGAAAAAAAGTTGACTTGTTCAGGAACTGTCTTAATCTAGTTTTTTTTCCGAGTCAGGAATTCTAAGGCAAGAGTTTTGGAACATATTTTCATTAAAAAGTTTCTTTACTTACAGGAAGGTTCATAGCTGCTTTGGTGAAAAGTATACACAGAATCACAGAACATGGTGAGTTAAGGTTCTGAATTGACATAGACAATGATTTTCTGTAGACGTTTGTGGAAAAAAATTGTTGAAACAAAAAAAACCCGCCCAAACCTTCTGCCAAATTCCTTGAAAACAGTCACCATTGTAATTAAACAACAATACAATGGCATGCATTTGTTAGGATATGTGCTAGAAAGCTTGTCTCCACGTGCAAAGGAGAACAGAGGCACAATGGGTGAAGGGGTGGCCCTGCCCTGACCCTCTCTGGGACCCTGCCAACAGAGCCACCAGCTCTGCTCTGCAGCTGTGATCAACGCAATGGCTTCCCCGGTCGCTGTAGAGGCTCAAGGGGATGGAACACCATGGGATGCATGGGAAGAGCATCTTGGACTTGCACAAGGCTTATGATGGAACATTTAGGAGAGGAATCAAAGGTGGGGAAAGGGAGGGATCAAGGATGTTTGGGTAGGAGGAAGTGTGGGAAAATAGGTTAGGTGGACAAAAGGACCAGAGGAAACAGGCACAAATTGAAACACAGGAGCTTACTTCTGAACTTCAGGAAACACTTTTTTTTTTCTACGAGGATGACTGAGCACTGGAACAGATTACCCAGGGAAGCTGTGGGGTTGGGTCCCTTGGACATACTCAGAAGCCATCTGGATGTGGTCCTGCCAGCTGGCTCTGGGTGGGAGGCTGGAGCAGATAGCTCCAGGGGCCCCTTCCAGCCTCAGCCACTCTGTGATTCTGTGAGAAGCAGCCAGGGGTGGGTAGGTGGGCTGCTGATCGGTATGATTGTCTGGCTACACCCTGCACCTAAGCAGCACTGTCCATTATGTCTCCTCAGTAAAATGTTTCTAGCTGTTTTCCTGGGTGAGGTGACTAGTCGGTGTGCATGTGTGTATACGGAGGGCTAAGTGCCGGTGAGTGCGGCTGGACCACAGGTCACAGAAGCACATATCTTTGGTGCTGTACTGGTTTTGGCTGACAGAGTTAAGTTTCTTCATAGCAGCTCGTATAGGGCTGTGTTTTGGATTTGTGATGAAAAGAGTGTTGATTAATGCAGGGATGTTGTAGTTACTGCTGAGCAGTGCTTACACAGAGCCAAGGGCTTTTCTGCTGCTCACACCATCCCACCCCTGAGTGGGCTGGGGGGCACAAGAAGCTGGGAGGGAACACAGCTAGAACAGCTGACCCCAACTGACCAAACAGATAGTCCATACTATATGACATCATGCTCAGCTTATAAAACTGGTGGAAGAAGGAGGAAGGGGGAATATTTGGAGTTACATTTGTCTTCTCAAGTAAGCATTACACATGATGGAGTCCTGCCATCCTGGAAGTGGCTGATGGGAAGTGGTGGCTCCTGCCTGTGATGGGAAGTGGTGAATGAATTCCTTGTTTTGCTTTGCTTCCACACACAGATTTTGCTTTACCTATTAAATTGTGTTTATCTCAACCCAGAAGTTTTTCCTCACTTTTACCCTTCTGATCCTCACTCCATTCGTGACCACTCGCTCAGCTCCCATAACAGCACATGCTGAGGGCTGCTGCATGCCCGAGCAGCGCCTCAGGCCAAAGGGGAGCACCAGGTAGGCAGGACCTGTGCCCAGAAAGAGCCAAAGGGCCATCATAGGGCCACTGTCACCTGCAGAGTGCTGGCTCCTGCTGCCCCTGTCTTCTGTCTGGCTGTTTCTTCAGAACCTGCTAACTTATGGAAATGGTATAGAGCAAACCTCCAAGGTGGAAGGTATAAAACATCACAGACAACAGCACAGAGCTGAGCTGGAGGCTGTAGCTCACAGGGTTCCCCAGGGTCAGTGCTGGGGCCAGTCCTGTTCAGCTTGTCCATCACTGACCCGGCCAAAGGGGCAGAGCGCACCCCCAGCCAGTTTGTTGATGATACAGGACTGGGAGGAGCAGCTGGTACCCCAGAGGCGGCGCTGCCATTCAGCCAGCCCTGGCCAGGCTGGAGAGCTGGGCACCGAGGGACCTCATGGAGTTCAAAGGGAAGTGTAGGGTCCTGCCCCTGGGGAGGGACAGCCCCACACACCAGTATGAGCTGGGGCTGACCTGTGGGAAGGCAGCTCTGTGGGGAAAGACCTGGGAGTGCTGGGGGGGCAGCAAGTTGCCCATAGGCCAGCAGTGTGTCTGTGTGGCCAAGGGGCCAGTAGGACCCTGGGGGGCATGAGGAGTGTGACAAGCAGGTTGAGGGAGGGGATCCTGCCCCTCTGCTCTGCCCTGGGGAGGCACATCAGAGGGGCCAGCAGAGGCTACGAAGATGATGAGGGGATGGCAGCATCTTGTTTACGAGGAAAGGCTGAGAGAGCTGAAGCTGTTCAGCCTGGAGAGGTTGAGGGAGAATCTTATTAATGCATGCAAGTACTTTAAGGGTGAGTGTCAGCAGGATGGGGCCGGGCTCTGTTCAGTGGTGCCCTGCAACAGGGCAAGGGGAAACGGCCACAAACGGCAACATGAGAAGTTCCATCTGAACACAAGGAAGAACTTTACTGTGAGGGTGATGGGGCACTGGCAGAGGCTGCCCAGAGAGGCTGTAGAGTCTCATTCTCTGGAGACATCCACACCCACCTGGACGCAGCTCTGTGCAGCCCGTTCGAGGTGACTCTGCTTTAGCATGGGGTTGGGCTGGTTGATCTCCAGGGGTCCCTTCCCACCCCAAACATGCTGTGATTCTGTTCCTAGGTATCACACTGCTTGCTGTCATTTGAGACTGAAACATGAATATGTCATTTTTATTTGCATTTGAAACCAGACCTAATTTCTCTCTCTGTTCCCTGTCAGTATACCAGCCCATGAACTGATGCTAACGCAGCCACTTCCTTCAGTCACTAACTATTGCTTCATTTCTCTTCCCAGAGTAAACTGCTAGTCAACTAAGAAGTGATTCTGCCTCCATCTCTGTCCGATTGTAGGCTGATTCTTGCCTGCTGCATCAGACACAGACAATGTAGCTCTGACACATGACTTCCTCTTATACATAGGGAAAAGGTTTTACCTGTTTGCTGACAGTGCTGGACTTTCTTACAATTTATTCTTTATTATTTAGATTCTGAAATACAAAAACTTTAAGGTACATTATTCAAGTGACTGACAGCTAGTAACTTACAAAACCTATTTTTTCTGTAGACTAGCCTCGCTCCTCAAGTTTCCTGAGTAAGAAAGTCTCTTACACACGTAGCACGAGCCTCTGATCACTACAAAATCCCTTGTACTTGCAACTTGTTGTCTCAGGAGTATAATCTTTCTGTAAATAATCTTTAAAACTATTCTGAAAGATGTTCTGGAGAGCAACCCACAGTGTATTTGCAGAACATGGTCTGAAAAAGTTTTCACAGCTAAAAGTATGTGTATTTAAAAGAGAAATAATTTCTAAGAGAAGTTCATAGTAAATTATTAAAGGAACAAGATAACTATTTCCATAAGCCATATCCAGGAGTAAAACACAGCTCCTCACTTGACCGATCAACCTTTCTGCAACTACATTTTTAAATAATCCAACACCTGCTGTTTTCAACACGCGGCAGCATGCAGGGCTGGGCGCAGAGGCAGCATAACCCAAGCAAGGGGCCGCGTGAGCGGCAGGGGCTGCAGCGGCGTGGGGATGCACTGCCAGGGCAGAGATGTGGCTCCTAGGTGCTGCTGATGGTCTCAAGATAAAGCTACTCCTGTCTGCATCTGCCAGTCAGTCTCTATTTTACCATTACTATTTATACCATCACTGTTAAAAAGAAGTTGGCAGAAAACTTACTCTCATTTCTACAGTACTGCTCAGCTGACACTCAAACATTGCTACAAAGAGGTCTAAATACAAACGTTTAATATTGTTCTTCCCACTCCTTTGCACAGAAAGGCCTATACCTCCTCCTCCCATCCACTTGAACCATGACTACATCCACACAACCAGTAAGAACCTTTAAGACTAGGGCCATGCTACATCAAAATATCAACCACAGCGAAGTCTTGTTCTTGTTATATGGAGATGCAACCACCACCACAATACCAAAGTGCCACCTCCACGTGTACAGGGAAAAAGATGAGGATTCCAAATCAGTCTTTTATTATCAGCTTCAAACATGTACACAGAGCTCTAGAAGAGCAGAGACAAATAGCGGTAAGCTTCAGATATACAGGAACAACGGAGGGGACGGTACGTTATCCAGCCAAACCCCACTGGGCACACAGAGCACCACAACATCATCTTACTGATGTTGGATAAAAGCCTGGAGTTATTAATTCTGTATACACAGAGCTCAACAGGGGAGGCAAGGCAGTAGTAAGGATACCTAGCTGGTTTCCATTACAGTTTGGCTGTTTACTAAACCTGGGCTCGAATTCCTGTGAGAATGGCCAGTCACTGATGTCTGAGTAAAACACAAAACCATCACACATGGCTTACTCTTCGTTCTCTCAGGATTGCCAAGGAGACTGAATCAAAGACAGAAATGTATTTAAACACCTTCCTGTCACTTTTCCTGGCAGATTGATGGAATAACAACTTATTCATATTGAATTTACAGTATTTTCCTATCTCACTGCCTTATGTGAAAAAAGTATGTACTTACCCAGGGAGGCCTGAACAGAGAGGAGAAGCAGCCACAGCACTGGAGTAGAAAGATGTCCTTTTGCTGTCATCCTGATTGCAGACAGATGAAACATCATGCTCTACCAGGCACTGCCTAGACCAAACTCTGCATGGGCTTCTCTGTGCCTCACGAATGACTACAAAGGAGGAAATATATAGGTTCACATGCTAGCATGAACTAAGTGAAGGAACCAATAGAAATACTGTTCACCTTTTTAGACATTATCAGCAGATTAATCTCAAATCTGAAGGAACCAAAACCTCCAATAAAATTTGAAATTTGTGCCTATGGCCTTATATGAAGGACGATTGCATTTCTGACGCCATTGGTATTGCCTTGTTTTATTATGGGACCAATATCAGTTGTACAGGCAGAGCAGTACACAAAATGGTTATTTCTCACCTGGCAAAGTAATGTGAAAGTGCAGAACACTGGTCATTTTATGAGTCACTTCAGAAAAGAAAAAGACGAAGAAAATCCCTAAATTTGTAGCTTATCCATCTCCTTGGGAGAAATCGTACTCTTACTATAAAATCAACAGAAGTTATGTTTATCATCAGTGGTGGTTCTGTGAGTAAAAAATTATACTTGCACTGTCTTGGAGGCAAGCGCTGCTCAGGGTTTCCTTATTCAGCCCAAACCTGAGGACTGTCTGGGCAGAAGCCCTTGAAAGCCCATCTTCCCCAGGGTGCAAATTACGTGAGCTCCCGCTTCCTCTGCTCAGTTTCTTTTTGTTTCAAGTTATGTATACTGGTAGCTCTGCCTACTCGCTCATTCACTCTAGAATGGTGAATTTAGGGAAATAAAAGCTGCTGTTAAACACACCGTGGCTACTTCCAGTTGCTCATTCTTGGCAACTGGAACAAGTTGCAGGGTGCTGTCTGCTTACTCCCATCTAAACACACGCTCCTCTTTATGACACTGACACACACATGCCTTTTGCCTGATGGCATGTCTGGTGTTCAGCTAGAATCCCAAGCTCTGTGACATTCAGGGTGTCAGGTCCTTTGAACAAGCTCTGTAGCCTCTTCCCCTTCTCCCTGGGCTTTGCCTGCCCATGCGAGGTCTGTATAACCTTGCAGCAGTGTCAAACTGCTGTGGAAAGAGCTGCATGAAGAAGAGCAGGGAGAAGTCTGGCTAGAGGCTCCCTGTTCTTTACTCAGGAGCTCAGACACTTGTCTGCGGTCTCTGCTAGAGCTATATGGCAGCCAAGTTTGGGTCCAGCTGTGAACTTTGCTCATACTGACCCTGAACTGCTAACTTGACTTTATGGTTTTATCTTGGACCTACTATCTTACCACGGCTTTGTCCAGATTGCCAGGACTGCCGACTTAACCTGGTTGCAGTCACTGCACCTACTCTACTTTTGCTGAGGTACTGTGGGACTGTACCTCTTGCTGAGGGACCTGCTTCATGCCTGGCTTGCTGTCAGTGTTGGCTCCTGGGTGACCTTCTCTTGCAGAGCAGCCTGCTTCTGCTGCCTGATATGGACCTCTGAAAAACAGTCACTGCCACTCTATTGGAAGTCTAATCAGGGTGAGGAAGAAAACACTACAGGTGTGTTAATGAGAGACAGACAAGGGTTGTGGTTTAACCCCAGCTGTCAACTGAGAACCAGGCAGCCATTTGCTCAGCCCTGCTCTCCCCTGGTGGGATGGAGAGGAGAACTGGGAAAAAGGTAAAAGTTGTGAGCTGAGGGGAGAATAATTTAATAATAGAAATAAAATTTATAATAATAATAATAACAACAACAATTGTAACGAAAAGGAAAGAAGGGGAGAGGGGGAAGAAATCCAAAAGGAAAAATAAAGCTACAAGTGATGCACAATACAATCTCTCAGCACCCACTGAGCAGTGCCCAGCCGGTCCCCAAGCAGTGATCCACCAGCCCACACCAACCCCCCCCCCCCCCCCCCCAGTTCATATACTGAGCATGGCGCTCTATGGTATGGAATATCCCTCTGGCCAGCTGGGGTCAGCCCTGGCTGTGCCCCCCGCAGCTTCTTGTGCCCCCAGCCTGCTGGCTGGCAGGGCCTGAGGAGCTGAGAAGTCCTTGAGTTGGTATAACCACCACTGAGCCACAGCCGCAACCAGCCGCGGGCTGCCAGCACCGCTCTCAGCCGAGCCCAAAGCACGGCACCGCACCAGCTGCTGGGGAGGAAATCACCGTCCCAGCCAACACCAGGACAAGGTACCCATCACAATGCCTACTCCTGTACCGAGGTTCAGTGGTTTCACTTAGCACTCTTTTCCTTGCTGATTACCAGCTGTCAACAGAATTCTCATTGACATTTTAAAACCTCTCCAGGAAGTCTAAGAGTGAGATCTGTTTCTCAGCATGCAGCCCTTTGATGGCTGGAGTCTCCTTCATGGGCACTGTGACCAAGGAACCAGGTACATGCCAGTGCCTGTGGATGCTAGAACTCCAGAATTCCCAGCTGGGGAGAAGCTGTACTCCCCTTTGCTTCTCTTTCCCATTACAAAGAGGCATGTCATCAGGACTGGTAGTCACTTGGGCCAAGACCAGCAGCAGCAGGGATTCCCTGTGCCCCATGGGCATGAGGGCTTATCTAAAAACCACAGTCCCCACAATGACTTCTAACAAGTCTTGAATATGTCTGGTGACACCAGGATGTGCTTCCAGGTGATCCACAGGACACTTTCCTATCCCACCAGGAGAAGACATGTATTCAAGAACAAGTTCAACAGCAACATGACACTGCATCCAGCCTTATCTACCTAGCAACAGTTGTGAATGACCTTAAGGGTATCTTCTCACCAGACACAGAATGTTCCTCTATGGAAAAGTAACCCAGCGGTTAGCATTGCACAACCCATCAGCACTGTTGGTATCCTTTGTCTTGATAGACAGGCACTCGGGGGCATCTTCTGTGCTCTGGCAGCAGAAGAAAAAATCCAGCACCATCTCCACTAAGCACAAACATCTTGGTCTGCCTATCCAGAGGAATACAAAGTCTGTCTTACAGTCAAAAGGTGATGAAGAGACTAACAAAAAATGTCAGTCTAAGAAAACAAACTTCTGCATCTAAGTATCTTCAGACAGGTTAACACTAACTGCAGGGCTGTGTAATGTGAAGAAAAGTATGAAGTTGGTGTGAAGATATGTAAGACTGGATGTCACAAGGAGGCTTCTGACAATCAGAAAAATGAGCTCCTGGAAGAAACCTCCAATAAAAATAGTAACAGAAAGAAACTTTTGTAGTAAAGGCCGAGGTCATAATCACTGAAAGGAATTACTGGACATGTTTCCTTCAGTTAACACAGGTGTGAACCTGACAGCCAAGGTGGTCCCCTCAATTCCCTTGCCCCATAATTCAGGAATTACCACAACAGACCTTCTGTATAAGCCATACTTTTGCTGTAAAAACACAGCAAATACATAGTGCAAGGTGCAATAGAACTACAAACTCCACTGTTCCCTGGAACTACCCAGAGAAGTAAATCTAAATTTGAAGAGAATGTTGCTGTAGAGTAGACAAAAAGCCCTTACTCCATAGCTGCCATGTGACATTTTCACCTGGTACTTGACAATGGACTCTCCGCTGTAGACATGTAAAATCCCAGATTTCCCTACATCGCAACCAACAAAAGGGGGAATGAGCAATATTAGTGGAATATTTATTGGTCAAGTGAGGTACAGATGGGACTCGGGCAGACAACAACTGATGAGCCTGAGCTAATCCTAAAAAGACAAGCAGGGGCAAGATGGTTTCATGAGTAGAACTATGAATTTTGCTGACAGGTGTCCAAGTCAGCGAAGACCACAGTTGATGTTTATTAGATCATCTTTTCCTGGTTAAACTGTTAATAGAATTAATCTGTTATTATGAATAGCAGATAACTATTCACAGGGAATGCTCAGTTACCGCCTCCCATGCAGACACCAACAGTTACCTGTTTAGAGCAGGATCTGGGAGGCCCATGCGGTATGCCAAGGGCTGGCACACCAGGACTGCCAGCTGAGCTCAGGAGGAGCCTTTAGGGCCCATTTTCAGTAGGTCTGAATGCAATCCTGTTATCTTTGTGCATGGAAGTCACTGCATCCTGGGAGGCAGTCGAAGTTACACAAGCCACTGTTGGTATCATTGCATGCTGGTTAACGCCAAGAGACTTGAGGTTCTTGTTCTGTTTCCGTGTTCTTGTGGACCCACAGGACTGAGGGTCTCCACACCATGTGTGTTTCCGGAAGACTCTTGCATGTTGCCTTTCAGCACCTACCCGTCCTTCCTTTGATCTGATTTCTGGTTACCGTTTTTCCATTCACACACGTAGGCACCACTCATTCAGGCAAATTCATCTGATATGGGCTTTTATGACAGAAATGCAGTGCCTGAGCTGATCCATAAATCTGCATGTGATCCACAGGACACTTCTCTCCAGATTTCAGCTCGCAGCTGCGATCTTTACCACGAATCCCTTTGGACACAGCTCTCTTGTATTTATGTACAATTTATACCTTTATGG
This sequence comes from Falco biarmicus, assembly GCF_023638135.1. Taxonomy (NCBI): domain Eukaryota; kingdom Metazoa; phylum Chordata; class Aves; order Falconiformes; family Falconidae; genus Falco; species Falco biarmicus. Next base: position 92,484,824 of record NC_079292.1, read on the forward strand.
TTGCTGCACATTAAAACCTAGAATTTTAAAATATGTCACTCAGTGCAAAGAAACCAGGAGGCAAATAGCTATAGCCCGATTGTTTTAATTCGGTCTACCACATGCCGAGACACTGAGCCCACTCAGATGACAGGAACTGGGTCTCCACAGAGCTCTGTTTTCTGCAGTTTTGGCTCCAGGGGTGTTGGGTTTCTAGTTAAACTGGCAAAGCACAGCAGATCCTTGCCTATAAGTTGTGGGTCTCCAGCCCGCGCAGCCGGACAGCATTCCAGGGACTGTCATCCTGCAGCTGCTTCTGCTGGCCCTCAGCTGCTGCCCCGTCAGCCCCTCTGGCCCCAAAAGGTGGGCAGGTGGGGGAGCCTCTGCCCCAGCCAACATAGCCACTTGCTCTGCAGCGTTCAGGGAGAGCTGCTGTACTCCCCACTTACCAGACAGTGCTGTTGGTAAGGGCTTCTCGTAAGCTGTCAAACTGCTGCAGGTAAAGCCAAACTCCTAAATATTTATCCTACAGTGTTATTGAATGGACTTAATCAGGATACGAACCTTTTTGTGCAGAAGGCTGTATTCATTTCTAAAAGACTCCTCCAGGTCTTAAGACTTTTAGTCCCATAGGTCTGTGAAAGTGGGTGAGGAAGATAAACACACATCTTGTTATCTAGAGTTAATACAGTCTGCTCCAAAACTTGTGTGGGGGCTATATAAGTATGCATCTTTGAACTGCTGTTATCTTAAAACAAAACATAGATGGAGCTAATACGCGATGCTAAGGTAAAGATGATTGTGTCTGCAGGAAAACAAGCAGTTAGGAAGGAAACCACTTTCTTACTTGGGCTGTGCTGGAGGGATTATGAGTTTCAGAGAAATTAGATGTATCCTGTGGTTAAGTTAAACCTGAGCATTGATAAGGATTAATCTCTGTATCTCAAACTGACAATGGTTTAAACAAACATCTGAAATGAAGTCATCTGAAGTGGCATTTACCTTTGTGTATCTTTACGAATGTATTTTTCAAAAACTTCCAAAAGCTAGTCATACGTTTTGTTACTCTTGTGGGCCCAAATGCTTTCGGAGAAGTGGCTGTAAGAAATCTTCCAACAAAAGTATGACTTGAGAAAAGTGTACTTTAAAAAAACACATGTATTTGACAAAATTTGTTTTTATAGAGGGCTTAAGTGCAAGCCAATATGATTTATATTGTAAGAAAAATTAAGATGTCATTCAGTTTCAGAATAAACTATATTTCAATCTTATGATCCATTGAATGTCTGTGTCCCCAAGAGTTAAATAGAAAGTAAAGTCTTAGTGACTTTTTCTTGGAATTGTGGTCTAAGGCAGATGTTTGTGGTGCACTTTCTCTGAGACATTTTAATTTATACATGGAAACTTTGGTGGCTTCTTTTTGTGGCTATTATTTCTTTCTGTCCCATTTTTCCTTAAAAATAATAATGAAAAAAATCTTTTAGTATGATTGTGTTGCTTCCCCCCCCCCCAGTTTTTATTAGTTCCAAGTAGTCATGAAATCACTGTTTATTCAAGCCACGTATGGTAAAGTTAACTTGAGGTAACTGTCCACGGTTTCATCATGAGTATGCAATCAACTAACGACAGAACAACTGATCCAATGGCTCCTGAAAAGTTGCATTAACGATGGTGCATTATGCTGTGACCTTTGCTTCAGAGGATTGTGAGGTGACCCCTGTTTTTTAATTAAATGCCAGGACCTCAGTTCTCAAGATCAAAATGTTTTTTTCCAAGTTTCAACAGAAGGGAGGTGATGTGTGTATGTCTGTGCTTGTCCCTTTTCTAAGATAAGATTTCTAAACTTTTTCTCTAAATTTTTAAATCCTTCATCCCTGAACTTGAAGGCACAGATAAAAACCAGTGGATCAGGTGTCTCTGGCAGCTGTCTCCAGGCCCTCAGGTCCTCCAGTACTTAGCTCCTAAGCTTCTTACTCTACTCACCAGCAAGCCCAGCTTGAAGTTTGCTGGTACACCACCATCTCCATCTGCATCTGTGTGGTACCACACTAAAAAACATCAACTTTGTCTTACATTTAGGTGTGTTTTGTAGCCTATCAGCAAAAGCACAAAAATTCTTATCAGCCAACTGCCAAAACCAAAACTCTGCTGTGGACCTCCTGGGGATGCAGTGGAACCAGCGATGCCCAAAAATGCCAGGGCTGGCGTGACAGCTCATGGATGCAGGCTTCCCTCTGAAGGAATAAAGATGCCCAGGGACAGCTGTGCTCCAAAAGCCACCAAACATGAGGGGTAGCCAGTGGTGCTGGGCTGGCTTCCTGAGCTGCTTGTGTGTGGTGAAGGAGCTAGTAGCACCCAAAAGCACCAGGCTGTGGCATAACATAACCCCAAATGTTGGAAAATTCCAGAGAACACTTGAGAACAGGGGTTCCAAGTCCCTCACTTCTGCCAGCCACACCTCCCCAGGATGGACTTCTGGTCCTTCTGGTTTGTGGGGAACAGAAGAGTGGACAGCACTGCTATGTGTATCCCATAATCTCCGTTGTTGGGGGGTTGGGAGGATCTTTGAACAGGAAGCCACGAACCTCCTATAATTTCTTCATAGTTCTGAACCTGAGGCCTCGGTTTCCCCAGGAAGTCGAGGCACATCCTCCTGTCCCCCTCCCCGCCCTCCCAGAAGAGCTGCACAGGCACATGCATGGGGGCTGCTGGCTGTTCTGCACACAGGGTCAGGGTCAGCTCTCCGTGCAGAGGGGCTTGTGGCAGCCTTCTGCAGGGGGTGGGGGGTGGGGGGGAAGACCAACACTACCCCAGGTGGGGCTGGAGGCTCTGCTGCCTTCACAGCTCAGACGTGGAGAGAGCAAGAGGCAGAAATCCACTGGGCAAGAGAGGAAACGTGGTTCCAAGTTGTGGTTAAAACATGCAGTGACCTGGGTTAGCTGACAATGACAGGTAAGAGCCTTAAAAATTGTGGAACAGAAATTAAACCAGTGAACACAAATGGAAACATTAAAAACAACTGTTTTTCAAGGTTAACTTTCCATAAACATGTAAGAGTGTGTCCATGTCCTTGTCCTATGTAACAAAGCAATGCTTTATAACATCTGTTACAAGTGACAGTCCATAACAGAACCTCTTTAGGGTCACAGCAGAAATTGCACTGAAGGAGCATCTCCCCTGAAGTGAGAAGCGCTGTTAACAGGTTTCTACATGATGCAAGTAAACAAGCAGGACATGTTGGGGATGACAGGAAATTACTTTGCATAAGTTATTTTGAAGTGCATTTCAGAAACTGGAGGAAGCCTTTTCCCAGATAAACTCCACAGGCTGGAGTTCCAGCAGGAATTATTCTGGAGTGAAAGGTTTTACTAGAGCATGACTGAACATTTGTTCTTCAGGATTCTTTTTCCCTAGGTATCAAAGAAAGATTCAGAAAGAGCGAGACTGAAAATAACTCTAATCTAGCTTAAGAAAGTGCTTTCAGATGGTGATCCTAGGGATGCAAATCAGTTAATAACTTTCTACTGCTGCCCACAACATTTGCATATTTTCCAGTGCTAGTGATTGATTGTTGCTAATATTGCAATTCTGGTTTCCTTTTGTAATTACATTAGGGGTGTGTGAGTGAATCCTACACATACAGGAGAAAAACAGGAAAAACCAATTCTATCTAGTACTGTAGGAAGGAAAAATACATTTAAAGGAAGTCAAGGGAGTGGAAAGAAAGACTGCAAAAAAGATCTGAGCACCTCTTCATGCTCACTGTTCTGGCACAAGATCTTCTTGCAAAAGTTCTCATCACTACACCACAAAAATCATTCTGTATGAATTTGTGTAGGGTGCAGGTGGAGAAATATTTAACAGAAAGCAGCAGGTTGAAGAACTGAAAACTGCATGCTTAGAGGTGTCATGAGAATGTCTCCCAACCACTGATACACTCCAGGCACCAGTGGTACTGTGGAACCCACAGGAACTGGTAAGTTCAGAACATGAGAAGACTGACGGATGGGTGCTCAGCCACCAGCACCCACTGGTGTCAGCACAGGTTGAATAGCTCAGGGCACAGCCAAGGAGGCAATGGGTGTTATATACAAAGATTATAAGATTAAATATATACATATCTATGTATATTTGATGAGAGGAAGGATCCCTTTAGGAATTTTCTGAACATTGTTCTAAAAGCTGCAGTTGGGCAGCTGTTGAATAAACAGCTGGGGCTGGTCTCTCAGCCATTACTCTGAGCAGGCTACTGCAAGTGAGTATGTGTGTGTCGGGGGTGGGGGTGGGTCTATGTGAGACAGAAAGAGAGAAGGGAACTGTGTAAGGGGGTAAGCATGTACTGTTCAAATAGCTATCTATTAATGAAAAAGGTATTCTAAGAAAACAGCAGCTTAATTAGTAAAAGACATTAAATATTTTTTGTGATCTGGGTTTCTCCAAGGTGTAATCTTCTGTCAAGGAAAGTAGGATTTGCAGTAACCCTAATATCACATGTATTGATACACAGAAGGAGACAATCTAGTCAAGAGTTTTAAGTGCTCCTGTTATGTATGTCTGATTGAATCCTTACATTTTCAAGTTTGGAGAATAGAAAAATGCCTGTATCTTTCCAAGGAAATAATTTCAGCACTGAACATTTGGGTGCCAAGTATGATGAGTCACTTTTGACTAAACTTTCAAGGTTTTTATATTTTTACATTACATACAACATATATTGAGCACAATTTCAAGATACTGTCTTAAAATTATTTATCACCCTTTGCAAGTACCATCTGTGTACAGACATTAATCAAACTAAAATCAGGATAGCAGTACTGCTCTTCAAATACTACTGTGATAAACGCAGAGTTGTGGATCCCTGGGAAAGCCTCCAAGATGCCATAGGATTTTCCATTTCTCTTAGCTCAGGAAAGAATGCTTTGATTGTAAAAGCCCCTCAGTAACCACAAGGATGCAAACTACAGTGAATGGCTGTTTGCATATACTGTTTGAACCATTTACCTCTTTCTACATTTAACCTGTATTGTCTTTCTGCACAGTTCCATCTTGTGTCCAGAAAGAACAGGCAATAAAAAATTTAGGAATTAACTGGAAGCTGTGCCAGTTAAGCTGCATTTGCTTTGTAACTACTGCCTGAAGAGTCTACAGAAGTAGAAATGAGTATTGCACACCTAGAACAGAGCTGACCTAGCCAATACCAATAACCAAGGCTCTGGAGGTTACATGACATTGATTAGGGAAAGCAGAGGGATAGAATCCCCACAGGGGATTTGGAACCCATGTACAAAGAAAGAACACTCAGGGCTTCTCTAGAGCAAAATATAGGCCAACAGCACGTAACCCAAGCGTAAGCATGACATCAAATCCCCAGGAACACACTACAGCTCCTATCTGTAGGATTGGATCTGCGTGGGGTTTTTTTCCCATCCTATTTCTACTGGATTTTTGTCCAATAAACATTTCACATAAACCTGATAACCCATGACAGAAAAGGAACTGGAAACAAGGACTCTGCTCCCTGAGCTTGGACAAGACTTGTGCAGCCTGCCATACCAGATACACTGTTTTAGGCACACGGAATAGCTGCATTCCGCTAGCCCCACAAATTATGTGGGGAGGAAAGAAAATGAAGTGTAATGAGAAACTATGCTCTTTTAAAAGATCTATTATTAGGTTTAATTAGTTATCCAGTTTAATGTTGAAGTCCTGCCTTCCATTTCTGTAAGCAAACGCAGAGGTGTAAAGAACCATCATGCAAGACACCTGGTTGTCAATATATTCCTATGCATGTATATGTTGGTGTGTGCCTGTAGTGTTCATTTCAGGAAGGTCTGTGAGGAATGAACTGTACATGTACTATTGATAGCTCTTCCTATTTCTTAAAATGATGTTCTGACGGGCATTGAAAATAGCATCCATAGCAGGTTTTCCAGAGTTTCAGTTATGAAAATTCCAGCTGTGCTTATGGGTATGCAAAGCAGAGAAGGATCCTGTAGTGATCAAGTCTGTCAATTACATAGCACATCTTTGCATTTCTTGCCTGGAGCTAATGACTAGAATCAAATTACTGTTTCATTACTTGGAAAAAAGGCAAGACTGATTTAGAAAACAAATGAGAGCTGTTTTCCTTTTCTTTCTCTGAAGTACCCATTGATGATCTTTTATTGTACAAAGGGATTTATGATTTACCATTCATCTGTAGGATATTTTAATACCATATGTTGATATTATCACAAACCTGAAGTTCTAACTGTAACCCATTTTATTAACCATTTTGTTCAGAGCCTTTTCAGTGTATGGCTTCATCAGTATCCAATAGTCCACAGTCTCATGCAGCATAACAAATTGCAATTTGGATTAAGACAAACAACAAAGATCGTAATACACCCATATCAATTAGTTGCAACGGCTCACCTCTCACTGTGTCTGTTATGGGGCGCAGGTTCTCCCACTTGCCTCAGCTACGCTGGGTGCCAGTTGTTGCAGTCAGAGCCCAAATCAGTCAGCCTCACATGGGGCACCCACTGTTGCAGCACAAGCAAGCTATCAGGCTGCAACAAGGCTTTTATGGTCAGTCAGATTCTACTCTCCATGCTTTTTGCTCTTCCTCCAGAGGCCATGCCAGGCCACACTCTACTCCTCAGGGCTATTTAACTACTTAGCAGGAACAAGCTACAGCGGCACATTGTCCATGTCAATCAACCCACTGCCTTGGTAGCAAGGCCACAGCTGCAGATTATCAATGCTCATCAACCCTCTGCCTTCACTCCTCTACAGTAACAGAAGTAATTTTCTGTCTGTCTGCTACAAAGGAATACTAAAGGCCATATACCTTGTTAAAATACAGTCATAATGTTGCCATACTTTAATACTTCCCTTCAGGGAACAGAAATCACATCACATAGTAATTTAAGAGGAATTTGGTCCTCAGACAAAAATAAAGGCTTCTGATTAAACCAGAAAATTACAGAACTCCAGAAAAGTCTTGTTAGCGGAAAAGAGTTCTGTTTTAAATGCTGGCATCTTTGTTTTATGCTACATTTGAGCAGTTCCCTAGAAAATCTTGTCTTTTTTCTTTTGTCTTTTTTTTTTTGTTCCTGCATCCTCAATACAAAGAACTATAAGACAACATGATTTGTATCATCTCATTCTGCTGACATTAGAACAGGATAAGCTTTGAACTTTGCTTGTTTCCTGATCTGATTTATGATACCAGATTTTAAATAGACCTGCCAGTGCATCTAATTAACATTGGCGTGTGTGGAAATAGTTGGGATGTTTTAGAAAGATCTGGTAAGATGAATTTCCAATCTCCTTCGTGATGGGGGAATCAAACCAACTTCCAGCTTACAAACAAAACAGAGAAAAGAAAAATGCCTACTATCAGATAAGATGCATAACATTAAAGAATCTTAACTCTAGTAACTATTATTTTCTTACTAGCAAATGGGTTGGTTTTTTTCCCAGAACAAATATTTGTCAATCTTATTTAATAATTTATCTAATAGAACAACAAGGATTTAGTAGACTGTGAGATGCATTTTAAAGATATTTTTATTAATATGACAAGTTAGCTGTTACAGAAAGAAGTTACAGAAAGAAATATCTGCCAGAACATTGACCCTACAAGGTGTATTCCAGTATTTCTGCCTACTTTCTCTTTTAGATTCCAAAACGTGTGTTGAGGCACAGGTAACTCTTTCATTTAACTCTAGGCAAAGAAAGCTTTGGAGGGAAGACCCATTTAAAGAGCCTTAAAGGTAACACAGGAACCTCTTTCAAAGCACATGTCCACTGAGGAACACGGTTAGGCTCTTTGTTCATGAGGGGGGAAATGGAAAAGAAACAACATAATGTAAATCAAATCATATGATAAGGGCTATTCCTGCTGAGCAGCCACGTACCTTATGGCTCAGCCTGCAGCAGGACAAAATGCATGTTCTCTGGGTTGACCGTACCCCATGTGTCTTGCTTGTTCCTGTGGCCAGAGAGGTCAGAGTTTGTTTCCCCAGGGCCAGTAAGAGCATGCCATACAGGTGCAGAGGGTACACCAGACCTCCCAGCACATGTGTTTTGTGCTGCTAAGCTGGGAATAACCCTTTTTCACAGATGGTGAAGATGCCACATCATGGTGTCATTGCCATGTCCTGCCATAGAAAATTCCTCTGTGAGCCACTGCTGTCACCTGTGGAACAGTTTATAAGGGGAAGAATGACTCCCAACAGAAATAATTATTTGACTTGGTATTTTTAAATCTCTTTGAAGACCCAGTTCCAGCACTTGCTCAGTTGACAGATAGATTGCTTCAAGCAGACTGAACGTGATGACATCAAAACCAGGTATGTGAAATCAGAATGGGCTTTGTCCACACAAGTGATGGTCACTTTAAAAGAACGTAAACTCCCACTGCAACTGAAAAAGATCATAAACTTCCAGTCCTAGTCTAACGATAATGTGCTGAGTTTTGGACTCTGCCAAAACATGTGATTTGTCCAGGAAATTGTAATTTATTTCTAAAGCTGAAGGAATTCCTGTGTAGAAAAAATTATAGGACACAGCTTGTCAAAATTGAGACACTTCACGAAGATGTGCAATTTCTAGAAAATTTTAAAGATAATATCAAGCCATGCATTTAAACATTTCTGAACTACTTTATCAGTAATGCTAATTAATTAATTTAAATATTTTAGTAATTTAATGATACTTGACAATATTTAAATGACAAAAATCCATGCTTCTGATTTGAAGAATCTATTCTCCATAGCAAATCCCAAAATAGTATCCTGTCAATTCATTATTCAGAAGAGTCTGATATTAAGGAAATTCTTTTTCCTATCCAATATACCTTTTTGCTGGGAACAGAGACACTGATTACTAGTTCATCAATAGCAGGAAGCTCAGAAGGCTGTCTCATTCTTTACCAAATCATACTGGAATCTTAAAGATGCTTTTAGAATCAACAAATATTTTTCTACTTAGAGAATCAACAAGCAGTCAAAAATTTTTGGGAATTCCTTAGCATCCTCATTATGTGCTAACTGACCAGAAACAGCTTTCAAGTTTCATATTCACATTTAAAATTTGCACGTGCTGGTGCTTAAGCAAGTCTGTTCTGTCAGCATCATGAGTCTGATTTGTAACTTAGAGCATTTTGAGTGATTACATTATTGTCCAGGTCTTGGCCTTGTTTTTCTGCTGTCTTAGAGAAACAGTGGTGATTTCTAAAGAAATACAGCAAGCAGAGTACATGTATTCTGCAGGCAATCATCTTTCAACATAGGAGAGAACTTTTAGAATTCTTCATTACAAGATCATGTCTAAGTGAAGCAAATTCCCAGCTTCTTCGCGTTTCCTATAGCCTACTCATTCATGCTTCTATTACTTCATACCTCTGGTGGTGACTTGGATCTAAACTGGAAAGCCCAGACTAGCCCACTGTCTTTTCCATGGATCTAGTTCTGACAGGACAGCTTGCATGGTGCAAAACCCTAGCTAGTAGCTCTCGAAATTTGGGGTTGCTCCATATTAAGACCATTGAGTGTCCTGCAGGACAGGCAGCCATTACAGCTATACACATGGCTTCCCCGATGCTTAAAGGTAAAAAAACGTCAGCTAAAATTGGAACCAAAGAAATAAAATACGTAACATAGAAGATAAGGAAGGAAAGGACTGACTTGATGGCACCAATATGGGCCTCTAAGCTGGGATTCCTGAAGCCAGTTGCACTGTTTTGTATCTGCCTGGTGTGTATCCAGAGAGATCTGATCAGCAGGATGCTTGAAACCACAAACACTATTAAAGGCAAAGCTATACCAGCATTACAGAGAATAATCAATAAAAAGAAACTAGCTTTCATTGTGACTCTCCTTTCTGAAGAATTTGTCATGGTTGAAGGAGCAGAGAAGTTGTCGTGCACATCGTAGACATCCCAGGCGAAAGGAAGAGAGGTTGCAAAGGAGAAAAGAGATGATGTTATCAGCACCCAGGGCACGAGACAGGAAATTCTTTGCTTCAACCAGATGAAGAAAGACTGAGTAAAACTAGCAATCTTGATACAATAGAAGGCACTAAGCCAGGCTGCAGACCAGAAGCTGGAGTAGTTCAGAAACATAAAAACTGTCTTTAAAATTACAAACAAATGTTCTTCATAATAGGAAGTTTCGCAAAACAGACTTAGGAACAAATCCAGCATCATCCAGGACTGCAAAAAGAATCTGGATAAACTCAGAAAGATCATAATTGCATCATATGAGGACAATATTTTGCTCCTGATGCAGCTAGTTGAACTGGCAACCAAAATAGTTCCATTTCCTAGAAGTCCTGCCATGGATTCAATTATAGCAATTGCTAGAAAAAGGAGAGAAAGTAACATGGACATAGCAACTCAAGAACTCGCAATTTTTACTCAGCTTTTCATGGGCTCCTGAAAGCCTTAGACTTTCAGGGCAATGCTACTAGCTGTTAACAGTGCATGCTCACCTATTTATATCAGAGGAAGAAGTATCATAATAAGTCATTTAATATCTATGTTATTTTACATTTTTTGATGATTAAAATAGCTCAGCTGTTTTCTCTAATCATGCAAATTCGATAAAGATTCAGTTACAGACTTTTCAGTTCAGAAAAAGGATTTGCATTTAAAGGGCTCAGATGCACTTTTAAAAACTTGTGGTAATCCAGTTCACAGAACTCTCTGAATTTATGTATTTACAGGTGGAGAAGAGTTTCACATGTGTGTATGCTGTCTCATGCTAGGACTGGGCCCCATGCCCCTGTCTGTCGGGAGAGAAAGATCATTTCAATATCAGAAAGTGCAAGAAATGTAAGACATTTTCAGAAAATACACAATTAACTAAATTTTGTACACAAATGCTTAAAGCATCTTAAACCTGTTTGAAGAGCTTGATCTGATTTCCACATCTGGCCATGATGCAGTTATTCTTCCTCTTCCCTCACTCCTGCACCTGTTTGGCAAGCATTCTCACTGTGGGTCCTAGGTTTGCAGAAAAGACATTCAGCTTGGCTACTATTTGCTTTATTTTTCCTAACAAAACAAAGGATTCAGACCTTGGTTCAGCTTAAGTAACTAGAATGGAATAGCTAGTGCTACCTAAGGGGAGCATTTGTCTGGCAACTGACTGACAAGCTAACTGGTGCTGCTGCCATGCTGCTGGGTTTTATTCTGCTCCTGCTGTCGTCTCAGGTAGATTTATCCAGAAAGTACCGGACCAATCTTTTTCTCCAGGAAGGGGAAAACTGAGGTGCTGGAGGGTAGATAATTTCTTCACGCTGCAGAAGATGACCCTCCAGCTCCTGAGGTCGTATGGTGTTATGTGCCTGGGTGGGCCACAGGAATGGCCAAATTTTGACATCAAGAAGGTCACCTTCAAGGTTCTATGCAGTAACCTAGTGCCTGTCACCAAGTGTCACCTTATCACATTCTGGGTGCCAACACTTGTGAAGAAGGTCCTCTACTGCATTGTGTAGCCTTACCATCTCAATGTTGATTGCTAGGCAGCCAATTTGAAGTTCATAGCACAGATGGAGGTGCAGGTCTCCCAGGCCATTTTCCAGACTGTTTACCCATGAGTCAAAGACATCACAGAGATAAGATGGGTGTTAGCTGAACCTGAACTCCCCATCTTCATGGACACAATGTGTACGTACATATCCCTGTATGCTATTTATGAAGAGGCTAACATCAGTACATTTAAAAAGCTACTCAAAATGTTGCAAGTCCAGAGAGACAATTATGGATGAAGTATGCATTACAATGGCCATGGGTGTCAAGGAGTATCAGGAGGAGCTGTTCCATGAGGGAAAGTGAAGAAGTTACCAGAAGGCAAGGCAGGGACAGTAAGGGCAGGGTCCAGCATGCCATCCCACAGCATATGAGCAAGGATACCAGATAAGCTCTGTGATGGTAACTGGGGTCAGCCAGCAGCCCACTGATTGTCAGACAAGTCCATAGTGATAAGGCATGTCCAAGACCAAGCCAGGAATTCAAGTCTGCAGGTCAGGATCAGCACCCAGACCAGCTGAGCATGTGTCAAGGCACAGGCATAGCTGCAGTGCTGCCCAGGCAGAGACCAAGGGTGAGCATCCTAGAAGCATCTCCTGAAAGTATGGGGGGCCAGGCCCCACTGCAGCTTCCCGCAGCAATCTGTGTCAAGGCTGTGAGTGCTGGCTCTGCACTGAGGCAGGCAGACACCTCAGCAGGGGCAGGGAATGGCCCAAGACCTGACAGCACTGCTGGGGCAGCACCTGAGAACTTTGTCAGTGAGTCCATTCCAGTACCATCTTTCTGACATCTGGTGGTAAAACGAATAATATCAGTGCTATTCAACACAAGTAAATTCCAAGGGTTCGACCAAAAAAACCCAGTTTGTTTAAACAGGATTAACTTCTGCAGTAGATAGGTAGTTAATTACTAAAGTAGTTCAGTAAATGTATAGAGAACAAGTGTACCGTGTACAGTATTCTGGGCTGTTTGAACAGGAGCATAGCCAGTAGACCAAGGGAAGTGATTCTCTCAGCACTTTTTAAGACAGCATCTGGAATGCTGCATCCAATATTCAGGGGTAATTTTATTTTTCTAGTGACTGGAGACTATTAAATCTGCAGATTCAGTAGGTTTGGATTAGGTGCAAAGTTTTTGGAAGACAGATTCAGAATTCAAAATCATCTTGACAAACTAGAGATGCAGACTGAAAAAATATGGACAGATACTTATAGACACAAAAAGACATGCATAAAAATGCTGGATGAGGAAGAAGGTGTCAACAGAAGTACAGGGAAGGATCTGGTGGGTACAGCAACAGTTGTGAAGACAATCATAAAACTACAGCTGGGATGCTGTGAAATACAAACAGCAGTTTTTGTTTGCTGTACAAATTAAGGCATTGTACTGTTCTGTGTAGCTCTAGCAAGGTTTTTCTGCAGAACTGCAAATTTAAAAAAAAAAATGCACAAATTGAAAGCACCAGACTTGTTTAGTTTAGAGAGAAGAAATCTGCAAAAGGTCTTACGCATGCAAAAAATAACTCTGAAGCTCTTCTCCATGTACATTATGGGGAGGGCGAGGAGTGTCAGGCTTCATAATAACTAAGTCTGATCCTTTTTACAATTAGAGTGTTAAAACTCAGAGGAAAAAAAGTCACATATATTCTTATTGCAAAATTTTTAGAAGATTTTGAACAAGAAGCTGCAAGAGTGTCACAGAGGGAAAGCTGATCCTGCCTTTGAGAAAAGAAGTGAATGACAGCACAACTTGGTCATTTAACTACGTAGAAGTCTAGTAAACATGCATTTGTTTCCACTTCATCAGTCTGGGAGAAAATCTTTCCCAGCTAATTAGGCTGTTCAGTTTGTCTTTTGACTTTGTGTATTGGAGTCTTTACTTCTTAGTAATACCTCATAGTCACGCAGGAAATTAGCTAATTTCAAAACATGCCACATTGCTGGGCAGATACAAACCACTCCATTTACAGATGCATCGGTAAGTTACCTGGCAGCTCAAACCCACACGGTACGTCGGGATCAAGGAGTGGAACGCGAAATCTCCAGAGTCCTGAGTTTAGGCCTTAACCGCTGACAGAGTGCAGCAGCTGGAGGTACCAAACAGGATGAAAAGCATAGGAAGAGACAAGATAAAATGAAAACTTAGTGGAAATACACACCAGGCAATTGAGGGTTCGGCTCAGGAGAGACAAGGTGACTTTTTCTTTTTTTTTAAAAATATGTCAGTCCTCTTTGTGTTTCACAAGCATTTTTTGTGATACTGCAAAGTATATGAAGAACTTTAGAATCAAGTACAATCTAAAACACAGAGGGGGACAGCAGATTTGGGGCCTAAACAGAAGAGGAGAATTTTTATGACCGATGACACTTCAATATCTGGTCCACAGCTGTAATTAAAGGTGAACAATATGGACGTACTTTTATTTGTAAAAAAAATTGGAAAATGGTGTTCTTGCTGACACCTTTTAAAGCATTACCAATGGCCCTGGAATTCCTATAGTTTCTAATTTAACTGTAAACACTATGCTTCCACATAATTTCTAGTTGTGGCATTATAGTTAAAACATACATGTTGAGACACAAACCTCTGAGTTTTGGTCATGACCATTGATTTTAACAGTCATGACTCAAGTGATTCTGCATCAGAAGAACTTAATCTACACATGAAATATAGTTGATTCTGTTTACTAGCCCCATAATGTCTGGAATTACTCTGAAATTTCACCTCACACATCAGCACCCGTTAAGTCATAAGGCTTAGCTCTATTTTGCTGCCACAATCACAGAAGTTAGCCTGGGCATGCTGTAAGCAGGTATTAGTGAACAGCTCCACATCTCACACAAGGCTGCCTCTCATCTCAATCAATTCTGTAGGGCCAATGTGGGCCATAGCTTCGGTGTCATTAAATTCACCACTTTTGATTGTGTTGAATATGAAAGGGGATTTTTAGTTCTACTGACTTTTCAGAATAAGAACTGAATTTTAGAGCAAATATCCTTTTAAATCAGCCTGTAAGCAATTTTAAAAGACAAAGAAGGTAGCCAGTACTTCAAAGAACTATAGAAAATGTTTTTTTAGGATGTATCTCAGAAGGTGGGGCACTGCGAAGAAGCAAGAGCAGAGCTGGTAGACATTCAGTTCTAACAGAGTCCATCTGGCAGCCTGCTCGCCTCAGACATTCCATTTGCCTGACCATGCCTCCACAATAGCAGGCTGCATGGCTGCTTATTCAGGGATTATGTTTTTACCCTTTCTTGCCCTCCTTCATTTTAAATAAAAGTTTCAGAGGCTAAGGCTTGCTTTTCTGAATGGAAAACAATGCTTCGTGGGGGTTTTGGGATGATTTCACTGTTAATGTTTGACTGTGTGAAAAGACAGGCAACTACAGAAAAACCTTTTTAATATAGGTCTTTACCTGGTTGCATAGAAAAAAAATTCAGGTTTGCACTAGTACAGTAACTGCAACAAACTACAAAATCATTAACAATAGCCTGAAGTGTTATCATAATTAAGCTTATTTGTCCTTAGAGATTGTGCCCAGTGAAGCAATAAAATGAGACACTAAAGTGAGATAGACAGTAACACAAGACACTCACATAGGGCAGGATTATGCCCAGGGAAATCCAGGAGAATAGGGTGGGTGTTTTGTAGTTTCAGCTTCAACATCTTCTGCCATTCTTACTTTCAGTGCTTTCCCCTTCTGGCTTCTTTGGCTAACCTTCTTTACCCTTCTGTCTTAATTCTCAGGCTTCCCTTCTCTACTATCTGAAACCCACCCCTTTTCTTTTCTGCCATCAAGGCTACCCTTCCTCTCTACGTCTGATTCACACGCCTTGCATCTCTTTTATCCACTTGGCTTCCAGGCCTGAGTATGCTCTTCCTTTTGGGTGGGTTGATGAACCTTCAGTTAGAAGGACCCAGACAGGTCAGGCTAGCCCTCCTTTTTTCTCATCACCTTTAACAGATTCAGCCAGGTAACTGAACTACCACACACTGAGCTAGTCCATGCTTACAGCCTTTGTCTTTCCTCTTCTTCCTGCCTCCTCTGAACCTAATGTCTTTTGCCTGATGTTAGTGGTTAGAAGAATCAGCAACTTTTCTGTCCTTTTTCCTAAATAAAGGTGTTAACAAGTGGCCCAGAGAAGTTGGAAGAACAAGTTGCCCAGGGAAGCTGGGGATGCTCCATCACTCGAAATGTTCAAGGCCAGGTTGAATGAGGCTTTAAGCAACCTGATCAAATGAAAGATGCCCCTGACCATGGCAGGGGGATTGGACTACACAATCTTTAAAAGGTTCCTTCCAGCCCAAACCATTCTGTGACTCTATGATTCTGTGTACCTGGTGGGCTGAAGGTAGATGGGAGAGCAAGTATTTGGTGGGATAAAAAGGCAGTGAAAAGTTCCCATCTGCCTATGTGACTAAGAGTCTCTGAGAACAATTTTGCCACAGAAGGGATCACTCTGTGCTACCCATAGGGCAGTTAGAACACTCTGCTAGATCCCTGACTGGCAGCTCCTGTTCTGGGCTGCTTAAAATGAGTTTATCCTGCTATCAGTCCTCCCATCCACAGCAGAGGACGAGGGCTCTCAGATTATATTGCCTCCAGTTTCCTGAACTTCTCTAGTGAAGCAGCAAGCTCTCGCAGTGCTTTGGTGTTCTGATGTTTTCAAAACAAATTTGTGCTTTTGGTGGTGACCAAAACTACTACTAGCCTTTGGCAGACAGTCTTTCATATAAATAAGAATTTCTTTCATGTTGCTTTACCCCACAAATGACACTGCTCACTGGTAGTAGGGCCATCGGTGACCATCTGAGGTAGAAAAGCTCGAGTTAGGCAAGCTTGTTTTTGAAACTAAGCAATCTCTTTGTAAGGGATAACTTTTCCACATGAGTTTCCAAGATGTCTGGTGACATTAACATTGCTGCATCATATTTTTCTAATGTTCGTTTTTTCCTTTAATTACAAAAATCTGGCAAATTTTTGTGCAGTCTATGATACATACCTATTTTGGAAAGGTTGAAGCTGGGATATCAATCTATGAAGTAAAATTTTGCCCTGCCAAAGTGCTGCAGGGGAATTTACCATTCACACAATGCTGAAGATCAAAGTCCCAATTCAATTTCACTTCAGGACAGATATTAAGAAAATAATTTCTGAAATCTGCCTAATTTTCTAACTCTTGAATCTATAAGGAACGCTTATAACCCCATCTGTCAAGCACACATCAATGCACTTAATAATTCCACATTTCTTTGAACCATACACCTATTTAAATCTAAGTCTAAAAGATAATTGCCATTAAACAGTTTTATGTGTGACAGCTGGAAGGCCTGTCCAACACTATTTTTTTCAATGTGCTGATCAGTGTTACATTTGGAAAAGCTAGTGTACTGCTAGCTAGAGAAGAGAAAGAGCCTATCACACAGAAAAAAGCCAGGGGTCCTAATTTGTGGACTCCAGAGAGCAGAGCTGTCATCTGTGCCTCAAAGATAAGAAGGGAATCAGCCGATAAGGATTACTCGTGACGTCTCACACACACACACACACACCAGTCCTTCTTCCTGCATCAGTAGTTAGAAAAAGTTTACAGGGAAACTTTGTTGTATTCAGCAGCTGATAAAGGCATCTTTAAAGAAACTTATGTGCTAGCAGGAAAAAACAGCATGTATACAGCACCATGTTCTTGTACATGTGAATACTGCACGTATGCAGCTCACAATATCCCTGAAGCTCTACAGGCTGTATATTCAATAAAGACGTTGGACTGCACACTGCCATCATGCAATACCCTCCAAGGCAGACCTTCTTCAAGGCTTAAATGCATATGCAGCCATTACACTGTCCTGTGGCACCTAACTTGAAGACTTCCATATCCTATTGATAGTGTGGAAAATGTAAGATATGCTGCCCCAGCTTGTTGCTGCCAGATGCAAATGTGTTCTGCCCTTACTCCAATATGTGCAAGAAACTCTGCTTGGAGAAGTACATAACTGCAGTGTCTGAGTTACTCAGCTTCAGCTAATGGCCACAGTCAGGTTTTTCTGAAGCATGGGTCATCTAATTTGGGGTTAAATATGTCTTATACCTGTGTATCTCAGAGCACAAGCACAGAGAGAGCATATGTGTGAAATAAATCCACATTTTCTCCAAAGAAAGATATGGCTTTTTGAATAAATACAAATCTTAATGATTTCATTCTCTCCATAACAGTTCAACCTTCCTACTGAATTATTTAATGAGCTCTATGCAACAGAATGGTGCTCAGGAGCACAGTCTTCCAATGGAAACCAACAGTCATGTCTGTCAGATCCAGTGTATAATGTTATTATGATCTGTGATGACTTAAGAGATGGAACATAATCTCCATGCCAGATCTTGCAAGACAGTTTTCTCAGCATCACAGCACCACTGAAGCGTGTACTAAATTCGAAGACCCATGCTCTTCACTGAGAAACTGATGTGCATTTCATGTCCTGAAACATCCTATGCACACCTACACTGAGACTGTGATCCAGCTACTTTTCAAGATGTGTCCTGATTCATTTACAAGATCGGAAAAAATTGTCCGTATATACACATTCAAAGTGTTTCTAGATAATGCATGTGGGACAATCCATTTGGTGTGGCATTATTAATGTAACATTTTGTCAAGTTATTTGGTAAAATAACATTTAATCAGCAGGAGGTAGCGGACCTGTTAAAATATACGGGCTCATGAAACCATGTTAACTCCAATCATAACTCACTGGCATATTAAGCAAATGGCTTTTTTGCTCTTCCCAAATTCCATTTTAAAGCTGAATACTTCAGCCAAGATTTTATTACTTTCTTCAATTTGAATTACATTGTGTTCAAAATGATCATAGCCACTTTATAATCAAAAAGGCAATAAATTCCTTGTCCAGAGAAATTTCAAAGCCTAGAAAGTGTTCATGAGAAAAAATAGAAGTAAAATTAATTTCATTACTTAAAGCTTGAGAACTTTAGGATGCTGTAATTAGAAGATGGAAGAATTCAGACACATGGATAAAGCAGATAAATAACCTACATAATGTTATGAACAAATTTGTCCCGTCTGTTTACAAAGGTAACTCCACAGTAAGATCACTTACAGTTAAACCTAGCCAGGCCACTATTGTACCATTTCTTTGTCTATACTACCAGTGCAACTACTGAAAAGCATTTGTGAGAGAGTACTGGAACTGCAGATATTGTGAAAAAAGATGCACAGTAGGGAAGAGTGGAAAAGGCTCAAAGGGGAATGCAGCAGAAACATATGGAAGACTTAAAGCTATGTTAAACCAAAGGATTAAATGGGTTGAATTTTCTTACATATTCCCATTTTGCCGTTTACACAAAGATTTGAGATTTGACTAGCTGTAAATTAATTTAAGCCACAACGAACAGACCACCTCTGTATCTGTTGGACAGTGTGGATCACAGTAATGCTGCTCCCAGCAATGCAAGAGTTGTGACTACCAAGAGCATCTTGTTACTTCCACTAACAAGATTCTCAATCATTTATGCAAGAAGTATTCACAAATTGGATTCTGATGTTAAGATGAAAGGAAGTAGCCTATTGCAAGGCAAGAAAGGTCAACAGGGACCTTTTTTGCTGTATGCAAGGGCCTTTTTTACAGTATGTAGAGCTGTTTGGTAAATGTAGAAATGTATAGCTACCAGCGACCCGAGTGGTGGAGAGGACTGGCAGTAAGTTACTGCTTTCAGTCATGTAAGAAGTCTGTTGTCACAGTATAATCAAAGATGTTAAGAAATTATGCACCACTACAGGAATAGGGGAAAAAGTCAAATTGATGAAGGTGAGAAGATTTGGACTTTAGGACAGTGACCAAAGATTTGGCAAGCTCTGAACAACTGGACAGTTATCTAATTATCTTCAGACTAGTGAACCAAGGCACCATGCTGCCCTGAGAAACCAGTGAGGTGGGGAGGTAAACAGTTCTCTCCTGGTATTCTGCTTGGTTCAGTCTTTTTGGAAGCTGACACCAAACTGCTCCCCACCATCTTTCTCAGCTCCTAGCTGCCACTTGAGAAGGTCTCAATTCCCAAAGTCCACTACTCAGCTTTTAACATCTTAGGGAAGGAATCTGGTTCCCAGTCCGCAAATCAGAGAAACTTCCCTCTCAGATCTTTCCAATATGCATCCTTAGGGAAACAATGACCCCCAGGCTGGGCCGTCACCTGAGAAGCCACAAACCACTGTAAATAGAATCCGTAATGAGCGGTTTCTTTTATGCCTCTTAATGAAAAGAAAAAGAATCAGAAGTAGTTGTGTATTCACCCCTTGAATGGACTTAGGGGTGCAGATGAGCGACAGCACCAAGAGAGTCAGGATGCTGGCCTTGCCTGTGCCGGGGGAGGAGCACGGGATCCAAACCCATGCTATCTTGTGATAGGCAGGGGCCTCCAGGCCCCAGAGCAGCAGGTTGGAACAGGTTAGCAGCAGTGAGAATATCAGACCAAAACAGGCTCGTTGGGTGGGCAGGGTAGTAAGGCTGTTGGGGAGAAAGGGAGCAGCAAAGGGCTGAGGAGAGGCTGGGGGAGCTGGAGAATCACCTACTTCTGTTCGAAAAGGTTTCAGTCCCCTCCAAGGCACAGAGAGACACGTGGATCATCAAGGGAGGCAGAAGGGAACAAAAAAATACACTTTTATGAGAAGCAGAGGTGTTGAGAAGAGAAGGTGGTGGAGAGCAGATGAAGTGTATCCATCCCCCCCTCCCATCTTCTGTAAGGGTGTTTTTCTCAGGGCTTTCCCTTTCTTTTCTCCTCCCCACAGCAATCAGCCAAGCTGGGAAGAGGAGATTGTCTCTGAGCTTAGCGGCGTGTCTCAGCACAGAAGACTGGTAGTAAACAAGCAACAGATCTGCCGGCTGTGGAAGCCACAGGAGCAAAGCCTGAGCAGGGACCAGGATGAGCACTCCTGCAGAGGTAAGAACACAGGCTTGCCTTGCGCCCTGCTGTGCACCTGCGCTGCACCCCTCTTTGCACTGCTGCACTGCGCCGCTCACTGCCCCTGGAACCGCAGCGGCTGGGTCTGCAACAGGGTGTTCAGAGTTAATGATGTGGTATGTGGTGTGAGTAGTCAGAGGTTCTTGCCTTTCTTGTTCCTCATCCTAAAGGCCACTCTGAGGCTGCATTTGGATCTGTCTGAAGCACTGGCCAATACATAGTAGTAGCAGTAGTAGTAGTAGTAGTAGTAGTAGTAACAATAATAACAATTAACAATAACAATATCTTTTATTGTATCCCCATTTTTTTCAACAAATTATTTTAAGGAGTTACTAGTGCACAAAGACACAGATTTTTCCCCCACAAATAATTGTGGGTAAACATGGCATAATGTTCTGAATGTATGCTAAGCCTAATTGCTCCCCACTTAATGCGTTGTCCTTTTCCTGATTTGATGTCTTATATAAATAACTAGTGAAGTGCTAATTGCATATTTACAGGCAAATTGCACCAAACTGAACTGTTAGCTCAGTGTTGCTAAAATGTACAAAACATTCAAGGACAACAGAGATAAGTAAAGTTTTCTGTGTAACTAAATAATACAAAATAGAAATGTGTATGTTTTGTTGTGTGAGAGCTGTTCAATGTATTGCAAGAATTGTGTCTGTAATACAGTCACTTTACCTTGTCTGTAATTTTCCGGCTGAATAATGTGCAGAAATGTTTGATTTGTGCATCCATTATCATATTTCTGTGTGATAAAGATCAGACAACAACCACAATTTTAAAGTTATTGGCTGTGGTTATGCTTCAGGCTTTTAGTACTCCAGAATATGATTCAGCAAACTTTCTGTTTAGTTCCTCATGTTAGCAGGTACTATGGCTAAAATACTATTTCTCAAATGGCATACAATGTGCTCAGTTTATATGCTTAGGTGATTTACTGACAAAAGATAAATTTAAGAAAATGTTGATGTTTTTCTGAGTATTGAGGCATTAGTCTGAAAACATGTCAACCATATAAATAATGTGATAAACACAATTTGGGTAATAGCCAAATTCAGTAATTCGTGGATAATCTACTGGCTGAAAAATAATACACCAAAACTGTCTGGTAAATAGTTATGAAAAATAACTCCCATTCTCCCTGCCTTTGATGTCTTTATTTTAATTTACTAGATTTTCATAAAAGTTAGATGCTTCTATTTCTGCATCAGCACTAAAACACTGGGAAAATGCAAGGTGAGGAAGAAGCGCACAAAAGAACTTCAGTGTCCCTTGCAGAACTGAAGAATGGCTCACAAACAGAAAGAAGGAGATGCTGAAGGAAAATAAAGTTCTTTGGCTGATTTAATTGCATCAAATAGTTCTTGTTTTAGTAATAATAGTACCTGTCAAGATTCTGCTAGCCTAAATCACGCTCATATTTGAATTGGCTGATTCATGTAGTACACAAATTCAAAACTATTCATTTTATAATTAAGGACAATTATAAGTCAGCTTTTAGTCATTTTACAGGCATTTGATCTCACTTAGCTACAGTGAAGCCATTTAAATCTGAGCACTTGCACATTCTTCAAAGAAAAGCATGAAAAAACTGAAATTGTAGTGGAAATTACATTCACCTTCAACTTCATGCAAATACGAATCATCCTTCTCACTTACTCATAATCGAGGCCCATATGGAAAACCTCTGTCAGAGCTTAAAGGCGTTCTATTCTGTTCCACAGGCTTGTTCAAACTATTCACTTGTCCCTTTATGTGGAGCATGCTGGCTGAGGCAGCCAAGCCTCAAAACACACCACAATAAAGTGCTTCTGCTTCCTGCAAGTGTATAATGCTCCTGCATCCTGAGCGTGAGAAGTGTTTATATCCCATCTCCAGTTCCATCCAGTCAAATGCATACTTCCTCGACCAAGGGTCTCTGAATTAGGAAGGGCTCTGTTTTTCGGTGCCTGTGAAACATTTAGTCCATTTGTGGCATAAAAGTGGAGGTCACACAAGACAAGGATTCTGACAGGGCTATTGCCCAGGTCAGTATCTTGACAAGAGTACTGAAAGAGCAGGTGTTTGTATGGTTTTCTTTAAGCTGTTGTCATGGAAAAGATATAAGGGAAAACTAAGTATGACTGCCTTCCTCTATTTTCTTGGTTTATGTAAGTCCACAAGTTCTCTCAAATTCATCCCCAGTAACAGAGTAAAGATTAGAATGACATTCCTGTTGAAGGTGGACTGTTTGAAGAACACTGTTTATCCTTATGGCTCACGTAACACAAACCTTAATACAGTTTCCAAGTAGAGGCACACAACCAATTTCCACCCTTGTCTCTTCTTTTGGCGTATGCTGTGCTCAGCCAGCTACTTCACTAGTTGTTTCACATTGGGTTCTTGAGGGGGACAGTCTAGCTCTCCTACAGTTTTATAAAAAAACTATTATTTAATGCACTTCCCATTTCAAAACGAACATAATGTATAAGCCCAATATAGACCTACTGTTAACTGGGATTTCAGCAGAAATTGCTGTGACAACCTTAAAATACCACTGTCTTGCTAGGATCTCCACAGCCATGACATATCTTACTCAAAAGAGAGAAACAGATGTCCTCTGATAACATGAAACCAAAGAACTGCAAACTTACCAATATTTTGTACTAGGAATAGGTCAGATTTTCAATGTGAAAAGCAAAATGTTCATTGCAGTAGAGAAATCTGGAGCATTGTGAATGTAAATAATTCACTCTCTCCCAAATGGTGAGAGATGAGGGCTTGCATGTTGGAGAATACTTTTTCTTATTCCTTTTCAGCCAAGCAAATTTTCTTTCACTCACTTCCCTGCCATACTGTTAGGTCATGATACTTAGTCTCTACTTGAGAGCTTTTTTACTACAAGGGGTGTATGAAAGGAATTTGGATTTCCTGCTTTATATTTCCTACACTGTATTTTGCCAGTATGATCATGTTCTGTATCTAGCATCTTTTAATGCCAGGATTCACTTGTATGTACTTGCTCTCCATTTAGTTATTCTGCATCCTGCCTAAAGAAGTCAGGAGAATAGTATTTTAAAAGGGAGAAAAGCTGTTAGGCACTTAACCCTTGTTAGCATTTTCCATGAGTCAAGTAAGCTAACGTCTGCTCTTGAGAGGCTTCTGTTAATGACTGAATAAAATGCACATTTGAAAAATATAAAATTATGAGGTCCATTTTTCTGTTTCTTTCTGTGTTTTCTGTTCTGCTAATATTTTTGTACAGGAATTGTACATAGTATATTAGGCAAGATCATTAACAGCAGACTTATTAATTTCCTTGGCTTTCCTTTGCTTCATTTCTTCTTGTGATTTTTGTAAAGATCTGTTTTCTGTTTTTGTGGAAAAGAAGACAGATACAGAGTGTAGTGACAAATGCGGTTTACCTACTGCATGTAAGGGAGCAGCAGGGTAGGCAGTCTAGCAACTGAGAGTCATGACAAGGCAGGCAAAAAGTAAAGACTTCATCAGCAAGGGGTACACCCCCACAGCATGGGAATGGGGGTAGCGGGTGAGGCAGGTCTGGTGGCAGTAGCCAGGGTGAACCAAGAATGCAGATTGCCAGGCAAGTCCATTGCAAGGAGGCAGGACCAAGGTCAAACCTGCAGAATCGGGTCTGCAGGAAGGTCAGGACCAGGGCAGTGGGTTACACAGCCAGCTGCAGGCACAACTGCTGCTGCAGCGTAGCTCAGGTGGAGATCATGCACGGCAGCTGCATAAAGCAGCTCCTGGGTGAAGAAGTGGGCACCTCCACCGAGGCTGCTTCTAGCTTTTTCTCAAAGAGTTCCAAGGGCTGTCAAGGTTTCCCAAACAGCTTTCTTTTATTGGAGAACCAGGCTTGAGCACAGGGAGCTAAGCTTGAGGCTGTTGGGACTGGCCCTGACACTGGCATGTAAGACTCTCCAACTAGCACTCCCATCAGTTTTACACCTATGAGTTTTGCTCCTTGCTTGCTGTACTATTTCTTCTCTATCCCTGTTCCTCTCGGGTTTTCCATTATCTTCTGCTTTTCTCCCTTTTGCCTCCATTTTCTCACTGTATATTCTTATTCAGTTATTCCACTTTTTTTTTTTCCCCAGTTCTTTCCCTTTCCTTATATTACCAGCGTCCATTCCTGATCTGTTCTTTTGTAATCTGCTGTTCTGCCCTCTTATGTACATCAAAGTAGGTAGAACCAGTGGACACATAAAGTAAATGTCACTTTATCTAACTTTATTCAGGTAGACATCAGAGGTGTATCCTAACATAGTCAGCTAGCTTCCTTCATAGTCAACAGAGAAAAAGACAGGTAACTGGGCAGGACACTTCAGCTCATTCTAAGGCAGATGTCTAAAACAGAGCTGTCCCCATAAGGTGCCTGGCCTTCTCCACTGGCTAAAGAGACACACCTAGATTATGAACACAACTAAATTAAAGTGAGATAAAATCTGTATATAACATCTTCTCTGTGACTTACTGCAGTTTTTAGACTAGGGCAAGTCTTTTCTCCTGCTTGAATTGGACTAGAGTGCTTAGGATCCAGGAGCTATTTCTTCAGGAGGAATAAGAAATTAGTGCCCAGGTTGCCAGACTGTAACAGAATAAAGAATGACCAGTCCTAGCCATCCTGTTATTAGCTTTATGGGCTCAAAAAGGCTTTGATATCTTCAGGAGGTGTATGCAAGGTGCATAAACCAAAAGGAACTATGGCGGGACAGACCTCTTCAAGGCAAGCTGGCTTCTCAATGCATTATTCATAACACTGTTCAACAGTTGTAGCTGGAAAAGACAGGGAAACGAAGGAGGTGAGAAAGCCCCTTGGAATAGAGTCACCTAGATGACTTGGATGACTGTTGGTATTCTGGCAGTAGTCCTGCAAGTGATTTTCTAGTAGATTAGATGGAAGACAGAGTATATGACCAGTGCTAGCTTTAATATTAATTTTTCTGTCTTCATTTTTTGTCTTATTTTTCTCTCTTCAGACCTGTGACCAGCAGCTGAGAACAGGTGCAACAAAAGAACGATGCCTTCAGGGGAAAAGCCTACTTCTGTGTACACTTCTTCTCAGTACTCTCCTTGGCTTTACACTGCTTGTCACCTACATCATGATGACTTGTGGTCTAGGTATAAGATGGGATATCCTTTTCCCTGCTTCCTCATCCACCCCATTTGTAAGACCCCTTTCTCTCCTAGATGCCTCCATTGTGTATTAGGCTTCGCATCTCTCTTAAGAATCAGATTTTCAGTATCTCAAAGAATCCTAACACCAATTGTAAAAAAGGTACACTATTCTGTATCTTCCTTGGGTCATAGTGGGGAGGGAACCCCAAACTTGTCCTCCTTCTCTGCCTGCCATTTAGTATGCCTGGGCCCAGTTTTGAGGGAAAGCATCATTATATTGCTTGCATCTTATCATCATGTCATGCTCTGTCTGTAGTCACCTCCAGGAAACTGGACTGAATATGAAATTTGGAGCTCCTCCTCCACCTTTTTGTCTCTGACTTAGTAAGTCTAGTCCTAGTTTTCTAGTACAGATCAGTGCAGTCATAGTATCAAAAGAAAAGCTACAGTCCCTCACTAATGGGGGAGCTGTGAGCATAGCCCAGAAATATTAATTTGCCTTTCAAATTTGCTAAAGGACTATCTGAAGAACGGTCCATGTAAATGTTTATGCATATGGAATGCTTGGTACTAAAAGTGCAATTACATTGGTGGATACACACATTCCCTGCTCAAAAATAAATCATTGACTCTTCATGTACTATTATTCTTTTGCCCCTGTTATGTGTTGGAAACCTACATAGACCGAGGGAAAACTGTTAATTTAGATCTTGTCTGCTTCTACTCTGCCTACCTTTTACCATGTCAACTGTTGAAACCATAGTATAGAATGCTTTACTTTGATTTACAAGTAGCTTATCTCAGTAAATAATTGATCTGAACTGATGTTGATACAAGACACTGAACCAAGATGAGAACACATACCCAGTGATCTACAGCAGTTTAGATAAAGGGAGTTTTAGATCAAAGCAAGATGTACTAGAAAGTCTTTGTCCTGATTTAACAGATGTGATTGCTGAGAAAAGTTTCCCGTACATGAACATCTCCCTCCACATTTTAAACTTGGCTTCTTATTTTCTCTGTGCTCTGCCCTTCTTTTGCTCCATACGTTGACACCATCAGTTGCTTCTTGCTTATCATTTGGCCAGATTTGGCTGATTCAGAGAAAATACACCGAGAAGGCAGAATAATCCAACCTGTGACTGCCTAGGCAGTATGAACGAAGGACACCATCTCTGGACTGATTACTTGTCCTTTATTCAAAGTATCTCCCTTGTAATGTGCAAAGGCAGTCTTCCTGTGAAGTGAAAGAGCACGCTTTGTTGCATATTCAGCAAAAACTTACATGGAATTCAACATTCTGCATGCAAAGGGGTTTGTACCAAAACTAAATCTTTCAGGGGAAATGTCCCACAGATAACTTCTCATTTTTTCATTTGGAGTTGTTCTCACTCTCCACTGTTACTGTTCAGTTCTCTCCTATTTACTTCCTGCCCAGGATCCTGTGATGCCGAGCTGGGTCTTACACTGTTGGCCAGACTCCTGAATTCTAGGAATGACACTATAGACCCCTGTGAGGATTTCTACAAATATGCCTGTGGCAGCTGGGAAGGCAAACACTCAAACAGAACCACAGAAGAATCACTAAATGTATTTGATGTGTTGTTGGAAGAAAACCAGTTGATCCTGAAAAGGCTCTTAGGTAGGGACAGATGATTGGTGTGTTACCTTCAGCATCTTCCTCAGTCAGAGCTGGGAATACTAACTGAGAGCACAATCATTCCTAACAGGGACTGTGTCCAGCCTCTTCATTCTTCTGTGTATGACAATCTTACATGTACAGATTTATTCTTGATCATATCATATTACAACAGCTGCATTTAAAACATTTTAGTACCCTTTACCAAATCTAACAGATGAAAGTCACACTTTAAAATTCTGACAGCAGCCCAAACCATTTCCTGTTGCCTTGTAAAAGCAGACACTGTGCTTGTCTGAATGTGCGCTCTGGTCATGTGTCCTGACTCCAAGTGGGACTGAAGCCCAGATGTGTACCACCTTCTGCTTGTGCCCCTGTTCCCATGCAAAGAAACTCATGTATTTGGCCTCAGGAAGGGTCATGGCACTAGAAGGTCTCTTGCTTTGAGTGACCATGGAAAGTGTGGATGTATTTACTAAATTGTTCTGAATCAAAGCACAGTATAATATTTTCTCACAGCTTTCTGTGCTCTAATACTGTCCCAAATTATTTTTTTTTTTTCCTCAGAGGCCCCACAGTCTGGGATAAGAGGCTCAGCTAAGGAGAAAGCAATCCGGTTCTATCGATCCTGTATGGATACGCAACGGATAGAATCCCAAGGAACTCAACCATTGAAGGACTTCCTAAATCAGGTGAATGTTTCTGCTGTCTCCTCTCCCTTTAGAAGGTAATTCCTGCAGGGAAAAGGAAGTTAGGATCATATGGCCCTACATATTGGAATTTTGCTGGCAGCTGGCCCTGAAATAAGCTCATGGTTCACAGTACAACTTCTAGGTGTTAAATCAGAAGTCTAGCTTTAAATGCTGTTTCAAGATGTGATTTTCTGACATCAGGTATCTGAATCATTCCTCATGACCTTACATATTACTTCAGGACTGAACAACAACCAAGACTGCAAAGAGGGATCACTTTTAATCTCAGAAGCTCAGTTCAATAGGATCCAACTTCCAGATCAAGGATCATCTTGCAAAATGGGTGAAATTTTTGTGTCTGAGATGTGATGGCCATCCACTACTCCAGGCTTCAGGGGAGCTTGTTTAAAGAGGAAAATGCTTTTCTTTCCATTCTGGGAGACTCTTCTCAGTGCCAGGGATGGTTGTACATGGCTGCCATGCTAAATGTGATTACACCCTATCTCCAAGGAGGATGCAGAACCTTCCAGCAGAAGGAACAGTGACTGCAGGTCTATCTGCAAATCTGCTTGTCAGGGAGGTGGGACCTGTAATCCCTGATCCCTGGCTGTCCTTCTGGATGGCTTTAGAACAGAGACCTTTTTCGTCTCACCTTCTCCTGCTTTTTTCCTGTATAACTTGTTCTGTTGAATACCATTCCTTTTCCCTGTGTCATTTTGCAGTTCATTGCTTTGCTTAGGTGAAAGTATCAGGTCATTTTAAAGCCAACAGGGTATGTAGACTTCTTCATGAGTTTTCCCTGTTGCTATTTGCTTTGTTGCTTCTCAGTTGTCATAATGACTGAGCTCATAGAAGTGAAAAATTATTTTGTAAATATGGACCAAACAAGTGTTTTTCTCACCTGCTGTCATGCTGTGTCTCCCCCTCTCTAGGTTGGTGGATGGAATATGACAGGTGCAGGGAAAGCAGAAGACTTTAATGAAACTCTTCGGACTCTCATGGGCAGATACAGCACATTTCCCTTTTTCAGAGTCCATGTAGGACCCAGTCCTTTTGACCTCAAGACCAATATTATTCAGGTAAGCAGGTTAAAGAAAGAAATTTTTCAGGAAGCACTGGGAATAAAGAGTCAATTACATGGCCCATGAGACCCAAACTTGCTGAATTTAAGCCTATGTTCTTCTGTGAAGAAAGTTTTCCCTAAATTTCAGTAAACTTGATTTTATGACATAAAAAGCACTTATTTCTGGAAATAAGCAGATAAGGAAGAATAAATTGCTTACTTCTTCTCACTTCTCCTGCCTGACAGTGTAGACTGTACTTCATTGTGGAAGGGACTGTTTCTTCTAATGCTGATTGGTATGACTAGTACAATAACGGACTCTGAGTGCTAAGTGTCTAATACACAGTGTACTATGAATTTTGCAGCTCACTGTTGTGACTGAAACCTGCTAGGCAGCTAAGCACCACACAGCTGCTTGTTCACACCCCCACCCCAAATCAGAAGTATAGAAGTGTGAAAACTCACAGGTTGAGAAAAAGATGGTTTAATAGTGGAAAAAAGGGGGAAAAAAAGAACAATAAGGTAAAAAAGGAATAGATGCAAAACCCACCAATTGCTCACCATCAACTGACCACTGCCCAGCCAGTTCCCAAGCAATGGCAGCCCTTGCCAACCTCCTTCACACCCACTTTTATTATTGAGTACAATGTCATGGTATGGCAAACACCGGTGGTCAGTTGGGGTCAGCCGTCCCAGCTGTGTCCCCTCCCAGCTTCTTGTGCCCCCCAGCCCACTCACTGGTGGGATGGTGTGAGCAGCAGAAAAGCCCTTGGCTCTGTGTAAGCACTGCTCAGCAGTAACTACAACATTCCTGCATTATCAACACTGTTTTCATCACAAATCCA
This sequence comes from Falco biarmicus, assembly GCF_023638135.1. NCBI lineage: Eukaryota > Metazoa > Chordata > Aves > Falconiformes > Falconidae > Falco > Falco biarmicus. The sequence continues at coordinate 92,514,658 of NC_079292.1, forward strand.
AAACACAGCCCTATACGAGCTGCTATGAAGAAACTTAACTCTCTGTCAGCCAAATCCACTACATCATGTAGAAATATTCAATGTGGTTTACATTTGACCATCAGTCACTGCAGATTGTAATGAGCTTGTAAATGAGCTGCAGAATATGACAGAGCCACAAAAATTACTTAGCAAACATTTTCCAAAAGTAAAAGTAAGACACAGAAATTAACAAAGCCTGTTAAGCATATTCTCACATTTCTAGTGTTTCTGAAAATAGTGAGATGCTTTTCCTTTACTCCTTTTTGCAGATTGATCATCCTGAGTTTGAGATGCCACCTGAGAGTAAAATCAAAGAACAAAATTATCTTGAGGTAACATATCAGAGGCTGAAGAAAGGTAAAAAGGTATTTGGTGTAGGAATTTCCTTGAAATGCCTCCTGGCTCAGAGTGGTCTGTTTCCGTGGGTTACAGTCACTGACCTCTGAAAATGTCTCCAGAAGGAATTCTTTACAAAAGTCTCTACTTTTCCAAAAAGGTAGTTTGTAAAGTGCAAATCATTTTATATGCCAGGATTACAACTCCTAGTGTAGAAACAGAATGCTATAGTTCAAATTTGTATTTGCTAAATAACATGAACCTGGGCTTCCCTCTAGGTTCCACCTTGAATGAACATTTATAAAAAATACCATCCAAAGAAAGGCTTTGTAACTTTAAATCTGTGTATTGGGGGAGGGGTAACTAGCATTTTAGAAGTTATTTTAAAATGTTTTAACCTAAGCAGGGGAAAAAAGCTCTTTGACTTTGGGAGTCATTGCAGCAAAATTAATTTAATCAGAGCTCTGTAATTTTTCTGAACTTTATAAAAACTGAGTTTATTTCAGTTTCTCGGTCTGACTTTCAGAGAAGTCCTCAAAAAAACCCAAAAACCCTGTCTACCCATCACAAGCATTCCTTTGATACCTCATAAACATAGAAGTAAGACTCTGGCATTTTGTTTCCATCAAAAATACTGGTTCATTGTATTACTACACATCTCTCCTTTGCCTTCAGAAAAGGCAGGCCTACATCCCCAAAATTACTCTGGTATTTAATGTAATTGTAAGCTGGGACAAAAATAACCTCTTGAGAATTCAGTGTTCTTCACTGAGAGAGAAGCTGTACTTGGCAAACTGATTCCACATGAAGAATTACATGAGGATGTTGCAGTGAAGAAGACAGTTTTAGGTACAGGGATGCAGTGGTTTTGAAAAATTGAAGCTTATATGGCCAAGGTGGTTGGATGGGTGGGGTGACTAATTTTCGGTCATGTTTCTCCCGCTGATCATATGCTTTGTATTGCAGGTTCTCCGTGTGTATCTCTCATATTTGAGGAAATTGGGGGGCCTACTTGGAGGGCCACTGGATGATCCCACTGATTCCTTTTCCCTTACTTTATCCTTCATCTCTAACCTCCAGCGAGTTGTCACCCCACTGCAGGAAAGACAGCAGAGGGGGATGCTGTTCTTTCGCACTACCATTAGGGAGCTACAGGTATCTATGCCTTCGAACTCGAGCAACACAATTCCATGTGGCTCATACATAGACATTCCTAAGATCTAGATTAAAACAGATATGAGACAGTCTGTTTAGATACTATTCCTTTGCAACTTGAAGTCTGTTGAGCTTTAAATAATCTATTAACTTACGATCTTTTATTGACAGCAGTTGGATTTTTCAGGCCCACCCCTTCCCCAGTGCTAATTTGATAAAAAAAGGCAATTGTCCTTTTCTACTATAATCAATACCCACATTATGAAAGCAGTTTAACTTGTTGGAAGTATCTCTTTACACAGTATTAGGGAGACTATCCCAGGTATTTCTTGGATCCATAGTTCAGCATGTAAGCTCCATTTTACTTCTAGGAAAAGGCACCTGCTATTGACTGGCTGTCGTGTCTCCAGGCTGTCTTCCACCCTATGCCAATGAACCTCTCTCAGCCAGTTGCAGTGCATGACATGGATTACTTAAGAGGCATGTCACAGCTCATCAAACAGTGGCACAAGAAAAGGTAGGAGTCAATATCTCTGGTTTTAGTTGTTCACGCCTCAAGAAATATTAGAGGCCTATGTTAAAGCCTGCTGAATCCAGTAGCCTAATGATTGCAAGGGTGCCGTGGCTCTGTATCCACAGGTTTAGCCAGTACTAAGGCTTAGCATATATTCCAAATAGACTTGCACATGCACACACCATATATGTACACACATACAAATGTATGTGGTGTCACACAGATGAACAGAGATGGAACAGAGTGCCTTTACTGGCACCCACCCATGCATAGCATTCATACAAACATGAACAGCCCAGACAGCCTGATCCTGTTCCTCCTCTCCAGCTGATCAGTATTGGTCTATACTAGTGAAATATATATATGAACATACACAGTAAGGATCACTCCAGTAGCTGGTCTCAGATATTCAGTCTGTCCAGAAGCTGGGGCCAGATCCCCTGGTGTCCACAGCTGCTGGCACCTGGATGTATGAGTTCCCGAGTCCTGCAGCACCACTTTGGTTGCTGGTACTCTGGTACCTTCCTGTTACAAACACACATATACAGGCAGATCTCTCCAGCAGCTGGTCCAAACTGCTAGTCTCTCCAACAGCCAACCCTCAGACCCGTGCTGTCTCCAGCAGCTAGCCTGAACCAAAGTCCCTCCAGCAGGCAACTCTCAGACTCCTTGTCTCTCCAGTATCCAGTCCCATCCCCACACACTGAGAACAGAATGTTATTTAAGAACAGCATTTAATAAGATAGGACAGATTCTGGTGACCATGTGCAAGGCTCAGTCAGGCAAGCCACGAGTTTATGCTCAACCATTCCCTCTTACCACTTTTCCTCTCCACTTTCCCACACGTGTTTCCCCCAATACACCATGATCCCTTCCCTTTCCCTGCCTTTGGTCCTTCCCATAAACATCCCATAATAAGTCTTAACGAATCCCACAGACCCCTCAAAATACTCTATAAGTTTCACCCAGTCCTAAAAACACTCTTTCTCCTGCTTCCCACAAAGAATCCTGTGCCCCAGCAGGCAATTACCCCTTGAGTCATCAGTGTTCTGGGGAGAGCATTTCTTTGGTTGACTCAGCCCCAGGTGTAGCCCATCCAGAGTACTTCATTGTCATTGTTCAGGTTACTGGAGTTCCTCTGCATTAAATTATTCCTCTGATACTTGCCACGCCTCTGTGTTTATTGTGACCAACCTTCAATCTTCAGTCTTTTTAAATGTCATTTTCCTACAGGATCCTTCACATTTATATGATTGTTTGTCTGGTTGGGAATCTCTCACCAGCCCTTGACAGTAGATTCCAAGATGCACGCCTGGAGCTATCTAAGATTCTTTATGGAAAAATGGGATCTAGAATGGTGAGTTAGCCCTTAACCATCTTCTTCAGACTCCCCAGCAGCTGAACACACCAGGACATGCCTTCTGGATGTTCTCTTGATGCCTCATCTGGATGGAGTCTCTCAAATTTGTGACTCTTACTCTTACTGGAGCAGGGGTCCTCAAACTACAGCCCATGGGACGGATACACCACCACCACCCCCACCACCACCCCCACCACCACCCCCCACCACCACCCCCACCACCACCACCCCCACCACCACCCCCCCCACCACCCCCACCCCCACCACCCCCACCCCCACCACCCCCACCACCACCACCACCACCACCACCACCACCACCCCCACCACCCCCACCACCCCCACCCCCCCCACCACCCCCACCCCCCCCCCCACCACCCCCACCCCCCCCCCCACCACCCCCACCACCCCCACCCCCCCCCCCCACCCCCACCCCCCCCCCCCACCACCCCCACCCCCCCCCCCACCACCACCACCACCACCACCACCACCACCACCACCACCACCACCACCACCACCACCACCACCACCACCACCACCACCACCACCACCACCACCACCACCACCACCACCACCACCACCACCACCACCACCACCACCACCACCACCACCACCACCACCACCACCACCACCACCACCACCACCACCACCACCACCACCACCACCACCACCACCACCACCACCACCACCACCACCACCACCACCACCACCACCACCACCACCACCACCACCACCCCCCAGGGTCCTCAATCCGGCTCCCGGTATTTAAAGAACCACCATCCCCCACACACAAACACACCCGCTGGGGGCTGGCAGGGGAAACCAAGCAGCCACAGATGATTCCTGACATGTCATCCGAGTGCCAGCCCCCTGGTTAAAAAGGTTGAGGACCCCTGCCCTAGGGCATTAACTGCTTCCTTTTTCTCAAAAGAAATGTGGGAGTAGACATGACACAAAACTTTAGAGAGCTAAGTGCACTGTATCATGGGGTGTCAGCTAGCATGTGAACTTCATCTTGTGTGGAAGTAAGTGAAGTAAATCGTAAGAAAATCAGTCTTCTACTTGATTAAAGCTTTCTGAGGTAGCCTAAATGGAACTACATTACTTATCACTCACTGCTGTCATTTTTAGATAGCGGCGTATTTGATACTGACTGCATGTTTACATATCTTTTTACTGTCTTCCTATCTCTTTGGCCTCACTCTCATGTCTTTATTTCTTTCTCTGTTCTTACAGGTCCCAACTGAGCGCTGGAGGAAGTGCTTGACTGATACCAGCTCTTTCTTTGAGCCAGTTCTAGGGCAGATGATTGTGCAAGAAATTTTCCCTCAGCAGACCAAGAAACTTGTAGGTATTCATCCTCTTAACCATCAAGCAGAGCTCAGCTTCACTTCTTTCTTTTTTTGGCATGCCAGTTTAAGACCACATTAAGGCAGCAAAATCATGTGTAGGTTTTATACCTTTTTACATATTCCCATACTTACACACTTCACCTCCTATTTTGGGTATGAAAGATGTCAGACCAAGACATTGCTGTCATTTCTAGAATAACCTATGTTAAAATATTATTAAAAAATATCTTTATCTCAATTGTTAGCAAAGTCATGTGTGCAGCACCAATATCTATGACAGCCCTACAAATGCATGCAGTCTCCCTGTGCTTCCTGGAATGGCAGTATTAACAGTATTCATTACCAATCTGACATATCAAATAAGATTTTCAACTGCAAAGCCATTAAACCATTGTATGACCAGTTGTACAAAAACAAATCAATGCCAAAACATTCTGAGTAGATCCACAGTAAAAGGAACACCTGCCTGCAGTGTGGAAAAAGATATATTTTTTTCCTTTGATGATTAGCGTTCCTTTTTCTTTTGAAGGAAGTTAATGTAGGTGCTAGGTTTTGTAAAGAGTTTGCAGTGTAAAAAGTGACAAGAGTAAGTAATCCCAAGAAAAGTTAATGGGAAAACTAAGACTATGTGTAGTGAAGCACAAAGCTGAATGAACAAAGCATAATTTTGTGAAGAGACTCAGATTGCCATAACTGTGGAAAGGGAGACACCAGCATGAAATACTTGTGGATACTGAATTTTCATTTCATTAAAAAGTGGGGCAGTCATCTGGTCCATTCCTATCCCTGCAGGGATTGAATGAAAAAAGAATTATGTTTCCCTAAGTTACCATGAGAGGCAAGATGAAAAGGTGTATGGGAGAGAATGGTGAGCCCTGTGAGGAACCACTGAATGCCAAATAACTCAACCTAAATCGTTGTAGAAACTGAAATCTCCTCTTTCATCACAAGAAAAGGAATTTCCCCCCAGTTATTCTGTGGCTGAATTGCTGGAACATGGAGTGATGGTACCTAAGCCTGAGCAATGTTTTTCTGTAGTCCTGAATGTGCCTTCTTTTCTCCGTGGCAGGCTGAGCAGATGTTCTCTGAAATCCAAAATGCTCTCTATGGCCAACTGGATCAGTTGGAATGGATGGATGAACAGACCCGCCAAGAGGCTAAAGTCTTGGTGAGTGCAGAAGGCAGGAGTTGCTGAGGCGTTCCTTTCCCTGAAGTCTTTGGAGAAGGAAAGGAAGGGGCCTGCACCTTCACATATTCCACCTGCTTCCACAGGCACACAGCCTTAAATAGATGTCTTGTACACGGTGCAAACTGTATGTGGTGTCTGCAAGTGCTATCACACACATGTGGTCATACGTTGATGTGTAGGCATAGAAAGGCTCATTGTTTATTTGTCCACAGATAAAAACTATGCTCTAAAAAAAAAAGCAGAGTAGAATAACATTAGACCTCAGGTCATTGAGTTAAGAAAGCAGAGTAGCAAGAGTAGAAGTCTTGTTGAAACAGAGTAGCTGTCATTTTGAAGGGTTGATTCACAGATTATATTTAGGTTGTTTAGAAATAGAGTTTAAATAGGACTTCTAGAATGTAAAGCCTCCCATCGGTCATGTTTCTTTTTGTTTGTCTGTTTGTTTGTTTGTTTATTATAATTTTAGGTTTCCAAACTACAAGTGGACATTGGCTATCCAGCTCACATACTCCAGTCTGCCAAAGTGAACCTGGAATACCAGAATGTGAGCTATACAATGTAAACATGCCTGCCTCATTATTGGCAGTTTACCTGTACCAACTGCTATCTTATCTGCTGCTAAAAGAGGCTATGACCTCTGGAACAATAATAATTTCCTACTGTTCATTTTCTGGGAACATATGGGCCCACAGAACCTTTATCTGTTGCTTCTGTACTGTTGCCTGTGCTGTCTCCTATTCAGAGTGGCTGGCCTGATACAGATTGTTTGTTACCTCCTTGTATGTTCTGTTCGGCCTGCAGATAACATTCCTGTCATATCTTAAACTGAAGATCTTTAGAACTGGGGGAGAAAACCCACAAGTATTCCATTGGTTTGTTTTTTGATGAATCCTTTTTTGACCCATGAGACTTTTTCTCATACTAATTCACTTCTCACTCATGCCCTATGAGTCACATTACCTGTCTCTTCCCTCAGTTGGAGATAAATGAAGACACTTTTTTCCTCAATGTGGTGGCTTGCTTGAAAGTACTGAGGGAAAATTCCTACTTGAAACTCCTTCAGAATCACTCACAGGATAAGTAAGTGACAGATACTGATCTGAAAAATATAACAGAATCATGCACTTGTGGACTAACTGAGGTTGGAAGTGACCTATGGAGATCCTCAAGTCCAACTGTCCTGCTCAAAGCAGGGTCAGCTAGATCAGATCACTCAGGGCTGCGTTCAGTTAAATGTCTGTCTCTCTTCTTCTGAGGAAGGAGGGACAGGACAGGAGGGACGGGCAGGGAGGTGGGGAGAGCTGGACACAGTACTTCCAGCTGTGGTTTCACCAGTCCTGGATTAGAGGGACATAATCACCTCTCTTGACCTGCCAGCAACGCTTCTAATCCAAGACAAGATGCTGTTGTCCTTTGCTGCAAGGCTGCATTGCTGCATGCTGCTTAAAAAAGCCTTGAAGTTGTGAGAGTGAATCCCCTAATGTGTGTGAAAGTTAAGCTAATAGGTCTGACCATCTGTAAACAAGTGAAGGTTTATTTCAAACACCTTTAACACCAGACAATGTGAATTTCATCATTTGCTGCTGCTGTATGAATAATTGTATTGAGGAGACCATTTTTGCAAGCCCAGTGGAGGAAAGGAGCAAGGTATGAGATAAGGAGTTAACACATTCTCTCATTTCTCTTTTTCTGCTTCTAGCTGGTATGTGTCCCCCTGGACTGTGCGTTCTTACTACTCAATAAGGCACCACATGGTGGTCTTTCCTGCTGGAATGTTCCGCAGCCCTTTTTTCCACATGGAGTTTCCCAGGTATGGAGGGTCTGCAAAGGTGGAAGATGGATGTAGGCCCTTGGCTGCACCATGTTTCCAAGGAAGAACCTTAATGGGTCTGTCTTTAACCTCTTTCTTACTGCATCCCAGAATGACACTGTAAAGGGGGAAAAAGTAGCTTTTTCTAAAGCCACATGGATACTGCCTTATGAATTCTGAAAGAGTGTGATCATTGACTCTGCTGGAACAAAATCAGAATCTAGGCGAAGCTAAGCTAAGCCAAGTATATTACTCCAGAGCGAAAAGACAGAAGTCCCATGTAGCTTAACTGCAAAAAATATGTTTTACATTTGCCTCTAATTTCTAGACTCCAAGAGTTCCAGCATCTAACCCATAGAAATCTAATGCAGAGAAAATAGGAGCCTCACAGAGCAACTTCTTATCAGAAGTCTTTTTCAAATGGATCAAACATAGTTCTTCTCTTCCTTTTTTTTAAAGAAACTTTTTCTAAAAAGGAAATACATTTTTCATTCTGAGTCTTCCCCTGCAACAATGACACTTCTGTGGGCTACACTCTTAGAGCTGGGTTCTTTCATCATATGGAATAGATCTATTAAGTGATTTTTTTCTGATATTAAAAGCACTTAAAACAGTTGACTGTAAAAATATTATTTGATGTCCTTTTTTACACAATAATGGATAGAAACTTCTCCTAATCCCATTGTACTGAAAGCTAATCTCACATTGTGGTAAGAGGCTGCATTTTGAAAGAAACATGTCTCAGTTAAAAGCAATTATTTTCTCCATGATGATCTTCTACCACTAGTTGTATGACATCTTCTAGCGCTTGCAGTATTTAATGAATTCATTATAGCATGAAAAACCAGACACCTCAAAAGAATAACAGGAAAAAATAAATTTTCCAGTGGTACGGGCTGTCACCTGCCATATCCTTCCTCTCTGAAAAAGTGTCTACAACTTCTTAATCCTTTTCTGTTGAGTGTTAGTAAAATATATTTTTCTCACTGTCATCCCCATCGAATGAAATAAGTCAAACTTGAACAGCTTTTGGTGAGTTGGCACAATAACATTTTCTCAGATGATGCTCCAAAGCCTAAATCTTACTGACAAAAGCCAAATCAGATGACTGTAAGGGAAATTTTTAAAATAAGAAGTCAGCAAAGCAATACAATTGTTATGGAATCCTAGAATCATAGAATGGTTTGGGCTGGAAGGGACCTTTAAAGTTAACCAGTCCAATCGCCCTGCCATGGGCAGGGACACCTTTCACTAGATCAGGTTGCTCAAAGCCCTGTCCAATGAGACCTTGACCACATCCAATGGTGAGGCATCCACAGCTTCTCTGGCAGCAATTACAAGTTATCAGCTACAGAGCTTCTGAAAGAGCAGTTCTAAAAGAAGATAAGCATTAGTTGTTTTTTGTCACTTCCTAGTGAGTTCCCCGTGATGATCTACTACAATAATTTCATGCTTAAGCAATGTTAATCAGTACATGTAAAGAAAGAAAGAGCTCATAATTTCATATTACGGAAATGCATTTTGAGTGTACTCTTGTGTGACTGTAAATTCATTGCATAAATCATATATATTCTGATTAGAAAGAACTGCTGGAGGTCTCTTGTGCAATCTCTTGCTTGCAGTGAGATCACCAGTGCTAGACCAGAATAACTGTAATCAAACTTTCATGATTTTAATTTGCCTTGCCAGTTTTATGCATCGTCTTTCATTAGACAACTTTTGCAAGATTGCTTCTCCAACCATCCTGCTTTTGTATGATTACCATTGCAGTTAGTTTGTGCAGTTCAGCCCGTAGTGGGTAAATAAGGCCATACCCCAACAATAACAAATATGAGTTAATAAAGGCAGAATCTTGTTCACAGACTCTTCATTATTATGATGGTTTATTAGCTATGAATACTTTAAAGCAAGCCCATAGTACAATTTTAAAGATTAATAGAGTAATTTACACTTGTATCTGCATTTTTACAGTGTACCGCATCTGAGAGACAATAAATAGAAAATGCTTCTGTGTGCTGTCAGAATAGAATGTTCCTGTGTAGCCCACAGTTGTGCTCAGTGGCTATAAAGAATGTTCATCTGCCCTCTTTTTCTTTTCAAAAGCACTCTTTTCATGTTCATTTTTCAGTGCTGTGAACTTCGGAGCCATTGGGGTCTTCATGGCGCATGAACTTCTTCACACATTCTATGGCTATGGTGGGTACCAGCTGTGGTGTCTTTCTTTGCTCTTCTGGGTCCCCACTGGTGCTTTCCCTCAGGGCATCTGAAATCATGGTCCTTATATAAATGTATAATATATATATTATTAAGGTAGATGAAGGTAAGGAAAACCCATTCCAGGCCATGCTGACTACTAAGAAGACTCGGTGGTTAATGTGAGGAATACAGGTGAATGCCAGGAATACCTTTACTTTCCAGGATTTTTTTCCCCCTACAGTGCTGCCTGGGGGCTGTCCTACATGCAACAGTAGTGCACTACAGAAATCTATAGACTGCTTGGTTGAACAGTATGAAAGCTATGGCTTTAAGGTCAATGGTACTTTTACACTGTTGGAGAATACAGCTGACACTGGAGGGCTTGCCATCGCTTACCAGGTATTGTAGTCTACTTAATTCTCTAATCTCACAGCCTTACCACATAACTCAATGGCCATATCACAAGACTGCTCTGCTGCATCCCTCTCCTGCATGCTGCTCCAGTTCGAGATTGCTTGCACGCCTGTGCCAGTGCAGCATGTGTCCTGCATGTCCTCTGCTAATCCAGACACAGGTTCCTCACAAAGCTTTGCTCATAACCTCACTAGTTCCATGTAAGACCGCTTCTCCCCTTCACCAGTCCTGGGATGGGCCTTTCTTTACTTCTCTATTTATGTCATGCACACAAAACCATGTCATTATTTATATGTTTATGTTATACCTGAGGATCTAAGGTGAGACATGAACCAGAATTCTGTGTGGTGGTAAAATGACCCCATAATGATGTTTTCAGCAATGCTTTAGTCTAGAGAGAATTTTTTATTTGCTCAAGCAGCTCAAGCAGCTCATGAATGCAGGGTGCTCTGGGATCTCTAGGTCACAGATTGTTACTTGTTACGTTCTTGCACAAAGAATGTTGGGAGGGAGAAAGTCTTTTAATTTTTCTTCAAATACTTGTGACTTGCTTTGAAAGTAATTTTCATTCTTTCATGGTGCAGTCACCCCATCTTCTGTTATGACAATGTGTGGGTGTGGTAGCGTCTGAAATGGGAAGGAAAGGGGTTATATTGTTATTCTCCCATCTTAGAGTTATTCAGGGCATGGCCAGCAGCAGGGAGCATCCCAGTGAGGAGAGAAATATACAAATTTGCGTATTTATTATATATTAGATTGATATAATTCATTGACAGAAGACATGGTTTTGGGACACTGTCTGAGGGGGGATTTATTAATAATTTTCTTTCTCCGCAGGCCTATAAGAATTGGCTGAAAAAGCACAAAGAAGAGAAGGATTTACCTAAGATTGGACTTTCACATGACCAGCTTTTCTACCTCAGTTTTGCTCACGTAATGAATTCTAGGCTAGCCATATGTCTCTCACTCTCCATTGTCTTCCACATTATTAGAGTTTGTCTTTCTCAATATTTAATCACTTTTCCTCTTATTCACAGAACTGGGAATGTCCGATGTTCCCGAGAGATGCAGAATCTTATTTAGAAAACTAAATTTCACATGTAGGGCCCCTAACCTGTTACGGATCTCAAAGCTAGCAAAGGGCTTGTCTGCAAATATATCTTTTACAAAGCTTTGAAATCTACCAAAATTAAGCTGTAGCCGATAAGCTGTGTCAGGGAAAGCATGCTTCATTGCCAGCTTCTGAGTATATTTTTCGCTGTTGTGAGCAATGTTACACAGGGAAAGTGGAATTTTACTGGAAAAGGCATGTCTCTTTCCATCCCTTCCTTCATCTGCCTCTCTGTTGTGGTGAATAACTAGATGTTGTATCATTGAGTGACTGATAGTGAAAAAAGAGAGTTTAGAATGTTATTTAGAGATAAAGAACTAGAAGTACATGTACACCTAGTTCAGGATTTCTGTGGGAACCTGGTTTAAGGATTTGTGCCAAGTTGTGTAGTTGTGCATAACTGTACAGTTGAGTTCTTCATCATAGATCATTGGATTTCTAAGTCACACCCTTGTAAGTCACTGTAATTGTACAAAGGGAAAAGTTTTGTGCATGTATTGACATTAGGTCAGAGCAGTACGTAGAAAAGCAGTTCTGAAATCGCATATTATTGGGTCTTGGTGGCAAGATTTGCATTTCAGAGGCTATCTGGCAGCTACTGCATAATTTATCAATGAATAAAGACTGAAATCACAAGAGTGAAGACTTGGAGTGCTAGTTTAACACCAGTAAAGTCACATAACCTTCCCCTCAATCTCTCAAGTAGTAATGAGATGTTGTGTTCTTGATGAGCTCTCATTGCTTTTGCTTAAGATGCTGAATCTGGACACTGAGACTACATCTATACCTTTATTTTAGATGGAGTCCAAAGTTGCACGAGCCTAAACTCCAAGGTGGTCTAAATTCCCTGTGTTCTGGACTACACAGTATAGAAAGAGAGCAGATGGCTTTTCAGATAGGAAATTGGAACAAGGAAGTTTAGGGAAAGAGAAAACAGTCAGAAATTGTGGTGGTGAAAGGAAAAATCTGAACATTGTCGGCACCCACATAAGTGTGTTTCATTGTTTACTCCAGCAGCCTCAGTCACATGGGTGGAGGCACGAGGAGCCTTAAGTCTTGTTCACACAAGGACTTTCAGTCAAACTGACTTTCCTGTTTTGCCTCCTTTCAGGCAATGTGTGGACACCAGGATCCTGAGAAACTACAGTCTTCCCTGAACACAGATCCTCACAGTCCTTTGCCACTTCGTGTTTGTGGGTCTGTCAGCAACAGCCAGGACTTTGCCAAGCACTTCTACTGTCCCAGTGGATCCCCAATGAACCCACACAAGAAGTGCCACATCTGGTAATCTGCCTGGAAAAGGAGGAAGAGAAGTATGTCCTCAGTGAGAGAAAGACCTGACCTCCTCTACCTTTCTTTTCTTGTTATCCTTTCCTCAGCAGCTGATGGTAGCAAATTTTTTCCACTGAGCTCATAAGGAAAGAGGCTCTCCTCCTACTGCTCTCAGCACACTGTCCCAGATTAGACAACTCTGGAGTTCAGCAAGTCCCACATTAGTAAGATGACTAGCCAGTCTCTAGTAGGCAACATCTGAGAAGCTGTAAACAGAAGGACTGTTACATTATTAGTCCCTCTGTTCAGTGTATTTCCTTGTCTACTCCAGCAGCCTCACAGTCATGTTGAATGGACAGGTCAATAAACTGGAGGTCTAAGACCTGTTCATGTAAGATTGGCTCTTAGGGAAATCCTGTGCATTACTATGCAAACCACACATGTAAGTTAGCAGAGAGGGAAGAATCTTCTTCTTTTCTCCTGCCAATAAATGGAGATGGGTACTAGGAAAGACTCAGTGGCTGCAGCTTCTAGGCTGAAGGAGACATCACTTAATAATGAAGGTTACTGAAGGCCTTCCCAGTTCTGTTTTTGTTTCATCAGGAAATCTCCTAGAACATCCTTATTGGTGGGAGGGGACTGGAGGCTGAGCATAGATTCTCGTTCTTCTTCCTTTTCCAAAAAGGTTGTCTTTTTTTAGTCTTTATTTATGGTTGAGGATATGGCTGAAGGTGGAGTATGGGACAGTCACAAGGGTTTCTAGAAGTCTCTGAAGACTGAACAATTAGAATTCCAAGAACTTCTCTGGATCTGAACCTGGTTCTCTCATGCTAAAAGTTCTTTCATCACTACATTTGTAAATATTTACCATCCAAACAGAGAAGCAGAGCTGCTGTAGGATTTTACTTTCTATTTGAAATTGAGTTTTAGGTATTTATTTACTTTAGAGGAAAAAGAGAGTAGGAAGTAACGTATTTTAAGGTAGCAGGAGAAGTGCTTAAAGCACATTCTCAAGATTAACACAATAATCATATCATTTTCAGGTTCTGATAATTAAAAATTTATACCAATGTTCTAAAATTTACCAAAGTTAATAAGTATACAAAATACTCTTACTCTTTGCATACTCTTCAAACTGTTCTTGATTATGGGAGCATTTTTATTTTACTTGTTATGTTAGCTGCCTGGGGATTGTTTGTGGAACAGGTGATGGCAAGTGGGAACATCCCTTATCGATGTAAGCTTTGTAAAAATTGTGACAATCCTAAAATTGTGTTAATCTTTTCCAAATACTGACCAATACAGCAAAACATTTTCTAAGAACAGACTGTTCAGAGATATTTTTTCATTAATTAACTAAAATATTAATAAAGTGTTTGCTTCAGAGGAAAAAATTCATTGCAAACTCTTTATGACCAGGCCCACTTCTTTGTTCTGTATTTGTACTGTTCCCAGCATGACTGCACAAGTAATAAATAATAATACCTCAAAACAATTTGACTTATTTACCCATCATGAAATATAAAAAAATTGGGCTTGTGCTTATCTTTACCATTTAAACACTGTATGCATTTACTCTACTCATTTAATTGATTTTGTCCTAGCAGAGTGTCCAGACGGTCTTTCTTTTAGATGCTAATAGCAATTAACATTGTACCAGACCTTGTGTGTAATACAGAAGTTATTTTAGTGTAATGAGACTACTTGGCTTCTTTGTTTATTATGTATAGAAAAAAGCAAAAGCTATTAACAGTCTCCATATTAAGCATCTTTAACTTTTCTTGTATCTATCTTGTTAAGTGTATGGGGGGAAAGTTCCCTGGAATATGCAGTTTTTTCTTGTTCTTATAATGTATGATGGATTTACGAATACTCTGTTCAAAAGGCAGGGTCACCCTTGAAATTGGTGAGTTGAATCAATTCTTGTTTATTATCTATGATGTTTTTACACAAAGCACATATGGGAAGTGCAAGAAGGGAAGTCTGGCTTAGAAAAAATTGCATGAGTCTTGGACTGAGAATTTATTGTGTTTCTCAAAAAGATATGTGCACAAGGCCCCTGCTCTTGTTCTCAGTGTTGCAAGTTCCCTGGGATGTGGTTGGTGAAGAGAAGCTATGCTCCCTAGTAGGTAATCATGAAACGCAGGTAGATGTTCAAATTGTTATCATCCATGACCATAGAAATTATTTCATGCTTTATGTCACATATATAAAAAATAGAACAATGCTGACAGTGTTCAGGAAAAGAGCCAGATCCAACAGTGGATCTTTCACCACTGAATTCCTCAGTCTCTGTGAGTCCTCATGCTGCACCATGTCGATCACCTCCATTCCTTCTCCCATTGACGAGGCCACAAATGTTTCCTCCATTTGCTCGTACCCTGTAACTGGGGGTGGGTAAGAACAACATAAGCTTTCTTATTCTCTTCTTTCATACTTGGATAATTTTCGCTTCTGTTTCCCTCCCTCTTTTCTCCCCCTGTTTTCTATACTTTCAATTCCATTTCAACCTTACCATGTGTCCATTTTCTCCTTCATACTACACAGGTTTTCATCCATACCCCTTCCCACTCTCCACTTCCCTTGTCCTTGTTTCTATTCTTCCTCATTAAGTATATATTCCTCTATGCCCACCCTCCCCATAGCATCCTCATAATTCCCAAGTGTGTTTTCTTCATGTGTATAGATGTGAGTGCGCAAGCCTGACCTAAACTTCTCTCCCTTTGCCCTGCTAAGGGCATGCAATTGTAGCAGGGTGGTAAGTGGTCATTCAGGAAGGTGAGACCATCATTACTGCTATTTTACAAGGGGAACTGAGGTACAGAGAAGCAAAGTGCTGGAAGGACTAGGGACTGGAATCTGGACTCCTGTGATTTGACACTTGCAGGATTTTTTTTTGTTTCCCATCTTTTCTCAACACAATCTTTCCCATCTTCTTGTCACAAGTGCGTCTGTCTTCCATTGATTTCTCTTCTCTCATTTTCTCACTCATACATTTGATCAATTTCTCACTTATTCCTCCACACACTTCCTCCCTGACTGTTGCCTGTCTTGCTTTTTCTCTTCCCACACTGGCTCTGCTTCTCAGACTTATTCTCCCTGAATTGCAGCACTTTGGTTGTTTCCTGGGTATGCTGTGTGCTGTGACAATGTCTCATTTTTCTTCCTCAATTTCATTGCTGCATGACAGACAGTAGAAAAGTGTTCAGTTGAGCAAAGAGGTAGGAGGACGGAAGAGGAAAGAGGAGCATCACTCAGGCCCTTCCCAGGAAACAGTACTTGAATGGCCAGCATGTCACAAGCTGTAATTTGGTTTTTTTAAAGAGGAATCTATTGTCAGGTGGAGAGGAACTGAACACTTCAGAAAAGGTGCCAGATCTTAAACTGAGCCACAACTCCAAAGATAGCAGATCAGGGTCAGAAGCCGTTGCCTTTTCCACTGCACAGCCAGTTAGGTATTTTTAGGGGCATTGATTACCGACTTGTCACAGGCCAATTTAAGTTGTTTTAGATATTGTTCTCTCAAGCAGCAAACTGATTTTTAGAAGGAGTTATGTGTTAGGAAAAGTTGCTGCTTATTGCAGGTAGGATCTTCTCAGAATTTATCTTCTTCTTAGAAAGTTTTAACTCTTGCCTCTAAGATTCTGACAGGACTTCTGGCTTCCTGGTTCCACCACACTCAGAGGAAACTTGGCTTGGAACAAACCAACTGCTTCCTTAAGGCTCTATTCTGAGAAACCACTGGTTTTGGGGCAAAGAACTTTAATATTAAACTATATCCCCTTGAGTAATAGTAGGAGATGTGGCACAAGAAAGACTGCAACCACAGTGGCAAATGTGACTGTCTCCTAGAATGACTATCCGACTTTGCTCTCATTTCCTGTGCTCTTCCCTTGTAAGAGTCACGCCAGATTAATTCTTTTATCTTTTCAGAGCCATAACTGAATAGGCCTTAATGGCCCCTACCAGCCTCAGCTTGGCATCTCCACCCCCATCCCCTGACCATGGTTCCAGGGGCAACATGTAAGCTCAGACCTGAGTCTCCAATCTATTTGTGGTCTGCTGCAAGCATACCTAGCCCCCACTCCAGTGCCACCACAACTGTGCCTGACCATGGATCCTGTTATTCTGAATCTTGGCCTACAAACTGACTTCACGGTTTGACCTTGAAATATGGCTTATCACTATGGGCTTGCCCAGTAGTCATGGGACTGTGCCTGACCCTGGTTTCTTTCATTGGATCTGATCCTGGCCCTGGCTCACTGACTTTTATTCCTGGTTTGACTTTGAGCCTGCCTTATGATTATGGACTTGCTTGATGGTCTGTATTCCTGGCAGAATACCTACCTATCCCTGCCAATGGGTACCTAACGTCATCCCCAGGCCTGCCTCGTGTGGGGGCTGTGGGGGCTGGGCCCTTGCGCGTGGGGCACCTGCCCAGCCATCTCCCTGTCCCCTAGAAAGCAGCTGGAACTCGCTGCTCCCTGGAAGTTAACTCGGGCTTTCTTGAGCACTGAGGTGGCTGCCACAGAGACAGGCCTGCTGCCAAGCGGGGCAGAGAACCCTCTTACAGGAGCAGCCTGGCCCTGCGTACTGCCCCCAGGGTTCTGAGTGAAGCCTCCTGCCCTTCTGGCTGCCCAGCCTCTGGGGCTCCCTGGCAGGGCCTGGACTTTTCTTCTCAAGCCCACTGAACCCCCAAAGCTCCTCTTGGGCAGCCTGGCCCACACCTCACCCCTTTTCCCCAGGCTTTAAGCCCCCCATATGCCAGGCCCATTTCCCAGTCTTCCATCTCTTTCCTGGCTCTTTACCTTTAGAAGTTGCCCTGTGGCATCCCATAGCAATTAAGCCACTCTACAGCATGTCCATTCTGAACCCAGCTCTCTGTAGGTCATGAGGGGGGCCTGCCGAGATGGGAGGCTGCCGTCAGGAACATGAGTGAGCCAAGGTGCCTTGATGTCCTTGGCCAGCCTGAACCCATGTGCCTTATCCCTCAGCCCCTGCCTTGCCTGGCTGCCGGGCTGGGCAGCTGCGGGACTGCGTCTCTGGTCACTGCCACTGCATCTGGTTCTGACACTGACCAGCATTCCTCCTTGAACTTGGACCTATCTCACCATCGCAGACTTCCCTGGTGATCTCTTGTATGATCCTGATGACGATCCCCAGGCCTGTCCTGCAGGGAGGGGGCCCTGTCTGCCTGCTGGCCTTGCCACTGCTCACTTGCTGGCTCCCTTCTCCTTAGGGATCATTGGACCCCTCTGGCCCCTGGCACATACCTTTGCATTCCTCTTCCACTTTTGTCTTTGCAAAGCCGAGCTTCTGTGAATACACTGCATCTCATTTTCTGCCTTTACTCGCTCTCCAAGCCTCCTCTTTCTCATTGTCCCACCTCAGCCCACCCTCCCACCTCCTGATGGACTCCCTTCCTCCCACTGACCATTGCTGGCTGTGCGAATCATGGTCTGGCTTTCCAGCAGTGTGACGGCTTTAGCGAAGGCTGAACAGTAAGTGGCTGGGAACACAACCACCAGACAGATGGTAAATCCCAGGGGAGCTCTCAGGGCTGCATTACCCTCCATCCGACTCTCCCATCCAGCACAAGACACTTTAGCCCCTCAAGCCTTTCCAGCTGACAGAGTCAGGGTTTCCCAGTGCCACGGTCCTGCTCGGGCACATTGTGACATCCCTGGGCGTGTATGATGTACAAAGGTGTCTCGTACACTGTTCTGCAGCATCATGTGTAGCTAAGGACACCCTATAGCATGAAAAGTGTGGAAGCTTTTGGGAATCAGTAAAAGTATGTCTCTGCTCGAAGTTAAAAGAAAATGGAATATTAGATCATAACGACCCATCCTGAGAGTTTCTGTAGCTCCCCCTCAGAAGCAGTGCTCACAAATAACTGACTGAAACTGGACAAAAAATGCTTTATAAAACTGATGCTAGTGGAGGGGGAAGGAAAATGTTATGACCTTCTCAGTTCATTGCTTAACTAATTATTAGTAGCTTGTGCTGTTTGGCTCACACAGCCTCTGTGAATAGAAATCAATTTTACTAAACCAACAGTAGAATGACAAGCATGTGTTTTCAAGTGTCCCCTAGATGGTGATCTAACAACGTCGTGCAGAAACAGCTCACCTTACAAAGCACCCGCGGGTGGGGGGTGTGGATCTCAAGTCTTATTAACCCTTGCCATTCACTTTGCGAGACCAAATTACCCACTCTAGTTGAGTCTGTCCAGACCACATTTTAGGAGTCTAATCATGACTTTCCACCATGTAGCCTGGGAGACAATTTTCTATTTATTTTCAAACTCAAGTTTAACGCCAACTATCATTTGCTGTACTAAATATCTTCCACACTTCTTGAATTTACATACAGTTGTATGTTACCATTGGCTTTCCCTTTTCCTTTTTGGGTTGGTGTTTGTTTGTTTGTTTGGGGGGGTGGGGGTGGGGGTGGGGGTGGGGGTGGGGTGGGGGTTGTCCTTTTCTACTATTAATAATGGCATTTTTATTCAAGACCTTCACATTTTTTTCTGAGATGCCCAAAAAACCTGTCTGGAATTTAGGCAGGTTGGGAATTTAGCTTGTCAAATCAAGATAATAATTATTCCAAGCCTTTGAAAGTCACTACAGAAGGAAGCACATGCAAGGATATATAGACTCTGATTTATAAACACTGAGATTTCTACACCAGGCGGTGGTTCTGGGTCATCTTGCTGTCCAAAATACTAAAGGATTTTTTTCCAGCTAGTTTTCAAAAGATTTTACACTCAGCCCAGAAAGTGCTAATTAGAACCAGACTTCAGGAACTTCAAAGATTAATTTGTCAGAAATATTCATTAAATTGAATTCCTGAATATTACATGGCTGTATAAAATTCTTATATACGATCTCCTACTGAACAGTGTATAATAAGGAGTGAGATGAATATACCAGGTATGAGTAGTTGAGTACTCTCAACATAGGAGAAGGCCAGAAGCTTCAACAGATCTGAAGACAGAGTGCATTGGATAGAGTAAGAGGGAGTGGGACTGGAACTTGAGATTTTCAGTCCTGCAGCATGACTAGTAAAGCAACTTCAAGGGGCATGTTCCCTACAGAGATCTCTGGATCTAAAGGAATCTGTACCCAGTTCAGCGTAAGATTATATATCAAAAGTGTTCAGCATTCCTCACAGGGAGTGTGGAATACTTACAAGTCCTCACCCACACCTCTAAAACTCTTTATTTAAGCAAAGTAGGTAAGTAAATAGATGCCAGATGTGGGAAATCATACTTCTACCGAGGTCATGGTGACGGACTTACTCTGACATCAGACCAAGCTCCTGCCTCAGGAAGGGATCCTGCTACCAGACTCTTGCTCCTACATCATTTCCTGTGTTGGTGTGACTCAGTTAATGAGGTATATTAGGTGACAAAACCATTTTAAATACAGGCTTTACTAGGTCAGTTTTCTAATGGATGAGTTTTGGATCCAGATAGCTGCAGTGACACAAAGGCTAGTCTGCAGCAAGGCAGAAGACACAAATGATTAGGGTGGGATTAGGCTAGGCTGCCCTTTACTGAGTGCCGGACACTACACATTCAATAGAAGCCATGGTCTTCAAAAGAGACAGAGTGACTACCAAATCCTTGCTTGAGTTCAGAAAATTCTGGCTCTTCTTTCTCTTCATTTGTTGTTCTATATGTTCACCAGCAAAGAACATGTTGTGATAAAGATAGGAAAGGGATGTACTAAGATGAAATGCAGAATGAGAAAGATTCAAGCTAATAGCAGCACTTCTGAAACACAGCTCCATCGCTGAAGAATTGATAAAAATCAAAATGCAAAATTATTTTTTTAAAAAATAAAAAAGATGGAGAACAGAACCAGACAGTCTAGCAAATGGATTTTTGCTCAGTCTGGCTGACAGTAGTAAGATATTCAGCTGCCCATCTCAGACCTTATATGTATATTTCTCTGGATGTTCCTTGTTACAGTGTTTTCCATGTGTGGGTGCAAGTATGTGTGAAAATTTCAATTTCCATGCATTCAGCATAAGAAAGATAGAGCAAAGAAAGGCTGAAAGAATTAATATGGCCTTTTTTCCCTATTTAATTTCTGTTCCCATAATTAAATCATACTTTGTCTGCATTGCCACCCCATGTGGAGGTAAAGATTGTTCTACATTATACAAATCTATCTTCAACACATTAATTAAACTGATTTGTTTAAAAAGTTGTTGGATATTGTGTCTAAGTTGGACATGTTTTGAACTGAGCCTTTTGGTGCTTGGGCTCCCCTGGCCTGCACACTAGTAGGTTAGCATCACTTTACTTCTGAAGAGGGCTGACTTCTGTTCAGAAATCCCATTCCACATGGCCTTGTCCTTTCCTGGAATCCTCACGGTCATTTCTGCTTATTGTCACACTGACTGTGCTGGACATCAGATCCTGGCCTAAGGCTGTAGTTTTCTAACCTAACAAGAGATGCAAGTTCTGCAGACAATGGAGCGGATTCTTAGTGTAGTCCAAAGGCCTGCCCTTGGACTACTCTGAGGTAGAGGTTCCGAGGTAGAAAGGAACTGTGGATATGGATTCCTCAGTCCAGACAGTGGATCCAGAGTGGCAGGAAATGAGCAGCCTATGAGAGACATTAACACATTGAAACAATTGGATAAACCAGAGTCATAGCAATAATTTCTCTTTCTGGAGATTTTGACTCAATATTTCATGTTTTCCTCCCTTAGCTAATTCTGCAACATGACCCAGTGTGAGGTGCAAAGGCAAGGAAAATATCCAAGGCAGTACCGCATGCTGGCCGCTGGTCTCAGATTGGGCTGGGACAGGAGGATAAAACAAACTAATTAATGTACGCTTTCTCCCTCACCAGGCTGGACAAGCTGGTGCATGAAATCTAGTAAAGCAGCTCTCCGGTCCAGTGAAGCACAGGAGAATTGGCAGCACCAGGAAGGTTATCACTGTCTGCATCAGATGACTCTCCTATGTGAGGTCAAAGCTCCATGGATTTGTAATGAGGAGGTGGAGGAGGCTGCAAAGTCATTTCCAAGATGGAGCAGTGAGGGCCTTGAGGCAAAAAGGAACCAATGGAGGGAAGAAAGGAAATGGACAAAAGATCATAATCAGTGAATTTCTGCATCCTACCCCAAGGCTGTATTCCTCAGAGAACAGGGTAATGCCAGGAAACTAAAGGCACACAACTTAGTTGATGCCGTGATCAGAAAACTGAGATGGAGAACTTGGGGATACTCTAGTTGTAATGGGGAACTTCTGAGAGCAGATCCCCTTAGGAGTGCCCAGAACTACGAGGGCCAGGGTAGGGAGAAATGCCAAATGCAGAACTGTGTGAAGATCCCAGAACAGGAGTAAGTGGACAGATGCAGGGCAGGACAGAGGGAACTGGCAGAGGTTTTTTGGGACCGTAGGATGGGAATGGCTGGGCAGCTGCAAGACAGGAACGATGGGTGTTGGAGGTTCTGGGCTGGAGATGAATGAACTCCTCAGCTCAGGGCACAGACACTTGCCAGTGGAGGTGATAGCAGCGGGTGCCGGGTGGAGCTGGACGTGTGTCGGCGGTTTGACTGAGACAGGCGGAGCGAACGGGCTGTTAAGGGTTAATCCAGGCTACGAACCCCGTGTGCGCCGGCAAACGCCGTTGTGCAAAAAAGGCCCCTCGCAGAGGCAGCGCCCCCAGGGGCGAGCGGGCGGGGGGGGGGAGGGGGAGGCTCATCCCGGGCAAAGCTCGGTGCAGCCGGGGAAAGGCAGCTGCGGCGGGGGGAGATCGGCACCCGCGGCCCGAGAAACCCCCCTGCCCGGCAGAGGGGGAGGCTGAGCGCGCGGGCTGATGAAGGCGCGAAGCGAGAGAACGTAAGACAGACGGGACGGAGCACTGAGGAGTGACGGATCTGGGTGGCTTGTAACCGCGGGGGGCTGATGGGTTTGTACGCCGAACTGCATAAACCGTGCGGGCCTTTGACAGCGGGGGGCGGCGCGGGGGGCGGGGCGCAGCGCCGGTGTGGGGAGGGGCAGCGCCGAGGGCAGCGCGCGGCCCCTGCTCCGCGCGAGGGAGATCGGTGGGGGCGGGGCCCGGCGAGGGGCGCCTGCAGGCAGCTCGGCTGTGGCCGCGGGGCTGGTCGCAGGGAGCCAAAACGCACACTGCAAATTCCGCACTGGAGATAGTTCTTTTTATTTTTCTGCCACGCTTATTGTCAGATTGGTAACTAGTCTGCTGGAATCTCATTTTCATGACTGTCACATCCGTTACACAGGAAGGCACTCGTTCTCCCTCTTCGCTTTCTCATGCAGAATTTACAGCTGCTGAGGTCATCAGTACACAGAAAACTTAGAAAGAGGAGTGAGAAAGAGCAGCAACCTCTCTGGAGTTTCAAAAAATGGCCATTTTCCACCACTAGTAATGGATCCTGAAACTGAAAATGCCTTGCTGCTTCTAATAGCAGATAGCAGCAGGCAGGGTGTATCATTCCACACAAGAGATGGAGATAATCTCCATACCCCAGAGGTTTAATCTATCTCACCATGACACAGTACAAGAAATTAAAACCTCCTGAGCTGGGAGCCATGGTGACAACGGCTGATGATCTTGCAAAAAAACAGTGTGACATGGATTTCCACTGGAGGATGGGCTGTGTTGCCAGTTTCCCTGCTCATCCTCTTCTTGTCCCATTTCTGTTTTCATCTGCCCTTGTCTTGATTGCTATTAATTATTTAAAATAATAACAGTGGAAGCATAGGCAAGCTACATTGTGTGAATCAAAGTGCTATTAAGCCTAATCATCTTTGATAGCAAGAGGAGGAGTCACCTCCAGCAGGGAATCCTTCCCAACTAGCTCAAACAGCTGCACTAGGACAAGATAAATTACTTTTTACACTAACTCAGACCTAACTATATTTTAAATACCTAGATTTAAGTGAGATATGCACCACTGCTTGTAATTTTGAAGAAAGTGAATTCAGATAAAAGAGGACTTTCACAGCTGGAAGCTTCTAAATCAGACCACTCCATCGCCTGTCAGGCCCCTTCTTTTAAACACGAGGAACGTGATGCCTTCAGCAGCAGCCGAGAAGTCAGTGTAGCCAAGGGAGAAGAAGTTTTAACTGTTGGAAGCACCTTGCTGTCTGGCCTATCAAGCCTCACATCATTTATCCAAATACTTTTATGGCTCTCATCAACCACCTCCCTATGCGTTCAATAAATTCTGAAATCTCCTTTACAGTCATCTTATTATGTTTGTTTTAAAGCATTTTGCTGTTTTTTTCTCTGATTTACTTCAAGCTACCCTGACTGAATTTAGACACAAGATAAAACATAAATGACTTCAAAAGAATTTCAGCTTCCCATTATTTCAGAAAGTCACAGTTGTTAAGCGAGTTCTTAAGAAAATTAGTAGACTATCTTTAAGATTATAGGAAACACAATATGGGAAATTTTGTTTTCCTTATGCTCTCTGAATATACTTGCTTAATATTTTCAGCGTTCTTTTTTTAGTAATGAAATCTAGGAAGTCACTTTTTTAAAAAACTGCCAAAACTCAAGGATGCAGTCCAATATGCACCATAGGCTTTGAAGGTCTTTCTGCAGAAGTCATCGTAGTGCTTGTACAATGCAAGTTATGTTCATTTCCCATGGAATCCACGTATATCCATCCCTCTGATTTTTATGCAGCTTTTATGATGTAAATGTTAATGTTTTTCTTCGTGTGTGAAGTGATATAAGGCGTATGCAGAAACAGAAATAATTTCATGATTATTTAATCAAATTTGTAACTATAATTAGTTATTATTGTTTAATACATTAATGTATATCATTATGACAATAGAGTGAGACCTCCAAATGGGTGGAGGCTACATATACTCAGGGTTCTTGCAAATGAGAATGTTAGGCAACTCTCCATGGGCTTAGGGAAAGTATAGAGAAGAGGAACAGAATAGCTACTGTGGGAATGCAAAAGTCATTAGGTGCATGGTCAGGGCCTGGAATCCCTTCCTCCCCAGGCAAAACATCAGTGGCATTGTTCTGACGTGGTTTTTTTATGAATGGGCAATTATACAAGGTTCTGTCTTAATTTCTTTTGAACCTGTTCCAGAGCTGACCACATGATGTAACTATTCATTAGATAAGGTACACAAATCACTGCTACAATCTTCTTCCAGGCTGTAATTTGGTTTGGGGTAAATCAGGGCAGTACAATGATAAGATGGAGATCCAAGATAATCAGGTAGTTTGTAAGAAAGACTGTGATAGTTCACTGCTGCCAGAGGTGTTACTATGAACTGTCCCTGAAACTGCACAATCTGTGTCAAGCAACATGTCTTAGTCACTCTTACTAGCGAAGAATATTTAGCACTAAAAGAACTAAATAAATAATTGTGTTCAAACTTTTAAATGTGATTATTAAGAAAATGAGTCTTACTTCATTCTTATTATTCTAATTGTTTTCTTCTAAATAGCCATGGAAGACTGTGTTAACCTCAGTGACTTTCACTTCTGAATTCCCATGGATCAGTTATCATTCCAGTGTTTCTCTGTTCAGAGAATTTTTACTCTTCCAATCTCACTGTTTCTTCTTTCAGCATTTATAAGCCTGGTTTTTCCAATACTGACTTGCTGTATGGGGATAGGCAGATGTAAGATATTGCACTGCCCCTTTAAATGTAACTGCACCCGGCTTTTTAAAAGAAGTTGCAAAATAGGAATGCCTTAATTTGGAGCCAAGATTCTTTTTAAGTAGCATCTGCATATGTACTAGCTAAGTGGGAGTATTACAAATACTCTTCAAGGTGTTGATGCAGGCGGTTACACAATACAGTGCTCCGGATGTTTCAGAGTGCTCCTTGTTTTCCATTGTTTTTTGGGGTTTGGGTTTTTTCTTTCAGTTTGCTGAAACAAAACCAGTTAACCCACAATTAAAGGTTTGTGTTATTTCTTGGTAAATCATTTGAACTTTACAAACAACAGAGTTGTCTGGAGAGGGAGGGAGAAGTATTTGTGGCTGTGAAGCACTTGGACTGAGAGGACTGTGCTGCAGGACAGACTGGACAAGTAACGGCTGGCTGCAGCTGCAAAGATAGGATCTTAGATGCTTTGCATTATCTGCATCTTCTGTAATGTGCTTGACCTTCTCTTTATCTATTGGATAAAGTTTTTTTAAAACTGGGGCCCTCCCTTTTACAGAAATTCCTTCTAAAATGGGAATACATATGTACTACCAACAGGTGACATTCCCTGTTTATAATGCAAATGGACACGTTCTGAAAACCTAGTTGTGGCAGAATACTCCCTGGCACCATGATACTGTCATGCTTTCTCAGAATTGCGCCAGAGGGCAGAAGCTGCCAGAATGTACATTCTTCCCATAATACTCTTGATAATGCGATGCCTGACCCTCAATCTGATCTGTATGTTCCGGCATGCAAACTGTGCCCACAACTACAGTAGAAGCTCAGCTCCATGCCGAGTTTCTTTGTGTGTCCTGTAGTCTAGCCCTGGGAAACAAATAGCAGAAGTTGTTTTGAAGATTTTTTTTTTTCTGTTGTTCCTCTTTCTTTCCAAAAGATAGCAGATTCACAAGCAGATTCACCCAAAGGTGGAGAAGTTCAAATGCCTTACATTTAATAACTTACGTGACTGCCTTCTGAGCTCCGTTTCATGTGAAATGACATATCTAAAATGTATATTTGTAGGGTTTTCTTCCCATGAGTTCCTACTCATGGCTTGGAATACTTGTTGTTTCTACGTAACATAATCAATAAGCATACTGTTAATATAAAATATGTTATATAATTTCATAGGAAAGGATGATATTACTCAGAGCACAGACAATATTAAAGAACTGACTCAAAAGATAGAATGGTTGAAATTATATATGCTTTCTGGTAGTGAGAAATATTCTTAAAATTGCAAAATGATCTTTTATTAGCCCTATGGTAATTTACTCCTGGTTTTTAAAGTAATTTGTTCATTTGGGTAAGGTTTCAATGTATATCACTCTCCTTGGGCAGATAGGTGTGGAAAAACTGACCATTTCAATTATTTGGTGTTACATTCTCTTATACTTTATTATTGTATTATCATTCCTCTATTATTAAAAAAATTATCTCCCACAAGTAATGCAAAAAACTCAACAGTAACTGAATGACTGCCCTAATTCACAGAGTCATCACCAGGATATCTTTACAAAACACTCACTGTATGGCAGCATGTGAACTAAAAATGCAGCTAAGATGCACAATGCAGTTTGTTCATCATACCACAGCAAAGAAATCAGTATAGGTAGTTTCAGATGTAGTTGCAGTAACAGAAGGAACTACCAGTTCAGATAAGAAGTTCAGTAATACAGTTTAAATTTTTATTCTTGGTGTTGTTGCTTCCAATTTTTCTATAAATAGTAAGTAACTATCAGTCCTCAACTTCTTGACAATAATGTGTCCTTTTCAAAGGCATTTTTAACCAAAAATGCTATGGAGCTAACAGTGTCCGTGAAACAGTGGCATTGCTGCAGAGCACTCATGGGTCTGCAAATCAGTAATGTTTTGTGAACTGTGGAAATCAGCTGGCAAAGTAAGTCCTATAAGGTTTCATAAGGATTAGTGTATTCGTTATATGTATGTGCTTCCCATACTCCAAGTTCTGATTTCATTATTTCTGAAAAATAAACAGGTATCAGGGTTTTGTTACTGGATGATGGAAATGAAAATGTCTCAAACTGTTGGGAAAAGGAAAAGGAAATTTCCAAATGAGGAAAGATTAAAAACACTACATAGTTGTTTTCTTCCTAAAGAAGAAAGGAGCAAGAGGTGACATTACACTTTTTAAAGACTGGAACCAAAACACTAAACTGATAAACTGATCTGTAATAGAAATAATCTGTTTTCAAACAAAGTTTGTATATGGTATCACATGAAAATAGATTGGGAGTCAACATTTACAGTTGATTTCAGAAGGAACTTAAGAGGCAGAGAAGGCTTTAGTATATAACAATTTTCCTTGGCAATTGCACATACAGGAGAATAAACTTGGTGACTCCAAAGGGCAAATTATGGAAAAATGCCGTGGGTGCACTGGGGATGTTCAGGTGGAAAAATACTTTGTGGACTTTTCCCCAGGGTTTGGATGAAGGTCACCCAGATTCAGTGTTCCTACAGCAGTTCTAGAGATGTGGCCTCTGATCTTACAGGCTTAAAATCAGAAGATGGGCAAAGACTTGGGCCGTAGTGCTGGTTACTCTGCCACATTAATGGGAAATCAACTACTCAAGAGCTTCAACTGATCTGATTTAGTGTTTGTGAAGGTCCCAGTCTAAGTGAGAGGCTACACTGGATACCTCAAGAAGTGTCTTCCTAAAAACATGTGATTCTACTTTTTTTCTTTTTTTTTTTTTTTTTTTTTGAGAATGATGGCCTTGAACCTCCAGCAACTTGACTCTGAAAGCATGACGAGCAGATATGAAGTTGCTTCTTCCTAGCTATAAATGCAAAGTTCATATGTGTTTCAAGAGATACCAGATTAAGAAGCAGAATGGTTCATGGTGGACTCTTGTGTGCAGAGAAAGCTAAAAGGGTTTTTGTTGAAGCAGGTTTACCCTGCAGTCTGTAGTGATGAGATACCCCAGCTAACCAAATTAGCTAGCTTGGTTAGTGGCAGCAGTATCAGTTTACACTGAATTCTGAGCTGCTTTGGCTGTTTGGTGGCAGGTTCTGGTTAGCTATATCCTTTAGCTAATACACAGAGCTACCATGCTGACTACAGCATGGTTGTACCCTTGGTGTGTATATATTCCAGACAGGTCAAGGTTAAAATTATTTGGTAGAGGGTACATCTTGGGAAGACAGTTGTTTTCCAGGCATTATGAGAGGCAAATTATTCTTTTTTCCCTGAAAATTGAGATCTTGCAAGTTTATTTTAGCAAAATTCAAATCCTCCAAACCACACGTATTTCAGCTCAGAAAAGAGTTTTAAAAACAATTCTACAATGTGAGTTGATCTTGTTTCCTAAGGTCAGCTTTTAAAAATTAATTTTCAGCAGAAATAAGAATTGCAGCTTTAGCTTTCTACCACTTGTAAGTATAATTTGTTGATTTAGCTATAACAACTCATGACTATATCACAAATAGAAGCATGTTTGTAAGCAGTATTCAGGTCCAGCAAGTACTGAAAATACAAATAGGCTTGTTCGCACACAAAACCCTGAAGAACACGTTTATTGGATATTTGTTCACCTCCAGTATCTATTTTGGCTAACACTTGAAGAAGACAGTGATGTAATTTTGAGGGCTGTACAGTTCTAGCATGTACTAATTTCAGCGAACAGGTAATGATTAGATACAGAAAGTCCATATGTTAATGAACAAAATACAAATTCTAAAGAGTTGTCAAATTTTTTGTTCTTAAAAGCACTTCTATAGATTCATAGTCTTTAAAAGGGCTGTACTCTCTCCTTGCTCAAAGCAGTGAGAACATCCAAACTAGATCAGCTCGCTGAGAGTCAGTTTTGAAAAGCTCAGAGAATGATTTCACAGCCTCTCCTGACCACCTGTTCCACTGCTGAACCATCCTCACTGCAGTGTTTGAAAGTTGTTGTTTTTTGTCCTTGGTAGCTCTGAGAAGAGTCTGGCTCTGTCTTCTCTATGCCCTTGTCTAAGCTAGTTAAACACTGCTATTAGACCTGCACCTTCCCCTCCCCTGTGGCTATCTCCATGATAAACCCAGCTCCCTCAGTGTCTCCTTGAACAGTGTTGTCCATCTTAGGGTCACTCTGCTTGACGTGCTCCTGTTTGCCAGTCTCTCTTCTGTGCTGGGGAGCCCAGCCCTGGACACAGCCTCTTGTGCGCAGTGTAACCCCTCTGAAATGAAAGGAAATAATTCTGCTTGACGTACTGTCTACAGTGCTGCTAATGCAGTCTTGCACGTGGTTGACCTTCATTGCTGCAGGGGCACGCTGCCGGCTTCTGCTTGACTTGGAGACCCTTTTCTAGAGAGGTAGCCCCAGACCAATCCTTCCCTAACCTGTACTGACAGCAGAGGTTTTCCAACCCCAGACCCAGCACTGGCTTTGTGTCTGTTGAACTCCATGTTACTTCATTTTATCAAGTAGCCTCGGAACAGCAGCCCTGTCCCCCAGCATTGCAATCACTCATCACACTTTGGTGTCATCTGCAAACTTACTGAAGGTGCCCGTTGTGCTTTGAATGTATGTGTGATACCATTAACGATATGAACAAGCTTTCACCCATCCAGAAGACCGTGGTCGGTCTCTGCTAAATAACCCACAGGGCACAGAGGAATTTCAAAGCATACGTACACCCCTACACCAGCTCCTGAGTAGGTTAAGAACTAGGACACCCACTACGGAGATCCCTGGGAATAACTAAATACAGTATGCATTTATGTTTGTTACTCGGTTGTTGGGCATTACATGAGCCTTGAGCTTGTGTTTAGTGAGAGTGGATATACAGTGACCACACCTCCGTCTCCGGACACAAGGACTGAATCAAGGAGAAGTGAGGTTACTACTGAGTCACCTCCTAATGCCATTTTATGATATCACACCTGTAGTAATTTTTTAAGTTGTGATCTTTGTGTCTCGTTATCTATACTCCCTTCAGCAGCACAAGTGATATTTTTGTTGCTCACTCAAGGAAAAAGTGTCATTTTGGATCACCTAAACAACAAAAGAAAGAAATCCTTCACTAAGATGTAGTTTAAAGAATATTTAAACATATTTAATTGTTTGGTCCATGGCCACTGGTAATAAGAGACTTCAGGGAGGCTATAAATGAGCCTTTGACTGGAAAATGTCATGAATCATACTTGAAAAGGGAAAGGTAACTTTTTATTTCAGGTTCTATTCTTAGAAACCCTCAGAATGATAGAATGCTTGCTTTAATAGTTTGTTTTCTAAATGTTTGTCCTATTCAGAGTTATCTAAGTCAACGTAACTTCTTTCCCCATAAGATCCTAGTTGGTAGTTGTTGCAAACATGTGCTTTGTATGCTTCAGGCAACTGAAGAATAGAAAAATTCAACTGTTACTTGGGGGGGGTGGGGGGGATGGGACAACAGTTGAACACACACCAGAGACAAGAAGTTCATCACTTTGGCTAAGCCCAGTGCCTGAAGACCTCACTTCTCAGCATCACTTTTGCTCTGTACTCAGTTTTTAATCAGTGCAGGTCTGTTTTAAGGAACAGCTTCTTGGTATATTCAACATTCTCAGTGGGAAGAGAGGGTAATGTTTAATTTTGGTCATTCATCATGTTCTTAATTATGTGGTTGTAATGACAAACCTGTTTGTGCTGTGGAGTAAAATTTCTGTCATCTTGTTGGCGGGGGTGGGGGAAACAAATCACCAATGCACATACAGCTGTTGTAGCTCTTCAGGTGTCATGGTATATCAGGCTGAAATTCATTAGCTGATGAAGTCTAATTGGATAACATGAATGTGAAGAAAACCTCAACATAATGCAGAAGAATGATAATGAAATGAAACTTTCTGATCTAGCACAGTGTTTTGGCAGGCACAAAAAAGGATTCTGCATTATTAAATAGGGTGAAAACAACAGAATCTGAGGAAAAACAAAAATTCAAACAACAAAAATATCTCAACCACCAACTTTTCCAGCAGAAAAAAAGGGGAAAATAACTAACTGCTAATAAATAACTAAATTTACAAATAAATTATTTGAGTCTTAGCAGTTAAGAAATGCATTAAATAAAAAAAAATAACCAGTTCCACTTTACAGGAGATTTGTCATTTCCTTTCTCAGTGCTGTTAAAATTTCTTATAAAGTTTAGTTCCCTGCCTTCTCCCTGAATCAGTTTCACTTTGCGTACAGCACTCTTCAGTTTCTACCGTAAAATTTTCCATGAGGTGTATAACAGTCCTTTTCCCAGAAGTTCAGGACAATGAGTGCTACAGCCTTTGAGTATCTTTCTTAACTATTGCAAATCAGTACTGCACAGAAAGAACAGGATTACTTGCAGAGTAACACAGGAGCCTGAACCTTCCCTGGCTTAACTAACCAAAGATGATTAACAGACAGACTTCCTCTGTCTATAGGCGAGCCCATTGATGAATATCCTTCTTCAGCATAACCTGCTTGAGAGGAACATTTCTAGTTTCTATGCTATTTTTCAGAGGAGACCTCTTTAAACTCTCTCTGCTTGGGATCGAACTCACCTAATCAAAGGGCTTCCAATAGTTAATGCAAGAAACCACTGGATCCTTTGTCACTTCTCTGCCAGAAAAATTCTATAAACAGTTCTTCAGATACCAGAAGTGGACTCTACCATTTCTCGGTGATTATTTATTTTCTGTTGTTGAAAGCAACAAGTTCACATAAGCAGAGATACTTATTTATACTTTAATATTACTTCTAGGAACAGTGGGTTATCAAAGCTGATTTTGCAGAACAGCCAGTCAGATCTGGCCTCTTCCCATGATCTCTTGCTACTGCCAAAACTTTCAGAACAGGTCAAGACTTCACTGGGACAATCTTTGATGCTGCAATTTGAAGAGTAATAAGTGCAGAGGTATTTATAGGACCACTTAAATTGTGAGGGAAACATTAGGAAGCAGCAAGGGCTGGCTGCACCCGAAGGGATGGGAAGCTGAGCATGACTCCATGCCAGACTACAGAGGCCTCATCACCCCAGGTACAGCCCCACACTGCCAGAGCGAAGTGAGCAGGCAGGCCTGGAGATGGTAGCCAGGTTCAGGCAAGAGCCTATATTGTCAGGCAGTTTTGTGGTGATGAGGCAGGTCTCAGATCAAACTAGGAAGCTAATTCATTGATCAGAATGATGTCCAGTGGTCGTAACCAAGATTCACTTATCACTAGGTAGGGTCCATATTGACAAAGCAAGTTTGAAGTCAAGCTAGGAGTTAGTCAGCAGGTCAGGGTCTAGACCTTTGGAGCCCATGGCCAAATACAAGCAGAGCTGTAGCTGAGCTAAATATTTATGCTCCTACAGAACAGATCAGGAAGGAATTGAAGACACAAGACAGATTTTAAATGGGGCTCCATACTCGTGGCCAGGGTGTATGTGTGTATGTGGTGTGTGTGTTTGTGAAGGCTGCGGGCTAGACTAGTCAGGGCCAACAAAGCCCATTAGTGTACTCAGGAACCTAATAGTGTCCCCTCCCAGCAACATGTATCCTCACACCTTACAAGTATCTGGGGTCAGAAAGGACTGTTAGCAGAGTGGTTTAATTGTGGGGATTTGTAGGACTATCTCAGGAGACACAGCACCAAGGACAGGGTACTGAGAGAAAGAAGGCGTGGGAGACTTGGGGCTGGGTAGCAGAGCAGGATGCTGGCCAGGTTTGAGGTGATGAGTATGTGGGTGGACACCCCATGTGACGCTGGTCAAGGCCATTAAAGCAAGGCCATTACACTCAGGGACCTGGCCAAGGTAGGAGAGGGGTATAAAAAAAGAAGTAAAATATTTTGACTGTAATCTGTGATTTCACAGGTTACAGGTGTTTATAGCATGCCCTATGATCTGTGATATATGGCTCTAAGAAACCATCAGCAAATAACATTCTTAAAGACAAATATTTAACAGAGCCCAGATTTCCCATGTTAGCCAGGACCAAAGCTGGACCTTTGTCATAAGCAGTTACCCTCAAAATTCTCCCTTTTCCACCAAAACATATATTCAGGAGCTCCCTAATGATGCTTTGGACAACAGCATAACTCAGAGCTGCTTGTTCCAAGTACTAAGTGGTGTCACCTGTTGTCAAACAAATAAACCAGCCACAATCCAAGTTTGATTTCTTGTCTGTTATCCTGACACAGTAGCACAATTACCACGGGCTAAGACCCAAATAACTCAAAGTCAAGCCAGGACAGATTCATTTTTCAGAGGTTTCTAAGAATCTTCAAAGCCTGATGCCAGCAAGCTATGAAACTGGGAGCCAGCGTGCTCACACTCAGTCTGAATTCAACACTATAAGGCACGAACACCCAGCAACTTTCACACTAACTT
This sequence comes from Falco biarmicus, assembly GCF_023638135.1. Lineage (NCBI taxonomy): Eukaryota > Metazoa > Chordata > Aves > Falconiformes > Falconidae > Falco > Falco biarmicus. Next base: position 92,548,389 of record NC_079292.1, read on the forward strand.
CTTCCTTTTTCCAAATGGAAAAGTGTTGCTAGCCACAGGTTTGGGGGTTAACATTCCGGTGTATGCATCCCAAATACATATTTTCACCCTTTTCTGTATCTTCAGGAGAATTTCTACTAAAAAGCAGGGTGTACCAATTCCAACACTTCCATGCAGAACTTTACAGTTACTGAATTAAAGACAGGTATTCATATGGCACTCCTGACCACAAGGTAAAACTAATTAGTGAGGGGCTCTTTTTTGCTAATGCTTTCTCCCATGGTAGAGGCTGGTTTAGAGATTCTTAGTATCACCTTTGGGCTGTTTTAAGATCCCAGACCTCATTTGAAGAAGTCCAGTTGAAAAGGCTCTCATGGCTTGATTTCAACGTCTCAAAGCTTCAGGTCCTACTGTAACAATTTTTATGCTAGCCCACAGTCCAGGTGAGGTTCCAAGCCCTTTTCTACATTACCTATTTTTATGTTAGGACTCACTACCAGTTCCCTCTGTGTAGAACTAGAATGCTGGTTTCATGTTCACTCATTCCATCTTTTCCAAAGGAATATACTTCTGCTTTTATTGAGTACGTGAGTCCCTGAGACACTGTCCCTGAAGGGGAGGTTGGGGGTTTGGTCTCTCACTTAAACAAATGGTAAACTCTAAACTCCCCAGCTCACCAACAGAAAGCTTTCTGACTTAATCTAATAGCTCAAATGACAGCAGTAGGAAAGCATCCAGGACTCCCCAGTGGGGCAGAATCCCACTGACCCACTCATTCAAGGTTACTTATGAATTAGGAAGTTTCTTGACAATCCTCTTTTCACTAAAAGCTTTCCTTTACTATAGCTGCACTCATCGGGGGCCTTCATTTCTTGCTATTGTCTCTTGGCTTTTCCTGGAAACACTACAGTCTACTGCAAACATTGGTGGGGTCAGTTTTATGAAGTCTAGTGATCTTTGTGCCACTGCACCAGGATTTTCTGTAGCACCCAACAAAACTATGGCAGCTCCCTCATCTAACTCACCAAGACCCTGGGAATGCATCTTTCAAAAGGCACTGGTGCTACCATTCCCCACCACAGGTAGCTAGCCTTGCTCCTGCTACTCCAAGTCAAAAAGTAGAGATCTACTTCACTTTAAGTCTCTTCTTAAACAGGCTTACTGCCCACACATGTTCACAAACAAGAAACACACACTATTAAGATAATTCAGTGTAGTATTTTATTTAAAGCAAGCTTGCCTCTAGCCTTTTATGTTTTTTCAGGCTGGGAGAGGGATTAGCAGAACTGCCCGCCAGTATTAAATGCTTAATATATTGTAGAACCTTAAAGATTTCTTGTTTTTTAATATAAAACAATATTAGGCCTTAATATAGTTTTTAATGCATTGTTAAGTTACCTCTATTTCTAAGTTATCTGTGATATACTGGTAGTTAAAGTAATTCATATTTATACCATAGAGGAGATCTTGCGACCATAAGAGTTTCTCAAGACTGGTAGAGATAAGACTACTAGTATGCTTCTTCTGGAATATCTACTTATTTTCTTTTGTTACTTAGGTTTGGGTTTTGATATATGTCACCACTCAGTTGTGTGATATGAAACTACATAATACTATGCATTTGCATGCAATTATCCACAGCTTTGTTTTCCTATGCTACACAAGTAAGATACTGTAACTTGAATAACTGGAAATATCACAGTCCAACAGGATTCCCTAACATATCTGTAATACATCAAGAAATTGTTGGCTAGTCATTATTACAACCTTCTCCAGTGGAAGATTATCTATTATACATATGGAGAAACTACATCACTGCTGACTTGGTGAGTTCTGGATTTTGTTCTTTGGCCTGTCTATACTCAGAAACTTATCTTTCATTCCATTTTCCTGTACTTCTGCTTCTCTCATTCTTTTCTCTGGTAAGTCACATCTCTAGGGCTTGTATTAGGTGCTGTGATGTCAGAAAAAGAATTGCAGTAGAACCAGAAATGTACAGGGGTGATGTTGAAAGACTGAAATCTGGTTGTAGGCTGAACTTCCACTCTTGCTCTTAAGATGGTAGCCTAAACTTGAGTATGCAATCCATACGCTTTGGTTTTGCTGTTGCTGAAATGACAGCATTTGTTTTATGATTTCTGAAGCAGGAATCTTTTAAGAGCAAAATTTTATGAGAGGTAAGGTGAAAGATTGTTGCAAACGGGAGCAAATAATAGAAAATGGCATTTTATTTTTAATGTTTGAGCATGTATGTGATTCTGAAGGAACATATGGAACAAGACAGGGAGAAATATGCAGTGGAAGAATAAGGTCATTCTGAAATGGCCTGGAAGCCTGTGGCTCTGGTGCTGTCCACAAGTCAGCAAAACAGGCAAGTCTTTTTGCTGAAATTTGTCCAAGCAGAAAGGCTGGGGCAATACTTATCTCTGTATATAGACAACTTGGGTTAACTAGACTGACCAAGGCAACTTAGCCACTCAGTGGCTCCACAATGCTCTGAAGATATGTGAAGCATCCAATTATGCTACTTTATTTTTCTACTGGATATTTAACATGGGGTTTTGGGGTAAATTTGGAAAGCAAATGTAGAAGATAATTTCAATTCATCATAATATATAAGTTGAATCCTCTTTTTCTTCAAAAGCCACTTTGTCTAAGTTGTCCTGGTACCATTCATTATGTACTTTTCTGTGATTAACAGAAACCTTTAAGATCTTTTCGGAAGATATAAAAGGGGGACTCCTACCATGTGCAGGTAATATTGTTTCTCCTGTAGGTTCAACAGGCTTCCTTACTTTTACAATGCCTTTTGTCTTGTTTCCTGCTAAGCACAGTTCATAGTCTCATGGATTTTGTGAAAGACTGGGATTACATTTAGATCTTTGTAGTAATTTTAAAATACCTTGTGGCTCTTGTAAATTTCCCCCTTCTAAAGAAATTGTAAGAGAAAGTCAGAAAAGGCAAAAAAAGAACATGCACTCCCATGTCACCAGATAAGCACATTTGATTCAATCCTACATGCCTTCAGCACTCAAAATTCCCAGGAAGGTTAACAGGAGTTTTGTGAAAACGTGGAATATAAGGGTCAGGGCCATTCAGAAGGAAAGGAATCCCTGCCATGTACTATGCAAATTATGTCTCTCTCTGCCTTAGCACTGAATCTACTTTTATGATAGGTCAGGTAATAGCCATTTTGGTTTATCTTTGAAAGAAAGAGGTGGATGGGATGAAGACAAAACTGGAGATTATGTAGAAAATTTTCCTGTAGTCTTTATCTGTAATTTTTCGTTTTCAGGCATGTTGCTAGAAAAGTCTAATTTAAGTTCCAGGGTCACCAAAAGTCAAGCAATTCATACTTAGCTATTCAGATGTGGTTGTTTTGTTGTTGTTGGGGGGGTGTGGGGGGGTGTGTGTTTTGGTTTTTTTTTTAATCTAGGCTGAACTGAAAGAAATGCAATGCACTACAAAAAAGTGAGAGTAGTGTCTGGCAAGATCATGATCCCCAGTGGCAAAAATGGCTTTCTTCTTCCTTTGTAGAAGGTATGTGAAAACAGGAATTCCTTGGTTATTGCTGAAGTATTTCCACATATTGGCTTATTTACACAGTTTCTATAGCTCTGCAAAGGGCAGCACATGCTAACTGCCATATGTAATGTTGATAGATCTTTTAGAACCATGGGGTGACTGAACTGCCCAGAACCAATGTTGTCCTATCATTGCTAGCCCACTTCCAATTTTGTGTTGTTAGACACTGTGGTGTGAAGAACACATTTGGCCAGGTTGTGTTTTGTAGGTCTTCATGCTTACATTGCTACTTGTGGCCTATGGACATATGAGGGAAATTGTGTGTAAGACTCTGACATCAGCTGTCACATTTGTTAGGTAGGGCCAAGCTGGAATCAAGAGATTCTAGGAATTGGGTCAGTCAGTGTCAGCCCAAGTCAGAAATGGGAAGTCAAGGCACATGACAGGAAAGGGCATCACTGGCAGCTGGGATCAAGACCCTATTTGCAGTGGGAACCTGGGAAAAAGGACAGTAGAGCCAGAATAATGTCAGGAGCTACAGTCAGGCCTGGAGAACAAGGACTGGGAGCCAGAGCCACAGTTGGAGCTGGGAGGGGAGCTGTGGAAAGGGATACAAAGAGCTAAAAGCAGATCCCAGGAACATGGAAACCCACATACACTGAAGCTGTACAGATGTACAATCCACCTCTCAACTATAGGCCTTATCAGGCCCTTGGTTTCTGAAAAGCTGTTGGCAGCCTGCTGCTAGACTGAGAGCCCGGCAGTGCTTAGGCAGTGTGGCCACGATCTGCCAGAGGCTTTGGTCCATGTGATACTCGCATCTTATTTCACCCGTCTTTTGTCTCTGCGCTTTGACCTCTGTCATGAATTACAAGAAAACATCTTTTGCAGTATTAAGATATAAATATTTATGTAACAAGTGGGTAAAGGAAAACTATGGAGTCAGATTTAGTGCAACTTGAGGCTATCATGAAGCTGTAACGAACACCCCAGACCCTGTGGGTAGCCCAGTTGACTCTGCCCTAGTTTCAAAGTCCCTGGGCCCACCCTCCCCTCAGCCTGCTCTCTTGGCTTCCTCTGATTTTGCACCTTGGAGTAGCGTTTCTGGGTGGCTGTAGCACTGCTGACCAAGGGAGGGAGAATGGTGTCCCTGCCAGCCCATCCTGCCAATACCAGGCTTCTAAGGCTTTTGCGCTTTGGAGGGGCAGCAGAAAGTATTCTCTGCCTGGGAGAACTGCTCAGGAAAACAGGGATTGTGTCTTCACACATTTAGACTTCAGTGTCTAAATACCTTCTCAACTTTGAGTGGGGTTGCTTCCCCTCCTCAAGAATGTTAGGAGGGATACATTACTGATATTGTTAAAACCCCTCACACTTTGCTAGTCGGGTCTGCCTGGTATTATGCTCTAACCTCTCAGTGTAGCGAGTAATAAATTTTTCCCATTCTGACAGTTTAACTCAACACTTCCTCCCAGAACTGGACAATTCAGTGAAGCTTGCATTGTACGACATGACTCCTCAAGTCTGCCTTAAAGCATTGTTTTTTCTGTGTGGTAATTTATACTTTTATAGGATAGGACAGGACACATCATGAGTTTACTGAAGTTTAGATGTGAATCCTGGTTTGGTAAGTAAGTGACCTCAAAACAGAGCAGGAGTTTCCAAGAGGTGACTTAGCCCTGCTGCTTTACACACTTTTCCCCCTGACCCACTGATTCTGCCCAGCACTCTGAACCAAATCCTTTTTCCACTACAGCAGGAGTAAGAATGAAGGGACATGTCTGTTGATTCAAGATGCAAGAATATGACAAGTCTTTAGAGAAAGAAGACTGGAAACTAGGAGCTTTTATCTTTTTTTTTTTTCTTCTCCTGTAGCTTCTAGCTTCTTTGCAAGAAGAAGAATTATCTCCTCTCTTCATTTTGATATCTTGTCTACTGCTTTGCAGACACCGCCCTATGAACTTGACGGTGTTTTTTTCTATACCAAAACCTAGGTTCTGTTACATAGAAATTTTCATCCCTTTCCTAAATAAGCTTTTCTGGAAGAAGTGTGAAGAAAGAGTGAGAGATTGTAGAACATTAAAGGAAAACAAATATGCAAAGTTTACACATTAATCTACATAAATTCTTATTCCAGCTTGTGAGGTAGAGTGATTTTGTTTGATGCAGAGGAGGTGGAGTCTATAATGATGATTTCTTTGCTGGGATTTGCAGCCAGCTGGGGTGGAGGTGTGCTCTCTGTGCTACCTTCCCAGAGCACGGTGCCTTTTAGGGCACGTCCCCACATGTTCACTCACTTAAACGGTGTTCACCTGACCTGTTCAGCTGTTGATTTCAAAATACCTTACATGTTGCTTTCCAGAGGAATTCAGAGATACATAAGAAGGATGATTGCTTCTCAATTCTGGGCTTCAGAAATGAACTACTAGAAGCCTAGGGCATCGATGCTGTGTGAATTCCTCGGCGCCGTATAGGGTCTTTGTGAGGGGCAGGCTCCGGGTGAGCTACTTCTAATTAGACACACCTTTGGGTTGGGCTATTTTGGCAACTAAGTACTTCATGAGGCTCAGGGTACGGTCTGCTAGGGGCAAGTGATTTTATTTTGTGTTTTTACATGTACTTCGATCAGCTGATGCACTGATGGACAGTCTTCTCTGTGGCAGTCCAGGGGCAGAGGAGTCGTGACCTGCAGTGAGCCTTCCCTGAGGTTTTCCAAAGTGAGGATCGCTGGCTTTCAGGCAGATAGGCAAGAGAAAAAAAGGCACGTGCTATGGGGGTGCCTTTATTTGGGGACAGCAAGCCCTTCTATTTCCGAATCTGGAGTGGAGTAAGTCAAAAGTTGCAAAGCAAAAAATCCTGGGATAAACACCTGGATGAAATCTACTTACTGCAGCAGAAAAGGTACAGTGTGTTTCAGCCTTCTTCCCTTTCTTCTGCTGCTCTCTCCCTGCAGCTGATTCTCACTCTTTTCCCTTAGGCTTTTCTGCCAGTAGATAAACTTTAAACAACCCTGGAGCACTTTTCTCTATCAGATTTCTTCTTTCAAGGTGGAATGCTTCTGAAGTTCCAATCTTATCTGCTTTCACAGGTGGGTTTACTAGGTCGCAATTTAATTACCCTGAGTGCCGGACTCCAGTCACAAATTAATAATGTACACTCTTGTCTTCCCTGCTTCATTGGCAAAGCTCATGAGAAAATACATGAGGGTTTGATTTCCTTTAGTTATTATTAAGAGTGTGTGTGACACATACGCTGCAGCCAGCTGAAATAATGGCTTGGTTTTTGCAAGGATTCTGCTTTCTTTTTCTCTAAAGGTTGCCCTTGCTGTGGGATAGAGTGGATTTAATGTTGTTCCACACCCTGGTGGTCAGCCTCTTGCTGGGGTCGACTGCTGTCCCTCACTCCCATGGCCCAGGTGTCAACACATACAGCGACTCCTGTCAGATTATCAAGATTTCCTGTGTCTTCACATGTAAATACTGAGTCAAGGCTGTTTGTTACTACTGTACAGGGTTGCTTCCTCTGCACACAGCCATGCAGGACTATTCATGGAAATCCAGCTGAATCTGTTTTTCATTGTTCCTTGTAATTTCTGCATGCACAAACTCTACAGTACTCAAATAACAAATTGCTTCCAGTCCCTTGTAAATTTTTTTCTTTCATAACAACACTTTGAACATCTCTGGCGACAAAACGGTGGCTGTGTGGGACAAAATCTAACTATCTATACACAGAAATAAGTAGGATAGTACCTTAAGAGGGACAAATGTACATATCTGTCTGTAGACATAAAAACTTACATATATCATCATCTAACTCCTGACCAAATAACAGAAGCCTGTTCTATTATACTTCAGAGAAGTGTGACTTAAATATGCGTAAAAGGGGAGGGACAGTGGGAACATTAGTGTCTCCACAGAATGCTGAAGCCTTTACATTTTAGTATATCCATGAAAAGCATCACAGGTAACTGAAAACTGAGTTCTCAGATATTCTGTAATATCCAAATGAAGGTGTGCCAAAGAAAAGTATAAATATATCAATATTTTTATAATTATAACATTAACTTCATGTTTTTAAGTCATTGAGATATGGAAGGGACATCTGGACATCTCTGTCTAACCTCTCCCTTGAAGCTGGGCTACTGCCAGCAACAGATCATGCTGCTCTGGCTTTGTCTAGCTTGGTCTTGAAAGCCTCCCAGGGCAGAGATTCCACCGTACTTTTAGGTACTTGTTACAGGGTTGTGGTAAACTCCTAGTGAAAAAGGGTTTTTCCCAAATGTTCAACCTGAACCTCCAAAATCATTATTTGATGCTGTAGCCCCTTGTCTTACCATCTGTTGTTACCAAGAAGGGTTTAGCCCCTTTTGTTGCTCCGTTTCACATAGGCTGCTATTAGATTGCCATTCAGCCTTCTCTTTGCCTGACAATCCTGGTTAGTGATGTGCTGCAGGCACATGAACATCTTGTGTGTTGCTACACATCAAGGGAATCAGAAAAACTGTTAGGCATATAAACACTTCTTCATAAACTTCTCTTAGAACACTACAGTGCAACTCCAGTGGTCCCAAAAACTAACATTTTTGGTCTTCTTTATCAGACTCTGTGTAAAACCACATTTTCTGCTTATGATATTCTTGTCTGTGAAATCAGTGTTGCATGGGGACACAATTCTTCCCTTCTGTTTTAGCTGTTTCCCACAGCTTTCAACTAACATAATTAGCCTTCTGCTATGTGGTCAGAAATTCCATGGTGCCAATATGCAGATACTCTTCCTAAAGAGGGACGGGACCATTTCTCCCTCTTATTATCTTATCCTTTCCTTTCTTGTCCCCAGAGATGCTCAGTTTGAGGTGAAAGAAAATGAACATTTTGCAGAGGACTGGAATCAGTTTTATTGCTTTCATATTCTTAATTATGTCCAGATAAAAACCCAGAAACACCTGTGGTGCCTCATGTGTGGGAAGTACTCTTATAAAACTTTTGCTTTTGTGGAAAAACTGTTGTAAGCCAAGAGGGCTTTTACTTCATCCTGTCGCTTTGTTGTGTGGAATTGCAGTGTTATGGCTTCAGCTTGAGTTCTTAGTGTTAATGGTGCTGGAATACATACAGTAATAAGCAGCAATTAAATTCTGCTATTACCTTATTGAAAACCATTGGTAAATATGTTGCTATTTAACTAGTATGCTCTGACTGCACAGAGGAAGTCTGCAAGAGAACTGTGCTTTTTCCTGACCTGCATCTGGTGATGACGATACCTGAAAGCTAACTTCTTTGGTACTTAACTTGAATTTATTTTGCCTTATTTTGCTCATTTCTTTCTGTTCAAGGCTCTTGTTTTTAAACAGCCTGTGTGTTTTAAACAGCTCTGTGTGGAGTCCCAGGGAGAGTGGTCACATCTTGTATGTCCTTACCAGAATTATCTTTGAAAATAAACTCTGGGATCTACACAGCCTGGAGCACATGAACCTAAAACCCCAACACAGTTCATAATCATGGGGAACAAAGAGATAAATACTTATGAAAATTCAGACCTGACAGAGGTGAAAAGAAATCACATGCCTGTCACAGTCTAATAGATCTAATAGATCTTCCAGAAACTGAGAGCTATTGCTTGAGTTTTGTTTTGTTGTGGGTTTTTTTGTAATCTGGTTTCCAGTGTAAGATGTTCTAAGGAAATGTGAACAAAATCTCCCTAGCATGTAATTTTAGAAATTCCACCATATGAGAATTGCAGTGTTCATAAAAAATAACTAGTAAATGAATGAGAGGAAGGAAGCACATGGATCCAGGACAATTGTTATGTTTTTCTCTGCTGTAGCCTGCCTCTATAATTTTGGTTGATTTAATAATCTATCTTCTGTGTGTCTCTTCTCTCTCACAGCTGCTGCTTAAGAATTAGCGGTATCACCTGGCCTTCATGGGATGCTCTGAGGCTTGATTATTCTAATAATGATAAAACAGTTGTGTGATACATTAAAAAAAAAAAAAACCAAAGCATTTTTACACATTAGTTAACTATAGAAATTTGCGCTATGAGAAATAGCGCATTAGAGGTGCTTGGGATAATTTGCATAACTAGCAGAAGGCCATGGTCATTCCAAACATATTGCAATAAAAAGTTTATATCCCCTCTAATTTCCAAATCTTTTTGTGGCTCTTCAGTCTTACAGATATATTACTGAAGTGCTTTGCTTACCCTGAAAACGAACATGGCACAAATAAAAAGTAGCTCAGCCTGACACTAGTAAACTAAGTTGCTGAAGAGCTGTACAGGGACCCAGAGAGCCTGCAGCTTCTAGACAAGTCTCTCTCAAGCTGGTGGTGAATAAGAGATATCGCCATAGTTTTGCTGTTTGTCTAAACAACTTCCCTGAGTTTTCAGTGCACAAATTCACACAGGACTGTCCTGCTTAAAATCCACAGTGTCTGTCTCCATATGAATCTGTTCCTTTGCTCCCAAAGGTGACTGTGCAATAAAGATGCCATCTCCCAGCTCCACTGCTGCCCTTGTGCTGTGTCTCAGTAACAGCTTCTGAGCAGTCCAGAGGCAAACAGCAGCCTGTTGGTAACTCTTCTGCTCCATGAAGTAAGATGAAGTCAAAGCAGCATTTCTGGACTTAAGCTGTTACACTTTCATCCTAATGGAAGTTTTAAGACTAATAACAGGCAAATGTGCCTCCTTAATTTTGCAGGTGTAAAGGTCCTGCAGAGCTCACATTTTGCCAGCAACACACAGGCACATGCACAGCTGCCCTCAGTGCCTGAGACACGGATTGGGCTCACAGATTGAGGAAGCAATCTGCTACCTTAAACTTGGCTATAGGTTTCCTTGTGAAGAAGTAAACATGAAATTTGTGTTCTGAAAATTAAAAACAAATCCTACTTAAATTTAAGAAATTGTTGGCGAAAACTAATTAGACACAGGGTAAGGAACACAACCTAGAATAAAACTGGAAAAAAAAAACCCAACACCCAGGCTGGAAGTTTTGATGCAGGATGAGGTTTATGCTTCAGAGAACACATTTGTTTTATGAGTAGCTCAGTGATAATAAATAACAACTAACCTCTGCTGAACTGATAATCCAGTTCTAGCATGAGATTGTTCTTAGGATGGTCTCAGATGCAGAACTTTAAAAAAGGAAATTAATGCAGGGAGTTTGCCCAGCTGGAAGTGACTAAGATCTCTATTGTTTAGTGTGGTAGATGGCTAAATAGCTGAAAGGAGAAGGCTTCCCCATCAATTTATTCTCTAGTAGAATCAGCAATTAATAACCTGTTTAATTTATTTTCAGGCACGCTCTGTTTACTGTCAGCTGAGGGGGCTTTGGCATACATGCACAAGAGATTCCAGTTAATTTGCTGAGCCTTGCTGTCGGTGCTGAAGGGATTTGCTGACCCTGACTGCCCAAGGCCCTGTTATTTGCCTACTTTTCACTTCATGCTATTACTTCCTAACTCATTTTTTAGCATCTTGTTAGGTGATCACTCTGATCCTTTTTTTCTGGCTCCTTGGCTTTCTCTGAGCACTTCTCTGCTCTCTTGAAGTCTTACACATGTTTACATAGACATAATAGCAGAAGGAAGGAAGAAGATTAATCTTCTCTGGCAATTGCATGATGAAGTGCTGAGCATGGATATTCTGAACACCACAAGAGGGGAGGAAAAGAAAGTTGAAATAATACCCTGCTGATGAATTTATAGCTCAGTTAGATAGAATTGCTTTAGACCCTCAGTAACTGACAGCCTTGGGGATGAAGCATGAAGCTAGCAGATGCCAAACTTAAACTAGAGCAAACAATAAGAAAATTGCATACAGTGAATGACTCAAGTAGCAGAATCTGAGAAGGGAAGGGAAGAAAGAGATGCTCCATTGCACCTCTGGTGAGCTCAGCCTTGAAAAAGAATCTTCAGATTGGTGGTTGTCCAGGCAGTTCACATATTTAACTTATTTCCTTGTTTTAAAAGAATAACCTTATAAATCCAAATTCTTCTTTTCATAAGAGTTAAGACTTATAGACTTGCCCTTGCATTCTTTTCCTCTTCATAAGTGTAGTGAGAGGGATGCTCTCCAAAAGAAGTGTTTAAGAAGCTGTAAATCGGAAAGGGTACATGGTACCAGCAGAAACTGCTTGTGAAATCCTTAACCTTGTTTAAAAGCATTTTACATGACTCCCTCAGTTAGAATCTGACCTACATTCTATCTGCTCCTTTGTTTCACAATGAATTTTCAGTTATCCCTTATTTTGTCCTCACCTATATTGAAGAACAGCTCACAGCTTCCTAAGCATATAATTGAATCATCTGTTAAGAAAACTGACTGACAGTAATGCATGATCGAGGCTTACCAAGTGCCTCAGCCCAGCTAAGTTCCTTAGCTCAGTAAGAACAACTCAGGAATGCTTCCAGGTGGATACTGTTGTGTTTTTTGTTGCCCATCAGAACTACTGGCTAGCTGTGTAGCTGTGCCTGTCCTAAACTGATCCTGCCAGGCAACATCGGTATTGCCTAGTGTCACAGACCTAACTCAGCTGCCTCAGGAGCTGAGTGCCCCTTGACTCCATAGCTGATGAAGAGAATGATTTAGAACAGGAGCTTAACTTAGATGTGCTGATTATCGTCTGAGTGTCTCAACAGGTCTCTGCTGAATCATTCTCCGAAAGCCACCCACTCCATCCAGTGACGCAATGGCACTTTACAGAAACTCAGCGTCTGCTGTAGGCAGCGCTGTTAAGAGACTAAGGTACAGATTTCACCTGCTGCTGCTTTGACACACAGGAACTAGAGTTGTAAAATTCATGCTGTGTTTGATGGGTCTGGAAGAAAATTGGTTAGATATGCAGAACTTAAAGAAATTCAAATGTTTTGAAGTGTATAGATTCAGTTGACTTTGTTTTATTTTTATATTGGTGAATTTGGCTCATCTAGTACCTCGCATTTATACACTCAGTACATTGCTGTAATGTATCAAAAAGGATTTGATAATTATAATGGTATGTTTTAAATGGGAGCAAATTATTTCCCCAAATATGGGACAGAAAATTAAATGAGAGTAAAAGCGTATGGTATAAACATGTAAGTCAGGGACCTTAGAGGCATCAGGGGTAGTGTGCCACAACACCTACTAACCTTTCTGGGTTCTTCTCCAGCCTGCTGTTTGGCCTGGGATCTCCAGTTCTTTAAGCCCAGTTGGAGGTTCCTACATAATTAGAAAGGTTTGACAGTTTTGCCCTAAATTTCTGAAAGGTGAGTATATCAGTTATTAGGTATCTCCCTCTTTGCAGGCTTGTAGTTTAATTAGTTGTTTATAAGGGCTTTGGAGAATTTTGTGAGAAGGGTATTGTGTTTGTGTCCTCCCACATTGTCTCTTGCCCAATCATTCCTCCTATCTGAAGTCATTTGAGGGATAAAGGCCTGCCCAGTAAAACACTAACGTATTAATTGTAGCAGTGTTTATACTATAGAAACCCCACCTCCTTCTCACGTCCTGCCTCTGACACTTCTATTTTCAGGAACACAGGGTCTTTCTCAGCCAGGCTAATAGCAGGGGTAGCAAGCTTGCCTTGCTGATACCTGCCCTTATGCTTTTGCTCAGAGTGCCTTTTTATTTTGTTCCTGTTTGCCTGACCCCAGGTGCAGTGTTCTCATCAAATCATCTTGTAATTAGCAACTAAGGCAACTGGCACGTGAGGAAGCTGAAGAAGGAATGCTTCTCAAAGCAGAAAGGCTGGGAGTTTGAAGGACACACAAAAATATCTCAGAATGGCTCCCTGGGTGGTTCAGGTTGATTCTTCGTATTCTGAACGTTTTTATTTCTCCTATGTTCTTCAGCATTTTTCTAGTCTAGTTTCTAGTGACTTAGGTAATGAGGTGCTGCCAGTGACAGGAAATGCTCCTTTTGTGGAATGATAAATATAATGTTCAGTTATTCTTCTATTACTTGTAGCATATGCCCATTAATTTACACTTATTCAAATTGCTCCTATTTATCTAACCTGTCCCTTTGTTTTGCTTTATCCCCCAAGTCCTCTCAAGTGTGTCAGTATCTTTCTGCTACAAAGGTGTGCAGAACTTCCACGTTTGAGGTGGATTAAATTCAGAGATAATGGTGTATCAAATGTTTTCTTTTGCTGTGAGATTCTATTGTGCATAAAAGAATCACTTAAAGCAAGAAATGTACATTTCTGTAAGCACCAGAAGGTATGTTGCCTGTTTTCCTATAGTTTTATTTTTAAATTATCCATACCTAGCAAGCACAAGTTCCGAGAAGACTTTTGTGCAATAGGCCATTTTATATTCTCTGTCTCTTTCTCTGATCTGGGGTTTCATGTGACTAATGATAGAGTTATATTCATAGATAACGTATTCTAACATCAGTGTTATCACTTAATGCAAAACACCTATTTCTTTATATAGTAGTAGCCTTATAAACTGTATCCCCAAAGTCTCGTTAACACAATAACCCCAGAATACAAGGAAGACCTTTGGGAGGTCACAAGGAGAAAGCAGTGAATGTATCTCCAGGTTTGACTAATGCATTTGTCCCATATGCTTTTTGTGCATCTCTGTGTTTGTGTGAAAGACTAACATCCATCTGTTGGTGGCTGTTAGATGGTAGTAAAAGGACAGACAGGGACAGGTAAGAAAATGAGGGCTGCCATTCTCCTTGTTCATAACAGCTTGAATTTATTGTTGTTTTACTGTGCTCCTTAAACTTGTTCAACATCACACGTTACAGCTTGACCTGAGCCATGCTAGATATATTAATCTATCTAGATTTTTTCTATTAATAATAATATATATAATTCTTTAATTATATAATGTATATTATATAATATGAATAATATATAATATTATAAAAATAATAAAAATAATTATCTATTAATCAATAGATTAAAAATCTGTACTACAGGAAAGCAGAGGTGAGATAAAAGCACAAAATTTGCTTTGTGGAGAAATCTCCTATGTGGAGAGAGGAATCTTTATTCAATACTGAAAATTTGTGAGATATAGTCTGTGTCTTTGGGTTTGAGGGTGTTTCTTCCCCTTAAATCTTTAGCTCCTGAACTTGGGCTACTAGAATTCTTTATTTGCATAAAAACAAAAATCAGAAAGCCCCACTCCAAACCACTTTTTATGAATGTAAAGTATATTCTCAAAATATTAGAGGATAAAATAAATATTTACCCCAAATTTGTGGATTTTGTCCTATTTTTTGTGATTTTTGGGTGGCTAACTCATCATTTTGAATATTGGCAAAACCTGTTTGGATGCTGAGCAAGCGGTGTGGCAGGTAGCTCTTTGCAATGTCCCCTTATGTACTTAGGCACACTGAGGAGAATTCCAGCTTTCAGATTTTGCCTCATAACTTTGTATGATGAGGAGCTACATTTCAGAGCTCATTCTTTTAATTATGCCATAGGAAGTGTTGCTACAACACCAGGTGAATTCTTGTTTGTACTTTTTCTTTTCCATTCCTTATGGGAGTAATTAAGATTCTGACCTTTTTACAATTTATTATGCTGTGTAAAAAAACAAACAAACAAACAAAACCCCAGAAACCACACAAACCACAAACTACTGCCTTTTTCTGGCCTCTGAGATACCTAGTCTGCTGGCAGGAAAGATATCAAATGACCCATCATTCGCTGTCTTCTGTGCCTCAAAATATGAGCTGTGTAATGCAGAACATGGTGGTTGCTGGTTTCTCCATCCTTCCCTCTGCTGCCGCCGCACGGTTGAGCATCGTGAGCCAAGCAGTGATAAACTACCTGGGTTTTTAGATCTGCACTTTCCTGCTTTTCCCGGTTCTTTTCTTGATTTATTTTTTTGCATTCAAACAATACCTCAGACAGTAAGTGTGCATGACCTGTCCGTGGCGATGCTGAGGATACATGCTAGTCCAGGCAAAGGCCATGCTGGCTCTGCAGAGAGGCACCACGTACCTGACTGCGTTTCTTATCAGCCAGTTTTTCTTGACTGCAGGATCTGGGAATCCCCGCTCCTCCAGGCTGCCAAAGAGAACAACCTCCCAGCCATCAGGAAGCTTCTCACTGATGGAACATGTGATATCTATCAGAGAGGTAATGATTATTTGCAACAAATGGCTTCCTGTGGAAGGCAAGAGCCTGCTACAACAAACAGAGTAGTATGTACGTTGGTTTGCTGCAACATTCGCGTTAGCAACCTCAAACTGCTGAAGTCTGTGTCAGCAGCTTTGCAACCAAGTGAGTTTTCTGACTTGGCGAGCTCATCAAACCCTGCAGGAATGGTGAAGATCAGAGATTTACAGCTTGAATGGGCCTTTTGTCTAGAGGGACCACGGGAGGTGATTTGCTGTGGAAGGTGGCCCGTGGAAGGGATGGGTGCTCGTTCGCTTCATGCCAGCGTCTGCTGTTCCTTACAAGCACCCAAGTCCCTGTTCAGCTATCAGGCTTTGATGAAGGACAGAGACTGTGCAGTTACATGGCTGTGACATGACATCTGATGAGGTGGCACCCGGCAGTACTTGAGGGAGGACCTAGCACTCCTGCAATTCTCCACCCCAATAAATCCATTTCTGCTTTTGTCCAGAATAGGTGAGCATTTAGATGACTCGCATGCTTCTGCTGTTCCTAGGTGCGGTGGGGGAGACTGCCCTTCATGTAGCTGCCTTGTACGACAACATGGAGGCAGCAGTGACTCTGATGGAAGCAGCTCCTGAGCTTGTCAATGAGAGGATGACTTCAGAGCTCTATGAAGGTAACACCTCAGGGAAGGAGGATGGGCAGGATTCGGCAGGGGAGAGAGGGGGTACTACCTGTACATTTAGGGAAGTGACCTATATGGTTCCTGGTTCAACATATTGCTGAACTGTTACACAGCAAACCAACATACAAATGGGACCATCTGTGGAAGGCAGAATTATATTAAAGCCAGGTACAGACATGTGCAAACATGCCAATGCGCAATTGACAAACCCGCAGCCACAGGTGAGCCTGCTGCTGTTGCGGGATTGCCAGGGTATGTGCAGTCTGCTTTCTGGCATGCTCATGTGTAACAAAGGGGATACCCACCTGGTCTCCTCTGAAAGGAGAAAAAACTAGTTCTTTGGCTGACAAAGAATGGGGATTGAAAACAAATGTGGCCACTGCTTTTGAGTCTAGACTCTGAGCCAAGTTTTTAAAAAATGGTTCTGACTACCAATGCAGGTATGCCAGACAGAATCTTGAAACCACTAAAATAATAATGATGAGGTTTAAAACACTCTAATACATAGAAAAATTAAAGTAAATCTTCTTTGGGAGCTTTGTTTTGACCTAGCCTTCATGTCTCATGAAGGAACATATAGTCACGCAGCTTTCAGTGTGCTTCCTGGAAGAGTGTGGCATGTCTTGTTTTCCCCCAGAAAAAATCTAGAAAGTGTATCCTGTTGGTTTTTTTGGCAGGTTGCGAAGTCAGTTTTCATGAACCCATAAAAAGTTTTAAGTAGAATGGGACCTCTAAAAAATCTGTAGTCCAACCCTCTGCACACAACAGGGGCAACTTCAAAGCTAAATCATATAGTCCCTGGGGATGCAGTCCCAGACACCTCAGATTTACCATGACTGAAATGTGAACTGCAGGCTACTGATCAGCCTGAAAGTGCTTCCTTGAAAGGCAAGGTTTTATTTCTGTGTCTTACAGGGCAGACGGCTCTCCACATTGCAGCAGTGAACCAGAACATCCCTTTGGTGAAAGCTTTACTCAAGAGAGGGGCCAACGCCTGCACGGCACAGGCCACTGGGCATTTCTTCAGGCGCAGCTCTCAGAACCTTCTCTATTTCGGTACAGCCTTACCTCTCCCCCTGCAGCTACGGGTGGGAGCTGGCACAGTGATGAGGGAATATAAGGGAGGCTTGCTCTAGTCCTCATCTGAACTGGATAAGCAGAGGCTCCTGTCCCCAGGCATCATCAGTCACACACCTTTTAGCAGACAATAAGACTCCTCCTGAATATGTAAATACTACATAAATGTAAATGTATAAATCATACACATTTTATACATTTGCATGTATACAAAAATATATATTGCATTAAATTATAATTTATTTTCTTCCTATCAGCATATACTACAAATTTTCCTGATTTCAAATAGGACAGAGTTAATTTTCTTTTCAGTAGCTGGTGCAGTGCTGTGTTTTGGATTTATTATGAGAATACTATTGATAGCACATTGATGTTTGCAGTTGTTGATAGGTAATATTTATACTAAATCAATGACTTTTCAGTTCTTTAGGTCCTGCCAGCAAGAGGGCTGGAAGGGCACAAGAAATTGGGAGGGGATGCAGCCAGGGCAGGTGTCCCAAACTAACCAAAGGGCTATTCCATACCATAGAATGTCATGCTCAGTATATAAACTGGGGGGAGTTGACCAGGGCCAGGCGATCGCTGCTCAGGGACCAGCTGGGCATCGCTCAGCGGGTGATGAGCAGTTTTATTGTGCCTCACTTGGGTTTTTTTCCTTTTCCTTTTGGATTTTATTACTCTCTCCCTCTCTTTCTCCTCTTCATTACTAGTATGACTACTACTACTATTATTATTATCATTATGTTTCATTTAATTTCAAGTATTAAGTTGTTCATATTTCAACCCATGAGTTTTATCTTTTTCCCAGTTCTGCTCCATTTTCCACCAGGAGAGAGGGGAGAGCGAGCAGGCAGCTGCCTAGTTCTTAATTGCCAGTTGGGTTAAACCATACCACTTGTCAACCTTCTTATGAAGGTGATCCCCTGAAAAGAATACTTCTTCCTTTGTGTTGTGTGGGGCAGGTCTTTTTTTCCCTTTCTGAGTAGATGAGGAGTGGGGCAGAAAACTTGCAGGTTACCTGAAGTAACTCTTCCTTTCATATCTTCTGGCTTCATAGCATGGATAGCCTTCCCTCAGTGTGCTTCAACCTCTCCTGCCTCCTGAGGTCTTAATGTGGATTCTCCCATTCCTTTCTCTGCAGGAGAGCATGTTTTATCATTTGCTGCCTGTGCGGGAAATGAAGAAATTGTACAGTTGCTCATTGAAAATGGAGCTGACATTAGAGCTCAAGATTACCTTGGTATGTGCTGTGAGACCTAGTGATGTGCATACAGTGGATCTGGACACTTTAAACCAGACTGTCATCTGTGCATGCACGTGTTTTTCTCTCATTGCAAACAGCTGTGAGATGAGAGATGCAAGAAAAATGAAAGTAATCAGTCAGTTGTGCCAGTCTTTGCATGGGGCTGGGCTACTCAAAATACTTCGTCTGGTCTGCTTCCTTCGTAGGTAACACTGTCCTTCACCTCCTGGTTCTCCAACCCACAAAGACGTTTGCCTGCCACATGTACAGCCTGATACTTTCCTATGACAAGAGCAAAGAGGGACCTGGATCACTTGAAATGATTCCTAACAATGAGGGGCTTACTCCCTTCAAACTGGCTGGAGTTGAGGGCAACACTGTGGTGAGTTGGTGTGACACGGTTGCCCCATACATAAGAGAAATGGAGAACTTGAAATAACATCAACCAGACCGTGAGGGAGTGTGTGCATGTCCTTAGTGGGTAGAAGATACATAACAAATCCCTTTTCCTCTTTTTCCTTTTTTGCCAGAAGTCTCTTGTAGGACCAGAAAACCCTTTACAAGAAATTTCTTTGTCTTAATGAAAAAAACAAGTGCTTAAGTTATAGAACTTTACACCAAATTTTTGAAGCATTTGAGTTAAAAAGATATTAACAGAATGATCCACCCCAAGTAATTTTTTTGAAATTATGACTGAAATTATACTCTTTGTCTAGATTTCATTACCCTAAATGTGACACATGGGAAACTTCTTCATGTATCCACAGGCATTTATTCATAGGCAAGAATTCAATATTTAATGTAAAATCTCATCCTTCCACTTAATGAAAAGGCAGAGGTGGTTAGTGTTTCTTCTGTAGATCCATGAAGGACAGGGTCATTTCTCTTGCAACACCTCTTTCCTCATAACATATAGAAGATTATAAAAGGTATAAAAGGATTTTTTTTCTAATTCACATATAATTCCATATGAAATCTACTGTCAAGATTTATAACTGTGTCAAGTAACTTCAGCGGCTTGATTAGACTTTAGAGTAAAAATCACTCCTTTACTTCAAGCATGAGCTAATAGTCCAATGGGAATCAGAATTTCTTCCACTTCAGCTGCTCTAATTGTTTCTGGGAGATATGAGAACTACAACAACTGCAAAGTTCAAGGAAAATACACTGCAGTTAAGGGCTTTTAACAATTTTATCAGTTCTCATTGCAAACACACTATATACTGGGAAGTTTCTAATATTCTCAACCCTCTTCTTTTCTCCTCAGATGTTTCAGTACCTTATGCAGAAGCGCAAGTACAACCTCTGGTCCTTTGGCCCCTTGACCACTGTGCTCTATGATCTCACAGAGATTGACTCCTGGGCTGAAGATCAGTCTTTCCTTGAGCTCATTGTCTCAACCAAGAAGAGAGAGGTACCACGTGATTTCTATGTGCAGGCCACAGTTATAATAAAAGGAGAAGAATGATGAGGTTAAAGGTTCAAGGTCTATACTATTGCGTAGAGCAAGGGCTTTGTACCACGTGCTGCAGGGAATACATGAAACACATCAGCTTATTCATGATCTAGCTACATCCAGTGCTTCCTATACCTCATTCTGAGGTGTGAAACTTGCAGGTGATTGGAAGAACTTAGTATGAGCAAACTACAAAAAAAGACACTGTGGGATTCAGTGAAGGGTTCTCTGTCTTTCACCAGGCTCAAAGAGATCAGTAACAAGTATCTTTAAAGTAGCTCTAGCAAGTAGCTTTCTGTAACCAATACTGATTGACTCTTAGGATGTCCCTGTGAGACACAACTGTGTTCAGAAATCCTAAACGGGAGTGCATTTTGAAACCACTCATTGTTATTATCCCTTAATCTAATGACAGGTTATGGCCCAAAACAAAATGGGCAAATATCTCTGCTTTAGGCTCAAAAACTTGTAAAGGGTTCACTAAGATAAAAATAACTTGATGGCAAGCTTAGATCTTCTTAAGACTTTCAAGGTGCACTACCCTATCAGTTGTAATTACCTTAAATAATCCTAATAGAATAGGAAATTAATCAGAAGACACTTTAATTAGCACAATTCCTCCCATCCTGTGTTATTTCAATCTAGCAAAATTTTAGCCAAACTCCTCTAACAAAAGTTCCAGCTACTGGAGAGCTTTGCAGAGCGTGGAGGAAATCTGTGAAACTCTCAGATGCTTTTACTTAAAATCCTCTAAATTTCTGTGTGGTGATGTATTTGGAAATTCAGGGGAAAGCAGTCTCTGTCAAAAAATAGAACAACCTCAGACACTGTCCAGAAGACTAAACCATAATCCTGAAAGAAAGCAGAATATTGTGCCTCTGTCTTATCCCAAAACATACAGTGCATGCGCATCCAAGATTCCTCATTTCAGATAACGTGTCATCAAATACCAAGAGTTATTATGATTTCTTTATTTTCCGTAATGCTCTTAAGTATGGGCATTTACAATTTTTGCGTGTATAACTAGTAATTCTTTTTTGCGTTTGATGTATGTTTGGCCCGAAATGTTTGCTGTTTCCTCCAGAAGAACGTTGTGTGTCATCCCATCCTACCATACCTTCCCAGTCCAGTACTGGATTAGAGGAGCATTTTTAGGCCCCAATCTGAAGAAGGTTCCTCTTTTATTAAGGGGGTTGCATACATAAATAGGTACTAAGATATATTTTCTGACCCATAAGTGGATGAAAAGTGGAAAAAATAGAAGGCAACTGAGCTACAGGAAGATTAAAGTGTCAAACTTACATCATTCCTTTGAAAATGAAATTTACTCTCCTATGGAAAACATTCTAGAATACAGACTTCTACAGAAAAGGGAAGACCTAAGGCTATCTAGCTAGGTTAATTATCTCTCACTTAATTTTGATTCTTTAGGATATCCCGTAGGCCATTCAGGAGTTCTGTTACTCATGTCTGTCTACTGAAACATACATATTCCTTGCACTTTGCCCAGTCTGTTTTTGGCTGCCTTAGAGGCAACAGGCCAAGGTACCAAGAGAAAAACATCCAGAGTGCCATAAGGAGTTTTCCTTTAACCCACTCATGCCAGTTTGACTTGCGCCTCCTTTTGGCTTATTGCAGTGTTCCCCTAAACATCACTGTAGGAAGTAGGTCTAGAAGATTTTAAAAAAGTGTGTGGGTTGAATTCATAAGCAAGATGTAAACTATACCCTGTTTGCCTGACTTATTTGGAAAAATGTTCCAGTTCCCTTACCCTAAATCATCTGATACAGATGCAGATAGCCTTGTAAAAGATAATGGGATCTTTCTTAAAACATGCTATCAAACACTATTTTAAATAATACCTTTTATTTTCTGCAACACATCCTCATGTATTTACATTCATGGACTTAGATTATAGGTCTGTCTCAAGTGTTTATATACATCCAGGCCTACACAGACAACAAACTTATTCCGGTATCTAACATGGGTTTTTTTGCATTCCCACTGGCATTCAGGAAATATCTTTTTTTCTTTTTTTCAAAGCTCTTCACCAGCAAACCGAGCAAATCCAAACCCACTTGCCCATTCCAGTTTTGCAAAATAAGTTCAGCTTCCTAATGCCAGCTAGAGTAGTTGAGACTAGATTGCTAATATTCTCCCAGGGAGCAGTGTGAATGATGCTTATAAACAAATGCCCTTATGGCAATTAATTCCTTCTTTCTATCCTTCTCAGGCACGTCAGATCTTGGACCTAACACCTGTGAAGGAGCTGGTGAGCCTGAAGTGGAATATGTATGGTCGTCCCTATTTCTGTTTCCTGGCTTTATTCTATATACTCTACATGGTCTGCTTCACCATGTGCTGCGTCTACCGGCCTCTGAAACCCCGAGCAGGCAACAAAACAAGCAGCAGAGACAACACAATCTATGTCCAGAAAATGCTGCAGGTACTGTGCCTACAGGAGCCAGGGCCACAGGGGCCAGACTGGGCAATTCTCATCTAACCTACTGAACTGGGGAGCCCAAGCCTTTCCCAGGTTCCCACTACTTGTCCGACACCCTCCCCTCTTTCTGCCAGCTGCCCTTTGCCAGCACAGAATGTGCAGCATGGTCAGTTCCCTGTGCTGGGGCTGGGCTGGTTCCTGTGCCCTTGTCACACCTAGCCATATTCATTACACTAATGGGCCTTCTTTTCCTCCATCCTCTAGTTTAATTTCATTTCACTCCCTGTAAAGTGTCATTTTAATTTCCATTCACTTTTTCTTTTTCCCCTCCCCCTGTCCCCCAGGAATCATATATGACATACGAGGATGAGCTGAGGCTGGTGGGGGAGCTGATCACAGTCATTGGAGCTGTCGTGATTTTAATCCTTGAGGTAAGAGAAACAGTGAGCTAGATACTTTTGAGTTTCATCAAGACAAATTTTACATGCTATACAAACAGGAGTTTGTGCTCACAACTTGGTAGGGGTTATTTGCTTAGTCTAAGGGCTTTGATGTGTCTAGGGCAATAGATGTTGTCAACAGTATCTATCCAATGAAACAGAGACAGTGTCCTAATAAGACTCCAGGCGCAGAAGCAGCAGTTGGAAGTACTGGCCGCGCTCTCAAATACCATTTGCAGGGTAACAACACAGTTGCCTTTAGCAGCATCTGTAGGTCCAGCTGAATCCCAGCTGCTTCATGAGGTTCTTAGAGATTCTTTACCCAGCACACCTAAATACTCATGTGTTTAGTGCTGGGTGAAGCAACTTCTGAGCATACACAGAAAGGTTTCTGTTTAATTGGAGATCAGTGACTGTACAGATCTATATAGGAGCCGTGCTCAACCAGAGTTCTGCGGTGGGCATGTGTAGGTGTTCTCCTTACCATGAACTCTCTCTCAAAAAAAGGAAAAGTTCTTTAAAACAATACTCCACTTGATTTTGTTATGATATGTAATATAAGTCTGAAACTTCTATATGAGAAAACTCAAATGATGATGCCAGGGAGAACTGAAATCAAACGGGGCTTGTTAACAACTTTCTGTCTAAGCCATGTGTGTTCCAGAAGGGCAGGTCCTTCTTCTTGCATTTGGTCAGGACTCTGGGGCTACACTACAACCAACACAGAGAGAATTATAATAGACTTCTTTGATTCCTCAAGGTCTTTTGCCTTCATTTCTGAGGCTCAGCTGTTTGTATGATCTTCTCTCAGTAATCTGTATGAACTTTGGGCTCACACCTCTCTGCTACAACATCTCTCTGCCACATACCAAAGCCTCTCTGTTTACCCAGGCAAACAGAGTTTTTTCTTAGGTTTTCCAGCAATCTCTGTCACATCCCAAGAGGGGCACACCTGACTCAATCATTCTGTTTCTAAAGTAATATAAAATTCAAACTGTGAACCTGCAAACAAAGCAGATGCATTTGGCCTGAAGATCCTGTGAAGATTGCCCATTACCATGACATTTAATAGTAAAATTGAATCCATTTGTGTCCTAAAGTCAATAGGATGTCTCTTTTAGATCCCAGATATCCTTAGAGTTGGAGCAGCAAAATACTTTGGACAAACCATCCTAGGAGGACCTTTCCACATAATTGTGTAAGTACACCACCTCTTGAGTCTAATAAATATAACATAATATCTCTCATTTCCCCCACTGCTGTCTTTTGCTAGTTGAGTCACTTTCTCCAACCTTTTAAAGTATTCCTCATCTTGATTTTTTTCTTCCACTGGATTAGTTGGTGTGTAGGAAGCTAGGCGACTAGACAGGTAGAATTGATGGTGCTAAGAGGTCTCTGCCTGTGGAGCTGGTGGCTGTATGTTCCTGTCTTGGAATTTTTTGAAAAGAAAACAAAAAGGAGGGTAAGAGGATCTCCAGAGGGCCTGGGTGCCATCCAGAGGGACACTGATAGGCTTGAGAGATGGGCCTATGCAAACCTCATGAAGTTCAACAAGGCCAAGTGCAAGGTCCTGCATGTAGGTTGGGGCAATCCCAAGCACAAATACAAGCTGGGCAGGGAACGACTGAGAGCATCCCTGGGGAGAAGGACTTGCAGGTGCTGGGGGACGGGAACCTCCACATGGCCCAGCAATGCACGCTCGCAGCCCAGAAACCCAGCTGAGCCCTGGGCTGCATCCCCAGCAGCGTGGTTGAGGGATAGGGCTCTGCCCCTCTGCCCCACTCGGGTTAGATCCCCTGCAGCACTGTCTCCAGCTCGGGGCACCCAGTATAAGAGGGACACGGACCTGTTGGAGCGAGCCCAGGGAAGGCCACGAAAATAATCAGAGGGCTGGAGCACCTCTCCTATGCAGACTGAGAGGTTTGGGGGGTTTCAGCCTGAAGAAGAGAAGGCTCCAGAGAGACCTTATCCCAGCCTTCCAGTGCCTAAAGGGGCCAACAGGAGAGCTGGAGAGGGGCTTTTTACAAAGGCATGTAGTGATAGGACAAGGGGAAATGGTTTTAAGCTCAAAGAGGGTAGATTTAGGTTAGATATTGGGAAGAAATTCTTTACTGTGAAGGTGGTGAGACACTGGCACGGGCTGCCCGGAGTAGCTCCGTGGATGCCCTATCCCTGGCAGGGTTCAAGGCTAGGTTGGACAGGGCTTGGAGCGGCCTGGGCTGGTGGGAGGTGTCTCTGCCTTGGCAGGGGGTTGGGTCTAGGTCATTTTAAGGTCCCTTCCAACCCAAACCATTCCACGATTCTATCTATAAAGATTACTTTACTGAACTTTTTTCACTGTCTCTTCTTTCTTTGCAGCATCACATATGCTTGCATGATTCTGGTAACCATGGTGATGCGTCTCACCAGCACAACTGGCGAGGTGGTGCCCATGTCCTTTGCCCTGGTGCTAGGGTGGTGCAATGTCATGTACTTTGCACGAGGCTTTCAGATGCTCGGACCCTTTACTATCATGATCCAGAAGGTATAAGACACAAACAAATATGGGTGTTACGCACTTCCTGACACATCTTTGCAGATATGGAGAGCTGAAAGAACACTTTTTTTCCCTCAGGACTCTAATGGGAAATGGGCAAGTTCTTGCCTGCACAGAGGGTTTGGGACTTTCACATTCTCTCTTTAGAGCAGAAGTTTCCTTCGGTCTGCTCATGGTCTTAGAATGTGGGAAACTGTTTACATGGGGTTGCATTGTCACTTAGTGGAACGGTTGGGCCTTATGGTGGGTTCTGTCTGCTCTACAGATGATATTCGGAGATCTTATGCGCTTTTGCTGGCTCATGGCTGTGGTGATACTAGGCTTTGCATCAGGTGAGTCTACAAAAGGAAAACAGCAATGCATTACCCCGCCAACTTCTTTAGTATGAATGAAGTGCATGGGTTTTGGTTCATTCTCGGGTTGCCCGCTGAGTTAGCTGGTGGAGGTTATGATGATGTATAGCTTCTATTTCTTGGAGCACAGTCCCTTTCCCAGTACCAATTTCTGTTCTCATGAGTTTTCAACTCTTGTTCTTTCCAGTGTAACAGGAATTAGGACGATCCAGATAATTCCACGTATATATATTTATGTCAAGGTTTAAAAACATACTGCTTTTATGGTATTTGTCTTTGGAAAATGAGAATAAGATACACAACTTTACTATTTGAAGAAGAAAATATGAGTATTTTGAGAACAAATAATCAAAGTAATTCTTAGTCATTTTATAATACAGATCGGTGACTCTAGTCAGGGGTTTGTCCTTGTTATGCTGGGTACTGCACTAGCATAGAAACATATGCAGCTGCTTCCCAGACCACTTCGTGTTGTCAGCACCTCTTACAGGGACGCTGTTGTTCTTGGGATGTGATTCCTGTTATTAAACACTCTCTTTTCCACCCCGTTGCTCTCCTCTAGCTTTCTACATCGTCTTCCAGACAGAGAACCCTGAAAAACTTGGGCAGTTCTACAACTACCCCATGTCCTTGTTCACTACCTTTGAGCTGTTCCTCACTATCATTGATGGCCCTGCAAACTATGATGTGGACCTGCCCTTTATGTACAGCGTGGTATACTTTGCCTTCGCCATCATTGCTGCCCTCCTTATGCTCAACTTGTTAATTGCCATGATGGGTGACACCCACTGGAGAGTGGCCCATGAGCGGGATGAGCTCTGGAGAGCCCAGGTAATGTGATTTACATGGTAGGGAGTTCTCTTTGAAAGTTGTCCAGGGAAAATGTGCTAGACAGTGCAATTACTTACTCTGCCACCCGAGCTCTAAAGGAGGTACTTTGAAACCTTTCCCTGACCTTCACTTTTCTCAGGGGCTAATACAAGAAGCCATGTCCTTTTAATTCTGTTTTACAGCTTCTGTATATCATCCACCAAATTTCTTTCACCCTTGTTATGAGTCTGAAGTGTCTAAGCACAAGACTACTCTTCTGCACATCTTCCCATGTGAAACTGTTCTCCAGTACATCTTTGCCATGCAGGCATACATACCTTACTTCAAAAAGCAGCTAGAAGCCCATCCAGTCTTTCTGGACCATTCTGTGTCTCCTTAGCTGTTTGTTCTTTACGCACGGAATCTCTTGATAAATAGAATTAAAGTTGCAATTTTTTTTTTTTTTACAAGTCACATTCCTGTGTAACTGAAAGTTATAATTATAGGGATTGACTGAGGGGCAATAGAATACAAGGTAATGATTACAAGCAGGTCAGTAATGTCTTTTGATCCATTAAGAGAAGTTGGTCTGACTCTCTTGTTCAAAAGGCAAAAAATTCAGCCAGATCAGTTATATAGCTGCCTAACAGGAAATCTATTTTCTAGTATTTTTCTGTGGGAAAATAGTAAGTCAAATGGTTACATGTAGTTGTGTGGCCACATTGGGAAGTTCTGATGATAGCTAAGGCAGATACAAATACTGCCCTCTTCTCTAGCTTGCAAATTAACTATCCTACTCATTGCAATCAGGTAAAAAAGGAAAGAAATTTAACAGTGTTTTAAGAGCACCATTGATTCCTCAAAACACTGCACAATTAGGACTAAAATAGTGAATTTCCCTGTAATAAATGGAATATTGACTCTATGATTTTTTTTCATTACATGTGGAGCTGTAATGAAATATGTTAATGGGTCACTACGTAGGAAACTGATAATTTTGAAAGAGAGTCTGATTTTTTTTTTTTCTAATTCATTCAAGTTCTTTCTTTTTTTCCTTTTTATTCTAAAGGTTGTTGCTACTACTGTGATGCTCGAGCGGAAACTGCCGCGATGTCTCTGGCCTCGCTCTGGAATCTGCGGGCGGGAGTATGGGCTGGGGGACCGATGGTACCTCAGGTGAGGTCTCTTCTAGTGTGCATGCATAAGGATCCCAGAGGAAGAATCCAATGTATGGATATATGGATGTTAGTAAGGAGCCTTTCCAGTGGCCTAGGGAGGAGTGTCTGGAGTCCTTCCCTTGCAGAATACAGATCCCAGTGTATTTTCTGTCTGCAATTGATAGACAAGCACTGTTCCCCTCAGAAAGCTCTGCTGTGCAGTTCCTTTTGAAATAAGCTGATGTTTTCTTATCCAGTAGTCACAAGAGACAGAAATTGCATGGGTTATAAGGCCTGATTTTTTCTTTCAAATTTCTTATGAGTACCACAGTACTTTACTGCTGGGTTTGGTTGTTCCTACGTTAGATGTGTGAAATGGCAGAAGCAACATCAATCAGTTAGGCATTCAGCATCAATGACCTGCACTATAGATGATTCAAAACCAAAACAGGAATAAAGGCAAGGTTTCTTTCTTGTGTGAACCTAGTAACTATGTTATACTTTGCAAAGACTGCATTATGTGGCAAAGTTTTAGGTCCAGGATTTCTGTTTAGGTACTGAAATAACAAATGAGCTATCTGTAGTCTAGGTAACACTAGATTCCTCATTGTTTCTGATTTTAATCAAAATTTATACAAGGGTGAAGAAAAATTAAACTTTGGGCATGTGTCTTTTCTAAATGCCTCATCTTTTGCTGACAAATCCAGAAGGGGGAGTGGTGGCTGTATGAAATGGGAATTTCTGCAGGTTTTAGCAGAGAAATTAACCTCATAGATTTTTTCAGATTTGCTGGGCAGAACAAGCAGACCTAAAGTGGTACCAATATGCAATGCCTTCAGTCCAGGGTCCAGAATATAACTTTGCAAAAGCAATATTCCAGTGACAATTCTTCATTGAATGTTCTGAGAAAAGTGTGTCAGTGTGATCTAGTTCTGTCGAATTACATGTATGCTCATTGTGTGTGCTGTGGTCCAGTATTTCAGAAGACAAGTTGTAAGTAGTGTAGAGAGGGGTTGGTGGAAGTGAAGCAGTTACATAAAAGTTCGACAGAAGATAAGTGACATCCTGAGGCTAGCAGCCATGGAGTGTCAGAGGAGGAAAGGCAAGGGCAAAGGAAATGGATGAATACACGCATATGTACAAAGGATCTGGATCTGGAGTCAGATGGGGCAGGTCTGCCAATAGCTTGCAGCTGGCAAAATAGAAGGGGCAAATGATGATCGGGAAATGAGTTAAAGGACAGGAAATCATGGGCAGATAAGTGTACTGAGGTCAATGACAGGGATGAAGGTCTAGGAGATAATTTTGTGCTAGCCACTGCTAGCACCATGCCTATAACCAGTTTCCTGCTTCCATGTAGATTTTCTGGAATGTCTGGGTCAGTAGACATATTTTTGGGAGTGTCTTGCTTCTTGTGGCTGCTCGGTCTTGTGGATAGACAGACACATTTCTATGAATTCACTTTGTTTTTTTAATCCTCTTAACAGAGTTGAAGACAGGGTTGATCCCAACAAACATAAGATGATGCGGTACACAGAAGCATTTAAGGCTCAGGATAGGGATAACTATGACAAAGGTTTGGAAAAGCTGGAAATCAATAGGGACATCCTGTACAAGAAGGAACTGACCACTCTGCCATTGTCACGGAGCACATCCAGGACTAGCTCTCACCGTGGCTGGGAGATCCTGAGGCGTAACACCTTGTACCAACTTGGTGGAGAGGTTGGTCATGCCATGGAAGAGGAGGTCTATGATGTTTAAGAAGCCTGGGATTTTTTACCTCACAACACAGATTACTTTTGCAACAACAGTTGTCTTCTCCAACTTTCATACAGACTCCAGCATGTTGCACACATTGGTCAGCCTTGAAGAACTCTGCTGGTGAACAGTTCATGGCATCTATGCTACAAGATATGAATGCAGTCTTTTCTGTCCTACATCTGAGTGTCTGCTGTTGCACTGATATTTGCACCAAGCTGATAGGCTTGTTGAGCTGTGATCTGTGGTGGTTTGTTATCCTTTATAAAGTCCTACAGAAATGAGTGAAGGAGGCCAGCATCCATTTAAAAGAGAAGTGATCAGTAAGACCTCTTCCAGACTGTTGCATACAGTATAATCTCACCCTCCAGTTCCACAAAATCCCAGTGCTTTCATAGCAGAGACCTGACTGAAGTTCTGTTTTACGATCTGGTATGGAACTGAGAAAAACCTTGTAAGCCCCTGCTTGGGGACGAAGGTAACTGTGACACTGTGACGATTAAAAGGACTGTAACTACTGAACTGGCATGCAGGGCCTGACAGACTCTGCCCTCTGAGGAAAGGCAGTCTCTGTGAACTGCATTTTCAACGTTGCTACCTTGGCAGGACTGTTGGCTTGGTTTGGTTTGCTTCTTGGGAGGGTGGGTGTGTGTATTGGTATGGTTTTGTTTATATTTTATTTTATTGTCACTCAGGTGAATGCACTATAAGCTTTTGAAAAGAAGTGATTGCTATTCCTGGGAGGATTCTGAAGGGTCTGAAGTGGGAAATTCTTTTCCTAATGAGAGCATGTATAACCTGGTTAGGTGACACTTAGTAGCGTGAAATTTCAGCAAGAGCTGTTAATCTCCCGAGTGAGCTGAAGCGCCTCTTTTGTTTTCTGTGGAAGAGTAGGATTCTGAACCATAGCTCTCTGGCTTGTAACTGAGCCATCAAGGCTGGGTTGAGCTACATATATGAGCTACAACATAGCATTGAAAGAAATGGAGAGGAAATGTTGGGTAGATGAGCAAGCTATAGCACAGGCAGTTCAGAAACTGGTGCACTCTCTCTCTGAAAGTCTAAAACTATGCGATGAACGATGGAGTCATCCACACAGTTCCCTCCCAGGCACTGTGCCAGTCTGTTAATTTGTCATCTGCCTAGGGCCACTTAAAGAAAAATGGGGAAATGGTCACGGAAATGGACTGTCATTTCAGGCTGCTTTGTATTCTCAGAGAATGGACTTTCTTTCCAATAGCAGAAGTGGAAAGAAATCCGTGGTCTTAACATTTCCTTCCAACAGGACTAGTAACAGGCTTTGTTGAAGAAACCGAGGATTATTATCTAGCATGAGATTTTGAGCCAAATTGTATTGAAATATCACTACAAATATCTCCTCCATCTCCTCGTTTGCAGGTGCTGTAATGGGCATAATGATCTTTGTGATTATGTGTATTTATTTCAGTATGTTCTTCCCTTATTTATGTTCTGGTGGAAGACTGACAGAAGACTGGCTGGAATTCAACCGCGTTCTTTTGAGTTGACTCATTTTGTTGAATTGGAAGTGTTGCCTGGTCTCCTACTGAAGTATTGTCAGCCCTTCCCGAGATCCTTGGGGTTTGTATTGGCGGCCTGTGGAGATGGGGCCATGCGGTGTGGTACCCAGCGCTGCAACCTGCTGCTCTGGTCGTAGAGGAATTTTCTTTCACTGTGGATGGGCGATACCGCTGTTGTCCCCCGAGCGGGCTCGCTCCCTGGTGCCCCTCCCCACACCGGCGCTGCGCCCCGCCCCCCGCGCCGCCCCCCGCTGTCAAAGGCCCGCACGGTTTATGCAGTTCGGCGTACAAACCCATCAGCCCCCCGCGGTTACAAGCCACCCAGATCCGTCACTCCTCAGTGCTCCGTCCCGTCTGTCTTACGTTCTCTCGCTTCGCGCCTTCATCAGCCCGCGCGCTCAGCCTCCCCCTCTGCCGGGCAGGGGGGTTTCTCGGGCCGCGGGTGCCGATCTCCCCCCGCCGCAGCCCCTCTGCCGGGCGGGGGGGTTTCTCGGGCCGCGGGTGCCGATCTCCCCCCGCCGCAGCTGCCTTTCCCCGGCTGCACCGAGCTTTGCCCGGGATGAGCCTCCCCCTCCCCCCCCCGCCCGCTCGCCCCTGGGGGCGCTGCCTCTGCGAGGGGCCTTTTTTGCACAACGGCGTTTGCCGGCGCACACGGGGTTCGTAGCCTGGATTAACCCTTAACAGCCCGTTCGCTCCGCCTGTCTCAGTCAAACCGCCGACACACGTCCAGCTCCACCCGGCACCCGCTGCGGCCGGGAAGGGGGACGCTGCCGCCCCCCCCCGCCAAGGGCAGCAGCAATGCCACCAGTTTAAAAACCTGCAGAAATACAATGGAGTCGCTTATAGCTATTTCTACAAAAGTACTCCTCTTTGTGACAAATAACAATAATAATTAAAAAGCTAGTTTGTAGCATAAGATGTTTAAGCCCTGGTTCTGATTTTGTGTTCTTCATTCCTATAAACAATAATGAGAATGTTGATCTTGGAACTCAAAGAAACATACTGACATTGCAGGAGGCAGAACAGAACTCCTTTAACAGTGCTGGGCCGTGAGAGATTTCCGCATCTGCTCTCCATAAAAAGAAAACAAAAATCCAATAGCAGATATGTTTAAGGAAGTACCTTCTCTTGTAAAATTACACTCTGTGATAGTTAGCTTTCAGACTCTTTGCTCAGAGCAGCATCAGAACTGTGTGATTTATTTCCTGTCTTTGGAGTTGCCTAATGTAAATAAGATAGAAAATAATGGAATATTTTGGGTGGGAAGGGACCTTTAAAAGCCATCTAGTCAACCCCCTGCAGTGGGCAGGGACACCTTCAGCTAGATCAGGTTGCTTAGACCCCCTTCCAATCTGACTTTGAAGTCTTCCAGGGATGGGACCTGGGCACCTCACTGGGCAACCTGTGCCACTGTTTCGCCACCCTCATGGTAAAAAAATTCCCCGACTATTACTGAAGCTTGGCTTCCAGTTTCCTGAGGTGACTTGCATATTAAAAAAAAAAAAATCCTGGAAAAAGATCGTATTTTACCAATAGTAATTGATTCTCCAGCCTTTTTGTTGATAATGCGTGGTGCAGAGTATTTTTAGCATAATTTATTTGATCTGGAGAATAAACAGCTGTAGAAGAAAATTTGAGGTAGGAAAAGTCAGCAGATACAGTGGGCACACCATTCTGCCAGATGTGGAGTACCTGCCCTCTCCTGCTGGTATGCATACATGTGAGCTGTGACCACGTGACCCTCAGATGATGAAGTAACAGGAGGCACTAGACTAGAATAACATTTGGGCTGGCTCAATGCAATCTGGCTCAGTCTTGGAAACAGCAATGACTACAGTCACACAAAGGCAAAGCACCTTTGCTGTATATATTCTGCAAGAATTTGCTGCTTCAGTATTTGCTTCAAATTTTTGCATTTTGTAATGTAGTTATATCCTAAAGTTCTAAAACAGTCTTGGTGCTCCTTACCATTGCAAGGTGTCTTTCCTCTCCCTACTAACAATATTGCAATAATTTCAAAGTAGACATTCCTCCTCTCCTTGAAACGGCTAACCTCAAACTATCTTCTACATTACTGAAGCAGCTTCTGAGTTTATGATGTGATAAGAATGAATGTCTTGATCCAGATGCTTGTAATAAAATGAGTAGTATTTTGCTGACAATAAAAATAATAAATATATGGAGCACATTGTTTGCTTCTTTATGTCTAAAATAAATATTATGGGTCAATTTTTGTGTTTGTTTCTTTAGTAGCAGTCAGGGACATTAGCTGATAAATTGCTTGGATTGTCACATGCAGGTTCATGTTAAATTTTTTGAATTAAAGCTGGTTTTCCACAGCAATCCACTTCAGAAATTTCTTTATACAAAATTTGTATAGAGTTTCAAACACTGACCTCCAGGTCAAAATAAGAACTATCAAGGCCCTTGTGTTTTACAGTCATTGAATATTTAGTGAAAACTGCAGTACAAGCTCCCTGGAGAAGACATATTTTCATGTTGGTGGAATGACCTACTTTGGGTGGTGAGGTGACATATAAGCTATAGCTGCCTGCAATTAAAATTCACATAGGTACAGAGAGTTGTCTCAGTAATACACATGCAAAACAGACGCAAATAGCCCAGTTTTGCATGTATAACTATGGTTAATTGTAGTTCACCGAATTCGGTGTTTACACCATTTCATAAATTATTACTAAGATTTCCTTTCTAGTCTGGGTAAGGGCTTCATCTTACATTGCACATTAAAGCAACCAAGGCAAAGAAACTGCAAGTCAAACTAACGGGATGAATCCTGATTAATGAATTCCCATAAACTCCTATCAAAGGGCGTTCTGTGCTCTTGAGGAACTCAGATGTAAACAAAGATTTGCTTGTTTATTAGATATCAATAAAATTGCTAATATACTAAAACAATAGCTTTCTATTTGCAGTTGGGTTGGGGGTTTTTTGTTTGCAATATCTAGCTTTAGTCCCCATAATGTGTTATTTTTTTCAGATTTTTATAACAAAAACAGTAACAAACCCATCACTATCTATGTCTTTTACAGAAGTAAACAAGTTAAAGCAACAATTTAAGTACTTGCCCAGTGTTGCTCTCATTTGTGTTGTATAGTGTTCTCTCGCTTCTCCCATTATGCTTCTGATAAATAATAGAAAATTCACTAGCTTGCCTGGAAAAACTCTTCTGGAAGGAGATTTGACTCAGTCACCCTTCATCCTTTTTTTTAAGTGTTCAGTGCTTGACAAATAAAGCTCTAGGTTTTCACCTAGAGGTGAAATAGACTGGACTAATTCTTCCCACAAATAAATACTATTGATTCGGATCACTAACAGTGGCATTATCTACAGGAGAATTTTACAAATCAGCTTGAATTTGAAGGTATAGGAAAAGCGAATGATTAAGAAGTGAATGAAAGATTTGAGGTTAGCAGATTTCTAGCAAGATTTATCCATTGGCTTATAGAAAAAATAGTTGTAAAGGACATCTGTGATCATCAAATATCAGATTATGTCCACCATGACTTTGTCTTCCAGACTCTTGAAAATCTTAAAGATGGAGATCCAAAAACTCCTCTGTGTACCTGTTTCTGTGCTGCACCACGCCTTGGTAAGAACTTTTTTTCTGATGTCTGGCCTGAACCTCTCAAGTCACAATTGATCATTGTCCCTTATTATTCAAACATTAATAGCTGCCTTTGACTCCTCATCCCCACAGAAAATGAAAAAGTAAGTCCATCATTACTGTCTCCTGTAATTTCTCCTCTCCCATCTGGTCTTGTGCCTGTATTTTGTCATCCACCAGCATTTTAGAGCTTAGTATGAATTTGTATAGGCTTAAATATATACATATACAAACCACATTAATTGCTGCAGTACTGAAGAGATGAGTTTTATATTTACAGGGAAAAAAAAATTGAGCTAAAAATATTTGCTTAATTCCACTTAGCAAATAGTATTAAACTGTACATCTGTCTTGATGTTTTTCTGATCCCTAGTGTGAAAAATAGCCTTGTAACCCCTGGGATTAAGGGTACACCTGATAGCGCCATCTGCCTTCTGGGTCACCTTGCACACCAGTAAACTGGGGAGCCCTTCCCTGCCGAAGGACACCAGCTGAAGCATATTGAAAGGTCTCTGGAAGAAATTTGGAGGGTGTGGGTCTTCATAAAGTTCCTACTAGGCTTCAACAAAATGTTGTATACTGGTAATTAGGACAAGAACATTAATTTTGAAAACTGTTCTCTCTGAGTGCCTTGCTTAAGGCATACTGACAAGGCAACGGGAGGCTGGTTTTGCTTTGTAGCCTCAAAGACGACTTTCTGAAGTGCTAAGCTCACTGTGTTTCGCAGAGTTCACAGTTTGTGTGATACAGAAGACTGAAATAGTTCAGCCTGTCATTAAAAAAAGTATGAGGGCTTCCTCCCAAGTCGCTGAATCTACACCCCACCTTAGTTTGGCTGCTTTTGCTTAAATTGCAGTTCATGTGCAATTTTTCATGATCCAGCCTTTCCCTGGTTGCAGAAAGTTGACAGCACATATGTGTGGCTTTCACACTGCCATGCTTGCTGGCCACAGCAGGGCTCAAACTAGCCAAGAGGAATCAGCCCTGCTGATCAGGGCTATGCATGCTGCAGAAGAAACTGGTTGCTGTCACACAGAGTTCAGAGCAGTGCCCCTGTGAGTTAGTCAGGAAAGCTGATTTTCACAGACATTGTTTCCAAACTTTGGGACAATATAATGGCTAAACACTGGAGAATGATTATTTAACTCCAAACTTTAGACAAAGTTGCTCACCATTTTAAAACTTTGCTTTACAGCAGGGATGCAACTTTGTAGTACCGTGATGTTGTGATACATTTTTAGTATCTTTGAGTTGACAGATTCCAAAACACAGAAACACTTCTTTGGCAGAAATAAAACTGGAATTTAGTGATCATAAAAGTTTAGTAAGTGCTAATGCAGACATTTGGGGATTAACAAGGAACAGACATGGGTGCTTAGGTATCAGGGTGTTTGTGATATGATCAAATCATGTGGGAGGAAGAAGGAAGGAGGGAGGAAGGAAAGGAAGGGTGGGAGGGAGGAAAAGGAGGGGGAGAGGAAGCAGGGAAGGAAGGTTGTAGGGAAGGAGGGCAGGGGAGGAGGAGCAAAGGAGAGGGTTTTTTTTCTCTTTCATTAAGGAAAGAGCTTCACAGTACAGCTACAGTCAGAAAACGAGAAAAGAATCACAAATATCCAATTTCTGAGGCCATTTTTACATTAAATCAGTGTAAAGTGTGCATTACAGGCTGAAGGTTTTATTTTCAACTGTTTGCTTAAGCTGGTTATAAACTGAGTTCAGACTAGGTTTCTAAAGAAACCTGCAATAAGATTTTTGGCTGTAGATGATGATGTTACATGGCAAATGCTAGAACTTGAATTAAATGTGAAAAATCCAAACTTTTCAAAGATGCAAAGACTAAGTGGGATATAATTAATCTTCTTGCACTTGAACTAAAAGACAATAAAATGACAAGAA
The DNA here is from genome assembly GCF_023638135.1 of Falco biarmicus. NCBI lineage: Eukaryota > Metazoa > Chordata > Aves > Falconiformes > Falconidae > Falco > Falco biarmicus. The sequence continues at coordinate 92,584,977 of NC_079292.1, forward strand.
TAGGTTTTAAGGAGGTGCAAGGCAGATGTAAGCAGAAGAATTTGAACTGAGTCTTTTTCACAAAGCAATGAGATCACAGCTACTCATAATTTTCCCAGAACTCCACCTCTGCTGCTTCTGCACATAGACGTACATACTGCTTCCACGTATTGTCCTTTATGACAGACACAAACCGGAATCTAATGGATTCAGATAAGAGTTAGTTCTTTATTCAGTTACTGTTCTTTTTTCAGGTACTTGGTCTACTGGGAACAGTGTCCGGGCTTGTTGAAGGACAGAGACTGGCTCACTGGTGCGATGCACTGGGGATGTAGCTGAGGTGCTTGCGAACACTGGCATGCTTATTCCTCCTATGTCTCAGTGTTTGGGATGAGCCTCACCAACTCCCATCAGTAAGACCACATGATATTCCACATATGAAATAATCAGGAATGGATCATGAAAGTCAGTGTGCAAAAGGTCACCTTCATGGCATTGTGTCAGCCACTGGCACTGGCTCCGAACAGCCTGTACACACATACCTGGGTGTCAATCGTCATGCTAAAGCAACTGACCTTTAACAAATACTGATCTCACCAGGGAGGGGCTGATGAAAGGAGTGGCTGACCAGCTTGCAGATGGTGATCCTAGCTGGTCTTAGCACATAACAGTTTCATCAGACCCATGGTCTGCTGGAATCCATGCTGAAAGAAGGCATGTGGTCTGCGTGGGTTATTTGGCTGTGCTGTGACCTTTAGTCACCACCTTCTCATAACCAGCCTGGATGTTCTCCTCCTATTCTCTGTGAAGGGCAAAGGTATAATACTCTGAAATGCTTTTTACATATGGTAGCAACGTATTTCCCCCTTTTCATCAGTCCGAAGGGAGTTGCCATTTATGGCTTTGTTCAACATTTTTCCTTCATGAAAGGCAAGTTCTATAGCCTTGAACACTGCTCAGGTAAAGAAAGCATTGCTGGAAGTGATTTTTGAGTGTTTTAAGAGGGCTTTTCAACACCAGTAGTTGGTGAACTGGGTATTAGGATGGCCTGAGGGAGCACTCCGTTAGAAAAGTAGTACAAATGTAGACACAATGGTGCTGCTTTTCCTGGCAGAGCAATCAATACAGACCAAAGGAGCTAGTGTCAGATCTACCTTCTCATAATACAAAATAGATCATCTATTTAAACTCAAAGATATATATGAATGCTGAAACATGAGGACATTTTGTAACTATAGCACAGTTCTTCACTACTAAAAGGAAAAGGGTAAAGTGATATAGTCAGGAACTCTGAATTTTCTTGGGAAGATCTTTTCAAACTTTACCTCACCAATAATTTCCAAAGACTTAAGTCCAAAGATTCAGGCATATGATTGGATGTTAAAGTAAAAAATTGTTTATATTTAAGTGTGTCTACCTATATCAGACTAGCCTTCCTACTGACTGATCAAAGGATATTGCTAATAGCTAATTAAATAAATCCTTAAACTTACAACAGTCATGTCAGTGTTGTTGGTGGTAAGGGGTTCTGACACCCATTTTGATGATCTATGCTAAGAAATACTTCCTCTAGATGTGCATTTGTCTTCACATTTTAACCTCCTGTACGTCTGGATTTTCTTTAGCAGGAAGGAATAAATATTTTTCTGTTTCTGTCCTTCTCTTTGTTCATTATTCCAGCAGTTCCTTCCCTATATACTTCTATATAACTATTTGAGTATGGAATAATCTGTCAGCTTGTCTTTTAAAACTCTCTATTTTTATCTCAAATGCCTTTTGTCAATCAGTAACACTGGGGCCACTTCCTGACAGGAAAAGATATGATCAAGACTTTCCCTGATTTTATTACATGATAGACTTAAAAGCTGTTTTAGAGGGTTTTGCAGCTGTGACAAATAGAAGCTCCCTTTTTAATATCATGTGCAACCTGATGCCAAAACTAATGTGCACGGCCTGTTAGAAAATGAGATTTTATAGGAAGATCTTCTCCTGGGGCTCAAATGCAGAAAAAATCTCAACCTTCTGAGATATTCTTCACATGTATATTCTCCTCTGGGTCTTTTCCTAATCTTTTGTCTACCTCTTAATCACATCAATTTCATCTTCAGGCACAGGGTCCTTCTGGAGCAGCACACAGTTCAAAGGGGTCTAGAACTGTATTCGTCTGTCAAGCACCTCCACTTAGGCACTAAGCCCTATGCAAAAGGTATGCAAAACAGTACCTTCAGTATAGGCTTAGAACAAAATGCAAGGGAATCTAATTTTTAAAAAAATGAAATAAAGGGAAACATAACCACACCTGTTGTACTGCTGGCTGTGTATATAATGTACTAAGAAGATGGGGCCCATGAGAACAAGGGCATAACCATTTATTTTCCACAGTAATATAAAAAAAGCTACCTTGTCCCTCTTTATAATGGACTTGTCATGCAGAGTGACATTGCTGAAGGTCAGAAATTAGATGGTTGACCAATTTACAAAACAGTTCTTCATTATTGTCTTTACAGACTCCAAATTGCTGAAATCCATTAAAAAGCCTATCTGTCCACCCATCCAGACCACAATGTCCTAACTTGAATACAAGAATACTGAGCAAGAAAGCATTGAGGGCTTTGCCAAACTTGGTGTAAGTAACATCTGTTACTCTCCCTTTATCCACAAATCAAATAATTTTATCACAGAAAGAAATCAAGTTGGGCAGGCATGATTTAACCTTACCCAATCTATGTGGACTGTTCCAAATCACCTTCTGTGCACATCCCAAGAGGATTTTGTCCAGTGACTAAAGTGAAGCTATTCAACTTGATGTTCCCCAGTCTGTGATCATTTACTCAGCCTTCCACTGGTAGTTCTCCTTCTCATTAGACTCTCCTGCCAAGCACAGAGGCCTAAGAGGGCTTGTTGGTGAAGACTGAGCAAAGAAGGTTCTGTGTACCTCAACCTTTTCGATGCCCGCTGACTCTGCATTCCCCAGCCATTCAACAGTAGGCCATCGTTTTCTTTCTTCTGCCTTTTACTACTAATGTGGCAATAGAAGCTCTTTTTGTTGATCTTGATGCCCCTGCAAATGCCAATTCCAGTTGAGCTTTCACTTTCCTAACATCATTCCTACCTGTTTATGAAATATTTCTCCTCTGTAGATGTAGAGGAATGAAGGCAGGTTAATTAACATTGACAATATACAGCTGTGGGCTGGCTTCAGGGGCGGCAGGGTGGCTGATGTGGATAAGGTGCAGCTGTGGCTGGTTCCTGCTAAGTAGTTAAATAGCTCTAAGGGGGGGGGGGGGGGGGGGGGGGGGGGGGGGAGGAAGAGGAGCAGCCAAGGAAGAGAGAGCTGGAAGAAGTAGATGGAGGAGAGTGAGTGCCCTGGATGAGGAGAGACAAGGAGAAGGCAGCAGAGGGACTGGCCTGAAGAGTATGAAGAAACAGTAGGAACAATAGATGGACCCTTGAGATCTTGTGGGGGATTGGTGGCTGTGCTGGGGCAAGGTGTGCAAACTACTTATTGAAGTTAACTTGATATGTGATGGTAAAAGCCTTGTTGCAGCCAGCTAGTTTTGGGAGTGCTGTGACATGTAACCTGACCTTGCTTCCACTTCTGTATGCTGTCCTTTTGCATTGGAGCTCCACCACGAATTTCCTGCTTAGCCAAAGCAGCCTCCAGGGACACCTGTCTCAGTGCCTGAGTACTGGGATGGACTATTCCTGTACTTGGAGGGTGCTGTCCTTAAAGACCTTTGGGGCTTCCTGGGTGTTTTTAGGGATCGCTTTAGAATTTCCTCCTGTGGAATCCCACCTGCCAGTTTCCTGGAGAAATTTGAATCTGCTCATCTGAAATCCAGGGTCTGTACTCTGCTACTCTTCTTCCTCACACCCTTCAGTACCATGAGCTCCCTTATTTCAAGGATGTCACTGATTATAATAAGTGCAACCAGTTCTTCCTGCTTATCAAGTCCTTCTGAGAACACTTTCATTGTAGCTGCATAATAATTCAACAAGATTTTACCTGAAGAGTCACTGATTGATGACAAAACATTGGGTTTGGTTGTTTAGGTGTTTTTTTCTTTTCATGTGGGAAGCACTGGGCTTAGGTAGCCCTTCCACTCCCATTTCCTCTGTGCTTCTAGATGCGATTTTGCTCAGTCTATGGGGCCAGGCTTTATGTAAATTCCCATACTGATTTATATAATAGTTAGGGTCTGTGTTCCTTAAGGCACATAGAGATGTTTGAAACCTTGAAAATCCTTTTCTAGTCAGTACTTGGTACTCTATTTGATAACATCTCACTACAGTGGCAAGAAGGATGAAATGTTTTGTGCTGGACTGAATGTGCCTGAATTTGGAACAGATGTTGCTGTCCTGTAATGCATCCTGTAACATAATCCTACAATGCATGTAACACACTGGGTTCTTTGTCATCTAAGAGGGTTTGATATATCGAGCAAAAAAGAATCGACACAGGTTGCTGATGTGAGTCAAGATACCCTGACAGTAATCTCTCTGTTCTGCCTCCAAACAGCATTCATCCACTCTCCCTAACAAATATCCATGTCAGAGTAGAGGAATGATGTAGTAGTGTTCTCAAAAGAAACTTGTTATCCTCCTATGTTCAGGCATTGTACCATAATAATCATGAAAATATAACAAATGCATCCATCAGACATACTAGACGTAATACCAATAGAAGCAAAATGTAAAGAAAAATGGCATATTTTATTGCTGATGAGGGTTTCCTAAGTTCATTTTGACAAGACACCTCGGCTGTGTGTGATAACCTAAAGGGTGGCTTGTCCCTGGGGAAAGCCAGCTAGGTCCATGTACCCATGCAGAAGTACAGCACACTCTTGCTATGTTCAGGCTGTCCTGTTACCTTACTCTTTGCTGCAACCAGGAAGGAGCATCCACAACAGCCACACGCTATTTATTACCTAGTGCTGAGCAGGGAAAAACTGTCATGAGATGTACCTGGTGCTAGACTTCAAGTAAAGAGGACTGAATGTGTCTGACCCATCCATGCTCTAAACAATTCCATGTTTGGGTCTACGTTGTCTATTCTTATCCCCCTTGCCCAAAAACTTGCTGGTGCATGATCTTTTATGCAAACAGTTTGAGTACACATGAAGCGTGTATCTGAGCACGGGTGTTTGTGTCCTGCTTTCAGCTGGGACAGAGTGAATTTTCTTTTTGGTAGCTGGTGCAGTGCCGTGCTTTGGGTTTGGCTGAGAGCGGTGCTGGCAGCCCGTGGCTGGTTGCGGCTGTGGCTCAGTGGTGGTTATACCAACTCAAGGACTTCTCAGCTCCTCAAGCCCTGCCAGCCAGCAGGCTGGGGGCACAAGAAACCGGGGGGGGGGGGGGGGGGGGGGGGCGGGGGGCAGGGGCGCACAGCCAGGGCTGGCCAGAGGGATATTCCATACTATAGAGTGCCATGCTTGGTATATGAACTGGGGGGGTTGGTGTGGGCTGGTGGATTGCTGCTTGGGGACCGGCTGGGCATCGCTCAGCAGGGGGTGAGCAGCTGCACTGTGCATCACTTGTTGGTTTTTGTTCCTTTTGGATTTAATTCCTCTCTGCCTTTGTCCCCTTTTCATTACAATTGTTGTTGTTGCTATTATATTTCATTCTATTTCAAATTAAATTGTTCTTATCTCAGCCCAAGAGTTTTACCTTTCTCCTGATTCTGCTCCCCAATCCCATCAGGAGAGAGCGGGGGAGTGAATGAGCAGCTACCTGGTTCTTGGTTGTCACCTGGGTTTAAACCATAACAATCTGAGACTTCTCTGGAAATGGGAGTAAATAAAATGATGTTATTCTCTTCCTTAAATGCTGTATTAATCTATGCACACAAATACATGGCTGACTGACAAAATCTGAAAGGTGCTACTTCAGCAATGTAATGTTGTCATGGTACATGCGTGTCACTTTGTTCTGCTTGGTCACCAATGGGTGAGTGCACATCGTACCTTCTTACTTTGGCACATCGATGTACTCCTGCTATCTGTTTATCTAATGGAAGCACACATCTGAATTCAGGTCAGGTTACTAGTACATGGATGATGGAAACATAAGCAAAGGAAGAAAGCTGAAACTCAGCTTTTCATCAGCATCCTGTATGATCTTGAAGTGCTTGAACTCTGCTTGCAGATTGAACTTTAGCATGGGAATATAGCCCCATGACTGAACATCTGCTTGTAAAATACTAAAGATTTTTAAAAAAATAAAAATAAGCAGATTGAGGACCTGTTCTGTTAAAGCTGTAGAGAGGAAAAGTGCCAAGCAGCTCATGGACACAATGAATGTTAGTATAGCTACTAGTAGACACTTGCTCTTCAGACTATGACAAAGGCAGAGCTTTGTTACAATTTAGAACCATAAGACTCTATTGACTCTTCACCAATTATAACAGCTACCAGAGCTGAAGTGATTAGCATAAAGAAGTGTGTTAGATATACTGTTTTGAATCCAGAGATAAGTTTTTTTTAAAAAAATATTAAAAATAATTCTATTTCAGCAAGACCCAGATGATTTAGAAGCCATTATACAGTCATGGGGAACTGCAGATTGTAAAATTTGATAATCTGAAGAGGAGATATACACCCTCTGTGTTAGAGCATGAAGAGATTCCTTGGACAAAAGTGGAAAAATCTCATACTAGTTGTCTGCAGATGTAACACTGCGCTGAAAATGCATATGTAAGTAAAAGCAATGAGAACTTCATTGAAAAGAAATGTTTTTCCGAATGACGAAGAAAGTGAGGGGGTTTCCATGTATTACTGAGTGCAGGAAATATCACCACAGGCAGTGCAGTGAGTGACTGTGGTTTCCTAGGAATTTGATTTTATGCAGTAGCCGGAACAGAGCCCATGATTACTTCAGATCCTATTAATGGTGGTGATTTTACAGGGTGGAAACACCATGTGCTGCTATATTATAAATATTTCTTAGCAATGAACCAGAAGATATGCGTGCCCTTTGATACTTGAGGCTGAGGAAGAACATGGAACTATTAAGACATGTAGCTCTGGTGGAGAATTTAAACAGCAGTATTATATGGCAGTTTACATAGGGAGCAATGGAAACTTTGGTGATCTGTCATGTTGGGAACCATATCCTTTCTGCTTTATTCACACAGACACTAGGAAAATCTCCAAGTATAACATCAAAGTTACAGTATAATTGCATTAAATCGACATTAAGTCTTGTCGAATCTGGTCCTAAGTAGCACTAAAGAAAAAAAAAAGAAACTAAGGAACCCCCAAAATATGAGGAAAATAATATGAAGATAACGATTTCTTGCGATCTGAAAATGGTAATAAATTGCCTTTTCTTGCAGCAGAATCCTTTGGGCAGGTACACTCTAGTACTGAAGACTCCTAAGCACTCCTGACCCCGTGTTTCTACCCATGAGGTAGCCTGGTCATCAACACTTCCTTGATGAGCTATGCATGCAACTATCTAAATTCTGGTTTTTAAACCCTGGAGGGATTCTCAGATTTCCCTGGAAAGCTCATGTGTGATACTCTTAGGTATGTTACCAGGCTGGGCTAGTGGCTGTGCTTAGCAGATAGTCACTAACTCCCACCGTTCATTCTTTCTCATTAAAGCAGCAAAAAATGTCTGAAGTACTCTTTAAGGAAAGGACGGTTTGGAGGAATGTGGTTTAGTGTATATTAAGCCTGCTTGTGTGTATGAGTTTAGTTTTATTTGAGAAAACACATGAATCATTCCATCTGGACATGTGGATTCAGTTATTCCCATTCCTCTACTGCTTTGTGGTATCCTCTTTGCCAAGTCACTTTGCCTTTCCAATAATTTGTTTCTTCTTTTGTTTGTCAAGCCAATAGACATTGCTTCACAATATCTGTTGTCTAATAGAACAATGTTGGGGAGCTTTTTTAAGACTTGGAAGCATAACATAAGTACCCAGTACTTAGAAAATAAAGGCACTAATCACTCTTTGAAGCTGCATCTCTAAAAGAGTAGGTGGAAAAGAAAGGAATCAATAACTTGCTATGTCCAACATTGCCCAGATTTGCTAGAATAGGAGTGTGAATTATTTTCCCTAACATGTACTGAAATCCTGGCACAGCAGAGTACCAATTGAACCAGGGTTAAAAGATACTCTGAAATTTCCATTTGTGGCTGAGAGCTTCCTGAGCAGCAGCTTTGGCCAGCCCACGGATAAAATGAGTGATGGAAGCTGAACCTCATGCAAGTTGTTTCCCCAGCTCGGAGGCTGACAATACACACCAGAAAGAGTGAGGTTTCCCAGAACCATGGAGCAAATGCAACAGCAGACCCCAAAACATTGTGGCATGAGGGTGGCCCCAGTGCAATACGTGCACCAGATTCTGCCAGGTCTTTACGTTTTCTGCTTAAGGCATATAGAGAAGACAACAGTTCCCATGAAGTGTTGTTTCTGCTTGACCTTAAAAAGTCTTAAAGATAGAAGAAGATAACAGAGGATCAGAGGGGTTAAAAGCAGATACACTGTTTCTCCCTATGAACTCAGTGATTCAAAAAATGCAGAGGTGAAAAAAATCCTGTGTAGACTGAAGAACGAAGTAGAAAATAGCTCAGATTTCTCATTACAGACAGAGGAGTGGCTAAGAGGGCATGCAATGAAATGGAGAAAAGCAAACTAGAAAAACTGTTGACTATTCAGAGGGCCAACAAAGGACAGCAATTTCATTACAGAAGATTAAAACAAAAAATTTAATCCTCTAAGTAAGCTCATAAAGGACTCTGAGCTTTGGCCTCATTCATATCTGTGTGCCTGTCACTTTGTGAATACCCATGCGTGCACACTCACATATGAATTTGCTTTCAGGTTCTGTCATTATTTTTTCTTTTCAGTACCTGTGTAAGGTGAACATCAGTCTGGTGGCAGTCTGGTAGGGATACTTTTATATCTCAGAGATGTTTTTAGCTGAGTGGTGTCATAGTAAAAGCTTTTTCTCATAACAGCTACCTAATTTACGTAATAAACTGTTAAATTACAGTTGATAGTTTCAGTACCTGTTCGTGTTGGGTCATGTTAGTATTCAGACCTCCATACTTCAAAGAGAAACAGCAACGTATGAGTCAAGCTTTTACTCTGAGGAAAATAAGAACACTAGAAAACGATAATGGATAAGCAGAACTGGGGAAAAAAATGCATTTTCTAAATCAAATAAATTAGGACTTAGAACTGCAGTGTCAACATTGAAGGTAAGTGTAGGAAGAAAGAAAGAAAGAACAGAATTTACGTGTGTGTGTATGTATGTTGGAGGCTGCTGACTGCTTTAATTGAAAGTATGACAAAAGTAAAAAGCAAAATCAGATTTTCCTTTAAAGGCCACTGGAAAATGAAGTTTTAAATAAATGTTCAGAAAATCTACAGCTTTTGTTAGTGTAGGCAAACATTATATACAGAATTGTCTCGTCTCATTTTTCCAAAAACCTGACCAAACCTCAGAATTCTGTTTACACAGATTTAAGCAAATCATCCTCAGCTACCACCTTAAGTGCTATCCAAATATTTGGTTTCATTTTCTGACTGAACTTGACTGTCAGTATGCCTGATAAGGCAGACAATCTTTCTTCTCACCAGCAGATAACTTCCCTCTCTACTTTCTTGAACAGTATTTTCTCTGTTTCTGCTCTCCAGGAACAATCTCTTCATACCTCCTTCTTTAGACTAATAGTGTACCTTATTTGTCTTCTTTCTTAGAATGTAAAAATCTCTCAATAGACAATGCTCTGTACTAGTAAAATTCTCTTCAGATTTACAACAGAGCATAAACATTTTTTGGGAACTACCAGCATCTTAACAGAAGAGCTAATGCAAAAATCAGTAGTCAAAATAAATAAACCATCCAAATAAGATATTTGTCACAGCAGTTCCAGTTTTATGCCCAAATAGTGTTTTTATCCCAGTCACCAACTGGTTTGAGATGGTAACATATCAAATGAATGGACATTGTAACAAAGTATTAGTTTGTCATACTTAAAAACCATTAAAGAAATTTAAAAACTTGCTATGGCATCACAGAAATCAATGATGATTATTAGGATTATGGAATAGGGATTCAAATTTTGCCAATGATAGGTGTGAATTCTAATACGTTTTTCTTTCAGTCTCATTTTTTTTAAAGTTGTATAAAAAATTTCTTCCAATATTCAAATTTATTTATAAAAATTATGTATGCAACAGCCTAAAGAGTTAAATTATAATTCTCTCATGTAAGAAAGGGGAAAAGAGAGTTTTGTGTCTTCATATTTGAAGCTATTTACATGGTCATCTCTAATATCATACGAAGTGTTTCAAATAACACCTTGGGATTTACATATGGATTTTACATATGAGCTCCTTGTAACAAATGCAGCACTAATCATTCTTCTTTTCATGCAAATACAGTTGCATGCTGATCACTTACAGTGGTCCCTGCTTTTGCCTTTATAACTGTATTTTCCAGAGCACTGACAAAACTCGGTCTTACAAAGTATAACTTTACCAAGTTAAGCTACCACTTCCTTGGTGAGCCATAAACTAAAATAAGACAACTAATTCCAGGGTATTTTCACATTAAGAAAAGAGAGACTTGGATGTTTGGTTTTGTAATGAAAATAATGCCCTTCTGATGTGACCTTACCAGTATGCTAGCTCTTCATGCCCTTCCATATTAACAGGCAACACGACACTCCTCTGCTTTACAGGAGCTATTACAGGGGCAGCTGAAAAATGGAACAGAGAAAAAAATGGGTTTATATTTCTCCATAATGTCCATCTTTCATGTGCAATTTCTTCAATATCTTTGGCAAAAGTTACTTTGTAAAACATTGTCTTGAAAACATTGAGCATCTTCTCTTAAAGTACAACTCTTCTGCAATGTCTATCTGTAAGAAAACAATGGTAGAATCTGTACTTTTAGGCAACAGGCTAAGCTCATCAAACATCTTGTACTATAGAGCTCCTGTTCTCTGGATCCCAAAGGAGGTTAGAATAATGGAATAAACAGCCCAGCCTATTTGGAACTTGGGCACGTGTTGTAGTAATTCTAGACAATTTCTGACCATTCTGGTAAAGGCTTACTTTAATTAAATAAGTAGGCTACCTGTGGAGAGTGGAAGCATCCACTCTCCAGGTTGAAGAGAGTTCAGATTTACAATGCTGGACATATGCTCCCACTTTCTAATTGCATCTTGCTCTGTAAGACCAAATCATGTGGTCAGTTCAGCTCAAAACCTTCCTCTGTGTTTTGTTTCCAGAGTGTGTAATATATAGCCGGCCTTCACCTGCTTTCTCATAACTTTGAGTGTTGTCAATAGCATTTACATTTCTGTGTCCAGAACCATGTAGAGATGTCAAAACACTTGAAATATCCCATAAAGTGGGACACAATTGTGCATCCTAGCAATAGTCACATTGAAGGAACTGAAAAGAAGAGTCATTGAAAATTCTTACAGTTTAGAGGAAGTTTAGTTACTGGGTCTATCAAATCTTTACTCAAGATCTGAAGATCCTGAAGTGTTCAACCTAAACGCTGCCCAAAATTGCATGAGAAGATACTATTAGACCTCAACACAGAAAATTACTCTTCTCTCTGTTTTTACACGTTCTAACCACAGAACTGCCTTCCTGTCATGACCTTCTGCAGCAATGTCTCTTGGCCAGCTTTACTGCAAATTTTTATTAGCCTCTTTATGGAGAGCTAAGCTGATCTAGAACCAGATTGACTAGCACATACATTAAGAATGAGTATTTCTGTGCCACAGCGTCTGACTTAACACAGCAATTCAGCACTTACGTTCCAGGAGCAGCAGGGAGGGGTTTAAGTTCTTTAACAGCCATTTTCCATGTTGACAATGCATGGCTCTCTTCAGTCCATAAATCTCTAAGTAATTCACAACTACCTGTTACTCAGGGTGGTTTTTCCCATTAGACATATAGGGAATTGGTAGTACTGCTGCCCATATAAGAACACTCTAAATCTGTTTCTCATACAAACAATAACCCTGTATCCATGGAATCTTAAAAGACATTAGTCTTCTATAGTCTTCTGTAGCAAGACTTATGTTTTAATTGTAATGAAAGTTCAGGCACCAACTGCTTAACTGATGTCTATCAGTTTCTAGCTGTACTAGGCTAATGAAGCTAATGATACATAGCTAAGTGGATGTGCTTCTCTATCCAGAGCAGTGATTGCCCAACAGTGCGCTCCAGTGACTGCTTCCTCCAACAGCCCCCTTGTAGTTGTCTTGACTAACACCTCTTTGTTCAGGAAATCGACACAACTGAAAAACACGTTAAAAGGCTTTTCCTTCATTCCTTATATACAGCTGATGTCAGGGTTTGTTCATATGGCTGTGTTTAGAGATTGTTTTCAAAGCTGGGAGGTATGTTAGCTTTTTTTGCTAATGCAGAGAGGTAAAAATATTCCATAGTGCAAAACTATATATACACTGTGTGCCAGGAAGGATCACAGATTTTGATTCCTCACTATCACAAGACTATAATACCATATAATCCCGTTCACAATCTTAACAAGCTTTAAATAAATCACACAAACATTAAAATGTAAAGAAATCTCATACAGAAATACAGGACCATGAAAAACATACCAAAAAATCACAATGGAAAACATAGACATACTTCTCCACACAAGGTCATCTACTTAATTCCAGCTAAAACTACTCAGAAGTTTATTTCTGACTTCAGGCAGTGGATTTCCTTTAAGTTTAACCATGTGAATATTAGGCAGCTGCTCTACCTCAGGTTTTGTCAATGGTCAACAGCAGGAGACTGCTTCAGATGGGAGCACATCCAGCCTTGGGAGCCTCTCTCGGTTATAGAGGGAACTTTACTATCTGACTAGTGACATACAGATGTCTACAATTTACTTAAGATGTCTGCCCCTACATCAATCAAGACCTAATACGCTGAGCTGCAGGGAAGTTAATTTCCTGATCACTCCCTTGTGTAGCAGGATTTTGCTGTGATAAGATACTTGTTAATTTTAAAAACACATGTGTGACTAGTTTAAATTAGCACTAAGTGCAGGTTACTGATTATTTATGACCTCTCAAAGTAGCAACAATTAGTGGTGTACATTTCAACTTTGATTCCTCTGCAAGTGGTCTACTTCTTAGCAAACATTTCATCCATTTGGGGGGCCTTTTCTGTATTATGATAAAAATCTAGACAGCTAGTTACAAGAGAGAGAGATGTATTTGAACCAGAAATACAACAGCGTTGAGGCACTAGATAAAAATGAATACCTTCATGATTTTCCTTTCAGTTTCCCTTTAGGGGAAGCTTATAGTGTTTCCCCTTTTTAAGTGGAAGTGCAACACAATTAAACAGGCATCACTTCACCGGCTTTGGGATTACAGCTGAAGCGTTGATCTATTTAATGTTAGCACTTCACACAATTCATAATTACAGAAGGAAAAGGAACTCAACTCTTTCACTGAGCTCAGTGTCACTTTGGAAGTCTGCCTTCTGCTTTGACCTCAATAACCTCATTTGCAGTAGGAACTGAATGCTTCCAAATCTCAAAGGCAGGGCTACTTTTCAGTCAGAAATCCAGAAGGCACTTTTAGCATGTCAAGAAGGCTTACTGGTAACTTCTGGTTTTTATATCCATAAATATCTATCAGTCCTTAATTTTTTCTGATTATTAGGATCTGAAAATTTGCATCAAGAAGAGCTTGCTTATTTGAGATATTTGTTATTTCCATGCTTTAAAAATTTCAGTAATCCAGTCAGGGAGCAAAGCCATTACTGTGTGATTTTGAAACTCATCCCAATTGAATACACTTGTTTTATTTGCTACTGTGTAAAATCATTGTATTAATGTGTGAGAACTGTCATCCTGCACTGCTGATCTATCACTGCTTTGAGATCTAGCATGCTTTGCAATGTTGTTTTTTTTTTTTTATAGGATGACTAAATTTGGAGAATAAAAAGTAAGATTGCTTACCTCTTAGTCCCCAGGTTAAATTTGTAAAAATAACAGTTAATATGGAGCTAGACAAATTCATATTTTTCAAATGAAAAACTTGAAACAGAGAGGCTACTACCAAAGAGTAGATGATAAGTATGGAGTTCTATGTAGGGTACATATTTAGGGTTCAATTCCCAAACCTGAACTACACTTGAAAACAGCTGAATAAAAAAATAAAATCAGTATCCCCAGATACCAGATTTTTTGCTCTGGTTGTATTTATGGATGAAAGGGAGGAAATGGGAATGCATGAATGCACTCTCACATGAAGTTAGCTAACTCATGATACAGTCCTAATTGAGAGAAGGGTTTTTTAGAGTTAAAAGGTAGTACCACAGCCCACTTAGGCTTAAACTTGCCTTGCTAAGTGCAAACAATAACCTCCACAAGACCACATACTCCCTTCTCCCTACCCCCCTGCAACAGTCCTTACTATCGACACAGCAAATTCAGTATGTAATTAACTGATCCTCTTCCTCTGCCTTGCACAATGACTCTTAAGCATTTCCTAGCATCTCTTGCCTACAGAGGGTTACAAACATTAAAGACATAAAAGCTATTTACCATAGTAGTATTTGAGATTATCATTGAAGATTGGGAGCTAATTGGTCACACTAAGACAAATAAAATTTAGTGTTATTGTTCCCATTTTGCATACCATGGAATTGAGATACAGAGTTAAGCTGCCCAAGGAAATAAAAGTATTTGGCAGCACAGTTGCTGTCACATTAACATCACTTTAGAGTATACCTAAGATACATATAGTAGTATAGCGAGCAGGCCATTCTACTGGATGTTTACAACTATCTATAAACTATGGGCTCTGAACAAATTCAGGGGCACACTGCCATCCAGAGGGACTTCGGCAGGCTGGAGAAATGGGCTGACAGGGCACCCATGAAGTTCAGCCAGGGGAAATGCAGAGTCCTGCACCTGGGGAGGAGCAACCCCACGCACCAGCACATGCTGGGGCCCCTGGCTGGGAGGCAGCCTGGCAGGAAAGGACCTTGAAGTCCTGGTGGACACCAAGCTGACAATGAGCCAGCAAAGTGCCCTTGCCACAAAGGTAGCTAAGGGTATCCTGAGCTGCATTAGACCAAGTATTATTAGTGGCAGGTCAAGGGAGATCTTTCCCCTCTGCTCAGCTCTGGTGGGGCCACACTTAGAGTCCTGTGTCAAGTTCTGGGCTCCTCAGTACAAGAGAGACATGGACATAATGGAGAGAGTCCAGCAAAGGGACAGAGTACCTCTTGTATAAGGAGAGGCTGAGAGAGCTGGGACTGTTCAGCCTGGAGAGAAGCCTTGCGGGGGGGGGGGGGGGGGGGGGGGGGGCGGGCGGGGCGCGGCGCGGGGATCCATCGATCTGCACAAATACTTGAAGGGAGGAGGCCAGGAGGATGGAGCCAAGCCTTTTTCAGGTGGTGTCCAGTGGCAGGACCAGAGGCAGCAGGCACCAACTGAAACACAGAAGGCTCTGTTTGAAGTTCAGGAAACACTTTTTTTGCCCAGGGACATTGCAGAGTCTCCATTCTTGGAGATACTCAAAAGTGGTCTGGACATGGTCCTGGACAGCCTGCTGTAGGTGACCCTGTTTGAGCAGGGGGGTTGGACAATGGCCTCCAGAGGCCTCCTCCAGCCTCGACTGCTCTTGTGATCTTCTTATGTTTTCCAGTAGCACTGATTAGGTTGGTGTTAAAGACACACAAAGACCACTTACATCCAAGCTGATATGAATCACAAGTGTAGCTCAGTTATCTGTACTTTTGAGACCCACAAGTGTGAGAAGGAACATATTTTAAATGACCAGCAGCTGTATTGTATATAGATTGGTTCTTTCATTTCACCAGCATTTTGCAGCTTGATTGCATTCGCAATAGGACTTCCTTCTCATGCCAAACACTGAAATGCTTGATAAAAAGAATGTCTCCTTGCTTGGTCAAATCGATGTATATGGCTGCTGTAAAGCTGAGTTACCTAGGATGAGAAATGGCTGGCAGAAATAAAGTACCTCATCGAGCATATAAAAATAGTGTAAAATTTGGAGGGAGGAGAAGGATCAATTTTAAATTATAAGGACAAAAGCCTATCTACATTTCAAAAAATGAAATGCTTTTGAAAACACTAGAAAAAATATTTTGATGTTCCAGGATATTGTCCCCACAAACCTTAGGAAAATCAGACAATCAAACAGTTTCTTGAACATTAGTAACCTGATCTTTTTTGTCTGGGCAAATTTCCATTTTCCTCTGTGTGTATTGGAGTAATCTTATTTAAAACAATAATTTTCAGTTTGACTACTACATTGCAACATGTACTTCAGCCCCATCTGGGTCTGCAGGAATCCCCCCTTAGTACATGCACCCATGTGAATGCTGTGGCATCCAAACTCATCTGTGTCCGCTTGTGGACAAACTTATATGCTGTTTTGGTGGCTGCTCAGCTCTGAGGAAAACAAATTCTGTCTATCTAAAAAGTTCTGTTTGCTGTGCCTGATTTGACTCTTCTCAGTAAAGACATGGGCCAGCTCTTTCAAAGTACTGAATGGCTGACAGGGAGTGAGATGGTTCTGAGAGGGCAGGGCAGGCTTTTCTAGGCCTTTTCCTTGTCAAAAGTCAGGGCCTTCATATTTAATCACTTTTCCAGAGACTGTTCTTCAGCTAAGATAACTAGAACAAAGTTTGTCTCATCTCTCTAGTAAATGCTCCTGAGAATACAACCCACAGAGCAGTTGTGCATGAAGCAAGGTGCTGGCATGAACACGTGTTCCTATCTAACCTGAACCCACTGTCACAGGCCCTCATGTGAGACAGATGCCAGGCAGCTATACGGATTGAGTTACCTATGTTTTCCCCACCCCTTTAAAGCCATTTACCTGTTTGCAGAAAGACAGATCTCCCACCCTGACTGTCCCTGATGCTGGAAGGCAAGAGACGCTTATGTTCCCCGTCAGCAAGGTTCCCACACCTGTCCTTGCCCACCCGCCCCGTCTCCCCACGAGCCCTCTGGCAGGAAAGCAGCGGTCTTACATGCATCGGGGCAGTGAGGCTCTGAGTTCACAGGGTTTATCCTCCTGCAGCTCAGCGGTTGGTTCGCACCCAAAGACCTGGCTCGAGCGAGCCTGCCAAACCTGCAGCAGATTACAATCATTCCAACTCATGCTTTACGGATCAAAACAAGTTTTCTTTGATTTCTGGTCATGATTAGGGAATGAGACTGCCATTCTGGGTTTATGGTGCCAGCTAGATTATACTGTGGCTACGTTATATCTGTTTAACAAGAGACCCATAACATAACTCAGCCTCACATGTCAGTTTTGGGTTGGTGTGCTTTTCATGTTCAGTCAGTTGGGTAGCATGAGAGAAAGAAGAAATGACAGCCTGCTTCCTGGGCCCTCACATTTTTTTATTGCCAATCTACAGTGATGAAATTTTTCATTCAGGGATAGCAAGTACTTGCAAGGATATTTTTGTAGGTGTAACAGAGGTCTGCACTAAAGAGAACTTACAGAAGTGACCCCTTCTCAATCCCTTTGCTGATAGACTTTTGGTTTAATGACTCACACATGGGGAAAAGAACATCTTAGGACAGCCAGAGGGCATAGGTAGGACAGCCAGGACTGGGTTTTAAGCATATGCATGCTAGCTCACTTGTGGTAGAAAGAGATGCAAGAGAGAAGCTTGCCTAGAACTTAAAGCAAGAGGTGCTTCAAGCAAATCTTCCCATTTGGTCTCTTGTCCCTATCAGTGTTCCCTCTTCTGCAGACAGTGACAGAATGTACCTGGAAGAGAAAGAAAGTGAAAAGGAGAGGATGTAAAACAGAGCCCCTAACAACCCTTGACACTTCTCTTGTAACTCTGCTGTTTCTCTTAAAAACCTGTTCTTGAAGATATGTGCTGGAAGTCCTGTGTGGACCACAAACAAGACTTTCTGCAGAACACAGCAGACCTCTTGCAGCATCTGAAGAAAGCTGCCTCCCTTTAAATCAGGAAGGGGTCTGGAAGAGAGGTGCTTGCTACCTCTTCTCAGCAACCCTGCAGCAGGCTGCCTGTCTCTGAAACCCAGACAGGTTGTCTGTCTTAGCTAAGGGTTGCAGTTCTCTGACTTTCTTCTGCACTATTTCTGCAGAAGCACCTGTTTCCACTTGCAATGTGTTACCCCATGTAGAACTGAGAGGGAAAGAGATAGAGGCAGCAGCCTGAGCTTGGCTGAGGAGGGTGCAGAACTGTGGGGATGGTCCTGCCTAAGGATTGTGTGTTGCTCCTCTGGAGCTTTTGTTCCCAGCTTACAGGGTGAAAGAACTCAGGCTAGGTGCCTGGACAAAATCAACGTACTGCAGCAAAAAAAGGTATGTGCAAGACTTGCTGTTCCTTCTGCCTTTTGCTTCAGGGTTGGTTGGTGGTTTTTTCTTGTCTGTTGTTCCCACCTGGCATTTACCAGTGTTTTGCCCTAGACTTCGATGCAGAGAATAATTGCTGTCTCCAGGTAGTTTGGAAACAGTTCTTGCTTTCATATATCGTTGGGCGTTAAGAAATGGGCATTCCAAAGATGCTGAGGACAAAATGAAGGACACTACAACACAAAGGCATAGCTGATTTGACAACTGGGAATTCAGCAGCTCCAGATTGTCAGGGAAAGCACAACAGACATAAGAATCTTTTGCCATCATTAATAGTTTGTGGGCTTGAGGGAGCCATGCTCTGACCTTTGGCCCAATTGCAACCAGAAATTTGATATGTCACACCCATATTTATATCATGTCCTCTCTGATATGTCTCTTCTCTGCCAAAATATTTGTGGCTAGGGACAAATTTTTAAAGCTTTTTAAAATGTGTGACTGTGAAGAAGAATAAAACAGTGATTACAGGCACCTTCCACCATCTAGACGCATAGTCCTAGGGGAAGAAAGTCAGCCAGTGAGTAATTGTAGAGCCTCTTTGGTGAGGCTGAATTGATGTGGTCTCAGTAAGCTGATGTTATGTGCTTTGGCTGCCACTGAAAGCAGAAGTTTTCTCCTTGTGTCCAAGACTTTCTATGTCTACTGTATCACTTCCCTTGTGAACACGCCAATGTTAGTGTGGCATGGCGGGGCTGTGTGCTGGAGCAGAGAAGTAAGCTTGTTGCTTGTTGCAAACTGAAACCTGAGAAAAAGGTTTGTTCTCAGCTGGGTGGCTTCTTGATGTGTTGTGAACTGAACAGGAATTAATCGTGGCAGAAGGAGATGTGGGAGATCACATACCTGGGGCAGAGACAAGGGTGGGACTGAGCTCCCCCCACAATGGTTGTGCAGCTGCAACCCAAGACAGAAGGTGCTGGCTGTTGATCCACCTTGCTCTGCTGCCATGCTTTTGACATCCTTTTCCAACAGTGAGGTCCAGTGAGGTGAAGGATAGTCGAACAGCCTGAAATCAGGCTGGCAAAGGGACCATCACTTCAACACTGGCACACACTTCAACGAAGTGTGCTTGGTGAATGGGTAGCCAACTAGTTCCTCTGAGTTTTAGCTGTCTGAGAAGTATCTCATCCCTACTTGCAGGGAGTTAGCAATCACGGCTGTTGCTAATTTTCAGGACCCACACCATAGTAGCCATAGCATCAGTATTATTGGAATGATATTTAGGAGAGGGAGGGGATGATCAAGGTGACCTGCTGCTCTATATCTGGGTGGTCAGAATACAGCAGGAGAAAGAAAAAATTGTTGAAGGAAAAATGTTCATAGTGCTAACATAGAAGCTGCTGTGGATTCTGCTCTTGCAAGGTGTTTGGGGAAACAGAACTGCAATGTGGGTGAGTACTGAGCACTGTCCTGTGGGTGGCCAAACAGGTGAACCACAGGACTGGCTTGATCAGTTTTCATTCTATTCAGTCTTAGGGTGTGCATGCTGTAATTCTGTTTGGCTTAATTGTGATGGCTTGCACCTGAGGAATTCACAAACATGAAGGCAGTAAAACCTGGCTTGAGAACCAAAGACCAGAGGGCCAGTAATTGTACAGTAACTAGAAGGTTAGCAACTGGAAACCTTTTTCCTAAGCCCTCCTGCTCTATTACCAAAGTTCACTACCACTAAATTAATGAACTGTTCAGAGCAAATACTGAAATTAATGGAACGTGTCTGAAAACAGGAAAGTGGTAAGATGTTAGAATATTTTCATTGTTAGTGACTTCCTTTTTAAAAATTTTAGCCTATTTAAAAGGAAGAGGATAACAATGAGAATATTGTAATGCCTAGGGCTAGAAGCAGCCACAAGCTGAATGAGAGAAGTGACAGTCGCGGAGCCACCATCCCGCAGAAGACTTATTCCTGTCCCATTCTGTAAATGAGTAAGACACCATTTTGCTGGAATCATGTGTTCGGCCTTGGTTATCCTGTCTCAAAAAAATAAAGGGAATGTAAGAATGGATACAAAAACTTATTTAAAGCATGAAGAAAATACGATGTGAGACAGTTTAAATTGTTTGGTTTAGAAAGATTAGTAAGTGGGAGGGTGTGTGCATAGAGGGAAGATTTCCTACAATACTGAATGAAAAGGGAAGGTTGATTCTGTCCTTCATTTGATGGAAGAAATAAGAGATGTTGCCAACTGAAAAAAGCAATGCTTTTTACAGAAAGTGTAAATCACTTCTGGAACTGGGTATAGTGAGGTAAATGCACAGCACAATTGGAAAAAAAAAAGTGTAGAGAATCTAGAGTTTGGGGGTGGGTTGGCGTTTTTAAGGTAGATGACATTCATACCATGGCTAATACCACAGATCTAGTGTATGCAGTGGGAGATGCAAGAGACTTGTTTAACAGCATTCTCAAGGTGAAGCCCTACCAGGAAAGAGACAGTTACAGGCACTGCGGATTGTCCTGTCCTCAGTGCTACTATGCCAGTTTATATGGCACTGCCCCTGCCCTGCAACAGGCACACTGCCTTGTGTACTTTATAAACGGATCTGATCCGGACACTAGCATTTAAAAATCCTCTGGCATCTTTCTGCATCATACATGTCTCTGGCCGTGTTCTCTGACACAACACTGAACTAGTGAGCTGTCACTGTGGCACAACGTGGCCAAGGCTATGTTGCCCCACTTTCACGCAATAAAAAGAGTACAAGCAGCTTTTAATCCTGAATTTTAAATTAATAAAGGTGCATGGCTTTCGATAACTTGTATTACCTCTCCCCATTTTCAACCTCACAGTGCAGGGAGAGCTTCCTTTTTGGTGAACTCTTGTCTCCCAGTAGGCTAATGCTGAATAAAACCTTTGAGTATATCTTAAGGGGTAACATACTGTAATTTTGTGTTGCATTAAAAATAGGACTGAGTTGATTTTCCAGAGGTTTTTTTTTATTTAAATGATTATATATATATTGATTATGCATTTTAAAATTATTATAGATCATTAGATTATGCATATATCACTAGAAAAAATGCATAACATTTCTCAACAATACATGTGTTCCTGATGTAGGTAAATCCAAGTGGTATCAGTGGTGTGCTCATGTTTTGTGTTACACCAGTGTTGTTTATTCACATATCTAAAAAGCACCCCACTACCTAGCAGGAACTGGAATTTCATGTAGAACTGTCTGTGACATTCTTCTAGATGATTACATAGATAACATGCTGAGGAATGCAGCACTGCTAATAAAGTATTAGGAAAGTAGTCATTACCATAAATGACTGTATTTTTAAGAGTGACTTTTTCTAACAGGTTTATCTAAAGGTTTATTATGTAACATAAACAGCCCACAGCACTGCATTTTTATGAGCTAAATCCTACTCTCAGTGACACTGTCCAACCTCATTGACCTCAGTTAGTCTGTCCAAGTGAGCCCAAGAACAGATGACCTTTTGACCAGTATTCACATCCTCTTCTGTTGTCTCATAAGGCTACACCAATAGTTCAAGGTTGTTTTCATGTTTGAAATCCAGTTTAATTTTCTTTTTAAATTAGAATAGGATAGTATATTTCTAGTTGGAAGGACCTACAACGACCACCTAGTCCAACTGCCTGATCACTTCAGGGCTGACCAAAGGTTAAAGCATGTTATTATGGACGTTGTCCAAATGCCCCTTCAACACTGACAGGCTGGGGCATCCACCACCTCTCTAGGAAGCGTGTTCCCATGTTGGAGCACCCTCCCGGTGTAGAAGTGTTTTCGAATATCAATTCTGAGCCTCCCCTGGTGCAGTTTTGAACCATTCCCACGTGTGCTATCACTGGATACCAGGGAGGAGAGCTCAGTGCTCCCTCTCCCCTTGCCCTCTTTGGAAGTCACAGAGCGCAGGGCCACCCCTCAGCCCCCTCTGCCCAAGCCAGGAAGACCCAGTGCCCTTGGCTGCTCCCCATGGAACGTGCCTTCCAGCCCCTCCAGCAGCTCTGTTGCCCTCCTCGGGACGCGTTCGAGGGTCTTTGCAGCCTCCTCACAGTGTGGGGCCCAGAGCTGCCCCCAGGGTGGGAGGTGAGGCCACCCCAGCACTGAGTGCAGTGGGATACCCCCCTGGTCTGGCCGGTGACGCTGCGGGTGCTGCGCCCTGGGGTGCGGCTGCCCTCGGCTGCCAGGGCTCACTGGTGGCTCCTGCGGGGCCCGCTGCCCGCCAGCACCCCAGGGCGCTCCCTGCGGGGCCATGGCCGGCCACTCTGCTCCCAGCTGGTGCTTGTGCCTGGTGTTCCTCTCTCCCGGGTGCAGAATTCTGCATTTGTTGAATTTCAGCCACTGGTGACTGCCCGGTGCTCCAATCTATCTAGATCCCCCTGCAAGGCCTCTTGTCCCTCAGAGAGTCAACAGCACCTCCCAGTTTGGTATCATCAGTGAACTTGCTGGCAGTGCATTCAGCTCCTTCATCCAGGTCATTGATAAATACATTAAACAGAAGTGGCCCTAGAACTGAGCCCCGAGGCACACCATGGGTGGCCAGTCACCAGGGAGACACAGCCCTGTCCCCTAGAGCCCTCAGAGCCGGGCTGCCCAGCCAGCTCTTCACCCAGCGCATGTGCACCTGCCCAGCCCGCAGCAGAACAGCTTGCCCAGGAGGATAGTGTGAGGGAAGGTACTGAAGGTCTTACTAAAATTGAGATGAATTACGTCTGCTGCTTTCCCTTCACCCACTGGGTAGGCAGCGTTACAGTAGAAGGACATCAAATGAGTTAGGACGTTCCCCAGTGAACACGCTGGCTGTGCCTGATGGTTGCATAATTCTTTAAATGCTTTTCAATAGCAGCCAGTATAATTTTCTCCATAATTTTCCATGTACTGAGATTAGGCTAACAGGTCTGTATTTTCCTGGATCTTCCCTCATGCCCTTCTTGTAAATTAGAATAATGTTGCCTAGCTTCCAGTCAGCGATGACCTCCCCAGGCTCCCAAGGCCTTTGTAGGCTATTTCATCAGGTAGAGACATGCATAGTAAGTTCAGTGAATTAAAATAAAGGTAGGTGGGGCAGAATCTACTTAAACACCATTTTGTGCTCTACTTTACAAAAGAGATGCCTTTAGCAGGTCTGCTTTTTTAACAAAAGCTGAGGTACAGGGTTGCCAGCGCCCTGGAGATGGCCTGCCACAGCCGTGTGAGAAGAGGGAATGAGTCTTTCTGTGCAGGATGCTGCTCACATTACTGAACTATAGGATTCTTCCAGAATTAGCAGTTCTCCATCTTTTTACTGTTTCCTTATATATTTATACATATATATATAAAAGAGAAGCTATCTTCCACCTGGGGATATGGGGAGTGATTTAATACAGAATACTTGGTAGGAGTCTGGTCAGAGCCGTTTCTGAGACTTTAATTCCAGTCTTGCTCTGAATCGTATATTATATGGTTTTAAATTGAGTGCTGCCACAGAGTAGGTGACTGAATTGAAAGACACAGTAAAGTATTGCTTCCTATTCTTTTAAATTTTGGTTATGATAGTTCTGTTATTTGTGCCTCAATCCAAAATCCATAACAGATTAATACTTTTTGGTTATACATTTTTTGTAAAATTTGTTTCAAATTGCTGCATAGACTTAAAGTCCAAACTACATTTTCCTTTGCAAAAATTACGAAACCGTCCCCAACAAATCCTCAATTCCATTAGATTAAGTGGAGTAAACCCAAGTATGAATATTAAGACATGCAAAGTGTTTGAGTTCTGATAGATTTCAAGAAGTTTGATGTGCCTCTGCACTACTCTAGTCAAGAGGTTCCGCAAGTGCATATCACAGGTAACTGGAAAGGTATTCTTTTTATTTGCACAACTACTCCAGGTTCTTGTGGTGACATTCCATCAACCTTGCTCTAGAAGCACCCTGTGGCCAAAAATAAGATAAGGTTGAGTCTTACTTTCAGGAGCATTAGGTCCCAATCTTAACCTCAACTCAGGTTTATTCTAAAAAAAAAAAGAACTCTCCAGTGTACCAAATCAAATACCTCATGCGCGATACTATTTGCTTTGATAGTCATCTACTCATAGACATTTTTTATGTTCACCTATGTTTTCTTCAATAAAAATAACCTAATTAGGAACTCAAACATATCCACTTATTTCTTGCATTTATGCATTAGAAGTTCAGTATGCAAGAGCTTCTCAAAGAATAATATAGTATTTAAAGTCATGGACGCCGGTACCTTATAATGTCATAAAATCTATATTCCTTCTAATGAAGGTCCTTCCGCTTTACCACAATCTCAAAGACCTCAATTCCTAACTTTTTAAAAATGGAGATATATCAGAGATGAGATAATCTTTCAGGGCATAGGAAATCCTTATCTCCCGAGTTACCTGTTCCTGGAACGAACAGAGTAGTAGATACTATGCTTCCAGCCTAGCTGTACTAGCTGTATTTTGGAGGAGAACTCTGGTCTATTAAGAAAACATCATGAGTTTTATTTGGAGCTTTCCAGATTTTTTATTTTGATAATCATAGAAGAGGGGTATTTGGTAGTGTTCCTTAAAATTGTTTTCATCAAATAGATCTGAAATAATAAACTATTATTTCAGTGGTTTTAAACTTGGACTGGCCAGAGGCTTTTCTAATCTAATATACCACTACTGTTGATACCCTGTGCTGCATGGTTCTGAAGAAGGTAAAAGAGCACTCACAGTTAATACGTTGTAAAATAAACTATTCACCTTTGGTTTTTATTTTGAAACAAAGGCTACATTTCCAAGGCTTACTGGTGTGCCCATAGAGAATTGCCCCAGATCTATTATTTCCAATAATACCCTGAATATAGTGTGCTGGCAGTTCTGGTTGCTGCTGAGGTGGAGGTGAGGATGGTTACATACGAGCTTATGAAGACAGTGATTCTAATCAAGTGCTTTGTATGGATCATCCCTAAATCACATGTAGATATGTCTGGAGGAGCAAGACAAGGCAAGAAGCAAGAGGGGAAAGACTAGTTCAATTTGCTTAATTTCATGACAACTGAGTTGTCATAGCATATTCAGAATGACGAGCAGAAGGGCTAACAAGAAGTCTTAATACACCAAGAGATTGTGTTTTGATCAGAAATGGATGTGCTGAAATTACTTGAAAGGATTGTTAGCATTGACTCCTTCTGTAAGATATATCATCAGTAGCCAGCGTATACATGTTTAAATTGTTCCTGATTAGAAGCTGCATGGACTTTGCAGGACCAGTTTCCAGAGAATGGCTGCTGTTGCAAATAACGGCAGCATTAGTCACTCGTTATGAAAATGTTGAATGTGTTAATTACAAAAACTATATGCAAGGGGTTTTTATTCGTCTAGACCAACAGAACAGTTTTTGATGTAGGTCTTAATTTCATTCAAAAGATACCTTTGATATAAGTTTAAACTATCTGAAAACAAATATATTTTATTTGCAAATTATTTTAGTTTATATCAGGAACTGTGGGAGTTCTATGAAGTTCCATTTTCTGAAAGGAAGCACAAATATAAAATTGTAATATAGAATTCTGTCTTCCTATTTTTATTTTTGTTTTGATTTTATGTTCAGTCAAATGGATCATATGTATGGAAGTCTGTAACTTCAAGAACAGTTGTGATGAGGGTGACATCTATGAGCAACCTGTTCTGTGAATACTTAAAGTATTCATAGAAATCCCATCTGAAATGCAGCTCAGATGGATCCAAAGATTATCTGCTAACACCCTGATGTTCTGGGGCATAAGAGTAACAAGATTTCATGATCTCAGTGGAGCACAGGACATGCCCTATCAGCAGAGATAGCTGCTGGTACGTTCAAGATATCTATATAAGTCTTCTGAGGTAAGAGCCAGAGTTACATTGCTCTGGACCCCTGTGTCTGGGCTGGTGACCACAGGGAGCACAGCACATGTGCCTGCAGTGCAGCAGAAAGGATACGGGTGGCTGTGTTCCTCTTGGGGCCTGCGGCTAGACACAAACTAGGAGCTGGGGCTCTTTGTTGCATCGTTCTTCTATTCATAGTGGCAAGACCACTGGTATAAAGGCAAGCCTACTTGAGATGACAACACATGATTTTCACAGTGTTTTTCATGTCAGATTCCCAGGGTATTTTTCAGGGGTTACCTGAGCATCTGAGACATGAAAGGAACCACTCTGCCCACAGCTACAGAGCCCCGGAACTGACCCAGGTCTCATCCAAATCTAGTGTGTTGTGGAAAGTACCAGGTCCTTGTTCAAGGCCTTTGCTGAGTGTAGTGTGAGAGGATGAAGGTGACAGAGAGTTGGTCCTCTTCCAGGCTACTGTCTTTTACTAGTGACTCTCCTTGTAGATGGAAGAGCCCCCAGGATTGTGCTATGCCAGAGAAGAAAGCATAGGGCAAAAATTTGAGAAAAGCAGCACATTTCGGATTGCCATTAGGCAATCCACTGAGTTCAGACACCTCCTATTATTCAGAATGTCTGAGCAAAATGTACATCTTTGTGAAGTCACAAAATGCCTTTGTTTATGACCCGTGTGTACCCAGAGTGTTTGCTGAACGGCACTGTAGCAATAGCATGTCATAGGTATAAAATGTGACAGTGCTGGCTCCAGTTCTGTGCTGAGAGATGATCTGTAGCAAGGGCTAGTGGCAGGGAATGGGAACAAATTAAGAAAACACCCATCGTTCTGCTGTTTTATCATTTTAGAATTGCTGTATCCCTGTTCCAAGCCATAGATACAGAAGTGAAGGTAGGGAATTGCTCCAGGAAAAAGTTCTATGCTGAGCCTTGCTTCTACACACAGCTCTTCAAACTGCTTATCTGATTTGACTCCTAAGAACCAAGCCTAAAAGGGAACACTCCCAAACTGATTTTGAACTAATGTAAAAAAAAAAAAAAAAATCATGTTTTTATTATGGACATTCTGATTCTGAATAATTGTATGCCCTTGTGTTTGGAGAGGCACAAGCTGGGCACTAGGGCTGACTGGGAGGATCACTGTGTTGATAGAAATGGTGAAGTTCTAATACATGCAATGGATCAGTCTATAGCTTCAGGCACATCGTATGCCTCTGTATGTATGTTTCCCCATTTGAAGATATTATGATGTTGTGTAGGAGGGATATATATTTCACTTTGTCAGAATTACTTAACCTACATACCATGAAAGCAGTGTCTGTTCTAATGATCAGGTTTCAAGGCTTTTTTCCTTCTTGCCTTTCTCTGGCTTCCATCCTCCTTGCTTCCTTTCTTAAGAAGTTTTGCCACAGGCCCATGGAAATATTTTTCTATTGGCAAAACAAAGAAGCACCAACAAAAATACACATCAGTTCCATTGGTTGCCCTGTTTGCCTTGGGTGTAATTAAATAGATGAAATTATTCAAGCTCAAGAAATGCCACTGGTTTTGTGTGTGTTTAAACCTTTCCAGACTCTGTTGCAAAACCTCTATAAAGGGGGAAGAAAAAGGCTTAAAACTCAGCTTAGCCTAGTGACCTACCTAAAAAGGAAGGAATTAATCCTATGTATTAATACAATAATTGACCACATATGCACAGAGATTACAGGCCTCCTAACTGAGAGCAGACACTAACTGTTGACCTTTAGAATGAATTATTTTATTCCAGAGGTACAGAGAACCGTTTCGAGTCTGTCTTCATACAGTGGGGGGTAGTGAATGGGTGTTGAAGGAAAATAGAACATTCTAAGCCAGTGCTTGCTTGCAGCAGGAGGTAAGGTAAGAAGGCAGCAGACAGCATACCTGTTTGGACCCTTTTGGAGCAGGGCATTGCTCCCATTATTGTTCAGTCAGTCTGTTGGGAGGATGGGAGAATGGGAAATGAGACGGTATTTTTTTGCTCCAGGGTTCTCTTTCAGGTTTTACTACAAGCATAGTGTGAAACTGGGTAACACAGAGATTAATAAAAAGAGACAATGAACACATCACTGCGGGTCAATATGTCATTAGTGACATGATAATAAACAAAATGAGATTAAAACAGAGCAGTTTTACAAGACACTGGCGTTTTTTAGCAACCAGGATCCACACATAGAGAGGTCAGTCTCAAGTGGACTCTTTTTTCTTGTTTTTTTATTTTGTTTTGTTTTGGTAATACAGCCAAAGAAACCAAAGTTTTATAGCTATTAAGGAGCAAAGCTACCTACAGCAACAGACTGGGTGTGGGGGGGAAGCTTTGTCACTGAAAACTATTTTGTAGTAGTACAGGACAAAGAAATCAACATAACAGTCAATGTGAAACTGTAAAAAAAATACTACTGCAATCTCTTGGTGTGCATATCGAAAGCTTAAAAACTTGTTGAAAGGAACCCTAAAAATGAATAAATGATTGGAGAAACTTGCCTGACACTGGGAAGCTTAAAAGTGACCTGTGCAAGTATTAAAAATAAAAAAAATAGAAGTGCCTCCTTGTAAGTGTTAAGTACCTTCATAAGGAGAAAGTGTCAGCTTTGCCACAGCTCTGTGAAGTATCTGAGAATGACGTAATGAGAAGCAGTGGCTGGGAACTTAAGCCAATGTCAGTTTTTAACACAAGAAGTGACATTGTTTAACAGGGGAACAAATTTCCTCAACAAATGATAGAAGTTTCACCTCCAATACTTTCTGAAAGACAAGCTCCATCTAGATATCTTTACCTAAATCCATGGTATGTGGAGAATTGTAAGCATGCAAGATACATAGAAGGTCTGACTAGCTGCTTTTAAGGTTGTTTCTGCCCTTAAATTCTAATAATCCCATTTTTTTCAAACAAGTACTGAACACAAAGTCGGTATAGGTGAGAACAGGGGTGGAAGAGAAGGGTAAGGAGTAAAAAGAAGGGCAGGAACAGCTACACTTCGCCTAGATAACAATTAGCATGTATAGGCATCATTTTCTGCCAAAATGGTCACAAAGAGATAAAGCCCGTTTTGTCCTTGTCCACAGACCCTGGCTAAAGTCAGAGGTGGAGAACACCCTATATTCTGAGCAGGCTGTCGATGCTACTCCAGTCAGCTGGAGAGCTATTAAGTCAGTAGGAAAAATGCCTCATTAAACTGTTCTTTGTATGAACTGAACAGCTGAAACTGTTTTGCTCTTCATGCTACCAAGTCAGTGGATCCCCCCTCATTTTATCAAATGGAGCACAGTTCATTTAACTCCAGGCACCTCTGTGTTGGCAGAGGACTCATACCTTGACCTCCATTTGCTGAAGAGATAAAGATTAACGATAGTCTGGAAATCTGGTTTATCTACACCTATTCTACAAATCTATAGAAGGCATCTAACACTAGTTCAGATGAAACCAAGGTTGTTTCTTATCTGGTATGTGAACTCTGGTATGGTTATAGACTGTCAGTCATATGAGATGTTTTGCTTATAGTTTTGATTCCTTGGATTTCTTAAGTGCACCTTGCTGGCTTGATAAAAGCATATGAAGCTACTTCCTATAAGTTGGCACCGAATAGTGATAACCTACATATTAAAAGAGAATAAATCGAGTGCAGAATTTCTTGTCTCTGCCCAGATAGTATATTGTGCAAGAACTGGTTTCACATACACAACTGGTTGAAATACACATCTTCACAGGCTTTTGACCTGGTTATTTCTGGATACTGGCTGGTGGGTTAGAATACCACCTGGAGGTTTAGTGTGGTTAAGACAAGTAGTGTCTGTTGTTCCATAACTTTTACATGCTCCTTTATCTCACATGTTAAAGGTATTTGCCTTGAAAGTTACAGAATTTGGGATTCTAGGCACAACTCTATGTATAGCAGAAAGAGAACATCCTGTTTTATTAGAGAGTGGATTCATACTGCAGGACCCACCCATGAAACAGCTGTTGTTCAGGATAAAGTGGAAACTAATTTTATGTAAGATTTGTAATTTCTGATCCATAATATTTGATGATTTTCCCCTTTCTAACAGCATTATTTGGATGCAGCCTGCTGCTGTGACTGGGGAGGAGGTTCAGTAGCAGTAGAGCACAAACCAAAAGGTGGCTGCAGTGTCAGGGGGTACCAAGGGCCCTGTGCCCTCTTTTGTGCAGGACCCCGGAGAGCCATGCATGGAGCTACTCAGTAGTCACTCTTCCCTGAGATCACTTCTCTGTGCAAATATGTGAATACCAGCACTGGTAAGGGAGAAAGATGGACTCAAGACAGCCCAAATTGATTGGATTGTGTTGCTGTAGAATTTCTCAATCTGTTTATTTTTCTCAGTATTTTGAAGCCCTTCAAAATGTTTTCTCATTTGTAAAGGTAAAATCCCATCTTTTCCTTCCTGTATTTCAAACTGTAGGTTAGTCAAATTGCCCTGGCTTTTGGAGTAGTTGCCTGTTTCAGCTTTTTTGTAAACGAAGGACTAAATGCTGCATCATCCTTGATGGGCAGTAGATTAAAAAAAATAAGGAAGACAATAGAAGAAGAAAGAGTGAAGAAACTCAGATCAGTTTTATGCAGGAATGCTTGTGGTGGGCTACTTGCCTAGGATTTACTCAGCTTTTTGAGTAGGTTTTCACACCTGTAGCGATGTCTGTGCTGCCTTTGTCACATTTAAAGCTGTCTCAGTTACATAAGCTGGGAGACACAGCAGTTTCAAATCCTGTAGTAGGATAACATTTTCAGTTACTCGGAGAGAAAAACAGCTGTACTTGCTGTCAGCTTGATAGTTCAGCTGTTTGGGAGTGTAGTACTCGCAGAGCAGAGGTGCAGAAGTCCTAAGACTATGCAGCCTGTATTCAGAGCCATGATGCATTTTGAAGGTGGTTTTGTATCCCCGTTGAAAGGCAGAATGCAGCGGGTTTTGCCTTCCAGACATTGATTTGAATACCCCTGTGATGTGTAACAAAGAGGGCTTATGCATCTGTGCCCTTCAGGAGATGGCTAAGCACATGAACTCCTTGCTTTTGGCAACCTGGACAGGTCTCCCACTCCCTTTCACTAAGGAGATACAACAGCCCAAGGATCTCACCGGGATCATGACTGACTGTAAAACTAACACATGATGGGCATGGCCAATCAGGGAAGTAGGATTCTGACAGAAATTAGTGTAACCATGCCCCAGGATCTCTGAGGGACTGGTCTAGATGAGTTTTCTCAAACTTCTTAATTCTGTTCCAGAAACACGACTGTGATGCAGCAAACATAAACTCTCTCCTAGGGCTCACAAACTTCTGATTTGAGCACAGGAGTTCTAATTTCAGAACTGCTGGAATTTTTCTATTTTTTTCTCATTGTTGTAGAAGTATTCAGAATAAATTGTCACACAATTGTTAAAGAAAGTGTAATAAATCAGCAAAGCTTTATCTTTGCTCACATGTAACTGTCCCTGGTTGAGAAAATAAACAACAGTTTGTGCTGGGCTGTTACTGCTCGTGAAGCAGAACTCCGTTTCAAGGAAAAGCATCACTCTAACAAGCATGTAGGACACATACTAGAACTTTCCTATGTTACAAATACAGATTAAATAATTTTCTGTTATGACTGAGCATTTTCAACAATTATTATATTCAGACCCAGTTGATCTGATCTTCAGAAAAGTTAACTCAAATGGATTCTGATGTAAAGCTTAGCCATAGAGCAACAGATATCACCCACACAGGAAACTTCTTGCTGTTTACAAGGAGGACATGTCTGCTAAGCTAACTCACCATATTGTGGGTCAGTGGAGAGAAGTTAGGCAGCAGCTGGTGCATGCCATGAATAGTTTGAATCACCTGTCTCATTCGCTTCTGCTGCTGCCTGGCAAGTTCTCTTGTGGCTTCAGAATCTTGAGATCAGCCCCAAACCATCTGCTCATTTACGTACATGAAGTTTTTACTTATGGAAGAATGTTAACATGTTTTACCCAAAGGTAACCCAAAGGATTTTTGCAGCGAGAGATGAACCTCACTGAAAACCCTTTTCAAAGGGTCCTTGAGTGCTTTAAATGCACATTGTTATGTAGAGCAAGATGTTCATTTCTTTCAAGGTGAATCATCATGTTCCATGTCTTCTGGGGCAAAACTTGCTTTTTAGCTACTAGTCCTCTTCTCATGCAAAAGGCTTAGCTCTAGGTGCACGTACTTCATTCACCCAAGCTGTGCAAAATAGAGACGATTCATCCTAACCATACACACAAACAACAGTCTATGGAACCTGCAGTCTTTGTACTAATTCTTGCAGACCAGGCAGTCATCTTTCTGTCACAGAATATAACATTTCAGCAGCTGCCTCTTGTTGAAAAGTTAGTTCTGAGCGTAAAATAAGGCTGAAAATGAAAACCTCAGTGGACTGCAAGAAGTAACACATTGCCTTGGCTCATGTTTGACTAAACATTGGATCTGGAGGACTCAATATGTAACTACCTGGATATGATATTTGTAATATTCAGGGAAGGAGTTTGTACTGTGGGTTTCCAGAGCTAAAGTTATGGCATAATTAAGGAAAGTGTAACAAAATCAGGCAGAAGAAGAAGGCTACTTCTTTTTTTTGTTTGTTTGGTTTTGTTTTTTTGGTGGGTTTTTTGTTTCATTACAAGAGCTCTGTTAGCTGATGAACTAACATCTTCAAATGAAATAAGTGAGGCTTATTATCTGAGCCAGGGAATGAGAATAAGGTATATGCTTTTATGGACAGACTTCCTGACATTTAGCGGCAGCAACTGCATTCCAAGGTCGTAAAACCGGCCTCATAAAGCCTGGGCATATTTTGCATTTAAGGGTCTGATTTACACCCAGATGTCAATGACTTATCTAAAGATGAGACTTTAGATGGGGTTAGGCTGGCGCTTGTAGCACTTTGAACTAAAACCTAGTTCAGACGGTTCGTAGTTAATTGAAGCAGTCACATGTACATCTTCGCTAACCAGACATGTACGAGCAAGCCTTTGTACCTGGAGTTCAGGCAGGGCTGAGGTGCCTCATGGGTCTCTGCTGCTGCCCTGCAGCCCTTCGGCTCCCCCGCCACAGCCTCCCCACAGTACCATCCTGGCTCCTGGTGACAGCCCAGGCTGAGGGCTGCAGGTCTGGAGAAGCATTTGAGGTCGTCACCTCAGACAGGCCTTTTGGTGCTGAGCTGAGCCATGCAAGACATTTCTCAGCTCAGCAAATTCTGTGCAGATTTTAGTGTTATAAAATAAACCAGACTAGATTATTGTTATTTGTCTCAGACCAAATTCATTACATTTACTTCCAAAAAATAAATCACCCCAAAAGCTAAATCTTGAGCCTTTGCACAGAAACTGATGTGCAGGATTCCTTTCTAGATGGTTAGCAAATATAGGTAGATTTATTAGTGTTAGGATTATTTTCAATTATCTTATTTTTTGCATCTGTCTTTGTACAAATCTGTATAAACCGTTTTCTCCTTTAGGCCAAAAAGCCATTGAATCTGCCCATGTATGTTGCTCTGGATGTTTTTTCTGCCTCTTTAGCATGGAGGCAACAACATCCAGCTTCCCAGACCAGTGGGAAGAAAGAAATGGAAGGTTTGGGCAAAACAAGTGTACTTCTGTGAAACTTTCCAGTTCGGTTTCTGCAGTCCCGAGGAAACCACATCCACCTGTCTATATGTGGTACCTTTCCCATCTGGCATCAGATGTGCTGCCATTTCAATGTTGGGCTTTTTTTCTTGGGACCAGTACCATTAAGTCCTTGGGGGGGGGGGGGTGGGGGGGGGTGGTGTAAGAAACAAACAAAAAAAGCCTCAAACAAATTTAAGCACTGCAATAATAAGCTGGTCAATACATGTATCCTGCTGCTCTTTCCTCATCAACATCAATGCTGCTCAGCTTTGTCTCCTGGACAAAATTATATGTTTATTATTTGTAGGCCGCTAGCATGCCTGTCAGAACTGTTCTTGCCTAAACTGCTGGCCAAGCCAACATCCAAGCTGGATGGGATGAGGCAGCTGTTTGGGTAAGAGATGGGCAAATAAAGTGGCACCACTTCTGAGAACACCACTGAAGTGCTGCACGGAAAGATGCTCCTTCCCTACCAAAGGAAGTAGATCCTCTGCTCAAATAAAAGCAAGGCTGTGCTGTACAGCTTTGGGGGCTGAAGTTGTGTTGCTGTTTGAAT
Source organism: Falco biarmicus (assembly GCF_023638135.1). Lineage (NCBI taxonomy): Eukaryota > Metazoa > Chordata > Aves > Falconiformes > Falconidae > Falco > Falco biarmicus. The sequence goes on from NC_079292.1 coordinate 92,619,353, forward strand.
ACTGTAACATTTTTATACTTAAACATACATGGCATGATAGCCTGTCCAGATTTTGAGGCTGACAGTCAAATTGAAATCATAATTAGTGACTGACTTTCAGGCTTTAAGGATTAATAATTAAACAATAAGAAGCGTTTATACTGGTATGTGCTTCCAGGAGAAGGAGAGAACCCCACTGCTTGAGTCATCTTGATATGAATAATCGGTAACCCAATAATTCAAACATGTCTGAGAAGAATACAAGTGAAGTCTGGTGAGGCAGGAGCTGAGATTAATTCCTCTCTTGAAAGGTGGGAAAGACACAAAAGCAGGCAGTTCCTTCCTCTTCTCTTGCTCCATTGACTGGAACTTCACTGGATTATCAATAGTGTTCAAGAGCACAGAAGTACCAGGCAAATGTACTTTGATACTCTTCATTATATTTTTAATCAAAACATGTTGAATTCTTCTTTACTGAAATTATAATTGCTTATCCATTCTCAAAATTTGGCTTTTGTTACGTGGAATAAATAATTGTTTTGGAGACAAGATTCAGGGTGGGGGGGAAGTGAAATATAATCTGGCTGTAATTATAAAAATCCTTAGGTGGGAAGGGACCTCTGGCGGTTTCTGTTCAGGAATTTTCTACTTCAGACCTTGTTCATGGCAGGATTAATGCCAAAGCCAGATCGGGCTGTTCAGGTGAATTCTGAACATGCTGAAGGATCTAGACTCCCCAGGCTCTCTGGGTACCCTTTCTAGTGCTGAGCCTGAGCCACCTTCAGGAGGAGAAACTTTTCCTTATGTCCTGTCAGAATTTCCCTTTGTGCAACCTGTCCCTGGTGCCTCGCTCTCTTTCACTCTGTTGTTCTGAGGAGAGTTTGGCTCCTCCTTTTTATCCTCCTGCCATGGGTATTGGAAGATAGCAACTGTATCTCCCCCAGGCTTCTCCGAGCTGAACAAATTGGCCGTGCTCAGCTTCCCGTCATGTACCATGTGCTCTAGCTGCCTGTGAATCGGTGACTGTTAGCTGCACCCACTCCCCCTCATCACAGCCACTCTGTACAGCAGAGTTCAGCCTGAGATGTTTTTCAAAACACAACCACAACTGTGCTGAGTCAAATCATCGCTGCTCTTGCCCTGGTGGTTATGCTTTTCCTAATCCATCACACCAAGTGGTAAAATGGCATTGTCACAAAGGCACACCATGCTGCTGATGCGGATTGGAATTGGAAGTCTGGCTGTAGATCTGTCCCCGTGCCAGCTGGTCCCTGGCTTGACCAAAGTTGTAGGTTAGTTCCATTCCAGATGTGGGACTTAGTCTTGAATCCTAAATGGCAAACTTATTTTCCTGATAATTTTTTTCTTTATTTTCCCCAAACCATTATTCAGACATGTAACAATAAGTAGAAAGAAAGAATTTTCACCTAAAATATTTCAAAATTGTTCATGTCATTGAGCAAGTGGATTATTTCTACCTAGTTATCTAGAGCAGAAAAAATACTTCATTCAAGCTTGTCTCTTCCTTTGTATTTGAAAATTACCTCAATGAGTACAGACATATTTTGGGCGGTAAGGCTAGTCAGCCTATTGGGAAAAGTTAGACCACCATGTCAAAGGGCAATAAAATTGTGCAAATGGACTATTCAGCCTGTAAATAATAAACAGGCCACTTGCTTTCATTACACCGTATTTCACAGAGAAAGAAGCAGCAAGAAATCCTGTCATCATCAGAATGACTTTTCTGAATAGTTGCAAGTCATTTTCCTTGCTCACTCAAGGGTGAAAATTCTCACCAGGCTTTCTGTTATTTCTAAAATGACTGTGGGAATAGAAGCATTGAATAACCCTAGCTCACAAAACCATGTGGTTTTACCTTTTCCAATCATGGGCTTCTATTTTCTTGTTAATGTCTATTTTCCTATTAATCCCTTTGGAACAAACTTTAGCATGCTAAAAATAATTTCACAATTTTTTAATGGTAAGCTTTAAAAATTCATTTCAGGTATTTTAGCATCATGAACAACCTGCTGACAATGAAGACGGAGAGCACATTAGGCACAGGTACAAACAATTCTAAGTCAAAGGTAGAGTTATACAGACAGTGATTTTATCCTTGAAGGTAGAGCAACAGTGTTCAGTGTGGCCCGAAAGAACACAGAGAACTAGAGAAAACAATTAGGTAAACCCGGAAGATTCAGGTAGGATGGTAAGAGGTCCTTCCACACAATTACAGCTCTGTAAGGCTATGAAACAGTCACCTCAAGCACAGAAGCCCAAGCATTTGGAATCTAAATGATTTGGACATAAAAAATGGTGGAAAGTGCGATTTTTGGACTATCCAGGGTAGATCACACTGAAATGACATTCCAGACTTTCACATATATTTTCTTTTAAATTATTTTTTCAAGCTTGACTTTTGACCATTTTTTTAGTTCCCGCAGTTCCATGTTAAAATATTTAATTATTCTGCAATTAGCATCCAGTTTCTTTCCTTATTTTATATGTAGTTCAGATTTAATCTTTCATAAAGGCATCAAATCCATTTTAACCTCAGAAATGTACTAGTTTCATTTCTGAAACTTCTAACTGATTGGTCTGTAATGGGATTCAGGCCTCCCACCTTATTGCCTGGCTATTGCAGGACAGAAGATCCTGAACCATCGCCTGTGGAGGTGGCAACTGGTGCTTACGTACAGTGAAGCAGACCATCTGCTGTGTGGGTCTAGAGGTTAGCTAGAGAGGAAAGCCTTTTCTTCTCGTAGTCTTCTTTGTGTCTTCACAGAAAATTGCAAATTATGTGGTCCACTGCGAAGACTGGGAATTCATTTTTAGGAGGTGAATTAATCGGGGACTGTATTAGTTTTGCCAAGATGTTACTATGTTCTCAGAGACTTCTTAGAGTCAATTCTGGACAGAGGTTAAGCGCAACCTGAACAGCAGAACCAGCTGACTCTTGTCAGCTCTCCCATTTCTCACTCTCACCTTTTAGATGTATAGTACCCTACAGAGTTCCTGGGACCACCTCTCTCCCTTGGATCTCAGCCAGCAGCCCCAAGGTGTTTCATGTACTCAAGTCTTTCTCTGCCCAGTGCTCCTGCATAGATCTGCACCTGGGGTGGAAGAATGCTTTGTATTTCCCTGACCACACTGTCCAGAGCAGATTCTGTATGGTGAACAGATACTATATAGTGACTCGCTCTTAGGATTTCCATTCTACTTTTGTGGACTGACCATAGTACTTTCAGATATATTTTATTTTGAACTGCTGAACTCCACCTGACAACCCAGGAGACTGGAATCTCTCCCCTAAACAAGCATTGCAGAGAGACAATGCCGGTTTGCAGCCTATCAACCCTTTTACAAACATTCAAGTTCAACACCTTCAGTTCTTCCTTGACTTTCTCTAGGAGTAACAACTGACAGGAGAAGGGGTGGTGATCATGAAGGCTTCATCACTGTTCCCAAAGAACCTGCTAAACTGAGGAACATTCAAAGATTTTGTAATGAGAAATGTCATCCGTTCCTTCCGCAGTTAGCTCCAGCAGCTAACTGCAGGTTGCAGGGCAATCCTAAAATTGTGTTTTGGGGGACAGCTGTTTCTTTTTCAGTCCCTGCTTATCTTGCAAGCCTTCTGCAGCTGCAATCTCAGCCCGGAATTCCATGCTGCTCCTGAAGGACCGAGTTTCTGCCATCTACGTTGCTGCCTATTCCTAATCACTGAAGACATGGAGAGAAGTTGTAAAGACTTCAGAAAATTTTTCTATAAAGTGCGCAGAAACCAAGGGGAAGCATACAAAGGGCACATACAAGACTTGGTAAAAGAATTTATCCCATCTTTTTCTGGGATACTTATGGAGGATCAGGGCCCACTTCCCACAATCCGTCCAGGGTTTCATTGAGACTAGCACCCCAATACACATACATAATACCTTTGCTTCCTTGTGCATTGAGAGGCAGCAAAAGAGAGGTCCTGGATTGTTACTGCAGGTGTTTACATTACCCACTGAACCATTAAGGGACTATTACAACCATTTTATCTTACCTATCTTCTTAATGAATTGGGTATTGTATTGCTGGTAAAGATGAGCAGCTGACAGCACTACCTAGTGTTAACATTCAAGTGCACTCCAACCCTCTCCTGTATCCTTGCTGCTCTGCCTTCTCTGATTTCTGCATGCCGTTTTGCAGATGCAAGTCAGTAGAGAGATGTAACCTTTTTCCTAATTTAGTTCTTTGACCTTGTATAGCTGTGGTGCAATACCTGCTGGCAAGGTTCTCTGTTACCCTTGTTTTGCCCTTTCAACAGATTTGTTTGTAACTTTGGGCTCGACTTCTCATTTTCTTAAGCACAGCCCACCCCATTAAAAACAGGTGGAGTGATTTTCATTCTCTCCTTATGAAAAGCATGATTCTTCATGTACATTGTTAGTATATTTTCATGAGGTATCACATTATTTTACTGAAGTTAATATGCTGATAAAGAAGCAGCTTCTTCCTTTTTTCTTTTTCTTTTTTTTCTTTTCATTTTGGCATACTAAGCTGGCTGGGTACATACAGACAGAACCCCTGTGGTGCTCAGCATTAGAGATAATTACAATGGGCGTGAAGCCAAACTTCAGTTTTCTTAAAAATTATTTATTTCTCTTAACAGTGACATCTTTCTTTTCGAACTTTCCAGAGGGTTCATTATGTATTGTATTCAGCTGAAGCTCTCACGCTGGGATGGAGCAAGATGAAAGGTTTGAATATTTAATTCGGATTCTTTTTCTACCTGAGTTTCCCGGTTAGAGCAAAGGGATGGGAGTTAAAGAGACTGTTTTGTGTTCTGCTGGTGTATTTCCATCATCAGAAAGGAAGGATTTGGTTACTGAATTCTGTGCTATGACAAGAATCAACAATCCAGCCTACTTGAGGCTGGTTGATGAACTTTAAATGCAAACAGAATTCCAGAAATTATGCAGGGAATATGCAATTTCTGCGTGGATCTCAGATGTTGCCTGCTAGAAAATGCAGAGTAGGATTCAAAGGTGATCTGACACCTTGTAAAAAGTCATGTACAGTAAATGTGCGATTACCCTGGAATGCTAAATTACTCCTGCGTCAGAATTCTATTTCCTTGGTGACAATTTCTTCAGCTTTCTAGTTGTTTAGAAGCTGAGTTTTAGATCTTCTGGTTATGCAAAATGTCTGATCTTTAAAAGATTTATGTTCCTTGAGAGTTCTCAAAAGTGTCTGCTATCTGGAGAACAAAAACCTCTAACCAAGTCTATTTTGCTCGTGCAGGAGAAGTTGTTTCCTATAACCACTTTTTAAAGAATATAAATGGGCTTCTCTGGGAATCTCCCCTGCTGCAGGCCTTGAAGGATATTGATGTGCAAGCTATTCAGAAAATTCTTGCTTATAAAGCCTGTGGTATTCACCCGGGAGGTAGTGCCTCTTCTTGTACTAGCCTTAGATGAAGTACTTTAAAGAAGAAAATGTCTGGGATCTGCATGTTTGGGTAACAGGCACAGGGCTGTAGCTGTAGCAGAGAATAAACTTGCCAGGGTAGAGTGGAAGCAGCTGAATGATGGGGCTTCAGCAGTGAGATGGTTCGTTTATTGTCTCTGCAGGTGCAGTGTGGGAGACAGTCCTTCGTGTGGCTGCCTTGTGTGACTGTGTGGACGCTGCTCAGGCTGCGATGGAGGCAGCCCCTGAGCTTATCAATGAAGTAATGACATCTTAGCTGTAAGCAGGTAAAAATGCTAAGCTGGAAGGACAGTGTTGGGACACTCAAATGGTCCAAAGTGTTCCAATAATGGTCCAGATTCATCTTACAGATTCACTCAGGATCCTAAACAGCCAGTGAAAATGACCTACTCAAGGATGTTCTATTTTATTGTCCTGTAACTCAGTTGCCTGACACCTCTGGATACTCTGCTTTCACTTCAAAAATTAAACTGCATTCCTGTGACGATCTAAAAACCCCATGCACTCAAACTGTGTGCGTATGTTGACCTAAAAATCTAGAAGTTAATTTTGTCCTTGGAATATATTTCATTCTCAACACTTTTTCTCCATTACTCATTCCCATTTCATTTGTCTGCATTGATAACTGAGCAAGATCACTTTGTGATAACCTCTGCAGATACATTTCAGTGCTGCAAGAAGCACTAGGGATTCAGAAGATGATGCTTGTCTTCTCTGAGGCTCATTCTGACAGATGTCGCTGCACAGAGACTCACCAGAGGAAGCAAGTAAGCAGCTCTGGGAAGGTGCCTTCCCCCCTGACCAAACACACTCCATGAGAGGAGAATGCATCTGATGGTCTGGTATGTTCATGTAGCCCTCAGGAGCAGCAGTATTTATTCTGTTGTTTTGCCTACATTTCAGGGTGAACGTTACATGTAACTGTGAATTTTTCAAGGAGAGTGTCACTTCTCTAGAATGATTTAATAATAATTCTGTGTATTGTGTGAGAACTGCATTTTCCTATTTCAGAAAAAGGCTGAAAAGATGTAGGAGATACAGTGATTTAAGTGTGAAACCTAGCCATGGTCATTTGCCTGTCTCTGAGCAAGGTTCTTCACTTCTCTGTGCCTCAGTTTCTCCTTCTGTAAAATACCATGAATTATTTCAGAACCATAAACAAGGCTGATGTAAAATTTGGTGAAGTAACATTTCCAAGTGCTTGAGATATTCCCCTAGAAGCTATTACAGAAGTGTAAAAATGGGACAAATGAGGCACTAAAACACCTTAATGAGAAATGCTGAGAGTGAATATTGTTCATTCTGAGTGGCAACTTCACAGTTGTAGTATCAGCCTTTTTTAAATTTAAAATGTAGCTCTCTGACAGTGTATATATATATATATATATATGTATATATGAAATATTCACAGAATTTCTTACCTACCCTTTTGAAAGTAAAGATCACTGCTTCAGAGCACAGACTTGTGATTTAGTCATCTCTTTCCTATTGCTTTCTCATGTGAATGCATTTCTTTCTCCTGTTCTCTCCTGCAGTCCTCATGTTATATCACGTCACACCATCTCATCTCATTTCACCTCATCATATGATAGTCATAGAAAGTAATTTTTCAAAAAGGTCTCAGAAAACGTAATAAAAGGTAAAGGACTGAAATTTGATAAGCAAAAGTGTAGGCTGAGTATCAAGAAATATTTGTAATAATACAGAACTTGGGATACAAACTATTAGGCAATTAGCAGACATTTCAAATCACCAGTCACTTAAACATAGAGTAGAAAAATTGAAGAAGAATTGTGTTTGCTAATAGTCAGCAAGGCTCTCTCTTGACACAAAACATCAACCTGTCTATCACAAAAAAACCTCTCTCTGAAATGTTGGAACACTGCTGCCGCCAGGCTTTGGCAAGATAGAGAAGAAGTAAGATCAGCATAGTGCCTTGCAGGAGAGAATCACCTTTTCATTGTACTGTTAATCTGAATTACCACCAAACAGCAGAAAATCTCTGCAGGACAGATGCAAAAGAATGTAAAACCAGAACTGTTTTTATTTCCATATTTAATTTCTGTTTTCATTTCTCCAGATTCTGTAACCTTGTCATATTTCTTCTCTCTAGAAAGGTGGGGGTTTCCCTTAAGATGCTACTGGGGTGAATTGTCATTTGATTAAACCTGGAGTAGTACAAGAAATGCCATTAGTTGATTTATGTTAGACAATTATCTGGCCAGTGTATTTAGCAATTGTCAATGCCACAACCTACGCATGTAAGCAAATAAGTCTAGGAGAGAAATTTACTATTATTTTTTATACCGATCCTTCAATTCTGTTTCAGTCAGACATCTGTGTGTGTGTATATCTATACACACACCTGTGATGTGCACATATATGTACATTATGTTTATATATGCATGTACATATGTGTGTATTACACTTCTACTTCCATCTCTTTCTCAATAACACGAAAATATACTCCTGCTGAAACTAGCATTATAGATCTTTCCTTCCCATTGAGTTTTCAATATTATCTTCTAAAACTGCTACTGGGTAGTTGTCTAATTCCAGTTTGAAAAAGCCTGAAAGCTTCCAAAAGAGGGTCACTTAAAATAGTGACATTACATTGAAACAAAGGCATTTTAAGTTAACTACTTTTACAAGGGAAAAAATAATCTGTGTAGAGATGTTATGAAGTTGATTAACTCCTTTGCATCCTACTCACTCTATAAAATATATTGAAGCGGGACGTAGGCCTTGTACTGCTCCTCTGTTGTCCTTGTTTTGGCTGGGATAGAGTTAATTTTCTTCTAAGTAGCTGGTGCAGTGCTGTGTTTGGGGTTTGGGGTGAGAATACTGTGGATAACAGATGTTTGCAGCTGTTGCTCAGTAGTGTTAATACTAATGCAAGGACTTCTCAGCTCCTCAGGCCCTGCCAGCCAGCAGGCTGGGGGCACAAGAAGCTGGGGGGCGCACAGCCAGGGCTAACCCCAACTGGTCCACACCATAGAAAGTTATGTTCAGTATAAGAACTTGCAGGGGTTGGCTGGGGCCTGTCGGTCACTGCCTGGGGACCAGCTCAGCATCGCTCAGTGGGCAGACAGCAACTGTATTGTGCATCACTTGTTTTCTTTTCTCTCTTCCCTTTGGATTTTGTTCCTCTCCCCTTCTCCCTCCTTTCAATTATAATTGTAATAGTAATAATAAGTATTATTATTGTTGTTGTTATAATACTTCAATCATTAAATTGTTCTTATCTCAACCCTCCAGTTTTACATTCCTTCCTGATTCTCCTCCCCATCCCTCTGTGGGGGGGGAGTAAGTGAGAGGTTGCCTGGTGCTTAGTTACTGGCTGGGGTTAAACCTCAGCATCTGTGCAAGATGAAGTTCTCCTACATGAATGCTAAGCAGGTCCATCCATGCAGGTTCTGTTTTGCCTTCTTAATAGAGAATATAAGTAGCAGCTAAGATTATAAACAGGAGTTAAGAGGAATATAAACTATTCCTTTCCCTTCTTGTTTTTCCTTTCTGATGTTTGCAAATATTGAAGTCTTTTCTTTGTTATACTTCTGCTCATGTTTCATTACATGAATGGGTCTTTCTCTCCATCCCCTAAAATCAAGGTGGAATTGCATCTTTTGCTCCTGCACCAAAACAAAAGCCTGCAAAATCCCCTGTTTTCAATCATGCCTCTGGTTGTGTGGCTTTGCAGAAAAGGACCTGGGGGTCCTGATGAACACCAAGCTGAATGTGAGCCAGTGGGGTGCCCTTGCCACAAACAAGGCAAATGGGATCCTGGGCTGCATTAGGAGGAACGTTGCCAGCTGATGGAGGGAGAGGGGGTCCTTCCCTTCTGCTCCGCTCTGGTGAGGCCACACCTGGAGTCCTATGCCCAGTCCTGGGCTTCCCAGCACAAGGGGGAGGTGGAGCTGCCACACAGGACCTGACAAAAGGCCACCAGCACCATTCAGGGACTGGAGTTTCTCTCCTGTGAGGTGAGGCTGAGAGCTGGGACTGCCCGACATGGACAAAACTCTGAAGGGAAGGTTTAAATAAGGCAGAGACAGGGTTTTTTCAGCAGTGCCCAATGACAGAACAAGAAGCAATCAGCACAAGCTAAACCACAGAAGGTTCCGTCTGAACAGCAAGGAACAGTTCTTCACTTTGAGGCTGGCATGGCGCTGGAGCTCCCAGAACCTGGCTAGCCCTGCTCCTGACAGGCATGCTGCATCTTCAGTCGTTTTGAGGCTGTAGGTCCAAAGCAGTTTCTTAGTTTCAAATTTTTCATGGATTTGCTTGTTGTTTGTGGCTTATGTTCTTCCTGCCAAGCCTGGAAGGTCACCTTACTCCCTCTACCCGCTCCTTGAAGAGCATACAGCTGTCATTTGCTCTGCCCTTACTCTTTGCTATGACTTGGCTCTTGTCAAAATCCTTTTCTCTCTTTCTCTGGCAAAACCTCTGGATTCCTTTGCTGTTTGCACCTTCAGCAAATCATTTTGGAATGCTGTTGTGGGGATTTCAAATTAAATGGTGGTGTATAAATGACGACATTTTTTGACACAGAGTTTTTCTGACTTTGTAATTAGTTTTGTTTAACTTTGTTATTTCCTGCATTTCTTTTTCAGGAACACATATTTTAGCTTTTGCTACCTGTGCTCAGAGTAAGGAAAGTGTATGTTTGCTCATGGAAAACAGAGCTGATATCAGAGCACAAGGTTCCTTGGGAAAGAACTTCAATTATCTCTTTAGTTTTCCTTAAATGATATGTTATCAAAGAGCATATCCCTGCTTCTGACTGCTGTCACTTCACTTTAAGAGTGCTGAAGTATGAGGTTCAGTCAAGTGAAAAGCAGTGAAGAGGGATGGTCATGAATCATACATAGTATATGGCTCTTCCATAAGAACATGGTCCATGTCAAGGTTTCTGAAGACGATCTCTAAGTGAATCATGGACAGCTAATCTCTTTGGTTTCCAGAAGTTTAAGTTCTGTTGATGTTCTTTGTGAAAGAAACACCTCGATATTAGTTTCAGTTCAGCGAAGTCTGTCCCCTATGACAAAGCAAAACACTGTAGGGTACGCATACAAAAAAATGTGCTGAAGGCTGGAATTTTAAAGATATAAACAATACAGACCAAAAAAACAGTGAGAAAGCAACTGCTCTGGAGAGGTGGCGATCCTAGAGCTACCTAGACAGAGAAATACTCAGTTCCAAACTAACTAGTCCTAAATCAGAAAGGAAAAAGGCTCTCGTACCAATAACCTCTCCCATTCACTTCAGGTCAGCAGCAAACTACCTTTTTGATCGTTTTACTTGCATATTGAAGGCCTCTACCTGGCAGCTGCTCTCCTTAGCTTTTAAAGTGGATGTGTTCATAGTGCACTGAGGGGGTGCAGGGTGCTAAAAATTGCTTTCTTTCACTGAAGCTGAGCAGGGACTACCCAAGAGTTTAGGAGATGAGGGTTGTTATCTTGCTGTTTCACACAGGACCTCCTGAGAAGCACACTTTAAATCCTATGACACTTTCCAAACCTGTAAGGCATTCTAAAGCTGGCTACTTCCAGTTCTGGGAACATTTAGGCTACGTTATGTGGTCAAGATAGGGGACAGGTACCCACGAGTTAAACATTTGGCTATGATGTGATTCTGTGTTAGTCTGCCTTTTTTATTCAAAACCTGTTCCCTCATTCCCTTCCCACTCTTGTGTGCAGAAAGTATGTAAAGGCGCTAAAGGAGAGCCCTGCTTATCAATACCTTTCAGAAACTGATGATTTATTTCCATTTTATGAATGAGGATACAGAATCATGGAAGAGAAGAAGCTGGCACTTTGAAAACTCCTTGCGAGTCCTTAGTGCCCCAGTTCAATGGACAATATGAAATATCCATGGCCATAATCTGTGGTATAGTATCACAATTCCAGGTGAACTCTTTGGCAATTCAAACGCCGCCCAGAAACTCTGAAAATCCTCCTCTACTAGGTTGTCTAAAACTGTGAAGCTTACTGTGAGATGACTAGGTAGCCACCTCTTGTTAGTAGTTGAGACTCAAATCAGTTTTCCTTAGACTAAGTCATGCTCATTTCTCTAGGCTGCAGAGTTTCACGACGCTGAGAATTATGGCAGAAGCTATACCATGGGGAGGGTTGGTTTGTGTGCTTAATCACCAGGTCTGCTTAAATGGAGCCTTACTGTCATACCTTTATCAGTTTCTAGCATAGTGAGATCTCTTTCAGGAATCTTATGGGACTCCAAAGGATAACCTCTGCCTGGTGGGGGAACAGATCACTGTGACAGGGGCTATAGTGATATTGATCTTGGAAGTGAGAATGGTTTACATTTATAATATTTACTCAGTTTGCAATTTGACTGAATACAAATGCAAAGAGTGTATATCTTTTAGATTCCTGATACCTTCAGAGTCAGAGCAACCACATACTTTGGACAAACCACCTTGGGAGGACCTTTCCACATCACAAGGTAAGGTCCAACTCTTTCACATTTGAGCATGATTTTTGTTTCTCGAATCTATGTAACATTTTCATTTTATAGACGGAGAGAGGATGGTGTCAAGGAACATCAACAAATGGAGGGTACCTGATGGGGCAGGAATGTGGGAGAAGGTGTGATTCTAACTCCATATTTTTGCCTCTTCTTCCTTTGCAGCATCACATATGATTGCATGATTCTGGTAACCATGGTCATGTGTCTCACCAGCACAACTTCACCTTCCAGATAAACACAGCATCTTCCAGACCCAGGATCCCAACAAACTGGGGCACTTCCACAACTAGCCCATGGCACTTACAGCACCTTTGAGCTCTTCCTCACCATCGTTGATGGATCTGCCAACCATGAATTTGGACCTACTTTTCATGTATGGCATCACTTATTCAGCCTTTGCTGTTGTGGCTCCTTATGCTCAACTTGCTCATTGCCATGATGGGTGGCACCCACTGGAGAGTGGCTCATGAGCAAGATGAGCTTTGGAGAGCACACATGAGAAAACTGTTCAGCTATGTAACTCCTTGTCGTGAATTATGAAGCGTGTGCTGGAAGGGGAAGACTGCTTGCCAGTCCTGGAGGGGACAGAGCTGGGATCCCACAAACAAGTGAGGCATGTTCAGTTGAGAAGACCTGTGGATTTTCTTATGGTGGGAAGAACCAAATTCTTACAAGCAAAGGTAGGGCTAAACAAGAAGTACATGTAAATGTTCTAGAAGTGTGGATTTTATCTTTGCTACACTGGTCTCATGGTAACTATTAGAACTATTTCCTCTTTTCCTGCATCCCTCAGTGCCCACAAATATTTATTGATTTATTCACTGCAGGTTGTTTCTATTACTGCCATGCTGGAGAGGAAGCTTCCATGATGCCTCCATCCTCACTCTGAAACCCGTGGCCAGAAATACAGTCTAGGGACAGATGTTATCTCAGGTAAATTCTGCTAAGAGTAGACAACTAAACAGTAAATTCACATGTATGAACCTATCAGGAAGGACTGCTCTCTTGTAAGAAGTCAGACCCAGTGAAACAAACCACATAATGCAGGATGGGATTGTTGGGATCTGATGTGGAGTTCTGAAATCCAAGTCTGGACAAGAACCAGGAAAAAAGCAGAGCTTTAAAAGCTTTGTTACATTATGTTAGGTCCTGCTCCCATACCCCAGGTAGAAATTTTTTATCTACGGTTCATCACAAAGCAAGGAACATATGTCATGAAGTAAGGAATGCAGCTTATGGGGTCCTAAGTAAATGTCTCAGCATAGTCACAGCCCCATAAACTGTCACAGCTAGAAAATGTTTCTTCACACTTCATCTTGAGTATCACCCAGCTCTTTTCCATTCACTCCCGCTCCTGAACTGCAATCCTTTAAACAATTCCTATGTCCTACCTAAGTGTCTTTTGACCTTGTCAAAGAAAGATTAAGGACAGATATTATTGCTCTCACTCTAAAAGCATAGCATATTCCTTTCTGAAGGGAAGGCATCATCTCACAGCCAAAAGGAAAGGGACCACACCTAGATCTGTGTTACTGAAAGCTGAAGTTAAGAGTCCAGCTTGCCAGTTGTGCTGCACTCTGACAGTGGCTGGGGAAGAGAAGTCTCAGCAACACGTCATTGATTTTATGATACATATTTGCATGAAGGTACTCAATATAAGATCCTCAGTGTTAGCTTAATAACTTAGTACTATTTCCTAAAGAGGTCTAAAATAGCATCCTAAATTTGAGTAAAACCAGTCTAGCAGTCCAAACAATATTACATCCTCGTGAAGTTATATGTGCATGCAGTTAAGCAGTTGTCACATGATCCCAAGTATGTCCCTAAGCTGACATTTAGTTTCCTAATTATATATTTGATAAACTGATCTTTCAGTTTGCAATACTTCACCTGTCAAAGAAGTCCATTGCTTCTCAGTGCAAACTGCAGGCAACCCAGCTGTTGGACTGCTACTATATTCTTACTGTAGTTCTCTACATTGAGGAAACCCACATTTGTTTATTATTATCATTGTAACTATTGTTGTGGTTAGCTCACTCTTGTTATAGATCTGCAGAGATGACAGGTTAAAATAGCAAGTTTTACAATTTATACAGGGAAATATTAGGGTACACTATAATTACTGTCCTTTTTAACACAGCAACACTAACAGATCTATTTTTAAAAACTTATTTCAGATAGTACCTTCTCATTTGTGTTTGTGAAATAGCTGGTTATCTTACTTCTATTCTCCTGTTCCGTTGCAGAGTCAATATGGTTCAAAGAGGACTAGAGTTTGTCCTCAGCAACAGAATTGTTTATAAATGATCAATCTATTACAGCTGTCCAAATGCATGGACAGTACTAGGTTTGTATACCTGTTACCAAAATGCAATGAGAGAGTTGCATAGATGTAACATAAATTCTAGTTTTTTGCCAGCAGTGTGTATAATTTCTAGTGCCACTGTAAAGTAGAACAAATCCAACCTTACTTAACATGGCCTGAATTTAAGGGATTAGTTTTCAGAAGCAAACAGCTTTATCAATGTTGGCTAAGCACGCTTGGTCTCATAAAAGAGACATAAATAACAGACCGAACTCTACTAGTTGAGGCATAGGTGCCAAGATGCCAACCCACTGTTCCCATTCTTGTGACTTGCTCTTACAGCAGTTGACTAAAAAGACCACATATCTCTGTTCATTCAAGCAAACAAAGGTCATGGAAGAAAATAGAAAGAAATCTCGGTATGTTGTAATGAATCTGCATGTTTCAACTGAGACTATTTCAGGAAAAGAGTTTTCTTATCACTCAGAAAATAGAGATAAAATATATAAGCCACAAGGCTCTTTGAGGGTAGTTAAGCCTTCTCTTCGGTGTTTCCGGTAGCAGAACCCAGGGGGAGTAACTCCTCTTTGATCAGGTCAGTTACAAAAGGACAAGCTCTAGAGGACATTGATCTCTCATGAGCTCAGTGTAGCCCTTTCAGTAACACAGAAGTGGAACAGTTTCATGCACAGAGCATGACTATCTCGAATGCTACAACAAAATGTAAGTTCTGAGAGAGGTGCCATTTTTTCTATATAGATTTGAAAAGGGAAAGATTAGACTAGCTTTTGAGCAGGACATGAGTTTTGCTTTTCCATGCTGTCTTTTAATGATATCCAGACATTCAAAATTACGTGTGATCTACAGTCCTTAGGATGCTCAATACTAATGAATAGTTGCTCGCATGGAACATGTGAACAGCTCACTGCATTGTCCCCTCTAGCATTACCTGGTTTCAGGGAAGAGAAAGAATTGGTTTTGTCCTGAACTCAAACTTACTGCTTAGCTGCATCTTGGATGCATAATGACTGTGTAGCTGACTGCTGAGAAAGTATGCCAAAGGCAGGATGGATTCAGGCTGGTTAACTCTGCTCAGACTAGTCCCACAGCAGATTTGTTGGCTGGAATCCCTGACCAAAGACCCAGTGATGGGGGCAGCTCTACCATATTTGCTTATTAAAGGTAAGTTCCTTGGTGTTGCTCGTCATTTCCCACCGCACCCAGAGGTT
This sequence comes from Falco biarmicus, assembly GCF_023638135.1. Classification (NCBI taxonomy): domain Eukaryota; kingdom Metazoa; phylum Chordata; class Aves; order Falconiformes; family Falconidae; genus Falco; species Falco biarmicus. Next base: position 92,634,827 of record NC_079292.1, read on the forward strand.
TTATTCACAACAGGTGAATTGTCTGGGACTAAGGAAGCTACAGCAGCTTCTTTCTTTCTAGATAGTCCCAGGTACTGAATACCTTTGTACTAAACAGACTGACTCTTTCAGCTCTCCTTTAGTAGCATTAAGCAGCTTGTACTCCCTCAACTACCCCTAATATAATGTTGTCAAAGTACTCACTGATATTACATCCTTGAATTTTAAAAAAACAAACAAACAAAACCCAAAACAAAACAAAAAAAAACCAAAACAAAACCTCCCAAAAATAAGGACTGCAATACATATCATCGGCACATCCACTGAGGATACTTGGGTGCCAAACAGAAATCACTGTGTAAGTCTTTCAGCCTTGCCTCAACATCATTTTAGGCATGGATGCAAATGTCTTAGCTTATGTGCTTGTCTTTGCACCTAGGGTGAGCAGGGTCTGCTTTTGACATAAACATGCCATGGCTTAGTGAGGCAGGGGGTGCACAGACACGTATGTAGCTCCTGACTGAGAATTCCACTTGGCTGCTGAAGCAGCGTAAGTGGGAAAGTGCTTGCCTGACGTGCTCTTTGGCAGCACGATACATTAGCTGACTTACCGGTGCAGACCCAATTGTCTGTCTGGAGACTGTCCAGCAACAGACACCAAAAAGGCAGGTGGAGGGAACATAATCAGGAATAACTACATAACCAACTTGCCTTAAGGTGGAGTTTCTACCTGTTTCTAGATAGTGAAAAGCTATGTTCAAGCAGAAGTCTTTGCAATAGATTCTTTCTAACTGTAGGTATGACTTCTGAGTTTTCATACAAATGGCTAATGCCCTCATGAAGGGCTACGCATTGATACCTGTGCATTTCATTTACTCAGTCTTCTTACACACTGCATATTTTAAGTATCATAAGGAGTACATGTGGGCAATAACTTGTTAATCTCCCATTGCTTCTCTGGAAAAGAATATGGCTCTGTAAAAGTTTTTTGCATTGTTTCTCACTCCTCTGGTGAAGAACAGATATCAGGTGTCTAGGTGAGCCCTACTTTCCTTCCCGATTCTAATCCCCACCTGTTGAGGGTGCTCATATATGGCAGGACATCCCAGATGGCATCTATGGAAACAGAATGTAGGATTTCTGCTTTCACATGGTTGAGAAAAGTGAGATCAGGATATTTCTAATGCTTCTGCCATGACTGCCTTTCCTCCGTGCTTGCAGACTTGAGGGCCAAATAACACATGATGGCAAATAACACAAACTGCATTGCAACATGAGAGCCTTTGCATCCCAAACTAGGGAAGAAGTACTCTGAAAATAAGGAACACCCTAGCAATAAAGAGAATGGAGACATGTCTTAGAGAAAACAGGTATCCTTTTTCACTCCTGTCTGTGACCCCAGGCCTGTCCTTGTGAGATTCTAGCCATAGCCAGGACATCTTGACACTTGACCCCTTGGCATTATCCTTGGGACATTTCACCTTGCCTTAGAACAGGAGGAAGAAGAGATCTATGATGTCCTGTCACTACTTGCCTGCTTTGGTATAGTGAGTAAATCCCTTTGACTGTAAAAACAACTTTGCTGTAGACTTCACATGCAAAAGCAAATGTCCTACTGCCTGAACTACCACCAAGCAGTCCACTTCACTGCAGCTTCCTGTAAGGAGTTATTAAACATCATGGTCATTTTTGTGAGATTCAGACAAGGCTCCCATTTTGTCTCCCATTGCATGAAGGCAGAGAATGTATTTGCTGCATGCAAGTTTCCTCTAGCCTGAAAAGAGGCTATGGGATTTGAAATAGGTCATTTCTCCACTAATTTTGACCACCCAAGGCACAGAAAACAGCTTGCTATGTTTCCCCAGATGGCCTGCACAACTTCTAGAATACACTCATGTACAGCTACACATACATGCGTTGCTGTCCTCTGGTGAATGCATATGAAAGGTGCTAGAGACCACAGATTCCCCTCAACATGCTTTCTGAAGAGGACACTTGTTCAGGCTCAGTTGCTGTTAGGTGGAGTACACATGTAACTGGATTTTTGAGTATTACAAGTTTGTAGAAACCCTTCAAAAAGCAATACCCTCAAATTTTCTGGAGCTGGACTCACACTAGTCTGATGTGGTGTGCTTTTATTCTTCACACTCTCTTTGTACTGCTCTGAATGTTTTATTAGCAGTTCCTTGTATTGGTTTTGCACTGGCACTTTTTTTTTTTTTTTTTATCTTGAAAAAAAGCACTTTTATTCTCCTTCAAATAAAAAAATTAACAATGATATTGCTCTAATGGTGTAACAAAGAGTCTGAACAGTGCTGGCTATTCTAGTGCAACTATTCTGGAGCACCTATCATATTATGGGACTCTTTAACTATTAAGTGTGGCTTCTCAGTCTTCAGTTGCTGGGTTGACGGGGAGGATCCTTAAATCCGTACAGGAGTAGTATCTGCAGAAGTTGTGCTATTCTAACCTTGACAGCTGGAGAAAAACAGTAAGTTCATGGCTAGTTCACAGTGAGCCAACAGATGGGCACAGATTGGAACAGCTCGGGTTATTTCCTCTCTAGACACAAAGCAGGTCTCTTTTCATGTAATGCCTTCATTGAGGAGATGCTGAACAATGCCGTTTCCACTTCCCTTCCTATGTGTTGGTGAGGTAGACAAGTATATAGTTTATGAGTTTTCCTCTCAAGCTCAGCTTCATGTTTTCACACTTGTGCATAGGGATAGATAACAGTCCTGAAGCACTGCTCTGCCTCAGAGCAATCTTTCCTTCAGCAGGTACGAACGAGACTGTCTGAAGTGAGACATAAATTCTGTCATTCTGGTCATCCTCATGCACCTCTACCAGACAATGCAGTTGATCCCATGGACATTGTTACTCCTTTTGTAAGGGCTGAAGCAGCTTGTGGGACTGGTACCCTGCCTGATCAGTCCTGACAAGAGCTTGTGAAAGAGTTTCACCTCCTTTGTTAAAATTGTTTATTTGGAGGTGACTACTGCAGGTCTGCATTCTCTTCAGAAACAATATTTGACCAGCTGTGCCCACGGATGTAGCTGGCTAGGGTGAGAAAAAGAGCAAGTATTTTTCAAAAGCAAGGGGCTTCAGATTTTTTTGTCATACTCTTCGATGTATGTAAGGGGGTCAGAAGAGAACAAAACCCAAATTCTGGGTGCTCAGGATTTCAGAATATCACAACTTATGCCTTTCCTCTCAAGAAAGGGCTTGTGAGGACTAGAACCTATTTGTTTACCTCTCCATTTGCAGATCCAGTAGGATGGATTCTAGGAATCCTTATCATTCCATTCTGTTGCAGTCCCATAGAGTTGCATAGCACCAAGGGCTTGCTGTTCCTTGTGTCAACAGAAAGGATTAGTAAGTTTCCCTCCTGGATCACAGAGCAGACCCAAGAATTGCACATGAAATACACAGAATTTTTGAGCCCTTTACTCTCAGCCTCTTCACCAGGTGGCATGTCTTCCTGCTTATCACATATTGTGCACTAACTGGAACTTGAGTTCCAGACCAAGCTGGCATACCAATTGATAGCCTGATGCTCATCTCCATCTGAGCAATAATCTCTCACACCATGATGGCATTCTTTCGGAAAAAAAAAATGGTAATTTTTTTGTTGCCTTTATTATGTCTTTGTAGCTTTGCTGGGCTCCCAGCCACAAATAAAGCCTGCTGAGGGCTTTGTGAAGTTGTTTGATGCCTTCTTTTGGCAGAGAAGAGGCATCAGGTGCTTGTGATCTGTCCAAGTTATTATTCCACCTCCTATTCGAACCTTCCCTCCCACAGCCCATTCCCAACATATGACATCAGCCACATTTAAATGCCATCAGTTATTTAGCTCTGCTTTCAAATCATGGCAAGGCTTCGTGCTTGTTCATGGAACAGATGTAGTGTGCACTCTCAAGGTGCATAAAGTCTTCAAGTAGCATACTGAAATCTCTTTTTCTTACAGTGAAAATCCCTCTGAATTCCCCCAGAAACTTTCCAGAGTTTGGGACTAGTGGAATAAAGATGGTGTAAACATCACACTTCAACTGGTTCAAGCTGATTCAAATGGACTCGCATGAGCTGGATGCTGTTCAGAATCTTTTTCTGGTGACCAACAAGTGTGATGCCAATACGCTGGATATCTCTGCAAGAGAACAGAGCACGTGGTAGGTGTTAAAATGGGCTGCTTTTCCTGAACAGTCCCCATCCATCTCACTGTATCCAAATCAATGTGTATGGATATATGTGTACAGCTATATGCGTACAGCTATATGCATATGTGTATCTTTGAGAAACAGTTGATAAGGCTTCTGCTTTTGCTTGGCAAATTCATCTGGGTGGAGGGGATGCTGGCAAAACTTTGGCAGGTTATGTTATAAAAAGAAGCAGTGAAAGGCAGGGGGGTGGGGGTGGTTAAGCCTAGAGAAGAGAAGCCTCCAGGGAGACCTTCTTGCAGCCTTTCAATATATGAAGGGGGGTTACAAGAAAGATGGAGAGAGACTTTTTACCAGGGCCTGTAGTGACAGGACAAGGGACAATGGTTTTAAACTGAAAGAGAATAGGTTTACATTGGATATAAGGAAGGGTGGTGAGGCACTGGCACAGGCTGTGCAGAGAAGCTGTGGATGCCCCATCCCTGGAAGCATCCAAAGTCAGGTCAGACGGGGCCTTGAACCACCTGGTCTACTGAAAGATGTCCCTGCTCATGGCAGGGGGTTTGGACTAGATGATCTTTAAAAGTCCCTTCTAATCCAAACAATTTTATGATCCTAACAATGTTCCTTTTCCTGCCTCCTGTCTTCTACATAACACTTCAAACCAGTATATCGTACAGCTGGTTCTGCACATCTCCTTACAAGTGGTTACTACCTGTGGTAGCTGTCATGAGCACTCTGATATAACAGCCTCTCTGCAACACTGACAGTATGTGTTGTAGTGTCTGTGGGATCAGTATTAGTGCTTATAGAAACAGGTTGCAAACATACAGCAGTATGGAGTGGGGCCAGAGGACCTAATAAGATGTAACAAGCAGTAGATACTTTGCTTTGGCTTCCCTCTCATTTTCCATGTGTACATATTCTTCATATAGCCCTGACTAAATTCTCTGCCTCTCTACTTACTCCAGAGTCATGCGTGATATGACATCAAATGTAATCAGACCAGCCTGGTCAAAATTCTCCTTGTAACGGCCCATCTTGATAGCGTCCAACCACTCATGGGCATTGCTGAGTGAAGGGAAATCTGGAGGACAGTTGCTCAGGAGAGGCTGAGATGGTCTGCAAAAGAGGCACATTCTAAAAACCCAAGTTATCAATATCCACTGACCATACTAGTAAGGTAAGAGTTATAAGAGGGAGAAAATGCAAGAGCACAGAATGGAGAATATTTGTTCTTCATGCCCTGATTCCTAAAGTCCTACATGTTGATGCCCTGTTTCTAGATTACCTGTGTTCCCTTTTCTGTCAGAAAACAATCCATCCACCCCACAAAATTGATCCTTCCTTCCCGTCTTATACTCCCTCAGGCACATTCTCTTCTTGTTGCCCCAAATCTTCCCACACTTTCTAGGTCTAGACCTATTAGCTGGGCAAAGAGTTGCAGTGAGGCAGTTTCTAAGGCAGAGATGAGACCTTATAGCTTTTAACCTTTGTGACTAGCTCTCCCTCTCCTAGATGCATTCCCTGGTTCAGAAAGTAACCTATGAGACAATGAATGTGTTGTTTCAGCTCCAACATGCATCAGATAAAATCACAGTAAAAGGCCAAATTAATGACTGTTTATACATGACATTTGCTCTTTTCCCCATCACCTGAATCTGCCCCAAAGCTGTAACTTTCTTTATGTGCTGTTTTTGTAAAATGGGCATCACTAGATACTTTTGCCCTCCCCCAGCTGTGGAGTATATTCCACTGAGACAAGGTTTATAACTATGGGGTAAAACCCTCCAGGCCACCAGGTTGTAATACTGTCATCAGCCCAACAACTATCTAATCTTGGTGCCATTTACCCCCCAAGAGATTTTGCCATTGCTGACCTCCTGACTCTGGTTCCATCAGGCTGCAAAATGCTGTTGGGAAAATATGGGATGCAAGCTACAGTTCTAATTAGTCTTAGCTACAGATTTCCTTCCCTCCATAAGCTAAGGTCTCTTCTTCCTTCATTACCTCTTGTGATCACACAGCACTGTGTAATCACAGAATATCTTGTGTAGCTGCACCCATATGCGTCCCTCCATTCCCTAAGATCCCTCACTCATTCACCCTTGGTGCACCCCATCAAGAGATTTATCTCCTCTCACATCCAGCACTTGCAATTCCTCACCACCCAATAAGTGAATCAGGATATACAGTTCTTCCAACTCTCTCCCTCATTTTTTGTTCCCTTCCTACTTGTTCCCTGTCTCAGATGAGAGGGTTGGAAAAAATACTTTATAGTCTTATTTATTGCTTTCTTTTCCTCATTGTGCCCACCAAGAGACAAGCCCTATTATTTTGCATTAAATCCTCATCTCACCTGCTACTCCCAGTGCCAGTGGCTTTAAGGGCAGATGGCTTACGGATCATTTTATCAAGGGCACTGACTATCTGCTCAAATTTGGGTCTCTGGACCCGTTCCTTCTGCCAGCAGTCAAGCATTAGCAGGTGCAAAACAGTCGGGCAGTCTGGGGGTGGTGGCAGGCGATAGTCCTGGTCAATGGCATTAATCACCTGCAGGAAAAGGAGAACTTTATCACAGCTGGGAAAAGAAAAGACGAACAAGCTTCAGTCACTTGGTGGTGTATTACTTTTTTCTACTTGAATTGCACAGGACAGAGAGCAGATGTACACTCTCACCACTTCTACAACTTACATCCTGATTGGACATGTCCCAGTAAGGCCTCTCACCATAGGACATCACTTCCCACATGACAATGCCATAGCTCCATACGTCACTGGAGGAGGTGAACTTGCGATACTGGACGGCTTCAGGGGCAGTCCAGCGGACAGGGATTTTGCAGCCCTAGAAAGCAGTCAGAGAGCAACCGGGGCATTAGTCACATAAGGACTATTTGTGACAATGGTATCACTGAACCGATCAGCATGACACAACTCTAAGCATGGGGTGCCTGTCCAGTTGGTGCACTCTTGTAGACATTGTTGGTCTAAATTAAAACTCTGTTCAAGGCTTCCACCTTGTTCTATTGACAAATATAGATGAAAAAACAATCATGCCTCCTTGCTGCTACCAATCCTGTCATGTAATAGATTTTAAATTTCATAGCTCTTCTTTGCACCATTTGAGAGGTGCCAGATAGTAAAATCCTCCTGAAAGTCACAATCATTTGGAAATCTAAAACCATTTAAACAATCCCAACCTGCAACAGCAAGGACAGACAAGTACCCTGAGTGGCTAGCATTAACCCCTTCCTCTTTCCGTCTTGACCTCTCAGACTGCAGGTATGACCTGCTGGGCAAAATAACATTCAGGTGCTGTTTCTTCAAAAGACTTACATCTAAAACTTGCTTCAGTTTTCAGTAACTGAATTCTGCATCCCCTGCATACCACATGGTAGTTTCAACCTGCCCATTACACTCTCCACCCCTTTGTAGGATGTATTACAGGTGTCAGAGCTTCACAGGCGGTAAGCTCGTTTGGTGGCTGGTTGTAAGCCCATAAGCCTACTTATGCCAGTTATCTTTTCTGCAGGAAAAACCCCAATTGTTTGCTCAAAGTGTGGTAGTACAGGACTTCATCCTCTCCTTCAGTCCTTTGTATCTCCTGTAAGAAGCTAATAAACTGGGGAAGGTAACACCTAAAACCAAGTTATGAGGTTTGTCCTATTCACTATCATTCCACAAAGAACAGCACTCAGACTCTGCACAGCAGAGTGGATCAGATATTCAGCTATTTTTGTTTCTTACCTCTTTAGTACAGATAGCCCACAAGATAGAAGGCTCTACCTCACCGGTGTCTCTGATCTCAAGATGGACTAAAAAGGGTACACCAAATCAAGGAGGAGCACAGGAAGAAAACCACAGCTGGCAGCAGTGCAGCAACTTGCTCCATAGAAGTAACTCACCAGAGCTCCAGTGTAGGTGGGATTTGAAGCATCATCCTCCAGAAAGCGGGACAAACCAAAGTCTGACACCTTGCATACAAGGTTACCGTTGACTAGGATGTTACGTGCTGCCAGGTCACGATGCACATAGTTCATGTCTGAAAGGTAGCGCATGCCAGCTGCAATCCCCCGTAGCATTCCCACCAGCTGTAACACACTGAACTGTCCCTCCTTCTGCTGCGAGGAGGCAAACACAGGCTTTTATGACCACAGAATATGAAGCCAACAGGGAAGACAAACAAAGAGCAAGGTAACAAGGTGGATTATATGAAGTTAGAGAACATACACCTTAACTTCAGCCAAAATCTGAAGGTTCACGGAGAGCAAGTAAGAAAGGAGGGTGGGCTTAAAGCAATGAATCTTAAATGAAGTCGGACACTGGTGACCTTTTTCTGAACACAGATCTCTTCTTGTGGCCATGTCCTCCTTTCGCATCCTACACCTAGTCTCTTTAACTACTAAGATGGCTGAATGGCCGTAGCAGACAAATCTGCTTTTACTGTTTCAAGATCTTTACAATGGGTTCTATCCCGCTTTACACAATGCGCTCACGTGCTCATCACAGTGTACTTGCCACAGCATTTGTGGCTGAATTAGCATATGAGTCAGTGAAGAAAAGAAGTGAATCATCTATACTATAAAAATGTCTGTATTTATGTTTCATTACTAAAAAAAACTACCAGAAAGTCTGAGTCCAAAAGTAAGCACAAGTTTTGCTACTTCATTACAATGTTGAAACTTGAAAACATTCAGTGGCAGCAGAATAAAGTCTGAAAAACATTATAAGAAAGGCAAACTTTGGTGCATGCCCATAAGGAGCTGGAAGGCTGTGTACAAAGATAAACAATTTAGTACTTTTTACCATTAATTATTTGAGCTGGAGAAGTCTCAAATAATGAGGAAATTTTATATGACGGGTGAGATTTTGGAGTATTTTCGCCACATTGGCCCAAACCCACTTCCTCTGTTAACTTGCTATTATTTCTACTGCACCTGAAGAGGGCGACTGAGGACTGAGAGAGACAGGAGTGAAGAGGAAGAGAGGCAAAACTATCAGAGCTGATACAGGCACACAGCAAGATGAAGAGGTAACGGTTGTGGGAGAATCTGGTTGTGGTACCCTGAGGAAGGAATCCAGTGATCCGTTCTCCATGAACTCTGTGACAATCATGACTGGCCGGCTCTTGGTGACCACACCCTCCAGATGGATGACATTGGGATGCTCAAATTGCCCCATGATGCTGGCCTCGCTCAGGAACTCCCGCCGCTGTTCATCTGTGTAACCTGACTTCAGGGTCTTAATAGCTACTGTGTATTCTCGCTTCCCTGGGTGTTTTAGGTGCCCAAAGCACACCTCTCCAAACTCTCCTGTCAGGGAGGGAAGAAACACACCTCAAGTAAGGAAACACAGTAAAGAATTTTAGTCAGGTGCACTAAAGCATTCTACTGTGGAAGACCCCAGGCGCTGCTTGGAAATAGGGTTACTAGGACTGTTTGGATTAAGGTAAAGCTCCTGATGAAGGCTCAGGTTGGAGACTACATCTTCAGGGTTCAAGTGAGGAGCTCTGAGTCTTCAAAGGGTGTTTTGAACTTGGTTTGGAGCCAGCATCTAAGGGTAAGTAGGTTAAGATGAATTTTGGTAAAAATGAAGGTTAGCTATCCTGAGACACTGGATGCATGGATGCATGGGTTCATTTCAGGCCAGTAGTGTGCCAGGCCTCAAGGTGAACAAAAAGGCATTTGAAAATCTGCAGGTTCTCACACTACCTGATCCAATGACCTCCTCAATCTTGATGAAGGACACATCAATTTCCTTGGCAAATTCTCTAATAGCTTCATTGGGATCTTCATAGGTTGAAGGATCAATGTAATACTTCACTCCAAGTCCTGCAGCGGAGGGACAGCCCAAAACATCACCATAATCAAACCCTGAGAGACATGGGTATTAACAAGTCCTGAGAAGAGACAGCCCCTCACCATCAGTTGCTCAAGAAGGCTTACCTCGTGCACCGATATACTGCTGCAGGCGGTCTGTGTATGGAGTCTCTCGCCTTTTACTGGAGGACATAAAGGAAAGGAAAGGAAAGTCAACACACGCACAAGAATCTCTCACAGGATGATGGGGTAGGCATCTCAATGCAAGACTCAAAGAGTCCTTGAATTTAGGGATAGAAGATGGGTGTTAAGATCCTGCCCATCTCTTGGTAAGCAGTGCATGCTTGGTTTTTTGTGTGGTAGCTTTTACACCACTGTTTGTTTGCATCCCCACTTTAGATATGACAAATGATAGGGCCACCAGCACTAACCTGAAAAACAAACATTACTGTCTTGGACATTTTCTTGCTATTCAGGCTAAATTTGCATTTTAATTTCATTTAATTATGACAAATTATTCTTTTAAATATTAATCTAAGCCATCTCCTGTGATGCTTTTTAAGTTTGTAAAAAAATTTCCAAAAGCCATTTACGCTAAAGTTTAATTTGTGTAAATTTCCCCCAAAGATTAGTTTTCTATTCTTCTTCCTGGTCTTTCGACAGCATTTACTTTGACTATTCTTTTCATAAGCACAGTACACAAAACCAACCACACAGAGCCAGATGGACAGAAATCTGTCCCATGATGTGATTTTTGCATGTGCAGATCAAAACAGGTATGGTCTTTATTATTGTAATATGTACTGCATATATGTATCTAATTTCCAGTAAGCATAGGTCCTTCTCAGCATAGGCATTTCTCATATTTCATTCTCCTCTTAAATGTGTGTGATTCAAGCACTTTTTCCCCACATGATCTAGATATTCTGTTTCATCCTACTCTTGGTTTGCTCTAAACACATTTTCAAGTTGCTTCCTTTGTTCCCAATAGTGCTTATATTTTTTTCCAAAAATGTACAATTCATGCTAGCTTATGATCTTTTCTAAATGATATGAATTAGACCAGATTGTAAATCAAACCCGTGGTACCCTGTAGTATGCCTGCTCTGTGCATGGATTTGTGCCAACTCGTATGCTTTGCTGTCTTGGCACAAGACCTTCTAGCCAATAACTCAATTAGCATCTGAAAAAAAGAGTATCACGAGACATTTGCTGCTTTTCTTTATCCACATAATTAATTCTGTCATTCTGATAGGTAACTGTATTATCTATACTTGTCAGGCTTATCTCTTTAAATTCTGCTAAGATTGCAAAAACACAGGCAGTTCTACCTTCCAAATCTGTTCTGTGCGGAAAGAGACTGGCTTTGCTGAGGGCCTATAGCTAAGAACTCTAACTCTGCTATTGCATCTGAAAGTCAGGTCTGCATGCATGGGTTTTTTTTTATAGGTTATCTGACAGATTAATGGTTTCCCATCACAAAAAAAAAAATCCAGTGATTAGCTAAAATAGATGTTTCATACTATATTGCCTGGAAAATGTGTACCAAGAATGTGCAGAAACAAGTTAAAATTGTATCATTTGACTCTACATATATTCAACCTTTTAAAGAACTAGTCATTTCATGTGGCATTCCTCATATCCTACATCTTCAAACTTACTTTTCTTAAAAAGGACAAATTTAAAGTAGAAATTTGGTATCTCCACTTCTGAATAATTGTCTACTTATTGCATATGATCCTTCAAGTATAAATGAATCTATTTTTTACAATATTTCCTTTTATGCAGATACATTTTTCAGAAACCCATTAATGTCTTTCCCCAACACAGTTTTGATATCAATTTATTCTGGGTTTGGTTTATTGTTTTTAGAAAAATATATGCTTTATTGAGTTGTGCACATAATATCATATTTCCAGATGTAACAAGAAATTATATTTTTAACAGTTCAAAGCTACAAAAGGAGGCAACAATGTAAATATAACAGTGTTTGATAATTCTTTTCTTTCCAGAGGAAAAATATTAGAAGAGAACATACACAGAAGGAGAAAACAAATGTAGAAAAGGGAAGACAACAAAAAAGAAAACTAAACTAGATGTCACTTTCTAAAGTTAAGTAGTTTGTACATTTTTTTAGTCAGTAGAAAAAGCTAAAAAGTCCCTCTTGTGCAGAGGCAGAGTAGCGCAAGGATACAGAAATCCATTACTGATAATCTAGGGGATTAAGTTCAAACCTCAACAAATTCAAGGAGTGGGCAATGACTGTTCCTTTTCAACAGATAACAAAACCCCCATTGTTTATTTTTGTGCTTCTACAAAACGTGACCCTTACTTTTCTCTCTTTCTCTTTAAAACTTCTGTCCTCCTTTTTTTGCCGTAACAGACTACCTCTACATTGTCTTATCAGCCCTTTTTTTCTTTCCAAAATGGAAAATGGTAATTGCTTTTTTTAGCCTGTATTTTACGAGTCAGTGTTCCACGGAACCATTGGGGTTGTACAGATATTATTCTTCAGCTTGGTCTTTGGTTAAAGGGTGTTTAATCTTCTTTCTAAGAAGGTACCTAACTTCTAAGTAAGTGGATCTAAATACTTACTCCACTAGTCCTCCTTCACCACATTGCTTCATTCTCCGCTTGATGCCTAAAATGTGATTTACAGTCCCTTCTTTACTGTGATGCATTTAAATACCTTCCAAGCACCAGCTTTAAAATGTTTCCCTTGTGTTCATATTGCTGACTTGCCAAACATCAGCTAAGTACATGAGCTGTTTACCAAAGGAAAGGCTCCTCAGATAGGAGTAATGGGGCAGGATCTTTCCTTAATTAGAAAGTGGCATCTCAAGGACATCTGGATAAATGTAGATCAGGCTGTTTCCCTTGGGACGGGGTTATGTAGCAGGGGAAAGATAGTTCCACTGTCTGCAGTGCACATGAGCAGGTCAAGGAATTCACCTCTTGAAGATGATGGCAAGGATGGCAATGGCAGCAATTACCAAGAAGGCTAGACCACCAAGCGCTGAGCCCACGATAAGTGGCAGTCGGTCTTGTACCATCTCCGAGCGCTCCCCTAGCGAGGAAGACACATGCACACACATACACAAATGCAGAGGACAGGAACTGTTAGTTTCCCTTCTACTGTCTCAGCCATAATTCCATCCCTGCCAGCCATTATGCTTCCCAGGCTAGTCCTGGCAGACCCAAATGTCCAACTTGGTTATTCCTTTACCTTTCAGTCACTGTGCTACTCCAGTGCCTGCCTTCCTACTTCTGAAAAGGCAGTGCTCCCCCCAAATCCACATTTCTTTCCTTCGTTCCACTGCCACCTGCCCAGCCACGTAAGTATAGGCTAGCTCTACACCTGGGTTTTGATCCCACTGTCCCCTATTAACTTAGCTCATAGGTGACCTACGGGACTTCCTCTGACCCAGACCAAAGAATATCACAAGGCATGTTGCTCCCTACACGAACAGATGGTGGTGCTGCTGGAAGGCAACCTCCTGGGTATATGTCCTGTGTCCCATCTGTCTTTAAGGCTTTCACAGAGCATTCAGCTCTACGATTTCCTGCGGCAGGTGGATTCCAAACTACAGCAGGGTATAGTGCTATGTACTGTGAACACCCTCTTAAAGAGAGTTCTGCCTGCACACTCTGCTCCTGCTGGTTGGGGGATGCAGAGCCCATAAGGACTGGGGTGGGGAATACGGTGGCAGTGTAATCAATACACTCTTGACAGCATGGAGCTTCTCTGAGTGACCAGATCTGCGTACACAAATTACGATACACAGAAATACAAGTTGGGTAGGAGTGTCTGGTAGCAGTCCTCCAGAGGATAATCTAACACAGTCAGGAACACATGCAAGTGAAAGATGCTCATGTGCAGATCTGAGTACAAAATAGTAGCACTTACCTCCCATTAAGGTCTGGAAATACATCTTTCCACTGTACGGGCCATAGCCCACTGCTGTTCTAGCTCGTACTTGGAAGGCATAGATCTTGCCTGGGCTCAGGTTTGATATGGTGGCCATGTTGGTTTCACTAGTCAAGGTGAATGAATTATCCTCATCTTCTGCCTGTGAATGTCAGTGGCCAAAAAGGAATGTAAGACTTCTGCACATATCGCTTGCTCTCCTCAACGAGGAATGCTAGTTTCCATGCCAGCCCAGTATTCTCTGAACCGGTTACAGAGCCTCCCAACCACAACCGCTATTCCAGACCTGACTTCCTCACACACTATTTGTTCCTCACTGCTGCTTTTTGTTCCCATGGGCCTGGGCTTCCCACAGAGCTCTGCCAAAGACCCTCAATTCTGACCTAAACAAGAGTGAGAGACAAAATTACCTTGTTCCATGGTTCCTTGCTAAGCATATCCATTTAAAAAGTCCTAGCCTGTCCTGAAAATGTGTTTTCTACCCGCTCCAAACTCACATATTCTAGGAGAATCCAGAGCAAAAACACATGTAATGCTGTATCCAGGAAGCTGTTAGACATATTATTACAAATAGCAGGCCCTTTTACTGCTACAGAAAAAATAGCCTCACACGATCCTGCAAAAATATTTATGTGAAAGATCAGAATGAGAGCTTGTCTGAACAGCCCTATGTACCCCTTCTCAAACCAGTTGGATTAGGAGTCATGGAAGTTGTGAACGGAGAGCAACTTTGTACTTGCCATCCTGTAATTCCAGGACAGAAACAGGTAACAGACATCTGTCACTTAGTGCATGGAGTAGTGCATTAATCCACCCAAAATGTCTTAGAGATGACTGTCCAGGCATAAATGGGGACACAGGACTTCCCTCCACAAACACACAACAGAATGTTGCAGTGAGCCCAATTCCAGTAGACAGATTTGGGAACTTCAGTTCCTTCCACTGTTACCTGTATCAGCTGGTGCTAAACTTATTATGTTGTTAGCCACAGTTGTCCCTAGGTGGTTCCAAGTTGGGAAACGCAGATGGACTGATGTTAGACAAAGTGTATATTATGAACATCTGGTTTTGCTACAGCTTGCTCTTTGTTCATCATTGAAGCGTTTTTTCTCCATCTTATTCATCTGAATCCAGGGGTGCATCTCCTAGACAGAAGGCTACCCTGTCCTCTTGTGCATAACAGCTATGTGACAATCAGCACTGCCTCACTTTCTGCTCACCTTGTCAAAGTAGCGCAGCTGGTAATCCAGGATGATCCCATTGGGCTGGTCTGGCTGAGGCCATGACAGCGTGATACTGTTGGTAGTGCGACTCACCTGATGCATCATGGGGACGGCAGAGGGGACTGGAATAGACAGGAAGGAGAGATTGCAAAGGGATAAGCTTAACAATGAACTATAATTGATTAATATTATGATGAGTTAATAAGGTAGGTGAGCGCCTCCTTTAATTTCCCTCAATTTGAATTATGAAGCATGTCATAAAATAACCGGAAGAAATCCAGGCACAATTCTAATCTGCTAGGAGATACAGTCACTGACAACTTGGACAGAAAGAAAATTAAGAAATCCGCAACCAACTGATCATGCACAGGAATTATGGAATGCTCTACACTGTAGCTGGAACATTATTCTGATCGCCAGATTTGCAATTTTAACATGCAAGATGACAAGGTGTTCAGTGCCACTGCCTCATTCTAGGATCACACTTGGACAAACAATGAGACAGCAGTCAGAGCAAAAGCAGAGCACACTACCTCTGTTCTGCTTCTTGCCCAGATTATCATTGTTTGTCTGGGGAAAAATATCAGGTAAGGCTATCGGAGTAATGGAGGTCATTCACTACCAGGTCACAGCTGCAAACCAGAAGATGGAGACTGACGACTGATGCGTTAAGGAACAGATTTTGACACATTCCTCAGTTCAGTGGTGCCAGCTCAGCTGCAGATCATAGCAACTGAAAGCATTTCATTTTCACAGCCTAATATGCAGCCTTGTGTTCAGACTAGGTCTAGGATCTCAAGCCAATCCCAGTCAAGGCTATTGCCCAAATGTCCAAACTACCACTGCATTTGAGGCTCTCAGTCCTTCTGCAGGCCACAGAACCACAGCAGTCCCGTCTGCATGGGCTTCTAACAAAGCACTGCTGTCTGGAACCAGCACCTAAAGGTCACGGTTAAGTGTACACATGTGGAAGCTTCACATATAGTTTTTCTGTCTGCTCTTAAGTAGCTTGCTAAGTTTCTGTCATTTGGTAAACAGGCGGCCAGCCTGGTACACTACCCAGATAGAGATGTTAACTCTCTTGATTCCATTATGATATCAAGTGTTTATAGTCTGTGTCAGATATTAATTACTGTGGGAAAATGTCAACTTCCCTTATGTAGAAAGCAAGGATCTGGACATCAAACATAAAAGATGGCTTTGGAAGCACGAACATAAAACAGAAAGCAAGCAAGAACTTGTGTCTACCAATTTTAGAAATCTTTTGATTGGCTATTCTAAAAGTTTGAAGTTCAGTTCCAGGCTTTGAGAGTTGTGTAACTTCCCTTACTTCACACTAACCTGAAACTCATTAAATCAGTGGGAAGGAAACAAAATATTAGCCTGAAGATAATACAATTAATCATTTCAAACACTGTTCATGGAACTAATATTAGATTACAAGGAGAAACAATCCAAGCTACTATTTGGGGTAGTAATGCTTTTCATTTTTTTGTACTCCTTGAGGCACCATTCACATATTCTGAAGACAACAGAAGTACAAAACACCTACTTAATATATTGCAGGCCCTTTCCTGAAGTAGTTAGTTCAAAAAACAGCCTCAGAACAGGAATAAAGATGTATGGTTGTTAAAGGCACTTGCATGTGAAGCTTTCTGGAGAATGAAAACTTCTACAAAAGACATCCATGAATTTGTATGTACACACACACATACACATGCATGTTCTCCAGGTTCGTGCAAAAGACAAAAGAATATGAGTTTCTTTCTAGGAAGAGATTTTCAAGCAAAAGTTTCAGTACAATTGGAAGAGGCTCTTTCAGCCTGCCAATTGTCTGTCCACAAAAGTCTTCTCAAGTTTTGCTTCCTCTTTGCAAGCAAAATGTCATGTTGCCAAGAAACCTTCAGGTACGCAGCAAGGGAACCCTCATTTTCCTAATGCAAGTGATGTCTTCAGCAACATTTAAATTTTCCAGGAAAAGCATGCCAATGACAAGCTGCAGCCTAACTCCACCAGTTTTACACAACAAACTTCCTTGATGCGAGGAATGAGGTAGAGACAAATGATCAAAAATTGCAGAATAGCATTTTCTTCCCTCATTAGCTGCTAAAAAGGTAAAAGTACAATTTTTAGTAACAAGATAAAATTATTCTGAAAGAATACAAATGGGCTCCAAACAGCTCAAGCAAGTGGGAACCACTTACAAGTGTAAATGAAACAAAAATGTAGGAGTATAAACAACCAAATGCTTTCATCCTTACTCCTTGTATTGCTGGTCTTTCAAAGAGGATTGCACAATCACTTCACCTGCTAATGACAAAGTTGCCGCAAGGATGGAAGACAGCAGTAAATAACCAGTACCATAGGTAGCATTTAAGAGTTACAAATGAGTAACACTGTATTCAAATGATAATGGGAGGAGAATGGGGTAACTGATCAGTTAACCTTCCATCAAGACAGATTCCGCTACATTTTAACGTTGCAATAAGTTCAAATTCCTTCTGCTAGGACATAAAACATACACAGCGAGAGGTGCAAACCTAAATACAGAGCTTTCCTGCCAGGGAAGAGCTGCTTCCTTCCCGTTTTGAATGAAGATTTTGCAGAATGGCTGGAGTTAGATTTCCCCTCCATTCCTGCCCTCCCACCTCTCTGCATTCCTCTCCTTCCCACCACCATCAGTTATTCTTCCCACTTTTCTCATTTCTTTCCAATGCACAATTTTCCCCCTACCTGGAAAGAATACTCAAATAGCCACATTTGACCTGCATCATAGTCAAAACGTACCCATTCTGATGGTAATATGTGCTATCCATTTTCAGCTACCCATCAACAGGTTATCTTTTGCCTCCGGTGCAAAGACCTGGGCTGGCACTGAGCACAGTATGTGTAAGCACAGCAAAATCTGCACCAGAGCAATGATGATAAAAGGTGCTCTTACTCAGACGGGCAGCATGCAGATAGTGGAATTACAGGTATTGGGAAACTTAAGAAGAAAAAAAAATATCACTGGAGCAGCTTTACCCAGAGTTACGGTGTGTGTATCTCTTGACCATGCACCACAGTAGTCTAGAATGTCCCTATTGCCCAGGTAGTTCCATCACTGAGGATAAGACAGGAGGGATGTTCAGAATAATGCAGTCGGCTCATTAAAAATAGCTATTTCAGTGATACATACCTAATAAGCAGATACTACTTAAGGCAAAAGCCTAAACCAGTACAAATGTTCAGTAATAAAAATAACTACAAATCAACGCAAGACAAGTTGTCTTTAACCTACCTCTCTATGTCAGAGTTCAGATTTTGATAAATGTATTTGCCCCTTTTTTAAGGACAAAACATATGAAACACTGGCCACGGAGCTGTCCCACCACTTCAAGTAAAAAGAGATATATAGATTTCACCTTTGAAAAATTTCTGACTAAGGTGATGTGAAATGTGAATGTATTTGTGGGTGGAGTAAGTATGTATTTCCTGTCAGAAACATGAGACAAAGTTACTCTCCCAGTGTTAATATATTAGGAAATACAAAGTTCAAGGTTGTATGTCTTAAGACAACACTCAAACTACCATACCTCTGCTGCCACAGAAGTGCTAGATGAGTATTTTAGTTTGTATGCATCATGACTATTAAAAATGTTTATAAAAGAGCACTGCTTTTAAAGCTTGTTGCATTTATACAAGTGTCCAGTTCTATATTGACTTGTCACTTTCATTAGTTTTGCTCTTTTCACATGGAGTTTATAAATGGAGACATGCTAGGCCTCTATCTAATGACAGCTGAAAGAACAGGGTGCACTTCAATCTAATCTGGGCAGTTGGACTAGAGAATCATTGTAGGACCCTTCCAACTGAATTGTTCTATTCTATTCTATTCCATTCCATTCCGTTCCATCCCATCCCATTTCAAATGCACTGAGAGCAAACAACATGTTGTGAGATTAGACCCCTAAGGAAAACTGAAAAAGGACTGCTTTTTGTATACTATTTATAAAATAGCAGAAGTATGGAAAATTCTTGCACATATAAAACATAACTAAAGCTGTAAAGCAGTCCAAACATCAGTTAAATACGGCTCCCAGATCCTATTTTTGTGGGCTGTCAGTTGCAACTCTTCTACCTAGCAGGACAAACATACCCGGGTATCCACACTGAGGTGGATTTAAAGATATTTTGAGTACCTCAAAAATGATACATTGTCTCAGTTGCTAATGTTTGAAAAGTTTCTGCTGTTTTCTGGTAAAGCTGATGTCCTTGTCTGTGTTACCAGCCCAGACCAGCAACATAACGTCTGCAAGCCTAACAATCCCAAATCAATAGTAGGTAAGAAAGGAATGTGAAGGAGGTGCAGACTACTGTGTGGCAATCCACACACACAGCGCACAGCCAAGTGCCATTCTCAGAAGACCATGAACGTCCCTAGTATGTGACATTCAGTCCCAATCCCATGCAGATACCCATGACAGACAGCTGAATCCCATCCCCAGTCAAGACAATATGTGGAACCAATTCAGCCCACTCTACAGCAAAGACCCAAGGAGCCATTCAGTTGCCCATAAATTTGAGAGGCCCCTGGTATTGATTCTCTCTGTCATCCAGATGGCATTCCAGTAGCTGCTGGGTCTTCTACTGTTCCTGTCATATCTGCTAGCCCCGAGTAGGCAGATGTCTTGGCCACACCAGGGTGTCTCCGATGGCCTTAGATGCTTACAAGTGAAAAACTGAATGGAGCCGAGAGCTGACGGCTGGAAATAGCCTCGTGTTTGGAGGCACTGATCCTCAGTGGGGACTTCAGCCACCCTAACACCTACTGGAGGAGCAACACAGCAGGGCATAAGCAATCCAGGAAGTTCCTGGAAAGCATCAGTGACTTCCTGACCCAAGCAATAAAGGAGGCAATGAGGGCAGATGCCCTGCTGGACCTCATTCTCACAACCAAGGAAGAGCTCATTGGTGACATGAAGGTTGAAGGCAGCCTTGGCTGCCATGACCATGAGATGGTGGAGTTTAAGATCCTGAGAGGAGCGAGCAGAGCAAAAAGCAAGTTCACAACACTGGACTTCAGAGAGATGTGACCCCTTTAGGGATCTGCTTGGAGGAATCCCATGGGATAAGGCTCTATATGGAAAAGTGGCTCCAAAAGAGCTAGCTTGTGCAAGGACTACCTGCTTCAGGTGCAAAAGCGGTCCATACCAACAATCAGGGATTCAGGCAAAAAATGCCAATAGGCCTGTGTGTTTGAACAAGGGGCTCCCAGCTAAACTTGCATATAAAAAGGAAGTATGCAGAAGGCAGAAGCAGGATCAGGCCACCTGGGAGGAACACAGAGGTGCTGTTCAAGCATGCAGGGACATGGTTAGAAAAGTCAACGCCTACCTGGAATCACACCTGGCAAGGGATGTCAAAAGCAAGAGCTTCTCTAAGTACCTAAGTGGCTACAGGAAGACTACAGAAAATGTGGGCCCACTGCCGGGTGGCACAGGGGGCCTGGTGACACAGGACATGGAAAAGGCTGAGGTACTGAATCTCGTCTTCACAACGCAACCCTCTGTACTAGCAACACCAGCCTTTAGGAACTCCAGGTCCCAGAGACAGACAGCAAGCCTGGAGCAAGGAAGATCTTCCTGGTGGAAGATCAGGTGAGAGAATGTTTAGGCAAACCAGACCCAGATAATTCCATGGGCCCTGATGGGATGCACCCATCACGGAGCTGGCTGATGTCATTTTAAGGCCATTCTTGATAATCTTCGAATGATCATGGTGACCATGAGAGGTGCCTGAGGACTAGAGGAAAGCAAATGTCACTTCTATCTTCAGGAAGGGCAAGAAGGAGGACCCAGGGAATTCTTCCTTCAATTTTTCCCTTAGTGACAACAGATGTCACTGAGGGAAAAATTAAATCTTAAGAGCGTTTTCATTTTTCCTATGTAAGAAAAAACAAATACAGTTAAATTCTTAAGGACCTTTGACGAGTGCTTAGGGTTAGCAGTTAGATCATAAATAAGCAAACAGCTTGTTACTTTGAAAACTGATGTAGTTCATTCAGAGGACAATGAACAGAGAGCTCACACTCCACTTGCTTTACCTGCTGGTTTTAGCCTGGCAAAACACGGTCCTAAGTAGTTTTTGGCAGCTCTCTTTTTATTCCTTTCCTGTTTTGATCAAGAAAATGCCTTGCCTGTGTCCTTGGTCTTGCCTACTAAGCCTACTGGACTCCATCTCTCTCTGGAAAAAAAACATCTTCAAGCAACTCATCCACTTTCCTTCATAATCCCGTAATCATATTTGGCATTTGGTTCCTTTTTTCTTCTCACACCATTTCACCTGAAAATCTTCTGTCAGGTCCTCCTAAATTTCCTGGCACTACCCATAACTGTCCTTGTCCCCATTCAGCCTCTTACACAAGCCTTCAGATTTCATTTCTGCAGTTCTATAGATTTCTGGTATTACCAGGTCTCACCGCTCTGAATCCAACTGATGCAGAAGGCTGCTACATATCTTTTCACAGGTACAAGGCAACCTGGTCACATAACCTTTATCCTCACATATCTCCATTAGCTCTCATTATGTATGGATTCAGTTAAAAACAAATCTACTCACTTTTAACAGTCTACGTGGATTTCCTCCAACATCTGAGTCTCTGCTGTCTTTATTTCTTCTAGGTATGTAACAACTGCCTGAATGAATAAGTTCAGTAGCATGTCTCTGGCAACAGACATTACTACATGCTTCAGTGGAAGGTGTAGGAAAAAAAGATGGAGAGGTAGTTACAGCTGTGCACAGAGAGTCTTTTCAGAATCCTTTAAATGAAAACCTGACTTCAGTCCTGAGACGTGAAAATAGTATTTGTTTACCCTGATAAGTACACTTAAAGATATTAAAATAGTGTTTAAATTTTTAGTCAGTTTAATTATATATATATATATTTTTAATAATACAGTTGGATTTTAAGTTCTTTGCTTTCTTTGGTCAAGTTCCCTTCTGTGAAGTGTAACCCCACTACAATGACATAATAGCCTTTCCTCACGCAGCTGATGCTATCTGGAATTGCCTCCCGACATCTTTCTGTGTATCTTGACACTTCTTTAGGTAATCACCCTCAGCACTTCAGACCTGATCTGGAAGTAATTCCCTTCTCTCTTGCCTCATCTTTGGACAGATTTTCCTTCTGGCAACTTGCATATTGTATTTGCATGTCATACTATTACTATCCAGAAAGGTTTTGTTATTACTGTCCAAACAGGTTTCAGATGCTTTTTGCTATAGAAGGTTAATAAGTCTTACTACATTAAAGGATATTTTCCAGTGCCAGCCCTTCTTATTCTGTCTTCAGACACAAAGTCAGCAAACCGTAGGAACACCATCATCAGGCTACCACAGGGAAACGTGGCTGTGTGACCAAAGGATCCTATCATACTTTGAAGCCAGGGCTAGCAGACTGTTAGGAGTAAGGAAACTCAGATGAACAGTGGGAAAGTGAATAGGAGCACAGGAAAAAGAAAGAGAAAACAGTAGAAATGTTCCAGCACAGAATATTGCCTACGGTACCTCTAACAAAGGGGCAGACAGTGGGGAGAAGGATTATTTGGATCGGCAACTGGAAGAAGTGAGAAAACTCTGACTGATGTATGAGTAAGCTGAATATTCAGAAACTGCCACAGCTGGAACATCTTTCTTTGGTCACCTTTAATTCAATGGAGAGAATTTATTTTTTTTGGCTACAGCCATTTATCATGAAAGCTTGTCTTTCTCCCGTTTGCTTTT
Organism: Falco biarmicus; assembly: GCF_023638135.1. Taxonomy (NCBI): domain Eukaryota; kingdom Metazoa; phylum Chordata; class Aves; order Falconiformes; family Falconidae; genus Falco; species Falco biarmicus. The sequence continues at coordinate 92,657,697 of NC_079292.1, forward strand.
TTTATACCCTTCATGCTTTCCTGTCCCTTCTTTGTCTCTTTCAGAACATAAGCTCCTGAAATGTCCATCTCTGCTTGTATAATAATAATAATAATAATAATTGGTTTAACACCACCACCAACAACAACAATAAGCCATGCTAAAGCGAAAACCTGCTGAAGGGATTGAAGGGAGGGGGTATGTATGAGACGGGCCATGTGACAGGGGAAGCAGGGCCTTGTTAGTATGAGCTGTCACTACAAATCGAGGGCAGCTCATCTCAAGCTCACTTATAATGATCTCGAGGAAGAGCAAGGGAAAAAAACACAAACCGAACACAAAAAGAAGCCACTCAGCACACATTGCTGTTTAAGAAAGTTGGTCTCCCTGAAACCGCTTCAGTGCACAGGAGAGACACCTTAGAGACACCCAACATACCCAACGCACCCAACAGAGACACCCAGAGACATCCGGAGGAACAGGAGAGGGCAGAACAGTCAAAACGAAGCAAAAGAAGAGGGTAGATTTGGTGATTCCAGGCAGGCAAAGGAAGTAGCTACTCAACTAAATTATCTCAAATATAGATGAAGGCTGAGATGAGAAGCACGAAGGAGATTTCTTTGGGATGTTAATAGAACACCTACCTGTCTCCAGCAGAAGCCAAAGAAGCTGCCTGGAACTACTACACAAATTACCCAGCTATATGATTGACTGTAAACAAAAACTAATCACCATCTGCAGCCAGTCTCTTAGACGGGAGGGTTACCCTGCATGGGCTCTGCTACTTGGTGCCTGTCAGGTAACATTTCAAAGGGAAGGAACCGACATCAAACCCCTGGCACCTGTTAACAGTAGGAAATTACTTGCGGTGTACATGCCATGGGTGTTCTCCCATTTCTCTCCATATATATATAAGCCTTCTGTATGCTATTCCCGAGTCTGACCTACTCTTCAACACTTTAATGTCTCCCCTTCCTTTGACAACCCACACAAGCCACTAGTATTTTAGTTTAGTCATCCCTGCAGTTTAGATCCTAGTTACAAGGATCATGACACCTTTGATATAACTGCACAACACATTTTAATATTTCTACCATGTAAAAGGCAAAAAAAAATTAACATATTTTGTTTCCTATTGACAGGAGAATGATATTTCAAAAGCATTTGTCAGAACAGGGAGGCTAAAAAGGCAAGAACAAGGTAGAAGAAAATATATAGCATGCAGAAGAACCAAGAGCAATTTCAGTAAAATAGGAATAGTGATCCCCTTCTGGATTCTTTTTCAGAATTCCATTTAACACCTCTCCAGGAATCATAAAAAACGTGGTTTTCATACCCTTTTATGACCCACAGGACTGCACAGCACTAATACATGCCATCCCAGGGTCATGAATAATTAGGTGATGAGTAAATATTGTTTTGTACATTCCCTCTTGTCATACAGCACCTATCTGTATCTTTAACTGCATCTTCATTTTTAGACAGTGCCTATCTGTCTCTGTTTTCCACTTCCTTACTTCGATATGCAATAGGGCAAAGGTGGATAGATTTGATGAAATACTAAATACCACTTGTTGCAATGCACTAGAGTATGAACTGAAATGAGAAGAATGAAAGGTGGTGTGTGAGAACAAGAAAGGATGGAAAAACAGAGTGTCTCAAAACAGAGACACAAAAAAAAGGTGAAGGTGTGACAAATGCTAGAAGGACTGGCTGAAGTATAAGAAGATGAAATGGAGTAGGAGGTAGAGAAGGTGAAGAGGAATTGAAGAAATGCTCTCTAAAAGCTGCTGTGGCAAGCTGATGCTCACAAAATCCCCGTCAAGATCCAAGTGTCCCCTGCCTCATACAATGAAGCAACATACTTTGACCCACAAAACTGCATCCCCCACTGCTGTCTTCTCCAGGGCAGCTTCTGTCCCAACAACTCTTCTCCATATGCAACCACACTAGCTGCTAACTCAGTTTTTCTGCCAAGAGAAAGCAGGAACAAGGAGGGCAGAAGTGAAACCATGGAACTAGCAGGGCAAAATGAAAAAGGGCACAACACACAAGAAGACAAAGCTCCAGGACTAAAAAGATAAAAGCAAATCAAATGAGACACTGAAGTGGAAATTTTGGGGGTCTTCTCACCTGACTGGCTGGTGCTAACGTTGATGGTGGCATAGTGGGGTGCTTCTGAACTCAACTCTGTCACCAAGTTGACAGCTTGGATCTCAAAGGTGTACTGCACACGGGCCAAGAGGTTGGAGACTTGCACACGACTCTCTGTCAGGCCCACCTGGCGTGGCTCGAACTGCACACTGTCCCCACAGCGCACGCAGGGCCCCGAGGACCCGGCCGGGCACACCTTGCAGACAACGTTGAAGAAAACGTCCTTGCGGCCACCCAGGTCCCTGGGGAGGCGCCAGGTCAGGAGCACGGTGGAGCCCACGATTTCATAGCTAAGGTCGCGAGGAGCAGAGGGGATGCCTACGGGACAGAACAGAAGATCAAAATCCCCATGAAAGGAGGATGGGGGGATTGGGGGTGGGGGTGGGAGAGGTGAAGACAAAACAGGGAAGAGAACAGAACAAGTCGCTTTTTCTTCTCATTCTTACTCTTCTCTAGTTGTCCCTCTGAACAAGGCTCAGGAAGACATAGTCCAGACACAAAGGAGCAAACGTACTATCGCATCTTAGAGAAACAATATTAACAGAAAGGGTCTTTGCTTCAAGGCTGTGACTTTTACTTTTCCCTAAAAGAATAGCCAAGAATACCCTAAAAGAAATTCCAAGGCTTTGAAATTTAAAATTTTGCATGACCTTAGTAAAGATTTGCCTCTACTGAGACCTCTAATTCTCTCCTTTGGCACCAAGTACCTCCGAACTCTCTCAGCCTTCAGCTAGCCTGTTCCACCTATTGCGGGAACTGAAGGCCAGTTTCCCTAATTCCTGCTGCCCTTCAGATTCCTGAATGGCATCGGCAGCAAACTCTGACCGCTGAAAACCTGCCCATCCTGTGCATCCAACACTTCCCCTGCTAGCACAGGGACAGCGAAGAGGAGGCGGCAAGCGCAGAGGGTGAGCAGATGGCAGGCGGGTGAGAACGAGGCAAGCACTGGAGCTGGGAAGTGAAAAGCTGAGGCAGGTAAAAATAAGCAGCAGCGTCGCTCTGCTAAGCCCAGGCACAGACACAGACACAGACACAAACTGGGCAAGCCTGGAAGGGCAGGGACAGAGGCCAAGCTCAGTGGCGGGGGGGGGGGCAAGGGGAACATGATTTAAAGAACATTTCCCTCAGAAGGCTGTAACGGGATCCAAGAATCCTCATTCTCACCATTACTCTACGGTCCAGAAATAGCGATGAAAACTATGGGCAAAGCTAACGCTGATCAATAAAAAGGATGACACCCTCTGTTCGTGCTGGCGGACTGGGTCTCTGTGGGGATCGCTCCAGCTGCAATCTCGTGCATTGCTGGAGCATCTGAGTGTTCCAATAGCTGTATTTCCCTGGGGACTCACATCTCCAGTGTTGTTAAAAAAAATAATTATGCTGGAAATCTGCACACAGGAGACTTTAAAAAACATATTACTGGCAAGATGAAGTATTTGTACATCAGGAAATGTCAGGATTAAATTTTCTTTTGTGATTTTAACTGGGCCACTCAGCATTTGCATTGCAGTACAGTATTTAATTGCATGATTACACACAAGATTTTCTTGAGGATTCTCATCACAGTCAGTGCAAAGGATTGACAACTTCTCAGGAAAAATAATCCCTGCGAAACGAAAATTGCTTGATGGATTCTTTGCAGTATAGTAAGCAAGGGATTACAGAAAAAAATGACAATCGCATTTCCTAATTTCTGAGTGTTTAACTTCAGAGCCATAGAGTTTGCAAGATGCTTTAGGAACTTAGTTTTTTCCCCTTTCACTTCCATGAAGTTCAAAGGTAAAGTTTGATATATTATTCAAACTGTATTTTTGAGTGTTAATCACTAACTTTATGTCATCTTCTACACCTAATAATTCTTACCTGACCAATTAATATGCATAATCAATGACTGTGAAAAGTCATAACTGATGAGAACCACAGAAAAGTCCATGAAAAATTAATTATTTTCCCATAAATAAAATAAGCAGAATTCAAATTTTGTGTAGTAAATATATCTTCACACTTTCAGTTATAAAGGGAAGAAAATAATGGTTATCTCCTTCAATGAACAATGTTTACCCCGTGTATGAAATGAGTTTAGCATATCATGAGAAATTAGTATATTATTTTCTCATTAGGAGTTGTAGCTTATGCGTACTTGCAATGGACTAATTTAAGGTTGCATGAGTCATCTAAAATTTGACATTTTTTCACTTCTGAGCATCTAGTATTGCAACACTGCAGTATTCTCAAAACACAGCTTCACCACCGCACCAACATTGTAAAAGGCACGTGGGAACATTCCTGCCTTTCCATCTGCCTTCAGTGACCAGTTACACCGCACAGTCAGCTGGTGGAGCAGAAAGGCAAGTGTTGGGTTATTTCACAGGTCATGAGAAGCAGTGAATTGCAACTCCCTTGAATCATTCAGGCACATTCTCTCCCATTAACTTTCTTTCAAACAATCCATCCAAATACTTACCAGTGCAAGGAGCATCAGAATTGTCCGAGGCAGATCGGTAGTAGCGGTTCTGACACACACACTCACGGGAACCTGGCAGCAGAGTGTGGCTGTGCGGAGGGCACGGATGGCAGGGGTCATCTCCCACAGATATTTTAAAGAAACCAAGGGGACAGGCTAAGAGGAGGAAAATGAGAGAGGCAAAAGCAGGTAACTCATTAATTCAGATTCCAGAAACAACACAAGCTTATTTACATTTAACTCATGCTGCTATGGTAGGGAGAAGTTATTACATGGAGTAGCTACTCCAGGTCTTGTTGCTTTACGGAGCATGCATTATGAAAGCTGCAATTCCAAAACAGCTTATTTTATTCTATACAGTAGCTTATTAAATTGATTGACTGGCAGATGAAAGAGAATCAGTCCAGAGACAGCTTTGGCCATCTGAAATAATTGTCTTCTCATTACTCACTCAAAGAGCTTCAGCACTGGAGAAGGCAAAGAGCCTCGGCATGTGACCTGTCTGGAAACTGCCCTAACAGTTACAGGTATTACCCATACCTCTTTCCCCGCATCCAACACAGCCACAAAAATGGATTTTTTATGCTGCCTTCCACGGTTTCATTGCTTAAAGTAATATAAGCTACCAATGGCTGATTTTGATTCTAAATTCAGAGCAAGCACTAAGACTGGCAGTCCTATTGTTTTTCTGTAGGTCTGGAAACTTCCCAATAATGGATAAAAGCCTCTTAATTTAGTCAAATTTAATCTGCAAACACATAGGAACATGTCTACACAAAAACCTGAAACAAGAATGGAAATCCATCCTGCAGGGAAGGAAAATGAAGAAATAATAGCTTATTAACAGGATGGGAGTATGGCACATTCTAGGTTTAGCAAGGTTTCTATACTGTATTACCTAACAGAAGGTGCTTGGATCTTACCTTGGAAGTACCAGGATAAAGCTTTCATAATTTTAATCTAAGTTTTACGCAAGTTTTCTAAAGCTGATTTTCTACAGAAATAGAAATATAGAAATAGAGACATAGCACTTGCAGATTCTACAGACTGAACAAGCTCAGGTGAAAGTTCATTTGTGGACTGGCATTTGGTTAGCTAACTTCATGATAAAGAGCATTTACAGGGAATGGGAAACTTTAAGATAGACCCCAGATGAACTTTTGATGTCAAAAGACCCAAGGGACACACTCAGGAGAACTGACCTACGGATTACCATAAGCAGAACATTCCAAAAAAGTATGGATAGTAAAAGTATATAAAAAAAATGGAAAACCTGTAAGAGAAGAATATTGCATACAGGTGTTAATGTGAAATTAGGGTACCTAACGAATGTTTCAAAATGGAACACCACACCAGAAGCTGCAGAATTAGCCCATCTGGTTATTACTTACTGTACTTGCAGGCTTCTGCCTCCAATAACAATTATTTGGAAATGTTTCTAACTAGGTGCTGGGTGGCCATTGATGCATCTTTTTAACAAAGGAAAACAACTTCAGAAAAACAGAGTAGCTTGCTCATCTAATCTTCTTCTCACATGTGTTCAATTCACTTTGCTTTGGGTTTTCAAAGCCCACTGTGGAATTTTTGATGTATACTGTGGAACCACAGGTATGCGAGCCTTAACAAAGCTGAAAAGGGAAAAGGTTACAGTCGCGGTCCAGAACATAACAGCCAATAACATCTGTGGAGCCCCATCAGCTTTACGCCTGCTACATCACTTCAGCCTTTCTCTCAGAAGTCTTTCTGACTGCAAAGGAACCTCCACACGCCCTGCAATAAGCGTGATAAGCCCTGGAACAGGTCAGACCATACAAGGGACTTCAACAACTCTGAACGACAGCTGTTAAGAAAGGAGATCACTGCTTCTTTCCAGCACTCAGAAAACGACAACAGTGTGTGATGCATTGCCATAAGGAAGGGGGAAGAAGAGATTGTGATTTTGCATAGGATGGACAATGGTAAAAAAAGAGCAACTGTCTTTCCCTTCAGGCCTTTATTCAGCAGAAAATCAATTTATTGTTATATGGAAAAATCAGTCCCTATGTTCCTGGGGATGAAAAAGTAACTAAGATTTTGTCCACTTTATGAATTACACCCCTTTCATTCAGTTTAAGGCTCTGATAACAGCCATAGATGTAGAATATAATTTTCACATCTGTTGGCAAGTGCACCTGTACTGAAACTACGAGTATTATGAATGGGCAGTTCTCATCCAGCACACTACATAGTCACTCAACCAAAATTAACCACTTTCAGAGAACTTCCTTTATTTATTTCAAATTTGAGAATGCTGACTGAATGTGAATGTCTTTATTTTCTTACAAGTCCTGCTTTTTCTTGCATCAAACCCTTTATCAAGCTTTTGTCAAGGCTTAGAACTAATGGTACATCCATTCCACTTGTCAGGGTAGACCCTGAAGAATGATTCTTTTTCTTCATTCAGTACTAGAGCCTGACACCAAGTGGGACAATGACCTTGCTGCTAGTCACAATAGTGAAAATGAGCAGACAAGGATATCGCATGCAGTCTATGTGATGCTAAAAGGAAATCTGGAGAAGATATAGACTTTACCCCTGCAGTGCAAAAAAGTATTTACCCCACAAGGGTAGTGCTAAGAGAATTCAGGTAGATTAATCTCTACTCCAACTGCAAATAATATGGAAAGCCAGACAAAGCTGTGAATGAAGAAGGATTTGTCTGGTGTTTAGTAAATAAATTTTATTTTAAAATAAATATGGTTGTGTTAAAAATAAACATTTATTTTTACATGGTCCTTTGAAGTCTATCAGCAACTTGCAGTTGAGCCTGGGAATGCAGGGATGAGATCTGCAGGGATGGCACACTGTTGATGAGTTAGACAAAGGTATTAAGCAAAAGCACAATGTTGTAGGTTTTATGTAATGGAATGAATGTGCCAGAAGCACTATGACCTCAGTAAAGAAAACCAGTTTATATAAGGTAGGGCAAGCCTATTGCTTAAAAGGCCATGCAAGATCTCATTAATGCTATAGATAGTCAGTCACATCATAGCATAGTGGTCACACAAGTGACCAGATGCATTCAACAGGTGCTCATAAAAACCAACCGACTGATCGACCGACCGATCGACCAACGCAGCAGGAATACAAATCTCAGTGTAGGGACATGGTGTCTGCCAGTGGATAACAATGTTATCTACTCATACTAGAGACACAGTACAACACTATAGAGACAACACTTTGGAAAAGGTACTCTTAACAAATACTAGAGATGAAATACTTACAGCTATTCTTTCATATTTGCCTCACAAAATCTAACTACTTTGTCCATGCACTGTGCTTGCCATTATATGCCTGCACCACATGCAAAGGCAGGTTCCTGCTCTCTCCCCTCACGCTTTGCAGTGTGCTGCACTCCTCATGCTGTCACAAAAGTTGCCTCATGTTGAGGCAGCATCTATTCTTGAATATAATCCCAGAACTGGAAAAGTCAGTGAATGAAGATTCATTTATTTTTGCTGAAGACCAATGTCAGCATGAAAACAGGTGACTTTACAGTCAATTACAGGTTTAAATAGAATGCTTCCACCAACTAAAGTAGCAGGCTGCTGAGAAAAACTTCCAATACAAGCAGCAGGGAAAAAAAAAAAAACCAACAAAAAACCCATACCTAACCACATTTTAGAAGGAGCCTGGCCTGTGTCTGAATTGATTTTGTGATACAGCTGCCACCGAGAGCAAAGTAGGAGACTTAATGTAAATATATCTCCCACTCCAATGTCTCCAGGTCAAATACTCCCTTCTCCTGTATTTAGCAGGAGATTGTGAGCCACACAAGCCCATTTATAAGCACTCCACTACAGCTGAGTAAACTGGACAAATAAAATTCCACTGCACCTGTTTCATCAACAGAACAGGTTTCAGTGATATTCCTTTGTCTTCACATGATCCCTCCCTTTTGGGAAAAGAGGTGGAATTTCTGCCATTATGGCTATCACATTCCTCCTCAGTGACCCAAAGAAGATGCAAGAGGAAGTGAGCTAAAGTCTCCATTGAGATGCATCAATTTTACAAGACGATTAATGGGCAAAACCACCACCGACTGTGATCGCTTAGTTTTCTACTCAAGAAAACAACCCTAAAATGCTGTTACCACGTCACAGCGAGAAGGGAGATAAGAAGGCTCCGTGTAACAAGGGGAGGCTAGAGGAGATGTCCTCTGGAGGTCTCTTCCATGTTCAGCTATTCTGTTATTTTCCTTAAACATATGCAAAATAAAATGTGTGGATGATCCCTGTGGCCTTGGCTGCCCCACTGCCAGATCCTTCACCACATACATGACTGTGGGTGAACAGGGGACAAAGAATGGTAAAGTCCCTGACACCAGACCACATATCATTTCAGACGTTCAGAAGTGAACTGTGAATAGCATTGGCAGGTTCCTCCCTGAGGGAGGAACCTGAGGCAAATTAAAGGAGACAGAGAAAAGTGTAAAGGAAAGCAATCAGGAAGAGATTCACCTGCCCAGTTCAGCTCACATGACAGAAATGGCAGGTGAAGAACTATGTAGTGGAATGAAGAGCAACTTAGGAGGAAAGATCTCTCCACAGTGATTATTTTTGTATTGCCTAATGAAAATAAATTAATGACTACATAAACCTATAATCTCACGCTGGTATTTCCAGGAGGGCTGGCAGATACAGAGAAAGGATCATGCTTTGAAACTCTCATTCTGCCTCTGGGTATTTCTACATCCAGAAGAAAAACAGCAAATGAAATCATACAGCATATCGCAAGCAAAGCTGATTTGCAGCGATTAAACGTGATTCACATCCACCCCACCTCCTAAATGAAGACAGTTAAAAAAAAAGAAGATTAAAAAAAAAAAAAAGAAAAATAAAAAGTTTGTGACCCAAAATTCATAATTACTTATATTTTACATTTGCAGTTTTGGCCCAAAAGGCAGGACTGACTAGAGCAGACACTAAATGGCCTCCATGTAGCTGAAGAATGGCCTCCATGGGCAGCGAATGCAGCTATCTCATACCCTCTGTTTCCACCTAAACCCTGACCCCTGCCTCTGCATCCAGACAGGGAGCTGCCCACATTGACAAGCACTTTTATCCCTTTCCAAATTTGTCTAAGATATGCTAGCTCACTGCACTTGGGACTTCAGCCCACAGATGGCAACAATAATTGTTCCCACGACACGGAGCTTTTGGTGGCACTGCCTCAGCCCAGTCACTCTATAAATAGCCTATCAAAAGTCAAGTCCAGAGGAAAGAAAAAAAATAAAAATCCTTTGGCAACCCAAATAGGCAAAAGCCACTTCCTTTTATTCAAGCAGTTGCAGTAAGCCTAGGGCTGTCTTTCCACACGCAGACAGAATCTATCTCCCATTTGTTTCCCAAGAATCTCTTTTTTCACACCATAAGAGTTTCCAGCTTTCACATACCTTGCGTTCCCTCCTCGCTGCACATCACGGTGTCACCCCACTGCCATGGCCCGGCAATCCCGGCAGACAGCTGCTGCGCTCACTGGAGGCATGGCATGCACTGGCCGAAGGGAGCCTGCCAGCACAATGAGCAGTGCACTCTGCCTCAGCGAGCACCACTGCCTCAGCACCCCCCAGGGAAAGCCCTAGCAAGAGCAGCCTCTCTCGAGGCACCTCCACCACATGCCTGCCACCCAACACCAACCCCAGCTGAGCCAGTGGCCTCGTCATGGGGCAAGCGCAACCTGGTCATTGCCAGGCACCAGTGCTTTCCAGGAAAATGCTGGTTTAGCTCCACTGTGTCACCATACCCGGTGTGAGGGCAGTGGGCTGTGGAGCTGGTGCCTCGGGGGCAGCACAAGCTGCCATCCCCTATCACATCAAGGCTAGGCTGGGAGAAGGCAGAGCTCTGGGTAAGCAAGCGCTTTCCCTTCAGCTTGTCTGCCACTTTTCACATCTTGGCACAGCAACAGAACACTGGAGCAGTTCAGGGGGCACAGCTCACCTCAGAGCCACTGACCCATTTTTGCCCAACTCCCTGCTGCAGCTGCGCCCTGCGCCCAGCACATACCAACAGAGCGGCAGAGGCAGCGCCTGACACGCATCCCGCGCCAGAACCCGCGAAGAAGCATGCGGGAATCCTGCAGGGAGGCAGGGAAGGGGCTGAAGAACACGAAAACAGGGAGGCGGTGGCCCAAGAACCAAAGACATTAAGGGAGATAAAGAGGCACTGAAAAGCTCACTTGGGCAGTAAGGGCACAGAGGAAATATTCCCAGAGAGAAAAAAAAAAAAATACAGCAAGGGGAGAGGGACCAGGAAGGGCAGTTGGAAACTCCAGAAGAGCTATATGCACCCCCAGCACTGTTTTTAGGGAATATGATACAGGTGACACTGACTGTTTGCACCCAGGTATGACTTGGAACTGAGCTGGGAGACAGAAGGACGTTTGGAAGCATGTGCCTGAGACAAGGGATCTGTTCGTCATGTGGGCACTCTGCTCGCGGTGGCTGTGCCGTGGGGCAGCGGGAACCCATACTGCATGTGCAGCTTGCCCGAACTGGCACCGGAGCCAGGCCAGGAGGGATGAAGGGGCACAGCTCAGCCCAAGGGCTATGGAAAACGGGATGTGCAGAGCTAGACGGCCTCAGGTGGGAACAACAAAGACAAAGCACAGTCAGCATGGAGCTGTAAGGAGATGATAGCTGGCATGGCCATGCCGCTGGCTTCAACCAGATAGTGGGAGGCACTGCTAGGACAAGCCCTGAACTGAATCAGCTGGAAAAAAAGATGGAGCTTGGCCGTTGCAGAGGGCAGGATGATGCCAAGGACTTAACTATTGATGATACTGTAGAAATATGATTTAGACATTACTCTTAGAATGCAAGAAAGATGGGATAGCATAATTAGCATGCAGAAGATGCACTAGAAAAAAAATATCTAAGCAACTTTTAGATAAAACACTGCCTCCCTCCCACCCCTGAAATAAACCCATGACCCGCTTATGGTGATAGGAAGCAACTTCCCACCGAGCCAGGCTGTTCGCAGTGACTGCTACTGTGTAACCTGCACCTTGTTCTCCATGCAGTGGGATCTCCCAGTGCTAGAAGCAAGGCGTGGTGACACAATAGGCCCCTATACTGACCTAGAGTTTCATAGTTTCTGCAGCTGTTTAGGTGGGGAAGAGAAAGTGGAAAACCCAAGAAACATAAGGAGTGAAGAGTATGGCTTCTGGGTTTTTTAAATAGAAAAAGAAAGCATCAAACCAACAGAGATAAAACAAATTAAGTGATAAGAATCGTTTCTTGCTGAACTGTTAATAGGACATCAGTTGAGTAAGGGATTTTTAGGTAAAAGAGGTGGAGCTGAAGCACTTACTAGCTAGTTATAGTTTGGGAGGACTGCCAGGGAATGGGCTGTGTGAAGAAAAAAGGCAAAACAAGAGAGGAAAGATTTAGGCAGGGCTCACCTTCTTCATTTGGAAGTCAGCTTAGCACTTTATCAAGGAGTCATTTCTCATCCTCTTTCTCTCCACACTGTCATTTTTGAAATATTTTTTAAAATGTCTCAGTCATGAATTCTAAGTACTATTTCCAAAAGCATCTGGTAACTTAAATCCCTTAAGGATATGTTATATCCTTATATATATCCCAATATAAATATAAATATCCCAAAAGGCTAATGATAAGCAGCTGGCAGTGAATCCCAAGAAACACATTATATTGTAAAATGGTTTGTGGAGATGGAATCTAGGAACAACAGTTTTCCGTAATGAACATGTTGATCTAAGAGAAGACTTGGGACAACAGCAAACCAGTCCAGAATTTTGGGAACCAGTAGCCTAGGATGGCCTAATCAACCAGAACTTTCCATTTCTGGCCTTCCATGTAGAAAACCACTTAGAGTTGCAGGAAACCTTGTAAGGCAAGCACCCTGTCTGTATACATCTACAGAAAGAAAAGGAGCTAAGGTCCCAGCCTTCATTTTTCCTCTGTAAACTGCTAGTCTCCTTTCTGGCTGTTCAGCATGAGAAAAAACTGAATTGGGTAAAGTCAAAAGTGAATCTCACACATAGCACATCCCACATCACCTAGAGGGCTTACCCAAGGATGTTGTTTCACTCTTCCATTTGGCTGGAGAAATTGGCCATATAGTAAGAAACAGCAGACAGTCTTATGAAACTAATGAAATCAAGTATCTTAACTCATGGTAGGGGGCAGGAAAAAACCAAAAGGGCTTTCTACCTATCTGCTGAGAATGGTTCTTGTTAGATACTTTGTTCTAGATAAAGAGGTAGTGGCTGGTCCGGGAAGGACTCCACAGGCTTACATATGAGGGAAGGCAATGCCCACACACTCCTCTACTAAAGTATAAGAAGGAAAAATGCTTCTTCTTCCTATCCTCGGTTCATTCTTCAGTCTTATTAAGAGCTCCCTGCAGGATCTTCAGCAGAAATTTGTCCTTGGGCTATTGCTTTTGTTGTGTGTTGCATACAGAACATGGTAGCAACTTTGCATCACAGTGTTCTTAGGAAAGGAGAACACACAGAGAAGTCCTGGGAAGGACTCCACCACACAGAGAAAACACCAAGCAAGGGGGACAAACTATGCAAGCTGAATGCAGCTCCATCCAGGCAGGACAGCAATACACTGTTAGCAGGAGAAGAGATCAGGAATGGTGATCAAGCCAGATAAGTTTACAAGAAACACAAAGAGAAAAAATACCTTCTAACATTAAGGTTCATTAATGGTTGTCTTTGGCTGTTCTAAGCAGCACATGGAATCTCAGGAAGTAAATGATGGGAATGGTGTTTTGTGGTTTGACAGACTGTCATTATTTCAGTTATGCCTTAAAATATTTACTATTTTCATCTGTCTCCAGCTTCTGTGATAATGGGCCTGCAAGGGCATATCAGCTTTCATTGAATGCCACAAAAAAGGGAAGATCAATTCTTTAAAAATCCCTATTTTCATTTGCCAAGCCTAATTTCCATATTTTTTAAGTGCTTAAGACTTACTGATACTAAATTACTGACTGGATTATGAATCACCTGGATTGTAAACTAGTCATGGTACTGATGCAGACAACAAGCTTTGTGCCATATAGAGCTGCTATATGTCTGTCTGGGCTTTCTGCCTCAGAAGCAGCACCGTATGAATGTAGCTACATTTCTTTCAGGATAAGAAGGATAAAAAGGCACACACATTTTAATCATTCTCAGAGCTTAAGCAAATAAAAAGCACTTACTAATTTTAATTGCTTTATAAGTCTCTAGCACAATGAACTGTATTTAAAAAAAATATTTCACACGACTCAAATCAATTCATGAAACAGGAATTTAAGGTGACATATTGACAAACATTAACTATCCATTGTATTTGCACTTGGTAGTAACCAGAATATTTGTACTCTCAATGTCCCAATCAATCTCTTATTTGAACAAATTACAACCCAACTTTAAGATTGTGTCTGCAGCCAAAACTAGGTTCCACATTACATTTATTTTTTAGAGTATTAAGTGCAGTGCAGCAACATTTGACGTTGCTGAGAGATCTTGAATAGACGCAGATTAAAGCCAAGGAAGCACCGAAAGAACGTTATATACATAATTATATAACAAATGTAAGCAGTTTGGTCTAATGGACTGTCTTAAGCTTTGGACAGGAAGACAGTCATGACATTAGACTGAGTGGTCAGGCTTGGTCAGATTTTGGCCCAATACGATTACTGGGTGATATGTAATTTACTCTACTTTCTCCTATAAGCCTTTCACAGGCAATACCACAGGCCCCAGGGCAGAGTGCACATTAAAGGCAATGATAATACCATTATGACTGTTTCTTCTTACTGAGTCAAGTTCATAGATCTGGGCTGCACATTCCCTGTCCCATGACCAAGTTGCTGCCATTTGCCATTTTTCTTAATACTAGTTCCAGCAGCACTGGCGATAGGGCCCAAGCTAGTTAGGATGACAGAGGGTATCAGCACTGGGCTTCCTCAGCTCTGCTCCACAGTCCACCTCCCCTTCAATGCCATCACCTCTTGGTGAAGAAGTGGAGCTATGTTAGATGTGGCAAGTTACAACTCCTGCTATTATAGTGTCTGTAGCCTAACAGGCTGCCTCTGGTGGCAGGCTGAACTAAGGCCTGAGTGGAGTTTCCAACCATGTTCTTGGCACCGAGAGATGGTCACGCCAGCTCCAGCCCAGGGTGCTAAAAGCATCAGAAGAAGCTGTCAGTATGCGTTCCCTGTGAGCAACGATTTAATCTCCTCACTCTCTGCACTTCTGGCAAACGTCAAACACTTGTAATGAGAGAATCAACAAAGAAGTGGCTGCCTAAGGGGCGGGGGGGGGGAAAGGGTCTCTCACCTTGGCAGGCTCGTTCATCATCAGCAGGCTGGTAACCAGCTTTGCAGGTGCATCTTCCAATGGCCACCATCCACTCTCCTTCTCCATTGCAGTGTAGCCGAACACCTGAGAACCCAGTCGTGCTTGTTTCTTCAGCATTTGGCACACACATCCCTGGTGTCTCCACCAGCGAGGTCCTCTCCCCTCCAGCAAAAGTTTCAGGGAAGGAGGCAAATCCTTTTACCACAGCTGGGCACTTGTAGAAGAAGACTTGGACTGCCACCAGAGACATGCAGGCTCCCGAGTCCTGGAAGGCCAGGTAGAAGCCACGCTTGGTGAGTGGCCCAAAACTACGTACTTTAACATTCATCTTTACCACCTTCCCAGTGCTGTCTACCTGGGAAAAGCTTTCATCAGCTGCAATAGTATCCACTTTGGTCCAGGGGCCCTCATGCCACTCTGGCAGTTCCTGAGAGGCTACGTCAGCCTCTGACTGGTGGTAGTAGAGTGTGAAAGTCTCCTTGCAAGAAGAGGCCACGGTGCGCATGCTGGCACAGTCTCTCACTGAGAAACGGAGGCGGACATGGGCTCGGTGGGCTCCGCGTCGCTCTATGAAGTGAGTACGCAACCAGTTATTCTGACCTGGTTCAGCCACGTTACAGACTTCAAAGGTTCGGATCAGGCGCTTCTTGTCATCCAGGACACTTACCTCATCCCACTATAATGGATATATGGGAGAGAAGAGGAAGAAGAAATACTAAAAAAAAAAAAAATGGATTCAGCATTCAACTGCACCAAAAATACAGGACAGGCCACCTCCTTCCCCTCCTGTCTCCTTGCCATGTCTATGAGAAGACTTGAATTTGCTGATTGCATGTGTAGCTCAGCACTCTGGACATGGCAAAGTATGACCCTGCAAAGAAGAGCTGTTAAAGTGTACAGAAACTGTTGTGACAGAAAACAGTTCATGTAAACCTGTCACATGGCACTGAGAAACTTAAAATCAGAGTCATCTTTCTTCCCTCGTTTCCCCCACCTCTTATCTCCAGAGACAAGACGCACAACACAAATAAATGAGACAGAGAAAGAAAACACTGTTCTTTGGAGAAAACTTTAAAGCAGAACTCCCTTCTACCCAGCTTTATGACAGCTGGAGCTGTGCTCTGCCATCTCTGATGCACACAAGCC
Source organism: Falco biarmicus (assembly GCF_023638135.1). NCBI lineage: Eukaryota > Metazoa > Chordata > Aves > Falconiformes > Falconidae > Falco > Falco biarmicus. The sequence continues at coordinate 92,673,802 of NC_079292.1, forward strand.
AACTCAGCATGGCAGGTCCAGGATCTGTTCTGTGCCAGCAGGAAGGCACGTGGGAGGGACAGGGAGGGGTGGAAGCAGCTTACTGCATGAAGCTGTAAGAGAAACCCCTTCTTACCCTCTCAGCTGTCTTTACAGAATAGGTATGAGGCCCTGGGTATGACAAACGAAGCATGTAATGAAAGAGAAGGAACCTGTGCAAGCACTCTCACCAAGGTCAGATCGACCAACTTCTCACAACAAGACCTGCATTAAGACCAGCCCCGAGAAGAAAAACAGCAAGGTACGGTCACTGGTGACTCCCTCTTGTGCAAAACAGAAGCACCCATTTGCAGACTGGACTGCTTTTTCGGGGAAGTTTGCTGCCTCCCTGGGGCCTGGGTTAGGGATGTCTCCACTCGATGAACAGCCTTCAGACCATTATTCACCCCTGCTCTTTCACGTGGGTCCTAATGATGTTGCAACAAAAAGTCTAAAGTTGATCAAAACAGATTTCAGGCCCTGGGAAGAATGCTAAAAAATTCAGCAGTGTTTTCTTCAGTCCTCCCTGTAATGGGGAGAGACTTTGGATTAAACAGGCAATCCCAAGATATCAATACCTGGCTTCAGGACTGGTGCCTCTGCCTAAACTTTTGGGTTTATAACTATGGAAGAGTCTTCAAGGTACAAGGCATGCTGGGGCCTGATGGGACCCACCTGTCCTGCTAGGTGAAACACATCTTTGCTCATAAGCTGATAAGAGGGCTTCGATTTAGAATTGGTGGGGAAGAGGATACCAACAGGAGAGCTGAAAGCATGCCAAGGGTTGGCATGGCATTGCCTGAGGGTGGCAATGCTAGTGGGAACATTTATGCTGCTCCTGGGAGCATGGAGGGCTCAGCACTACATCTGAAATGCTTGTACACCAATGAATGCAGTATGAGAAACAAACAGGATGAACTGGAAGCATTGGTCAGTTCCCAGAACTATATCATTGGTATCAGTGAGATTTGGTGGAACGAGTCCCACAGTTGGGAGTTGGGACTGTAGCTGGGATGAAGGGCTACAGGCTGCTAAAGGAGGGACAGGCAGGGCAAGGAAGGCAGAGGAGTTGCCCTCTACATAAGGGAGAGGTTTGATTGTACAGCCCTTACAGTTAGTCATGATGTGGTTGAAAGTTTCTGGGTAAGGAGCAGGGGGATGGAAAACAAAGGAGACATTGTAGTGGGTGTCTACCACCCATCACCCAGCCAGCATGTTAGCACAGGTGAGTTATCCTATAGACAATTAGGAGAAATCTTTGGGTTGCTAGCCCTTGTCCTTATGGGAGATTTCAACTTCCCAGACATCAGCTGGGAATACCATACTGCTCTGGACAAGAAAGCCTGGAAAAATCCTGAGTTTTGGGGAAGAAAACTTCTTGTCTCAAGTACTTAGTGAACCAACTAGGAGAGGTGTCCTCCTAGACTTGGTATTTGTGAATAGAGAAGGACTCATGAGAGATGCAATGGTAGGTGACCGTCTTGGCCACAGTGACCACACAATGGTTGAATTTAAAGTTTTCAGTGTAAGGAGAGAAAAAAGGACAGCAGTTTTTACCCTGGATTTCAACAGAGCAAACTTTATTCAGGGAGATACTTAGCAGCGTTCCCTATGAATCTGCTTTTGAGGGCTTAAGATTCCAGGAGTGCTCATATGTTTTTAAGAACCACCTTTTAGAAGCAGAGGAGCAGGCAATTATAGTGTGTTGGAAGTCAACCAAGTGGGGCAGAAGACCACCTTGGCTGAAGAGGGAACCCCTTGTGGAGCTCGAGGAAAAAGAAACTTTATGATCTCTGGAAGCAAGGTCAGGCTTTGCAAGAAGATTACAGAGCTGTAGTTCATATATACAGGTAAAAGACACGAAAGGCCAAATCTCAGAGTTGAAACTGGACAGTGCCATTTCAGATAACAAGAAAGGCTTTTTTAAGCACATTAACAGCAAGAGAAGGTCCAAAGAAAACATCGGACTGATAACTATTCAAGATGGTCATCTAACTAATAGGAATGAAGAAAAAGCAGAGGCATTCACATACTTTTTTTGCCTCAGTCTTTAATAATACTGATAGACCTTGGGCTTCCCAGTCCCCTGTGTCAGAGGACCATGGATGCAGGGACAGTGACTTTCCATTTGTGGACACTGGAATTGTAAGGGACCAGCTGCATCAGCTGAATTTTCACAGGTCCGTGGGGCCTGATGGATTCATCCCAGAGTACTGAAAGAGCTAGCGGATATTACAGCAGCACACCTCTTGATCGTCTACCAAGGTCTTGGGAGTTTGGGGAGGTCGCTACTCACTGGAAGCAAGCCAGTTTACATTTTTTTTATTTACAATATTAATATTGTACAATACAATACAAAATTTACAAAAATTCCAGTTTACAACATAGGTGTGAGGGAAGACCCAGGAAACTACAGAATGTTAGTCTCCAGAGGGTGGAAGGAAGAGGGTAAGGAGGTGGCAATAGTATCCCACCCAGCATCCTCTTCTCTTAATAATCTGTATTTGCACAACGTATCATGTTCACATTGTTCATATGTACAAAATCCGTAACTCTCACTGGTTCCAGTTTCCCCTTTTTTCACCATATGCATGCACACATGTATGCCTCCCTATCAGAGGCGCCATCAAGAAGACAACAAGGGAAATGCTTACCCCATCAGATGGGTGGGTGGTCCAGCCAATCTCTGAGGTCTCTCCAGTTGTATCCAGAAGTATTTCTGTTTATATGTAGAAAGTAAATAAGAAAAAAGTATTTTGTGCTTTTCCAAGTCAGGGTACAATCTTATCTGTCCCTCACAAGACTGTCTCTGAAAAAAACCTCCAAGCACGTGTCTTGTAGCCAGCTTACACACTCACAGAACATACAATCATGGTTTGAGATTAAATAGGACAGGCTACTTTCACACTAGTAAATTAAGCAGGGCCAAGACAGAGGCAGAGGCACTGGACACATAATCATGCTAACTCATGGTTAGCAAGTTGCTTGGCAATATTCTGTCCAGGCAAAAACTTTTGCAGGCAGTGTAAGCACACTGACAGCACAGAACGAGTAATGCCATGGGCAGCACAGATGAGGCCACCCTCTGTTCGGAAAGGCCAGGGTGGGACAGAGAGATGAGTCACATGAATACACGCCAGTCTCCTCAGGACCACGGCTGCCCATTTTATTTGCAGGTGTAAATGTGGACATAAGGCCAAGACACTCTTTGTTTCCAGCTCTGGAACCAGGTTTCTGTGGGAGTTCAGGATGATGACCCAACTGATCCTGTAACAGCTGCACTTTGCCCTGGAGTGGGCCATTAGGCTGCAAGCCTACATACAAGTCCCAGTTTTATCTGACAATCAGTATTACATAGACTCTTGCATTATACTGCTTGGGAGTAGGGTACATGCAGAACTTCACAGGCCTAGTTTATTCCCACAACTAGTTTGCATTTCCATTGTTACTGAATCTACCGCTGGAGAGAGGTATGAGGCTTGTCAGCTCTTGGAGATGTTATTCTCTGTTCAGGTACAGAGAAATACAGAAGAGACTGTGACAAGCTATACACATAGTATTCTGCAGAAGTGAATGTCAAGGTCTGAGACCACCCTGGAAGTTACTGGTGTGCAAGCATGTGCACTTTTCTGTGTACATTTATAGTGAGGACATAGGGGAAGAAGAAGGTATTTACATGTGTTGATATATACCGTACAAATCGACTGCTTTTTATTAAATTCTGGAAAAATCAATCTCTTTTGTTTGCTTATTTTAATCCTCATCTTTTTACCTTGTTGCTTTGTTAACAAAACACAACACAAAAAAACAAATAGAAAAAACCAAAACCCAACAGCAACATCCAGTTTATTTACAAACAAGATTCATTATTACCTTTGCACACATTTAATGATATGACCGTTCTATGTTTTATGCAAGAAAGATGCTCAATAGTTTCTATTTCCAAATTATGGAGTCCTGACTTCATTATCCCTATCAGTGGTCCTGGGGCTTCACTCCACATCAATCAGCGGAAAGGAAAGACTAGACTCATACTAAAGCAGACGTGATCAAGTGAGCAAGTTTATCCAGACCTCAGGCTTCATCGATGCCCCCAAACCCATCTTCCATATATTCCTACAGCAGATCAAATATTTGTCAGAGCTTCCTGAGGAGGTGATGCAGTTCCTTGCTTCAGAAGCAGTGCAAAATATCTGGGCTGGCTTGCCAGAACTGGAAAGAGCTACTGGTTACAGCTAAAGCACAACCTCACTAAAATACCTAAAACCCACAAAAGGCTGAGCAGCTCGGCACTCAAGGATAGCTCAGCTCAGATGGCTCCTCTGTGTGGCAAAATACCTGTGAAAAGCCAGTTCCTCCTTCAGGTATAATCTTCCTCTAGGCTGTCCTGGCAGCAGAGGGACTTGGCAATCCCCCACGCATGTTATTGTCCCAATGGCACAGTCCGGCCCATGGGCTGCACTCGGTCATGCCAGTACTTTGCCACTGAATTTCCAAACATGGCTTTGATATGCTGGAATAATATACAAGGTCATTTTTCAACAAAGAATGAACTTTTTTTTCTAATCAGGTCTGAGTCTCCTACTTAGCAAAGTATAAAATCAAGTATCCCATGGAAGCTCTAGAAGAAGTTAAAATAGAGAAAAGTTAATCAGGGCATAGAAAACCAGATAAAAAGTAATAAAGGAAAGAAGAGGGAACACAGAGAAATCTTGCTTAGCAGCCTGGGCTCTGCCATGACTAGCACAAAGCATATTCTCCAGGCGGCTTCTCACCAGTGAGCAAGGTAATCTTTATCAAACATATGAGTATTTCACAGATGAACAGATACAGGCAGCCTGAAGCAGACAGAACTGTCCCTCTCACAGTGAATATTTTAAGTCAGGAAGCATTAGAAAAACAAGAAAAGTACACAAGAATGTTGTATGCATAAATCTTATTCAGTGACCTATGGTCAAAAGTCCCCCACCATTTTACTTCTTTTCCTCCCTCTCCCACTGGCTGTATGCCTCAAAACAAATACCCAGTCACACTAGCTGCATGTACGCTCATGAATCTAACAAGCTGTTAGACTGCTCTCTAATTCTGAGAACAAGCTGCACGGTATGGCTCATGTTCACGTGGCTAAAAACTCCAACCCACAGAACTGCATGGCTGCATCTAAACCATCTCTCAGAAATGGTCCTTGGTCCGTACTAACCTCTGATCTATGCTTAGGCACTGTTTGGGATAAGGTTAGTTGGCATGAGCCAAACCCATGACTGTGCTAATGATTTAACAGTATGAATGACTACATACCATCAAGTGTACAGGTATAAGCCTTAACTCTGCCACTTTGCTAGTACTGATGTAGCATTCCACATCCTCAGCATGTGGGGTCAGACCAGTATTCTGCTGCTCTCCAGTGCAGACAGCAATGATCTGTTCAGCTGAATTTACCAACCCAGAAGAAAAACTGCTTACGACCTTTCTATCTTGCTTTCTATCTTGCTCAAAATCGAGGGTACTGCAAGGACAGATCAAAGACAGGTCCAGGTCACTCTATGATGCTGCTAGAGACAAGACCGACAGAACCGTATTCCACTCTGGATTAAAAATTATTAATAATCATGGTATCTGAGCAATCTGGATCATTTAAACACACAAAATGATTACATTCTTCTTTGACTTCTGCTTTAATCTTACATTTTTGAAGAATGAGATTCCAATTTCTTATTAAGACTGTTATTTCAAAAAGAAAAATAGATGAGGAGAGATTCTCCTGTATTTCTCTTCCCTAAACTAAAATAAAACCATCATCTTTTATAGAAGTGTCAAATGGATTCATTACACTCTTCATAAAACAAAATTCAGAATTAATTACTCTCTCTTTTCAGTGTTGTCTATCCTTACAGGCCAGAAAGCGTGAAAAAACATAATCCCAAAGACTCGTGCTCTTAACAGCCTATACTTCCACCACAAACCAATCTCTTCGGCTGCACTATACTGTAACATCAACATCAAGATCAACCAGGAAGAGGTTGGAAGTTGCTATTACAGATCAGGCTGTTGAGAATAGGCATGTTCATGATTTTTGGATTTTGGTTATCCTATACTTTTAAGCAACACACTTTGGTGCTTGTGTTACAGGCAAAATGTTCCCCTGATTCAAAGGATGACAACTCACTCAAGGATGACTGAGCCTTGGACAATATTCACAAAGGCAGAGATGGCCTAACAGCTTTCTAGATTGAAGAACATTTGTCCTGACGGTGTCTTAACATTAGAGTGGTACAAGAGGGAATTACAGAACCCAAGACCAGGCAAACTATAGCCACTGAGAAGAAAGCTGATCCTGAGAAGACAGCGAAAGGATCCCTTTACCTGTGGGATGAGAAGCTGGCACTAAGAATGACCAGACCATAGAACCACAGAATGAAACAAGCTGGAAGGGTCATCCTGATCAACACCTCTCCCAAGGCCAGGCTAAACTACAGTAGGTTGCTCAAGGCCTCATCCAGTTGAATTCTGAATATATTCAAATGTACATGTACATCGGCAAAGGGCACTAGGGTAAAAGGTCGAGAGAGTTTGCTTTGCTATGCAGCAGAATGCCCCAAGCAGTAACATTCTCCGGCTTAACAGATTTCTTGAAAAAAACAGAAATACTGCTGGGCTTACTCTGCCTTGTATGATCATGCCTTGAACGTGAACAAGTAGGAAGACACTGAATGCTCTTTAAGAGAGCTGGAAAGAGGAAGCATTCTCTGGGTTTGTGCATTGTGAGGGGTTGCCAACTCCAGTAACCTCACATAAGCAAGACTTCTGCAGCTTCATGTCTCCAGGTCCAACCAACAGCAAGGCAGAGCAGGCATTCCCAACAAGCACACACACAAGCACATGTAAGCACTACATGCATACAAATGGACAGCCACGAAGATCAACACAGGCAGAAACACTCACCGGTCATGCAAACAGAAACAGCACCACCAACGGCCTCATCCTGCTCCCCTTTCTGGCTGGTCAGGATGAAGGTCTGTTAGTGGGAAATACATACACATTTATATAAAATATGGACCCCTGCAATAACTGCCCTTAAGCACCCAGTCTCTAGTAGCTGACTTCTGGATCTGTGGTCTCCCCATTTGCTGGCACCTATGCGTACAAGCACCTGAAGCTTGTAGCCCTTCTCCTGTTCCTAATATTCAGACACCCTCACCCACTGATACATTCCTTCACACGCACACACAGGCACACTATGGGTCTTCGACTAACTGGTTTCAGGCATGCAGTCTACCCAGGAGCTGTCCCTGGACCCACGTTCTCCCAGGTTGCAGGCACACAGACACGTGAGCTCACAGCTGCAGCCAGCTGCTGCAGTGCTGTGCCAGGCCACGGAACCTCACTCAAACGTACCGAAACACGTGCTGGCACGCACCCCATGGGTCCTGCCTGTGACCGGCCTCGGGCACTCAACCTACCCAGGAGCTAGCCCTTGGATCGCCTTGCCTCTGGCTGCATGGAGATATGCAATACACAGACAGGACTCTCAAAGAACCCCCCAGAATTTGGGGTCTCTCCAGCAGCTGGCCTAGACCCCTTGATCCCCTCAGTAGGTAAGATAGTTTCTCCAGCTGTATCACCGAGACACGAGACACGCACACAGACAGTACTCTCATTCACCCCCGAGACTCTCCAGTCTCTCCCTGGCTTCCCAACCCACTTAACCAGCCAGTCTGGTTCAACACTCACTAGAGATCACAGACTCACTCATAGGAGCTTGCTCACTCCAGTTGGTGGCTTCACAGACACACAGATTCTGTGACTTGTGCTCCAACCTGAGTTCCTGGCACTTGACTTTGATCTATTCCAGGCTCTCCAGTTGCCAGCCACACTGACACACGGCCCTTATCACCTGCGGTTCAGCTCCAGCTGCTGGCATTTAAATGTCTGTATACACACATTATCACAAAATAAAGCCTCCTTACCCAGGTAACTAGTAAAACATTGAATTTAATAAGAAGACAGGGCAGACAGTGGTGCTCAGGTGCTGGGCAAGGCCTGACAGCTTACAGCTGACCAGCTGCCCCTTTACCCATGACTGGCTCCTTATCCATCTTCTCACACTTGATCCTCCCCAAAAGAACCTTGATCCTTCCATTCCCCTGCCCATGGCTCCTCCCCTGAACAACCCACAGCAAGTTTTGCAGAAGCCCCAAATGATCCCACAGTAAATCCCATGCCCCTGCTGGCAGTTACCCTCTTGATCTGCAAGGTGCTCCAGAGAGCACCCCCACTGCCCCTTCTCCATGGGTTCCCTTCCCACTCAGCAGGCTGGTCACACTCCTGCGAGAAGCCAGGTCAGGGCACTCATTTTTCTCTTTGGTTATTCGGGTTCCCCTGCCTTTCACTGTTCCTTTGTGCTCCTTTAAGTGTGGGGAGAGGAGCCTTTTATCATGCAACAACAACAAAAAAAATATATATGGGGTCTATCACTTGCAGGCAGAATAGAGTGAAACATTTGGGAAGACTTAAATACACTAGAACTTCTTCCAAAATTAAACAGCTATTGCCGTGAAGTATCAATGGCTAGTGACATATACTGGATCAAGTATTATATTTTTCAGAATTAGTTGATGAAACAAGTGAAAAACCAAACAAAAGTAGCCAAAAAAATCTCACTTGTTCATAGCTACTTTTTACAGCTCAGTTATGATTTAACATGAAAAAAAAAAGCTACAGAGTTATAAAATATGCCTCCTAATGTAAGAGCATATATACAAAACCAACCTATATAAGAAAAATGAGTTTGATTTTTTCTTGTATAACACTGTATTGTGAAGTCAGTTCTGCAATGAATAGTCCCGTGTATTACCTCTGTACTCATATTCAATTAATAAAAAAAGGTATTAGCAGCCAATGGGATATGTATTTAGTAAGTTCCATGAAGTATAATATTTTTAACTACTTGCTGTGTCAGAGCAAAATGCTGACACTATCAGAACACTGGAGTTATCATCCGCACGGAGGAATTCTCCCACCCCTATCAGGAGTGATGTGCCATCTGTAAAAGACAGAAATGACACCCAAATGGTCTAGGATACCGAAATACAGAGCTTTTTGTGAGGTAGCACAGATACTAAGACTTAAGAATGATGGTATTGTTCTCTTTACCTCCCCTATTCTTTTGTTAAAGCTGTAGGGAGACTGCCAGGATTAGCACGTTGCACTAATTCCTCTGCTGATGTCAGAAAATGAAGACATTGGGAAATATATTTTTTTAAAAAAAAAGATATTAAATGCTTAGTTTCAGCTTTGCAGATGCAATCAAGTTATCTACAGCTTTCCTAGAGCCCTGGTTTCAGCTGGTACAGAGTGAATTTTCTTCCTAGTAGGCTGCTACAGTGCTGTGTTTTCGATTCGCGCCCACGGCTGGTTGCGGCTGTGGCTCAGTGGTGGTTATACCAACTCAAGGACTTCTCAGCTCCTCAGGCCCTGCCAGCCAGCAGGCTGGGGGCACAAGAAACCGGGGTGGGGGGTGGGAGTTGGGGGGTGGGCACAGCCAGGGCTGACCCCAGCTGGTCAGAGGGATAATTCCATACTATGCTTGGTATATGAACCAGGGGAGTTAGCCAGGGGTGGAACCGCTGCTCAGGAACTGGTCAGTGGGTGGTGAGCAATTGTACCTCCCTTTCCATTACAATTACTATTAGTAATATTAGTGTTATATTTTACTTCGTTTCAATTATAAAACTGTTCTTATCTCAACCCATGTGTTTTATTTCCCCCCCCCCCCTCAGTTCTCCTCCCCATCCCATCAGGGAAGCAGGGAGTGAGTGAGCGGCTGCCTGGTACTTAGTTGCTGGTTGGGTTAAACCATGACACCTAATAATACAATATAATATATATTCTTCCACGCTTAAGAGATTCACTCTGCTAACACCCACTTTTGAGTCTAGAACTTACCCAACTGACACTGCTGTCAAACTGACTACTTCTGATGACAGTACAGTGTGTTTTTTAAAGTTTATGTATGTTTTCCTGCTTTTTTTCTTTTCCAAAAACATTAAAAAAATGAGCTTGTGTCTACCAAGATTTAACTAAAGCATATACTGAAAGTCCCAGATACCGTATATTACAGGAATGCTGCTCCTTTTTTTGAAGCTTTAATTAGCTTTGAATATAAACAGTGTTAGTTGCAGCATGAATAGTCCCCTCCTGCCCTCCAAGAAGCAAGAGCTGGCCTGCAGCTCGTCAAGCATCCGCCTGGCAACAGGGCTCCCCGAGCACCCGGACTAGACAGTTATCTGTTACAAGAGAAAACAAATCAAGCAGAGCCGCTGAGACTGACCAAGGGGATAACGCTGACACCCTTCCCTTTACAAACAAGCTGCACATCCAGCCCAGTCCTGTCCACATTCCAAGTATCTACAACAGCAGGATATGACTCTGTCTTGGGCTTTCCAAGCATGTGGCAAAGATTTTGGCATGCAGGGAAGTGTCAGGAAAGAACTGGGAAGAACATAACAGAAAATCTTTGCTAGGATTTTAATAATTTTCGTGATCACAAGCAACTGAAGTAAAAAGTTAATTTACTTTCTATATTTTCCTGAAGTAAAATAACATCCATTTAAACCTTTCTTTGTATATAATAAAACAAAAGGCAATGGTGTTTTTAACTCCAAAGACTACCTTTGAGGAAAGTATAGTTCTCCTCTGCTTCAAAGTCAAGCCAATCTGAGCAATCATTACATTATTTTCAATAACATGAAAACCAGTTCATAGAAAACACAGAGGGAAACGTGAAATAGGAATGCCTGACCTCACAGCCTTTTTCTTGCATATTTCCTTTTGCCAAGGAGACACTTTTAATGCAAAAAGCTTCTACTAAAGCAAAAGAACTATCCTCTCTATATCTTGACCCTCCTGAAGATCTTTAGAAAGGTTGTCCAGCCATTCTGCAGGCTGGAGAGCCTGCTGCAAAATCAAGGCAGTCACTCACATGCAGAACACATCATTCCTTTGGAACATATTTAATGAGCTCTGCAAAATGAACTCCACCTGCGTTTACAGCACTAAACATTTATAACTTAGTCAAAGCGAAACCAATATGCCACAGAAAATTCAGCTCTGTGCCCTAGTAAGAGCTATTTCATTAGCAAGTTATCACTTGCTCTCAGCTGTTTTGGCTGTAGCCCATCAGACATTCTTAAATTCTATGCTTCACTAACTTCTACAATCAGAAAGGTTAACCTAGAAAAATGTGAAAAGATGAACTGTAAACAGCAGTTACATACATATATAGATACAAAACAAAAATACAGATACAGAAACAAAACTCCTATTTCTTTATGTATTTTTGAGAAAATGGGGGAAAAAAAATATCTATTTTTCACCCAGCATGTAGCTCAAAAATAATACTCCCCAAACTAAAACCTCAAAAACTCCTGCAGAGCCATAAATATTGGCAAGTGCAATCTTGATGAAAACTTTTATACAATCCTGTTTCCTGTTTCCTTTCATAAAGCTAATTAAGTTTACCAATGTGTTCTGTTTGCAAAACAGTCTTCCCTCATGTTTCCCATGAAGGTTTTTTTCTAGTCGAAAAATCACATCTAGAAAATTTTGGACAGACATGCTCATTCCTAGTGAAATCAATGCATCTGAATATTAGATCTGTATCAAACAAGTTCAGCTTAACGATTCCTTCTTATGCATTAAAAACAGCAACAGCAACAACATTTTGAATTGCTTACAAGAACTTCTTCTGAGTCATGAAGGGGTTTAAAGTCCCATTAGGTCCTGTAAAAGGGTACTGCCTTCCTTACATCTGAAAAGCATTCTGCATAACAAGTATTTGCTGTATTCATAACGCACAGAAAGATTGTTTGAATACTTTGGCTACTTTTCTTCCCTTCTGTACAGCTTCTCCCTCTTTTCTTAATGATTTACATTAAGTTTTTATGAATATTGTTTTTCCCTGGTTAGGAAACTTCAAACACAGCTTCTTTTTTGACAAGAGGTGATTTGCATTCTGACTGTTTAAATCTAACTCAAATGCCTAAGAAACACTTGGAAGAAAAATTACCTTGACTGATTCTCCCACTCAGTCAATCCTATTCAGTTAGAGGCAAGATATACTTTAGACATCATCTAAAACTTCTAAGAAACCTAGAAAAACTAAAGACCAAACTAGGTATTTCCTATATTTTTCAACTTAAATGTGAAACCTGAAGTTCAAGTTTCTACTCTATATAATAATGAGTCAACAAAACGGCCACAGGCCTTTTTTCTTCTTTATGGATAACTCTGTAGTAAAGCAAAGCTCTCTACATAGTTATCACCAGACTTTCCTTCCCCTAATGCATAATTCTTCTTTGCCTTTTGACCACAGCAAAAACACTCACCTCTGGAACGCAAATTAGCTTTGGAGTGCAAACCTAGGACCATGCAGTAGAGCCACAACATAAGGTACTGAAACCCCTGACTCTGAATTGACAGGAGAAATTCAGCTCATGGGCACATTTGCTGCTTCATCCCCATAGCCAGAATTTTACCTTCTTATTTTAATCCTGGCCACTCAACCATGTGACCTGTGAAGCTGTACCACACAGTGTTCTCTAAATTATTTTATCTCTACAAACTTACAGGAGTGATCACTGAATTCCAAAAATGTCAGTTTTCCTACAGGCATCACTGAGCTACTACGTATTTGCAGAGAATGGACATTTACTCTCCCTTTTCTATCTCTGTTCCTTTACCAGCTACACTAGGGAATAACATAGTACTGTGTAAAATTATTTTTAAATCAGCAGTTAACAGAGTTGAAGAGATTTAAGAATTTGTATTATAATCTTACATTAATTGTTTCCTCTATGAACTTTCCTCCTGACTCTGTTCCCCTCCTAATAAAAGAAGGGATGGTTTAACGAGCTTTCCTCTTCATTATCAATAAGAAAAAAAACAACATTATTTTTTTCTTCCCAGTATCCACCTGCTCTTTCTTAGACCTCACACTATTCTCCTTTTCCTTTCTCTAGGTCTTTTCTTCCTTGTGTCCCTTTGATTCCCTCTCTCCCTCCTCTCCTTTTGCTGAGGCTTTCACATATGCAAGAGATGAACATTCATCACAAAGCAGTGCAGTTCACTGAGCACATGTAGCTGCAAGGATATTTCCTGGAACAAATAAGAGGGTTGTTTACGATACCTCTGCCCTTCTCTAACTCTGTCTCTTAGCTCCTGCTCTCATCACCATCCCTCTTATTATCTGTTCTTTCTTCTCCCTTTTTCTTGGCCTCTCTTTTCCCCTGCTCACCTTTTCTCTGTCCTGCCTTCACTGCTCTATTCCTCCTCTCCTCTGCTGCTGAACACAAACGCCTCTTCTTGTTGACGTGAAGCATTCTCTTTGTATGTATTGTATGAGGCAAATTGTTCAAATGGCAGAGACAAAAAAATCCTGATTTCAGCCACTGTACGCTGCCTTGTAGAACAGCTGAAGCATCAAGAGATTGTTTCACAAAACAAACATGGTGCAAGAACAGGAACACAAAAACCAAATACATGCAAAGCGTAAACAAGGAGCTTATTCCCAGGGCAAAAGATGTATTCTTTGATACTGTCATTTCTGAGATAGCTAGTAGAAATGTTCATTAATGGTCCTTCATAAGAGGGTTTGCCTGTCCCACTAGAAACAATACTAGTATCTTTTCACATCTCATGAGTTAGTGATCAACCATCAAACAGAAAGGCATGTGCTCAGTGCTCATCTGGACTAGGAGAAACAGTGGAGAACACACCTTCCTTCCTTCCTTCCCCCCCCCCCCCCCCCCCCCCCCCGAGAAAACTTTGTTCAGCAGTTACATTGTATAAAATCTGTTCTTACCTTCTAGTGAGGTGGCTAGATGAAAGAAGCAGACCATCCAGAGCCAACCCATTCCCACCACTCTTCTTCCACGGATGCCAGCATCAGAACTCATGAAGACTCTCTGTAGATACCAACATCTTCGAAAAATACACAGCACTCCCTTGAAATGGTCAGAGATTTCTTGGAGTATTCTAGTATCTTCCCAAATGAAAGCACAGAGGCCTTCGCACAGAAACATGGTTAAAAAAAAAAAAAACACAGAAGGTGGAAACAGAGATCAGGTGACAAAAATACAGAACTGGCAGCTTTTATGCACCCACTCCAGCACTTACTGCTTCCAAGACACAGGTGAGAAAAGAGTAGCACAGACCCAGTATTTACCACATGCCCACACCTCCTGCCCCTCAAGGCTTCAGTGCCAGTTGTTCTGCACAAACAGCACACACAGATTTTGAGACATTCATGGCATCAATTGAGACCAGGGTTCTCAGATCAGTTTAACCCACCACATAATACAGGCTGTATTCTTACGTCAGTCCTGACCCTTTGCACCTTTGGCCATGTCTCTTGGAAGGTCCCCATTGCACCTCCCCTGCATGCTTTCAGAATTCTCTCTTACAGGTTACACTTTGTCTTTTCAGAACTCTTCAGGGCAGTAGCCAGGACAGGAGAGTTTTCGCCATTTATGACAACACCAATCTGCATCACTGACACACTTGTAACCATATTTCAGGTGCAGACATTTCTCCCTTTAAGCATATGACTGATAACACTATTGAAGATGGACATATTTTTTTCTATCAGTATGTTGTAGGTGAGGAAGCAAATGTGATATTTAAGGTCAAGCAGGGAGCCTACGTTACAGCCAGGAAAATGTATTAAGAGGGGAAAAATCCAAACAAAATCAAACAAAACTCCACCACCACCATTAAGAACTTGACATACAGGCTTATCTCACAGTCAGGGAGCAGCATGTATAGCCTAATCCAGCACCACATTAGATCAATCCAGCACAATTGGTAAGCAAGCTACTTCTGCCTCCACCTGCCTGATTCTCAGCCCACCAGAGAAATAACATGGTTATTATGTAGGTTACATGCAAAAAGCCAGCATGTTTTGTTTCTTCAGGTGCTCTTTGCGCACAGCATTGAAAACACTTCAGTGTTTTCAGTGAGACAGTGAAGCATAGCTAGGGAGAAAGAAAAATGTCTCAGCACTACAGAGAAATGGCTCAGTAATTTGGCTGAAGTAGGGGGGAGAAGAGTTGTAATTAAAAGGGTCAGCCTCACTGCAATTACCTGAAAACCTAGCGATGGGGGGGTTGAGAAAGTTTGGCCCAGCAGAGGAAAAAGCAGCCTGGGCAGTATGAGAAAAGGCAGAGGAGAGTAATTGTATTTGCTTCAGTAAAGAGGGAGAGAAATTACTGGACGGGATGGAACAGTTCTTTCTTACACTGGCCCTAATAGAACCTAAAGCACCAAAGGCATCCTGGTCATCACCAAAATGTAAGGAAACTAAAGGGACCACAGGAAGAAGCAAAAAATTTGATTCATGATTTCTGAGGAAAGAGAAAAATAAAATCACTTAAATATAACTGAGGAAAAATGAAGATTAAATGGGAGGATGGCTATAATACAGGTACTGCATATAAGCTTATGAAGCATGTATGCACCACAGAAGAATATCACCACTGGCTGAAACTGTAGAAAGGAGAAAATTCCAGGCTGCATGATCAGGAAACCCTTCTTTACAGAAAGAACTACCCAAGCATATAGCAGTGTTCTCCAGGAACAGGGCTGAAGACTACTGTCTGAGCCACCAAAACCAAGACTGGGCACACCAGAACCAAGCCTGCATGACTACTCTACATGGAGTCATAAATACTCAGCATTTTTACTGCCAGGCAATCTATAATATTATAACATCTAAAAGCCTTTTTTTAGGCCAGGCAACTCCCGAGAGATGGGGACTTCTAAACATTCATTTTGAAGGCAAGGAAATGCAGAAACAGAGGTCAAATAAGCTGAAGAAAACTTTCCTTTCAGTCGATGGGACTGCACTCATTTACAGAAGGTTTGAAAGCAGCCCACAGTTCAGGCTTTCTCAATGTCACATAACTTATGAGTGGCAGACCAGGAAAGCGAACCCAGGTGCTCTGGCTGCTGGATCTCAGGCCAAAGTCCTGAAAATACTGGGTAATATGTAAGGAGGAAATCAGTTTGTTCCAACAAAACACACAAAACTAAAAAAACGCTCCTACCAAGAAGGAGAGACAAAATAATTTCTGGCTCCAGGGAAACCAGTTGCTCTCCCTTCCTCCTCATGTGCACATCTCTCTTACAATATCTGTTCAGCTTAACCTGGTAGAACCTGCATCCCAGCAATGTTGCACCACTCTTCAGAAGGCATCATACAGCCTTTGTCTGGATTAGACAGGAAATTTATTTTTCCCTGAAATAAGCTGTGGCTAAAGCAAAAAACTGGTTTTGATTTAGGAGTTAAAAAAAAGGTAAATCTATCATTTTTTGTTAAATCTGCCTTTTCACATCTCAATGAAAAGCGCTTACTCCACAATGAAGGATAGAGGAAAACGTTACAGAAGTTTTAAATGGAGAGTAGGAGGGAAGCAAGAATTAAAGAGTACCAAGCCCCTAAATTGCCAGCTACTGCCCTGCCCTTCCCCAAACCACTTGATGTGTGCAGAGTACGACTACACCCAAAGACACTCATCATTCATGCTTCAGTTCTCCTACCAAACTTCCCTACACCAAACTACTTATAACGCAAACCTCAAACCATCCTAACTTTTAAACCGCCCTCTTCTCTTGTCCATACAAGCACTTTTCCACAGCCTTCTCAGCTTGTTACTCCTTCCCAAAGCCACTTTCAGACAGATTACCTCCCCTCGCTACAGAATCCACTATCCCCCATTCTCCTCCAAACCAACTGCGAAGTAGTGCACTCTCCCTGCACAGGATGCTTCCACAAACCTCCTTCAATACCCTTTCTCATCCATGCTCTTCCAGCTAGGTAGACGTTCCCACCCATGTACCAGCTGTCAACCCTTCTTCTGCTAACCCTTCCATAAAGGATTATAAACCACTTTTGGGCATATACTTCCTTGGCTAGCCAAATGATTTCCAACTCCTTGGAACTCCTGAAAATCATAAAGCATCTGAAAAACATGACAGTTCCTGAGGATCCAAATGTCTTCTAATCATTTAACCCTACAAAACAGCGATGATCACAAGCAGTCAGAACAGGCCAGTTATATATTGTCTTTGGTTTAGTACCAAGATCCAAGAGGCAGGAGATAGAAGTCTCCAGGTTATCTGCTTATGTTACTCACCAATGCTATCATGATTTTTATTTTACTTTGGTACCACCACTGTAGTAGCTGGATTACCAAAATTTAATTATGTTCAAGATCCCAGTAAGAGAGATGAACACAATCATCACCGATATTTTCAAGAATCCTGGTTTCCTAGCTGAACAAGCAGTGAGGGAGAAGAGTTCTTCGGGAAGCTTGTTAAGGCAAGTTTTGAACATCTCCAGGGATGGAGATTCCTCAGTTTCTTTGGGCATCTGTTCCAGTGATGAACCACTACTGGGGATTTTTTTTTTCTTCCTCATATATCGTCAGAATCTTCCTTGCTCTTTTCTGTTGTATATCTCAACAGAAGAGTCAGTGCTTGCCCAGCATCTCAAAGCTTCTTCTACACAAGACTGCAAATACAAACCATCTCAGGCTGGAGAGCCCTGAATGTGAAACATAGTACAACTGCTTTAACTGGTACTGCTTACAGCCTGTTTCTTCTCACCAGGCAGAGTCAGTGCTGTAATTTGTCACGTTTTCTGAACTCAGTCTTGAAGTATAAATGCTTCAGTATAGCCTCCAGGCAAATGACGCTCAGTGCTAGGGGATAGATAGCGCTCCCATATATGCTGGGACAACCAACACTTGTACAGGTCTGTGCTTGTGAGATTTCGGTCACAAAGAGGGCTGCTGTGTGCCCATCCTGTATCTGAACTGTGGCAATAATTAAGTATTTCAGGCAGCCAGTAACTCCGCAGCAGTTTCTTTATGCAAATAAAGGATTCCCTCAAAGTTCAAGCACTGTTAATGACAACACCTGAAGAGCCACAGGGCACTAGTGTTGCTGAACAGATCAACACTGACCAAAATTCCCTTCCATCAATGTACACATTTTTATTAGAAGGGAAGCAGATTTACCCCTAGGGTTGTGTAGTCACTTATTTTAGAGTACCCCAATGGCTTATGTCTTGAGTCTTGATGGAGGTGGCCATGCACATGACAAAGCTAATAGAGATCTCCTTAGAATGGAGTGCGTTGTTTGTTTTTTTTCCTCTGGGTTTGCCTGGCACTCTGAAACTGCTCAAGAACAGTGACAACTAGATAAACTATATTCATTCTCCGATGGCCACTGGTTCTGCTGGACCTAGGCTTTAAAGAAACCCTCTTGCTTTCTAATCCTTTTGATTCCACCCATGAATCTTTAGACAGCTTTTTGCTGAAGCATGTTCTAGCTCAGTATGCAGACAATGTGTAGCCACAGATCAGAAAGTAAGGCAGATTGATCCAGTCTGACAGATACAACTGGCAGAACCTGACGTCAGATAGCAGTCAACCACTCATCTGAACCATGCATCTGCCCGAGTTCAGCAGGAGGAACTCGGGCATGCCTTTAGGATTCAGAAAAAAGCTAGGGATTGTTCAGGCATTGCACAAGCCTCCTGAAGGAAACACGAGAGCCTGGCAGGTTCTTCCTCTCCATGAATGGAATGTAGCTGTTTCTTTGAGTTCTGTGAAATCAGAGCAAACCAGAGGCAGCATGAAGAACTGTAAGTCCCATAAGCCCCCAGTTCCAACAGGAGACCCAAGGGCAGTTCCAACACTCTATTCCCTAAAAGTTGACAGGAGCTTGATCCGCTGCAGAGGGGATGCTCCATCCTGCACTACTTTGTAGAAAGCCCAACTCTGATACTGGTCCAAGTATCTCATTCCCAGAAGCCACAGAGGCAAACAGAAACAATGGAGCTGTCAACACAATATAAAACTTGCCAGTTCTTAATCAAGAGTTCCTGACAGCCCTCCTTATTGGAAGAACACTTGTGATGTTTTTGAATGTGCAGTTCAAGAGAACAATTCTGTGTGGTTTAGTGCCAACTACATTTCAAAACACAAGAACAAACACTGAAGCAGACCAGCATTCACCTAACCCATGTTTCCCCACGTCTCCAGTGCCAGGCAGAGGTGTACCTGGAGTCAGCTTGCCAGCCTGGCCTCTGCGTGGTCCTCCAGCATCCACAAATATGAGACTAGGGCTGCTAGAGAGTATACCCCAATCCATTCCTTTTACAGTCTCCCTATGAATTTATGTAATCCCTGTTTTGTACTTGCAACAGATTTGAAATAATGTCTATCCCTGTGCCACAAAGTGTTTTTACGTATTTTAAATTGTTCTACTAATAGAAGTTGAAATTGTAGCAATGCCAGATTTTCACTCTTTCTATTTGTTTTAACTGCCCCAAGAAGTTTTCCAAATCATCTTGTTTCTTCCCACTGGAACAATTCTTCTTCCTCCTTCACTGCTAACTGACTCCTCCAGGCCTATTCCACAGCAGAAATCATTACATGGTTACAGCCTCCCTCTGCTACACTTGAATCAACAGATTTCCCTCATATTTGCCATACTTCTTCCTCACACAAAGCATCTAGGTGCAAAATAAATGCACCTCAAAAATTCTTCAGGGCAGAAAAAATGCTGTACCTTTGCAGCCACAGTCTTTCCTGCTCTCGCCCGTCTTGCACTGACACATAACAGCTCAATATTATCTCTCAGTGAGAAGTATTTGAAAGATAAATAAGCACATCTGGGAGAGTCAATAAATTACTATTCCAATTAATTTGTGCTGCACACTGATTCACCACATTTAGGCAGAGCACAAAAAGTGGAGTGAATACTTCTCATTCATGGTAAGCAGGGAACCACAGCAGTGTTATACGCCAAGCAAGAGGCCTCCCCCCTCCTTTCCCCCTCAGCTCTCCCCTACAATCATCACTCCTTTGCCACCACGATGCCCCTGCAGCTACGGCCATGCATCTCACTAGGATAAACCTCACCATGCTGTTGTGAAAAGCTGTCACTCAATGCCTGTGCAACACTTTCAAGCCTGACATAATATCCCTAGCTTCTTTCTTAGACAATAATTACAATAATTGCCACTCATAGCAATCTTTCTACACACCAATGGGAAGTGAATGGGAGAGAGCAACACATAATTTATTGCTCAGAGTTTTAATACTATGAAGTTAATGTGTTTTTCTTCAAAAAAATTATCACTGGGGCACAAGCAGCAGAGAGAAATGTTTAATTAAATATATAAATAATTTCAATAATTGCTGTATATCCTTTTATCCTCTGTTACTACTTGAGATTATTTTGAATGACTCCAAAATACTTTAAAAATATATTCAAAGATGAGTTGAATTTGTAATAAAGCCTTGTGGATTTTTTTAATTGTCTGCTCAGTTTATTAACATAATTATGAGAGAAAGGCTCTAGGTGTTAATGTATAACTAAGCTTAAAGGAATTCTTCCTCAACAAAGTAATTCGTAAAAGGTTTCCTCTAGCTGGCTTGATCACTTGTTTCTTTCAGATTATCTCGGTAGGGCTGTGTCTCTATCTTTTGGGTTTCTCTAAATTTACAATGACAATCCAAAGGTTGATTTTGAATGCTCTCCAAAGAAAGGGATTTACTTCCTTGTTTATCATGGAAACACCAGGAGTCTTGAAGCTGATCTTCCATGCTCTGATTACACATTTCCTAGTGGTATCCAAGTTAAGAACTTCATAGTCCTTAAAGGGAAGAAATGCTTATTTTAATTAATTTTTATTAAGCCGCTGAGGCTCAGATAGGGTGCCCAAATTAGAAGCCTAATTACTCAAACAACCTCTACAGTCAGTGGACTGAGCTGAATCATCTTCAGTAGGTACCTAGGATCTGCACTAATTAAAAAAGGAAGCTATGGAACAGCTAACCAGCCTCCTCTCAATGACTCCTTAGGTACTGCCTAAAGGTGTCTGGGGAGCCTCCGAGCTCCCTTCCAGCCCACAGAGGTGGCCACATCAGCATTTTTTTAGATAACCACAGTGCTTTTTCCTTTAAATTTCTCTTTGCCATGACATATATACTTGGCTAGAGAAGCCTCACAGCTTCGCTTGTGACCCTAGTTTATCTTCCCAATCAAAATTAATTCACTACTGCCCTGTGTTTCCACAGACTTTTTTTTAATTAAAGATACAGATTCTTTCTTCCACCTGCTTATTAGGTACTTGAATTACATGCATATTAAGTACAACACAGCTCCTGAATAAAATCTCTTCCTACCCCACAAGATCTGACTTAAATGACGATTTTTATAGTGATCCGTGTGCTTTTCAAAGAAACACTGGTAATTACACTCAAGTGTCTAACATTTAACACCTGGAAACAAAAACGTAGCTCTAGAATATTAATAGCATTATAGAATGAAAAATGTGAACATATGCATTGTTGTGTATGTTATCCATTGCTTGCCTGAGGGAAAAATCTCCTAAAAATAACAGAATTGGAGTAATACAAAAATTACTCCCTTTGAATTTTCATACAGTAAATAAAGAAGACTGCAGAAAGAAGAGGGAGAAAAAGAATCAGCAGCTGCCCATAACATATATCTACTCTGATGGAAAGAGAAGATAACTGCTCGGTAAGTATGGTTTCACTCTTAGCAATTTCACCCTAACATCTCAGGAAACTTCTCACAGTACAACTGTGCACAGATCCTTGCAATACACTTTTATCTATGTGGAAATAAACATGATGCTTTCACCTTCAAGTATGATTACCTTTAACAAGTATACTTTTATCTGTACAAAAGGCCTAAGTCTTCAGAAAGGAAAAAAATGGCTAATTTACAAGCTCTTGGGCACAGCAGCAAACTTTTCTCAAGCACTGTGTAAAAGGCTCTATTTCCAAAATTCTAAGCAGAGAATTCCATGGTTAGGGGATTTGACTTTAAGAATCCCTGAACACGGCCACATTACCTTCTAGGTGAAGAAATCCTGTGGTAGTAAAAATTCTTTGAAAACTGACATTTCCTTCTCGAGTACAACTGTCAATAGCTAAGTTTAAAAATATTTCAAATTTCACAGTAATCTCATGATAGAAAAAGTTTGAAAACAGCAAGGAAAAAGTTGAATACTATTTTGGCATTAAAAAAGGGAAGGAAAAAAAAAAACTTCTTCACAAACAGTATTTCAGCAAAAGACATAATAAACATGTCCCTAAAACCATGTTCTCATCTACTAAGCAATGCTGATCTTGCTTCTTTTTCATCTGAAATGAAAGTTTTATTACATACCAGGTTCTGATTGTTGATGGGTGGAAAATGATAAAGAGGCCAAGCACAGTGTTAGCAGTGGCCAGGCAAGCAATGCCACCAATCAGGCAAATAACCTTGACATTTGCTGACCAAGCCTGCCAGAGCATCTGCAAATCTGCATAGACAAATGAAGCAGAGAGCTGCAAAAGGGCCTTGAAGGCACTGTCAGGTCCCTGGAAAAGAAATCAAGGGCCTGAAGGGTTGAGTAGGGGTAAGAGTGAGAATGGCTTACAAAAGCAAGCTACAAATGTCCCTTTTCTTAGGCTTATTTGATACTAATGCTGTTTTACATTTTAAATTAAGAATGTAGCCTTACATGGCACATCTAGAAATATGTGAACCAAAATCCATGCACAAACACTCCAAAATATACAACGGAGGGCAAAAAACAAGCTGAGGATACCTTCCTTGAACTGCTGTTTGTGGACAGAAGTTTGCAAAGCCCTTTAGTAAGGGTTAAGATTTTCTTCAGCTGCAGTAAAGAACTTAATTTTTCATAAAATATACTTACTGTCTTCATCTCTAATTTTACTTTTGACTTTATGAGGGTTTTAGACTAAAGAATATTTAGCATAAGCAGAAAATGCAGGCTATTCATATTCACAGTATCCAAACTTATGCTGTCCATGAGGAGACAGTGGCAGCACTGGCAGTCGGTTAAAAGACAGTGTTCCTCTTCCAAGGGAATTCCCTGCATTTTGAAATTGCCTTTCATTCCACAAGAGAAACTGACATTTCAAAACATACTACAGAAAGAATGAACTAATAATATTAAAACATCTTCATTTAAGTGCTGCTCTTTTTATTAACCTCCTTTCTGGCTTCAATGAGGCAACTTGGGTTTTCAGAGAATGCACTTCATGATTTAAGGGTTAATTATAACTACTTTTTTCCATTTTAATCAGTTTCACAGCCTTGGGCTGTCCTAGAGCTTGGTTCTCAAATTGTTGACTGCATGCATTTGCAGATAGAGGCTACTTTTATTTTTTAGAAGCATTTAAGTATTAGCATTAGTTATCACCATTGGATTTTTCCTGTTAAGAAAAGCAAGGAATGAATGCTTCTTTGGAGAAACAACAAGACAGAAAAGCACTGAAGGGTAGTCACTTTACCGACTTGTTAATCACCCTGATCTTGCCATCCAAAGCTCTTCCCCAAGCCCCACTTCATGCAGTTGATTACCAGCTAACTTCCATCCAATTATACCCACACACCTATTGCAAATACTGCTTTTTGAGTTCATAAGGTTGCCCTAACAGAGATCTGTAATATAACATATTCTCTGCATGGAACTGGGAATAAAAAATTATCTTCAGTCAAGCTGATTCCCTTAAATTTTGCTGACTGCACCAACTGGCTATACAATACACAGGCTCTAGCTCCAGCATGTAAATTACAGCGTTTGATGTGGAAATACACACACAACATTAGGAAGCTACAAGGAAGAGAGAAAATGGCTCAGAGAAGAGTTCTACCACACGGTTTTCTCCTTATATGACCACTGTTTGCCTAGATGGGAATTTCTGTCTGTTCCACAATTAGCTCGAGCCTCATGTTCCCATTCAGCACTGAACCACTACAAAATAACCTTGCACTGCTCTGATCCTGCTCCAAGGAACTGCCACCAACAGCAAGTACAGCCTGTCTCTAACTGCTGTTGCATGAGGTGTCGTCGCACTGTGCGGTACCCAGCCACCAGGAAGCACCTTGGTAGCAACCTCCCAAGGCATGGCAAGAACAGAGGGACGGGAACTATGAGACCTACAGCTTACTCTGGGAAAACTTTAAGAAAATAGATTTCTCCAGTTCTTCTCTCTTCAGTTCCTGCCTCCAAATCCACGACTTTCAGAGTCAGTCTCCTTCCCTCATAGCACCTTGGCCTCATTGTTACAGTGATTGAACTGAGCAACAAGAACAGATGAGATACGGGTCCTATTCAACTTCAGAAACATCTGACCTGGTCTCTAAACTAAGTCTCTTCTACCTTTCATCAGCGATACATAGATATTTATTTAGAGAACAACGTTAATGACTCACGCTGGTTTAAGGGTTAGAGACCAGGCTCTCACTGTGGTCTTGGGAATCAGATAGCCCAAAAGTGGCTCTTGTCTAGGAGATGGCTCAGAGAGCAATGAGGCAGAAATGGCAGCTTGAAGAAGAGTGAGATCACAGCTGCCAGGAAGAAGGAGATGACCCGAAAGGGAATGACTGGGTGGAACAATTGGCTGAGTTCAGTGAAGTATCACAGGGAGCTCATGTGCAGTGAAAGCAGGTGAGAGCCCCACCAAACTTTTGAACTTGCCACTGGCAGAGCCTGCAGAGCAGCCAGTTCCATTCTTAGGTCCTTCCCTCCTCCTCCATCCTGCATTTCCAGTTCCTTGCTTCCAACCTCAGGAAACAGGAACATTAAGTGCCACTAATGCTTCAGCAGAACAGAAAAATTCTTGAGAGCATAAGGGAAGGGCAAGCAGGTTACAGGAGAAAGGTGTTTCAGGCTTACAACATCTCTTTCTAATGTGCGTTTGTGTTATTTTTCATGCCAGAGATGAAAGCAGTAACATAAATCTCAGAGTTCATCCTGATCCCTCTGCATCTCAAAGGCTTGTTTATATTTCAGTGTGGATGCTGAGGCTCACCACTCCCGTTACAGCCACCTCCAACTCAGACCCAAAGGATTACACTTCCAGTAGAGTGAGTACAGCATACCCCTTCCCTTCCTCCGACCCCAGCCGCTCGGGGCTGCAACACCGAAGGCTGGCTGGCCCCCTCCGCCGCTGGTGGGACTGCAGTAACAGAAACTAAAAGAGGGGGGTGGACATCCTTATTTAGACAACATCTGGCCTACAGCCCCCAGTCCGCTGCAGGGGTTTTCTCTGTATATTCCTTTAAGCTTTCTGAGTTATACTTTTAAATTACATAAACTATAGGGCTTCCATGACTTCCTACAATCTACTTAGACCCTTGCTGGAAGAAAACATGAAGACACTGACCCTGAAATATCTACTTTGGGCAGTTTGAGCCAGCCCTTTTTCACTTTAGCCACAGTGCCTAGGATCCTGTCAATAGTCTCCCAGTACTATAGATACTCCAGAGCAATCTTTTTTCAGTCATCATTAACCTAGCTCTTTTTAGTAACATGTCAGAAATTCCATAGTCTCCTAATCACTTCTGTTGCACTTCACTGAGCTCCCAGTTCATCAGCGCCACAGCAGAGATGTTCACACAGTCAAACACAAACAGCCCATGTGCACTAGTGCCATACAGTTGGGGATCGTCCAGTTTCAACACCAGAAGTTTAGAGGCACAAGAGAAAATACAATAGAAAACACTGGGCTGATCTGCTGTGATTTAGGGCGGGGGGGGTGGGGGGGGGGGGGGTGGGGAGGGGAGCCAAGCCTTTTTCAAAAGAACCATCTAAAACCTGATTTTAAAAGAACTTTCTGAGGTTTTAGGACAAGTTCCTCCTTCTGACTCTGACTTCTGGCCACACAACTCTCCAATGCTGTTAGACACATAGTGGGCTGGTACAGACGATCAGTCAAGAGAAGCAAGACAGGTACAACAATTCAACAAGCCTATTCCAATCCTTTCGATTACAGTTGTCTGGTAGATGTTACGTTACTGAAGAGAGTAAACTTGCTTTAGCTTAACCGCTTTTAAAGAAATGAACATTTTTATTTTTGCTCTGTTTCCAAAGACTGATTTCTTTTCTTTATACCCTGTCACCACACACACTCTTTCAGGGGTAATTCATTAAACAGAATCAAAAGAATCTATTTAGGAAACAATTTTTTAAGCCATTCACTTCAGGTAACAGGGATCTAGTCATTAAATTGATTTCCTTAGTTGCAGGAATCTGCAGCTCTCTGAGAACATCCATAGCCACTTCTAATTTAAGACGGGTAAAATTATCCATGAGAAACATGCAATTGTCAACACAATTCTTCCAGTCAGCACTAGGAGGACATTTGACTGAAACAAGGAGCACAAGTCATGCATCATTCCCATTATATTACTTCACCAGATGTCTTTCTGATGGTCAGCCCGGGGCCCTGAGCAAAATGGTGCTACAGCAAGGCTCCAAACAAAAAGTAATTACTCTTCAGCATCTGACTCCACATACGTGCCCCAGCAGAACACAATACCAAGACACATGCAAACTACAGAAAACTCCCTCTGTCAAGCCTCTGCCTATCTTGCTAGATTTTAACAGACCACTGATTTACACTCAAGTCAGCACAATTCTTTCTCAAATCATATTGTACCGGACCTTCACTGATTTCTAACATGCTTAGCTACCAGTGAAGCCACAAAGATGCTTTCTGCACCAGTAATCAAATGAGCATTCCTCAACAAAACTACTCCATTCATGGAGGCAATTCCTACTCAATTCCTGGAGGGCAGCAATAACTGCTGATATGGTGACCCCTTTATGAACAACACATGCTCCAAACGGGATCAGCAAACTCACCAAAAAGTGAAAATGCCAGTACGTATGTATTTGCATTCCCATCTCTGCTAGCACCAGCTCAAAGCCTACTGACATTAGAAAGGAAAGGTGGGACCATCTGGGAGACAACTGCAGGCAAGCATCCCAATCCAGCTGTGCTCCCAGCAGCTTCTTCCTGGCTCAAAACCAAGATGGGTTAATTTCAAACACCCTCCTGGCGCAGAGAGCATTTCAGATTCTGCTTACTGGAATCAAACAGATCCTGGCTGTGAGTGAAACTTAACATTTGGGAATTCAAACAGTTTTATAAACAGTCCAATTCAAATTTCCAAACTAAAATTATCAAAACCTGCCCAGAAACCTCTGCAAGAATATCCCTCTTGTGACATCCCACTCTCTTCTTAAAGGATAGTCAGGAAGAGAAGAGATTTCTACCAAGGAGCCCCCCTTCCATTTGTAGACATCCTCAGGTTCTGAGAGAACCTGTGGTAAACCTGATGCTAAAGGTCTCCATGCAGGCATCTGTATCCTACACGCTGCCTCTGAAGTGATCAGCTGGGCCA
Organism: Falco biarmicus; assembly: GCF_023638135.1. Lineage (NCBI taxonomy): Eukaryota > Metazoa > Chordata > Aves > Falconiformes > Falconidae > Falco > Falco biarmicus. Next base: position 92,701,123 of record NC_079292.1, read on the forward strand.
AACAGATTCCTATCATGTGAGTGGGAGAGAGACTCGGTCATTTCAGTAGCTCTGAAAGCTTTACCGCAACTTGGAGGAACATCAGTAGGCTAAAAAAGAAAAGTTACAGTCAGTAGTCCTCAGTCTCTAGCTTCTAGGATTTAATTACATAATGTAGACACATTGGATATTTTCCAGAGACATGGTACAGAGAAAAAAACTGCACTTGGAAACTGTAGAATCAGCAGAGGAATCATTTACTTGGCAAGCTTGGGGAGTTAAAAAAAAAAGGAAAAAAAAGTCTGTCTGAGAATGAAGTCATGTATGTTTCAACATACAGGTCTGGGCTGGCAAGAATTTCCATCCTAAAGTGAACCGAGACCTTAAGGATCCAGCCTTCTTATGTAAAGCTACAGTTTTCAGACTGGATAGGCTGTGTTTTCATAGTATCTAGCATCTTCTCCACTCCCAGGATAGCACTTTTTTCCTCCTCTTTAACTGTTGTTTTGTATATAGATGGGCATGGGCATGTATGCATGTATATGGGAAGGGGGGTGTGTGCATGTAAAATGTCTGAACAAAAATTTTTGTGACAAGCAAGCCTTTAGCCACAGGACACACAAGGGCCTCTGGAGGCATGGTAAATGGAAACCAGTGACTAGAAGAGCTTGACTTCCAAAGCTGCTGCTTTTCACAGAAGTGGCCTCAAGAACAATTTTCAAGTGGCACTTCCACAATAGAAGCATCATGCTGACCTTTTAAGAGGCAAGACAGCATCTTCCATATAAAATATTGTGCCACTACCGCCATAAGGTACACACTTTTTTTAACACCACATGTATTAATAGTACACTTAAAATAAAATACTATTCCTGGTGGCAGAGGAATATTTCTTGAAAGTAAAACACATACTTCTGAGAAGGAAGTACTAGTATAGTTCTCTTTGTTAATTTTAAAACTCCTCACATAAATCAAATGTGAGAAGAGTGACAACGTGAAATGGCATTTTCTTACTCAGCAGATTTGCTGCTTGCATGTCAGAGTACCATGGCTGATAAGTAATTATGTCATTTTTAACCATTTTGGGATTTGTTCATGTCACACAGCTGGCACCATACAAGACAGACAGCTAGTTTTCTGCTGTACAACATCTACAGAATTATCTACAAAAATCCATGTATATTATGCTTGTGCGCACCCTCTGAAGTCCATGGCACTGCATGGTTGCCAAAGAGAGCAAATATGGAGAGAAGAGGGGTGTCCAGCCCAAGACTTCGTGGGCAGAAGCTAAACGATAAGGTTGCACAGAGCTGGAAACTGCTGAATTTGTGGGGTCAGTAGCTGGGAAAATTACGTTAACTATACTGCTGTAAGATGATACAAAACTTCCCAACAAAATACAAATAATCCCTTTTTAAAACAGTAAATAATAATAGCAATATAGTATTAAAGCAGGTTTAAGAAAAAACATAAGAGAAAATAATGACAAAATTACAGCAGGCTCATCAGTTTCCTCCTAAAGCTTTAATCAACTTTTCTCTTCATAGAAACGTCTTTTAGATTTCTTTTAAAAAAATTCATTATATGTTTATGACCAAGAACAGCCAATCTGGAATATTCTTATAAAACACTTTTTCACAACAGCACAGGTTTTGGGTGATACTGCCATCCTTTTTGGTGGCTAAACCACATTATAAAGATGTACCTTGACCATGCATACCGGCTTCCGCCTCTTCCATCTCCTATTGTTTGTGTGTGCAGTAATCATACACAATATGGCCACAGAAATGCGAAACAAAAATAAACTTTGCAGCCTTAAATGTGCTCGAAAAGTACTTCGCACTCATCTGTAGGGACTTCAGGAAAACTTTCTGCACAGGGGCTGCTGAGGGATAATGCATGGATAACAAGGTAAAGCAGGTTTTAGGGGCAGAAGACCTACAGACAGAAGCATTCCTGAAGCCAGAGGAAAAGCATACACAAACCTCATAACAGTGAGTGCATGTATCCAGGGAAGGAGAGCTGACCACAAAGTAACTCTATCCGCACGCGGTAAGGGGTGAGAAACTACAGTGATCTCTTACATTACTCTCTGCATACAGCACATGCAGTATCAAAGGGGAGAATGGGAGGACATCTGCACCTGGGCACAAAGAAGAACATACACAGTGAATTTGTACAGGCATAAAGATGACAATTCTCAATGGATGGAGGGATCAGCTCTCTTGTCAGACACATCTGCTGGCAGCCTATGGGAGCATTCTGGAGAATGAGCAGCTGTCTGCTTGGAGCCACCAGCTGCCTTTCCCCCAGAAAGCATTTACACTGTCACTGGTCAGCCTTCAAGTCAAATACAGAATGCAAAAACAGTGGCAGCCTTGAGCAAAAGAAAGGAGAGGAGACTCTCCCCCAGCTCCCTCCAAAAACAGTCTCTATAACCCAAGCTGTTCTTGCCATAGATAACAGCTTAGAAGAGCTGCAAACCTCAGAACAAAGCAAGAAAATACACCTTTCTTCAGGGTTTTGGTGATTAGGGAGGATACAAGCCTGCTTCATACAAGCTCCAATGCCCCAAAGTAATGGTATTTCCAAGTATCAAAACACACAGCTATACAAATAATTCTGTGCACCTCTGTATGAGCACAAGGAAGTAAAATAAGAGAAAACTCAGAAGACAAGAAAAAAACATTTAGTGGCTAGAGAGACACAGAAACACATGCCAAGGAATTAAAAACTGCACATGTGTAATTTGGCTAAGAGGACACATATGCAAAAGGCAGTAAAGGACAGGATGCAGTTACATGCAGTTATCTAAGGCTTGCCAAAACACTAGCAAATTAAACTGAAGTGGTGCAAGGTGTTGAATTTAGGGAACAAACTTCTAGACGAAAACAGGTACCATTTTTTCCCAGCACACAGTTCGGGTAACATCAAAGAAAAAGGATGACCAGATTGTGGATTATCTCTTCCTTTCCTGCTCCCAAAGGAACCTCAGCACTCGGATTATTTCAAGCTGGGAATGGAGAAAGACCTAAAAACAGTCACTAAATCTTGTATAAGTGCCTTGGGGCAGGTGGGTCACCCGTGACTGAACGAGAGGTGCCCCCACGTCCAGCTTCCATGTTTCTGATGAGACCCTCCACAGCAAGGGAGATGGGAGCATCCCCTGTTCGTCCCGGCTGAGGCTGCAGAGCTGTCGCTGTCACACACCCGTAGCGGCAGCTACTCTTTCCACCGACTCTGTTTTTTCCACCTGCCCTCTCACTCTCCCTCCTCACCAGCCCGCATGGCTGGGCATCGCTGCAAGTGAAGGATGCCCCTCGGAACTGTCACTTCCTCATCTCCACCCTCTTATTTCTGAGGCTAGTAGGGGAGGCAGATGATATTCACTCTTTCCCCCAACCAAACGAGCACGGCAACAGTGAAAGAAACTTCAGAGTAAGTGAAATAATCTCAGTGGAACCGTAAAAAGCAAATTTAGCATCACCCACCGCAGCAGCCCCTCCCACAGCCACAGATTTTTTTTAGCATGAGTAGTAGTAACTCGCATCATCTCCCTGAAAAATGGGTTAACACGGCTTTTCTCTGCTACAAGCGCTCGGCAGCCACCTGCCTCCACACGGGCGTTCAGCCACCCTGCCCACAGAGCAGGCCGCGCAGCCTTCCCGGCGGGGGTGCGCGGGGACGGGGCCCGCGCCGGCAGCCCCCAACCCCCGCCGGGCCCCGAAGCGCCCGGGCCGGCGGGGTCCGCGCCGAGCCCGCCCGCACGGAACGCGCCTGCTCCCGGCCGCACCTCGGGCAGCGCCCGGCGGAGCATCCCGGGCGCCCGGGGGCCCGCAACGCAGCCCACAAAGCGGGCACCGGGGCAGCAGAGAAAGCCCGCGACCGGAGGCGCTTCGGCTCCTTCCGAAGCAGTCTCGCCTGTCCCGGGTGCCCCCCGCCCGCGCCGCGGTACCTTCCGTCAGGGCTGCCAGCTGCCTCCGCTCCGCGTCCCCGCATCGCTCGGGCAGCCACCGCCGGGCCGGGCTCAGCGCTGCGCCATGCCGAGGGCCGGGCCACTCCTGCCGGGCCCGGGCTGCCCCCCTGCCGCCGCCTGGGCCCGCTGCCACCGGAACCCCCTCCCCTACCGCTGCCCGGCTTCGGCCGTGCCCCGCACTCCGGCCGCCTCGCTCGCTTTCCTTCGCCCCTCCCTCCCCTCCACACCGTGCCCCTCCTCCTCCCTCTCCAGCCCCCCCGACCTGCTTCCCTCTGCGGGCCCAGCCCCCAGCAGCGCCACACGGCAGCAAACGGGGCGGGGGGGGCCGCACTCGGGCGTCAGGCACTCCGGGCACTCCTGCGGCGGCTACCGTCCTCCCCTCGTCCCGCCCGCGCCACCGCCCCCTGGGCCGCGGGCCTCTCCTCTGGGGGGCAGCGGGGGGTGAAGCCCCCCCTCACCGCTCCCGTGGGCGCCCCCGGGTCCTGGCCGCCGTTCGTGCCCTTGCTGCTCAGCTCGCCCCCCCCAGCCCGGGGGCTCCGTGGGCCGTTCCCGAGCGACCCCCCCCCCCCCCCCGGCCTGGGTCCACGCTGGGTGCCCGAGCGGACGGCGGGCTGCGTGCCCCGGCGCGGCCGGGACAGTGGCAGCAGCGCGGCCCCCAGTGCCCTGCGACACCCGGGTGGGCGTTACACGGACACGCCCGCCCGCGCCGCTGGGCTGCGGACTGCTCCGTGCCCGGCGGCAGCCACCCCCAGCCCCGCCGCCCGCCCAGAAGGGAGCTTCGGCCCGCGGCGCACAAAGGGTGGGAGGCACCGCGCCGGGTCACTGCCGCCTCCCCGCGGGGCCGGAGCAGGAGCCCCCGCCCGGGCTGCGGGGCCCAGCGCGGAGCAGCGCCCGGAGGAGGCGCGGCCCCGGCCCCCGGCAGCGAGCGGGGTGCCCCACGCTGCGCCCAGCGGGGCTGGATGGAGCACGTATGAGGGGCCGGCGCCCCGCCGGCACAGGCGGTGCCCTGAGACCGCGGCGCAACTTCGCGCTTCTGCTGCTGCAGCGACCTGCTTTGGCTTGAAGTACGAGCTTCGCGTTACACGCGATGTAACGACCACGACTCCCGCAGTGTAAAACACCGGCACACGCACAAAAGCACCTCAGACGCCCCGCTGCACGGTTACGGTACGCACTCCTGCTTAAGAGAAGTACTATCTACAGCAGCGCCGCACGCCAGCGCTCCTCAAGCTAGGGCTAGCTCCCGCTCAGCACAGCTCTTCCAGAAGCTCTGTATATATGCAGATATACGAATACCTACCTCTTCACAGAGAGCATAGTTTCGTTCTTAATCCTCTTTGCGGGGGGGGGGTTAGACACCAATTACAACAGACCTCTTTCCTTCCAGCTCCCCCCCGCCCCTTTCCCTCCCATCCCCCTCCCCGGGCTTGATTCTAACATAAATTAACTTCAGGAGAAATGGCAGGCACTCAGTTCCTCTCAGAATCTGGTCCTCACTCAGGTCGGCAGTAAATGTTCAGGCATGTTTCCCTCTCTTCCTCATTTTAGTACTACGAGGAGCATCTGGGCCCTACAAAGGAGTGGGGGGGGGGACTGTACCATTGCACCGGGGTCGGGAAAGGGTTAACTAGCTGCTTTGTTCAATAGCTGCAGAAACACTTCCTCCCCTTTATGGCAATGGAATATTCCCCGCAAAACCTCCTCCTCCTCCTCCTCCTCCTCCTCGTAGAATGAAAGCCAAGCGCGAGCGAGCTGCTGCTCTGAATAGGGACATTCGGGAAAAGTTCCTGCTCTCCAGGGACGCGCATGCAACCCCCAAACCCTGCTGGAAATCTCACCTGGTGGAAGGCAAGAGGACAGCCGGTCCTTTGCTAGGGATTAATTTTCAGGCAGTGTTTGAACGGTCTTTCTGCAATGCTGCAGCACTTTGCAATGCATGCATTTATTGGTATCTTCAAAAACTTCTCCAGTTTCTGAAACCTTCTTCTACCAAGCAGATTATCACATCATACCATAAAAACTCACCCCTCTCAAAGTGTAAACGTCACAGCCCAGACATGACAAACAGGAAAAGAAAAGCTCTTTCTTCCAAACTACCACGGTTGGATCAGATTCTCAGGGCAACCTTAAATGTGATAAAACCAGTATACCTTATGCAATAGTGTGGCCACAAGATACAGACGGGTGGTTTCCAAGGTGGGGCACAGGTACCCCAAGGGTTGTGCAACACAATCTATTGGGGTGCACAAGGAAATATTAAAACTTCAATAGCAGTACGTTTATGTAATTTATAAATAAGTAAATATACATATATGGGGGGGTATGCTGAAGTTTTTTGCTAGTAGGGGTACATGATTTGGAGACCGCTGATAATAGACAATCATGTGCTTCAACTTGTGTAGACAGATGTTAATTGTATAGACACAGAATTCCACGTGATAGTGAGTTTCAAATATCCAGACACACAAACAGACTCATAGTATTTAAGGTGAAAGAAGAAGGTGCAGTTATTAAAACAATGGTCAGAATAGCAAAGCATAATCCATTTCAGAAATAATCTCCTCACTGTGTGAAACATGTTAGCTCTTGAAGAGAAAAGAGTTGGAATGTGCAGGGCAGACCACACAAACCAAAGAGAAGAAAACCACCCATGAGAGAATAGCTGAGGAGGATAAAAGGGAGGGGTGAGGCTAACACAAGGGGAATAGAGTTTCAAAGGATAAAGAGACAAAAAGTAGGGTAAGAGTGAGAGAGGTGGGAGACAGAGGTAGAGAAAGCAAGATACAGAGCAGCAATAAAAGACAGGCAAGGAAAGACAAGGATACGAAGGAGAAGGGGAGGAGCTGGGAACAGCAAATACAATAGCAGGCAAAGGAAACAGTAAGAAGGGTACTATTTATACATGAGAGGACATGTTTGACAAGCAGTTTTGAAGCAGAACTATTTTCAGTGGATAAAATCTTCAAGAAGGTTTTTTTCAAGAGCAGATTTATCACTTCAAGTCTAAAATAGCACATTTTCCTTCCTGGATTTCTGAAAAACAATGATATAGATCAGTAAATTAAAACCTTGTAATACCCTTCTGGATACCATATATTATGGTCTTGTTTTGTTTGTTGATGTTTTCATGAAGTGCAAAAGCATCTTCTCCCTAAGAAAGCCCAACATAGAAAGAGGAAAAGAATACAGAAAATTGATGAGACATAACTGAAGAGAATTTAGGGAAGCTCAGAACTGCAAAAGGACTGAGGGGCAGACCAAGACAGAGCATGAAAGACCAGATCCTGCAGCTTCACAGTCTCTACACTGGCTTTTGGTACCCATTAGCATAGTCATGCTTTTTTTTTTTGTTTTGTTTATTTTTTAATCTTTATCACAAATAATGAGTTTCTACAAGCAAGGAGGCTTCTTCTGGGTTCCATTCTCCCTTGAAATAAGTTTACAGTGTTTCTGCCCAGAGAGCAGGCCTGTTCTCTGCTTTGTTCCTTCTCTGTCATCACTCACTTCTGCTTACAGCATGTTTCCTGAGCTTTAATGGAAATATATGTAAACCAGCATTGTTTCCTAAGCTTTAATGGAAATACATGTAAGCCAGAAAGGGGGAAAAACCCCAATCTACACTAGCTGAATATGCACCCACCTGTATTTTTAATGACTGTTGTTATTAAGTATGTGTATCAGCTGTTTTGAAATTTTCTTTCCTTAACTATTATATCAACCAGGCTTTATAGTATGACAGTGTATTAACTTTGTTAATATATAGAATAGTTCACATTACATGCTGTGTTGTATTTTACAAAACAGTGTAAATTACACAAGTGAAATTTTACTGAAGACTTAGTACTGTTCCTGCTAAAGTAAAATAAACTAAAGGACAGCCTGGTCCTGGAAATAAGGACATTGGGTTTTGGAAGCTTGCTTTGTCCATGAAGGATAAACAATATCCCTGGACAACTGAGATAATGCCAGCATCTTAGCCCACGTCTTTGAAGCCCTCCCAGCATCATCTGGCACCACAGATAAGTAACTACAGTAAGGCTGCAGCAAGAATCCTGCAAAAATATAGTTGCTTTGCAGAGTTTTACTGTGATCAGGAATCAGTAGTGTGGGTGTTAGTGATTAGTCAAATTGTGTAGTACCTAAACATTTGAAGGGTGCAAGAATGATGTGTGAAAACACATTTGGGTTGCCCCAATTTGGCTGGGACACCTCAAGCATATGAAATACTGTTTACCCTTGTAATTCCATACTTTGCATTCTGACCTCTCTCCTCAATTGGCACAGGCCGGTGGCAAATTCTCACGACAGCTTTAAAGGTGAAGAAATAGCTAAACCTGTGCCAGTTCACTAGAGCTACAATCTACATGTCTGTTTGTCTATCCATTTGCTAGCAGTCTGCCTGTACAATCCAAGTGTTTTGACACACTCACCACATACATTGCTGAGTGCTAGTGTTCATAGTGCTAACACCCAGAAGGAAAACCAGTCATTTACGCTGTGGAACAGGATTTGGGGAGCATTTAAAAGGAGAATTAGCTGTCTGGGAGTCCATGACTGGTTTTACAATAAGCCTGGTTCCACGCTGGGATTGGGCACTTTGGGTATATTTAGTGAATTCTGTGTAGCCCTGCAATCCAGCTGAGTAAATTCAATACTGGCTGCTAGCTTTTTACCTGAATGCCCAGACCTAGTAAATTAATTTGAAGCTTGCTGAGACATGAGACACACAGGGTTTCTGAAGTTGCCAAAGGGGGGAAAAAAAATTAATGAGCCCTACAGCCATGGCTCAGGAACAGAAATGTGCAGCCATAAGTGAGAGAGATGTATATTCATCTTGTGCATATTGTTACTGAAGTCCTATGAACTCCCTAGAAAGTATGACTGTATAGGTATATCTCTTACAAAGGTATTGTATGTGTCTCTTGCAATCTTCTCTGTATTCTACTCAGCACCTGAGACTAGCCTTTTCTATCTGCTGATCCATGTTCCAGGCTTCACTCACTTGCTTTGGAGCTCTGCTGTGACTCTGGTTCTTGACTAAGCATGAGATTTTTTAATTTCTGCTGGATTTGTGAACAACAAGAACTGCAAACTGTTGTGGGAATAGCATAGAGAAAGCACGACTCCACTTTTTTCAGTATTGTCTGTTTGACTTGGAAGGAAGAGGGGCTCAAATAAACTGCAATTATCCCAGTGTTTTGGTGCTTCAATAAAAGTGTTTGGAAATATTCCATACTTCAAGCAGATCTATGCTAGATTCAGGTGACTGTTGCTCATCTGAAAAATTACTCCAGAAAGCTGCTTAAGATTTCAAAAAGCTCTGGGTTTTTGCTGCATACTCATGCTCAAGCAGAAAAAATGGACCAACAGTTACATAGATGGGAAGGGGAATCACATTTCCTAAGTGCCCTGGGATTTAAGCAAAATTGCCCCACTAAAAAGATCCCATAACATACAACTTGTTCTTGGAAACCCAGTAGAAAACACAAGGACAGTAAGTTACTGGAGTTGAAACACAGAGTGGTGAAGGTTGAACACTCCCAAGAAGCTGAAAGGGGGTGCAGCTGAGGTTCTGTAAGAAGATGTGAGGTACCAAAGGACTGTTTCTCTCTGGCTCCCAAACTAGGCAGCTTGCACCACCCTGTGTCAAAGTGTAGAGTCTCTGAGCCTACTCAAGCTTACAGTAAGGTGTTACATCAATGACTGCAGTTTCAGTTTAGCTCTCAGCTGAAAAATGAGTAGAAAAGGAGAACTACAAATTTAATTTGGATTGGAATAAAGTTATTTCTTTCTGAGATAAAAAGAATATGGGAAGTGTTAAAACAGTTTTGTTTGGTGTGAAAAACTCCATTTAACTTATTTCGGGAGCTCTTCAGAGGAGGAAATGAATGGCTAGATACATAAAGTTGCTGGCAGAAGAAGTGTTTCATGAACAGAACAAGTCTACAGCCTGGCAGTTCCTGGGTCCCAGTCTGTAGCCTGGGTGCCAGTTTCTTCCCCAGGGAATACTTAATTACATGTAAGACATGGAAATAATCTCAGCAGGAAACATGAATGTCTCCCTTTACTCATTCTATCTCCCATGTACAAACTGGTATGCTCAGGAACCTGGTGGTGACAATGTATTTGTAAAAAAAAAACCAGTTTAAAATCACCACAGTGCAAAATGGGAACTGCTTCTAAGGCTGTGGTCCCACAGACATTTCAACCCTACAAAAGGTTGGAGTTGACAAGCCTGTACTGAGATAGGCAACGGTACTCTCTCTTTTCTCTACACTGAGCTGTATGTCCTCATCACCTTCCCTGTGCTGGCAGCAAAGATTTGTGCAGTGACCTGAATCAAGGAACTGATGGGGCTGAAAATTAATTTCACAAAAATTATATGTAAAATTTTGGAGTATGTGTGGGAGACTTTATGGAGCTGTATAAATGCTACAGCTGGAAGATGTATGGGATGGCAGAGTATATGCAGGCTGGGGAAGGACAGGCCAGACCACCCCTTTTTGCAGCAACCCAGTAGATGTACATTTAAAGTGGATATATGCCAGTCCCCAGAGTGTGAAGCCTTTAATACTGAGTATCCCGTAATAGGGATGGGTTTTCACTATTCCTGTAGTTTGTGACTGAAACTGTTCTCTTCCCACCAAAAATAAATCTGGAAAAAGAAAGAAAATCCTTCAGAAACTACGCAGGAAACTAAAGCTAAACTTGAAAATGCCTCCAGAAATTGTTGAAATTCCATTGTTCAGTAAATCTGCTGAACACTGGGGGGGTGTGGGTGGAAAATCACCCAGGTTTAACCACAGTCTAACATGAAAAGAATAAAACTCCTACATATTAGGCAGCATTCCTGCAGAACATGAGTAAGCACCTTGAAGGTAACAGCAGCGATGAACAACTGCTTCTGTTTGTCACGTTGGGGAATGATCTATTATAGTCATCTCAGCTCTCTTGCTTACCTTCCTGAATCACAGAATTATAGAATATATTGAGTTGGAAAGGACCCATAAGGATCAAGTCCAACTCCCTGCTGCTCGCAGGACTACCTAAAACCAAACTGTAGGACTTAAAGTGTTGACCAGATGCTGGCAGGCATTGGTGACCTCTGGCAGGCTGGGTGCTGTGACCACTTTACCTGCTGCTGAGACAGCAAAGAACCTTTTCCTAATGTCCAGTGTGAACTTCCCCTGATGCAGCATCATTCCATTTAAATGGAATTAAAAAAGAATAAAAAATATTTTTATAAATACCTTAGCAACAAAAGGAGGGCTAAGGAGAGTCTCCATCCTTTATTTGATGGGGGGCAGGGGGGAAGAGGGGGAATACAGTGACAAAGGGTGAGGAGAAGGCTGAGGTGCTTAATGCCACCTTCGCCTCAGTTGTTAATAGTAAGCCCAGTTGTTCCCGTGGCACCCGGCCCCTGGGCTGGAGGATAGGGACAGGGAGCAGAATGCGGCTCCCACAGTCCAAGGGGAACTGGTTGGTGACCTGCTGCACCACTCAGACACACACCAGGCTGCGGGACCAGGTGGGACCCCATGGGTGAGACCCCCCCAGCACACAGGGGGCTGGCAGAAGCACTCACCGAGCCGCTCTCCATCACGGCTCAGCAGCCCTGGCTGACGGGGGTCCCAGCTGAGCAGGGGTCTGCCAGTGTGATGCCCCTCTACAAGAAGGGCTGGAAAGAGGACGTGGGGCACCGCAGGCTGCCAGCCCAACCTCGGTGCCAGGGAAGGTTATGGAGCAGCTCTTCCCAAGTGCCATCACACGGCATGTGCAGGACAGCTGGGGATTGGGCCCAGCCAGCTCGGGGCTGTGGAAGGCAGGTCCCGCTTCTGTGGAAAGCAGGTCCTGCTTGGTGAACCTGATCTTCTAGGACAAGGTGACCCGCTCAGTGGATGGGGGACAGGCCGCGGGTGGTGTCTACCTGGACCTCAGCAAAGCCTTTGGCACCATCTCCCACAGCATCTCCCAGAGACCCCAGCTGCTCCCGGCCGGGCCAGGGGGCTCTGCGCTGGGTGAGGAGCTGGCTGGGTGGCCAGGCCCAGGGAGCACCGGTGGATCGAGTCACCTCCCGCTGGCACCGGGTACACGGGTGTCCCCAGGGCTCCGGGCTGGGTTCGGTGCTGTTTGATGTCTTTAGCAACCATCGGGGTGAGGGGATTGAGGGCCCCCTCAGTCCACTGGCAGATGACACCCAGCTGCGGGGAGCACTGCCGTGCCGGGGGGGGCAGGGGCTCTGCAGGGGGTCTGAGCAGGCTGGATGATGGGGGGAAGAGGGCTCTGCAGGGGGTCTGGGCAGGCTGGATGATGGGGGGAAGAGGGCTCTGCAGGGGGTCTGGGCAGGCTGGATGATGGGCCCAGGCCAGTTGTACAAGGTTCAACAGGGCTCAGTGCCAGGCCCTGCCCGTGGGGCACACCAGCCCCACACAGCCCCACAGGCTGGGGCAGGGGGCTGGGAACTGCCCAGAGGAAAGGGCTGGGGGGTCTGGTTAACGGCCGGCTGGACATGAGCCTCCAGTGTGCCCAGGTGGCCAAGGCCAACAGCATCCTGGCTTGTGTCAGAGATGGTGTGGCCAGCAGGACCGGGGCAGTGACCGTCCCCCTGCACTCTGCACTGGTGGGACTGTACACCTCAAATCCTGTGTTCAGTTTGGGCCCCCTAGGGCAGGGGGGACACTGAGGGGCTGGAGCGTGTCCAGAGCTGGGGAGGGGGCTGGGGAAGGGGGCTGGGGCACAAGGCTATTGCAGGGCAGCTGGGGAAGCTGGGGGTCTTCAGCCTAGAGAGGAGGGGGCTCAGGGGGAGCTGATAGCTCTCTGCAACACCTGAAAGGAGGCTGTAGTGAGGCAGGGCTCAGTCTCTTTTCTCAAGTAACAAGTCATAGGATGAGAGGGAATGGCCTCAAGCTGCACTGCAGAGGTTTAGATGGGCTATTTCTTCACAGAAAGGGTTGTCAACCACTGGAACAGACTGCCCGGGGAGGTGGTTGAATCCCTGGAGGTATTTAAAAGACATGTAGATGTGCTTACAGACACAGTTTAGTGGTGGACTGGGTAGTATTGGTTTTACAGTTCGACTTGATGATCTTAAAGGTTTATTCCAACCTAAATGATTCTGTGATTCTGTTTTCCTCATGTCCTATCACTGCTCACCAAAGAGAGAGCAGCACCTCCTCTTCTACTACATCCCTTGAGGAAACTGTAGGTTGTGATGAGCTTACCCCTCAGCCTTCTCTAAGGTGAACAGACCAAGTGACCTCTTGCTCTGGATACCTTCCACATCTTGTTTGCCCTCCTCTCTATACACTCTAATAGTCTGATGTCCTTCTGATATCTAGGCTCCCACAGCTGCACATGGAACTCGAGGTGCAGCTGCACCAGGGCAGAGTGGGACAACCACTCCCCTCAGCTGGCTAGCTGTACTGTGCTCAATGCACCCGGGTCAGGACTGGCCCTTTCGGCTACAAGGGCACAGTGTTGACTCATATTCAACTGGCCATCAACCCAAACCCCCAGATTCGGCTACAAGGGCACAGTGTTGACTCATATTCAACTTGCCATCAACCCAAACCCCCAGATCTCCCTCTGCGGGGCTGCTCTCCAGCCTCTCCCCCAGTTTGTATGTATTACATGAACAGAGAGGACAAAGAACCGTGAAAAAGATAGGAAAAAGAATCACAGAAGGACTTGGAGAAGGAAGTATACTTTTGACCTGGCTCTCAAGAGAATAGCAAGCCAGTGGAGGTGTTTGAGAAAGAGTAATAAAAGTCTCCTCGCATTGAAGTCTGTATACAGGAGTTCAGAGGCTAGAGATACTATGTGGAGGGTCTAACATTTCTTTAGTTCTTTCGAGAGACCCTGGAATTCTAGTTCATTGTGGGTGTAAAATCACATAGAGCAGGCAGTTTAGGAGTGCCTTTTCCATATCCGTGCGCTGAGGCCAGAGACGCCCCTTGGCATCCCTGTGCTCCAGCAGTGCCGGCCGGTAGCAGAAGCGGTATCGCTGGCCAACACAGCAGCCTCCCATAGCGCAGCGAAGCCTGCAGGCAGGGGTACCAGCCTCTGCCGACCTCCAGCTGATGCTCCACATAAGTCCCATTTACTAGGAGAGGTATAAAAGCATTGTGTATAAAAATTTTAGAAGTTCCATGGAATAAACAAAGCTTGGAAAAGTACCAGCCCTCTTTGTTTAAGGTTACTGCATAGTTCAGGGTAGGTTTGTTTCCTTCAATCAATTGAACTCAACAGAGGAAGGATTTTGAAACTACCTACTAGCATTGCAGGGATACTCATTAATTCTATATTACTATGCTTAATCATTAAATACTACCATGCTGAACTTCTCTGTGCTGCAGAAGGTTTTCTTGAAGCTCTGTTTAAAGTCAGCATTAACCTCCTGATGCAGTGTGATGCTACACTGTGGACAATTAGGTTAGTTTTAAAAGACATCTTTTTTTCTATGAGTCTATGATTTCCTCTCTCATCTGTTGATATTGTACTCTTTCAAGCAAGACAGTCAGGGCCCTGCGTGCACCAGGAAGCCTTAATTGCTCTGAACAACCTCACCTGAACCCTCCAACAATGCAGTCTCTCACTGTCCATTGCCCCTGGAGCTGTATTTAAGCTCAAACCTGGGCACATATTCCCTGTCTAACCTATGTTGTAGGTAGTGCTTAGTCTTCACCTTTATTGTTTCTGGCTTGTTGATTTGGTTCATGGGTGGAACATGGACTTGACTTGTCACTCTCTATTTATCCTATGATCAGTTGACAGAATCTCTCACTGTTACCAGCTGTGCCTGGGTACTGTGACCTTATCAGTGAGGAGGATGCTTCTGCCTGTCTTGTGGTCTTACGTATCTTATCCTGTGGGAAGAAATGGCCTTCTTCCCTTGCTCTTACTGCTCCCTGAAAAACTCAGTGCTAATATCCTTATCACTAGGTTTTTAAAGTTATTGCTTTATTTTCCTTAAAGCTATTATTAGATGTAAATTCTGGTACAATAAATGCATTTTTGTCTGTAAGTGCAATTCCTTTCCTAGAACATCTCTGTAGGTTGTACACAACGGGAAATTGCAGTTGCAACTGATGAAACAGAAATAACTTCAGAACATAAAAGCACAACAGCCAGTTTTCCTTCAGTGAATGAAGTTGCTGTAGATAAATGTAATCCTGATTAATTTCATTTGGACTATCTATGGTGACTTAAGACTAAGTTGGTGGTCTTGCATAAGTGCCACCACAGCAACAAAACCCCCAATCTTTTAGCAGCTTTTTCTTGATTAACATGTGGCTTGTTTTGATCAGCCAGTCAGAACCATAGAACAACATCATTCTGTAAGAATTTGGCCTTGTGTGCTAGCTAACTAACTGGTGTACAAATGCATACAGGAAGATGTGGACAAACCTAGATGAAGCACTTTAAAAACCAAGGGATCTAGGACTAGAAATCCATTCAAAGTTATGTGCCTCTGCCACTTGATCTAAAGCACCTTCAGCTGGTGTTAATAACATGGTCTCTTGCAACAGCACAAAAAAGGCAGTAGAGGGTAGCAAGATTCCACATCCAGAGCCATAAAGTTAGGGGAGACACCTCCTTTTGAAAAAAAAAAATTAATCATGTGAGTTGTGCACAAGGAAAGCAATGCTGAGTTCTCCAGCAAACCCAGGGTGAAATGCAGCTCAGCCTGAGCATTAGCGAGTGAGGCATTTTATTCAAGTGAGCTGTGGTGCACACCTCTGTACCAGAAACGCTGGAGTCTCCTTTCAGTGACAGAGTGCATTCAGTTACCAGGAAGAGCTGCAAGCTGCTTTGTTGTGTTGCTGTGTTAGATGCACCCTTGCCCTGCACATCCTGCTTTGCATTTGCTGTTAGAAAAAGCACAAGTGATCTCTCATGGAACATACTTACAAATTGCCTGTTCTTATGTTGACATTCTCCTGCTGGCTCATCTAAAGGCTTTCTCTCCTACCTAGTGACCACTGGATCAGTGCAAAAAGGTTCTTGGGAGCATTTTAAAGGCATAGCATCATTCAGGAAAGGCCAGCTCAAGGTCTTTTCCAATGACACAAGGCCAAGTTACTTTGACAAAATAGAGGCATTGATTGGAACCCTTCTCAGATCCCATTAGCATTACTGAAACAATAATTCAATCCTTGTGCAATCCAGAGCAAGGAGATGTCATCCTAGAAATACAGTAGGGATTTCATGGGAAATGTCACAGAACTACTTCTGCAAGGTCTGTCAATGAAAGTCATGCTTTTGAGAACCAAACATAGTTAGATCTTGCCTACATCTGTTCAGTAGGTTCCAAAGTGCCGGGCAGAGAGGACAGCAGGCATGGCTGTAATGTTGACTTTAATATCGTCTTCAACTTTTATGTTTCCTTTATTTTGATATGAATGAAATATGAAATAAATGAAAATGCCATTGGTCTATTAATAAAAATATTCTGTTTAAGCTTCACTTTGCACCTTAATAAAGCAAAGAAAGGAACTCTAATGTTGCTGACACACAACCATGCACTGCAGCTTACTTCCTGCATAAAAGCAGTAACAGTTCTGACAAGTATAATCAAGTGAACAGTAAACAACCATAGAAAAGGCAGTAAAAATTTTGAACTTGTTGTGCTTTGCAGCAAGATTGGCCAGGGCACCCAAATATATATTTATCTATATGTACATACTTATAGGATTTGTGCATGCAAAATGTATGGTACAGTTGTTGCATCCTTACAGTTGATTTTGTGTCTGCTTGGACAGGAGGACCTAGCAGACAGCTTGTCTGTGCACAAAATGCAGGTGAGGAAAAGGATAGCTCTCCTACAGTAGCTAACGTGGCTTGCTTGCACCAAGGTGCTTTCTGGTTTCACAGTGAACAAGATGAACATGAATGTGGTTGAAAGATTTCTGTCCGTAACCACAACAGTTTGCATCCTTGACTACGTATTCTCAGGCTCAGAGAAAAAAAAATCACCTTCAGGAAAAGTCTGCAATGTCAGATAAATACAGGACTCTTCTTGAGACAAATGTGGAAGCTTAGAAACCTCATGGTGAGGTCAAGCACCAAGCTGACATGGCAGCTTTGATCTGTTTAACTCTGTAGTGGAACAGCTTAGCAATGGTCTTGAGAGTCCAAGCAGGAGTTCCAGAGCAAGATAAATTCTCCTTAAGGAACAGTCGGAGGCCTCTTCAGGCAGGCAGTAGGCTGGGTTCTGGGCTAAGGAGTGGGTTTGGTTTTCAGACCTCACCCAGCAGTAAGCAGAACAGCTGTTTGTTGTGCGCATGGCTAGCTGTAAGGCTTGCTTTAGCAGCATTCGTGCTAATAATGGCATGCTCTAAGCTAATTGTAATGGTCTTTCTTCAAGAATGACACATGAATTCATGAAACATCTCATGCTGGAGGGAAAATAGCTGTCTCACAGGGGAGTGTTTAAGCTCAGGAGCAGAAGAGAAAGGTGAGAAGTCCAAAACCATTTTTCCACAATTAATGCAAACTAAACAGATGGTCCCTAGTCTGATAGGCCAGCAGGCAGTCACTTCTGCCTTGACAGAAACTCTGTGTTGCAGGAGGCCCTGGCCTTCTCCTCTCCACTTTGGCCCATTCTACCTACCTCGGATGCATTGTGTCTGCATCATCACATTACCCAACAATGGGCTCTGAGCCAAATGACTGCTCACCAGCTCTGGTGTTGGAGCACACTGTGGGATACTATGTGAAACCCTACCAGGAGTGCTTCGGAGAAACTTCAGCACAGTCTGGCCTTTGTATCCTTGTCTAGTGCTCTCCTGCAGCTATTCTGGGTGGTCATGCCCACAGATACAAGCAGAGGGTCAGCCTGATGGACCAGTAGTCTTCCCTCACTTATTGGATGGTGTGCCAGGCAATCCAAACTCGCACAGGAGACTGGAGGCTGGGGCTAAGCTTGCTGTTCTACATGATGGCTCTCAGCAATACTACACATGCCTGTTGTTCGCGTTTGAGTTCAGAGAGTCTGGTAACAATTGAAATCACTTGAATTTGAAATTGAAATTGAAATGTTCCTCATGCTCAGCATGTTATAGGTCTGAGACAAGGTCTTTGCGAATCCTGCCTGGACCATCTCCAAAGCTAGCTCCTCCAAAGTCCAGTTAGGCTGGAAATGAGAATCCTGGGAGCAAGTGCTGGCCTGGTCACCAGTGACAGGTCTACCGGTCCTGAGGAGTGTTTGAGCATGCTTAGCAGTTCCTTCTATAGGCCAGGCTTGCCCTGTGTTGCTTCCCTCCAGGTCCATTCCTTGGACACCTTAGCAGACAGCACTTGAGAGGTGAGCTGGCAGGCTGGAAAGACTGTGATCTTTGGTGGGGTCTGTGAAAGGCAAGGTGCTAACCGTGATGTGACTTGCTTAGAAGTATGGACACTACCTGGGACTGTGAAGTTAGTTTACCTCAGGGTCAACGTGACCTGGAGGTCCAACTCGAGCCAGCTCCTACCAGATGAGAACACCACATACTGACAATAAAATAATAGGAGATTTGACTTAAGAAACCAGGCGTATAACCATGGCCAGAACAGCAACCAACCAGAATCCACTATAAAACCTCCATCTGCACGGGACATGCGTTCAGAACAATGAAGGTGAACACAGCACTGACCATACCTCTACACCACCTGCATGAGACAAGCATGTGCTGATCCTACATGGGATAAGCACATATTGATTATGCAAGCAATAATAACTGACTTGCCTGCTTCTTAATGTAATTTGACTGGTCTATACAACTGTATTGTAACATATATAAACTCTGCTTTCCTCTATGCATTAGGCTGAGGGACCACTGTGCACACAGCTAACATGAGAGAATAAATTCCCTTGGTAATTCTGTACTAAATGTCCTGTCTCCCTCCTCTGCTGGTGAAGACCTGACTTCTACAGGGTTCTGGTTATCAGACTACTCTTTTTAAAAAAAAAATCTTTTAATCTTTCTTTTTTCTTCTTTTTTTCTCTGGAGCAGAGTACAGTGGCTTTTGTTAAGGAGTCTGAACTTAGGGAGGCTTCTCTTGACGTTCCTTGTCCCTTCTAGAGTCTTATCTTTGGGGCCCTGGCAGCCCGAGTTTTATCCCCAGCTCCAGATTATTCCCAGGTGGGCCAGGAGCCTCCTTTCTCCCTGCTGGCCTGTGTGGTTTCTGGATGACTACGTGGCATTGAGACTCTGCGAACACCGCTCTCTGTGCCCTGGCTAAAAGGGTCCCTTCTCTGACCCTGGCCTGTATCAGAAAGTAAAGTAAAGCTGTTTTGCCCACAGTAACATTGATGCAAGGATTATTTACTTTAAAAAAGAGAAAGAGAGGGGGGAAATGTAAATATCTATAGTGAAAAAGAAGAGTGAGTTTGAAAACCAGAGGATGTCAGTTAAATCCTTACAAACAGTTAACAAAGCATGGCCTCGGGAGAAGGAGCAGACACCATAAATGGGTCAGGCTGGGACACAACAAGATAAGCTCGAGGAGAACCAAATGGTTAATGAGCTAAGCAGAAAATCACAGGAACTATGAGAACTAGCCTAATTAGTGTACTAAAAGATCCACCCCCCAGCAAAGGAAGCCCCTTACTAACAGAGCCCCCACCCCGCAGGACAAGCGGGGGGGGGCGGGGAAAGGGCACTGTACCTTTAAATGGAGACGAAACTCATGCGAACCCGTGAGCATCGGCAAAGCGCATGGGGGGGCGCTGCCGCTGCCGGGCGCTTGTTGCGGGACACGGGCCGGGACCACATAGCGGATCTGCCCCTGCTGCTGCGCACCCCGGCCGCAGCAGGCCGCCTGCCGCGGAGCCCAGGACCACCCCTGTCCGGAAGCTCCTTCCTGTGCTGGCGGCAGGCCCGTTTCTGCGTCCCCCCAGCTTCATCCCGGCGGCCAGCCGGCATCAGCCCGGCCCTAGCGGCACGGGAGGTGTGTGCTGCTGCCCGCGGCCGCGGCACCGGACCGAACAGCCCCAGCTCCGCACGGACCCGCACCGGCATCGCCCGGCACCGCACCGAACAGCCCCAGCTCCGCACGGCCCGGCCCCGCCCCGCCGCATTCCCGGCCGCTGCCCGGCCCCGTGCTGGGGTCACCGGCAGCGCCCGCCCTCGCCGCAGGTACGGCCCCACACCGCCTCATGATAAACGCAGGGGTTCACCGCCTGGTACTACTGGAAGCTGACTGCGAAAGGAACCCCTCGTTACTGAAGTCTGCTCAAAGTTTTATTCCACGTCACAAATACAATCATTGCCAAGCTCCGAAGAAATTCTGAGTTAATCAAAAGGCTTTCTATTGATGTTTCCCAGTACCTCTATCAGCTTCTGTTCATTTTTTCATCATTATTTTACATTTTTTTCCTGACAGGATAATACTTAGGGAGTTCAATCAAATAATGTTTTTCACAAAAATAAAAAGCAGTATTTTTACTGAACTTTATTTTAAATTGTAGGTGTATTTTCTTAAAAGACATACTCATATTTGCTGAAGCAGTTCTCGACATGTTTTGTTCTTGTAAATATTCACTTTGCTAATGATAATTTTTTTCCAGATTTGCAATTTCAGAGTTACACAAAAATCCCAGAATAACTGGCTAATAGGGCAGTGGTGCAGCTGTGGGAGATGGCCACAGGCCTGTCCACGTTTCCCAGGTACATGGAGCACGCAGTGTCAGAATGCGCTGGTTTGGCTTTGCTGAACAACCTGTTGGCTGCAGCAATGCACGGTGCCAGTCCCACAGACAGTGGTGCCGCAGTATTCCACAACTGCTTCATACGCCCTCAGAAGTAGCTTCCATATGTTCCTGGATACCAGTCACAAAGCCCATGCCACGTTCGTTCCCATTGAGAAGAAAGCAAGCCTGTCCCAGCACTGAGCTGGCAATTACCCAGGCCCTGTCATGCTCAGAGCCACAGCAGGACATTTTGACACCTTTATTTTTACCACTTTGTCTGGAAGCCCACCTCCCAACAAACTTATTGCCAGGATTAGGTGATGAGGTCTCTCCCTCCAACTGCCCACTCTTGGTAGTCCTAGAAGTAAAATACTCAGCTGGAAATTAGCAGCCTGGGGTTTGTACCTCCCCTTGCTTGCTTTGGCCTTAACTTAACATCTAATGTATAACAGGATGGTGCAGGTCAGATTTTCCTCTTGAAATGCTTTCACTTTGTGCTAAATACTTAAATATATATTGATCAGACACAGAATCTGTCACGTGAAGTCTAAGCTATACATTTGTGGGTTTTATACAGTAGAAAAACATTTGTCATTAATCACTTTGCGGTACGCTACAGCACAGTACACTAGAAAGTTGGTTTGTCTGGATTCATGTCCTGGCTTGAAACGATGACAGCATGGGATCTGTATCTAGTTGTTCTCCTTGAACGTTTTACCTATTGCATTGCTGTAGACAACTCCTCTGCCCCCAGTCCCACACAAACCCAGAGGAAAACTCTGTGTCTTCTGTGTGAAGGGAGGCTTCTCTTTCCAGCCCATTTACCCGGATTTTAGGACAACTTTTACAGCCTACCTAGTTAGGTACCTCATCAGCTACTCCACACACTAGTTCCCTCCCTCAGCTGCATTATGCTGATGTTGTGAAATCCCATTCTCAACGTCAACTCTGAGATCTTTCTCCTACGGATGAAGAATTTGCGTATTTCTGAGTCAACATTTTCAATTCAGCATTTCACAGCCACCAGTCTACTGGCAGACATACCTGTGTGTGGTGCACTAGTCCCAGTACTCTTTCCGTGCAGTTCTGCCACTGCAAAAACAAAACTGGGAAATACAGCCCCTAAGGATCACTGTAAAAACCCGTTCATTCCACCAGGTGGTAGCCTTTCACTTAAATAAGAAAGAACAGTTCCAGTAGCACAGATCTTAGTTGTCTGATTTTGGCATCAGCCTCATTTCAAAGCTATAGATGGCAAATGTCTGCTGTGACAGTTCCCACTGTGCATCCAAAATACCACGGTAGGACATTCTTCTTTACACAGGTAAAAATATCATGTCAGAGATAGTGGTATCACGCTGAATCCTGCAAGTCAGGTCTATAATTAGTACAGGTACTGCTGCGACAACTAAGGGAAAAGAAGTTGTCGGATGTTGAACAACCCATTTCCTTCACTTTTTGTGTGTGTTAAGGCTACAACAGGCTCCCATATAAAGATCTTCTCAACCCAGATCATGCATGCTGGTTCTGACAGGTTGAGAAGGAAGACAAATACTTACAGTCTGAATGCAGGTATTTTATTTGTTGGTTTTGCAGATAGAAAAATTCCAGCGGTCACCAATATAACAAAAAAAACCCCACAAAACCAAACAAAACCAACCAACACCAAATAAACAAAAAAACCTCCACTTCAAAAAAAAAAAAAAAAGCTTTACTTGGTTACACTAAACGTTTTCTATTCTACTCTGGAAACAGAATATCAAAAGGTAAAATAAAACATAACTGGGTCAATAAAAAGACAATTGTCACATACAATAGTATCTTGACTGATAGAATAGGAAAAACTTTCACCTGAGCCAGTTTGTGTGTTTTCAACAGATACACTTGAAACAAAGTGTTTGCTTGAAATTTCTTGCAGGAAGGAGCTGGGTTTTCAGCACAGGTTTAGCTGTTACAGAGTCCTCTGCTATTGGTTTAAGAGAAACATGTGAAACGGACCTATATAAGAACCGTATAGGGGCATGCTCCCTGAGTACTGAGGCAGAAATGAGGACGTGGACAGTGTGGTGTGTGGCCATGTACTTCTTTGAAGCAAGTAAGTAGAGTCATGATACCTGCTCTGTTGCTGTGAGAATGTATCTTACTTGTTTTACTGTGGTTTTGTTTTGCTTCATCTTGTAGGAGCTAAAATCACCCAAACCTCAGGTCTTGTGCTGAAAGAAGATGAGAAAGCTATGCTGGCATGCAGTCAAAATGACGATCATCCTTCTATGTACTGGTACCTGCAGCTGCCAGGGAAGGGACTGCAACTGATCTATTATTCCTTTGCTGTAAATCAGGAAAAAGAAGGTGATGTTCACATTGGATACAAAGCTAACCGGTTAAGCCTCGCAGAGTTCTATTTGGAGATTTTATCTGTGAAGATGAACCACTCAGCTGTCTACTTCTGCGCCAGCAGTGTAGACACAACACTTCAAAGTCACTTGCTTGCTTTACACAAACTGCCGGCGGGCAGGTCTCCCAGCGCAGCAGCACAGCACAGGTGCGGGGCCAGCAGCCGGCTCGCAGCCAGCTGTGGTGCGGCAGCTGGAGCCCGGGGGGCAGAACGAGTCTCTGAACTGCAGGCTGATCGCTGATCGCCTCTTTCCTGGTCATCCATTCATTCTCTATCTTATCAGAACCATCAACAAAGTTAGTTTAACCAAATGCAGCCATAAAATAAAGGAAAAGGAAACTGCAATCTACACGGCCACAAACTATTGTCCCCTAAGCCATTTTCTTACCTGACACAGGTCCTAGAAATATATACATCTAAGTCTGAAATACTTTAGAGATAGTGACTTGTATGTGCCCTGCTATCCCAATCCTTTTCACTGTGCTTGGAAAGGTCATCCTAATCAAAAGAAACCTGTAGAACTAAGGTTGTCAACAGTAATGAGAAGGGATCAGAACAAAAGATGATACAAGAACAGAAGCTAAACAGAACTAATATGCCACAGACTGGATTCAAATGGCAAAAGAGGAGCCTTTAGCAATGTCTGCAAGTGCATACAGTGCTGAAAAGTAACATGTGTATGGAGAATATAGAGGAAAGGGAGATAGTACAAAGTAGTATGCAACTTAGAATGAATTGGCATATGAACTCAAACATAAACACTGCTCCAGAGAGCATCCATATTTTGAAAACAAATACATAAAAAGATGAACAAGCAGGATATGGATGTAATTTTATTTACTATATAATCTCTCCCTGGTGGAATATTTCAGGCTTGGCATGAAGAGTCTTGGTCTCACACAAAAAGACCTATCAATGTTTCTAGCATCACCATTCTCTGAGATAATGTCATCGATGCAGTGGGATTAGTCATAGCAGCAGGTACTAATTGGTGTAAGTGCTCCTCGGTGATAGTATAACAAATTGTCCTAAAGCAAGAAAGCAAAACACTTGTGGTGTGTAAAAGTCACCTGCATAATTTGCTAGTTCTGGAATAAATAATAATAATGTGTTTCCAGTCAGAGGGTTTTGGAAAGGATAAGGAAAGGATGTAGAATGGGAACATTCCATAATTAATCACAGCATCCACTTTCTGAGACTATTCTTATCTCAATCTGAATTATGTCAAATTATGTTGTAAATGCTATAGGGCAAAGGAGTACCTCTATTACCACGTATGAAGGATAAGCATACTGATCTTCAAGGGAAAAAATCAATTTGTCATTATTGCACAGCATTTCTGCACTGGCAGAGGAGATCTTGGATTACAGGCACATCCCCTGGGAAAAGGTGAAATAACCTTTACCTGAGCCCTTTTAATATCCACTGACCAGCTAGAGAGCAGCTTTGCAGAAAAGCAATTGAACAAGACTTTCTGCAATTAAGGCTAATTACATTTCTGGTTGCATTAGCAAGCAGGTAGTTAGCATGCTGAAGCACTTGGGAAGCTACATTTAGAATACTACCTCTATTGTCCATGCACGCCCCTACCCTGCCCCAGTCCCAGTACAACAAGATAGCAATAAATCATAGAGTCCAGCAGACGGTCTCTAAGATGATCAGGGGAGCAGAAACATGAGAGGAGAGGCTGAGGGAATTGATTTTGCTCCTCTGAGAGAGGAGGAGGCTAGGGATGGCTAACTGCACCACTCAACTGCCTAAACAGAGTTGGAGCCTTAGAGGGGCACAGTGGAAGCTGGTGGGAACAAGCTGCAGCAAGATGAACTCTGGTTGGACATTATGAAAAAATACTTCCTCCAGAGGGTGCTTCGGCACTGGAGCAGCTTTCTCAGCTTGTCAAATCCTTGGAGATATTCAGAAATCACCTGGACAAAGTTATGAACAACATGATCTAGCTTTGGAGTTAGCTGTGTTTTGAACAGCAGTTTGGATTGAGAGACCTCCAGAAGTCCCCTCCCTTAAAAACATACAAGTATATGGTTTTATCATCTTGCTTTGCTGTTTTGAGATACCTGGAAAAAGCATGGTTTGTTGGTTGGGTTTTTTTAAGTTTGTAAAAGTAGGTCAGCAACTCCCCCAAACCCACAAGTCTTTCGTTTTTTGTGTGTTGCACAACAGAAACAGCAGCTGAGCATGCAAACCCCATCGCAGACTTGAGTAACAAGAAGATTGTGTGATGAGACAAAAACCGTCGGTGTCACTATTTCCATCCAACTGTAACATGGTGAGCAGAGCACTGCACCCTGGTGTGGGTGGGTTGTGGTAACAGAGGCTGATGCGACATCAAAATGCTGTTTTGAGTAAATGTCAAACCGCATCCTGTTTTTCTAAAATTCAGCTGCTGTTCCCTTGAAGAGATATTTTCAAGCACATTTTGGCACATCATGTGCTTTGATTCTGAGGTCCTGTTTTCTGCTCAGGGCTTCAGAGATATTCCCCCTTCTGTTGAAGACCCTGGCTATGCTAGACAGAAGCTTCCTCCAGGGTCCCCACTCTATGCCTCCTACTCCTGCCTTGCTATTGCATTCCCAGATATTCTGCTTCCAAAGCCACACAAGCGCTCCTCTCTCTTGGCCTGTGTTATCCCTACCTCATACCTTCCTACCTACCTACATCAATACAAAAAAGGTATGACTCTGTCCTTCATTTATTCCTGAGTGAGCTACCTCTAAATGTCTTGTAGAACGTGCAGTCAGTGACTCAGCAAAGTGTTCCAACTGCTTGCTAGAATATCAACATCCATTTTTATGCTACAGGTGGGTCTGCTGCTCTAAGTGATATTTTGATGCTGAAATGTTGAGTTCTAGCAGCCAGTCTCAGGGAAGATTTCATGAGAGTAGACAGAATTTCGATGGTCACATCCACATATGTGTATTCAACAAGAACATGAATGCCTGTGTCCACACATCTACAATCCTGCACCCGTGCATACAGGCATGGATAGCTGTGCCTGCCAGCAAAAGCAAACACAGGACATATTGAGACACATACATGCAAAATATGTCTCTTTTTGCATACACAGGTGTATGTATAGATAAACTCACTGTCAAGAGAGGAAAACATTGAGGGTTTAACTTACCTTTGAGGACACTGCAATCGAAAAAAACAGAAGAAATAGGATATATTATTTGAGCCTAGATGTGTATCAGCACCTCTTTTAAAGAAGTGCTTTGTTTGTGCAATCACTTGTATAATAGAGGGTGGGGATGGGAATGAGAATTACATGGTTTGTAGCAAGTTTGGAGAAGAACAGGATTGGATCCCTGTGCAGGGTCTCAGTTTCCTGGGAACTGACAGGTCTGATTTTAGTGTAGTAGACTGGCAAGAAACATGTCTTCAGTAATGGCTGCTTACTCTAGGTATAGGAGCCTACAGAAGATGACCCCACACCCATACATATTTTACTCACCAGCATCACCATAGATTAATTTGTGTATTAATTCCCGTGTTCCATTGCTAAAAAAATTGTCCATACACTCAAACCGATTCAAAGGGTTGAACCATTCCTGGGCCGAGATCCTCAGCCCAGGTCACTGAGTAGGTACTCAGTGAGTAGGTACTCTCATTCCATGCGGAAAACTCATCTGTCCCCACCCCTTCTGTCCTCTCAGCGCCATTCATCTTCCAGACCAGGCTCAGGTGGTCAGGGTAGAATCCAGAGGCCAGGCACACCAGCGTGGCCTTGTTCTTCTGTTGGATCTCTTGCTTTGATGGGGAAAAGATGGCCACAGCTGAAGGCAGGATTTCTTTGTCCTTCCCTGAAACAGAAAGCAAGACAGCCGAGAGCCTTCACCCTCATACAATTCAATATCACATCATGTGGGGTTTTTTTTGTAGAAACATGTGTGTTGGAAACTGGACGTTGAATTCAAGATCCAACGTGACCTGTAGTGCTGAGCATACAGGTTCATGTTCTTCAGTCTAAAAGATAATTATATTTACATTAAATTGTAATTCTTTTCAGCACAGTATGTACTAAGTATGACATGCTATGTGTGCTGTTTAAATAAAAATCAATAGGTTACTTGAAGAGAATGTGGCTTCAGGTTTTAAAATACAAAGGTACAGAGCAAGTACAAAACTTTTTCTCAGGGTACTGACCAATAGCCAAGCTTACTGAAGCTAAGGTACGAACTGAAAAAAACAATTCAATTGTCTGATTTGTTCTGTTAAGATATACAATGAGAAGGAGGCAAACTGATTCTCTTCATTCATCCTCTATTATCTTTCTCTCTTTCTGTGCATGTCTGTTTCCTCAGGTCCTGAGTCAAGATCTCATCACTTCTCATCTGGATAGTGTTCTGTTCCCTCCTCTGCCACTCTCGAATTCTGCATGTATTTTGACTGGAAATCAGCCTATGTTTTTATTAGCAGGTGTGTGAGGATTTGCTTAGATGACAGATGCCAGAAATGGAAGACAGCTCCTCTTCTCACCAGTCACACAGGCAAATATAATGGCATATATTCTAAAGCTTTGCCCCTTCCTGATTTTGCTGCACTGATTTTAAATAAGAATGCAAATATATTAGAATAGGTGTGTTGGTCATACTGAAAGGTTTTGCTAGACTATCACAATATGAAGAGTGTATGCCAAGCAAAGACTGCAAGACTAGTGAAGGCATGTATTGGTCACTTTCCTGCGATACTCTTTTATCTCTGATACTTTTAAGTTCAGAGATCTCAGCAAAATTGAAGAACCCATTATAGTTTTGTCCTATTTTTCTGATCTCACACTGAATCCAGGTAAACATTTCATTTATGAACGTGTCTCGTAATAGAGACTTCTTTTCCTCCTTTACATCAGTAGACATGGATTTAACAATTACTCTAAGCTGCCTTTTGCCAAGATAATAAATCATTTTAGCCCTGTTTCCTAAACCAACTTTTTTTAGCACGTTATCTTGGTTGTGTCAGCATTTTATTCTGTAGTAAAATAATATTCTACAGTAGAAACAAAAATACCTAAAGGAACTTACTAAGCACTGTCAGCTGAGTGCCCTGTCCAAAGTACAGCAGTGAGTTTGCACAGTATTTTGAAGAAGTACCAGAACTGTCTGCCACTGTAAGCTCTCAACTGCACCTAAACCCTGTATGGTGTCATGCCATATCCTGCCTTTCATGAGGTCACAACAGAGGAGACCTTTCTGCTCTCATCTGTGTTAGAAAACACTGTGCTTTTGCAGAAGAATATGCTGAAACAGATGGTATATTGCTCCAAGGGGTACTGTATGTAGTGAATCCAACCTGTCTGGGAAGTAGCTCTTTCCATCTCTCTCTGTGTCCTGTTCTCAGTCTTAGTGTCAAGATTCAATCTGAGACACCTTCTGTAAATGAAAGCAGGAACAGTGACTGGCACCCCTTTCTGCCATCACTACGCTGTGCTAAAGAAGAGTTGAGTTCCTGGAGCTCACCTGCCCTGCATTTACTTCCCCTAACTTCCTTTTTGCCCAGTTTTCATACAAAAGATTTCTTAAAAAAAAATAATATTCCAGTGTCATGTATTTTTTAAAAGCATAGGTTTCTTTTCCTTACCCACTGTTGTTACCTGGGTCCCAGCACCGAACTGCTGAGTATGTACCACAACCCTACAGAAACTATCCCAAAATACAGCCCTCTCCAAAACAAAATTGGGAGGGAGCAATATAAACATCCCGTGTGAGAAATCCAGGAGGGAGATGTGTCATCCTGGAAGATGGTGCCAGGGCTGACACTCACAAGAGACCCTGCAGGAATGCCAGCTAACACCTAGGCCACAGAATCCATTTCCCCGGAAGAATTGGTGTAGGTGCTGTTTCATAGGAAACTGGGAAGCAGACTAAGGAGTATCCTGCTGGCTGTGCTGTCAGGGGTTAACAGGAATGAGAGGGAGATACAGTAGACCTTCTGGTAGCCTCCTTCCTAGAAGTCACTTACCTGAAATGGTGCTTTCTTCTAGCAAGAAGAGTGTTTGTAAATGTGTTGAAATTACTATTTTTTTTCTCATTATGATATTGTATTAATTTCTCCTCATCCCTCAACCGGACAGAATCTTGCAGTGTGGAAGCCTATATGTGGGAGAAGAAAGACAGTGCGTGAAGCCATATATTTGGCATGTGGCTGCTCATTAATGACCATAAACCTGTTAGTTTCTGCCCAGAGGATAACCTGCTTAAGGCTGTCTGCAATGGTGGAAATATATATAGAACAGTGGTGGACTGAGCAAAATGTATTTCTACACACACAATCTGCAACATAGTCTAGAAGCCATCCCACAGGAAGACAAGCAGGAACACTGGCAGGATGTTGTTACAGGAAAAAAAAAAGGTTGCTTTATGTGGGTGACTTCTGCATATCAGGAGAAGATTCTCTATGTTTTGGTCCATCTGTTCTTGCTGGGCACACTCTTCAGGATTATGATCTCAGAGTAAGCTTCAGGCTTTATCCCTTCTCTAAGGGTTCATTCCTGAAGGAATGCATCACTGTCTCACCAGTGTTCCCACAATGGTTGAACTTCATGCAAACCCAGTGTTTCCTTCAGCTTCACCACCAGTGAGTGAGGACAAACAAAAGGCCAGCCTGTGCTTATAGACACTGAACTTTAGAAGACAGGTGGTCTTGGCTGTGTTGCATGTCTGTATTGCAGAGACACCTGGAAAGACAGAAGGGCTCCTATACTTCTCTATGCAGAGTTATACTGTGTTATCTGTCTCCTGTGACCTACCACCACTGACCAAGCCCATCCTGTCTTTATATCTGAGGAGAAACAAGAAGGGGAGATGGCTGTGACAGGCTGGAGGCTAGAGAGACACTGACATGTGAATGAGCACATCCTAGTGATGCTGCATACAGGTAGGAAGCTAAACAGCCCGGGTGCACTAACAAGGGACAGTGCAGAGCTGAGAATGGGGTGATTTAGAGGTGAGGTAGTCACAAGAAGAAAATACCACTGCATGACATAGAAACTAAAATATATTTACGGAGTGGCCTGGGTTTAGTGAGTAGGTAGCAATTGTTATTCTAGGATTTCTGGCATGTGTGCACAGTGTATAGCAAACACATCAATCAAACCCCTCAGTGCAGCTGTGGCCAGCACCCTGGACTCAGGTTAGCAGGACTTTTACTCCAGCCTAAGTCCAGGGTGGTCACCTGGATTTTAAGTGGACCTCAGGCTCCGTCTTCTACAGTGTTGGACATTCATTAATGTGTTTGTCTGGAGAAGCTCTTGTCTCAAATATTTCTCTACCTGAGATGGTTGGAGTAGATCGACATTGGCCTTGCCAGTCATGCCACACCAGGCTGGTATCTTTGACTTTCTCCTATCTGAAGCCACTCAGCATTTGTTACCTGGGTGACAATCACCTTCTAGAATTCCACTGTGTACGTAACAAGTATGTAAAGTTTTTAACAGATGTAGTCTGGAACACTCAGGTAGGGCACTCTGACAATGGTGATCTGTGCTTTTTTTCTCAGTACATCTTGGAATCACCAAGAAAGAACAGGACAGAGGTAGTCAAAGTCTCGTTCTGTCTGAGCAGTACTTTCAGGCAGGCTATCTCTGTGATACTTGCTGTTAGGGCCTGAGTGTGCCAGTGTCCCCAACCACCCTCATCTGTGACCTTCACCCTCAGCCCATGGGCCCAGGATCTCCACTTAAGCTTAGACCTGGGCCTTCAGCTCTTCCCTGATCTCTGTTGTAGGTGTACTTGTATCCAGCCCTGCCTCTGTTGCTGCCTCCTGAGTGGACCTTGTGCCCATATTGTAAGTAGCTTGTCTTCTGGATGGAGCCCTCATATGCACATTGTGGCTTATCTCTAGTCATGCCTTCGGTCCTGTATCTTGGATCTCTGAAATTAGTGTCCAAACTGGTTTTGTTATAGGCCTTGGCTTGTTGATGTCAGCTCCTGACAGCCTGAGGTCTGCTCACGGTTTCTCTTTTCCAAGAAAAGGAGACATTTGTCCAGTTTATTCTTTTGCAAGACTCCACTGGCTGGAGACAATAAAGGACAGATGCACTTCCATACCACCTGTAGCTATTCCATAATCCAGGGTGGTTCAATCATCTTCATCACCACAAAGATGGGCCTAAATTATGCACAAGTCATTCCAAGAAATTAACATATGGTTTAATCAAAGATCAACAGCGCTCTATACTGTTCATTCTTCTTCTCAGGAGTGTTTCTGAACAAGTCCTAGGAACTAAAGCAATGCTTTCTAGGCCAGATCCACCAGTCTGGACAACATTATTGTCACAATAAAGGTATCACAAGATGGGAATGGACAAGACTCCTGACCTTTGGGAATGTGAAGACTTCTTCCCTTGCCTTTTTGAACTCAGTTCAGCAACAGCTCTGGTCTGATACTTTTCTTCTTCCCACAGTTACATTCTGATAGCAGTCAAACTTTCATTTTCACAGCCTGTGGTGGTATGCTTCTCCACCCCCCATCCCCCACCCCGCCCTGTAAAAATGCTCAAGTAATAACTGTCAGTGGCAGCTGTAATGGAATGGATGCGCCTGCTTGTGATGGTCGCATCTGACTCAAAGTGGATTCAGGGGAGACAGATAACAACACAACTGTTGTTTTGTTATTGTTAATGATTATAATTAATAATACAATAAATAATTGCAATTATTAATTAGCCAACAGTTAATTTGAACAATGCACCCACCTGACCACAGTGTCGGTCAAAGTCAGGCTCAAGCCAGCTCTAGTCAGACTCCAGGCCATAGTCATCATGCAAATATGACTACAGGTCCATTACCTCACCCCATGAACTGTGGGCAGCCCAGGGCCCACTGAGCTCTCCTGCATGGCAGTGGGCAGCACGCCAGGACACCTCCTTGAGCAGGGACGCCTCTCAAGGGTACTGCTGAAGGCTGAGAGGCTCCTTGCCACAACAGATTCTCAGAAAGTAATTAACAGCATGTTAAACTGAAATCTTAGCTAAGTGGCATAAACGATTCATTGTGCATATATAATCCTTTAGATATAAACCATTGACCAAGTTTGGGATTATGTCTGGATCTAGCTGCACCCGGACTCCTCTCTGACAAGGAGTTTGGAAATCAAGGGGGTCCTTTCAGAACCTTGTGACTGGACAGAAGGGTCTCCCTGACAGTTCTGCCTGACCCTGTCCTCTGTGCAGTAAAAAATCAAGTGCATCTTGCCATCAAATCATGTTAAGCTGTTGCATTTACTGTCAAATGTTATTAAATCGCTCTTTTACATCAATAAACATGTTGCTACTTCCTTCTTACAAGAGAACTGCATCACTCATTCCACAGCACAGCCTTCCTGCATCTCTCACATTATATCATCCTCTCACATCCTTGTCAAGTAACAGTGTGTTTATCCTCTAGCAATATAAAACCACTAGCAGCACCCCAATCAGATATTAAGGTGAGTGTGAGCAAGGTACAGGAGGACATTCTGATGAGCCTTAGGAGTGTTAAACAGGAGTACACAATAGGTGGAATGCTTTTCACATGTGCTGTCAGTTATTCTTTTTTGTAGCAGTTAAAAAAATGTATTTTTTTTTAATTCTCACTCTGAAATATGTAACTTTTTTCTTTTGTACAAATAGCTGCCTAAACTTCATTTACTTGCATTTATCTTTATTTTAGCTTCTGTACTATGAGCAAATGAGCGACTCAGTCTTAATGGCCTATTTAGTACTTAGCTTCTGTGATGAGACAGGTAGCAGTGAGGCCCTTCTGTAATAGCGTGGGAGTTACATTTCATAATAAATGAATGAGGGAGCTGTGCTATTGTGCAGATGCTTCCATACTTCCCAGCTGGCAACATGCATGATATTGCAGGCAATACCAAAGAAGACTAAAGACTTGTAGTTTCTTCATCCCTCTGCACCCAGTAAATTCATGGCTGTAAACCCACAGGATCACCCCTTCTGCCATCCACACACATTTTTCTCTTCTTCATTTAGTCTAAGATTGGACCCATCTTCACAGATTCTGAACTGCTGTGGCACAAAAACTATTGACAAAGTTCAGATGAAGTATAGGAAGTGTATTTTTCCTAATGCTGACAAAATGTGCCACCACCCATCTAAATAGTTCTGTGCAGTAGGCATGGGTTTGTTAATGTCCTAAATACTCTAAGGGGGCTAGAAGTGAATCCTGAATTCTAACTATTATTTGGGCTTACTGAACCCAATAGCCCGATAGCGCGAGGCTGTTGCCTTTCCCCAGGTCCACTCACTGGCAAGGCTGAGCATCTATTCCCAACGGGCACAGACACACACACACACACACGCACACGCGTGCGCACACACACACACCCCCACACCCCAGCAGCCAGCCACACAAATCAGTACAGACAGAAACATTCATGCAAACACAGATGGCACTAACAGACCGTCATCCTGTGCCCCCACTGGCTGATCAGGATGAAGGTCTGTTAGTGGGACATATACACACAACCACAGCGTGGACTCCCCCGGTAGCTGGCCTTGGATGCTCAGTCTCTCCAGCAGCTGGTCCTTGATCCTTGGTACCCTCACACACTGGCATGCAGACACGTGAGCCTCTGAGACCTGCAGCCCCACTCCTCGTCCCAGCACAGAGCCCCTCACTCACAGATACTCACAGCACATGCACACTCAGGGTCCCAGCATGACATCTCAGACGCTTGGTGTGCCCAGCCACCGGCATGGAACTCCCCGGTCCTGGCAGCCTGCATGGACTGGGACCCTCTTGGACCCTGAGGGTGACCCAGAAACCAAACCTGGGCATGCAGTCTGCTCGCTTGCTGGCCCCAGTGCTCGCCCTCACAGCTGCTGGCACTGGAGCGTGCTCTGAAGCCTGCAACCCCCCTCCTGCTGCAGGCACACAGAACAAGCACTGTGTCAGCCTTCTACTGTTCTCATAACAGAGGAGCTATTCCTACAGTGATTGTCAGTGAATGTTCTTTACTGTGAGTTCCATATGATACTATACATCGCTGGAAGTTCTGTTGTAGGATATTGTTGCTACAAAAGAGCAAATTAAAAAGCAACAGTTCGTACTTCTTGAATGTAAAAGAAGCTAAAACTTTATTCCCAATTCAAGGAGCTGGGTTCTCAGCCTCCGAGCATTAAGAAGGTGTTAGTTTTAAAAATATGATTCTATGTGATATGATACAATATGATCTGGAAATACAGGGAAAACCCAGCAGTGGTTACAATAAAGTGGAAAGAGCAGGATGGGGACAGAGAATCACTAAGAAATAATATTCAGAAGTTCTTAGACAGAAGCATAGATCCTTTGCTATGGAAAGGTCGGCAGAGTAACTTGCTGTGTTCCTGCTGATGTGATGAAGAGGACTCTTCATTTATTCCCTACACAGCTTGCCACCAGCCTAAGAGGAAACAAAACAGAACAAACCGGTATAATTTTTTATTATTATTATTATTATTATTATTATTATTATTATTATTATTATTATTATTATTATTATTATTATTATTATTATTAATAATAATAATAATAATAATAGTAATAGTAATAACAAACAAACAAAACAAACAAAAAAACAAAACAAAATTAACAAATAATCTAGGAAATAATAGACCATATTTATCGGTTTACCAGCTCTTGTGTCTCCTGAGAACATTAACAGAAATGACCATGTTGTATCTCCACACTTTCGCCCATTTCGGTACCAAGGAAGTATCTTAACCTGTACAAATTATTTACTTACATACTGAATTAATATCTTCACACATAACTTTGTGTGTTAGATGACTAATCAGGTGCACTTCTATAACAGAGTGACTGCATCTGTGGACAAGGGAAGAGCTATGGACATTATCTACCTGGACTCCTGTAAGGCCTTTGATAGGGTCCTCCACAACATTCTTGCTGCTAAACTGGACAGATATGGGTTTGGTGGATGGTTATATGGGTAAGGAATTGGCACATGACTGTGCCTAAAGAGTTACAGTCAATGGTTCAATGTCCAAGTGGAAACCAGCAATCAGTGGTTTCCCTCCAGGGTCAATATTGGGACCGATACCATTTAATCCCTTCAGCAATGTGTCATTGATAGTGGGAGTGAATGCAGCCTCATCACGTTTCTGGATGACGCCAAGCTGAGTGGTGCAGCCTGGACAGACTTGATGAGTGAGCCCATGTGAACATCCTGAAGTTCCACAAGGCTAAGTGCAAGGTCCCTCATTTGAATCAGGGTGGTTCCCAACATCAGTACAGAGTGGGTGACGCATTTATTGTGAGCAGCCCTACAGAAAAGGACTTAGGGATACTGGTGAATGAAAAATTGGGTATGAGCCAGCAATGTGTGCTTGCAGCCCAGCCAGCCAACCATATCCCAGGCTGCATCAAGAGAAGAGTGGCCAGCAGGTCAAGGGAGGTGATTTTGCCCCTCTGCCTTGCTCTCATGTGGCCCCACCTGGAGCACTGCATCCAGCTCTGGGATCCCCACTGCAGGAAAGACATGGACCTGTTACAGAGGGTCCAGAAGAGGGACACAAAAATGGCCAGAGGGCTGAAGCACCTCTCCTATGAAGAGAGGCTGAGGCCATTGGGGTTGTTCAGCTTGGAGAACAGAAGCCTCCAGGGAGACCTTCTTGCAGCCTTTCAATCTATAAAGGGGGCTTACAAGAAAGACAGAGAGCCACTTTTTACAAGGCCTATAGTGACAGGATTAGGGGAATGGTTTTAAACTGAAAGAGGGTAGCTTTAGATTGGCTATAAGGAAGAAATTTGTTATGATGAGGGTGGGGAGACACTGGAACAGGTTGCCCAGTGAAGTTGTGGATGCCCCATCCATGGAAGTGTCCAAAGTTAGGTAGGATGGGGCTTTGAGCAACACAGTCTACTGAAAGATGTCCCTGCTTACGGCAGGGGTGTTGGACCAGATAATCTTTAAAGGTCCCTTACATCCAAAACTATTCTGTGATTCTGATTGTGATCCAGTAAAATACAAACCTACTCCTTCCAGTATCCTTCAAAAACACAATACCATAATTGAGATTGTGTTCATACTCACCCTCATCTGCTCCAATCACTTTTTGAATACATCTCTGAGTCCTGCTTTTAAAGGAACAAGTGCTGAGGCTTCTACTACCCACACTGGAAATATCTTTTGGCTATATATAAGAAACTGACTGATAAAAGTCATTTCCTGGTAGTTATTTAAACTTCTCCCATTTGTTCATATTTATCCCATTGTTCTTTGTAAATCTTTGTTCAGATTTATCGCACGTATCTCCTCAAAAACTCTGCTTATTACTTTCACTGCAGGCATGAGTCCTTTTTCAATGCTTATGGAAAAATATATCTGATATTTCCCTTCTTTACTTTCTAGAGACGTTGTCCTTAATTCTGGTCTTTATCCATGTGTTTAAAGAGTATTCTGAGAAGGAGTTTCTTTGCTAGATAGCATCGTTTTTATGGGAGTTCTGGAGAAACAATAATGGAAAACTCATCACTTGTGGGTTTTCGAACTAACCCCCACACAGCCCAGCACAGCACACAGAGAACAACCCCACAGTGGTGAACAAATTCAATCTGTACCCACTGACCCCCACACTAGTGAGGAAGCTCAGCCCTCAAGCACCACACTAGCCTACCTGGGCTGCCCACACCAGGCTGCTCACCAAAACCGCATAGAGCAAGGCTTTGCCACAAAGAATGAGGTAGGTGAGCTTCAGGGAATTTCCATACCGCAAGTAGGACTCTGCAAATGCAACACATTTGTGTATTGAGTTATCATCATCATGAGAGACTAAACCTAATGTAGTTTTAATCAAATAAAAACCCTTGAAACCTTCAGCTGAATGACACAAACAAACTGAAGTCAAATTAATGGCTCTGCTGCCATGAGATAGCAGGGGAGGAGGAAAGACACTGTGATTCAAAGAACCAAGAGAGAAAGCAAGAATAGGAAAGACAGAGGTTGGCTTTATGCTAAGACAGTATGTCCTGAGTGAGAACGTTCAACCGTCATGTTGCCACACCTACTGAAAAACAAGGCTGCTCACGAGAATCGCTTCTCACGAACCTGAATTAAGCTGAATCAGAAGGCAGGAATTTTTTTCACTTGTTATTGTCCTTGTGAGTGTTGCTGATATATCAGGGGAGTTTTACACAGCCCAGAATAGCATGGTATCTAGAAATTTTGTTCTTGTTGATTTTTTGCTCTTAAGGAATGGCAGTAGCATTGAAACACCAGTCTGATCTTGCTTCAGCCTTAAGATTCCTGAAGCATTAAAGAAGCTGGTCAAAAAAAGAGTGTGTACATATGTATATATAAAGAGACATGATTTTTAATATGAATATCCTTGCCATTTGGGGGGGAATGTGGCTTGTAACCAGAAGTATTGATAGATTGACTGAATCTGATTAGTTAGAAATCTTCAGAATTCCGTGTGCTGAATCTGGATGTCATAATCCCTTGGCTAAGTATGATTTTTTTCTTTCATGGGTAAGCAAGCAGCTTCCCAGCAGAAGGAATTCTTAAGGACTGGAGAAGACGATGAAAAGAGCAAATTATACTCTATAGAAAGGTTCCACAATTTCTTCTGTTATTTCTAGAGGGAATCATAACAAAAAGCTAAAAGACCCAAAGCATAGCTACATACAGTGTACAAATACAACCCTCCCAAAGTCTTTTTATTCTTTTTTTTTTTATCTAACATACAAATAACTTATATGAGGAAGTACAATTATTCTTGTAGCAGAATTCTCACGCACCTTGTACTTAGCATCAGTAAAACTGGAATTAAAACACATACAGGTATTTTCCTGTGAGAACCCACACATACCTTCTGTGAGCGCACAACCTGAAAGACAAAAGTGATCTGAAAGTCACATTTCTCTTCAATGCAAAGAGAACACAAATTTTAGAATTTACAATTTACAATATACTGCCTGATTCATTTTACTATACTATATATTTTACTATGTTATAATTTTACTATACTACAGAGATTTCTCAGCGATGAATCTGAAGAAAACTTGGAAAATTTATAGATGTACCATGATAATGTAGATATGGAGGCCCAGGAATACGAAGAGACATATGAAAATACCTACATATTTACATATGTTTGTGCTATAACACCGTCATGTATGGAAGATGTGTATAGATGTGCTTTACATCCTAACCCACACCCTCTTGTTCTGTGGTTTCTAGTTTGTACAGCATGGCGATACACAGTTTTTACTCACCAGCATCACCATAGATAAATTTGTGTATTGATTCCTGTGTTCCGTTGTTAAAAAAATTGGCCACACACTCAAACCGATTCAAAGGGTTGAACCATTCCTGGGCCGAGATCCTCAGCCGGCTGGTCAGTGAGTAGGTACTCTCATTCCGTGTGGAAAACTCATCTGTCCCCACCCCTTCTGTCCTCTCAGCACCATTCATCTTCCAGACCAGGCTCAGGTGGTCAGGGTAGAATCCAGAGGCCAGGCACACCAGCGTGGCCTTGTTCTTCTGTTGGATCTCTTGCTTTGATGGGGAAAAGATGGCCACAGCTGGAGGCAGGATTTCTTTGTCCTTCCCTGAAACAGAAAGCAAGACGGCCCAGAGCCCTCATTACTGTCTTCAATCAGAACCTCCTTAAAATTGTGCTGTGTTTGTGCTGTGTGACTGCCAATACAACTGGCCTTTTAAAAACTACGTATCAGAGAATTCATTTCTATTAGATAGGTAGACACCAGGACACTCGGGGTCCCAGAGACTGGTCTCAGAGGCTTGGTCTGCCCAGCCACTGGCATGGAACTCCCCAGCCCTGGCAGCCCGCATGCGCTGGGACCTACGCTGCTGAGTTCAGTAGCTTGGAGCACTGGGCAGTCACCAGTGGCTGAAATCCAACTGGAACAAATGCAGGATTCTGCGCCCGGGAGAGAGGAACACCAGGCACAAGCACCAGCTGGGAGCAGAGTGGCCGGCCATGGCCCCGCAGGGAGCGCCCTGGGGTGCTGGCGGGCAGCGGGCCCTGCAGGAGCCAGCAGTGAGCCCTGGCAGCCGAGGGCAGCCGCACCCCAGGGTGCAGCACCCGCAGCGTCACCGGCCAGACCGGGGGGGTATCCCACTACACTCAGTGCTGGGGTGGCCTCACCTCCCACCCTGGGGGCAGCTCTGGGCCCCACACTGTGAGGAGGCTGCAAAGACCCTCGAACGCGTCCCGAGGAGGGCAACAGAGCTGCTGGAGGGGCTGGAAGGCACGTTCCATGGGGAGCAGCCAAGGGCACTGGGTCTTCCTGGCTTGGGCAGAGGGGGCTGAGGGGTGGCCCTGCGCTCTGTGACTTCCAAAGAGGGCAAGGGGAGAGGGAGCACTGAGCTCTCCTCCCTGGTATCCAGTGATAGCACACGTGGGAATGGTTCAAAACTGCACCAGGGGAGGCTCAGAATTGATATTCGAAAACACTTCTACACCAGGAGGGTGCTCCAACATGGGAACACGCTTCCTAGAGAGGTGGTGGATGCCCCAGCCTGTCAGTGTTGAAGGGGCATTTGGACAACGCCCATAATAACACGCTTTAACCTTTTCAGCCCTGAAGTGATCAGGCAGTTGGACTAGGTGGTCGTTGTAGGTCCCTTCCAACTAGAAATATACTTCAGCCTCATACTTAATGATTAGGCGACCACTGGGTGCACAGATCTTCTTACTCCTTAGTTATTCATGTCACAGTACTGAGGAGCTGTGAACATGTTGCCCTGCAGGACCGCTGATTCCTTGAGCAGCTGATCCCAACTCTTGTTACAGTCTGCCTCCTCTTTTAACTACCAGCATCAATCATGTTGCAGGCCTACTGCTCCTTTGGTTCTGCCTAATAGACTGGTTTGTGTATGCTTTAAGGAGAGCCAGTGGGAGAATGGACAGCATTATCAGTGGAATAGCAGAAGAGGAAGGTTTGCATAAAGCTAAGATGTCTTGTCTATCAACAGGGCAACTACTTTTGTGAGGGAGAAGACAAAACTGCAAAGACCACAGGCAGGAGGCAGATGTGTTGTCTCAATCAGAAGAGCACTAGATGGAGGCTTAAATAAAGAGATACCCAAACATAAACTCAAGGAAAGGGTAAGGTTAGTTGACTTGCCACACTACAGACTGAGATCCAGCAAGTGTATCTGCATGTCCTTCGCTTGAGCAATACCTAACATTTAAAATACTGGTTCGAGTACATTTGCTGTCACTGAAGTTAATAAAGACTTTGCAGTGGAAGCAAAAGCTACACATCTCTAAACTGCCATATAAGTGAAGAAGCACGCATAACAGCACAGCTGCAAGTAAAACCTGAGGGATGCTGGCTGCCACACATTGCTGAGAAGAAGATACTGCTCGTTAACCATTCAACACTTTACTGCAAAACTAAGGAAAGAAGGCAAGCCAGCAAAACCTTAAAACCAGCCTGAAACTGTCATTTTATCACACAGTGATAGATGTATTTAACAGCAGAATTTGCTTTCTGACATCTCTGTCCAAAACCTCACATATGACCACCAAACAAAATTAATTTCTTTGCTAGCAATCTTAGCCATGGATTAAAAAAAAAAAAAAAAAGCCCAAAGCATTTGACTCTACAAAGAGTTAGACTTAGCAATTTTGCTTCCTTCTAATACACAAATAAGATGTAGCCAGGCAGTGAATAAAGTGAGGGCCACAACTTGCAGAAACATTGCTTGGATTTAATGAGGTCAGCAGGACTATATGGGCAGAGGGGGACATCTTTCT
The DNA here is from genome assembly GCF_023638135.1 of Falco biarmicus. Classification (NCBI taxonomy): domain Eukaryota; kingdom Metazoa; phylum Chordata; class Aves; order Falconiformes; family Falconidae; genus Falco; species Falco biarmicus. Next base: position 92,741,885 of record NC_079292.1, read on the forward strand.
GGCTGATGATGCCAAAAGATAGAGGCATAAACTGACAATATTTAAGGTAATTCTAATTGACAGATATAGCTATATATTGGATATGTGCACTCAAAATGTGCTTGTTCCTGAAAGAAAGAAAGAATGTGGCTATTTCTATATTGTCACAACTATCCATTTTTACACTGTTCAGCTTATTCCAAAAGTTTTATTGCATACTGGCTAAAATGAACTAGAAGCTGGTTCTGCAAACAGACACGGATGGAAAGGTGGGCGGAATCTGAGTGATATTACTTATATATGTATAAGTACTTTTTCCTACTTTGATGAGCATAATCTGTTCCTGAGGTCACCTTTCACTGTGCAACAGTCCTGATCATATTTCCTTACTCTTATCGCCCCTGAGAGCAGAACTCATGCAGTTAGTTACACTCACTGTAAGACACTTCTCTGGCAAAGAAGAAGGGAGCCATAAATAAGAATTAAGTCCACAAACACCCATATTTATGGTCGTGTTCTGTTGGTAATCGGTGTACTTCTTACAAGAGAACAGTATCTCATAAGCTAAAGCACATGTAGAACTTTACTGCTCCATTTTTAAACTTGAGTGTCTTGACTTTTTCATAGAGACAGACACAGAAATTTAAACAACCAGTAATAAACATCCACAACTAAGATACACATGGGCTTCTCCATAGCCTTAACACTATTAACTTTTACAGATATACTTGAAACCACCGAACAATCTTTATTATCTTCACTTCACAAGCTTTTGAAGCTGTTTATTTGAAGCTCAAAAAAATTGGGGAACAGTGTGATTATAGGAATGTATTTATAATGATGTACATGTGATATGAACACAATCATTTTTCTTTTAATCAAACTCCAAACTTTTCTACACTTTTAACCTAGAACAATAATGAAGCTGGAAGTAAATATAATGAAATAAATTCGGATATGTAAACAAGTGCAAGTATAAGAGACTCGAAATAAATGAATTTTTTTCTGCAGTTATATAAGATGATTTACGAACAGCTAGGCTGAATTTCTACCGTTAGTAGGGCTAAAGGATGTTTTTTTATTCAACTTCTAGGTAAACTTGCATTCAGATACTCTAAAAGAAAGGAGAAAACAAAGTTACTTTATATTAAACAACCGTTACAGTGCAGAGTAGTGAAAATGTTCTTTACAGCCTTGGTTTTAAAATCTTCAATATCTAAAACAACCTCTCATGTACCATTTACCCTTTTTTTTGCTTTGACTTGAGGGAAGATATCAAACATGTCTAGAAAAGAATGCATATAGAGCAGCATTAGGACATACTCCATATTTTGAAGAGGTATCAAATCAAATGTCATCTGTTTGGAGCTCTCAACTTTCCAGGACAACGTACTCTGTGATTTAAATTTTTTTTCATAAGCTCATTAAGAAATGCAACAAACATGACAAACAGGAGCTCAATCCCCTTTTCCCTAGACTAGTCTGTCTCATGAGTTCACTTATTCACCATTCAAGGTATAAGGTTTCATAACCTATAACACATAATTCTTTAATTTATGCACTTAGGAGGAAAAAAAATCAGAAAAAGAATTTAGTGACTTAGCCGATGGGGAGGGTGCTCACCCCTCATCCTTCCTCCTCCATCACGGTGCAGGCATCCCCTGTACCACACCAGGAAGCATCCAGCTGCTGTTGGATGTGCTTCAAAGGCTTTTTTGCGTAAGCTGATGTTTTCATACTTTCCACCTTGGAGGTTTGATCTATACCATTTCCGTAAGTTAGCAGGTTCTGAAGAAAAGGCCAGACAGAAGACAGGGGCGGCAGGAGCCAGCACTCTGCCGGTGACAGCGGCCATATGATGGCCCTTTGGCTCTTTCTGGGCACCGGTCCTGCCTACCTGGTGCTTCCCTTTGGCCCGAGGCGCTGCTCAGGCGTGCAGCAACCCTCAGCATGCGCTGTTAGCCAAACCCAACACGAGCTGAGCGAGCGGTCACAGTGTCTAAATGAGAATGTAAGAACAACTTGTTCCCTTTCATTAATAAAATCTCAGTGCATAAATATAAGCAGGATGATGCAAAAGAAGTTACCCTTCCCATACACAACTAAACTGATCGTGAACTGATCCTATCTCCCCTAGGGCTAGGACACACTTGGGAGCTCAGCTTCCTGTGGGTTTCTCACTGACCAGCATTCCTTAGACTGAGGTGGATGAACCATGTTCCATACACCCCTGAAAATGTAGATCTTAAGGAACTCTCTCCAGGCAGGGAAGACAGTTTTATATTTTCCAGTGAATCCCATTTTTTAATGTAAAATGATGAAAAAAAGAACAAAAGCTGACAGAGGTATTGGGAAAATCTATAAAAAGCCTTTCAATTAACTGAGAATTTATCACATGGTGATAAATGTATTTATCACTCAGACTCCTGACATAGCTGGTATACAAAATAATAATATATATATGATATAGCTGGACTTTTAACACCTGTCTATTAGGCAATTAATATCTATTAGGTACATAGACACAAGGAAGCTGAAAGCATGTGTCCTCAGTCATTACACAAAAACATAAAACATTTGACTAGAGAAATACATGAGTGTTTGTATTTCTAGTATTATCTCTGTGAGAACAATAGGAAAGCTGGCAAGAAGCTGAGCAAATAGGTCAGCAGAAAAGTACCCCGTAGTGTTATAAGCCCTGTGTTTGTAATATGGTACTAATAGATAAGTGTCTGTGTTACAAGGCACAAGCATCTTCCACTGCCTGCATTACATTCCTGGAGGCTAGTAAGACATGATGGTTATTGCAATGTTCTGCAGCATCTGTAGTGTCACACTGCCATGTGATACCCCACCCAGACCCCTGCCCCCTCTACAGGGTGACTTGAAATGAAGGAGCTAATCTTACTCACTGTATGAAGTGAAGAACACTTTAGATAGGTAACCTGAATTTGCCTGGGACAAGTTTTGTTTTAGGTCTTAACTCTCCATCTTCTTTTAAGACTATGAAATGTCTCTTATGTTAGTTATAATTTAGGTTATCCTAGGTATCAGAAGCCCTCATTCTAGACTATACATCTTACCAAAACGATGCAAGATTCTATACACTCACAAATCAAAAGTTGTCTCCAGTCCAAAAGTGTTTAATACCTACATATAAGACTAAAAACCACAGACTTCTACAGTCAAAAGGATGTACAAGGCCACAATGAGATGTTACTCGGAAGCTAGGCAGTGACCCTAAAACCCACCATATTTTTTTTTCAATATACTTTGTTAGAGCACCTTTTTTACTCATCTAGACTGATATATCCACCAGGTCTGTAGATGAACATGGAAATAGAAATGCAGAGAGAACTCTGGAGCCAAAAAGAAAACTTTTACTGGTTTTTGGTGCGATAGCACTATAAATTGTACATGCTCTTCCTGATCACGCCCTCCTTCCAAGGGCAGAGAGAATTAGCAGTTAGAAGAAAATTTATCTTGCATAGATCTTGACTCCTAAGCCCTAGTGTTGACTCTCAGCTTTTAATCATGACTGTCAGTGCTTCCTCTACAAAGATCCCCAGGGTCCTTCTGTGAAAACACATGAGCATGCAGAGACTTCAGAAGAGGTGATGAAGATAACTCCCTAGAAGGGCTGGCATTGCTCTGCTTTTGTTCCAGTGGATATAAGGAGAGGCTGATCATCTCTACTGCTGCCTTCTAGTAGCTGGCTTTATGAATTTTTTTCCTACTCTAAAAGTATCTTTGACGTAAGTTCATTGGCTCATAGCCTAGGTGGCTAATGAGTGAAGACATGGAAACAGGGAGGACACGAAAGAAAAATGAGAGAGATTTAACAAACTAAACCAAAACAATTCAAAGAGGAAGGCAAGTGGAAAAGGCAGACAGAAAGAATGATAAAACTACTGGAGAGACAAAGAAAGCCAGAGAGTAAGCATTCTTGAAACTGGTACAAGCAAGAGCAGAGACAATCAGAAGAGAGTGTTATCAACTGTCAGCTCTGTTCTGCTTTTCCAGTGTCCACGGCAGACACAGGCACAACGTTTCATCACCTCAATGGGTAAACTCACGCACTTTCTGTCACATATTCTTCACCCACCTAAGAGAAAAGTACCACAGTTCTATTCCCATCACGGCAAGGTTAGTTTCATGATTTCTTGTTATCTTTCACTTCTACTGTCATTTTAAAAATCATCTGTGTATATGCTACGTATCACTATCACAAGGGAAATTTCCAAGTGTCCTCTGCATTGAACAGTCTGGTTAATCACAGTTACTTACCTGTAACTCCGAGCACAGTGTCAGCTCCAAAGGTTAAGTGTCCTTACAACAGTCAGTAGCGCAGTTAAAAAGCACAGCTGTGCACAGCCAGCCTACAGCCCACACTGCCATTGCACCCTGCTTGCCAGCCACTCCATCCCTTGAAAGGGCACTGGTTAACAGAGCATGCACCAGCCTGTGTTGCTACAGTTTGCTCTCAGATGTGGCAGTAGTAGATGGAAAAGCTTACTTTGCTCCATGATTACAAAATGCCCCAATATAGGTGATGTTAAACCCTTTACTGGGAGGGAAGCAGGCAGAGAAAGCAAACGGGGAAAAAGACAAGGAGTACAGGAAAAAAGAGCACAGAGAGAAAAAGAATGCAGTCCTTTCTGAGAATTAGAAATCATGAAAAGGGCTGTTAGAGGAAGCCAGTGTTCCAAAGCAACTTTAGGTAGCCTGCCTTCCATCCCTGGAGAGGGGAGCAAAGCACCAGCAAGGCTACACTTTCCCTGCCTGATCCAGCAGACACAAGAATCTGGGCTCTGTCTCTGAAATGTTGCTTTTGATTGTTGTAGAGATGAGCTGCAAAAGCTTACAGACCAAAGACAGATCTTTCACTTCCAGCCTCTCTAACGTTTTCTTGGTGAATGGGAGAAAACAGAATTATTTCTTACTTTCTCCCCTCATGAAGTTCTCAACAGGGAAAGACAAAGGCAACAGACACAGGGATCTCAAAATACATGCCTGAAGGTTCTACACTTCGATGGTAGCACATCTAATTTTAATATGCAACCAGTGAAGTATTAATCCTGTCCTCATGGCTGTATGAAAAATGATCATTATTCTGCTGTTAATTAAGAATGCTCTTGTCCCCTAAACCAGTATCACATATATCACAGAGATCTGACTACTGTCTTACCTATGACTGTGAGTTTTGTCCCACTGCCAAAGTGCTGTCTGTCATATTCACACTGTTTTGCAGCTGCAGGAAAACCTCTCCTCTACTCTCAGTCCTCTGAGCCAAGCCTGTGGGCTAACCTCATGCACTATCGGCAAAAGAAGAAACACAAAGAACATTAATTTATGGTCCCCTAAAAAAAATAGAAAGGTCTCTAAGGGAACACCACTCCATCTGTGCATCTAACCAGATGAGATACATCTCAGTAATACCTCTTCCAGAGCCCTTTTGCCTCAGGCTTGGGCGAATTGGTTGTTGTAACTTTCACCATCTCTTTAGAGAACACTTATCTATTTATCTAGGTGTACTATTAGAAAATATTTCCCATATGCAGACAGAGTAATTATCTTTGCTTATTTTCAGCTAAAATCCTTATTTCCTTAATATCCTCATTTGCTTTCCAGTCTTCTCTTGTCAAATAAATCTTTTTTCACTTACAAAACAATTTGTGATATATAATACAGGACCCTGGCCCACTCTCTCCATTGCAGCAGTTCCTAAACATCTCTTCCTTTCTCCTTCCCTGGAAGGAAGTCTCTTCTTTATTCTCCCCCTTCTCTTATTATGGATATTAAAGTTAGCTGCATAATTGACTATGGTCAGTGAGGGATCAGTTTATCGATTTTCATCAACTCAGGCACCTCAGATTCACACTGGATTTCAAAAAACATGCTGACCACCCAATTCTTCCTATGGAGATTAGATTTTATCCCTTATAATCATTTTATTCTGCAGTGGAACGGTGTGGTACAAGTGGTACAAAAGCCTGAGGCATCAATTCTTCTGACTCAAGGATGATCACAAGAAGAGGTCACCATCATTTATCAGAGCATTAGAAGCAGCATTGTTTTCCCCTGGATTTGGAAAGAGTCCACATCCAGAAGCACGGCAGAGAGAGAAACATACCCTGACAGCTACTTTTATTTGAAATGAACCACTTATCCTGTTTCCATGGTTTTCAGTAGCCTTTTAGCATCTATTCTGAGATAGTAAGGCCATTGTCCTAAATGATCTATTTATTACCATCCTGACCAGCCTGTTTTGTGGAAAAAACTTGCTGTGCTGTGGGAAGTTGTTTTGTCTAACAACAAGGAATTAAACAGCTAAAGAGTGCTGTTAGTTATGGCTTATGGTAAGGTTGAGTATTTATTTGAGGGCTCTGTTTTTTTTCAAAATGCTAGTACACTTATTTGCCTTTCCCAGTTATCTGAGATGATAACGCATGCTTTACCACACTACCCAGAAAAGATCCAAAGTAATTCACATTTGTAGAGTCTTGATTTTGTTTTCTAGACCTGTCCGAAGTGTAACTGAAAATCAGTTCTTTCCAGACAGATAGCCTTTCATTGACTTGTCCTTAATCACCTGTAGCCCCAGGAAAAATAACATTATGGAGAATAGCTATACTTTGGGGGAACAGTGATTTTTGCTATGTCCATTCCTTAAGACAATATACTTATGCGTATATTTTAAAGCCATTCCTCATCCTAATTCCTTCTAAGGGCAACTTTTTATTCACTGAAAATGTATTCATTCAGTTCTCCAAAGTAAAATGTGCGTCCTCACCTCAACTACTAAGCTACTAAAAGTCTATTCTCCGAAGTAGGCTGGGTTACTAGCTCATCAGGAGAACACCAGTTTAACAATGAAAGGGAGAATAAAGTTGAAGTTCTCTAAAGAGAAGACCTGGGATTTGAAGTGACTTAAAGGAGAAAACAAAGATTTCTTACCCATTACCGTAAGTTTTGTGCCATCACCAAAAATCTGCTGATCACAGTGACGAAGTGTCGTACCATAAGCTAAGAAAAGGGATGCACTGCAGTTGACTTTAGTAAGGAGAAGCTTAAGCAATGTTTACTGTATCTGTAATCCCAAAGAACTTTCAGTCTCTGTCTGAAGGGCTTTGGTAGAAAACCAGCATGAAATCCCACTGTATAATCTGCAGCATTTATAAAAGCATTTCCCAGAGTTTTTTGATACTTATTTTTATTGTCTACATTTCACCTCAGATTGTTTTACAGCCTGTCTCTAATCTTCATATTATCTCATTGGTATTAGCTGCTCTGGTCATTTTGCAGCTGTAGAAACCATGTAAAAGTACTCAAAGCAGTAGAGGCTGTCATCGTCTAGAAATAGAATTCCTCTGCAACTAGAGCTGCCTTACTCTTAGAGTAAGAGCCTTAGAGCTCTTGTACTCTAAGCATTGTGAAGCCTCCATTTCTGTAACTCGTGGAGTTAATAATCAAATAATACCCTTTGTGGTTGCCACAGTCGCATGCCTTTTCATAGAGGGTTTTTGCTTTCTGTGGCACTGAGCTAAACCAAATCCATTTGTTCTCCCTTCAGTGGCAGGCCAGCCACCTTGTATCCCGTTCAATGTTCTGGGAGGTTAAAACTAACCCACACAAGGGCAGCCCAGAAGAATCAGTTGGCTGGTCTCAGGCAAACACCTGATATCCATTAGGGAGAACCACAGTGACAGTGTGGAGCAGAATTAGAGAAAGCCACAGGTACAAGTCAGTCCACGGGCACCAGAGGCTTATTTAAGAGAGAAAACCCCCACCAGATTTCTGGTGAAATGAGAGATACTTGTGGCATGTCAGAATTCTTTCTCTAGCACTTGTACCACATTAATAAAGAACCATTTTGTGGTCTATTGCAAACATTATCGCATCAGAAAAAAATGCTAATTCTCTGTTTTGCATACTCTGATAGGGTTCAGATCCACCTGCAGTCAATATGGTTTGCTGAAAATTATTTCAGTGCTTCAGAATCTCCTGGCTTGTTTTCCAGAGAAGGCAAGATCAGTTCCCAGATGGTGCCATTAAGTCATAGCATACCAGGTCTGTCAAGAAAAGCCAAGACAGCGCGTGCCCGATGTGCTGCAGAGTCCTCTGTAGCTGTCTTAGCACACTCCCACGAGGCTTATGCACATAAGGGTTTTTGTAAAGGCCTCCTGGGGAATGCATCATTGTGAGTTGTCCCCACAACGATATAACCTTGTACAAAAACAATCCCACTCGTGGCTCTGCCCTCCCATTTTTGTCACCCAGTCACCATGAAAGTCAGCTATGGGAACCACAGGCCACATCCCTCCTCTGCCACTGCTGTTTCTGTGTGGCAGTCCAACTACCTTTTTGTGTATCTGAATTTATAATCCTTACATTTTTTTCCTGATGACAAAAAAAGTAGGTGTTTGGGGGTTTTTTTCTTTTACTAGCTGGTTTTAAATGCATTTATTTTTCACTTAGTAACTTCCTGATGTTGCTGATGCTGCTTTCCTTCCCACTCTTTCTCCTTCTTCCCCAGGATGGTAACCAAACCTCAAGCCAACAGTAACTGGTTTGCATTAAGCGTGATTTGCTTTCTTCTGACTGGTGCTTCTGTTTGCAGCCTGGCCTGACTATGAATATGCATGTTGGTCTGGGCTGCACTTGCCACAACTGCTCTGAAAGGAAGGGCAGTGGGATGCTGAGGCCTTGTGTTTGCGTTCCTCTGACTGCCTCGTTGCAGGAAGCAGACATAAAGGCTTCTCCTGGGTGCCCACGACCTTGACTGTGGAAAGGCTTCATCTAGGAGTAAGAGCACGCCTTCATTTTGGAGACTGTCCAAAGGGGGTGGGGACTGGCAGTAAAAGGACACTTTTATGCCCCTCCCTTACATGTAACTAAATGGAGACACAAAACTGTTTTTTCCCCCCATAGGTTTGTCCAGATGTGATGTAACTCACGAAAGGAAAAAGTCTGTGTTAGTAAGGGTGTATGCATCAGCACACACCGAGGCAATACAGGGAAGACAGGCACATGAACAAAGCAGTTCGGATTTGGGGCATGCGCTGCCCATCCTGGCCTAATCTTGGCACATAAAAGGTCGACACAGTCAGCAACATGACCAAGTACCTGCAGTAAACATGTTCATATTGATTTTTAATGGCTTCACTTAAGTCTGTTGATATTAAAAAAATAGGCTGTAGGTACAAGACACAAACCTTTGAAAGGCAGCAATTCTACTAGTAAAAACACAAATTATGTTCTCATTTCCAGGTATCCCAGAAGAACACATGAGTTTTGATACATCCTGTTCAGCTGGGCCGAGCTGCTGGTGTCCCAGGGAAGGGAATGAGACACAGAGACTAGGCTGAAACATTCAGGACGGAGACACAGGACTACAGAAAGCCAGGTACTGGGCAGATGGTCTCAGGTACCCCTATGGTATCCTCTCCTCTACAACAGCAAAACTGTGCACTCAAGTCACTAATTATGGAAATGACTGCAGACATTTTTCTTTGTTTAGATTGAATTATTTTTAAAACTATATTTAGGATTTTGTCTGGCTTTGCCTAAATAATAACACTAGTGACAGGATATTATTTGCCGGCCTTGGTCTGAATCTGGCTCTGATCTCAGCACTGTTTATTCAGGGTCTAAAGCCATTCTGCTAAAATTCGTTTAAGATTATTCTGTCTCCTTCTCCAGTCTACAGCTCCATTAGTGTCCTTACTGTCACTAACAGACTCTCTCCCATATGTTGTCTTTCATTAAAAAACAAGCAAATGACCTCTGTATTAATTCTGAAGGAGTGTTTCTATGTGGCACGAACACCTCCTCCGGCCATGTTCAAAGGGCAATTTCCAGGACATGCCAGCAGAGACCAGTCTTGTCACACTTTAATGTTCATCTGTAACCTGCCAAAAGGAAAAGTGGTGTAGGCTCTGAATCCAGATAAGTGTGAGGGAGAGAAGAGAGGAAAGACAGTTCCCTCGTTTTTATTTCCATGTCTCTCAAGCTGTGCAAAACTTCAGACAAGGAAAGGCGAGAACATGCACGCAAGAGACATTTAGGGCCGTGTTTTCTAACAATGGTATCATTTCAGTGGGGGAATTTCACAGAAGAGTAGCAATCATATCACTTACACCAATCCTGCTACAAGAAAGCAGGCAGAACCACAGACACCCTGAGCTTCAGTTCTTCTCATAAACATTCAGTACTTTCAGCCACAAACCCTTAAAATTAAGCAACAGCCCCTTTTCAGGTCATATCTGTGTACTGAAAAGGCAAGGGGGTGGAAGAAGAGAATGTGTAAGATTGCAGCCTGTGGTGGGTTGACCCTCACCGGCTGCCAGCTGCCCACCGAATCCCCTATCTCTCCCCCTCCTCAGAAGGACACTGCAGGGCAGTGGGAAATGAGATGAGAAAGTACTCATGGGTCAAGAGAAAGGCAGTTTAACAAAGAAAAATCAAAGGCTGCATGCAGAAGCAAAGGGAAACAAGAAGACCGATTCTCTACTGCCCATCAGCAGGTAATGTTTAGCCTCTTCCCAGGAAGCACGGCCTCAGTGCACGTAAAGGTTGCTCTAGAGACAAGTGCCTTAATAGCAAACATCCCCTCTCTGCCTCCTTTCTCTTAGCTTTTTATGGCTGAGCACAACATCACATGGCATGGAACATCCCTTTGGTCAGACTGGGTCAGCTGTTCTGTCTGTCCCCCCTTCCAGCCTCTTTCCTACCTGCTGGCCTTTGGAGCTGGGGGGGGGCAGTTTTGGAGAGGCAGCCCTGGTGCTGTGTGAGCACTGCTCAGTGGTAGCCAAAATGCTGGTGTGTTATCAACGCCTTTCTAGCTACAAATACAAAGCACAGCACTACGAGGGCTGCTGCAGGGAAAGATAACTCCATCTCAGCCAGACCCAACACACATCCATATGCAGATAGTGATGCTACACCATCCTATGTATGTATATTTCCTTTCTTTTCTTCCCTTTGTTTCCTTCCTCTTCCAGCCTGTGTCTACTCAAGCTTCTTGTTAGATGATATTGATTTGGGCCCAAGCTGTTCCACTAAAGAACAATATGTTTCCCAAACATTCATCTTCTGCTCCCAATGCAGTACCTGTATTGGATGGCTAACACAAGGTTGTCTGTCCTGTTAATTATGTTTGGAGTTAATTCTTGTCTCACAGGAAGCCTGAGAAACAGCAGCTGTGGTGGGAAACATCTTCCATTTAACATCTTCATTAATGATGCAGATGATGGGGCAGAGAACACTTAGGAATTTTGCAGAAAACACCAAACTGGGAGAAGCAGCTGGTACACCACAGGGGCATATGCTGCCATCCAGAGGAATCTCGACAGCCTGGAGAAAAGGGCCAACAATAACCTCATGAAGTTCAACAAGGGAAAGTGCAAAGTCCCATGCCTGGGGAGAAGCAACCCCACGCACCAGTGCCTGTTGGTGGTGATCCAGCTGAGAAGCAGCCTGTCAGAAAAGAACCTGGGGTGCTGGTGGGCAGCAGGTTGAACATGAGCCAGCAGCGTGCCCTTGCTGCAAAGGCAGCGAATGGTATCCTGGGATAAATCAGACAAAGTATTGCCAGCAGGTCGAGGAAGGTGATCCTTCCCCTTCATTCAGCACTGTTAAGGCCACACCTGGAGCACCTCATCCAGTTCTGGGCTCTTCATTACAAAAGAGACATGAACATACTGGAGAGCATTCACAAAAGGGCCACAAGGATGATGAAGGGACTGGGGCACCTTGCACAGGAGGAGAGGCTGAGAGAGCTGGGACTGTTTAGCTTAGAGAGAGAAGGCTCAGGGTGAGTATGAATAATGTATATAAATACCCGAAAAGAGGATGTAAAGAGGACAGAGCCAGGCTCTTCTCAGTGGTGCTAGTGACAGGCTCAGAGAAAAAGGGTACAAACTGGAACACCGGAGGTTCCTTCTGAGCACAAAGAAACACGTTTTTTTTACTGTGAGGGTGACTGAGCACGGGAATAGGTTGCCTAGGGAGGTTGTGGAGTCTCCATGTTGAGAGACAATCAAAAGCTGTCTACATGCAGTCCTGGTCCACTGGCTCTGGGTGGCCCTGCTCAAGAAGGGCATTTGGATAAGATGACCTTCTGAGGCTCCTTCCAACCTCAGCCATTCTGTAACTCTATGACTCTGCAAAACCCTCCCAGTCATGGGAGGATGACCACACCATACTGTATAGCACCATTATCTGCATAGAGATGTGGCTTTACAGATCCTCTCCTTCCATCATCTCATCCTTTGAGCAGCTAGTATAATCTCTAGAATGCTGTTACTGACAAACTGTTACTCATTACAAATATACAGCTGTTTACACAGATGTGCCTGTGATGTCACTGATGAGTATCTGACACAACTACCTTTGACGATGGCTCTTGTAGCAGCAGCTCCTCTGCCACCTTCTACAGCAGGAGACAAAGGACAATAAATATGGGGACAAGGAGTGTGACAAGTAGGAGAGTAGCTGTTTCATGAGAAACTTCTTACAATAGCTGGGGGTTTTGTGTATTGCCACTTCAAGCTGGCAAAAGCAGCACCGCATGGGAGAAAATTGTACCTCGGAGCTTGAGAAGGGAACTGTGACTTCAGACCTTCAAGATGGCAATGACCACTAGAGATCTCTGTGGTTTTCTGCTACCACCTGGAAACTGCACAGCTGTGACTGGTCAATAGCCACCTGATTAATCTGCTGAACTTTGACGGTTACCCATAAGTTTGTTTTCACAAGGCTTTAAAAATGCATTTGCCACTCAAAACTAAAAATGCTCAAGCACTGAGAAATAGAAAGGGATCTTTCCTCTGTTATGTTCCCAGAGCTGATAAAGCTGGCTTTCAGTGTTTATGCAAGAGGTCTGAGCTAGGACTGTAACATTATGATTTTCAGGAACTGCAAATTTATTAGTAGAGAATTAAAAAAAAAACCAAACAACCTAAAAATATCTAAATCACCCAAAAGTCACTCACAAAGTTACTACTATGGTGTTCATATTCCTTAATGATTCCAGCATAAACAGCTTTCCCTAAAACTTTCAGAGGCCACATGGATCAGCAGTAATAATTCCAGACAGCAAGAAAGTGAATGTGTTTGGCACCTGTGTAAAGATGCAAGGCTGAAGAGGATAAGGAACTCAGTGTGCCTGCATTTTGTGAGAGACTATGCTTCCCCAGCGCGTCCTGGCTATGTGTTGGTAGTCTGATACGAACAGCGAGTAGATCACGGACCTGGAGGTGTGCTGAGGAGCCTGTGAGTGCTCCCTGGGAGCAGGGAATGGTGTTACACTTGTTGCTGGAGTCAGAAGAATATTGGCTGCCAAGGTGTGCAAGGACTGGTGTGTGAGGCTGAGTCTTTCAGAAATGTCTTTGGAGGACCAGATTAAATCCAGCATGAAACTAGATTTAGCTTTTTCAGAGCCTTCACTGCATCCAGGGTGAGACTGCAACGAACATGCCTTTCCGTCATGCATCTGGATTTCCCTAGCCAAGAACAGTTTAGCCTCTTTCAGAGCAGAGCCTGGAAGCAAAGTAACATTTAGGTAGCATAGTCAATCAGGAGACTAGGACCCTGGCATGAAATTGAGTGATCCACCCTGGCAGTACAAAAGCCTTCTAGCAATTTTGGTGAAACAGGATTGCATCTTTTACAGGACATGCTCTGCTCTTGGCTGATTCCTGCTCTTTGCTCTCACCAGCTATTCTCACCACCTCACACTCCTTTTTTTTCCATAATCAAATAGTATGTTTCCCTTCAGCATATCCAGCTTTGCCACATCAGTGAGCAGCACAGTACATTTGCTACCTGTGATAGTTGTGTGCTTCATATGCTGCAACTTCCATAAGAGCACGAGACAAACATTTGGTTTGTGCTCAATAGCATGCAGACTGTCAAGGACAACCTAAAAACAGAAGCCCAAAATACACGTGTTTAGCCATACCTTCTTAAAGATACCTTTGGCTCTTCTGTGTGCTAGTTCCCTTTCCTTGAATGAGAGGTAAGTCCTAGGTTATGCAATAAAACCAGGAGCACAGACAGGCAATGGCAGGCAGGGGAGCCCCAGTAACACCCCACCCTCACTTTTCCCAGGCCGAGCAATTAGCTCACTCAAAGCTCATCTCTGCAAGCAATGAAGGTAGAGGCACAATAGGAGGCAACTTCTGCCTTCAGCTGGCCCTCACAATGGGAACACCAGATGATGGCAGCCTCTTGTGGTTTCCCTTCTCTGCCCATGAAGTTTTGCTGTGAAGAGATGCCTTGGTCCAGCTCAGAACTGTACGTGTTTCTAGGGCAAGGAAGAGAGGGAACCTGTAACAAAGCAGTGTGTGGGTAGGTAAATAAAAGTGCCGCAGAGCATGCTGCTGCTTGTCAAGTTGCCAAGGGGCTGTCCCTCCCGGACTGGAAGGAATGCCAGGTCCCCTGTGTATGTTTCCTCCCACCTGTAATGGTGCCATCCTCCTACATCCATAATCAGAGGCTGGGCTCTCTTCTCACACTGGTCGACCTCTGACTGGGCACCTCTGTCTTTGGGTGGATCATCAGTATGTAGCAGAACCTTGAATTCTCCTTCTGCTTTGTACCCTTTCCTTGGTGCTACAGTGGGGTCTGTGGGGAACTAGTGGCCCAGAACATGGCTGTGCTTCTGTAGCACCAATTTTAAGAGATATCTGCTGCCTTTCACTAACCACATCAGCCTCAATTCTTAATGCTGATATGTGGGTTTGTATTTCTGAAGGCTGAAGCTAGATGCTGCTGCACTGCTTTGTCTGCCCCCCTGCCCTCCAAAGTCCTGGCTCCATTCCCCGACTTCTTCCTTGTCTTTCTTCTGCTCTTCCTCTGCCCATCCCCAATCTGTCTCACATCTCTCACTTCAGCAAGGTGGGGATTTTATCTTAGTGCTCCACCCCCTTGCTGTACTGTGTCATCACTCATAGCACAGAAATACATGGCTGCATCCTTGTATGTCACGTTCTTGATTGTCATCACAGAGCGATCATTACTGTCTCTGCTTATCTCAAACTTGTCTTTACTGTAACCTTCCTCGTAAGAGCTCTGCATCCACGTAGAAGTGCTGGCTACTAACTTCAGACCATCCCTTGGAGCCTGCTGGTACCAGAACATATAGGCAAGTCTGCTATTATTCTGGTAGCACGTGATGTCCACAGTCTCTCCAGCTTTCTTAAGGGTCTCTTTGGGCCACTGTGTGATAAGGTTTCCCACCCCAGGACCTGCATGAGTGAGAGGAAAAAAGAAAAAAGGGAGGAGTACAGATGATGGCCAGAAAGGGTCCTTTACATCATGCCAGTCCTGCACGGCCTGGATGCTGCAGATGGATTTGTTGTCTCTCACCAGGTAGAAAAGCAAGGAAAACAGTCAGCACGGTCACAGAGCAATGCATTTCTGCTCATCACAAGGTGAGAGAGAAGAGGTTGTGAGACTGATGCCCCTCCCCTTGCTCTGATTTTTCTCTCAGGCTTGGGTGGGGAAGAGAGGAGGGACAGTCCACCTTTGATACCCTTTTTTGTGAGCCATTAGAAGCAAAGCTGAGCATTCACATGACTGTAAATTTTGCTGTAGCTTTTCTACAAGACAGGCAGTGTTCTGAGCTCCTGACAAAAATGTGAGATTGCTTGCAGACCAGTAAATTGCTGGCTGAATGTGGTACCATCTGTCATTCCATCATTGTGCATGCCTGAGTACGAGATCTGTTAGCCACGAACCTGGGAATATTGGCTTCATAAATGATTTTTTGGCTCATTTACACCTGTGGATATAACTTGAGCCATCCTTCCAGACTGGTTTATTCCAGTAAATGTAGACATATACCATTTCATTCTGGAGAGACCTTCTTAGTACCTGAAAGATGATACCTCACAACTCAGAACATATGTAGGCAGAAGCAAAGATGATTGACCAAGATAGCATAGGCACAAAAATCATGTTTAATCGCATCTAAATTTCTTTGGGTTTGGTGTCAGGGCAGTATCTTCCCTGCAGTTTAATCTTCCTGTGAGATCTACTTCAATTCCTATTGCTGCGATGGAGAGACGGGACACAGCTTGATGCAAGCAAATGTCAATTTATTGTATAGAAACATGGGTATATATACTTTCAGAAGTCGTGCGTTTTAAACAGATTGGTTCTTTAGAGCTAAGCATTGCATACTAGGCAATCCCCGATTGGTGGTTAACTACCATCAATTAACAGCAAGGTGTTACCTTTCCTTGGTGCCATCCGTCCCCCACTCCCTATGCTCTCTCAGCATGACTGATCATGTTAATAGTTGTGTCTATACAAGCTCGAGCACATTCCCCTCAGCTAACTGATTGCCACGCATGGTCTTAGTTTCCAGCCTGCTCCTGCATCCTATTACAAAAAGCAAGGCATCTCTGCCAGCCTTTTTTTCTGAAAGCAAAAACTGTGGTTAGACATTTAGTGTCACGAACAGTCTGCTTCTTCTAGTCCGCCAAATGCATCCTAGTTAGCCTTGTCATAACCTATACCACTCTCTATTCTTTTCTGAATATGTAAGATTCAAAAAACTTACATGATTGTAGCTGGTTTATTCCTTGCTAGTACTTAGAATGAAGTAAATATATTTAATTTCAATGTTCTTCTTCGGTGATCCTGATACTGCAGTCTCTTCTTTGTTATTCCCCCAGTGCCTCTGGCCCACAGTGCTCCAGGACCCCTCCCTAGCAGCAGAGCTCAGGCACTATGAAAGAAGACATAACTTTTCTTATTCCTCAAAAGAGAACATAACAAAAAAGAGCAGCAGCAAGGTAAACATAAATATGCAGCTAGTACTGCCCCTGCTCCTCCCCTCCCTTCCACTCCCCATCCTTCCTTTCTAACTCTTATCTTCTTCCGTGCTTTACACTGCTATGAGATCATGGGCATTTTCCCCACCTGCTTGCTATTGCTTTCCTTTCCCTAGCAGCTGGTATGTGTTACCTGCCAGATCCTGGTGAACCCAGCCCACCTGCTTCAGGTGTCCCTGAGGAAGCAAAGGGGATGCTGATAATCATCGGTCACAGCTGTTGACCTCATGACCTGATTGCTCTGTGTCTGTGATCTCTGACCACTGCTTGGCTTTCCACCATAGCTGTACTGACCACCACCAAAGCTGTCACAGTGTTGGTGAGATGCTAACTTCACCATTGGCAGGAGCAAAGTGGGACTCTGTTCTGCTGCTCTAGGAACCTCCTCCCTAGGGACCTGCTCCCTCTCCTCCCTTTCTCAGTAAGGGGCCAGGAGTAAGGAAAAGGAAGTGCCTGGCTTCCTAGACAGTTGCACCGTTCCCTAGCCCCTCGTCTGCTAGCCCAGTAGCTCTAGGGCACTGCTCCTAGCACACACACCTAAGCCAGAACAGACGGGAAGGTTCAGGAAGATCTCGTGTAAGGCTGCAGGGAACCCCGCTTGTGTACAGTGGTTGCCAGTCCCCAAAACAAATATCTGTAAGGCTCTTTAAAGAAGGCTTTTGTTTGTGCTATCATCCTAAAAGGAGCAATAGGGCAGGAGGGTAGTGGCCAAGGAGCCAGGCAGTCATCAACATACCACTAGGCTGCAATCGTTTCTTGAATCAATATAATTGTAGACCTTGGTGTAGACACTGGGATAAACTTTCAGAGCACACTCTGTTCTCCATGACACAATTCCCTGGAGTTTTCCAACGCAGGGAGTGGGGCCACCTGAGTCACCCTGGAGAGAAAAATTTAGAAGTATGAGATGATCTCACCTGGAAAGGTTTTAACCTGGAACAAAGAAACCAGGGAATGCAAAGTCAAGTACAGCAAGTCCTGATTTGGGAGTACGCAAAGATAGCACCCCATATTTGCTGACCTATCCTACCCTGCAATAATCCACTTCTACTGCACTTAGTGCCCAGCACATGTGGCTGGACCTGCCAGTTTGGTGAAGCCCACCCTTTATCAAAACCCTGTTGGAAGGATACTGCAGCAGAACAGAAAACGTGGAGATGAGGAGGCATAAGCACTCTGCCGAACTCTGACATACTGTGCTCCTGGAGGTACCCTGGGGTGTGTGACTCAGGGCTCTGTGCAGACGCGAATGCTTACTTGGCATGCGTCTTTCCCATCATCCAGGAATCCTACACAGATCACGGTGCTGGTGTAGAACCTTAGGGGAACTGGCTCCCAGGACAGCAGTGAAAACAAGGTTTTGTCTTGGGACTCATTGAGGCACACCGGCAGGACAGTTTGGGGAACTCATAGGCAGAGCATGGAAAGGCTGCAATGCAGGAGTGAAATGCATATAGGTCTCATGGATCTGGCAGCAGAGCAGAAGTGTGACCAGGTACATGCAACGCACATACAGCCACTGCTCAGTGTGTTTCCTCACTTTGAAAAAGGCACTCGGGACCCTCCCTGGCACAGGAACTGGGCAGAGCTGTGGGTTGAATGTTGGCCCTGTAGTCCGTGGTGGTTGCCAACTGGATCAACATCATGTTGTTATCAAGGCTCCTTGAATCATATCTAGGATGGTGAATGATTAATGTGGCATTCCTGACTAGTTCACTGTCTTCCTTCACACAGTGTTGCATTCGCCCAGCCTCACTTGTATACAGCTGCAAAATTACCAGCATAGAAGAGCAGCAGTTAACTGTGGGTAGAAAAACTTGGTGCCACACGGGGTCTGGCAGACATTTGGAATAGAGTAAGGGAGTGTTGCCCTAATCAAAGGTGCACATGTCACAGAGCTTTAGGAGCCTTATGATTTCATGAAACAACAGAGTCTGGTCACTACAGCTATGGTGGTAGGTCTTGCTAGTTGGGCATCCTGTTCAGTGGATCCCCATGGGGCAGCAGTGGCAACAGTGTGAGCATAGATGGGTCACTTCAGGCAGCTAGAGCAATGCTTAGGGAAGGAAGATTACATTTGCTGTTGCAGAGGAGCATGATCCTTGATCTGTGCTCTCTCTGCAGAGGTATGCCTTAAATTCAGGACAAGAAAAATCCATGGAGAAAGTCTGAAGGAATGAAAAAGAGCAAAATCATAATGGTAAGCCACATGGGCATGCAAATGTGTACAGAAAGGCATTTTAGGATGCACGGGAAAGGATGCCAAGAGTCCAGGAATATTGGAAAAATCATGTAATGCAGTGGGAAAGAGGGTACCGTGTTTCTCCTTTCATTTCAGGTACACCATGCATTGCCACCTTGGATTCTCTTCTTTTGCTAGGCACCATATTCTAAATCTGGTGGCTTTGCAAGATTCAACTAGAATCCAGATACACAACCCAATTAATACTTAGGATTTCTAGCACTGAGCAGCTGACCAGACCCACTGATTGTTGATGAGTGAACCACCACATAAGTGATACCCACCATTCAAGGACACTGGTAGGGACCTGAATGCTCTCGGCAGTTGTAGCCTCCCACAGTCTTATCAGCAACCTCAGGAAAAGAAAGTGAGAGGAGGAGCACTGAATTTCACAGCACCAGGCCTGGATCCATTCTTTTAAGGTGTAGCAGGAATTAGCAAGAGTCAAAAATGTTTGTAAAACATTTGTAAAACAAAAAACTTTGTAAGTCTTCACAGCAACTCCTGAAATATCCTCCCAAGTTCTTTCTGTGCTCCTCTGAAACGTGAGGCTTTGTCTTTACCACCCTGAGTCGGAAAGCAGAAGAGCAGAAGCTGCCAAAGAACTTCACAAATGAAATGTATGCAGCCTTCACACTGGCACCTTCACTTCCACGGCACCTTTGGAACAGGATGCAACAGCTGTATAATGATGGAAAGCACACGGTGCACATCTGTGTAAGTTGAGACATGGAAAATAGCAAATGCAGTTGAGAGTGTCAGCAGAAATTTAATTTCCTGGGGGGAAGCCAGGGGTGGGCAAGAGAGGAGGAAAGCCCTGGTAGTGAAGAAACCAGAAACAGTATGGAGGCTGTGCAGAGTTGGAGGCTGATGCTATAGCAGAACATAAAAAGAACATGTAAGGTATTTGTTGAAACTACTAGAACAGTGGTCTCCAAACATTTTTGATCGCATGTCCCTATCAATAAAATATTTTTGAGCACATGCCCCCAGTAGATGTATATTTAGTAATTGATAATTACTTACATACAGTACTGAAGTTCTAGTATTTTCACCCCACACACATCTTGCATACCCCCAGGGGTGCATGCACCCCACTTTGGAGACCACTGCACTGGAACATCATAAACCAGGAGCTTGTCTCTGATTCTGTAATCTGAAAAGATCAGAAGATGCAACCCCCTTGCCCAGACACTCGCCTAGCCTCAGGTAGCTGGGGGCTTGATGTTCCAAGGCCAGATGGGGTGTATTTCAACCAGCTTCTCCCAGGCAGGAGAGACTTGGGAAGAGAGAGTCAACAGTGCCTCCACCACCAAGCTCCATCAGATGCACTCAGAAACTCCTCTGCTTTACACCCCTGGGAAGCTTATCTCTGTGAGCTCACAGTCTTGCCAGGTTTCCCTTTCCCAGGATCTTGCATCAGCTTGGACAAATGTATTTACTTTATCTGAGTCCAGTGATGACACAGCTGACTGAAATACTTGAACTAGGAACATGGATTTCTAGAAATGCAAGCTGCCATTGCTTGCCCATTCATAATACCTAACACAGCTGCCTTCCATTCACCAACCCTCCTCCTTCCCATGTGCCTGGAGCTGCCAGTACTCTGCTGCAGCATCACTGCCTTAAATGACAGGCTCATTTGCAGCTGGAGGTGTACCCCCCAGAGTGTATTTTTTGAAAGTCCCTGAAAAATCCCTTGCCATGGGTCTGTGGAATGTTCAGCAGCATTGAGCAAAAGAGGGTATTTACATTTCAGGTAGGCACTGCTCATCTTAAAGAAAGGAAAGAGGGGTGGGAGAAGGTGTTCCATTTTCAACCTGAATGCAAAGGAGTCTCTTCATCCTTCACAGCTCTCACAACCCCTGAAGGGCTGTTCTGAAGCAGTCTGTCTGCTGGATGACCTCTGTGTTCTGCACCACAAACACCCTGTTTACCTTCCTTTGAGATCAGTTTGCTCCATGAGCTGCTTTGCTGGCACGCACCCTGGAGTTCTGGAATTCACGAGAGCCTCTGGAACAGGTCCCCAAGAGGCAGACAGGAGCATGGGAGGGACTTGGGTGAAGTGTGTTCACTCGACGTCTGCCATCAAGGACTTAGGAACACAAGAGCCACAGAAACTATGGCCCAGGACTTTTGCCATGAGCTCTTGCAGTAGCTTGGGAAGGGGTCAGTAGTGCCCCCTCACTGATTTAAGCAAGTAGCATAAAGAGTCTCAGACAGACCTTTTTCTTCAAGAAGATTACCAGCCAGACCTATATGATGCCTTTCCTGCTGTTACGAATAACTATAAAGACCAGAGTAGATTAAACAAGTAACAAGGGAAAACAAAACAATACCAAGATAAAGGCAGGTATGGTTGATCTTCCCAATTCAGATGCTGAATTACTGGATTTTGCTGAAATTTGGGTGGATACTAAATGAAATACTAAACCCTGTGAAAAGAAAGAAAAGAAAGCTGTCCTTCATAGCCTAAATGTTACCTAATAGGTTATTAGAGCTATATCTCAGGAAAAATATTGTTTTAAAATATCTGATGACAGCCTGTCTCTATGCCAATGGCATGTTTTGGACAAAGAAATTATAAATCCACAGGGAGATCAAATTACATTCTATTGTAGATTAAGAATTGTTCTTGCCTTGCTCTACTTAGTCATGATGGGATTAGACAGCTTTGGTAATTTTTGCCATGATTAGTGCTATTACAGACCTTTCCCTTTTCCTTGGGAAGTTTCCAATCGTTATTTGTTTCCCAGGATAAAACATGTTTGTAAGAAAACTGTGCACTGATACCAGTTTAAAGCCTGAGACAAGTCATTCAGCTCCTTGGAGGAGTCCCTGGCCATGGACTTGTCCTTTAACATGAAGGAAAAGTTCCCATCTGGACAGTGTCGCTGTGTGTACCAGTCCTCCAGGGCTCTCAAAAAAGCTGATCAAGAAATGGAGTAGAAACATTACTCCTGTTTAGTCTCTCATGCCATTTCAGCATCTCAAACCACATGACTTCTCTTTACAGTCACTTGAGGTTATCCTATGTCTTTCAGGAGCCAACATGATGAAGTTGGCAGCTGCTTGGAAAATGATTATTCATCAAATGCATTAAGTTTTAGCAAACTCAGCATCATGACAGCAATTATCGCTCTTTCAGAGAAGGATTTCAGAAGATCTCATTTCTGTTCACAGGATTTTTGTTCATATACAGTATAACCATAAACATGAATGTTATTCTGAAATTCTTCTGTGGCAAAAATGAGTCTCTATAGAACATTCCAAAACTGAAGAAAAAAAAAAAAAAAAGAAAAAAGAAAGTGGTTTAGTACTTAGGCTGATATTATATAGATTAGATAAGAGAAATTATTTCAAAGAGATATGGTGTGTATTCCCATATTTGAACAATTTCAATTGGGGGGGCACAAAATAGGGTTTTTGTGCTCACTTATTGAAATTACTTATGAATAATTTTATTTGGGAATGCACTGTGTTCTATATGACAAAAACACATACATTAGCTAAAAAAAGAAATTTGCTAAAATAAACTTAATAACACTGAGAGGGTTTTTGGAGGTTTTTTGTTGCTGTTGTTTTTATTTTTTTTCCAAACAAATGTATAGTATCTTAGTCCATTACCTACAATATTCAGCTTCCAGTAAAAAATACGCATTTTTAAGAATGATACCATTATCACAAAGGAATGTCAAAGGGGTTTGAGGGTTGCTTTCAACAGGTGCTGTGTGTAAGAATGAGGCAGACAAACAACTATACATCTTCCAAAGGCCAAACATATTTTTAAATGGAAGGCTGCCCTCTAAAATAATTTAAAATAGCTATCTTAGGAAAGGTTTATGATTAACTGATATGTTATTTGTACTTTCTACCAGCACCTGTTAATGCCCACATCTGGATCTTCAAATTTTTCACTGTGTACTTTTTGTCTGGAGAAAACCTTGGATTAGAGATAAGGCCATTTCAAAAGATGTATTTCTAGCAGCTCACACTTCCAGTCCACCAGTCTGGGCTTGAGGCTGTGTCAAGATGATGAAATACATACTGTTTGTCACCTTTGTTGGTGTGGCTAGTAAGTATATTTTTTACTTCTGTTTTTGCATATTTTTTGCTTCTGTTTTTGTAATGTATAAGAAAGCTCATTTTCTGAGCAAATCTGCAAGCTGGTTTATTGTGGGAAAGTGAAGTCCAGTTTCAACTTGAAAAAATTTTAAGGCAAAGCTCTGCAGTTTCTTGTGATTGCTATTTGTTCACAATTGCTTGTGCCACAAGATGGGGAATGAACACCTTTGTAGGAGTTCCTGGCCCAGGAATTCTGAAATGTGTCTGTAGCTTCAAAAAAGACTGTCTCTGTCTTGAGGACTATGAAGTACAAAGATAACACCTCTGGCTCAGGAAGTCCTAAAGCTGCTGTAAAGTTTTGGACTACGGGTGAGTCCTCCAAGGAAACACTGCTCAGACTTTTTTTGTACTTGCACTCAGCCCACTGTTGACTGCTACTGCAGACAGGACCCTGGGACAGACACACCTTTGATCCAATCCAGAAAG
This sequence comes from Falco biarmicus, assembly GCF_023638135.1. Lineage (NCBI taxonomy): Eukaryota > Metazoa > Chordata > Aves > Falconiformes > Falconidae > Falco > Falco biarmicus. The sequence continues at coordinate 92,765,501 of NC_079292.1, forward strand.
AACATTTTTATGTTCTTATGCTCACTCTGGGACTAGCAACAGATACATGAGATGCCCATCTAAGTCACATCACCTTATTTTAGGGAGCAGCAAATGAATGTCCATTAGACTTGCCCACCATTGCTACTGTGAGTTTCCACAGAGGTAGAGCCTACAAGTGAGATGCTTCTGTCAGTCACAAGGTCATAATATTCCTTATGCCAGATGTCCTTATGACACTTATCTCCCAGCTGCCATCCCCATCAATGCTGCTGATGATGACAAGATCGTTGGAGGCTACACCTGTGCGGCGAACTCTGTCCCCTATCAGGTGTCCCTGAACTCTGGGTATCACTTCTGTGGAGGTTCCCTCATCAACAGCCAGTGGGTCCTGTCAGCTGCTCACTGCTACAAGTCGTGAGTCAAAAAAAAAAACACCATTCTTCTGTACCCTCTTTCTTTCTTCCAGTTCACTTCTAGCAGGAATTCTGAGATGTGAGATCTAAATATGTAAGTGACTCCATTCTGGAGGCAACCAAGGAATGGGTGGCTCATTTAGGAAGCTGGACTGAGGCATCGTAAGCAGTATTTCACTTCTGCAAAAGTTTCTGAGAATGCAGAACACTTTCTGAAATGACAGTGTGATAAACCAACAATGACTTACAGGCTATGATTTCTTAGAAATTGGATTCATCTTGCTAAAACTTAGTCAGTGTAGAACAGGAAGAGGAATGAGGTCAGGGGCATAGCAGTTTGCCTTTTTCTGGAGTGTTTGTACAAAGCGCTGATACATATTCAGCCTGTCCCAGCTCAACAAAATAAACCTGCAGAAATTCACCACCTGTACTGGGGGTGGGTAAGATCTCAGTGTGGATCCTCGGAATTTGCTGCAGGACAAGAAAGATAATCTGCATGAAAACAGCTATTATGACAGCAACATTAAAGTGAGAGTGTATGGTGACAAGTTTCCTTATGACCTGCTGGCAGCAGTAAGGTACATGCCATTCCCCCTCTTTTCCAGTCGCATCCAAGTGCAGCTTGGGAAACACAACCTGGCACTCTCAGAGTCAACCGAGCAGTTGATTAACTCAGCTAAAGTCATCCGCCACCCTGGCTACAGCTCAGCAACACTGGACAATGACATTATGCTCATCAAGCTTGCCAGGCCAGCCCAGCTCAACAGAGCTGTCCAAACCATTCCTCTGCCTACCAGCTGTGTGGCACCAGGCACCACATGCCTCATCTCCGGATGGGGCAACACTCTCAGCAGTACCGGTGAGTACTCCATGGGAACGTGTGGTGTCTGGGGGCATGTGAGACACTCCAAGACCTCACAGCTGGCACTGAACAGTACAATGTAAAGCACAAAGAAGTGCTGTGGGACGGGCCCCTTTGGAGTGATCAGTCAGTGTAAGACAATAACCATTTCACTGCTTTAAAGGCAAATCTTTATAAGGTTTCTCCTCTTGTTCTGCATTACAAACATGGATATGATCACTCAAGTCACCCATATGCCATTCACCAGCATGTTTGTGCTGCCATAAGTTGTGTCCTGCGCTATCAGCTCTGCAGTGCCGACCACCAGCTAGTTAACTAACGTCAATAGAGTTCTCAGTTCTCCAAGAGCAAGATCCAAATCTGTGATTGTGGATCTAAAGTTACTACAAGAGGGCTCCATTCCCTTACACCAATGGTCAGAGGTGTGGATGGTGACTGGTGTCTAATTCACTGACGACAACTAAATCTGCATCAGAGGAGAGGACGGTTTTCCTGAGGCACAGGTTTCCTCCAGCATACGTGCTACAAGAGTAGCTCCCAGCTCCACATCTGCCAATTGATGGTGTTCTAGGTATCAGAAAAACTAATATGGCTGCAGTGTAGAATGGTGGACCCATGGGCAGGATCTGTTCCACCAAAACAAAAGGAATCTATGCTGTAACTACTGTTCAGAGTAAAAATGACAACAGCTAAAACAGGACATTCAGCGATTACTTTTCTGCTAAGAAAGATCTTCTCGGAGCTCTGAAATGAACTCAGAGACTTTATCAACCATCTCTCCCTCTATTTTCTTGTAGATCCCTATCCAGACACCTTGCAGTGCCTGAAGGCTCCTGTACTCCCCTCAAGCGAGTGCAGTGAAGCTTACCCTGGCCAAATTACCAAGAACATGATATGTGTAGGATTCATGGAGGGAGGAAAAGACTCCTGCCAGGTACACCTGCCTCTCCTTTCCCGTATGCTTCTCTCCTGTCTTTTGCCAGTAGAGCAGGCCTTCATATCAGAGAATCTGCTATACTCATTGCACTGGCATGTCTGAATGTTGTTTTTTGAACAACAGCAGAGACTTAGGGCAAAAGTTGCTTACTGAGTGAGGCTAGCATTTTTTACCAGTCAGTCAGTCATTGTCCCTTTTTGAGACAGTAAATATCTCTGCCCTAAATCTCCAGAAGCAGACTATGCCACCTCCTGAACCTTAAGCTATTGACAATGGAGGAGGGCTGCACCAGGGAGTCAACAATAACCACGGTCTCTTTAGAGCTTAGGACACAAATGTTAGTTTTGGACTCACTGAAAATAGCCAGTACACCAAGATCCAGGCAGCATGGAAAATGAACACACCTGACAATTGCTCTGCATTTTACATGTGCCTAGGTCCATGAAATATTTGACAGAATAATGTCTAAGACACACATATCCTAAGCATCTGCCAAGGACTGCATCTGTCAAGAACAGGCAGCTTACTCATCTTTAGCTGAGGTGCCCTCAGAACTAAAGGCACAGCAGCATCAGATGTAGAGTGGTAATCAGCAATGACCTTTGTAGACCTTCTGTGTAGAAAAGCCCAATGGATTTGCCCTGAATGAGTGATTTCTGGGATCTCTGGCTCATCACTTATGCTGGTACCATTTGCTGAATATTTGTATCCTTCATGTGCACAGGGGGATTCCGGCGGCCCAGTAGTCTGCAATGGGCAGCTCCAGGGCATTGTTTCCTGGGGCATTGGATGTGCGCAGAAAGGCTATCCTGGGGTTTACACTAAGGTTTGCAATTACGTCTCCTGGATCACAGCAACTATATCTGCCAACTGATAATACTTTTGTTCTATGTGACCTGCTTTTTCTCCTCATCATTTTCTTCTGTTTTGGGACTGGACATGTGAAAATTATCAAAAAATAAAGACTTTCAGTTACCACTTCTTTGCACAACTGTGTGCCTTCCATAGGCTATGATATGGAGGACAGAGGCAGGGAATATCACTCTGGGGAAAATTAGTATTTGCAGTGCCTCCCAACTAGCAGGGTCTTGGAATATTTTGCAGACTTATCCAGAGCCTTTCATTCAGTTACATGCAGCCATTTGTGGAGCAGAACATCTTTTCTGTTTATCAGCATGTACTCAGGGGCTACAAAACTGCGTAAATCAGTTGAGAGAGTGTGCTGAATCACACAAGCAGCATATTCCTACTGTAGAAAACAGCAGCCAGTTACACACACTCCCCATCACCCCTGCTCCCAACAATATGACTGAACATCCCTAGTGGAACCACCTTAAAAGCTCTAATTGGGGAATGAAGAAACCTCTTGCTAGGGCTTGTTCTCTTCATGGACCTGTGCCACTGGGGCTGCTATCTATGCCTTTTTCTCAGCTAACTGGTCATATTAGACTTGCTTACTTTCCCTGGAAGAGTCAAAAGGACAGAGATATTCCTGGCTTCTGGTTTTAACTCCTCCTAGCCCCAGCTGGCACTGGAATTGAAAGTCCATGAAAAAGCTGCCAAAGTTGACAACAGGCTGTGTAGCTGTCTTCTAAAAAAACCCCAAAACCAACCAAACAAAAAAAAATTTGAGTAAAATAGAAAGATAGAAAAAGCAGAGAATAGGTGAAGTGGGGAGAAATTGAAAAGAAATCTGCCACTGGAGGAAAGGGAGGGCGAGGGGAAGAGCAGGGCATGAAGGAACAAGTGTCTTTGCCTACAGAGAGGTTTGAGCATGGTGCTTTCAGATGCTTTGTCGTGAGATACCTCCTAGGAGAGTAATAGGTGCCCGAGTCATTGAGATAGGCACAATATACAAACAGGATCAGACTATAGCATTGTGTCCCATTGCTCTGGAAGCACTTGCTGAATTCCTTCTCAGAATCTGCCCTTTTCCCGAAAAAACCCTGAGCTGTAGCTGGGCACCCTGCCCTTCAGCCTATTTCCACCAGGAGACAGAGATCTTATGTATGAGCGGTTGAAAGTCACAGGTCTGTGACACAGTACCTGTAAATCACTGACTCCCATCTCCCTCCCTGACCACTGTGAGTGGAGGGTGGGTGATATCTTTCCTTGTACGTTAAGGGAAAGGAGAAGAAAAATTCGGAGGACAAAGAGGATGAGATGAAAAGATGAGGAGATGAAAATGAGGGGAAAGAAATACTTCTGTCACCAGGCAAAATGCATTCTCAAGTATGACAGGCAAGGGTGTTCAGAAGGTTTAGTGTGGAATCAGTTCCAGTCCTTTGTCATTATCCCCACCAATGTGTCAAGGTCTCCAGTGGGTAAAGAAGAAATTCCACTTTTCAAATTATAGGCCATTCTTGATTTTCCAATTGCTGGAATATCCTCGCAGGATCTCCACTCTTACACAGCTAGAACATCACTAATGCCTGTGGTGGACAGCGCCATGAAGAGGCTGCTGGCAAAGTTGTTCCCTCCTTTGCGCTGTCTAAGAACAACAGACATCTGCAGAGCACTAAGATGTGAGGATGTTATTTTTCTTTCTCTCTGCTGACATTTCCACACACTGTTTTTATCACATGGCTCTGCACAGCAGGAGTGAGGGGATTAGAGAGCTGTGAGCCCTGATTGGAGTCTTGGGGTCAACAGGACAAAATTCCCTGTACTTTCTCAGGACAAAGCCCAGTGGGATCAATTGTAATGTATTTGAGTGCACGCATGAAGGCATGAAAACCTTGCACCAACCTGACAGGATGGAAAGGGAAGTAACCATGTGGCAGCAGCACTTAAGTAAAAAGGCTCCAAAGGTGAGACACAGCTAAAGCTCTTCTCCAAAAAGGCATGACAGTTGGAAGAAGCATTAAGAACAGAACTGGGCAATGAATTACACTAGTTTGTGTAAAAGTCAACATGTCTCTTGGGGAAGGGTGGAGGGGAGGATCTATGACTCAGAAATAACATTGTTCTAGGATAAGAAAGAACAGCTCCTGACAAAATGACGGGGGTGGATGGGCAGAGAAGAAAGTGAGAGAAATTCTCAGTTTTCAAAAACCAGGGATTGCAACCCCTTTGTTAGTCCATGGGTCACAGCTGAGAGGTCTGCTGTTTGATGTATACGACGACAGAGGAAACCCTCTAACCTGTCAGGAAACCTTCTGCTAGCTGCACAGCTTGCTAACATGATCTGTAATTTCTATAATATCTTTGGGAAAGGTAAACTGTCTGTGGGTCAAGGGGTGGTGATCCTGACTCGGAGGCCACCGTGCATGCAGGAGCTCGTGATCCACACGCAACAGCTGACCCAAGCAGGTGCAGCCATGCTGTGCTGCACGCATCCTTGGCCACAGGGCAGCCTCTGGCAGGTCCTCACGATGGAGGAGCACGTGGGAAGCTCCTCCACACCCGCAATTATACTGCCTGCCTGGCCCTGCCATTAGCTAAAGGTGCACCAAGAACTTCTCATGCAAACAACTTTCTGCTTGATGGTGAGATTCATGAACAGGCCTGGCTGGAATTAAATGAGAGAAGGTCTGTGGAGTGCAGATTGAAGGCAGACAGAAAGAAGAAGATGGGCAGAGAAAGGGAGGTAGAGAGAGGAAGAAGCTTTGATGGAAGTGAATAGACCGTAAATGAGAGTTAAACGAAAAAGGAGACAAGGAGGAGTGGAATAGCAAGGAGAGAAAGCAGGACAAATAAACTCAGAGTCTGAGGAGCAAGGGAAGGCTAGGAAGCAGCAGAGGCAATGAATGGGAAGGGATCATCCTGCCTTGTTCAGCACTGGCAACGAGGAAAGCACATCCCTTTTGTGCAGAGGGGTTTGCGCTCAGCTCCTTCAGCAGCCCAGCCACTGTGTTTCATTCTCAGCGCAGTAATATGTGCCAGAGTCATTAAGAAAGGCATGTTCAATCAAGAGAGTCATCCCATCTCCTTGTATACCACTGCTTTTGAAACGGCTTTGGAAATCCTCCTCAACATTTGCTTTGCCACGTTCTAATGCATAAGCCACTGGGATCAGCCGGGTGTCCTTCCCCAAAGGCATCTTGTACCAGTACACAGCTACACTGGAGGACGACTTCTTGGAACAGGTCAGGTTCACAGACTGGCCTTGTTGTATCACTGTGTCTGGGGACTGTTCCAGAGCCAATGCTGGAAGGAAAAAGGAGGAGTGTTGAGGAGGAGGAAAAGAAATGGAAAAACATGAACTAGGCACTGTGGGTTGGTAGAAAAAAAGGTGAAAAGGAACAGGACAGGACAGGGATCAGTGGAAGGGACGGGCCAGCTCTTCAGATTAGCAGGTGAGTTTCCAGTCCCCCTCCGATAGGCAAGACACATTCCTGGGCAGTTTGTGTCCAAAAAAGGAACAATATGGGGGCTGTGCACAGAATTAAAAATAAACAGCCGTCGCAGGAGATTCAGGGATTCTTGTCTACCTCGTTCAATACCCATCCTCAGCATAGGAAGCTTTGTAGAATGGAGCACTGCCAGCAACTGAGTATGCAGCTGGGGCAGCAGTGGTGGAATTGATGTAGGTGCTCAGGGGTGAGTTGAGTTCACTTACCCAGAGGAGCCAGCGTGGCCACAAAGAACAAGCAGGGAGCCATGGGGAAAGAGCCCCTGTCCTTTTAGGGACCTGCCTTTTGTAGCTGTCCAGAGATATGTGAAGATTAAACACTGAGTGAGCATGAAACATTGGGGCTGGGCAGGACATCAATTATGAGAACAGATTGGCTGGCTGGGAACAGTGGAGAATGACGCAGGAAAGTGTAAACGCTGCAGAAACGTAAGGGGTGGGTGGGGAGAGGAGAAGGGGGATTGCATGGACAGAACTATGCTGACATTGCATCGGAGTCTGAGTGTGTGCAAGGCAGAGGGAAGCAAAGAGCTCCTCTTCTCCTGAAGCACTTGAGAGCTGGAGGAATGAGGGATGAAGGACACATATGTCCTGTGCATTTTGCTATGCATTTTCCCTGTCTTCCCTAGCCATGGTCAGTTCTTTCCATTCCAGCTGTTCTTCTGCAAGGAACTGTGAATCCCACTGCAGTTAGTTTATCTTTCTTTTACATCACAAAGGAGAGGGATGGGGGGGGGGTGGGGTGGAGGTGTCTTGGCTCCCCCACACTATCTCTACCCATGACATCTCTCATCCTGGGACCAGGAGGGGAGTCAAAGCACTCTCCAAACTAGCCAGCTACGACAAGGTTTTTTTACCATCTCATACCAACATACCCTTCACACCAGTCCCTCTGCTGCCTTTTGCTTGTCTCTCCTCACCCCAGGCGCATGTTCTCTCTTCTCCCTGCTTCTTCCTCGTCTCTTTCTTGGCTGCTCCCTCTTCATTGGCTGCCCAGCCTCTTAACAGAAGCAGCCACACCTGCACCTTATCTACATCAGCCAATAAGCTGCCCCTGAAGCCACCCACAGTTGTGTATTATCAATGTTAATTAGCTCAGTTTCATTCCTCTACGGAGGGGCAGGAAACAATGAAGGCCAGGACACCCTTTCATGGCTGCTCTCCCCAACCCTCTTTCCACCACAGAGGGACTGCAGGGATAGGTGATGCTCCGCATCCTGAGCCTCTACCCTCTCCAGCCAGGCTGGTCATGCAAATGTCTGAGTACTGGAAGTGCTCCAGCCTGGTGCAGTGATCACTGTAATGGGGACGGGAGGTATATGAGGGGTCAGTGGATGTGTGATTTGTCTGCACACATGTGTGCACACGTGTGTGTGTGTAGGGGTGTGTGTAGGGGGGTGTGTGTGTAAGGGGGTGTGTAGGGGTGTGTGTGTAGGTGTTTGTGTGTAAGGGGAGAGGTGTGTGTGTAGGGGGGGGGGTGTGTGTAGGTGTGTAGGGGGGGTGGGGGTGTGTGCGTGCAGGGGTGCGGGGGTGGGTGTGGGGGGGTGATAAGGAGAAATAGTGTGAAATGGGGACAATGGACACCGACTGTGATTGTATATGTCTGCTCAGGAATGTGGGTATGGTGACTAGTCATGGGTGCGGTGTCTGGTCACATAGGCACACAGCTTTGAGGAGACGACTACAGTTTTGAGGAGACGCCTGCCCTTCTTCCCCTAACAAAGGGGCTATTTAAAAAAGAATGAGAAAAGGATGAGAGATATTCCAATGCTATCTAGAGGGAGGGAGTGCTAAGTCTTGCTGGAGAAGATCGGATGGTCACAAGAACATGAATCACCTACAAACCTGCAAGACCACCACATTCCAGGCAAAGGACTGATAAGCTAATTAACATACGAAGCGGGGTTTAGGTAACGAATATGTATAGGCTTTAATTGAATATTCATTTGTTTTATTGTATAAATGTGAGATGGTTCGTCACTTCGGGCATGCACGCTTGTGGAGGAGCGATCCCCCGTGCATCTGCGCACAATAAACATACCTACTTTATAACTTTTGAGTTATAGAGTCTAAATCCACACGTCAGGGGTGTGTGTGTGTCTGTGTGTGTGTGTGGCTCCCACCAGCTATGGCCCAGCAGAGCTGGTGAGAGCAGTAGGAGGGGAAGGTTAATGCCTGTGAAGAGACCAGGGACAGTCAGCGTGCCAACATGCAAAGGAAGAAAGAATTGAGTGTGGTACAAGTAGGGAGGCATGAGGGAGAAGAGATGCTGAGCACCGGGGCCAGGGTGGCCTCTGCCTTCCTTGCTGACAGGCAGTAGCCCAAATTCCTCCAGAGATGGTTTCTCCCTGGGACCTAGCTGGGGCACCTGGGTGTCTCAGCCTGGCGTTGCCTCTGGGGTAAAGGCTTCTGGCAGCTCTGCTTCAGGAGCACACCTTGGCAAATCCAGAATGCTCAGGGACTGAGACTGTATCAATGCCCTGGAACCAGCCTGTCTAAGCTGGTTTCCTTTTCTGGCAGGACTGAGCTTGTCCTTCAGAGGCGTTTGGAGGGTGCTGCTGGGGTGCAACCGGTGAGACCACTGGAGTGCTGAAAGCAGCTGTACAGCGCGAGTTCATTCACTCATGCTCTACCAGTGACACCTCTTTGCTGCTCTGAGATTCAGGCACTGGCATCCTCCCCCAGTGCCCTCAAGTGTTTCTGTTCAGGGGAACACATGCCCCCCCAACAGGGAAAACTGGGCACAGGCTAGCTGGGGAGCCCTGCCAGCACAGTGATGAACAGCTGGGAGAGCGGCCAGGATGAGAGGAACCCAGGCAACAAATGACAAAGGTCTTCATCACAATGAGCCCTGCTGGCAGCACCTTCTCCTCCTCATAGGAACTGTCGGACCCCATGTCTGGAGCTCTGCCTGGTGACAAGGAAAGAAGAGAAACAAGTGGAAATAGGCTAGGATCCCTGGTGGTTCATCTGCCTCACAATGCCAGGAAGGAGAACCACCCAACTCAGGGTTTCCTCTGATAAAGAAAACTAATAAGGCAGAGGTGGAAGGGTGGAAGAAGTTCAGAGAGGAGGCAGAAAGAGAGCAGAGGGAGGCAACAGAGGAGGTGGAAAGAGAGAAGAGGTAGGGGAGGGAGGAGGTGGAAGGAGGGAAGAAGCAGGCAACAGAGAAGGTGGGAATAGAGAAGAGAGGTGAGAGAGGAAGTCCATGGGTCTCACCAAGAGGCACTTGGAGTCTCTGGGCCTGCACAGAAAGCGATACCGAGGGGTGAAAAGTAAACAGAAGTGTATATGCAGATCCCTGAGCTGTGAAGAAGGGCACTCAGAGGACCCTGAGGTGCACAGGATGTCATCTGGCTGCCTGAAGCCACACAGAAAGGGACACTGAGGGGTGAGAGCTGAACATAAAGGCCCAGGACACACAGAAAGGCACTGAAAGGCCACAGGGAAGCCAAGAAAGCTACTCGGAGGCCTCTGAGGTGCCCCAAAAGGCACTTGAAGACTCTGGGGCCTCAAAGAAAGGGACTTGAAAGGTCTCTCCTACATTCAGGGCACCCTCCCTCTGCTTCTTCCAGGTCTCTCTTCATATGATTCTCCTCCTTCATACCCCTTAGAGCTATTTAACTGCTTAGCAGGAACCAGCCACAGCTGCACATTATCCACATCAGCCAGCCCACCCCCCTGAAGCCAGCCCACAACTGTATATTGTCAATGTTAATTAACCTGCCTTCATTCCTCTAGAATTATTCTACAATTCCTTCCCCTCTTTTTTTTTCTTTTCCTTCTTAATGATGGTTTAATGATGATTTAATAATCATCACAACCTTTTCACAAATAAACTTTTCATACAGTCCAGACAAAACTTGTCCGTGAACTCTTTTCTTTTTCTTCTTAAAAACTGCATGGTCTGCTTGTAGCCATAAGTCATCCCATAGGCCCTCCAGAGGTCCCTTCTAAACCTCAGTATTCTGGGGTGCACTGAGTGTCATGGGCCCTTGAGCAGCCACCAGAAGGCAATAGTGTATGAATGTTCATAGAATCACAGAATGCACAGAAAGCAGAACTTGGGGAGGGATGAGGCTATGAACTCTGGTATCCCTGGCATGACTGAGGTCGGGACACCATGTCCACTGAAGTCCATAGCAGGATGACTCATGTTTGCCTGGAGTTCAGGGTTTTTCCCAACTCCTCCACATCACGATGACTCCCAGGTGCTCTGGGAGACTGACCCGGTCTCCCTTTGTAGTTTGAAATGTATGGAATGGGCCACCCCATTCCTGACCCAGAAAAAAGGACTGAGCTTTTGGGTCCCTGCCCCCCCCCCCCCCTCCTCAAAAGTAGGGCATCCAGGACTTTTGCCTCTGGGAAGACCTTGCTGAGCAAAACAGGTCAATTTGGGTGTGGGTCTCCTTCAGGGAAGGACACGGGCATCTCTTTGATCACCCTGTTATGCCTTGATTTGCTTGTTTCCAAGAGGTTCTCCACTTCCCAAGCTCAGCTCCCCCATGTGTGAGGGTCAAGTTGTCAGGGAATATGGCTGTGGAGATCTGTCACAGTCTACCTCTGAGATGGGAGGAGAGCAACTAAGGTTCAAACCCCCCCCACCCCCCACCCCCCCCCCGGCTAAACAACCAAGTAAACATTTTAAGTATAACAAAGCTAACTTGAACTTGGAAAATGTAAAAAGCCTTGGCAAGGTGGGTTCTTGTTGAGAAACAACCATAGAAAGAAGAAGGAAAGAAAAGGAAAGAAAGAAGGACAGAACCCATACTGATAATGGTTGATCCTCTGCTTATGGGCACGCACGCACACACGTGACTCCCTGGTTTGTGCCTTTTATAGTGTAGTTCCCACCTCTCAATTGCACCAGTTACACCCCTAGAGGATTTACCTCCTGATTTTCTGCACAGGCAGCATTGTAGGGGGTGCTTGCAAAGGGTCTTTTGGGTGGTCTTAAGCCCCTTCCTCAAACTCTGAATGGCCTCTGGCCCTGTAGGGTGTGTTGCCATGCCAGACCTGACAGAGCACAGAACTGTCCACCCTCCAGCACACCCTCTCATTCTGTGTGAGCCAGCTCCTTATCCTTACTGTGCTGAGCATGACTGTCTCACCAGGATGTTTGAACATCAACACACAATAACTCTTTCAGTCCCTCACAAGATCCCGTGGAGAAGTCACTTGAGAGAGACCAGTCTGACCCTCTGGTATGCTCTTTGTTGTTGTGAATCTGCCTTCATTCACTGGGCATATGGGAGGTAAAAACAGGCTGTGGCAGAGCCTGGTAAGAGTAAGCAAGGTCCTCATGGCCCTCACTCCCGCCCACAAAGAACTGATCTCCAGCCAGTGGATCTTTCTCTGCCATTGAGCTTTGCCACACCCCTGCAGAGGTTCATCTCTTTTTCTGTATGGGATTGTGCAGTCTTGGCCTGAACTTACCCACTGTCTCCTGTCTGTCTACAATGACCCACTGGAGAAAGGTCTCTCAGGGTTAGTTTGAGTGCCTGCACTGAAAACGCTTGAGAGGTAACTCAAAGCGTCCCTCATAGCTGAATTTGACCATGACTGGTGGCCACACTCACCATGAAGAGGGCAATGTGACAAAGGCAAACCCACTTAAAATCTTCCTCACCTCTAGACTGTGAACTCCGAGTTAATTTGCCTTATGAATCTGGGACATAGAGGAATTGTTTCAATGTTAGGAAGCATCATGCTTGCCAGGCCCTGATCCTGATAGGGGACTTCAGCCACCCAGACTTGTTCTGGAAAAGCGGCACAGCAAAATGCAAGCAGTCCAGGAAACCTCTGGAGTGTATTGAGGACAACTTCCTAGCGCAGGTGAGGAAGAGCTCGACCAGAGGAGAGGCACTGCTGGACCTGTTGTTTACTAGTACAGAAGACCTTACTGGTGAAGTCAGGAGTGGAGGTAGCCTGGACCGCAGCGATTATGCCCTGGTAGAATTCTCAGTCTTGAGGGGTACAGGATGGGCCAAAGTAGAGGCGCAACCTTAAACCTCACACAAGCAAGCTGTCAGCTGTTTAGGGATCCCTTAGGAAACTGCCTTCAGAGATAAAGGAGCAAACACGAGGTGGGAGACGCTGAAAGGCATTTTTCTCAGGGTACAAGAAGCTCTCAAGCCCAATGTGAAAGCAGTCATGCAGGGGAGGCAGAAGGCCAGCTTGGCTAAATCAAGACCTCTTAGCCAAACTAAACCACAAAACCAAAACGTATGGGCAGCGGACCCAGGGATACACATCCTGGGGCGATTATAGGGAAATGGCCGGGGAGTGCAAGGGGAGGATCAGGAAAGCCAAGGCATAGCTGGAGCTGAACTTGGCTAGGGATGTGGAAAATAACAAGAAGGGTTTCTTCAGGTACACAGGACAAGAAAGGAAGATAAAAGAAACTGTACCCCGCAATTAGTGAAATGGGAGACCTGGCTACAACCAACATGGAGAAGACAGAGGTACTCAGCAACTGTTTTGCCTCAGTCTTCACTGGCAAGTGCTCTAGTGACACAACCCAATTCACAGAATCCAAAGGCCCGGACTGGGAGAATGACATATCACCCACTGTAGGAGAAGATCGGGTTTGACACCATCTAAGGAACCTGAATGTGCACATGTTCATGGGACCTGATGGGATGCAGCTGAGGGTCCTGAAGGAACTGGCAGATGAATTTTCTAAGCCCATATCCATTAAACTTGAAAAGTCATGGCAACTGCTGAAATTCCTAGTGACTGGAAAAGGGTAAACATAGCTCCCATTTTTAAAAGGGAAAAAAGGACAACCCAGAAACTGCAGGCTGCTCAGTCTTCCCTCTGTGCCCAGCAAGATCACAGAGCAGATCCTGCTGGAAACTATGCTAAGGCACATGGAAAACTAAGATGTGATTGATAACAGCCAATGTGGCTTCCATAAAGGCAAATCAAGCCTGACAAACATTGGCCTTCTACGGTGGAGAATCTACAGCACTAGAGGATGAGGGAAGAGACTGACATCATCTATTCATGTGAGGCATTTGATACTGTCCAGCACAACATCCTTGTCTCCAAAATGGAGATACATGGATTTGATGGGTGGACCACTCGGTGGATAAGGAATTTGCTGGATGGTTGCACTCAAAAAGTTGCAGTCAACAGTTCTATGCACGGGTGGAAGCCAGTGATGAGTGGTGTCCCTCAGGGGCATATTGGGACCAGTATTATTTGACATCTTTGTCAGGGACACAGACAGTGGGATTGAGTGCACTGTCAGCAAGTTCGTAGATGAGAATAAGCTGAGCAGTGTGGTTGATACTCTAGAGGGATGGGATGCCATCCAGAGGGATTTTGACAGGCTAGGGAGCTGGGCCCGTGTCAACCTCATGAAGCTCAACAAGGTCAAGTGCAAGCACCTGGGTTAGGGCAATCCCAAATGGATACAGGCTGGGCAATGAGTGGATTGAGAGCAGGCCTGCAGAGAAGGACTTAGGTGTATTGGTGTATGAAAAACTGACTATGAGCTGGTAATGCGTGCTCACAGCCCACAAAGTTGGTTGTATCAAAAGTAGTGTGGCTAGCAGGTCGAGGGAGGGGATTCTGCCCCTCTTCACTGCTATTGTGGGACCCCACCTGGAGTACTGTGTTCAGCTCTCAGGCCGCCAGCACAGAAAAGATGTGGACCTGCTTGAGCGAGTCCAGAAGAAGACCACAAAGATGATGAGGGGTCTGGAGCACCTCCCCTGTGAAGACAGAGTGAGGGGGCTGGGGTTGTTTAGCCTAGGGAAGAGAAGGCGCCCAAGAGACCTTCAGGAAAGATGGGGAGGGACTCTTTATCAGGGAGTCTAGTGATAGGATGAGGGGTAAAGGTCTTAAACCAAAAGAGAGTAGATTCATATTAAACATTAGGAAGAAATTAATTCTTTATGAGGATGGTGAGACACTGGAACAGACCATCCAGAGAAGTTGTGGGTGCCCCCTCCCTGGAAGTGTTCAAAGCCAGGCTGGATGGGCCTTTGAGCAGCCTGATCTGGTGGAATGTAGCCTTGCCTAAGGCAGAGGGTCAGAGGTGGATGTTCTTAAAGGTCCCTTCCACCTCAAACCATTCCATGATTCCTTCTACGATTCTAAAGTGGTACGAAGCAGCGGGAGCAAAACACTTCAGATGAAAGAGGCAAGGGCTTAATTAACATGAGGTGTTGGCAGGCAGGAGCTGCTAGGTATTTAGATGCTTCATGAGGAAGGAATGTCAGTGGCCCCCCAGGGCCCTAGGACACAGCATAAAAGCCTGCGCTGCTCCAGGGCCTGCATCCTCCTCTCTTGCCTCCCTTTCCTGGACAAACGAGGTAAGCCTAAGTCTGCTCCATCTCTCCCTGTGGGCTGAACGGCTGTCATGATGGCTACTCAAGTTGATCCTTGGGCTGCCTCAGCTTGGCCCTGCAGTAGAACTCTTTAAGGGCTGTCACCTCTTTCCCTTTTGATGGGGCTGGCTGGGGAAGAGGAGGGGGTTCTTTCCAGCAGAAGGGGATCAATGGGGCTCAGCGGCAGGGAGGTGTGCCCAACAGACCTGCCGCCAGCAGATGGTCTCTAACCAAATGCCCCAGTGCATCCAGTGCCTTCTTCAGTGCAATGTTTTTTCTGGAGATGGGGTACGATCAGTAACCCACAGGTGCTTGAAACCCACTCTGCTGGCTCTTACTCCAAAAGTGAGTCAGCCTTCCTGTGCCGTGCCACTTGCAGGGCACAATGAGGGTCATGGCACATGTAGGCACGCTGTCCATTTTTAAAACAAAGTGTGTCCATGGAGAGAGCTGAGGAAAGGAAGGGCAGACCAATACCGAGGTTCGTGCTCACTGCCTGCTCTGTATTTCAGCTTTGCCTCCCTCATCAAGAGATGTCTTGCTTCAGACCCTGTCCTCCATACCCCTGCGGCGCTTCTGGCCCAACTCCTCTTGCAAGCAGCTGCAGTGAGCCCTGTGTCGCCCGCTGTGCAGACTCGACCGTGGCCATTGAGGCCTCCCCAGTGGTGGTGACCCTGCCGGGCCCCATCCTCACCTCCTTCCCTCAGAGCACAGCCGTGGGATCCTCTCTGTCAGCTGCTGTTGGGAGCTCCCTCAGCGCTGGGGGGGTTCCCATCTCTTCTGGGGGCTCCTTTGGTCTGGGGGGGGCAGGGCTGTGTCTGCCTATCCCCCGCTGCAGTCTGAACTGCTGAAGATGGTGGATCACCCCCTTTGGAGTGAGAAGGAAGACAGAAACCCTGCAGCAGCTCAGGCATTCCCTTGCCTTAAAGGCAGGCTGGGTGTCCTTATCCCACCTGGCAGGAGGGACCTGTGCCTGCTGCTCCTCGCTGTATGGCAGACACCCCGCCCCCCCCCCAGCCATGTCTCCTCTGGCTCTGGTTTCCTCTGAGCCCCCTCAAGAATGGGCTTGTTCTCTTCTGCTTTGCTGAACCTCCTGATGAGACAGGGGAGGGTGCTGTAGTTGGGGACTGCTCTTGGGCCTGGGATTGCCACCAGGTAGAGCAGAATGGGAAAAGGCAAGTGCTTTGTGTGGAGTTCATCCTTGAGAAATGGGCCATTCTCTCTCTGTACCTTCCCAAACCCTGCAGACATGTGTCTTGGACTCTGTTCTGTGCCACTGCATTTCCTCCTTCTCATTAAAGACTTCATGCAGCATCGCTAGAGACTCGTGGTGGTTTGTTCTCCTCCTCCCTCAGTCAGCTACCCGCTCTGCAAGGGAGAGCACTCCTTCTGTCCTGAGCTTGCCACCAGTTGCAAAAAGAGTTCCCTGAACTTACACCAAAGCACTAGAAATTAAGGAAGCAGGCAACAGAAAGACTAAAAAACATCAGAAGAATGGAGCAAGAGTCTGCAACCTGGTGATCACTGCCCTGTGATCAGCGCTCCGCCAAGACTGCTGCAGTACCGACCTCTGGGAGCCGGGTGGCAGCAGCGCTCCACCGACCCTGTGCTGAGCACTGGCCGGGATCTCGGGCCTGTTCACACCGCCCGAACACGGGAGCTGCTCGCTGCGGCTGCAGGGTTCACTGCGCTCTGCCCTTTGCCCACTCGCAGCCCAGCCGCTACCAGCCGTTGCCTCCGTACCAAAAAGCAACCACGTGGCTCGAGCGGTTAAATCCTTTGCATCTGACAACTTTTAACAGTCCGGTGATTCTTTCTGTCCCTGCCCCCACCCCATTACCGAGGGACAGCCAGCAGCATGGGGAACCCACGGCACAAGGCGCAGGTGGATGGTGGGGTCCTACGGATAAGCCCCAGTGATTGCTGTTGTTAAAGATGCTTTAGTCACAACTCAGAGCCGGGCCACCACCCCAGTGAGTGGCAGAGAACCAAGCAATACAGCACAGCTTATATATGCTTATCAGATCATTAGTCAATGTCTGAAGTTTTTAGGAGTTTCCTTTGGTCCTGTCAGTTCTGCAAATCCATCACCTGACTCTGTCCCAGGTGATTCACGGGTCCCTGGTCTCCAAGTAATTCTAGAGCTAAAGTGGTGACAGACATCAACTCTAGGTCAGATGATACATGCCAACACTCACCACTGACCCAGGGTGGCAACCTGCTCCACTACCTCCTGACCTAGGAAGCCCCTTAGGGAATTAGAGCAGCACTTCGCCAATGGAAAAACCAGAATGGCATGACACAGTGACTCAAAGATCTACAATGGACCCCTTATGCCTACAGAAACTGGTGCTAAAAACACAACAGATGAACAAGAGAACATTAACTGCCATGACTGATGCCAGAGCAAACCTCACTGGCCACTTAAGGAGAAGGGCAAAACCAGAATAGTAGTAAAAGCCTGCATGCCCAGGACTGTAATAAAAGAAAAAAACCCTAGCTGGAGATTGTTTGAGCCCAAGTAATACACGTCCTCTTCAGTTGCGATCTGAGTTAAGATGTAAAACAAATATCGTAATACACCCATATCAATTAGTTGCAATGGCTCACCTCTCACTGTGTCTGTTACGGGGCGCAGGTTCTCCCACTTGCCTCAGCTACGCTGGGCACCAGTTGTTGCAGTCGGAGCCCAAATCAGTCAGCCTCACATGGGGCACCCACTGTTGCAGCACAAGCAAGCTATCAGGCTGCAACAAGGCTTTTATGGTCAGTCAGATTCTACTCTCCATGCTTTTTGTTCTTCCTCCAGAGGTCAGACCACACCACTCCCCCCCCCCCCCCCCCCCCCATCTCCCATACTCCTCAGGGCTATTTAACTACTTAGCAAGAACAAGCTACAGCGGCACATTGTCCATGTCAATCAACCCACTGCCTTGGCAGCAAGGCCACAGCTGCAGATTATCAATGCTCATCAACCCTCTGCCTTCACTCCTCTACACGCTTCTCCAGAAATTCCAGGGAAGACAGTGACAGAAACCTTTGTTAGAACTAAGTGCCTGGTCAATGCCTCCAAGTAACAGCATCCGTGACGTCCAGACAGACGGTGAAGGGGATAGATGGATCCAAGAATTATATTAGAGAATGAGGTAAGTAAAAGGCACAGAGAAAGGGAGACCTCTTGAGTTCTGGAGAGTATATTTTGATGTACCCAATTTCTGGTTTTGTGGCTCAGGAAGAACATAGCCCAGGTTTTGTCGCAGCAGTTATATGGCCGCAAAGGGAAGGTGAGAGCCAGCAACAGAACTCCTTCCTGGCACCTTCTGTGTGGGAGCAGTGACCAGACATTTTCAGTTTCAGAGCAGGGCTCTGTGAGAGTGACAAAGTGAGGGGACTGTTTCGTGGCCGAGAAGGAAAACCATGACAACACCATACAGGAGGCAATTCCATTTTAATAGTCTCCAAAGTGTCACGGTTCGAAAGGAAGAACAGTAGGGTAAAAGCACGAATATGCAGCCAATACCAACAGAAGTAGCGCTGGTAAGCTTCTCAATATTGCTTTTTGGTATTTCACAGGGAAAAACATGGAGCCTAATATTTCTCATCTGTAAGTTCTTGGGGGCTTTGGGGAGAAGGAAACTGACACTCTTACTAGGTTGTCTGAGAATCACCGTTTACAGTTACTCAATGTCTTCTGGTCTCACAGGATGAGGCAGAGGTATAACTGATTTCTTCTCTATATCTCTGGAAAGAGCTTTCCTCATATCTATGGCAAAAGAAAATAATGCTATTATAAAAGACAGTCATTGCACAAAGCCATATTAAGTGACTTCTCTACTACATTAAGATCATTTTTTGAGATTTCCTAGAATCCTAGAATATCTTGAGTTGCAAGTGACCCGTAAGGATCATTAAGTCCAACTCCATGCTCCTCGCGGGACTACCTAAAACTAAACCATATGACTAAAAGCATCATCCAGATGCTCCCTGAGCTCTTGACAGGTTTGGTGCCCTGACTGAACACCCTTTCAGTGGATAAGATTTTCCTAACATCCAACCTGAACGTCCCCTAACACAGATTCATTCCGTTTCCTGCAATTAAGTTTCGTAACTGATGTACTCTTCAGTAGGAAAAGCTATCTAAAGCAGTATACAGAATCCCATTCATCAATGACTATCTGAACTTGTTTCATATTAAAAAAAATACAAACAGGCTCAGGAACCCTCAACAGAAGAACCCTTCCATTCAACTTAAGGCACACCAACCACTTACCGTAAGCATCTTCATCTGGCTCTCCGCTGCTAGCAGAGTAGTACTCCAATACTGTCCGGTACACACTGTAGCCGAGCTGCTTATACATATTTACTGCAACCTGATTAGACACTCTCACAAAGAGATCAACGAAAAATCCACCCTTTCTTTGGAAACATAAAACCAAACAAAACCCATAGTAAGGAATAGCAAGTGAATGTATTGCTAAATAATCAATAACTTGTAATCAGACCAAAAGCAGGTCTGATGATGTTATATGCTAATTAAACACCTTTCACACTGCAGTAACAGATGCACTCCTTTCCCAAGGGACAAATCCTCTATAAACTCAGATTTTATTCTATTTTTGTCACATAACCATCCTTTTATACCAGCCCATGGGTTCAGAATTATGAACAGAAATTCAAACAGGGCAAGCTAAGCACTCACACAGGTCTCATATACATAATAAAAATTTTATTTAAAAAAAAATAATTAAAATCCACATTTTCGATTGCATTGGCTTAGGGACTGCCTCCTTCAACGTTTGTGGCAGGGGGCAGTGGCAGAATGGGTCACAAAGTTTAGTTGCCTAACACAAGGCAGCCCTTCTCCTCACAAGGCAGATTCTTCAAAACGTACTATTTTCCAGTTTTACCAATTACAGTGGGGTTGCCCTACTATCATGAGTTCAGGACATTTCCCTGTGGGTTCATTTGACACTCAAATTTTCAGCAGGTACAAACAGCCAAGCACGACACAGAAAGTAAGCTAAGCTACTGTCTACCATACAGAATTGGTTCTAAGGCTGCCTGCAGGAATTGCAAAAAGCCCACAATTACTGAACAAGCATGCTGGAGACCCTACGGGAAATCGTTGACATGTCATGAAACTCTTGCTGTCAAGACAAGGACCTTTTACACAGAATCTCTATTGGAATTTAGGCTACATCCTACTCATTCTGGCAAGTTAGCTTTCACAGAAACCCTGAGATCTTACACTGCCACGCAACATTTTCAGTCTTGTTCTCTAATTACAGGGAATCCTCAGCGAATCAGAACACTACTTAAAGCAAAATTCTGGGTCTCTTTCATTCAAATCAAATGCCTAAGCCATGGACAGGTGTCTGTAGAAAGATTACTTTTAGAAGATTAAAGATAAGCACAGTACTCACTTTTCCGAAATTTCTTCCAGTAGTTCCATCAGTTTAGCAGCCAAACCCAGCCGTCGAAATTCTGGTGCAACAGAGAGAGCAGTAACATGTCCATGCCACTCTTCCCTAGCCACAGAGCCTTCTGCTTTACCCATTACTGCGAACATATAGAGCATCAGAGCAGGAGCAGCTTGGGAATAATGCAGCACACACAGCCACACGACTTTACAAAAGAACCAAGCAGTCCCCAAACAAACATTGCAATGATCGTGGTAAAGGCTTAAGCAGCGATTCTATGTTATTACTCAGTGATTCACAGCCACTAAGTTTCATTTTGATGAAGTATTGCAGTTGTTTCTTGATTAATGTAAATAAATAAATTTCCACAAATTCACTGTTTGAGGCATGACTCCCAAATGCAAGTTTTAAGCAATTCTTGTGAGTCTTTAACTGAGTGGAATTCATGACCAAAGTAAAGGAGGGCTAGAAGCCCAAAACTCACCATCCCAGCAATTGCAGAAGACTTTTCATGACTATGGAGGAATAGAGGTTGGGAAACTTTGCCAATGTGGCAAGAGAAAGCAAAGGCCCTAGAAACACTGTATGTTTAAGGGGGAAAAAAAAAAGGGGGGGGGTTGGGTGTGTGTTCTTCATAGTTCCTTTCCTTTCTACACAGAGCCAAGCTACTGTTAGCTCATTAATGAATACTCAGACTTCCACAGGGTACTCTTATAAACATCAGGCACTGCTAAATAAGCAACTGATGCAGTGGGTACAGAGAAACCTTCCGTACAGCAAACGCTTTAAGCTTTACTGTTAAACACTTCATTTCCTGGGTCCCTGCAAAGACTCTCATTCTGTGCCCACCTTCCCAAACCCCCCAAAATAAGGGAAAAAACCCAATTGGAAAGAACAAACAAACCAACAGTTCTACTCTGAATGAGTTCTGAAAAACAAGAATATCCCACAGCAAATAAGCAACTGAAATCTGGACCCAGGGCATTCCCTTACAGGACAAGGCAAAACCCAAGCCCAGCATTTTCACTTACTGATGACTAGCAGCGTGTGAGGTTAGAGCTGAGTGTGGCACCTCATTTCGTGAGCACAGAAGCACTCGTACTTACACATTCACCCATGTAACACCTGGGCGGGCGTTACCGCAGCCGAGCCTCCTTGCTGCGCTTGGAACGCCACACCGAAAACTACTGCCATGAGCCCTATACAACACGCTTAGCCACTTATGGAATGGGAAGACACTGCATAACGTTTCTCCTCGCTGCGGAGTATCTGGAAAACACGAAGCCTAAGAAAAGCCTTACAGCCCCCCCACACCGGCAAGGCGGCGAGACGGCGGCCGCGCCACTCACTGTAGCCCATCAGCTCGCCGCCGGGCGCCTCGGCCACGATGAAGTACTCGGGCCAGTGGGCCAGGTACTGCAGGTAGAAGGGTGTCCCGTACTGGGGCACGCAGTTAAGGAGCAAGCTGCTGCCGGCCGCGCTGGGCCCCGCGCCTCCTCCCCGGCGGCCGGCGGCAGCGGGAAGGATACGGTCTCCGTCAGCGGGTCCAGGTTGCTGCGGGGGGAGAGCGTCGCTCACCACGGGCCCGAGCTCCCGCGGGGAGAGGGGGAGCCCCGCGTGCGCCCACGGCCCGAGCGTGGCGGAGAGCGGGCGGGGGACTCACGGCAGGGGAGAGGGGACGGGAGGAGGCGGACGGCGCTCACATGTTGTTGAAGCGGAAGAGGTCATCGCAGGTGAAGGCACGGAGCGTCGTCATGCTGCAGCTGCTGGCCCTGGCCCGCTGCCCCGGAAGCGCTCCTGTCCCCCGGAAGCGCTCCCGCAGCCCGAGAGCCGCTTCCCTCCCGCCCTGGCGGGAAGGCAGCGGCGCGGTCTCGCTGGGAGAGCTGCACCCGCGGGCCCCGAGAGCGGCAGGCGGGCGGCTGGGAACGTTGTGCCCGCCTGCGGCGGGAACGGGCCGGCAGTGCCGGGGGACCTGGCTCCGGGGCGCACGTTGCGCGTGTGCAGCGCCCAAGGGCGGCCCCGCGGCGCGTACACCGCCAGCCGCCGGCAGCAGAGGCGGAGACCTGGGTTCCTCTTGGTTTTATCTTACCTTCTATAAGGGACAGTCTTAGGACAACTCTTGTAACAAACAGCGTTTTGCGAAAAATACAGCCTCCTCTCCGCTTCGGCAGCTTGATTTGGTTCACTTTCCCTTACGCGCATGCACACCCCTCACTGCCTCTCTAATTGTTGCAAGAGCCACGACAACAGCACAGTATTATTTTTTTTTTAATCTGGCTCACCTATCTGCCAGTCCTCACCCAGCAGACTTTGTGCACTCTTAGTTTTGTGGAATTAAGAGAAATGGCCTCTCCCCACTGTGATACGGAATCCTCACCCAGTTTGTGGTGCTGCAGCTCCAGCAGAGAAAGAACGATCCACTGAACTTAAGGCTTGCCTGGAAGGCTGAGGCTGCAAGGATGACAAGAGACACATCATGGGGAAATGATAACAAAAAGATTTGATTTAAGCTGCTGCAGGCAGCATCTTACCGTTTTGCAGTAGGTACTTTCTGTGAATTCACAAATAATCCCCTAATGTAACAGTAACTTTTCGATTAAAGTTCTCTATTTCTTCTCTGTTAGTAAGGTTTAGGGATTTATTACCTCCAGCTGTTTCCATTACCCTTTCCAGTTACTTCTATATTTCAAAAAGAGGGACTAATTATTAAAAAAAAAAAAAAAGACTACCTCAACTATAAGCTTTTTCTTGCTTTTCAGCATTTCATAACATGAAACGTCTCGCACTGGAGAAGATGGGGTAGCTTATTTTTGCAAGTCCAAATTCCTTCCTAGGTTTATGTATCATCTGTTTCCTGGCATTATGAGAAGCAAGAAGTGTTTTGCATGGCACAGTGAATACAATGTTCTAATTTTTAAAAGAAACAATTGCACAAGAATAGACAGTGGAATCATCTTGAGGTGGTTTGGGTGCACGTTTCCCTTTTTGCACTCTTTGCTTTCCTTCATTTCATGCCTGAAATTCCGAGTTTGCCTCTCTGCCCTACTCCTTCCCTCCTCTAGCAGAGCCACCATCATATGCAAATAGTGGAATTTTCTTTAGCAGCAAATGTCAGTCTTAACTTCGAAAGAAATGGTTCAGCCATTCAAGATACCTGCCTGCTGCTTTTACTGCTGTTCAGGTCAAGCACACTAACTAGATTGATAATGTTACTGCATCCTTCCTTTGCAAAGATGTTTAAAGTGGGCCGAGCACGATGAAAGGTAGCAGCATCAGAGTGTAATGATACACAAACCATTCAAGTGTGAACCATTTCTTAAAAACAAACAAACCAGAACACAGCACCCAACATTTCAAGTTACAATTCAGTATTACAGTGTATTATGTGCAAAACTCACCTTTCACAAAATGAAATACAAACATGTGCCAGGGGTTTCAGATACATGGCAAACTGACGAAAACGCTATGATCTTTGTATGTACAATACACATGCTGCTCATAACATTTTTGTAATCATCTGCTTCACGTTACACTGCTCAAAGCAGGCCTGGGGAGAATCCCACGTCTCTCTAAAAAGACTAGCCCAAATTGACTTAAGTAGGGTCCTATCTTGGACAAATCTATAGAACACATACATTTAATACCATTTTATCTTTGCATATGTAGGATTGACTTTCACATCTCACCTACTAAGTAACTTAGAACGATGAAATGCTGTAACACATTCTTCAATTCAAGACAAGTTGATGTTGGTGACATACTATACAAACTAGTTAGTGTTCTCCTTTACCTTACTGATCTATTTAACCTTCTGCTAACACAAATAGTATCTGGGATAGACACTGCTAAATCCCTCTGCAAATCTAGACTACTGCTTACATAAAAGTTCCTTACCAACCTCCTCTACTTATTTTCTGCAAGGAGCCTGAACCAGCAGACATAACATGTTTTTATTGTAAATTAAGTTCTCTACATTCTTTCTCTGCCCCTTCTCTACAACCTTTTATTTCAATTTCCTCTTCCAACCCCCTAGTTCTGTCTGAAGCAATGCATATAAACAATAATCCAGATAACAGTACATCATGTTCAGATAAAGGCACTAAAATTGCCAGTGCCAATGTTACAATCTTCTTACAGGTAACAGAAGTTTCATGAGAACTCTCCTGTAACAGGGAAGGAAAAGAAACCACAGAGACTTCTAATACAACACACTGAAACCAGAAAGAGATTTATTCTTGTATATTAAATGTTAAAATCACATGCATAATTATAGAATACTTTATCATAAAAAAATGTATTTCAAAAAACCCTGACAGTTTACCTGCAACTGCTATAGAATTTCTAATTTTTTTTAATATATATATATAAAACTATGGCGATTCTCTGTAATTAAAAAAATTAGGAAAGGATGCAATCATCCAAGTAACAATGCGTTAACTGATGCCCTGCATCGGACAGTGTTGTCAAACTCATGCTGGTGAAACTCAGCTCATACCAGCCAGTTTACTGAAATACTTGTCTTAGCATACATATACTTGAATCAAAATGACATTCGGCTATAGGGTGAGTGCAAGAAAATACATTTTTGCATGCTACAGCAAGAGACCTGCAAAGGGCCACGGTATAATATGCTTCAAAAAATATGCTTTGTAACAGTGAAAAACTTAAAAATGAGGAACTGGCATGCAAATACACAGCTTTATTGATAATTTTGTATTCAATTTAATAGCAAATGCTTCTGCACAGTGATACTACATCAATGAGAGTCCGAATGTATAAATTTTCAGAATTATCTTACTAGGAGCGTATATGAATTTATTTCCTTCAGTTGCATGCAAAGTAAGCACAAGTGTAACTATGAGATGAAAACGTGTGAACAAGCATACTGCCACCCAAAAAAAACCATTTTATTGATTTGAATCAATAGAAAACCTTACGCATCACTATTAAATGGCATCAACAGCTGATTCAAAAAGATTTTAGAAATTATTTCCCAATTTGCACAGTTTACACAAGTCTTTAAAAAATGCTTCTGAATAAACTAAGAATATTTAAAGGAAGTATAGTTGTACAAGGAGTGTAACTTACATACTGAAAATCATGAGCAAAACTTCAAGGCATTTCTTCTGGTTGCCTGTCTTGAGTTGTATCTTCCATGGAAAGGTATTTTTAAGATTATATTTTTAAAGAGAAAATCCTAAAAAATAACCTACCAAAGAACATGATATCATAATGAACAAACAGATGCTCCCAAACAGTTGAGAAATTAAACTGTTCAAAAACTCCTAAAATAACACATAAGCGTTAAAATTCAGACCAACCATAATGAACATAAAGATCCTGTTAATTTCTGTATAGTAATCTCAGTATGTTCAGCAAGTTCTGTTTTCAAAATACACATTCCAACTTCCTCGTCTGCCTGACTACCACCAAAGAAAGACTATACAAAAGTACAAACACACTCCTTTGCTTCCAAAGTCACTTACATACAAGAATGAGGTGTGCTGACAAGGATGGCTAATCTACAATATACAACAATATTGATACAATTTACACAGCATTTTAAAACACAAAATTACATTAATGGCATCATCACATGTTCTCTCAGACTAACATTTAAGTTAATCTTAACACTAAGACTATAATTCACAATTTCCACTGAATACCTACCAATGTAAAAGAGCTTACCTGTACACAAAATAGCATCTGTAACACTGCGGTACACGAAGGAATATGTCCGCCACATCGATGTTTGTAACATAAGCAAAGAAATCTGTGTAAACCACAACTATTACTTTCCTGAGGCTTTACTAACATGTGGTTCTAAATCCCAAAAAGCATTAAGCATGCGTTCAACTTTGTGCAAACCTTCTAGTCTCATAAACAAGTCTAAAATTTTGCTGGGTTACAACTTTACCAAACAATACATTTTCATTTTTAAAAAAGGCGAACAAAATTAAAGGGTTGTGCCAGCAACACAATCAAACAGAATGTCAATAGCTGGAATTCTGGGTGGCTTTTTGGTTTTGGTTGGTTTGTTTGGGTTTTTTTTTTTGTGTAGGAAATACTGAGAAACTTCCCACTTCATGAGATGGAAGAAACATTTATGGGTACTAACTAGAACTTACTGCAACACACTAACAACTTAAACTCTTATTTTAATTAGGTTTTCTGCTGAATTTTTATGAGCTACCTTCACATTTAGAGTAAAGAATGACTGGCAAACTAACTTTAATGTCTACAGAATTTTTAATCAAGTTTTCAGCAACTGTTCCCTAGCCTACCAACATACTTCTAACATTAGAATCAAAAATACCATTGTCTAATTTTTCAGGGATATAACTTAGGATGCTGTCTCATATTTTCACAGTTTGAGAAGGGTAGAAAACCAGTGGGTTTTGTCTTTTTGTCTTATTTTTAGTGTTTTGTTCATTTGTATTTCACTAGTCAGTGTAAAGATCAAAAATGAGCTTAACTATGACTTCCCTCTTGCTGTGTTGCTTTTGGCATCGTGTCCAGGTTTAAGCCAGTTTTCAAGCATTTAATTAAAAGCTTTAGCCAAGGACCCAAATATGAAATCTTAAAATACTGTCTACTGAGTCAACCATCACAGAGATTCAGTTTATTGCACAAGTGCAAAGCTGTTGTATTAACTTCTGCATTTAGTAACAGTAATCTGAACGCTCTAACAAATTCTGTAATGTGCATTTGCTTTGGAGTTTCAGGATATGGAAGATTTTTGTGGCTGTGACTTTAACAGAGCCTCAACAACCCCAACGAGTAGTTTTACAGCAGCTGTCAATCTTTACCACAGAAAAAAAGTTTGAAAAAGTTTTATTCCATAATTAATATTATACAATTTAGGCTCTTGAACTTCAGGTTCAGGATAAAAATGCTTAAGAATCAACGCCAGCAGTACCGGTTCACTGTGGTCAATGCAGTACAAAACAGTTTCATTTAAAGAAGCAAACGTGAAACATTCACGTCAAGCTGTCAAGTGCAAATGTGCTTAATTTCAGTTGTTGATCTCTTTTTTAGACATGCTGCTAAAAATGTAGCAGATATATTCCCAGTAAGAAACAACAGTTACAGATTTACTAAACTAGTACATTAAGTGAACTGGTTTGCCAACTCTAATCAAACCTGCTTTTCTTCATGTAGCCTGACTGCGATCCTAAAACACACCTTACCTTCATCTTAAAGGTAGCTCTCCTATCTTTCAGTGTTTCCAGTTGCTAATACCAAGGTATCGTTACAATATCGAAATATAAGTTAAAATATTTTTTCTTAATTATACAGTTTTTTTCCTAAACAGTATTGCATAGTAACCAACGGCATTTCTCTTTTAGAGCAAGAACTGAACAGGAGTTTAAGTAAAACTAAATGGTTTTACAGAGTTAATGTACATATGTACAAAAATTCCTTGTCTTAAGTCCAGAAATCATGAACTGTAAAACTAGCTCTTTAATAAAACTACAGTAAAGAGTTAGGCTCCTTCTCTCAAAAGTCAAGTAGAGGTAAAAAGTAGCTGTACTGTGAAAACTTACATCAATTGGTATTCTCTCACCTGGACCACCAAGGTCTTCACTGTTCTTATTCTCATTTTCAATCTCTTTTAGAACTTCTCTCAAAGCTTCCTATTTGGGGTTACTTTCTAGGACAAATTCCCTCTTCAGTACTGAAACAAAGTAAGATTGAACATAGCAGCTCTTAAAGCCAAAATATCCTTCAGAACTTTAATGGTTAGATGTCAGTCGTGTGATGGTTGTTGGCAAATACAATATTCAACATCCTACATATGCAACTTGTTATGCTAATGGGTTGGAGATCACTCATATTTTAAAATGGGATTAAGTGCTTTAATGAAGAAAAAAGTTAAAATATTCACTCATTCTTCAGTTCTGGAAGTCCCGAATATATTTTTTTAATGAAAGCGACAGCAGCCTCCTACCTGTTCACGTAAAAAAGATCAAGCTAAATACCAATGTAATTCAACAACTCCAAAAAAGATCTTCCAACGATCAGCTGAGCAAACTTGAAGAACCCCTTACTTCTTCATGACTGTTTTATGTTACGATACGCTTTCTGAATTAAGATTATGTCTCAACCCAGCTAACAGATTGAGATCTTGAGCTGTGTAAGATCACGTAGGGAACCACAGCACAAGCAGTAATATGTAGAGTGTTTGAAATTGTGTGACAGTCTCCAACTTAAAATTAGGAATGATCAGTACCATTTTCCTTCTTTCCATCACTTTTTTCAGAGGCTTTGCCTTTCCGATTCAGTTTCTCATCTGCAATGCGATAAACTCTAGCTCAGGCATTTACAAACATGGAAGTACCGGAGTCAAGAAACAGCCAAACTAAAGGGGAAAAGAAAGCAGTAGTAGTTTGACATTTGCGAAGCGTATGTGTTTCAACCCCTTGTGGTAAAAAAACCGAATCTATCTGGAATACCTGTGCTACCCGTTTGCTATGCAATTACTAGCTTAATAGAGGACAGAAATGCGATGCAAATCTCACACTGTTAAGCAACAGCAGTTAAGTGGGAAGATGAAAGCATTACCTATCAATAATAAAAACCTACGTCCTTATGGCTGGTTATATAAAAACTAATTAGATACCTTCATATGTTTGGGAATGTTAATTAAAGACATCAGCATTTCACCGTTCCATGCATTAACTTGTATGGTTATTCAGTGTTTACCTGAATTCTCACCAAAAGATTTTTCACTTGCTTTCAGTGACTCTATAAGATTAAGGAAAGCAACACAATCATACCGAGTTAGATACAGTAGCAAAGTACATAGTATCTTCAAATCCTGGACCAAAGATTTTGTCTTAGCTCCAAGCTGATGCCACAGAGGATCTAGAAGGTGACGTATCATCTAGAAATAGAAATTGGAGAGTTCAGGATGTCAAATACATTGTATACTAACAGAGATAAGAATGGACATTTTTTATTTCCTTTACAGGGGATGTCACTTGTTTCCCAAAGTGATTAAACACTCAATTAAGGATGCGATAACGAGGTATTTCTTTTGATAACTAATAATTTTTTTTGCAAAGTTAACATAATATAGATGCCTTTATGTAAAATATTTCAGCAATTAGCAGATGTATATAATTTAATGCCTTCAGTTCATACTTTCCATATAATTATAAAATACCGGTAAACTAACCCCCCCCTTATTTTACTGGTATTGGCCTGCACCTTTAGTCTAGTATCCTTTACTTAGGTAAAGTAAAAAACATTACGATGTCATTTAATTCTCAAAATAAGATGAGTACCCACAGATATGCAACCTATAGAGCATAAGGAAAAACCCCTCCAAATATTTAAAGTACAGAAGGCCCGACATCAAGATCCAATCGCAGGTAACAACCATATTTCAATACAGTGTTTAGGATTTTACTCTACAGAGAGCATGTGTGCCAAACATGGCAGAACTGCCAAAAATAACACACAATTAATGACATACAGAGCGATTAAAAGATGCACATACATACATCTGTTGTATATTATGTATTGTATACAGTGCTCCTCCTAATAGAGACAATAAAAAATACAAACAGGAAATTCAAGAGGAAAAAAAGGGGGTGGGTGTGAATAACCGCGTACTTATCTCTAAAGTATTTTGAGCTGAAATTTCACAGATCATCATAATACACCAACCATGAATCAGGATGTTCTTACCATAGAGACTTTGCAAACAAAGAAAGAACAGTAATACCAATACACCAAACCCCCTACTGGCAACTGTATCATCACCATCACGGATTAACACAGTTTCTCTCCTTGTACCAGTAATAAACTTGTCATGGGATAATAATCAATTGCTGCTGGTTATTTATTTTACAAATAGTATTTCTGTTTGCATAGTAGACAGTTTGAAGATCTACACCCCTTTAGTTAGATACAGCAGAACAATCAAAATGGTTACCTTGTCAAAAGGTTTATCAATAGCATTTTCTAAAGATAGATCTACTTCAAGAGCTGGACCGTAACGTTTGAGTTCTCTCAGACACGCATTCAAAATGTCCAGGATCGAAGTCTAAATAGCAAGCATAGCAGGCATCATCGACACATGTATTTCCACCACTTCAGGTTTATGCTTCTCTAAAAATGAGTTCACCGCTATATGAAATCTAAGAGGAAAACAGCTTATTAAGATTTACATATATTGTCTGCTTGACCTACAACTATTCAGAAGTTTGTATAAACTACAATTACTTTAAACATAAAGAAGTTAATTGCAAAATCAGTTTCTACCGATGTGAAGACTGCAGTCTCAGGAACAGCCTCAGAAAACCATCTAGAAAGTTACCGCACTACATCCTACATCATTATTACACATAACATATTAAAGTAAAACAAAAAAAAAATCTTGTCAGGGAGAAAATGGAATGGGTTCATAAAACCTTTGGAATCACATGGTTCCACTAGCAGATTCTGTGATGTTCCTAGCTTCTGGTCGTAAGCAGCAGGTTAACACACTGCCCTTACAGCCAACCCAGCTGTACAGGTATAGAGATGCTACCTGACTTTTACTAACTGAACAGACTCAGAAAATGCCATGTCTGCTGACCCCAAACTCAACAGGTGTTTCCCTTACTGCATGCTGCACCCCCAGGTCTCTGCATGGTTTAGAAGCCAAGGAAGAAAATTTACGAGAGCTTCTATTCAACCTCTTGTATCCTAGTTATGTCCATTTCTACTTTGTGATACCAAAAGAAAGACTGTTAAGAGTTTACAATGCAGAGTAACAGTACATTAAGATAAAGCGAAACACATTCTGGACTAAAGGAACAAATGAGCAGACCTCCTTGGCCCAATGCAAGAGCATTGAATGGGTGATCAGCTAAAGTGCCCAATTCTGTTTGTGGCTCTGCTCCTAAAAGACTTCATGCATGTCACAATCTTGGCAATCTGGTTTCTATCAGTCATCAAGAAATATTCTTCATACACAACATAAATGGAAAAGTTGATTAAAAAAATATGACATGTAGAAAGAAACCCATGGAGTTTCATTACAGCTGGAAACAAATACCTCCATGAATGGCAGAATTGAGAGCATGTACTTCTGTTACTTCACAGCTTAAATAATCTGTTTAATAAGTAAAGTTTTTCTTAAGCTATTAAGAATGTCACTTTCCACTGTGATTTCTGTTGGCTAAAAGGACAGCTATACCATAAGGTTCAGCCCTTATAGATTTAGTTTGGGTCTGTTTTAAAAAATACAGAAGTTTAGGGTATTTAAGACCTCTTCTTCTGTCAAAAAAGGAATTGAATTTGTTTGGAAATACAAGAAGAAACACAGATTAGTAGCGTGACTGCATACACCTCATTGTTTTAGGAGCCCATTGTAACACCCTTAATTTTTTTTTTGTAAGTTTAACTCTCCAATGAAATAAAGAGGTGCCTTACCTTGGCGACAGATAAAGTTTCCTGACAAAAAGATTTCTCATCACTTTTTCCACATGGCAAAAGCCAGCGTTAAATGCAACCGCATTATCTGTAAAAGCTTTAATGAAACCTCGCTTGTTGTTCTGGTGATAAAGTCGTTAAGATAAATGCCTCCTGACAGGATTCAATGATTCTGTGCGCTTTGTATACCAAAATGAATGGCAGAATAAAAGGTTTTCAAGTTACAAAAAAGTAAAGAGGTCTAATTTTATATAGCTTTTTCCTCAAAACTGTCTTTTAACATTGTTTTCTTAAATAGAGTACAATAGGAATTTAGATATTCTAAAGCAACAGTAAACAAACTTTCCAGGGTTCAAACCAAGCCATTCCTCAGTTTCAGTGCCATGGAATCCCCAAACAACAGAACTGGGTTCACGATGCATCTTTAGCAAAAAAACCCCAAACCTCACCAACCCAAAACAAGCCTTGAGTGGCAGGATATATCTTAGAAAATTCTTTAGTCCTAAGGCAAAATTTGAACCTGAGCCTTTTAAAAGGAGTAAAAGTGAATGTAAGACATAACATGCTATTACAACAAAGCAAGTTCGATATGTTCAAGATTGTGACATTTGTATTATTTTGTTAAGAGAAGATCTAGAATAACAGAGCTGTCAAGTAAGTTTCATTCGTAACAGTTCACATATTTACATAATCAAAGAACTTTTGAAAACATTTTGCTTCCCCCCTCTTGTGAAATATATTTTCACACTTGAGGATAGAAACCACCGCCAACTGTATGAATACACCTCCAACTTTCTTCATGGCTATGGGTATATTAGGGAAAAAAAGATTTATCATGCACATTTTGGTACACAGAAGTGAAACAATAGTTTGACTACATCAAGCATTTGAGGTGCATACTTCTGGGATTTACACTCCACGCAGCCAAGACCTGTTAAAACAACGGCTTCCTGATACTTGTGTTAAATAGCGCATAATATTTCTTCACTCTCCCCCTAGTGAGGTGAGCCCCATGGGGCACTTTTAACCATTCACAACTTCCAGTGGAATAATAAATGCCTTTCTGACATGGAAGCAAAGGACATCAAACATCACAAGATTTACCTTGCACCTACACAAGCTGACAAACGTACAGTGCATTTAATTTCTACAAGTTATTTCAACTCGGCACCCAAGCATTGTTTTTAATATGCCTTTGCTTTGCAAATGCCAAGGCATCTATAAGAAAAAGACTTCCAAATAACTGCTAGCCATTCACGATCGAGTCATGGAATAATCCACTAAAAGCTACTTTTCTACCTAGATACTTTTTACATCTCTCCTGTGAAGCATTTTCTTAAAGACATAATAATGATCATACTCGTTTCTGAGCATCTTCCAGTTTGTCAAGATGTGACTCAAAGGACATTACAGGAGATACAGAGTTTGTAAAGAGATCAGCAAGGCTAGGTGTTTTTCATAATACTTCCCTACTGTCAGCCAACATATGTCAGCTTATGAAGTGCATCCACACTGCTGTGTAAGCCTCAGTAGAAACAATTTGCCACTCTTTACTACACCAACTTGCATCAGTTTTAGCATGCTATTAAGTACATAATTTCTATTTGGCCAGAACCACCAGGAATAATTCTTCTTTACTCTAGTGATAATTTCTTATCCTCATTTCACTGAATTTATAAGTTCATCAGATACTAACTCACAAGTGGTTGTACGCTGATTCTATACACAGCATTTATAATGCCTAGAGACAGTTTTGCTATGTTAACTCCTCAAGAAACACTATTACAATTTTTTGTGGATTTTGTCCTGCAATTTCACACACAGATGTTTCCAGCATGACCGGGTGTTACCCGACTTTTAAAATGAAGCCACAAGTCTATCAAAGTTGCTGTCACGCTGACCTCTAGTGGCAATGCAAAACCTAGAACAGCTCTGGATCACTATAGGACAGGACTTTTTAAAAATCTTTAGCGTCTTTCTTCTTTTCATCCTGACAAAGTCCAAAGGTGTGTTTTCTTTCTCTGCCCCGTCCTTCTTTGGTAGGGCAGAAAGCAGAAGGAGTCGTCGTCAAGGGTAAGAACAGAAACTAAAATAGTTGCCCAGAAAATGTGTTCCCTTTTTTAAACCTAGAAATTAAAAGAATTGACAAATCTAGTGTCCTTTGGGTCTAGCATAAAACAGTTCAAAATGTTTCACAGATTACAGCTTGTCATACACGGACAAAAAGGAAGGGGATACATCTTTTGAAGCAGAAACTTACATTCTTCTAAGTGTTCAATATTCAGTGACGTTTAGCCATTAAGATGTTAACATTTAGATAACAGTAAAATATTCTTACATCCCTGGCTCTTAGAGATCTATTTTACTAGCTCTCCAGGCTGCAACAAGGTTTCCAGCTTAGAAAAGAACATAAAAACAATGGTGGCTGGGACAGAAGGGGAATAGAACATGAGAGGAAAAAGCTAACCGTAACAAAACACAACATCTAAAATCAGTTTTAATCATAGGCCAATGTCCTATAGACCATCTGACGCTATTTCACCAAGTGCAATCAACTGTTCTTAGAAAGCCAGTCCGAATTTTATGTTTCCGATGTCAATGTCATCATTTAACTGCTGATTTGTTTTCTAGCCACTAACCGATATCAGAAAGCCACACAAATGCATGATCCAGTATCTAAACATAATGTGGATGTTTTCAAATTGTATGATTAAATAAGGCAAACAAGTTTGGAGCAAAGAAAACCATTTGAAAAAAAACTACATATTTGTTCCTTTTACCTCAGTCTTTGTGGGGAAAAAAAAAAGGAATAATTGTCAATACCAGTTAGTAGAACTCTTCACACAGAATTAAGCTTTATGTATTTTCAAACAGAACAGTCTTACCTTTATGTCATTAAACTCTTACCAGTAATAAGGTTTGCAGGAATTCTGTCCGTCAGGAAAACCTACCACAAGGATTCGACTTGTTGCAAAGATGATGACTCCTTGTGTGTAAAATTCATATTGAGTATTATTTGTAATTTCATTGGTAATACGCCGAGGAAGATGAACAACTTCACCTGATCTCAGCTGAGCAATAAAATACTCCTAAACCAAAACGAATAAAACCACAAGACATTACTGTGGCAACTGATAAAACGGATGCAAAAACCCCTTAATTAGACATACTCTGTTAGTTTCAATGAGCTGTCCAAAACAAATTTAAAAGCATGACAGTATAATGTACTACCCAAGAAAGGAGAAATACCATGATTTTTTTTTTTCTTCTTTGGTATACTTTGCTCAGTTTCCAACTTGTCCAGGTGATTCACAGATCTGTGTATTTTCAGTAGTAGCTAGACAATACCTAAGCAAATATGAGTAACTGGTACTCAAAGGACTTTACATTTTCTAGTGTTTTAATAACTCTTTTTCAGAGAACAGGCAAATTTAATACTTTGTGGGGTATTTATACAATATGAAAAGGTTGAGGACTCTAAACAGGGGGCCGGCGCACAGATGACGTGGCAGGAAGTCATCTGCGGCTGCTTGGTTTCCCCCCCCAATCCCCAGCGGGGGCGGGGCGGCAGGGTCCTGTAAATACCGGGGGCTGGATTGAGGACCCTGGGGGGCCGTATCCGGCCCGCAGTTTGAGGACCCCTGGTCTAGCGAGACATCACAGGTTTATGTGATGCATCGAGGTGTAACTCTGTTGTACCTAACTCCGACACAACTGAGACCTACGAGTTCCCAAGGCCAAAGTCACTGGAAGGATGGGGCAGACATTTATTCACTGTGGCTAAGGAGAACTCAGCAGGATGTCAGAGCTCCTAGAAGGATTTTGCAGTTATACTTATTTTACAAACTCATGAATGTATATAAACATCTGGTGTCTTACTCTTAAGACAAGCAGACCTGAAAAGACAGGTTAGCGAAGCAGGAGATGGCTAACATGAACAAACTTTTAGACAGTGTTTTAAAGTATTGCTAGCCCTAGAAAGAAAGCTGAGAGCTGTAAGATGGACAGGACAGTGAGAGCCACATATTCGATTTTTTACACACATCACATCAGGAAAAGGGGTTTTCCCCTCCTTTCAGCCATCATGTGTTGCCTTCTAATTGGGACCGCTGTGGCCTTCCACAGGGTCCAGTAAGTGAATGAGGACCCAGGCAGTGCTGGGTCTCCTCTAACTCCTCCCAGAGAGCACCTCGTAATTGATAACGGGCCATCCATGCCTCATCGCCGGTGGGAGATTACAGCAAAGCAGTAGTTAAGTCATGGTGCACCTCGATGCTATCACATTAATTTATCAGGACATTTAAGCTTTTGGAGATACTTCAAGGACAAAATGCTTAAAAGTTTTTATCATGGCCGGAGGAAAAGTGGGACGATGCAAAAAACAAGGGCTCCTTTTGTCACTTGTCACTAAGCTTGTAGCATGTAAGTTATACAGAGATATTATTAAATGGTGCATAGGCATAGCGTGTTAACCATAATGGAAAAAGTGTGTCAAGGTAACGCATTTGATTTGGTAATGCATCTGTAGCGAGAATGATGTCGCCGTCTGCTAGGAGAGGGAGGGAAGAGAGCAAGACATTCTGCCCCTCTACCCCTTGCCCTTAACACATTCTTTTCATCTATGAGACATATGTATTTTATTATTTTTTTTAACCGAGGAAGAAGGAGATTGAGTTCAAATCTCTATTCTGTGTGTCACTTTTTAAATCCCCAGGGAATCTGTCCTTTTTTGAGTAAAACTGTGAGTCTCGAGCCTATAGCAGGTCAGGGAAAGGCTGCCGAGCACTTCCCTCCCTTCAGGTTCTCCTGTACTTTTTGAATGTGGCACCGAAGGCCACCGCTGCTTAGGAACCCACATGTCTAATACAACAGCCCAACATTCTTGTTGAAGCTGAGTAAGCTTCGTTTTGGTTAGCTAACGACTATAAAGTTGTTCTCCTGAAGCAAGCAGCGGAGTCATAGTATACTACCATGTGTGGGTTAGCATCCCATAATCCAGGGGAAAAGCGTGTCTGAGCTTCAGCAAGCAGCAAACTAGTTGTCTCGCGTTTCCCCTGTTCCAGCCCTGTAGTCCCGCTACTTCCTGTTGTAGCACAAGGACCATTGATCTGTCCAGACTGACCAAATAGCGAGTCTCCCCTCCAAAAAGACCGTTACTATAGTCATAGAGCAAACACCCTAAATATCATTCTTATTGTTGTTCCCTCGCATGGGAAAATACTTAAAGAACTGTATAGATCTGTGCTAGAAAACCTAGGACATCTACTTACAGGTAGTACAGTAAAACTCTTAGCGATTCAAAACCATCCTTCCAAAACACAAACCGACAAAAAACTTGTGCTGTTTTTGACTCTGTTACCGTACTCTTTCAGCAGCACATTGCTGGAGATAGAATGGAAGAAGACAGTGTCCAAAAGAAATGCATACCCTGCATCACTAAATTTGCATCCGAATCCCGAACGTTAACTGTGTCCTCAGCAGGGTCAAAACAGTTCTGCAAATGCATGAAATTTATAACATTACATGTTTTGTTGTGATGACTTCATGAAAATAAAAGGCATATCCAGTGACTAATGTTCACTCTGACCGAATACTTATTTCCATTGAATATTAAACTTGTCAGGGGAAAGACAACTTTTTTCGTGAAAGCATCCCTTTAGGAAACATCGTGACCGCTCCTTAAATGGTTTGCATTTCATCGGTTCCCCTAAAGAATTCTCCAGTTAAGCTTGTTCTATTATGCACGTGTGAAAATTTTTTTTCTAGCCTGAACTTTTCTTTTAACCTAAACATAGATAGCTTAAATTGGTATCACCTAGGTTCTTTTATCTTTATGCCACTCTTTTCCAATCGCCACGATGTTTTGTTCATCTCTCAGATGGGCAAAGTGTGTGGTTGTAGAACGGTAGTACTTTTTTGTCTGTGGGGCATGAAAAAAAGGGTGTACCAGAACCCCGCCATTACAGATCTGAACATTAAAGCTTGATCTGTTCAGGCATTCCTGCTTGGCTGCATTTAATCCTGGCCACAGAAAGGCAATTCTGAAGTCCACGTGTAGGTGATATTCAGGTCAGTTGAGTAGTTTAGTAGCAGGCTACTTCTAGATCTAACCAAAAAAAAAAAAAAAAAAAAAAAAAAAAAGAGTTAACAGAATAGTGATTTGAAAAAAATAAAAAAGTGCGTGTGTGTGAAACACCAGAATACAGTAATATTACCCAGAAATCCTGGTTTTTTGCATCTCACCTACATTCTCATTGTTTCTTCACTCCTTTCATGTTTGCATAGGTGAAATGGATCAGCACTTCATCTGACAAGTTGTTTCTCTTCCCTTCCTCCTGAAGAGGAGGCAACTGCCTGAAACTCTTGGACTTTTTTGTTATGGCGATACCTCAATGGAGCAGATAAGAGATAAGGAGCATTAGATGCGGGAGCCGGAGCAGTATTAGAAGACCGAAGCCTATGAAGTCTTTAGCAGGAGAGCACAGGACAGACAAAAAGGCAAAGGACACAGACAAGGTATTGAATGGGACAAATATACAGGCCTAGAACAACAGAAGATCCCAGCTGGTTGTGCAGACTGATGCTCATTTACAGCCTTTGATTTAAAAGCTTGTTAAAATGTGAATGCTCATCTCAGGGAGCTCATCTGTGGGCATGAAACAGAACATTTTTCTTCCTGCAGATCCAGGTTTCAAAAATGTTACATATAGCAATATACACTAGAAACCATAATTTTCATCAGCAGTGACCAAACCATTGTTAATTGTTCTCCATTGTTCTGTTATTGCTTGTTAACGAAAATGTGTTTTGAATTCAGAAATGTGAAGTGCTGAAGCAGCTAAGTGGCAGAAGCAGGCCATGTCCCTAGCGTAGCCCTAATACAAGGCTGGTTTAAAACAAGTCCAGTTAATTGGTGGGAGAACAGAGAAGCAACAGATGATCAATTTGTGCACACAGGTGCTCTCAGATACGCAGGTGTTTTTTGAAAAATCAGTATATTTGAATATGAACTGCTCGTTCAAAGATTAAGCATGCTTGAAGGAGCATGTGAGTTAAAGCAGGCAGAAAGAAGATCGAGATCCGAGGAGGAGCTTGGAACTGAGGCAGAGACTGGAACTGAACAGATCAATCATCTAGGACAGAGTCAGGT
The DNA here is from genome assembly GCF_023638135.1 of Falco biarmicus. Classification (NCBI taxonomy): domain Eukaryota; kingdom Metazoa; phylum Chordata; class Aves; order Falconiformes; family Falconidae; genus Falco; species Falco biarmicus. The sequence goes on from NC_079292.1 coordinate 92,804,385, forward strand.
GATGGATTCGCAGAACTGACAGGACCAAAGGAAATTCCTAAAAACGTCAGACATTGACTAATGGTTTGATAAGCATATATAAGCTGTGCTGTATCCCTTGGTTCTCTGCCACTCACTGGGGTGGTGGCCCAGCTCAGAGTCGTGACTAAAGCAAGCCCAGCAGTAACCACCACATCTGTGAGGATTTTTCCTTTACCAGTCAATACTGCTATAGTTGCCATTTTAGTAACTGACTGAACATCAAGTGTTACTACAGAAACTGATAATCGTAGAGTTTTATGAAGACGAGTGGACACTTCCAATCTAACTTGCTACACGTGTGGTGGAAATCAAACTAGCCATATACTTTTTCCAGACAGCAGAAGAAATTGGTGTTGCATGCAATGCAATTTGATCGCTTTCAAAATGCCCCTCCTGGATGAGACTGTTTGCTCCCTGCAAGTTTCTCTTCCTCTCTGTTGATGAGATATGGAGCAAGAGCAACCGGTTCAGACCGAGTAATCCCAGTGGAGGCTGGCAACACAAGTAAGGCAGGAGGCCTACATGTGGTAACAGAGAATTGGGTACAGAAAAGCAGGGTTTGACCACAGACATTACATTCATCACGCCACAGCCTCTGAATACAGAAAGGCTGCTAAGTGATGCAACAGTAAGAACGCTATCACTACACTTTTGTGACAACAGGAGAAGCTCTTGTACCTACCCACTGTTCAACTCTTGGCTTAGTTTAGCCTTTCAGCTTTTAAGAACAGAAAAGTTAAATCTGAGTTACAACAACTCAGCAAATTGACAGTATTACCATTACATTGCAACACTACCAGAATCGTTCCTGGTTTGTATTGAAGTATACCAGTCAGTCATAACATGTAAAAAAACGCAGAGGAGAGGTTTATGTAGCCAAGGACCACTTACTCCAACCTGTAACTGATAAATCAACTGAAATCTATTAATCGGGTATGCATTAACACACACAAAGCAAACGTAGCAAGATGCAAGTTTAGGCTTAAGGGTCAAGTCAGCGGAGCCTTCCCTGGAGAGAGGCTCTTTCCTCTAACCAGCTTGTCCCATTTGTGAGCCTCCTAGGATTTAAAGATGCAACCAAAGTCAAGTTTTGCCAGAGCAGCTGCTTGATTTCTAGTAGGAAAAGCCTGCTCACTCAGCAGCTTTGCTCCTGAAATGCATTAATGAGTCCTTGTCCCAATTTCAGAGGGACTAGGCAAAGACTTGCCTCACAAAAGTACAGAGTATAATATCTATATATACACACACACACAGGAGCTTGTCTGATCTGCCAGTGTAATAGATTTGTGTCCTATAAACTCTTCAAGAGTTCGTGGTGTTTAAAACGCTGTGAATTCAGCCATCCCTTGTTCCCACAAATCTCATAGCAGGCATACGGTGATGGAAAGGCTACGAGAGCATCCTTCCAAGAATGGCAGAATAGCATCTTACCATGTCTCTCAGCTTCTTGAGTCACACAATTGGCAGCTTTATCCAAGCGTTGTTTAAACAGCTTGTGCTCTATGTACTGCTGCTGCTCTCCTGTTACATCCGTGGCATCGATGCTCAAATCTGAAAGCAGTGATCAAGCAAAGCGGTTTATCAACACACAAGTGTGATGGCCTGTAGCAAGCTGAGGAAGTGAAAAGACAGAATCTTTCAGCCAGCAGGGTAAGAACGTGCCAAACTGGGAGAGCATGTACAGCTAGGGTCAAGTGACCGACAGGGAATAAAACGCATGATGCAGCACGCTAAATGGCCCTCCCAGGTACGGGTGTTGGAGGAAAATGCCAGATCAGTGCTACTGTAGGCTGAACACCTCAGCTTTGTCCCCTGTATAGCCCCAGACCAGGACTGCAAGTGCAGTCAGCAAATAGATGCTAGACAATGAAAGTTTAATATTAGTAAGACTGTACCTGACAGTTCAAAGAAGTTTCTAAGAACAGAAGACCCTGACCTCTAGGAGGCTGAGACGGTGGAGATTGTCTATTGTGATTACTCAGAACTGGGACGTGCAGAACCTGAAGCAATCATCCTTGAAAGAAAAAGTAAAATGGCGAAGTCATCAAGATACAGAACAACTTGTGAAACCGACTGTCAAGATAATGACTAATAAAAGACTTGTTTGAAACCAATAGACTAGGTAATGCTTTGTAGAGACTATAAATGTAGAGCTAAAAATCCTGTAACCTTGTCACTCTCTGCAGAGGTAACCCAACACTGCTGGACCGATTAAAACATGCAAACCTAGAGTAACCCATAACATTTTGAGTCTCTTCTTTTAACAACAGGGTTTGGTTTGGTGTCCCAGAAGGACCGTTTCCAACTTCCAAGAAAACATTACCCTGAAAGGTAGATGCGCTTAAGGCAAAAAGCCAAAAGCAAACCCCTCAAAGCCCAGAACCATTTACAGGAACACAGGAGTTAAGCCTAAAATTGGTTAAAAGCTGCCTCCTACCTCTTTCCCCGTCACCTTTCCCCCTTCAACATCAGCACATTTCCTTGTGATCCCTTTTCACAAAAAAAAGATTGAGGCCTGTGGTATCAGCTCGGTACCGAAGCACCACGATGCGCTTGCCGGCTGCATGCTCTCTCACAAGGCTGACAGCTTCTCTGCACGCAACAGCCGAGGCCCTGTGAAAGGGGAGGAAGGCAAACACCGATAACGTCTCGCCGGGGTCAGGAGGGAGTCGGGGTGCGCTGCAGTCAGAGCCCAACGCCTTCCCCAGAGGAATTACCGGGGCACAACAAGAGGCAGGAGCGATCGGCAGACAGGCAGGTAACACGCACGGCAGCGATACCCACGTCAGACTGGCAGGACGCTTCCAGCCGCTTCACCCCGCAGCTTTGTTTCGAATTTCGTTAAAAGGCAATCCGATTCTTAAGGCTCATTCTGCTTTTAAGAGCTGCTGGAGAAAGGCTAACACGTGGCATTGGCGTTACCGTCGGAATTCCGGCGTAAAAATCACGGCAAAGCCGTGCCTTGTCAAGCGGCTTCCCAAGCAGGCTCTGGAGCCTTTCCACGAGACGGTCAAAGCCGGAGTCCCGCGGGAACCCTGTGCCAGCTCCGTCAGTAGGGCCGAGCTCTCCGACAAAGCGCACCGCCGTACGGAAACGTAAAGCGGGTTTATACCTCGGGCTCATTTACAGCCTCGGAAAACAATACTGCCCGGCCGGACGCGCTGCTTTAAGCGCCTAGCAGGCCCAGCTGCGTTACCACGAGGGACCGACAATTGCTCCCCGGCCGTTGCCCGAGCCGCAGCGCAGCACTCGGAAGCGGCGGGCACACGGAGCCTCGCGGGCCCTCGGCGGCTACAAAAGGGATCCCTCCGTAGTCAGCAGTCCGACTCGCAAGCACGAGGCACGTGTGGCGAAGTAACATCTCGAGCGACCTTCGGTTCCGCTCCCCTTGACTTGTCGACGGACGCTTCCGGACGAACCTAGGGACAAAGGGAAAACAAAAGGCCCCGGTTTCGCGGGGAAGCAAACCAAAAGGCCTCTTCCCCTCGGCTGCTCCGGCCCCGGAGCTGACTGTCACGACACAAGATCAGCCAGACACCTGAGCTGCTGCTGCCTCCCAGCCCTCCCCGGCAGTTAAACGGCTTGCGGAGAAAGCAGCAGTTGGGGGCGACGGGTGGGGATTCCGCTGCCGGCTGCCTTTTCTTGCTCTGGCCCGCTCGCAGGGGCGGGAAGAGGCTCCTGAGCCACCCAACACCCCCGCCCCCCCCCCCCCGCGACAGCGTTACCGCAGGCCCCGAGGCAGCCTCTCTGCGGCCCGCGGGGGCCGGCAGCCCCAGCCGGCTGCCACGGCTCAGGCCAGCGGCTGGGGGAAAGACAAAGCCCCGCGCAGAGCTGCGGCGGCTGCGGCGGCCGCCCGGGCAGCCCGGAGGCGGCGGCGGGTGGGCGACGGGGCGGCGCGGGCCGACCCCTCTCCCGGGCGCCGCCGCCACAAGCGAGCACCGGGGCCGCCCCGCCGCCGCTCCTCGCCGAGGTAGCGGCGCGGCTCCGAGAGAAAAAAAAAAAAAAAAAAAAAAAAACAAAAAACCACCCACCCAGAAAAGGGCAGCCCCGTGAGGAGCCCGCTGACCACCGTCCCTGCCGGGGAGACGAGAACCGGCGGCAGCCCCGCCGGTCCCGGGCCGGGCCGCCCGCCTGCCTGCCTCAGCCCGCCCGCCGCCGGCACCAGGCGCTCCCTGCCGCGGCCGAGCGCCGGGCCGCCACATCCCCCCCGACCGGGCCGCTGCCCGCCGGCCCCCGGCCGCCCTTCAGCCCGAGCGCGCCGCCGCACGTCCCGGCCCGAAAGTCTTCCGGGCTCCCGGCGAAGGCTCCGTACCTCCACGGCCGCTCCAGCGCGCCGCGCGGGCCGGAAGTGAACCCACCTTTCCCGGGCTGGATGCGTCCTATGCCCTTACGCCGGAGGCCGGAAGCCCCGCCCCTAGGGGTCAAAGCCGCTTCTGCGCATGCGCCGCCCTCGGTCGGCCAGAAAGGCTTCTGCGCATGCGCCAAAGCGGGATTGCGTCATCTGCCCGTACGCCCGAGGCCGGAAGCCCCGCCCCTTCGGCGTCAAGCCGCGTCTGCGCATGCGCTGCCCTTAGTTTGCCAGAAAGCCCTTCTGCGCATGCGTCGAGGCGTGTTGCGTCATCGGGCTGCGACGAGGCCGGAAGCCCCGCCCCCTTTGGCGTCAAGCCGCGTCTGCGCATGCGCTGCCCTTACTTTGCCAGAAACCCCTTCTGCGCATGCGCCGAAGTCGGATTGCGTCATCGGCCCGCGACGTGCCCGCAAGCCACGCCCCCTTCGGCGTCAAGCCGCGTCTGCGCATGCGCTGACCTTACTCCGCCTGGGGGGCGCGGTGCTGCCGCCTGGCGAAAAAATTTGGGTACTGCAGCCCGTCTAGCTAATGGACTGCACAATTTATTATATAGGCACGGCATCAAGAAGGGAACTCTGCCCACGGCCCGTTAGGAAGTTGCCTGGCTTCCCATCTCGGTGGATGAAGTTCTGGCAGCGAACATTCTCGATTCAACTAGTCTAGCGAAAAAGAAAAAAAGAAAAAAAAAAAATCACTCGAGAGACCAGGCTTACGCTTTTTTTTCCCCCCTTATAAAAACACTAGCAACAGTGCCTGAACGAGAAAAGAGGTCACGAAAGTTTTTATCGTAAAATGGAAGGGCACGAAAGAGAACAGAATTCGACAGACGATACGTAAACCTCTCCAGCTCTTTCCCCGTGCCTATCGGACATCGGTTTCAAAAACTTTCTCGGGTGAGCCTCTTTTGTCTTTGAGCAGTGCAACAGACGCTTTGCAAACAGCACAAGTCTGCTTTTGAACCATCGTTTCAGACTTTGCAATCACTTGAGATGGGGCGCTTTGTACTTAAGAGAAACAAAACCCACTCTGAGTCTTTCCTTTAACGATACAGGCCTATTCCCCTTTCCCTTAGAGAAACAACCTACTCGCCTCTGATCTCTCGAGGAACCTTAATATTCCAACACACTGCGCCGTCAAGATCAACAAAGCAGTTTCCTACCACGTTGCCAGCGAGCGACAGGACTGTCTCGAGACGAAGTTTCCTCGGACAAAAACCCGAGCGATCTATCTTCAAGACTCGGACCAAACGGCTCCGTCACCGTTCCGTCGCAGTCCCCTTCGGCTCCACACCACTGCCTTGTGGGAAGGCCCCCTAGAAAAAAAGAAACTGTTTCATCAGGGTAACAAGTAGAATACAGCTCTAGCCTTGAGGACGGCTGGCACGCACACGGCCTGTATCGCCGCAGTTCCCTGAGCCGCAGCTCAGCGCGCGCCGACAGCGGTGACGGAGGACGCGCTGAAGGCGAAAAGCCGAAAGCCAACCCCCCGAAGCCCAGAACCGTGCTCAGGAACCCAGGAGTTAAGCCTAAAACCAGTTGAAAGAGCTGCCTCCTACCTGTTCCCCCCGCCACCTCTCCCCCTCCGAGGTCAGCACCTTTCCTCGCGATCCCTTTTCGCAAACAAAAGACGGATGCCTGCGGTCTCAGCTCGGTACCGAAGCACCACGATGCGCTTGCCGGCTGCGTGCTCTCTCACAAGGCTGACAGCTTCTCTGCACGCAACAGCCGAGGCCCTGTGAAAGGGGAGGAAGGCAAACACCGATAACGTCTCGCCGGGGTCAGGAGGGAGTCGGGGTGCGCTGCAGTCAGAGCCCAACGCCTTCCCCAGAGGAATTACCGGGGCACAACAAGAGGCAGGAGCGATCGGCAGACAGGCAGGTAACACGCACGGCAGCGATACCCACGTCAGACTGGCAGGACGCTTCCAGCCGCTTCACCCCGCAGCTTTGTTTCGAATTTCGTTAAAAGGCAATCCGATTCTTAAGGCTCATTCTGCTTTTAAGAGCTGCTGGAGAAAGGCTAACACGTGGCATTGGCGTTACCGTCGGAATTCCGGCGTAAAAATCACGGCAAAGCCGTGCCTTGTCAAGCGGCTTCCCAAGCAGGCTCTGGAGCCTTTCCACGAGACGGTCAAAGCTGGAGTCCCGCGGGAACCCTGTGCCAGCTCCATCAGTACGGCCGAGCTCTCCGACAAAGCGCACCGCCGTACGGAAACGTAAAGCGGGTTTATACCTCGGGCTCATTTACAGCCTCGGAAAACAATACTGCCCGGCCGGACGCGCTGCTTTAAGCGCCTAGCAGGCCCGGCTGCATTACCACGAGGGACCGACAATTGCTCCCCGGCCGTTGCCCGAGCCGCAGCGCAGCACTCTGAAGCGGCGGGCACACGGAGCCTCGCGGGCCCTCGGCGGCTACAAAAGGGATCCCTCCGTAGTCAGCAGTCCGACTCGCAAGCACGAGGCACGCGTGGCGAAGTAACATCTCGAGCGACCTTCGGTTCCGCTCCCCTTGACTTGTCGACGGACGCTTCCGGACGAACCTAGGGACAAAGGGAAAACAAAAGGCCCCGGTTTCGCGGGGAAGCAAACCAAAAGGCCTCTTCCCCTCGGCTGCTCCGGCCCCGGAGCTGACTGTCACGACACAAGATCAGCCAGACACCTGAGCTGCTGCTGCCTCCCAGCCCTCCCCGGCAGTTAAAAGGCTTGCGGAGAAAGCAGCAGTCGGGGGAGACGGCTGGGGATTCCGCTGCCGGCTGCCTTTTCTTGCTCTGGCCCGCTCGCAGGGGCGGGAAGAGGCTCCTGAGCCACAACCCGCCCCCCCCCCCCCGCGACAGCGTTACCGCAGGCCCCGAGGCAGCCTCTCTGCGGCCCGCGGGGGCCGGCAGCCCCAGTCGGCTGCCACGGCTCAGGCCAGCGGCTGGGGGAAAGACAAAGCCCCGCGCAGAGCTGCGGCGGCTGCCCGGGCAGCCCGGAGGCGGCGGCGGGTGGGCGGCGGGGCGGCGCGGGCCGACCCCTCTCCCGGGCGCCGCCGCCACAAGCGAGCACCGGGGCCGCCCCGCCGCCGCTCCTCGCCGAGGTAGCGGCGCGGCTCCGAGAGAAAAAAAAAAAAAAAAAAAAAAAAACAAAAAACCACCCACCCAGAAAAGGGCAGCCCCGTGAGGAGCCCGCTGACCACCGTCCCTGCCGGGGAGACGAGAACCGGCGGCAGCCCCGCCGGTCCCGGGCCGGGCCGCCCGCCTGCCTCAGCCCGCCCGCCGCCGGCACCAGGCGCTCCCTGCCGCGGCCGAGCGCCGGGCCGCCACATCCCCCCGACTCGGCCGCTGCCCGCCGGCCCCCGGCCGCCCTTCAGCCCGAGCGCTCACCCAGCGCGCCGCCGCACGTCCCGGCCCGAAACTCTTTCAGGTTCCCGGCGAAGGCTCCGCACCTCCACAGCCACTCCAGCGCGCCGCGCGGACCGGAAATGAACCCACCTTCCGGGGCCGTACGCGTAGCCCATACGTACGAGGCCGGAAGCCCCGCCCCTTTGGCGTCACGTCGTTTCTGCGCATGCGCTGCCCGATTGTTGGATCGCTGCTGCCATCTAGCAAAATATAATTGGGTACTGCAGCCGGCCCTGTTGGTGGAGCGCTGCTGCCATCTAGCGAAATAAAAATGGGTACTGCAGCCGCCCGGTTGGTGGAGCGCTGCTGCCACCTAGCGAAACTTAATTGGGTACTGCAGCCGGCCCTGTTGGTGCAGCGCTGCTGCCACCTAGCGAAATAAAAATGGGTACTGCAGCCGGCCCTGTTGGTGGCGCGCTGCTGCCACCTAGCGAAATATATTTGGGTACTGCAGCCGGCCCTGTTGGTGGAGCGCTGCTGCCACCTAGCGAAATAAAAATGGGTACTGCAGCCGGCCCTGTTGGTGGATCGCTGCTGCCACCTAGCGAAATGTAAATGGGTACTGCAGCCGGCCCTGTTGGTGGAGCGCTGCTGCCCTCTAGCGAAATATATTTGGGTACTGCAGCCGGCCCGGTTGGTGGATCTCTGCTGCCCTCTAGCGAAATAAAAATGGGTACTGCAGCCGGCCCTGTTGGTGGAGCGCTGCTGCCACCTAGCGAAATATAAGTGGGTACTGCAGCCGGCCCTGTTGGTGGATCGCTGCTGCCATCTAGCGAAATATATTTGGGTACTGCAGCCGGCCCGGTTGGTGGATCTCTGCTGCCATCTAGCGAAATATATTTGGGTACTGCAGCCGGCCCGGTTGGTGGATCTCTGCTGCCACCTAGCGAAATATATTTGGGTACTGCAACCGGCCCGGTTGGTGGATCGCTGCTGCCATCTAGCGAAATATATTTGGGTACTGCAGCCGGCCCTGTTGGTGGAGCGCTGCTGCCACCTAGCGAAACTTAATTGGGTACTGCAGCCGGCCCTGTTGGTGGATCGCTGCTGCCATCTAGCGAAATATAATTGGGTACTGCAGCCACCCGGTTGGTGGAGCGCTGCTGCCACCTAGCGAAACTTAATTGGGTACTGCAGCCGGCCCTGTTGGTGGAGCGCTGCTGCCACCTAGCGAAATATAAATGGGTACTGCAGCCGGCCCTGTTGGTGGATCGCTGCTGCCACCTAGCGAAATATAAATGGGTACTGCAACCGGCCCTGTTGGTGGATCGCTGCTGCCACCTAGCGAAATATATTTGGGTACTGCAACCGGCCCTGTTGGTGGATCGCTGCTGCCATCTAGCGAAATAAAAATGGGTACTGCAGCCGGCCCTGTTGGTGGAGCGCTGCTGCCACCTAGCGAAATATAAATGGGTACTGCAGCCGGCCCTGTTGGTGGAGCGCTGCTGCCATCTAGCGAAATATAATTGGGTACTGCAGCCGCCCGGTTGGTGGAGGTCCTTTCCTGCTATTTTGTGACTTGTGTTGGAAGTGCCTGGCACCAGGTTCGAGTATTAAGGCAGAAAGCCCCAGGGCCTCGTACCTCTGTGTGGTACATGCTGTGTCACACCAGCTACGGTGCCTTCCTGCTTTACAAATGCAATCAGTTTTGGCAAGTTTACAAAACTAGTGCTTTATCAGGAAGGTGTCTTTGGATTTCAGCTTACCCCTTTCTACTTTTCATATGCCTACATCGCAAGAAAAAGAAAGGGTTTTGCTTCTCAGGTTTGCTCCAGTTACTCGGCAATTCAGGCATGACCACAGCAGAGCTGTTTTCCTACAGTCTTTTTTGTTTCCAGAATCCTCCCTCCCCTCCCTAGAGAGGGCTATGTGCAGGGCAAAGCGGACACTATGAGTAGGGACGACTGAGTAAAGTTACCAAAGGGCACGTGGTGCCTTCCTCGCAGCAAGGGACTGATTTCAGTTTTTCTATGCTTGGATGACTTTTGCAGCTCAGAGTTTGGTTAAATCTACTCGTGGGGCAGCACTTGAACGTCTGTTGAGTGATTCCATACTGGACAACAGCAGCCACACCCAGACAAAAGTCTCCTCGGGGACAGACACGATAGCAGACTTCGTGTGGGCTGACCTCACCTTTTGCTTGCAACCGGCACCTTATTTTGCAAAGGAATCTTTGAAACCCTCTTTCTTTGAGACAAGGGACCGTAAGGGCCAAGGGCCAAAGCAGCCACGCTGCAGCCTGGAGCCTGACGGTGGCTTCTCAGGTTCCAGCAATGGCTGTGGAGCACAGCTCTTGTGTCACCAAGCAGAGCGCCTGACACCCTGAAGCGCCTCGGCGCCCCGGGGGTGTGAAGCCTCTGTCTGGGGATCAGGCAGCCTCCCACCACAGGTCTTGCTGAGCTAAAATGACTCTGCAGAGGCTGTAAAATTGTCTCGGAGTGCTGTGCTGCTTAAGATGAAAGTGCTTCCGATAGCTCAAGCTAGCCCGCCCACTCAGCTCTTACGAGCTGTACCTCCATATGCCATGGGAAGAAGTATTTAACACAGTAACTCCAACTCTCGGCTTGGCACCCAAACCCGTAGATCAAACAGTCCATTTATTCTTATTATTGGAAGTCTCCTTCCTCCCCTCCAAAGCCTGTCGTGCTTCCCTCCCTGGGCGAGGGCCCTACTCGTCTCGCATATCCAGCAAGCAGCCTCTCGAGTGCAGTTTCCACAGGCACATCTTCTTGATCCGGCAGGTCAACGTAGGTATCTAGCGTCTGATCGTCGATACCGGGATCAATCGCACAGAAAGCAGTCTTCAGATCATCTGCCTTCCCCCCTCTGTTCCAAAACAACACAGTCACCATTACGTTGTGGTATGTGAAAAGAACATTTACTTACTTGTGTCACACTGAGAATCCATGTTGCCCGAAATGCAGAGCAGAGATGTCTTTTGATACAGTCATCTCTGCCTCTACTAGCATCCCGTTGTTAAACACATGTGCAATAAAGACTGGTGAATGCTAAACGTCAAACTGACCGGAAGTTAAGAAATCTTAGATTGATGATAACCTGGGAAGACCTTAATTTCACTCTATTGTGCATTGATATCCCTTATTACAGAACTGTACTTCTTGCTAATTCAGCGCCCACGTTGGACAGGATTTCACTTCACAGGCACCTGCCCACCTCTGGCGTTCTCCTCAGTGCTCGGTGTGGCACCAGACTTTTTTTCAATGCAGTAATTGCCTCTTGTTTTGAGGTGGAATTATTTCTCAGATTTGCACCCGTTGTCAGTCCTATTTGCTCTTCCCACTCCTCAGAACCAGTCTCTGAAGACGTACAGGATTTTACCGCTATTTTTGGAGAGCTGAGGAGTGTGGATAACTGGCTAGCTGGAAAAGTTCACATAAACATAGTCTAGCTGGCTAGACAAAAATGCACATCGCTCTCAGCTTATCTGAAGTAAAGCACAAATACACTGCCTTTGGCTGTTCTTGTTACACAATAACAGGAAGATTTCGGTGGGAAAAGAATGTTGCAGGTGGGAACAGATAACTACAGAAGAGAAACTAGGGGTGGGCTTGATATTTAGGCAACTCACCAATAATGAGCTTAACTTTTGTAATACGTATGAGCTAATTATAACAAGGCATAAAAGGTGACTGTAAGGTACAATAAACAAAGTCTGCTGATCATTCATATTGATTGACTGTGTCTTCCCTCCGTCGCGACAGAGGAGCACTGTACCGAAGGGGATTAGTGGTACAACTGATCTCTGCTCGCTGTCTGCCACGCCAAAGTTCTTTGGGTCGGGGACTGCTGCTCGCAGTGTTCCGCAGAGCCGGGCTCAGCCAGGTCTCGGCATTCACTGCAACGGGCACAGCCCTGTAGCGCAGGGAGGCCTGCGCTGGCCACGCACACTGCGTCCACTGCGGGGTTCCCTCTGCACGCACGGTCCTGAGCTACTGTCCCCATCAGCCCCTTCCCTCCATACTTACAGTAGATCTCCCAGCTTGTTCTTCAGCTGGCTCAGATACTCCTGCTTCCCCCTGACATCCTGGCTCCGGGGCTTGGCCACGAAAGCTTCAGCGCTCCCCGCCTCCTCCTGAAAGAAATTACAGCTGTGTTAGCACCGAACATGTGTTCCGGTCTGCACAGGAGCTGCCTCTCAACGTGCACGAAAATAACGCGGCTCTCCTAGAAATGGAATTTCCACGTGAAAAGTGGAAATAGAGAGAAAGAATATGGGAAAAACTCCCATCACAGAAAAGGCACAAGCTTGCACTGCCATTGTCTGCAGAGGGCCTTCAGGTGTTAGAGCTTGTGGTGGGCACTCCAGCTTTGTTAGTCTGATAAACCTAGCTAGTCTTATAAAACTAATTTAATCCCTAATTTAATCCCATTCTCCTGAAAAGGAAAGAGCCAATCCAAGAACTAGTTGATGCAAGCAGGTACAGCACTGAAGACCTCATTGACAACTTATCCTTATGCAAAGAATTAAACTGACGTTACTTAAGTTTTAGGGATTAGAGATTTAATTAAGGATTACATTTGTTTTAGGGATTTAGGGATTATATTAGGGATAGGTCTTTTGTGTGGGTCTCGCAGTACTACAAAACACATCTGTCAGCACCTTTGCAACTTGTCTCGAGTGCTCCAGGGTGGAAAAAAAATGGGACTCTCTGAGAGGTTCTGCCCAACAAAACCAGAAAAGGAAAGATCTTCCTTGGAAATACCTGTCAGGAATGGCAGGGAAAACGGTTCAAGCTTCTGGAAAGGCTGAGGAAAAGATGTCGAAGGATCAAAGAAATGCTACTCTATCCCAGAGAGAACCTCTGGATACAGTCGTGCTTAGTATGACGTGAAGAATTCTTGCAACGCTTCCTTGTCCCTGTATCATTGCCTGCTTCCCCCATGTGCTGGGGTACGGTGCAATGGGACATTGTGAGTTGAATGAACTTCCTCATGCCACAAGAAGCAGTCATTCCTTACAATGTAGTCTTGCTACTTAAGTCATTCTAGCGCTTGTCTGCATTAATCTCGTCAGCAGAGAAGTAACCCGGGAAAACCCAAATACTGCTCTGCTGGACACTTCCCGGTCACGGCCACCAGTACCGGGGCAGGGAGAGGGGAGGAGGATGAGGCTTTTCAGCAGCAGGAAGCTGTTACTTTGGCTTGGCCATATAGCGCAGCATTAGCAGGGGCTCGAGCCCACTAGAAATACCTGCATGTCCCGTGGTTCACGTGGCATCATTGTAAAGTGTGGCTACTTCAGCTATGTCTTCAGTATGCTCACCGTTTCAGCTTTTCTAGTGCACCTGAGTTTCCCTGGCTTTAAAGTTTTCAGTGTTTACACTAAGAAGAAGGTGAATCTTGAAGACACCGGCCACGAAAGTAATTCTCCCACCTTCCTAATGGGTATTTATTACCAATTAATCTCAGTGGAAACAAGCAGTGAAGAAAGCTTCCACATACCCATGCAGGGAAGCCATTTCCCTCTCTTAGAGCTCCCGTTGCTATTTCTTCCAGAAGCACATCCACCAGCTGACTGCTGGTCTTCCCCTCAGCCAGAGAACCCCACTGGTCAGCTCCGCCTGGAAATCACCTCTGCAACAGCAAAAAGACACCGAGCTGCTAGGAGAACGTGCCCACACATACTGGTTTTGTGTGAATCCCACTAGGAGCCTAAGGATAGATACAGATCTCCAGGCATGTGGTTGGTCTCCTAAGCTGTCTAAGGCAAAATGGAATACCCTGCAAGCACCTCTCAGGCCACTCCTAAAAGCCTAGGAGAAAATGGGGTGTTGCAGGTGGGCTTAGGGGTTGGGGTTAGGGGTGTGGGAAAATCACCCTGAGGTGGGGGGAACTCGAGAAAATTGCGTCCTAACGGAAGCATAGTATTACGGAAAGCTTTTTTTAAGGGTAGAATACAGCTCTAGCCTGGAGGACGGCTGGCACGCACACAGTCTGTATCGCCGCAGTTCCCTAAGCAGCAGCTCAGCGCGCGCCGACAGCGGTGACGGAGGACGCGCTGAAGGCAAAAAGCCAAAAGCAAACCCCTCGAAGCCCAGAACCTTGCTCAGGAACACAGGAGTTAAGCCTAAAACCGGTTGAAAGCTGCCTCCTACCTGTTCTCCCGCCACCTTTCCCCCTCCAATGTCAGCACCTTTCCTCGCGATCCCTTTTCGCAAACAAAAGACGGACGCCTGCGGTCTCAGCTCGGTACCGAAGCACCACGATGCGCTTGCCGGCTGCATGCTCTCTCACAAGGCTGACAGCTTCTCTGCACGCAACAGCCGAGGCCCTGTGAAAGGGGAGGAAGGCAAACACCGATCACGTCTCGCAGGGGTCAGGAGGGAGTCGGGGTGCGCTGCAGTCAGAGCCCAACGCCTTCCCCAGAGGAATTACCGGGGCACAACAAGAGGCAGGGGCGATCAGTAGACAGGCAGAAAACACGCACGGCAGCGATACCCACGGCAGACTGGCAGGACGCTTCCAGTCGCTTCACCCCGCAGCTTTGTTTTGAATTTAGTTAAAAGGTAATCAGATTCTTAACGCTCATTCTGCTTTTAATAGCTGCTGGAGAAAGGCTAACACGTGGCATTGGCATTACAGTCGGAATTCCAGTATAAAAATCACGGCAAAGCTGTGCTTTGTCAAGCGACTTTCAAAGCAGGCTCTGGAGCCTTTCAACAAGACGGTCAAATCTGGAGTCCCAAGGGAACTCTGTGCCAGCTCCATCAGTACATCTGAGCTCTCTGACAAAGTACACCGCCATACAGAAACGTAAGTGGGTTTATACCTCGGGCTCATTTACAATCTAGAAAAACAATACTGCCCGACCGGACGCGCTGCTTCAAGCGCCTAGCAGGCCCGGCTGCGTAACCACGAGGGACCGACAATGCCTCCCCGGCCGTTGCCCGAGCCGCAGCGCAGCACTCGGAAGCAGCGGGCACACGGAGCCTCGCGGGCCCTCGGCAAGTACAAAGGTTATCCCTCCGTAGTCAGCAGTCCGACTCACAAGCACAAGGCACACGTGGAAAAGTAACATCTCGAGCGACCTTCGGTTCCGCTCCCCTTGATTTGTCAATGTACAATTCCAGACGAACCTAGGGACAAAGGAAAAACAAAAGACCCCCGTTTCACTGGGAAGCAAATCAAAAGGCCTCTTCCCCTCGGCTGCTCCGGCCCCGGAGCTGACTGTCACGACACAAGATCAGCCAGACACCTGAGTAGCTGCTGCCTCCCAGCCCATCCCGGTGGTTAAACGCTTGCGGAGAAATCAGCAGTCGGGGGCGACGGGTGGGGATTCTGCTACCGGCTTTCTTTTCTTGCCTTTGCCCGCTCCCAGGGGCGGGAAGAGGCTCCTGAGCCACCCCACCCCGCGACGGCGTTACCGCAGGCCCCAAGGCAGCCTCTGCGGCCCGCGGGGGCCGGCAGCCCCAGCCGGCTGCCACGGCTCAGGCCAGCGGCTGGGGGAAAGACAAAGCCCCGCGCAGGGCTGCGGCGGCTGCCCGGGCAGCCCGGAGGCGGCGGCGGGTGGGCGGCGGGGCGGCGCGGGGCGACCCCTCTCCCGGGCCCCGCCGCCACAAGCGAGCACCGGGGCCGCCCCGCCGCCGCTCCTCGCCGAGGTAGCGGCGCGGCTCCGAGAGAAAAAAAAAAAAAAAAAAAAAACAAACACCCACCCACCCAGAAAAGGGCAGCCCCGTGAGGAGCCCGCTGACCACCGTCCCCGCCGGGGAGACGAGAACCGGCGGCAGCCCCGCCGGTCCCGGGCCGGGCCGCCCGCCTGCCTCAGCCCGCCCGCCGCCGGCACCAGGCGCTCCCTGCCGCGGCCGAGCGCCGGGCCGCCACATCCCCCCGACTCGGCCGCTGCCCGCCGGCCCCCGGCCGCCCTTCAGCCCGAGCGCTCACCCAGCGCGCCGCCGCACGTCCCGGCCCGAAACTCTTCCAGGTTCCCGGCGAAGGCTCCGCACCTCCACAGCCACTCCAGCGCGCCGCGCGGGCCGGAAATGAACCCACCTTCCGGGGCCGTACGCGTAGCCCAAACGTACGAGGCCGGAAGCCCCGCCCCTTTGGCGTCACGTCGTTTCTGCGCATGCGCTGCCCGATAGTTGGAGCGCTGCTGCCATCTAGCGAAATATATTTGGGTACTGCAGCCGGCCCTGTTGGTGGAGCGCTACTGCCACCTAGCGAAATAAAAATGGGTACTGCAGCCGGCCCTGTTGGTGGAGCGCTGCTGCCATCTAGCGAAATAAAAATGGGTACTGCAGCCGGCCCTGTTGGTGGAGCGCTGCTGCCATCTAGCGAAATATAATTGGGTACTGCAGCCGCCCGGTTGGTGGAGGTCCTTTCCTGCTATTTTGTGACTTGTGTTGGAAGTGCCTGGCACCAGGTTCGAGTATTAAGGCAGAAAGCCCCAGGGCCTCGTACCTCTGTGTGGTACATGCTGTGTCACACCAGCTACGGTGCCTTCCTGCTTTACAAATGCAATCAGTTTTGGCAAGTTTACAAAACTAGTGCTTTATCAGGAAGGTGTCTTTGGATTTCAGCTTACCCCTTTCTACTTTTCATATGCCTACATCGCAAGAAAAAGAAAGGGTTTTGCTTCTCAGGTTTGCTCCAGTTACTCGGCAATTCAGGCATGACCACAGCAGAGCTGTTTTCCTACAGTCTTTTTTGTTTCCAGAATCCTCCCTCCCCTCCCTAGAGAGGGCTATGTGCAGGGCAAAGCGGACACTATGAGTAGGGACGACTGAGTAAAGTTACCAAAGGGCACGTGGTGCCTTCCTCGCAGCAAGGGACTGATTTCAGTTTTTCTATGCTTGGATGACTTTTGCAGCTCAGAGTTTGGTTAAATCTACTCGTGGGGCAGCACTTGAACGTCTGTTGAGTGATTCCATACTGGACAACAGCAGCCACACCCAGACAAAAGTCTCCTCGGGGACAGACACGATAGCAGACTTCGTGTGGGCTGACCTCACCTTTTGCTTGCAACCGGCACCTTATTTTGCAAAGGAATCTTTGAAACCCTCTTTCTTTGAGACAAGGGACCGTAAGGGCCAAGGGCCAAAGCAGCCACGCTGCAGCCTGGAGCCTGACGGTGGCTTCTCAGGTTCCAGCAATGGCTGTGGAGCACAGCTCTTGTGTCACCAAGCAGAGCGCCTGACACCCTGAAGTGCCTCGGCGCCCCGGGGGTGTGAAGCCTCTCTCTGGGGATCAGGCAGCCTCCCACCACAGGTCTTGCTGAGCTAAAATGACTCTGCAGAGGCTGTAAAATTGTCTCGGAGTGCTGTGCTGCTTAAGATGAAAGTGCTTCCGATAGCTCAAGCTAGCCCGCCCACTCAGCTCTTACGAGCTGTACCTCCATATGCCATGGGAAGAAGTATTTAACGCAGTAACTCCAACTCTCGGCTTGGCACCCAAACCCGTAGATCAAGCAGTCCATTTGTTCTTATTATTGGAAGTCTCCTTCCTCCCCTCCAAAGCCTGTCGTGCTTCCCTCCCTGGGCGAGGGCCCTACTCGTCTCGCATATCCAGCAAGCAGCCTCTCGAGTGCAGTTTCCACAGGCACATCTTCTTGATCCGGCAGGTCAACGTAGGTATCTAGCGTCTGATCGTCGATACCGGGATCAATCGCACAGAAAGCAGTCTTCAGATCATCTGCCTTCCCCCCTCTGTTCCAAAACAACACAGTCACCATTACGTTGTGGTATGTGAAAAGAACATTTACTTACTTGTGTCACACTGAGAATCCATGTTGCCCGAAATGCAGAGCAGAGATGTCTTTTGATACAGTCATCTCTGCCTCTACTAGCATCCCGTTGTTAAACACATGTGCAATAAAGACTGGTGAATGCTAAACGTCAGACTGACCGGAAGTTAAGAAATCTTAGATTGATGATAACCTGGGAAGACCTTAATTTCACTCTATTGTGCATTGATATCCCTTATTACAGAACTGTACTTCTTGCTAATCCAGCGCCCACGTTGGACAGGATTTCACTTCACAGGCACCTGCCCACCTCTGGCGTTCTCCTCGGTGCTCGGTGTGGCACCAGACTTTTTTTCAATGCAGTAATTGCCTCTTGTTTTGAGGTGGAATTATTTCTCAGATTTGCACCCGTTGTCAGTCCTATTTGCTCTTCCCACTCCTCAGAACCAGTCTCTGAAGACGTACAGGATTTTACCGCTATTTTTGGAGAGCTGAGGAGTGTGGATAACTGGCTAGCTGGAAAAGTTCACATAAACATAGTCTAGCTGGCTGGACAAAAATGCGCATCGCTCTCAGCTTATCTGAAGTAAAGCACAAATACGCTGCCTTTGGCTGTTCTTGTTACACAATAACAGGAAGATTTCGGTGGGAAAAGAATGTTGCAGGTGGGAACAGATAACTACAGAAGAGAAACTAGGGGTGGGCTTGATATTTAGGCAACTCACCAATAATGAGCTTAACTTTTGTAATACGTATGAGCTAATTATAACAAGGCATAAAAGGTGACTGTAAGGCACAATAAACGAAGTCTGCTGATCATTCATATTGATTGACTGTGTCTTCCCTCCGTCGCGACAGAGGAGCACTGTACCGAAGGGGATTAGTGGTACAACTGATCTCTGCTCGCTGTCTGCCACGCCAAAGTTCTTTGGGTCGGGGACTGCTGCTCGCAGTGTTCCGCAGAGCCGGGCTCAGCCAGGTCTCGGCATTCACTGCAACGGGCACAGCCCTGTAGCGCAGGGAGGCCTGCGCTGGCCACGCACACTGCGTCCACTGCGGGGTTCCCTCTGCACGCGCGGTCCTGAGCTACTGTCCCCATCAGCCCCTTCCCTCCATACTTACAGTAGATCTCCCAGCTTGTTCTTGAGCTGGCTCAGATACTCCTGCTTCCCCCTGACATCCTGGCTCCGGGGCTTGGCCACGAAAGCTTCAGCGCTCCCCGCCTCCTCCTGAAAGAAATTACAGCTGTGTTAGCACCGAACATGTGTTCCGGTCTGCACAGGAGCTGCCTCTCAACGTGCACGAAAATAACGCGGCTCTCCGAGAAATGGAATTTCCACGTGAAAAGTGGAAATAGAGAGAAAGAATATGGGAAAAACTCCCATCACAGAAAAGGCACAAGCTTGCACTGCCATTGTCTGCAGAGGGCCTTCAGGTGTTAGAGCTTGTGGTGGGCACTCCAGCTTTGTTAGTCTGATAAACCTAGCTAGTCTTATAAAACTAATTTAATCCCTAATTTAATCCCATTCTCCTGAAAAGGAAAGAGCCAATCCAAGAACTAGTTGATGCAAGCAGGTACAGCACTGAAGACCTCATTGACAACTTATCCTTATGCAAAGAATTAAACTGACGTTACTTAAGTTTTAGGGATTAGAGATTTAATTAACGATTACATTTGTTTTAGGGATTTAGGGATTATATTAGGGATAGGTCTTTTGTGTGGGTCTCGCAGTACTACAAAACACATCTGTCAGCACCTTTGCAACTTGTCTCGAGTGCTCCAGGGTGGAAAAAAAATGGGACTCTCTGAGAGGTTCTGCCCAACAAAACCAGAAAAGGAAAGATCTTCCTTGGAAATACCTTTCAGGAATGGCAGGGAAACCGGCTCAAGCTTCTGGAAAGGCTGAGGAAAAGATGTCGAAGGATCAAAGAAATGCTACTCTATCCCAGAGAGAACCTCTGGATACAGTCGTGCTTAGTATGACGTGAAGAATTCTTGCAACGCTTCCTTGTCCCTGTATCATTGCCTGCTTCCCCCATGTGCTGGGGTACGGTGCAATGGGACATTGTGAGTTGAATGAACTTCCTCATGCCACAAGAAGCAGTCATTCCTTACAATGTAGTCTTGCTACTTAGTCATTCTGGCGCTTGTCTGCATTAATCTCGTCAGCAGAGAAGTAACCCGGGAAAACCCAAATACTGCTCTGCTGGACACTTCCCGGTCACGGCCACCAGTACCGGGGCAGGGAGAGGGGAGGAGGATGAGGCTTTTCAGCAGCAGGAAGCTGTTACTTTGGCTTGGCCGTATAGCGCAGCATTAGCAGGGGCTCGAGCCCACTAGAAATACCTGCATGTCCGGTGGTTCACGTGGCATCATTGTAAAGTGTGGCTACTTCAGCTATGTCTTCAGTATGCTCACCGTTTCAGCTTTTCTAGTGCACCTGAGTTTCCCTGGCTTTAAAGTTTTCAGTGTTTACACTAAGAAGAAGGTGAATATTGAAGACACCGGCCACGAAAGTAATTCTCCCACCTTCCTAATGGGTATTTATTACCAATTAATCTCAGTGGAAACAAGCAGTGAAGAAAGCTTCCACATACCCATGCAGGGAAGCCATTTCCCTCTCTTAGAGCTCCCGTTGCTATTTCTTCCAGAAGCACATCCACCAGCTGACTGCTGGTCTTCCCCTCAGCCAGAGAACCCCACTGGTCAGCTCCGCCTGGAAATCACCTCTGCAACAGCAAAAAGACACCGAGCTGCTAGGAGAACGTGCCCACACATACTGGTTTTGTGTGAATCCCACTAGGAGCCTAAGGATAGATACAGATCTCCAGGCATGTGGTTGGTCTCCTAAGCTGTCTAAGGCAAAATGGAATACCCTGCAAGCACCTCTCAGGCCACTCCTAAAAGCCTAGGAGAAAACGGGGTGTTGCAGGTGGGCTTAGGGGTTGGGGTTAGGGGTGTGGGAAAATCACCCTGAGGTGGGGGGAACTCGAGAAAATTGCGTCCTAACGGAAGCATAGTATTACGGAAAGCTTTTTTTAGGGTAGAATACAGCTATAGCCTGGAGGACGGTTGGCACGCACACGGTCTGTATCGTCACAGTTCCCTAAGCAGCAGCTCAGCGCACGCCGACAGCGGTGACGGAGGACGCGCTGAAGGCAAAAAGCCAAAAGCAAACCCCTCGAAGCCCAGAACCTTGCTCAGGAACACAGGAGTTAAGCCTAAAACCGGTTGAAAGAGCTGCCTCCTACCTGTTCTCCCCGCCACCTTTCCCCCTCCAATGTCAGCACCTTTCCTCGCGATCCCTTTTCGCAAACAAAAGACGGACGCCTGCGGCCTCAGCTCGGTACCGAAGCACCACGATGCGCTTGCCGGCTGCATGCTCTCTCACAAGGCTGACAGCTTCTCTGCACGCAACAGCCGAGGCCCTGTGAAAGGGGAGGAAGGCAAACACCGATCACGTCTCGCAGGGGTCAGGAGGGAGTCGGGGTGCGCTGCAGTCAGAGCCCAACGCCTTCCCCAGAGGAATTACCGGGGCACAACAAGAGGCAGGGGCCATCAGTAGACAGGCAGAAAACACGCACGGCAGCGATACCCACGTCAGACTGGCAGGACGCTTCCAGTCGCTTCACCCCGCAGCTTTGTTTTGAATTTAGTTAAAAGGCAATCAGATTCTTAACGCTCATTCTGCTTTTAATAGCTGCTGGAGAAAGGCTAACACGTGGCATGGGCGTTACAGTCGGAATTCCAGTATAAAAATCACGGCAAAGCTGTGCTTTGTCAAGCGACTTTCAAAGCAGGCTCTGGAGCCTTTCAACAAGACTGTCAAATCTGGAGTCCCAAGGGAACTCTGTGCCAGCTCCATCAGTACATCTGAGCTCTCTGACAAAGTACACCGCCATACAGAAACGTAAGTGGGTTTATACCTCGGGCTCATTTACAATCTAGAAAAATAATACTGCCCGACCGGACGCGCTGCTTCAAGCGCCTAGCAGGCCTGGCTGCGTAACCACGAGGGACCGACAATGCCTCCCCGGCCGTTGCCCGAGCCGCAGCGCAGCACTCGGAAGCAGCGGGCACACGGAGCCTCGCGGGCCCTCGGCAAGTACAAAGGTTATCCCTCCGTAGTCAGCAGTCCGACTCACAAGCACAAGGCACACGGGGAAAAGTAACATCTCGACTGACCTTCGGTTCCGCTCCCCTTGATTTGTCAATGTACAATTCCAGACGAACCTAGGGACAAAGGAAAAACAAAAGACCCCCGTTTCACTGGGAAGCAAATCAAAAGGCCTCTTCCCCTCGGCTGCTCCGGCCCCGGAGCTGACTGTCACGACACAAGATCAGCCAGACACCTGAGCTGCCGCTGCCTCCCAGCCCTCCCCGGCGGTTAAAAGGCTTGCGGAGAAAGCAGCAGTCGGGGGCGACGGCTGGGGATTCCGCTGCCGGCTGCCTTTTCTTGCTCTGGCCCGCTCGCAGGGGCGGGAAGAGGCTCCTGAGCCACACACACCCGCCCCCCCCCCCCACCCCCCCCCCACCCCCCCCCCCCCCCGCGACAGCGTTACCGCAGGCCCCGAGGCAGCCTCTCTGCGGCCCGCGGGGGCCGGCAGCCCCAGCCGGCTGCCACGGCTCAGGCCAGCGGCTGGGGGAAAGACAAAGCCCCGCGCAGGGCTGCGGCGGCTGCCCGGGCAGCCCGCAGGCGGCGGCGGGTGGGCGGCGGGGCGGCGCGGGCCGACCCCTCTCCCGGGCGCCGCCGCCACGAGCGAGCACCGGGGCCGCCCCGCCGCCGCTCCTCGCCGAGGTAGCGGCGCGGCTCCGAGAGACAAAAAAAAAAAAAAAAAAAAACACCCAAAAAAGGGCAGCCCCGTGAGGAGCCCGCTGACCACCGTCCCTGCCGGGGAGACGAGAACCGGCGGCAGCCCCGCCGGTCCCGGGCCGGGCCGCCCGCCTGCCTCAGCCCGCCCGCCGCCGGCACCAGGGCGCTCCCTGCCGCGGCCGAGCGCCGGGCCGCCACATCCCCCCGACTCGGCCGCTGCCCGCCGGCCCCCGGCCGCCCTTCAGCCCGAGCGCTCACCCAGCGCGCCGCCGCACGTCCCGGCCCGAAACTCTTCCAGGTTCCCGGCGAAGGCTCCGCACCTCCACAGCCACTCCAGCGCGCCGCGCGGGCCGGAAATGAACCCACCTTCCGGGGCCGTACGCGTAGCCCATACGTACGAGGCCGGAAGCCCCGCCCCTTTGGCGTCACGTCGTTTCTGCGCATGCGCTGCCCGATTGTTGGAGCGCTGCTGCCATCTAGCGAAATATAAATGGGTACTGCAGCCGGCCCTGTTGGTGGAGCGCTGCTGCCATCTAGCGAAATAAAAATGGGTACTGCAGCCGCCCGGTTGGTGGAGCGCTGCTGCCACCTAGCGAAACTTAATTGGGTACTGCAGCCGGCCCTGTTGGTGCAGCGCTGCTGCCATCTAGCGAAATAAAAATGGGTACTGCAGCCGGCCCTGTTGGTGGAGCGCTGCTGCCACCTAGCGAAATATATTTGGGTACTGCAGCCACCCGGTTGGTGGAGCGCTGCTGCCACCTAGCGAAACTTAATTGGGTACTGCAGCCGGCCCTGTTGGTGCAGCGCTGCTGCCACCTAGCGAAATATATTTGGGTACTGCAGCCGGCCCTGTTGGTGGATCGCTGCTGCCACCTAGCGAAATAAAAATGGGTACTGCAGCCGGCCCGGTTGGTGGATCGCTGCTGCCCTCTAGCGAAATATATTTGGGTACTGCAGCCGGCCCTGTTGGTGGAGCGCTGCTGCCACCTAGCGAAATAAAAATGGGTACTGCAGCCGGCCCTGTTGGTGGAGCGCTGCTGCCATCTAGCGAAAGATATTTGGGTACTGCAGCCGGCCCGGTTGGTGGATCTCTGCTGCCATCTAGCGAAATATATTTGGGTACTGCAGCCGGCCCGGTTGGTGGATCGCTGCTGCCACCTAGCGAAATAAAAACGGGTACTGCAGCCGGCCCTGTTGGTGGATCGCTGCTGCCATCTAGCGAAATATATTTGGGTACTGCAGCCGGCCCTGTTGGTGGAGCGCTGCTGCCACCTAGCGAAATATAATTGGGTACTGCAGCCGGCCCTGTTGGTGGATCGCTTCTGCCACCTAGCGAAATATAAATGGGTACTGCAGCCGGCCCTGTTGGTGGATCGCTGCTGCCATCTAGCGAAATATAAAAGGGTACTGCAGCCACCCGGTTGGTGGAGCGCTGCTGCCACCTAGCGAAACTTAATTGGGTACTGCAGCCGGCCCGGTTGGTGGAGCGCTGCTGCCACCTAGCGAAATAAAAATGGGTACTGCAGCCGGCCCTGTTGGTGGATCGCTGCTGCCACCTAGCGAAATAAAAATGGGTACTGCAGCCGGCCCTGTTGGTGGAGCGCTGCTGCCATCTAGCGAAATATAAAAGGGTACTGCAGCCGGCCCGGTTTGTGGATCTCTGCTGCCCTCTAGCGAAATATATTTGGGTACTGCAGCCAGCCCTGTTGGTGGATCGCTGCTGCCACCTAGCGAAATATAAATGGGTACTGCAACCGGCCCTGTTGGTGGAGCGCTGCTGCCCTCTAGCGAAATATATTTGGGTACTGCAGCCGGCCCTGTTGGTGGAGCGCTGCTGCCACCTAGCGAAATATATTTGGGTACTGCAGTTGGCCCTGTTGGTGGATCGCTGCTGCCACCTAGCGAAATAAAAATGGGTACTGCAGCCGGCCCTTTTGGTGGAGCGCTGCTGCCATCTAGCGAAATATAATTGGGTACTGCAGCCGGCCCTGTTGGTGGATCTCTGCTGCCCTCTAGCGAAATAAAAATGGGTACTGCAACT